>NW_025814052.1:11872342-13139814 GCF_018902025.1 Drosophila willistoni
GCGGGAGGAGTTTGGGTGCTTGGGTATTATATGTATGTTTGGAATGTAGAAAACGAACGTCAAATGAAGTTCCAATTGGTTAGGGGAAAGACATTGGAGGCTGTGAATGTGAAAAATATCATCAGAATTGGGATTGAAAATGGGCTGTGTGTGTGAGCGTGATTGACAGGCAAATGGCGGAGGAGGAGAATATATTTCTGGCGGGGGGAGGCGAATTGAGGAGGAGAGAGATGCCAGCTGCTGTTAAGACAAACAATCTGGGCGGTTTTTGTGGTTTTTAAGCGAAAACGAAAAATGTCAATTTGACAGCAAACAACGCGAAGCATCGAACAGGAAAATGGAAAAGGCAAAGCTGCGGCTGTCCTCTCCATTACCCTATATTACTTTTAGACACCTACGGTAACCACCACCACCCACCATCCACCCATAATCCCCCCTTCAAATCCTTTCGCTATTCTGTTTTCGTCATTGTAAGTAGATTGTCGTGTTAAACTGATACATTGCGGTTAGTCTTTTTCAATTTTCTCTAACTGCAGTTTGAGTTGAGTTTTCTGTTGAATATCAAACGAAAAAAAAAAAAAGAAAAAATCAAATGCTTCATCTGCTTTTTGCTGACCATAACTAGAGACTAACCGCTCCCAGTTTAGTACAGTTCAGTTCAAAATAGAATCAAAGCGGAAAAGCCCATAAAAAATAAACCCAACACACAGCACGAAGAAAAGAAAACATAGGAAGCAATGTAACGAAGAATTTGACACTCTTTCCCTGATGATTCTATATAGATTTCTTTCTTTCATGTAAATGGTATGTAAATGATATTTATAGATATTGAGTCGTCTATTCTAACTTGCGTCAACTTGTGGAAGGAAACCTCAGCAACAATGTAGATGGACTTTTCATTTTGTTGGCATAATGGGACATGGGCGAATTACATGCACATACTAAATAGCCAACCAGTTGTTGTTGGCTAGCAAGAGAAGAAAAAAGGCTAAAAGGAGGAGAAGGCCCACTGACTAGGCGGAAGCATTGTTGCTTACAGTGGCAACAACTATAACAAACACCTTTTAAAGTCCGGCCCAGAAAAGGAAGCAGTAAAAGCAGCAATTTAAAGACGATTAGAATTGATTATAATTAGTTTACAACAAAAACAACAACAACAAACAGCAGCAGACTTTTTCTTTATCTCCATCCTCCTTCATGGTTCAACATCTGCCTCCTGCCCCCCCCCCACCACCACCTCCTCTTCATACTACTCATGTGACTCCCAATTCTGTAAATGTGTAGTATATGTTGGTAGGAGAATGAAGTTATTTTTACTTAAACTGACATTTATATGATGGAAATTATTATTATTATGACAGTCCATTGATTGGGTAGGAAGTAAGTAGGAAAGAAAGGAAGGAAAAAAGGCTCCCAGGCAAAGTAGGAAACGTGAGAGAGAGAGAGAGAGAGAGAGAGAGAGAGAGAGAGGGAGAGGGAGAGTGAGTCCAGGCCAAAAGGTCAATGTTATGTTCCTTTTTTTTTTTGTTTTCGTTTTCGTTTTCTTTTTTACGGCAACACGAAAAAAGGTCAAAAAATCAGAACTATGTATTTAAATTTTTTGCCGAAATTTCTATACTCTTACTATGTTTTCATTAAGTATACTATGTTTACAATCAAAGGGAATATAAATATAAGAGATTTCCCTTTCATGTGTGGCTTGAAATTTTCTTAACAAATCAATCTAGTTATTTTCCAATAGGCTATATAGAATATCTACACGATATTTAATTGAATAAACAATGGAGTGAAAACAGAGCAGTGACCAATGGGCGAAAGTCCAGAAAATTCCAATTTAAAATATTTGATTGACATGCCTTTCCTTAAGACATTCCCTTCAGCGGGCAGCGGGCGGGTCGTCACTTGACAATCCCTTAACGATCCCGAACTGTATATATATGCAGGCATGGCATATGAACAAGACAATGAGATGATAAATATGAAAAATGTGTTGACTTGTTAATGGAAAAGCAATGTACTCGCTCCTACTTCTTTTTGTTTTGTTTTGTTTTTTTTTTCCAGGAAGGTCAGATCAATTGATATCCAGCATCATAGCAACACAAACACACATACATAGCATAAAAACTAAACTGCAATGTCAACACACACACACACACAGACTCACACACACACTGACTCGTAGTGGTAGGTAAAGTCCAAGTTGAAGTTTTTTTTGATGACTCATGGCCAAGTTCAAATGTCATGACGACAAACCCGACAATGCGGCGACGTCTCTGTTATTTGCCCCTTTTTTCCACTGGACTCTCAAGACTGGACCATGATGGGCTCTCTCCCTTTTGTGGATATAAACCAAATTTGACAGGGGACAACAGCATGAAAATGCCTTCAGATGTAAAACTAGTTGAATATGATCGTTGTTAAGAGAATATGAAATTTCTTTTCCTCACTATCTTCCGTTTTCCTGTCGTTTTTTTTCTCTTTCACTTGGCTTTAAATGGTTTTTCCCCCCTTTTATTTCCATTCTGTTTTGTTATTGTTGTTTTTTCTTTCCTTCTGTGTGTTGAAGAAAACTTTGCAAATTGCTGTCCACTTTTCATGTTGGGAACCAACCAAAAAAAAAAAAAGAGAAAAAAATACAAATTCCTTGTGCCTATCGTTGTCAGCTTTACTTGTCATACCCTCTAACTAGAGTGTGATAGAAAACGGGTATATTTGTTATCCTCTTTAACATGATTGTCTTTATACATTCGGGCAGTGAATTTCATACATTAGGTTATAGCAGATCTTTTGAAATCATGCAAAAATTTCATCTCACAATCATTAGTTAAGTTACTGCAGAGTATTTGTTAGTCGTTGTCTTGGCCTTAATACTGTAAGCTTTTTCCTGATGTTTTCTTTTGCCATTTGCCTTTTTTTTCGGTTTTCTTCTCATTTCTTTATTTTTTTTTTGTTTTTTTTTTGTTGTGGTTCTCTTCTGTTCTGTTCAGTTCGATTTGATAGGCCCGAAGCGAATGAATCCTAAAAATGTTTGACTGCTCCAAAACCACACCCAACTCTGCTCCCTGTGCTCCATCACTCACTCGGTAGGCCAGAGGGTGGGGTGGTGTAGGGGAGGGGGGAAGATATCTGAGCCCTGGCCCGGCGTGTTGATATGTTTATCATTGTTATTATTTATGTTTAGATTTGAATGTCAATGTCGAATGGCATCGACATCGACACGAACATTCGTTTTGGGAACTTTGTTTCTGATGAGGGAACGGCTATGGTGGCGCACTTTGAACTTTCTCGGCATTAAGTTGTCAATTTGCGTTTTGACTTTACCCACACACACACACACACACACACACACACACACACCCATGCCAAGATACATAAATCGTAAAGAGTCAAGCGCCAGCTATGGCTTAGAGTTGGGGGAAAATATGTTCACTCATTCACACATGAATTGATGGTCCAGCTTTGTTAAGCTAAGGATTCAAGTACGATACCTATAGAATCTATATAAAAGACTTAACCTACTTTTAAATTCGGAAGAACAAAAAACAGAACAAACAAAAGCCTCTCCATGGCATTTGATATGAATACGGAAAAGAAAGCCCAATATGAGTTTTGTATCCAAACAAATCCTTAGTATTCAATTCAAAAACGAGTTAAAAGCTTTCTAATCTCCATTTAAATTTGAACTAAAACAAGTTTCCTCAATATCTGTTTAATGTCTTTGACAGAATGCTAATTTATGGTAAGAAATTTAAATTCCATTAATATTGGCCAAGTGTAAAATCAAAGAGGCATAAACAAAATTCATTTCAATACCAAACTCGATTCGAAGTGCCTTTTGATTTTTGTTTTGTTTTTTAATTAGTTTCCTCTGCGTTTGTAATAACTTTTTGTTTTCTAAAAGAAAGTGAAAACGAGAACATTCATCAAGAAAAAAAGTAAAAACAAAACAACAGAAAAAAAAAAGTGAAAATGATTAAACAAGATGGAAGAAGTACAACAACAGTTAACGAAAATAAAAAATAAAAAAAAAAAAAACCAAAACAAAAGAAATTAATTTCCATTGAAAATTCCAAATGCCACTTCGAGCCGCTGCTGCCACTAAGCCAACTACAACAACAACAACAACATAAGAAGAAGACAAACAATTCGAAAAGACAAAGAAATTTTTTAATTGATTTCACTTAAAGCACCAAACCAAACCAAAAAAAAAAGTATATATATATATATATATATAAGATGAGGCGAGATGAGAAAGAAGAAGGAAAAGTACCAAGAGCAGCAGCAAAACTTGAAGTTTTTGGTCGGTTTTTTTCTTTCCAGTTTGTTGGCCATCGGGGGGAGGGAAATTGAAACCAAAACCAGACCAGGCCAATGCTAGGGCCCAGACAGAACGCATCAGCTCCCAAAATACACTTGACCATTAACAAAATGTAAACGCACAAGACCTATGGGCAAGAAGGAGGCGCGTTATGTCCAATGAGGAATCGTAGCCAAGTGGGCCTAATTGGCCATTATGTGGGCCCTAAGAGACATAAAAAACAAAGAGAAAAGAGAGAAGCAACACAAGCAAATTTGCAATACCCTGCAATCAAAATGCAGAAGGTCAATTACCAAGCGTTAAGTTGGTCACATATATTAACTTGGAATCGCAACAATATTTGTTTAAAATAATTCCAAATTTGTCCATAATAATGTATGAGAAAAATGCTGATATACCCTACACATGTATTTATAGGGTATTCTTCAGCAACAGATTGTGAGATTGACTTCTCGACTTGGAGGGAAAGGGCCGCAACGAAGAGGCCTAATTAAAAGTAGCGTGAAATACAATTTGGCAATCCAACAACAAAATAATGGATTCAAGTTGAAATTAAGGATATGTCCGATCTCATCCCCCCCCCCCCCCCCCCCCCCCCCCACACACACACACTGGAAATGAAAGTGAAATGGAAAAAATCAAAATTAAATTGCCCATTGAAATTGACTTCAAAAAACAAAATGTATCTCAAAAATACTTTCATGCATGGCAATGAATGAGATTGATTTAGACCAGCTGTACCCAAAAACCACCACCCAACCACCCTCCCACCCACTCAACCACTCAGTGGGACCAGAGTTAGTATGGTAACTACAATTTAACCGATAATTCTTCACTTACTCCATCCCTCTCTCACTCTGACCTCGTAAAGGTCAACAAATTGAAAATTGGAAAAATGTAGATTTTCCCTAACAAATGGCAAATTTGTTTTCAATGCTTTGCTAGCTTCTCCATGTGTGTGTGTGTGTGTGTGTGTGTAGTTGTGTGACTGTGTGTGTCGGCATGTAAATTTCTCAATTAGTTGCACGGAGAAATGAGAAGGCCCAAAACTAAAATGCATTTTTACCATTTCCATTTCTGGCCATTAATCATTGACAATCTCTCAATAGAGATAGCGACAGAGAATAAAACAGAGACACACTCTCCGTGTGTGTGTGTGTTTGTGTGTGTGAGAGAAAGAGGGAGAGGGGGCACTGAGCGAGGGAGACAGAAAAACAAAGCGATTATGTTGAAATACTCAGCAAGAGTCCAGCAAAAGTCACGCACATGATTTTTGGAACTACAAATTTCATTGGAAACCTACAAAACATACAATTAACAGAATGAAACGTATGTGAATAAGATAAATGTTTACATATTTACTTGAAAACATATATTTATATACTATATATGATCACATTGAATTGTTATAGAAATGATATCTAAAATCTATGGACAGATACACTTTGAATTGGGCTCTTAAAACGTCATAATATGAACATTTTCTAAATACTTTACACATTCGATCAGATCTATTGATCATATATATCAGCAAAAAGTTATCCTCTAATCATTTGTTTTTGAACGAAATCACATTGATTTTTCAATATTTTCCCATTTAAATAAAGATCAGCTTAAATCTAGCTGAAAATGGCTAAAATGCCCAGCACTGCTCTTGACTCTCTTTGGCTCACAATCTTTCTCTCTCTCTCTCTTAAATGGCCCCAAGATCGTATGTACGATCATTGCGCTCTTAGCAACGAAACGACCCGAATCGAGCCGAACCAAGACAAAACCGAAAAGCAATGCGACACGAATGCTCCTTGTTCCATGCTCTTTGTTCTCTTTTCTTTGACGTTCGACTCTGAGGTTGCATGTTCGACTCTATTGTCGGAGTCTGACTCTTTTGCTCGACTGAATGGTCGGAGACTGACTCCTTTGCTCGAGTTCGACCATTTCTCACGATTTTTACTCTCTTTTTACTCTCTTTTGTATAAACAGTGATCTTTTGTTGGAAGTTGGATCGACTTGCATGTTGGATCGAGCTGCGACATCGAGTTGCGAGCCCCCCTTGCAGCGCCGTCAAACATAGTCTTTAAACAACCCCTTATAAATTAACGAGCTGGCGAGACCTCCACCTCTGCCTCCTCCTCATTCCAAAAACAACTGTGAACGTGAATGGTAACGGTGCGTGAGAGAGCAAACATAAAATTTACAACAAAAAGAAATAAAAGCGATCGGTAATAATAATATTCCGGGACGGCGGGCAAAAAAAAAAAATTAAAAAAAAAAACCGGGGAGACAACAAAAATGGTTCCAATTTCTATTTTTGTTTTTGTTCTTCTGTTTGCAAAAACCAAAAGAAATAAATAAAAAACAACAACAGAGAAAGAAAGAAAAGACCAAAAGAATAAGAAAGAAAGAGAGGAGAAAACATGTGTATATTGTTAACAAACAAAAAAATTTACAAAAAAGTCATGTGCAATTTGTGGGAAAACGTGCATAACTTTAATTATTACTTTACCCCCTTCCCAACTCACCTCATGACCCCTTCCCTTGAAGCCCTCTTCTTACTCTCTTCATTTATTTCTGTAAGGAAGTGAAATACTTTCTCATTTTCCCTGCTAAGAGGATATGCCAAATATGAGATCAGCCCGATTAACTAGTCTATATACTTCTAATACTAAGGCTATTCGCTTTTCAATATAATGCCATCGATTTGACCTAGTTTTAAGCGATCGCAGCAAATCTGTTGGCTATATATATAAACATTATAAAAATTGTTGTGTGTGTGTGTGTTAGTGAGTGATGCTAATTTATTTCTTTGCTGATTTTTCAATAATAATTTCAACAATTTCAATTTTGATGGCTCAACTCACTATATCTTTTATATTTAAATAAACTCTTTTTTTATTGGCATAAACTCAATGACTTAATATACATATATATTTAATAAAGAAGGAAGAAATTGGTTTGACTACTTGTTAAGTTAGCCGGCTAGTTAAATTGATTAGTTACTGGCCTTAAGTCCTTTACAAAGTAGAGGAAAAGAACTTCGATTGGGCAATCAGTCCAAAGGTTTTAATTGTTAATCTTAGTTTGTTTTTGTTTTTGTACTTTTTCAACTAACTAATAATCTACCCATCCCTTTCAATTCTTCTCTTTTACAGTATATTTTTTGTGATTTTTTTTTTCGTGTATAAACTGCCAATTGTTTTTGTTTTATTTTGCGTGTACCTTAAAAAAAGAAAGGAAAAAGGAAAAAATTGAAAATATGAAAATGAAATGAAAATTGCATGGAAAAATTTCAATTCTTTGTGCATAAATTGTGAATTGTGTACAACAAAAGCGACAACCGCAGCGACAACAACAACAACGACAACAACAAAGATAAAAAATATATAATAATAATAATAAAATGAAAGGCAACAAACAACAACAACAGCAAGAAAACTTTAAACAATTAAATAAAATTTAGTTTATGAAACAAGATCAATCAGCAGCAGCAACAACAACAACAACAACAACAACAACAAATTCAAATATTAATTCATATGCAAATCCAGTTTATATACGTTTTTGTATAGATGTGTGTGTATATGTGTGTCTTCTTCAACTTTTTTTTTGGTTTTGTGTGCGTGTGTGTGTCGTGTTAAACAATTATTTGTTGTTAACCCACAAACAACAACAACAACAACAACAAGAAAAACCATAAATTCATAACGAAAAGCAACAAAAACAGAGCAGAGGAAGAGAAAAAAAAAAAAACAAAACAAAACCACAACCAAAAATTATCAACAATAACAACAAAAACAACAACAACAACAGGAACAACTTTACGTCTTTCTCTCTTTCATCTCTTCTTTCATTCGCCTGGATTATAAAAAGCAGCAAAAGTAAGTTTTATTTATCATTTTCTTCTTCTCTTGCCATATATATATATATACATCTATAGATATATACCCTAAAACCCAATATAAGTATATTTATTTAGTCATCAAGTTATCCAAGTTTTTTAATCTCTATGAAACTTTATGAAATTAAATTCTATTTTTCTAGATTTTTCCATTTTTAGAGTTACTTTCTTCTTATAAATTGATTTCATTTTATCCTTGATTACTAACAAATAGAAGATGACTATATAGGTAAACCTAGGAAATATTATACATTTTAGATCTAGAAAAGTATCAAGTTATTCTGAAAAATTTTACAAATTAAACTTTTAATTTGCTATATTCTTCTTCTATAAAATGTAACATCAACTTCTTGAAAATAGATTTTTGCCTCTAAAAGTATATTCAGGGATCTCCTGACGATTTCCCAATCAAAAAACCAATTTAAAATAAGCTTAAAACAATATTGTTCAGGTTTCTAGGGTATATAGAGATCGACTTGAGTAAATATAATGCAAGCCACTGATTTTTTCTGTTGGTTTTATTTTTTTTTGGTTTCGTTTAAAACATGTTTTTAAATGCAAATTCAATTGAAATTAACTTAAAGTGGGCGAAATTTTTAGTGGTTTATTTTGAGAGGTGAAAAGGCGGATATATAATATAAAATATTAACAAAAATATATGCATACACACATACAAATGAAATGGTTGGCTCAAACTCAGCAAACACACACACACACACAGTGAGAGTGAGAGAGTCAGAGAGATCAAATGAGATAGACGACAGGAAAGTAATGAGGCTATGGAATACCCTAATTGACTGACTTACTGAAAACTTATTATCCTGGGAACTATTTTGGCACGTCATCTCATTTCACCATATTGTGATGAATTTGAAATAGTTCTAGAAATAATTGAACATCTGGCACCAAAACAAAAAATGTAGAAAACCCTTAATTGAATTCGCACACATGTTTTCGCATATAATCACAGCATGGAAGAGTTTTTTTTGTTTTCCTTTTTGGTGTTCTGGTCTATTGATCTCAAATGGACGACCTTCGCCGCGTGTTATCAGTTTTGAGACCAGCGGGCAAATGATGAGAATGATGAATGATTATAAATTAGCCATACACGTTAGATCATTTGGAATCAAATGTATAGTATGGCTCGTTTTCCGTTTCAGTGAGAAAATGAGAAGGTTTTTGGGCATTTGTAATTGCATTTAATTGACTTGTCGCATCTGCCTGCCTGCCTGCCTGGTTTTCTTTTGGGGTGATGGGGGGAGGAGGTGTCGGATGGTTCCAAATCTAAAGTTCAAATGCCAGGCCAATGCGACGCACCACATGGTCAGAGCGAAAAAGTCATTATCAACTTTAGAAAGTGTTACAAACGGCACGCAAATCAAATTAGAGGAGACGCAAAAACAAATACTAAACACACCACAAACACACACACACTCACACACACACACATACAGATACAGTTCACATTCACAGAGAACGTGAAATTAAATCAGCGCGACAAAAAAACACGCACACCAAAATCCATTTTCGTGGCCAGTCAAACGAAGACTGATAGCGTGTTGGGTGGTCCGAGACAGACGAGGGGATGGAATGGGCGGTATAGGGGGGATAGGGTCATGATAAATACTTAGTTAGTTGTGAAATTGATTCAAACTGAACTGAACTCAACTCAATCAAGGGCCACACACACACACACACACACACACATACACACACTCACAGACAGTAGTCGTCGAATCTATATCCAAA
Source organism: Drosophila willistoni (assembly GCF_018902025.1). NCBI lineage: Eukaryota > Metazoa > Arthropoda > Insecta > Diptera > Drosophilidae > Drosophila > Drosophila willistoni. The sequence goes on from NW_025814052.1 coordinate 11,882,305, forward strand.
TCGAAATCCAAATCCGTTTTTGCATCAACAAATCAACATTGAACAACAGCAAAAAAAAAAAAAACACCTAAAATTTTAGCACTATTTTCGCTACCACATATATAGTATGTGTGTATGTATGTGTGTGTGTATGTGTAGATACGTGCCCGTATAACCCAATAGATGTCTGATGTGACCTCACATTTCCGTTTCATTTAACGAATTTGTAATCGGAAGGTATGCCACTTATATGCACACATCATCATCTCGAATGCATTGCCATGGCATTTAATTTCCACCCAAAAATGTACTTACCGTTCAAAATAATGAAATAATCACACTAAATGCTGAAACGAAAGAATAGAACAAAGAGAAAATTATGTCATTAAATTGCAATGGAGCAATAAACAGTTTTTGTAATATATCAATGAGCCAATTTATCATTATTTCTAGTCAATGTAGTTTGAAATTTTGAATAATTTTCCAACTGATTCATACTATAATCAAGAATAACATTTATATTCCTTACTCGGTCATTTTCCTAACGACTTTGACAAAAACCATTTTCCATATCTTTGTTAATGTCTGATATTCATTCTTAGCATTCAGTTTGACTAAATTTTAAACTTTTTAAACTTTTAGACAGCTTCAGATGATTCTTAGGACTAAGATTATAAAATCATAGACAAAGCAGATTGCCAGTAAAGTTATTTTTTGAAACTAACCAAGTTCTGCATAAGCTATCTATCCTCTGATCTAAACCTTAAGATCTTGTCGTTGAAATGAATAAGATTTTGAATTTAAAGAATACTTTTGTATTGATCTGTAGACCTTTTTTGAAAATTTACTGAGCAATTGTACTTCTCTTTGTTTGGTTAACACTAATGAGCGGAAAATAAGTGAGTTGACTACATAACATATAATATTTTGATTGCTTTTGAATAGATATTTATGTGTATATGTAATCATCTGACATTTAATGTCTTGTTCTTGCATTAAACAAAAAAAAAAAAACTATAAATTTTGTTTAATAGTAAGTAAACAAAAAAAAAAAAACCTATAAATTTTGTTTAATTTCCATGCACTTGTTGATTGTTGTATAATATTTTGGCTAATAAAGTAAGAATAACCGTTAGATGCCTTATTTAAGCTCTAACATATACATATACTTCCCTCACCCCCCCCACCCCCCCCCCCCAATTCCACCCTCCAGATGGCTAACAACAACAACAAGTGCAACGTAGCGTTTCCTCACTTAGATCTGGCATATTTATTTAACCATGAAAGCCATAGGTAAATGGTAGGGGGCAAGCGGGAATAGTCATAGCGCTGAGTCATCAAAAGGTCTGAGAAAGAGAGAGAGAGAGAGAGAGAGAGAGTGGGGACTGGGATTGGGACGAACCAAATGGCACCGGGATCACTAGCTAGCTAGCTGGATAGCTAGCTTGAGGCAGTCAGTAACAATTCGCTTCATCCGCCCGCCTAAAGCCAACGATGCGTCAAAGTGTCGACGAACGTCCGACGAATAGCCCTTTAAGCAGGTGGACCGAAGGCGGGGACGGGGATGTTACGCTTTTGTGGTCAATGTTGTTGTTCTTGCTGCTCTGCCACCAGCAGCAAGCGGAAGCAGTAAACACAGTTGGGGCAGCAGCAACAACAGCAACAGCGGCAACAGTTTACAGTCAACGTCAGCGTCATCCAACGTCCAATCGTCCAAACGAAATGAGAATTGTACGTACAGGTGCACCGACCTAGCGACCAACCGACCCACCGAACGACCGCTTGGCTGCCTCATTTGATGTTCTTCCTCATGTTGTTGTTGTTGTTGTTGTGGCATATATGTACATACATATATATGTATGTATATATATATATATATATTTTTTATTGTTCTTGTTTGCCTCCGCTCGTAATTTACATTACACTCCATGGCCGACAGTCGTCGTTTGTCTTTCTTTATGTTGCCTGCCTGCCCGCCCGTCCGTCCGTCCCCTCTTACATGGTGGATTGGGGAGTCAATTCCTCCCCCTACCCCCACCACCGTCCCTCTCTTTCTTTTTTCTTCGTTGCCGTCTCCTTCTTCTGCATAGAGGGAGCCTCCTTCTTCCGCTGCTGCTGCTGCTACTTCTGATATAAGCCAAAGCTTCTCAGTCATCGTAGTAGTCGTTGTCGTCGTCACAGCTGAATGCGTCGCTGCTACTTCCGCTTACAATTCGCTTCGTTTTATTACACATTTTTATGCCCCAGTATATTTATAGGGTATTTACAGGGTATAACCGACATGACAAGGCAGGAAGGCGGGAAGGCAGGAAGGAAGCAACGCCTATTGTCACATTAGGTATAAGTTAAATCAATAGATTTCACACGACGCCCTGAAGTTGCGAGTTTTCATTTCCAATCCAAGAGCGGAAAGTTTCCATTTTCCATTTTGATGGGGGAGCGGGGGAGAGAAAAATATTGCAAAATTAAACGTTGTCCCAAACCGCAAATGTGACAAGCACTTAATTTTCGCCTGCTACATGTAAATTGCATGCCAAGTGGATGCCAAAGAACAACAACAATATCATTAACAACAAAACAGTTCCCAGGATCCAGTTAGTCAGTAAGGGGGGACCGCAGTCCAGGCGACATCAAGCTAAAGCCAACATTGAAACAACAAAAACAAATGAGCAGAAACTGCAATGAATAATCAGCCGCAAAAAGGACAAAGAGTGTAAAATGCTATATAATTAAGGCAATATTAATAATTCATAATTTTATTCGACTTCTCCTATAAGTAAGTTGAAACAAAAGTTGTCTATTATAGAAAAAGATATATGAAAACCATTATGAGATTTTTAAATCGTTTAGTTCGGCAACAAAGATTGTCAAGTAAGTAACAAAATACTTGAAAAGTTTTTAACTTTTTTGGAGAATTCATTTAATTGCATTCTCCCACTAAAGTTGACCAATTTGTTGGTGGGCATTTGGGGCTCCTACCCTCCTACCCTCCTTCCCTCAGTTTCCACTCTCATTCTTCTGGCCACCATTTCGTTTGCATCACACCTTTGGGGAATGCTTCTCTGTGTGTGTGTGTGTGGCAAGTGTGAAAGCATATGTTTCTAGCACGATATTCGCGTTCTGTCACCCAAAACAGAAGGGTTATCTAAGAGGGGGTGGTGTTGGTGGGGGCGTGGCGCGTAGTTGACATGTTGAGGGGCACCGTGAACAATTTTTGCAATGTGCATTGCAGTTTTTGGTGTAGTGCAAAAATTAAAACGTGTGTTTCTCCCAGGCTTTCATGTTGGCTTTGTTGTTTGTGTTTGTGTTCGTGTTTTGTGTTGTTGTTGTTGTTGTTGTTGCACTAGGAGGGAGCAGAAGCAGCAGCAACATTGTCGCTGGCGTCCGTTACAGCTGTTTGCGGTGGCCAGCAATGTTTCTGGTTGACAATTTTTCGTTTGGCTTTTTGGCATTTTTATCATATTTTTTGCCAACGTTATTTTGTTTTTGTTTTTTTTTTTTTTTCGCTTTTGTGAGTATGTTGCCGCAGTATTTAAAGCGTATGTTGTTAGGGTTCTTCTGTTTTTTCTCCCTCCCTCACGCTTCCTCTCTCTCTCTCTTTCTGTCTGTGCTGTGTTTTTGATGTTGTTTATTATGCAGTATGTTGCGTTTTTTTTTCTTCTCTTTTTGGGGTTTTTTATTTTATGATAGTCAACAACAATAAAGCCATGCCCAAAAAATTGCCAATGGCATCACATTTACAACGACAACAACACTTTTAACGGCAACAACAGCTCTAACATCAACATAACATAATCCAATGAGCTTATTACATGAAACAAGTATAGATATATCATAAAATATATGAAGGTAAACCAGAAAATATAACCAAAAGAAAAATCAACATAAATAGATTTCATTGAAGAAGTCTTAAAGGGGTTAAGAGTTAAAACTCAAATATGCATATAGAATTGAAGCATACAAATCAAATTATAATTCACAACTGGCAAACAAACAAATATGATGCCAAGTCGGAGGGCAAATAACAAAAAAAAAACTACAACAATGATACATGAAACACTTGCACCAACAACGATGACAGCAGCAGCAACATTATTCTCATTGTTAACAGAGGAGAGCAGCAGCAGCAGCAGCAGGAGGAGGAGGAGGAGGAGGAGTTGTAGGAGGTCGTGTTGAAAATCATGTGAGAAATGTATGTAAAATTGTTGCGACAGCGAAATGCAAGCAAGCAAGCAAGCAAATTGCCCCTCAACCATCCACCCACCCATCTAGCATCTCGGTAACAACACCCACGCCAATGCCAAGCAAATGAAGCGGGGCCAAAGTTTGCAGTCAACAGCAGCAACAGCAACAGCAGCAGCAACAGCAACAGACAGCAGCTGCAGCTGTTGCTGGGTTGCTTCTTGGTGGCATCTTCTGGAGCGGATTCCCATGAACTGAATGGCGCTCACAATAATACAAAGAGAGACTGAGATACTGGGGGGTACCAACTAGCTGACATGTTGCTGATGTTGCAGACAGCAACAGCAACAGCAACAACAGCAGTAGCAACAACGACAACAGTGGCAACTTGTTAACTTTTGTGTTATGTCAATGATTTTGTGGTCGAAGCAATTGAATTGATGATGATAATGACGACGACGACGACTACGACTGCTGACTAAACAGAGCAAACGACCGAAAGACCATGGGTGGTCGACCCCTCCTCCCCCCCGCTCCGTCATCAACCAGTCGTCACTTGTGTTGACGCCCACCTGTTTCGGCGGGTTGTGTGGGTAGGTGGGTAGGTGCCAGCCAGGCAGCCCATGAAAGCTATCACGACTGACAGGAGGGAGAACGTGAGATGTGGCTGAAGGATAAATCAAGAAATACACAAAAATTATTCAGCTAATGAGTGTTGCTTGTGGATCTCGACAAATAGCAACATGTTGCTGCGGGGTGGCAGCAACAATAACAACAACAACAGCAACAGCAACAACAGGCAGAGACAACCAACAAGCATTAACAATAACAATGATAAGCAAAGCCAATGGGTAGAGAGTTTAATGACTTTATGAATGAGGCACAAAAGAGAGTGAGAGAGAGAGTGAGAGGAGAGATGAATGATGAATGAGATGAACGATGAGAAGTTTGTCTAATCGAAATCGCGGACATTTATGCGAGCGAGAACATTGGAAAATCTGAGAAATGACAACTAGGAGCGGGGGGAGATACATATGATGAGATGTGGTAGGGACCACATTGACCTCCATTGAACTAATCGTGCAATAATTAGCCGAGAACACCGAGAGAAATCAAGTGAGATTCTTAAATTGTCAGGCCTCCTTCTAGTTATCTATCATCTTGATATTGCACGAAAAACAATATATAAATCATTCCACAAACATATATATATATATAATGCATATTGCCGATATTCATTCTATTTGTCATTGTTGATAATGACTTCAAGTCTTTAGTATGCCACCCTCGCCCACCGCACACCGCCCACCGCCCCTCTCTCCTTTCTCCTTGACACTGTAAGTGAACAAAGTTCTTAATGTTCTTTTTTTTTGTGTGTGTTTATGTTCTTTCTGTATTGAATACCCTGTGAAGAGAAGGGTATATTCATTACTATTTTTTTTTAAACCGAGCCAAAGAGAAGTAAAAGTGTATGAAATTTTCGGTATAAACATTGACTCAATGTTGACTACTTCTTGGTATTTTTCTTCTGGTTCTTTTTTTTTGGCTGTCCCTGACATCGGGACTGGCTTTTGATGGCGACGACATCTCCTTGTCATTGTCAGGCGCAATTAATGGAGCTTTAATCATGTCTTGGTCGACGTCTGAAGCGAAGAACGAACAACAGTCGTCGTCTGTCTTCATCATCATCATCGCCGTCGTCGTCATCATCATTGCAATTGAGATACACAGTTTATGAAGAAGTCTTCTCGGTCGGAGCAAGTCTAAAGAATTCAGTTAGTTCCAATAATAAAATGCCAATATCATAATTATCGTTATTCCCCTCTGTTGCTGTCATTAGTCATAAATTTTAACTGTCTTATAAATGGTAATCACCGTATATAATAAATACCTTGCTCTTATGTCCCACCAAAAAAACCAACTGGGGTAGGTGAAGTGGAAGGGGGAGGAGAATACACAACTAAAAATTTGCGTTTAATTTAAACACATTTTTGTTGTGCTTTTTTTTTGTTGTTTGTATTTTGTTGTATTTTTAACTTTTAATCTTTTAAATTTTTTTTGCATAAGCGCAAAATTATAAACAGCAATAAAAAGTAACTGAAAATGAAATTTATAAAACAAAAAAAAAAAACAAAAAAAAATTGTCCACTTACTAACGAAATTTGTATACCCTGATATCAGCCAAAGAATTTGGTTCTGAAACTATAGATATAGATAAAGTATAGAGTTATCGAAACATCTAACTATTTCATTGAGTTTTAAGTTGTTAATATAACAAATTTCAACATTTTAGTTGTTTAATTGAGTTTATTTTTTGTTTCTAATGATTGTGGAATATTTATTTTGTTATAATATTAATAATATTAATTGATTCTAAGCTCTGTTAAATCGCTCAAACTCATTGAAGGATGAAGGATTTAGGCTATTGTCTATGACTGACTATGATTGACTTCAATCTATAATTCATATAAAGAAACTTTCATTTGGGTCGATCAAATTATCAGCTTTATCTATTCTAAATTGCATATTGTCTAAGTGCAAATGCTTGGCTCATTTCATTCATATATACCCGTATCTAGGTTTAGGGTATATCCATATTAACAACAAGACAAACATCGTCGATTGCAACAGGCCAAGACAACGTTGACGCTGACGTCGACGTTGAAGCTGACAGTGGCGCTGACATCGGCGACAGCATTTGGCGCTAATTTGATTTTTGTTGCTTTTGCGGCGCCTCAGACAGTCTTGCAGTTGTTGCATTTGTTGTTGTTGTTGTTGTTGTTGCCGGACTGGAAATGGGGAGTTACATTTTGACATTTAAACGTGTTTTTGGCACTTCTGGCGGCATCTTCTTCTTCTTCTTCTTCTTGTTCGCCTTTTTCGTCGTTGTATAAAAATTTTTATTATCTTTCTCGATTTGCGTTTTGTTTTTATGGTTTTGTTATGTGTGTGAGAAAACAAAAAAAAAAAAAAAAACAGCAAAACAATTTGAAAAATTAAGCCATTAACATTCAAGTTTTCTCCTCATCAAATTGAAAGTCAAGAAATAGAAATTGACATTCGCTGAATTGTGTTGTTTTTTCACCCAGTGCTTAGAGGGGGAGAATAGATCGATAGATCGATAAAATGGTAAAGCCTATCGATAGAAATGAGTTCTGTTTAATTTGTTTTCCTTTTACTTTTTATATCTAAATCATCCATTGAATTTATATGTACATACATTTATAAAGAAAATGATTGATTCCCCTTCCGGCCCATCATCCAGCACGAAATGTTCTTAGCCAGATTGAAATAGACAGTCAGAGAATTGCAGAGAGGATGGAGTCACATTCAGTGGTTAAGGCTCAGCGAGGCGTAGAATTGAACTGTCAATTTTCCTCAAATCTCTCTCCAACTGAAAACGAGAATCGACTTCCTTCTATTTCGGTCGAAGAAAAACAATAAACAAGGATTTGGAGCACACTTTGATTGCAGAACACAGTGAACTCTTAATCGTCTGATGGAAATGTTTTCGTTGTTTTATATTGTACATTTTCTATGTAGTAAGTACATATGTAGTTGCTTATGCTTAAATTGAGTTATGCAATTGACTTTTGTTATTATTATTGTTCTTGCTATATTCTCTTATTAGTTCAAGGTCAGACTTGGGCTTTGCCTTTACATTTAGTTTAGTTTAGTTTTTGTTGAATGCGCCATTTGCTTGTTTTTTTTTTTTTTTGATATTTTTTTATTCTTGATTAGCAGGCAACTTCCTCTTGGTTACCATTTCTACATTTCCACCGAACACACAAAAAAACAACTACAAAATATATCTGGAATGAAAAAAAAAAAACTTTATCAGCATCCCCTACATTTGGCGGGGGTGTCAGCGGTGCTGGCGGTGCTGGTGATTCTGCTTTGTATGAATATAGTGGAAACATTTTGCGTTATTCAATTTAATTTACAGTTGTTAAATTTATGTAAACAGAATTTAATTGAATTAAGACAACGACTAACGGGATACCCTCTAAACAATAATGCTCTATTTTCAATTGCTTCCTTTGTTATGTCAACCTCTTGAAGTATAGATAAACGAAAAGGATATATGAAAACCTATAGGAACAATACCAATCAAAGATGAAATTCTTTGCCTATATTTATTTCTTTTAGTCCTATATAAATTTAGAATATAGAATATATTTGTAACTGTTTTGATTTTAATTTTCATTCTCTAAAATTTCAATTGCAGCAATTCCGCAGAGACTGAAAGAAGGATATAGAGATATCGGGAAAGAGTGAGTGAGAAAAGGAAGTGAAGCGCAACGCATCCTGTGCCACAGTCATTGACACGAACACGGACACGAACTGAAAAACGAAAAACGAAACTAAAAACACTTTTTCGCAGAGGAAGTTTCAACCGTTTCGGGTTTTTCCTCTTTTTTTTCGGTTGGTTCCTATTTTTGTGGCCCACAACAATTTTTTGTGGTGCTTTTTTATGTTGATGCCTTGGCCTTAAAAAAAAACAAGGGTGAGTACCATAAATTGTTGTGACAATTTTTTTTATTGGAAACAATTGATTTAAAATGGGGGAACATAAATTACATACACACACACGTACATTTATATTTGATTTCTTTTTGGGACTTCACAACACTGATTAGTGCTGGCGAATGCAAGTAAAGCTTGTGACTTTTCCAACTCTGTGAGAAATTTATATACTTTCTATTTAGGTAGTGTATTTAATGTTCGTTGTAAACCTTTGACCCCGCTTCGGTTCTCATTTTGATGATTCTTTTTAGATTTAACAAGGACTCACTTTTTCTCTCTTTCTCTCTCTTTCTCTGCTAAAAATGCATTTTCAACGAAAGAGTTTTCTTTGGGTTTTTCGGTCGTGTTTTGTTTTTTCGCTTTCTTTGTTTTATTTCTTAATCAGCGACAGCGACAGCAAAAGTAATTGCCATAAATTACGTGAAAAGTTGCCAATTGTATTGAAAAGTTACAAAATTCAAAAATTAATGAACTCATTCGCCGTTGCCACTGTTGCTCCTGTTGTTCTTGTTGCTGCCGCTGCTGCCTTTTTGGTTCAATAACATTTCAATTGCGTTGACATAATTTTAATTAAAAAATAAAAAAAAAAAAACCAAACAACAACATAAAATCGACACACAATGAATTTTAAAATGTCGATAAGTCGACTTCAAGCTGAGTTAACGAAAAGTGAGAGGGGCTGCAAGGGGGTGGGGGGAAACATTAATGAATGGGGGGGATTCAAAATATACATACAATATAAATGAGACTACAAAATTGCTGGCTAACGGGGTTAACCAACCAACCAACCAATCGACGAATCGACCAACCAGGGGGTCACAATTTGCATTTAATTGCATTTACCAGGGCTGCATGCCTAATACCCCAACTCCAGCCCTGATATGGTCGACGATCCCTAATTTACCATGCTAAACACGCGACAACAGCAACAAGAACAAATTGTGCGTGATCAAAGACAGAGACAGAGACAGAGACAGAGAGAGAGAGACAGAGATGGGGAATGGAATTGGGGATTCCAAAAGACTCTGCTGTGACCCGGAAGTGATAGCAAAATGCAGATAACTCATTGCACTTTATGCACTCCCTCTCTCACTCTCGCTGTCATTTGCTGTCTCTGTCATTTAGATGATTCTGCCTCTGTGCCTGCCCCTGAATGAAAGATTGTGCAACATTTGCACGAAATCAGCAAATTATTCATTTTCGTGTACATGACAAAATTGTTTATCACCAAAATAGTCGAAATACATAAGAAAACATAATCAGTACATGCGTTCGACAGGCCTCATTAAGATGATGATAATGATGACGACAACTTTGATTTATTTAGCATTAAGTACGAATGTACTAACAGTATTCATTCGCAAAACAACAAGCTTCCCTCAAGGCTAAAAACACAAACAGAAGAAATTTCTAATCTGTAATTTCACTTTCTCAATTTCATTATCCTCGATGGAACTTTTTTTTCATTCATCTGAGGGGAGCCCACATCGTGGTTGGACCTTTTGGACAACTGTATTATAGTTTGAGTAGTATTCTGATAAGGAAAACCATGTTTCACCTTAAGTTAAGGGATTCTAGAACTAGAATCTACAGTATCAATTTAACCAGTTTTTATGACATTAAATGGAATCTTCGTTGAACTTTGAATATTTAAAATCCATATACGATATCTACAAACTTGAAACTTGTGCATAATCGAAGAAATTGAAGATTGAGAATTATGCCAAATCTCACACGTTTTTGATTTCATTATTTTGATTAATTTATCCGAAAATGTTTTTTACATCGTACATAATATATGAGATATGAGATATTTTGTTCTCTTACTGTTACTCATTTCCATTCCGAGTTCGATTTTCATTCTCGATAGCAAGTCGGGTCAAGCTCACTTAATGCCATAACAATAACAATTATTTATCAATTAAGTTACATTTAATTCAATTCAATGCAAACGCCTGCCCGGACGATGGTTTTTTTCCCCCTCTCTCTCTCTCTCTCTCTCTCCCATTTGCTGATTTTTGTCAACGTTGGCCACTAAATAAAAATTTATGCGAAAAGTTCAATTGCGTTCAAAATGTCAATAATTTGCTGTTGTTGTTGTTGCTGTTGTTGGGTTGTACTTCTGAAATTGTCTCATGAATTTTGCATACCAGGGCAATTTATTTATTTATTGATTTACTTTTAGGCCCCAAAACTGTGGAGAGCGAGAGAGACAGAGAGGGCGACCAACAGTCAGATAGATAGATAGATGGATAGATAGATGGTTGGTTGGATGGATAGACACTTTGCCCACCACCACCATCATCATCATCATCAGAATCATGATCATTCTCTCATCTCTGGCCTAGTTCATTCACATATTCACACCCAACAATTATACGCAGATTGTTTTCACATTTCCATTTCCATTTCCATTTTGGCTTTCAGAATGGGCAAACGTGTCAAAGGTGTTTGCAATTTTGCAGTCAATTGGCATTAATTGAGTGTGAACACAAAAATATTTTGTAAATTGTTGTTGCTGCTGCTGTTGCCGCCTCTTGGGTAGCTTTGCCACAAATGCGCCGCGCAATATGCAAATTGATTTGGCCGAACAATTCATTTCACAAAATGTTGCATAAGCCGCAAAACGCCAAACGGCCAAATTGCAGCTGCAAAAATAAAACAAAATAACCCACTTAGAGTACGGGTGACACTCGCAGGGTGGTCACACACACACACACACACACACACACACACACACGCAAAGAGTAATCTTCATTTCCATCTCCATCTATGGCCTATTTCCTCCTTTTTCTCAACTCTTTTCTCGACTCATAGAATTCGTTTACGCACATTGGGAACATCATTTCACACCTCTTCAAACAGAACTGTGGGAGGGAGGGAGGGGAAACCAATTAGTGGAATTATTAATCGATGCAAAAACCGGCTGAACACGATTTTAATGTTATACTATAAATTTCAAATTGTAAATGTTAAATATTTGTTATTATTTGTTGTGTTTTGTGTGTGTATTTATTTTTTGTGTGTGTTGTTTTTTGTGTGGCCCTTTTATTTGGTTTTGCGTTTTTTGGCAACATATGGAAAGACATGTTGGCGGTTTTTCCTGTTGGCTGACTGCAAAAAACGCGGGCGGGGCGGGTTTGAGCCGGGAATGGAACGGAACTGACGGCATTGGTAACCTTGTGGGTTCACCCCGCATAAATATTCCTAGGTTTTCCACAACATTTCTCTTCTATGTTGGCTAGCAAACAGAAAAACAAAAAAAAAAAAAAAACTGGCTAATTAAAACAACCTTCAATTGTAAAGATTTGCTTAGGCATTGGGTCGACTTTTAAAATATCCATTAGCCATTCAGTGCCGCCACCTATTGGTCAATAATTCTTGGCATTCCAATTAGATTTCATCGATTTTCTATACAATTTAAATGATATAATGATAATATAGAGTACGAATTGTTGAGTAATTCATAGGAATTCATAGAAGAAAGGAAGAAATAAAGACTGGATATATTAAAATCAAATATATATAAACTTTTCATATAAAACCGTTTAAAGGGTATTTCAAAAAGGGAATAACGATTGATATGAAAGCAATAAATAAAATAAAATTCAATTCCCAATATTATGGAAATATTTTGAAATAGTTTAACATTTCGCATTCGGTTTGTTCAATTCAATAGTTAGTCAGTCCGACAGTCAGTCAGTCGGTCAGTCAGTCAGTCAGTCAGTCGGTCAGTTATGTTTTATGTAATTTTCGTGAGAGGCCAATCAAAAACAAGTCAAATAAAATACAATTCACAGCCACAGTACAACAAAAAGAGAAAACAATTGTTGACTTTTATTTGCACGCGTTTTTTTCTTCTTTTTTTTTTTGTTGACGTTTTCTGGCGCAACAACAACAACGAAAAATTCAAGGCCAAAACCTTTATTTGTGCCATATACCATTCGTAGTACATGCACTACTACACCCCTGCCCCCTTTCCAGACCAACCCAATCCCCCCCTCTTGGCAGTGCCTTAAATTTTTGTTTAGGTTTTGCGTTTTGTTTGTTAAACATAGAAAAATTGCCAAATTAACCGATTTGTTGCTTTGCTTGGATGGGTGGTAGGCGGGTGCGGTGTGCGGGGGGGCTGTCGTGGGTGGGTGGGTTATACCCCGGACATGTGTCTTGAATATTGAAAAAGAAAAAAGATTTCAAGATTTTTGCCTTTTTGGATTTTAAATACATATTTCCATTTACGCAAATTGCGTTGTTTTTGCTTCCGCTTTGGCGCGTTAAACAATCAAAATAAATATTAAATTTTTCTGTTTTCATGCACATAATTATGTAAACAATTTCAATCAATTTCAGATTCATATATGCATATCGTTGGGCTTAAAAGTGTCGTTAGTTATGATTCTTAATATGCAAAGTATTCAATTGATTCATTATTTCGTTAAAGTTTTCTGATTTATTTGAATTATTTTTAATGGCATTTCCCATCATTTTCATTCTCCATTATCGGCCAATGCCAAGATCCACTTTCTCAGTGAGCCACCGAAACCCCACCAAAATAAATGTTGTTCCATGGTGGTGGTCTTTGTTTTTTTTTTTTTTGTTCCCCCTCTCCGCCCCCTCTCCAGTGGACCTTATCGATACTTATCTTTGCATTGTCGCTTTGAATGCTCGGTTTGTTCCATGTTCCATGCAATTAGATGTCGCCGTCATCATCATCATCATCATCTTTGTTGTTGTTGTTGTTGTTCATGTGAGGTAGTCACCAATATGCGCCATCATTACACATACGACTATCTCTCGGTTTGCTGAGTATCTAAAAAGTTTGTTTCACATGCACTTGTTGCAGTTGTTGTTGCTTCTGTATTCTGGTTTATTTTGCTTCATTTTTTTGTTTTCTTTCCCTCTCCCTCTATTCTTTTTTGTGTGTTTGTCTGTCTGTTTGTGTTTGTCTCTATATGTATCTTTTGAATTTGGCCAGACAATGGGCCAGAGTTGCGGCTGGTTCTCTAATGTGAGGCTTTTTGATAAACCACAGACAACCAACACGGACGACAACGACAACGACGACGATGATGATGACCGTCCGTCGCCAGCAACGTCAGTCAGCAAGCAAACAGTCCCCCAAACCCAAACCCAATTCCATGCATTGATTGCTGTGTGTGTGTGCTCTATCTATCTACCGACAATCGAAGTTCGCCACTGATCTTGTAATTGTAGCTCATCATCATATGGCATCGTTCGTCATTCATCCGTTGTCGGGCGACGGCGGCGATGTCGACATTGACAGCGTTAATTGAATTGCAAACAGCGAATAGCAAAAGGCGAAAGCTTTTTGCTTTAGCTAAAGCCATAGCCATAGCTCCAGTCACAGTCACAGTCACAGTGTATTGGAGCGATCATTATTCGCCAGTAAGCGGCACTACTTCAAGACTCTCGTGTCACTTTCGTCACTTTGGGTGCTTGAAGAATTGAAAAAGTACCAAGATGTACGAGAAGTGAAGTGGAGTAGAGTGGAATAGAGTGAAGCAGAGACGGTCTTAGTCTCACAATCAGTCTTGGTGTCGGTGTCGATGTCGCTGTTGGGTATCGGTGTCGATGTCAAAGTCGATATCGGTGCCATTCATTGACCTAGGTTGTGTGGGCAGCGGTTTTAGCCAGTGAAAACTATCATTTAGCTAACATTAATGAGCTTCTCGTTTTGGCTGATCGGATTGTGAGTTTACTGGGGGTTGTTGTGTAGGTCAGTTAAGAGATTAATTTGGCTTATCATTCGCTTATCGTGTTGGCTTACCTTGCAGCCGCAGTTGCAATGCGCGTTGCAAGACGCACAATTAACCATTAACACATTGTTATCAGCAATGCCGGCAGCAATTAGCCTTGGCTATCAAGTGCGCACATTCATGGTTAACACACAGTTTGTTCTGGCTCTTTAGAGGTGATGGCAGCAAAAGAAGCAAGACAAAAGATGCAGATACATTTCTCACTTACGTAACAGATAACAACAAACAACACAGAGACAGCGAGAGACAAGAGTAAATATGTGGCAAGGACGCAAGAGGAGCTCCTATCTCTCTCTCTCTCTTTCTCTCTCTCTTTCTTTCTCTCTGGCTCTCTTTCTTTCGATCTCGCTCTGCGTAACTGTAACATTTGTATCTACGATATAGCGGAGTTTGTATCGGTGAGTGGTTCAAGGCTGACAGTCAGGCAGGTAAAGGTAGAGGTAGGCCAAGTGCACTACCTGATCACGCGTCTCTCTGGCACGATGCCTTTGTGTCTGAGTGTGTGTGCGTGTGTGCGTGTGTGTGTCCTGAAGAGGACAAGAAACAAGTGGCGAAAAAGATTTACCACCAACGGTGTGTAGATTCTTGTCAAGTACTTTTCCTGGAGAAGTTGTTGGTCGTCGACCAACGACAACAACATTGCCGTTGCGTAAGTTTATCTATATACTGCTGCTGCTGCTCTCTTCCCTGTATCTTTTTTTTTTTTCTTTCTTCGTTGTTTTGTATCTTTTTATCTGCATCTGTTGTTGCTGTCCCTGTTGTACTCAACGTGTTCTTGTGTTCTGCCTCTCGGCAATGTTTTTTTTGTGTTTTGGGTTTTGGTTTTGGTTTTCTTTTCTTTTGCGCTTCTTCGATATGAGCATTTTTCGTGTATTTTCCACAAGATTCAGTCTGTATTCAGATCTTCAGCGATTCACAAGTCTTTCGAAAATACCGTCAGCAGCAGCAACAGCAGCAACCATTGGCAACATTGGCGCGCGCGCAAAATCCAATACAAAACAATTGAGTGTGAACGAGCAAGCAAATATATATATGTATATATTTCCGTGTGTGTGGTTGGTGCTCTTTGGTTCTTTTTTTGTTTGTTGTTGTGTTTTTTGTTTAGTGTTTTATCATCATCATCTTCAGCAACAACATCAACAAGACTTCATATAATAATTGTAAGCAAAACGCTACAAGTGTTTGGTAAATATAACCAACTTTGCTATACACAATGATCATTCTGTATGTGTGTAGGTGTGTGTGTGTGTGTGTGTGTGTGATGGAAAGGTGTTTTCTTTAATTTTCCCCTTTTTCTTGTACTAAAGTTTTCCAACTAAATTATACAAGAGACATTTGCAAGAACAGCAAAAGAACTCGGCCAAGAGGCATATGAAAATATATCTAAGATTCGGAAAATTGGAAAGAACCAAGAAAAAAAAAAAAAGTCTTCAAATCCTATTTCCACGACACGCTACACTCACACAAACATATATCAGACTTAACCACTGACACAACAAATTAGCCCCACACAAAACCTAATCGCTACTTATGCTAATAGCTGACTGAATCTACATATATATACATATATACTTACATAGATATATATGCATATTTTAGGGAATGAAATCTAGAAGGAAGAGGAAGAGGAGGAGGAGGAGGAGGAGTGACAGAGGGAGTAGTCAAAGCAAAGGGAAAATCTCGGAAAATGACTCACTCAGTCTTTTGTGAAATTTGAAATATGTTAAATGGTTAAGGGAATCAAATTAGAACAGAAATTCATGAAACAGCACAAACAGGGGAAATATTATTTTTTTTCTCAAAAACAAATTCTTATAAGATGAATGCCCTGAAAGCAATGCAAACTGAAGTGATCAGCAAATGGAGAACTTCTTTTCATATTCCCCTTTTTAGAGACTAAGAGACTACATATACATAGTTGGTCAATTTAGTCTTAACCATCTTTGAAGCTAATACATTTTTTAGAAAAGAGTAAAAATTCCCAGGCTAAATCTAAAATAATGCAAATTAGTTTCATAAACCCTTTCAGGACTATAACATTTTATAAACATTTTGTGTGGTTCCATTTTAATTCGGTCCTGAGAGGTTTAAGGTTTAAAAAGAAAAGAATCAAAATGTCATAATTGAACGTGAGTTGATATCATTTCGTCTTAATCCAACAAATTATCGAACTTAATGATTTAGAATCAGAATTTGTAATAATAATATTTGAAATTCACAACAAAAATCATTTTTTTCTGAAGCAAAATTTGTGCAAAAATATGACATATATGTTTATACATATTTCATCAAGTATTTGCCAAGTTGTGAAATTTTTAATTGTTGTTATTGGAAGTCTTTTCTTTCCCCTTTCCCTCGCTCCCTTTTACAACAATGTTTTGCTCAAATTTCATGGCTTGGTTTGGTTTCTTTGGTTTGTTGATTAATGTAAACCGATTCGAATGGCGTTTTTATGAATTCGGCACGCGTCGGCGTAAGCGAGAGTCCAATTCTGCCGCACCCACTCATTCATTCAATCAAACCATCCAACCACCCACCCACTCACCACTGATCCACTCGCCAAACACCACTGGCGGGTGTCATAAACAATATTCAACTGTCGATGGCCCCAAAAACAAAAAATCAAACAACAAAGTAAACCAGGGGAATAAAAAGAAGCAAAACATTTGGAACTGCATTTTGCAGATCGTTTGCTTTCGCCTTTTTGGTTGATTCTTGTTTGTTTCATTCTTTCTTTCTTTGTGATTGTTGTTGATGTTGTTGTTGGCCGTTTTCATTTTCGCTTTCGCAGCAATCTGTCCAGCGGTCTCCGGTCTCCGGTCTCCGGTCCCCGGTCGACGGACGGTCTGTCCATCTGTCTGCGGTTTGGCAACTGTGAATGGATTATTCCCCATTTGGTTGAGATCGAAACCCAGCAGGTGCTGGCCCGCCTAAATTGGTAATAATTGGAAAACTAATTGCGTTTCTCACGCCGTGTCTGGCCCTGTGCTGCTCATTTCTGGGCACTGCCCTGCCTTGTCCTTCTCTCTCTGTCTCCCTATCGCGTCTTGTTTTTGTTTAGAAATCAATTTTCCCCCCCAAAAACGAAACAAAAAAAAAAAAACACAAAAACCCCATAAATATTCGAAATATATGTATATTTCATAGTCAAGTGCTTCATTGCACTCACCAACGGCGGGCACGTAGACCATACCAGACCAGATCAGATCAGACCAGACCAGACCAATGAGCTCAAATATTCAATTTACATCATTTGATTTAAATGCACTGCAATTTGCACTTATCAGAAGGGGGCAGAGATTGAATTTGATGGGATAAGATCGGAGAATGGTATGGTATGGGGATCGGATCGGATCGGTTCAGACCATTTCGTTTCAAACAAACAACATTGATTGTGTGTCTCTTGCGAAATTGCCCAGAGCTGGACCGGACCGATGATGTCAGTAAACTTCAGACAGATAGATAGATGCTCATTTAATTTGTCTATATAGTATATAGAAATAGGTATACATATATAAATGCATTTTCATCTTCTATATATGCATGTACATATATATTTTTGTGTATATGTATATAATTCAATTATGTGCAAATTATTTCCCATACAGAGTAAGAAAATACTGAATCTCGTTCTCAATCAATCCATCGAGAATATTTCAACGAAAAAGAATTTCCAAACAATTTGTTTACTCAATTTAAAAGTGCTGTCTCCTAACCATATTTGCTTAGGAGAATTCAAAGGGCAAATGAAACCCATCAATTTGATTGTTTTGCCTTACAAATATTGAATGATTGAAAGTAAAGTCAACAATTGATTAGAAAAATATCTTTTGATTTTAGTTTACCTTGCGGCATGGCAAAGTCATTGAAATGATCCTTGTGATGATTAGTAGATAATTGAATCCTGTTGCCTTGAAATCTCTAATTCTTCAACTCGAGTTGGTCATCTTGTTTTGGCTTAAAGACTATCACAAGGATCAGAACTTAGAACTCAGTATAAATTGAGTCTTTAAAGGTAATAGATTAAGCTGCTACTATTTAAATCGAAATTGATCCTTAGTAAGTCAGGGTGTTGATATTATTTAATGATAAATATAATCATTTAGTTATTTGTTTAGTTTGACTTGATGATTTTTCTTACAGTGTACAATTGAATTGATTAGATGATGATGTTAAATGAATTGATGATCTCAGAATTCTTAAATAATGATAAACATATATTCATACTAATTAAATGCAGTTGGCATTTAAATTTTTGTATTTTATTTTATTTTTTTATTTTCACTTAAAATGCCGCGAACATAAAAGTCCCCCCCAAAAAAAAAAAAAAACTGAGACCAAGTTGTAGACTGAAACGAAGATTGAGTCTCAGTTGATCCGTCATGTGCGGTGTATATATATTTACAGTTACCATTAAGTATAACGGTTTTCAAGTGCGACTACTTTGCCCATTGCCCATTGCCTTTGCCTTAGTTATGTGCGATACACACGTCCGTTTGTTTGGTCCGGTCAGACGGTTCGAATGGCTGACTGGCGACTTGGTTGATTGGTTGGGCTTAGGCCACCTTTTGGCAGCTTAGCCAAGTTTATGCCACCAGCACGTTGAGTGATTGTTTTCTTTTGGCTAAGGTAAAGCAGTTAAACAACTAAATGACAGTCGACAGCAAAACGACAAAACGACAAAACAGAAACAGAAACACAAAATTTAACCGCACTCAAGCAACAAAAAGCGGTGTAAATTGCGCTCCAGTTGCCTGCTGAACTACTCCAAAGCACTTCGAACTACTTGATAGTGTTTCTTGCTGTTGCCGTTGCCGTTGCCAAGACCAAGTTGTTAATGCCGTTTTGCATGTTGTCGTTGTTTGGCTACTTGTTGCGCCTTAACTGCCACTTCTTCTGTGCCTTCTTTCGGCCTCCCTTTTTGTCTTTTCTCTCCTCTCCATGTCTTTCTCTTTGGGTATTTTATTTCAGTTTAAAGTTTTTTTTGTTTTTTTTTTTTTTTGCATTTTCAATTTTAAAAGCCTCCTCAACAATATGAGGGAGAAGCAACAACAAAAAAAATGAAGAAACTGGTTGACAGCAGTTGGTTAGTCAGTTGGTCAGTTAGTCGGTCAGTTGGTAGTAACTATCTTTAGCCACAATAATCCACGTGCGTAGGCAAACGGGCTGCGAGAGAGAGAGAGAGAGAGAGAGATAGAGAGAGAAAAGCAAAACCAAAACAAGCTTCATATACATTTGTATCTTGTTCGGTTTATAGCTCTTGAAATTGTATAATTCTTTTGGCCAGACATTGACATAGTCTGGTCTAGTCTAGTCTGGTCTGGTCTGCTATCTCTCTCTCTCTCTTACTCCATCTCCCTCACTGATCACTAAAGTCCATTCCAGTCCACTTTAGTCTCTGTGGTTGTGGTTTTTTTTTTTTTCTGTTGTTGCCGTTGTCGCTGAATGCATAATAACCCATTCTAATGGACAAAAAAACACACACACACACACACACACAGATACACACTCACTCACAAACGGATAATGATACAAAACGAAGAGTTACAAAGTCACTTGTCTACTAATTGGACTACTTTGGACTACTTTGTGTGGTGCACGAGGCGAACAAGCAGCAAGAGTGTATAACATGAGATCACAAAATGGTGATGATGATGATGATGATGTAATACAAAATGCAACTGCAAATTGGCTATTACCATTCATCTCTTCAGGGATCCTCTATCTATTGTTCTCTGGGAACAAGCAAAACAACTGTCAGCTGATACTGATTCTCCAAGAACATATATGTATATGCATTGCACATGTGTTCAAGTATGTCCAATGCATTTCGTGGAAATCTTTTAAAAGCCTGATGATTGTTGCGTCTCTCTCTCTTTCTATATATCTTTATTACCAGACAAAACTTGCCAATAATTGCATTTAGCTAATTCTTTATACTTTTTAATTGACATTGTTCGATTTGAATATTTATAATTTTAGTTTGCCTATTGAACTTTACTTAAACGGATTTTGCCAAGGTTCTTGTTGAATATTCATTTCTTTAGTTAACTGATTCAATTAAAGCAAATGGCCATTGCTTTTAATTCGACTTAAAAGCAAATTTGAAATAAAATATGAAATTATTGTCTGTTTATTCATATATCTATGTACATACCTTCTTCTCCAAATGTCCAAGAATAAAAGATTTACTCTGAAAAGAGAAAGAGTAGAGAGTGGAATTAGAGAGGATTGAGAAATGAATATGTGTTTTTTGTGGGTTTATGAAAGAGGCCAACAGTCGAGACTCTAATAAGCTAGGACCAATGGGACATGTTTAAGGGGGGGGGGGAGGTTTGGGGGTTGGGGCAATGCGAATGCAAGTGAATTGAGAAAAGCTACGCGACGCAGCAAACAACAAACAAGATGAATGGAAAGAGGAGAAAAAAGCGACAGAAAACGCCAATGGCACATGAATAAGAGGACACGCACTCGCATTGAAGAGGACACGGTGATGGGAGCGGGTAAAGGGGGAAGGGGCGGTTTGAGGGGGTGCATGTTATTCAGCATACAAGGATTTGGGATTGAATCATTGAATTGAATTGAATACGTGCAAGCACGAATCAGAGAGCCAGCTAGATACGTGTTTGCCCCCAACACCCACACACACACACACACACACACACACACACACACACACACACACAGAGATAGAGAGAGAAATTCTGGCGTTATCTTGTTACGTTATGCCATGTATTAGTAAGATGTCAATGTGGGTTTCCGGAATTATGTATAAACATCACAACACACACACACACGAAACACACACACACACACACGAAGCACATAACACACAAACAATCGCGTAAAAAGGCATCAAATGTTGTCCTAGAGGAGACAGAGCCACAAAAAAACACCCGGCAAAAAAAGGACATGAACACGAAGACCAATGCCAACACCGATTCCAACTTCAACTCCAACCCCAACCCCAAATTGACATCAGTTGCTGGTTTTTAATTAAAAATTTGCGACGTGTGAAGTTGATTTCAATTTTGGGGCTACCAAAAAAAAAAGAGACAGAAAATAAATACACTACTGACAGATGAACAGATAGAGATAGAAAGGCAAAGAGTGAGAGAGAGAGAGAGAGAGAAAGAGAGGATGGTTGAGGAAGAGATACAGAATGAGATTGATGTTAGAATAGTAGAAAGTCCTTTCCAGTTCGTGACTGACCACTAAACATGAGATGGGTATGATGAAATAACAGTTGATTTCCAGTGACAGCCAGCAGACACACACACACACACACACACACACATACACAAATACAAATGTCAGTGTCCTGTGTGTGTGTTTTTTGTGGGCGTTGGATATTGGTTGAAATCAAGGCGTGGCTTCATAAATATAGATTAGTAAATCGAAGCAAGAAAATGCGAGAGATGATCCAATAGGATGTATATTTCAAAATTGATGGCCATATGAATTTAGATCGATGTCATCAACATGAGAACACCTGTTAAGCCATAATTAAATTAGTTTTTCTGTCTCTCAAAAATTGGAAACATTGCAACACAAAGAGTTGAAATCAATTTAGCTTGGTACTCTGTTTAGTCAGATTTTAAATAGTTACTTTACCGATTTAGTTGCAACTTCCACCCTTTCTTTTTTTGGTTAATTGTTTAAATCAACTTCCCTTTTGAACCGTCAAACAAGTTGTTTGTGTTTTGGATTTGTGTGTGTGTGTGTGTGTGTGTGTGTGTTTGGGAATGCGGGTGTCAAAGTCATTGTTCTTGTTCTCTGTTTGTTTAATACAGTTATGACATTAACCTTATCAAGCCAGAGGAGACACAAACTTCAACTTGGCCAGTCGGCCTGTAGAGGAGGTACTTGACATTCACATGCTACATATGGAGGGTAGGGTAGGGTACGGTAGGGTAGGGTAGATAGGCTTTTTCGGATCGGTACACAGGCGTGGGATAGAATGAGATAGAATTCATATGAAGCAAAGGAGGGAAGGGGCAGTTGTTGTGGACAGTTTTTATGACCGATACGGTCGCTCGCAGACCTTCTCACTCACCAAAGAGCTATTAACAAGTAATAATGACAACAACAGCAGCAGCAGCAGTAATAATAATAATAATAATAATAGCAGCAGCAGCAGCAGCAACAACAACAAACCATAAACTCGAGTGCAACAGTTACAAAAAGTCGCGGCGGTCGCCATGTGCCACACTTGAACTCATAAATTCTAAGAACCCGCAGATAACCTACATACACATCATTGTATCTCTCTCCCTCTCTCTCTCAGCCCTCCCTGCTCCTTTTTTCACTCTATCTCACGCTCTTTCTCTTTATGTGTCTCCTATATGTATATGTATATGTATGTGTCTATATAAATAAACATTTGTGCGTGCCTCTGTCTGTCTTTGAAAAGCAAAGTGCAGCAACAAGTTGATGCAGTTGCTGCTGCTGTTGATTATGACAACACCGATGACTGATGTGAGATACATCCACACTCACACACACACACACACATATCACACTGCTTGTATGGGTGAGTGTGTCTTTGATATCACCATTAAAATGATGCCCAAGTTCACAATCTTTGAGTGACGCCGACGACAGCAGCAGCAGCAGCATCAGAAACATCAGGAACAACAGCAACAGTTGCCACCACTTGAACTGTGTGTGAACAGTGGCAATTGCTAGGCCATAAATGTGTGTAAGCCCATTAACAATACACACACACACACACACACACACAAAACACATTAATATATTTTTATAATCCTCTTATTAACTGAACTTACTTGAATCTCAATCGCTAGACATTTCATTTGAAAAGTTTTCATAGTTTAAAACACATTCCTCCCACTGTGCCGGGCCCCTTTTGACTGTGTGTGGGGCCCATGGGGCAGAGAACAGAACAGAATTGAATCGAACAAAAACAGAAACAGCAACAGCAGAGATGAGAACCGGTATTGTTCGCTACAACCAACCAACAACAGCAAACGGCAATGGTAACAAAGGGCCAACAGCAGCAGCAGCACAAAGCGCATTGTATACTTAGCCACCGGACTGGGAAAGGGTGACGGGAGGGCGGGGGAGTAGGAGTGGGAGTGGGAGTGGGAGTGGGAGTGGGGGCTGACTTTACACATTGGGTGGCATTTTGGCCGCAACTTTATGCCAGTCATACTAATTCATTTTCTATTCTTTTGCTCATCTGATTGCAGCCAGCTGATAGCCACCAGCAGCGTTAGTATCCAACAGGAATCCAGGATTGGCCATATCCATGATGGCATCATCCACATCCACATCCACATCGCATACCATAGCTGGACGCCGATGGCTATGGCGTTTGCTATTTACTTTGGCCGCTGTACAAAGTTTGGCCCACTGTCTGCCCATCACATCGCGACCCTTGGAGGGTAATGCTCAGCGTTTGGCTTGGCAGGAGTGGCTCGATTTGCCCAAGGATCAAAAAACGCCCGAAAAGAAAGTGACAGCGAAATCCATATTCACATTGCCCTTCCGCCGTTGTCCGCCGGGACATAAATTGTATAATGAGCGTTGCATACCGCAGACCAACATTGATCCGGAAGATGTCCTCAAACAGGAATTGATATTGGCCGGCGGCGGTGGTGTTGGAGGACCAGGTAATGGCGGTTCGCCGGTGATAATCACAGACTATGATTATGGCGATGAGGATGAATTTAGTGATGAATTGCTTTACGATGCACCGCAGCAACAACCTTTAATGCAAACCACTGGCGGTGAAGATCAAGCATTGCCCAGTGAGGATGCACCACTTAAATTTAATCTATTTGAGAAGAAATTTCCAACGGGAACGGGAACGGGCACGGATACAACTGAACAGGAATCCCTGGATGATATGTTGATGCTGCCACCCGAAATGAATGCAACTGCTACAATTAATGGCAATGCGACGGCAACAACAACAGCAGCAACATTTATTGAACAAGCCACGCCCACTGCTTCGGTAGCAACTACCCCACGGCAAGCGGAAGGTATTAACAATGCAATTGCCCAAGGTGATGATCTATTACAGGCCGCGTCCAGTAATAATGTCATATCAAGCACAACAACAACATTGCGCGACATTGACATTAGCAGCATTGAGGCAATTGTTGTGCCCGCAGGACATCGGACAACAAGCACGAATATTGAGCCAGAGGCTCAGAGTGTTCAGTTGGTGACAAGTTCTTTGAGTCCAGATGCGGATGCAGAGACGGATGCAAATTTAAGTTCAAGTTCCACTCCTTTACAGACCGAGGCGGATCTGGCTCAATTGCTCAAGGTCGACGCCTTTTTGCCGGCCAGCACCGGCCGCAGCAACATTGAAATGCTGCCAGCGCCCTATAGCAATCATCGTCGTGTGGCGCCATTGTTGACAGCAGAGGAGTTGGGGGAGGAGACTACAACAGATATGGTAACTACCACACAGGAGGATGAAGGGGAAACCAAAACGGAAAAGGAGATGGAGACGCAGACAGAGACGGAAAGGGAGATGGCGACAGAAACCGAAACCGAAACTGAAGTGGAGGCGGAGGAGACAACTGAGACAACGCCTACAACAATGGATGAACCTGAAAATCATCTTGTCTTGATAAAATCGAAAGTGCAACCGGTTCAGTTGACACAAACAACATCAGCAGCAACAGCAACAGCAACAGCAACAGCGACGGCGACAACGACAACAACTGAAGCTGTTGCTACTGACCGGTTTCATTATCAGCATTTTGAAGATGTTGCTGCCAGCAACAGTGCCACCAGTGCCAGCAGCATATTGCCTGAAAACGAGGCGGAGGTGAAGACTGGCAACAGCAATAACAACCACAACAACAATATAATGACAAATACAATTGCCAGCCAACACGATGATGATGATGATGATGATGAGAATGATAAAACAAGCGAAATAAATCTGGCTGAAGAATTGCGCATCATCAATGAGTTGGTTAAAAGCAAAAAGCGTCACCAGCCACAACAGTCAACAGCAGCAGCAACAACAAGAATCACCACAGCAACAATTATAGAAAGCTCAACAGAAACAACAGGCACAACAACTAGCACAACAGAAAGCTCAACATTCATAGAAACGGAAATGGAAATGGCAACTGAGACAGCAGCAACCATTAGCAATAATGCTGACAGCAGCAGTAGTAGTAGCAGCAGCGCAACAACAACACCAACAGCAGCAACAACAACAACAACAACAACAACAACAACAGCAACACAATTAAGTATTAATACAAATCGTAGCAATAAAAATAGTAAAATAATTAGAGTAAATAATGAATATGAATCAACAAGCAAAGCAGCAACAGTAGCAACAGTTGCTGCTGCAGCAACACCCATCAGCAGCAGCAACATCTCCTCCAGCGATGGTTATACACCATTCTGGTGGTTGCCAAACATCGGTTGGCGACTTGATCGTCAAGTCGATCGTCATGGCGAGGATCGTTCGCTACTCTTGCGCTTTTTTAGCACATTTCGTGCCCCCTCAACTGGTGAGATAGCCGCAAATTTGCACTAATTTGAATCTATTGAGCGAAAAATATTGTGGTTCTTAGTTAATCTCACTTGAATTGAGATTAGCTAGAGCAAAACTTATGCACACAACGTTTTAAATTATATATTTTATGCCAAAATTTCTAATATTAATGTTAATTATTGTATTTCCTTTGTACATAGCATTTATCAACAACAACAACAACAACAACAACACAACAACAACTTTTTGTCTTACTTATGATGTTGTCCCTCTCTCTATCTCTCTCGCTCTTTATTAACTTTATAGTTTAATTTAAATTACCATAGAATTTTTTCCTTTAATTCTTCAAAACATTTATTATTATTATAATTTCTTTTTTTTTTTTTTGTTGCAATTTTAAGTTGTTGATTTAATTTTATATGCAAAGTGTTCTGTAGGTTTTTTTTTTTTTACAATAGTTTTTAGTTTTTGCTGCTGTTGCTGTTACTTTAGCAATATTTAATTGTGATTATTTACAGATAAAAAATTTAGTTATAGAACTCAATTTAATCAAAACAAATATACATAAAGAAATTAGTATTTCTTCTTTTTTTTTTTAATTGTAAATGTATATGTGAAATGTTAAAGCATTCTGTTGTAACTGTGTGTCTTCTATTTACCCCCTGCCACCCCCTCTCCCGCCACATGGCCATTCGGCAACCGACCCTGTGTATATATATCGATCGTAAATGGGTAATATAATATAAAAACAAATAATGTATGTGTATATCTATCTAAATGATAATTTTCTATTTTCCCCATTTTAGCATTTAAGTTTCAAAATATATTTAAAAGCAAACGAGAACGAAAGAAATTGTAAGAAAGTAAGAAGGAAACTTTCGCAAATAGATTAATTGTAAACTTATTTCTAATGCATGTAAATAGTTATAGAAATCCTTT
The DNA here is from genome assembly GCF_018902025.1 of Drosophila willistoni. Classification (NCBI taxonomy): domain Eukaryota; kingdom Metazoa; phylum Arthropoda; class Insecta; order Diptera; family Drosophilidae; genus Drosophila; species Drosophila willistoni. The sequence goes on from NW_025814052.1 coordinate 11,909,203, forward strand.
GTCTACTACTTCTAAAAAAACAAAAAAAAACTACTACAAGCTTCTTAAACAACAACATTTTTCCGTTTTTGTCGAATTAAAAATTTACCAACTACCAAAGTTCTAAGAAAAAAAAAAAACGCAAACAAACACAAATAAAGATGAAACAAAGAAACAACTACTACAACTTTCTGATATGTTTAAGAACTGTTTTTCCCTGTTTCAATGACCTACAAAATTGACCTATCTTGCAAAATCAAACTCAACCAATAATTGTTTAAAAAATGAAATGTTTAATGAGTGGAATTTGAACCTTTCATATCCTTATTCTGCATACAACTAAAATAGTGAGGAGAACTTTCCACAATTCTTCCCTCTGAGTTCTTAGTTTCCCCTTTAACTTGTCTGTGCCTCTTCGTATGATTTAATAGCCTGGCCACAGTTTTGTGGAAGGTTTGTCTTCCAACTCTGCCAACCCCCCCTCTGTGTCTCTACTCCTGGACTGAACTTCATGCTCTTCCATTCCCCCCCCCAAGCCATTTTCTGGAATGAGAAATTGTCGTTTGTGCCAGGCTTTGTGGTAAGTTTCTAAGTATGAATTGGTGCGATTATGCGGGATTAAGTTGGACGCTTGTGCTGGCAAAACTTACCAAAATGGGGTTGCATTTATGAGGATAAAGGGGGGCGGGGCGGAGAAATAGTGGAGAGGGATAGTGGGTGCTGGAGCAGAAGGAGGACACTTGGCAGTTTGCAAATAGCAAACTCATTCAACTGTAATAGAGCGGGCGTGATGCCATTGCCATTGCCATTGGCCGACCACTTGAGGCTAAGTATATTTGTCAGTTTTAGTTTAAGGTTTTTCAAATTCTCCTCGTCTCTCTCGCTATCCCCTTTATTTTTTCAGTATTTTCAGTATACCATGCCCTTCATCACGATCATCGTAAGCCCAATTGCATTTCAAAATGAAACTGAGTTTAAGTTGAGCGTGGGAAAATGATGAATTTTACTTGTGATACTCTTGCAACTGCAACAGAATTGTTGTTGACTTTTGTAGAGACCTTTGCAGGAAAGGTCCGAAACAAATCAATTGAAGGAGGCGCGAAATTTCGCTCAAGAGTGTGAGGGGAAAATCCCAATAAAATTTTTGGCAAAAATCGACAGGAAAATGTGAGTTTCAACTATCTCATAGAGACCAGGAAAGAGGCGGGCGTCGAACGACGAGGGGGAGGAGGAGGTTTGTGTTTTTTTTTTTTTTTTTGAGTGAGTTAGTTGAGTTGAGTTTTTCCGCTTTCTTTGCAATGGATGGAAACGACAGCTGCCAAACCTGACGATTTCATTCGCCAGTCATGGAAACAAAATCAGCGACAGGAAGCTGCTGCCAACCATAAGGAAAAGGAGAGCAGAGCAGAGCCAGGCAGAGCACAAACAGAAAGACAGATAGACAGTCAGTCAGACATATGCTAACATAATATGCCAAAAGTATCTGTCACATTTGCCTGTAGGCAACCGTCTCTGCTCTCGTTTTCGTTGTAGGTGTCGCCTTCTGTTCCCAATAAAAGTACCGCAGACACACACACAGACACACACACACAAACACACACAGTGAGATGGTAAGAGGAAAGCAAAAAAAAAAAAAAAATGCCATTAGGAAAATTTAACATTTCTTTTTTTTTTGCTTTTTCCAGAAATTTTCTTTTGGGTAAACATATGCAGACGGCATGTTAACATGGCGAATAAAATACAAGTGAAGAGATGAAGAGCATTCGAGGGGGACTCAATGTGGTGGCACAAAAGTGCTACACACGTTTTGAATGGGGCAAGGGCAGGGCCAGGGACAGGGGCAGAGCCAGTGAGTTTTGGGTGTGTGTGTGTTTGCCTAACGAGCTGCATTAGGCGCTGATTGCAACAGCTGAGAGAATTTTTAAAAACTGAATACAAATAACGCACTGCTTCAGCCTGTTCTGTTCTGTTCTGTCTGACTGCCTAACTGTCGGCGCGTTCCCTCGATCTGTCCGACTGTCTCTTTGCCATTTGTTTGCATTTTAAGAATATGCACAACTCAAAAATATGTCGAGTTCTTGTCAAAGTCTGTCTGTCTACTCTGCTGCTCTGCTTCTGTATCTTTGATGGCAAACCTTTTTATAACGTTCATTTTGCAACTCTAATATCGATTATTTGAGGAGTCTTTAAATATTTCAGTCAAATGTTAATTGGATTTATTGTTTAATTTTAAAAACTTACATCAAAGTAAAATGCTCTTCCAGCAGATAGTTGCAATGATTTTGTAATTTAATATTTCATTTAAACATTGACAGTTGAATGACAATGTTTGACATTTTAATAGCCAATTTATTTAGACTTTAACTGAATGACAACCAAGAAATTGGCAGGAATTGTCATTTAAGAGAAATCAATATATATATATATTTTAATATTGAGAGGGGGGAGGAAAATCGAAATAGTTAATTAAAAAATCTGATATTGTTGAAGTCAAGTTAAGGTGAGCTATAGTCATGCAAAATAATATTAGCCATCTATGGGCTGTAAGCAGCAACTATTGGAAGGTCAAAAATGTTGGCCTACTTTTAGGGGTTTCGATTGATTGTTGTTAATGTGAAACTAACCCACGACGACGACAAAATTCAAAGGAAAATGGACATTTATAGAAATCTAAAATATTGAAAATTGGATTTCTCAGCATGTGTGTGATTGTGTGTGTTGAGTGTATGTGAGTGAGTAGAGGTAGAAGTTGAAAAAGGCTTAAAAGGCAGATGGTTTGAAAAGGAAATTTTCTGTTTATTTAACTATTAAGCAGAAGTGCATACACATATATGTGTATATACATTTAAGTGTATGCTTTTATCTCTGTCTCTCTCTTTCTCTCTGTCTATTCTATTTGTCCTGTGTGTGTGTGTGTGTGTGTGTGTGTGTGCATAAAATATAAATGAAACAGCTCCTAATACCATGCAATACACACAGACACGACATAGCACAAAAGTCTCGAGCCTTGAGAATATGTTGTGCAGTATTTTAGTTTCAGTTTTCAATGTCTGAGCTTTTATGCAAAGTAAACAACAAGAATATACATACATATATATCCTATATTTCTACATATAGATTGATATATACCATGCACACACTAACACACACACACACACGCACACATACATACATAATTTACTTGTGTTTGTATTTACCAGTTGAAGCCTTAGCCATTGCCTAACCCTCAGACTCTTCTTCCCGCTTCTGTAGTGTTCCACTCATCCCAAAAGCTGAAGCCTTCTTCAACAATCTGCTCAATGAATCTCAATAAGTTTGTCAAGCGTATGTGTGTGTGTGTGTGTATGTGTATAGCTTTGTTTGCATTTGTATGCGTGTGCTAAATCAAGCGGTAATTGGTTCTTCTTCTTGCTGCTGCTGCTTGCTGGTTGTTTATATAATTGAAACTAACACAAATAAAGTGCAAAAGCTTTCTGATTATGGGGATTTGCGCCTGCCACAAAATGAGCGTGGCTAAAAGCCGAGGCACCAAATGCTCTACCCCCCCTCCCCCGCCACTCCAACAACACCATCACCACCCTACTGCAAATGAGAGCTGGCTTGGGGGACAAGGCAAAAGGATAATGATGTGAGAGTAGTGAAGAGAAAGAAATGCAATACACCATGGGATCCATAGACCAAAGATTTGAAGAAGGTCCTTTCTTTAAAGTAACGCCTAATTGGTCCTAACTACTTAGTTGGAGACTAGGGATATAAAAACAAGTGGAAAACAAGTGGAAAACTTTAACTTTTATCTCTTATTTTGCGCTTATTCTGACACTTATTCTTTGTAAGTGTCATAGCACACACACAGAGAGAGAGTGAGAGAGAGAGAGAGAGAGAGATGGAGAAAAAGAGATTTCATTCTATGAGGGGTTTAAGGGGTTTTCCTTTAAGGTTTTCGTGGCAAAAACATTTTGTTTGGATTTCAATTTTGTATCATTTTTAAGTGTATTTTAATTCCTTTTTAATTTACTTGTTGGAACTTTCTTTTCTCATTCATTAATTTTCCATGTGCCTGAATTTTTGTGCAATATTTTTGTCGTTCAATCCCATTTCCTGCTGTGGTCATAAAAGGCAATGGCAAGAGATGTTATGTATATGGTTGAATATCTCTCTGTCTCCCTTATATTCTTTTCATCTCTCTTGTGTGTGTGTGTGTGTGTGTGTGTGTGCATGTGCTTGATTACTTACTGTAAGCTTTGTGTGTGAATATGCTTGTTTAAGCTGCTGTTAACTTAAGTATAACAATGATAAGGATAACGTCAGGTGATTGCGATTTTGTTTGGCATTTAAGTTACCAAAATGAGAACGAGACAGAATAAAACAGGAAAGAGACGGAACGAGAAGGAAGGCAGGTCGGTTTTGAGATGCGTGTTTGCACCTTATTTATTTAACACATTCCTTTATTTCCCCATTCCCCCATCACTTCACGACGAATCTGAGCTACTTACTCAAACATTTGTGTTAAGTAATTGGAATATTTTAAGGCTTCTTTATTTTGGTTGTTGTTTTTTTTTTTTTTTTTGTTTCTGCTTTAAGGTTTAATATTGCCCTTAGGTCTTCTTGATCGTCTTTGCCAACTGCTCTGATCCCTTCTACTTATTTCTTGAGTTTACTCTACTGTAATTGTAATTTGCTGCAATGCTAATGCCTAAGGATTTGAGCGGCTTTTGCCTAGTTTGCCGACACTTCAACTTGAACTCACTTCATTAGTTTGCCATTTGTCATTTGTTTTGTTTATTTCAAATGCTGTCTGCTCATTCAACTTTATTCATTTGAATGGTATTCACTGAACACACTCATATATGTGTATGTGTATCTAGAATGGGTGTTTCTATCAATTTCAACAAATTTGGTATGCAAAACAAGAATATATTAAGAGTAAATCGAATATATAGTAAAAGAGATATTAAAGGATCACAACGATCCTCTTACGATCCCCCCTTTAGGAAAAGAGGGGGAAAAAAAAAAGAATTGTAGAATATAAGAAACACCAGACTTTAATTAAAGTAACTAGTAACTAGTCGCAGTTGGTTACATGTATTTCATTTCATGCCTCTAAAAAGGACACCCTTTTTGTGCAGGCGAATATATATGTATGTATGTATGTACATGAATTTGTGCATAGAGAACTCAATTAATGGCAATAAATGCAAATTGCATTTAAATGTGGCGCATAATTTTGCATTTGGCTGCCTCTTTTCCGGTCTGTCTCCTTCTCACTCTCTCGCTCTCTCGTTCTCTCTATCTTTATCTCTATCTCTGTCTTGTTTGTACACTTATTTGGCAACAAAATGTGCTCTGAATGTGCTGCATATGGTGCAAGTGAATTCAATTGCAAATTGCGTTTCCATATTAACACGACCAAGCAAAGAGCTGTTAACATCAATATTTTTATGTTACCAACACCAAAATGGCTCAAAAATATAGTTAAAGAGATAAGATAGGCATAAAATAGTAACTTTAATGATTTTACACATATACAGGGTGCATTAATGGTTTCCGAAAATCTAACAGGGCAGATTCAAGTTAGTAGCAACATGTCTTGAAGAACTGATTCAAATATGACTATTTCCTTTCTTTTCAGAATGAATTTAAAGTATTTCATTTCTGTTATACATACAATAGTTTTTTCTTTATTAAAAAGGAGATTGTATTGAAAATCATTCTTTACTATGTATGTATATAAAAGTAGCCAGTAGACAGTAAACTCGAAATTTTAGCAAGTGTATCTTTAAAAAAAAAACAAATAGTTATGAATTAATCTCGATCCGCTTGATATATGTATGAACATTTGCCGCACAGTTGAAATATTCCTTTTTATACGTAAAATGTCTTGGCTAAATGTTTTTCTTTTCCACTTGGTCAAATAAAGAAGCTGAGTTTGCAATTAAATAAAAGCCGACTCGATCTTCATTTATTTGACATTCTCCTTGAATTTAAGCGAATTACCGACAGACACAAACTACTGCCAGGCAGACAAATTGGGGAGGGGGAAAAAGAGATAGCAAACGATTGTATTTCATTTTTTTTGTGCTCATGCCTTGGAGAGTTCGCGGCGGCAACTGGCAGCCATTTTAGAAGTGCTTGGCAAACAAGATGGACGGAACATCGCTGGTTTGCTGTCTGCTGTCTGCTAACTGCTAACTGCTGACTTCTGCCTGATGCCCGCTAATGGCTACTGTTGGATCGCCAAGTAATCAAAGACGAAGCCCACTGTTTGCCATGCTCTTTGCTCCTACACATTGAATTCGTCTAGCTCCTCCTCCCGTTCATTGCGCTTCGGTATGGTCTGCTCCTGCTCGGTGTTCTTATGGGGCACCACTCGGAGGCGTCGATTGGGTGCAGTAGTTGCAGTGGTTAGATGGTCAGCCGAGGGAAGAGGCAATAGTACCTGGCCGGGACATCGTTTCACAAATTCCGAAATTTCGGTTGGACTCTGCTGATTGAGCGTGGTCAAGGATACGGACAGTTGCCTCATTTGTGGATGCTGATCGAATTTTCTCACTACACCAATGGGCTTTTCGCCTACCACGCCCTGGCAATGGCATTTGGTATCAACTTCGACATGCGATTCATCCTGTCGGGGCAATGGTTTATCGATAAGATGCGTCTGCGACGCAGTGAGCCAAAGTTTACGCAGAGAAGTGATATCCGTCAGACTGAGATAGTTGCTAAAATCACTGTCCCCCGTTGGGGTCGTTGTCGTTGTACTGTGTGAGGAGCTTGCATCCGCATCGGTGGCGCCGCCTGAGATGGGCATCGGATGTTGGCGTGAACTGAGCCCGTCCATAGAACCAAAGATATGCCGTACATTCGGATGCGTCGATGCAGGGACCTTCTTAGCACAGCCCTCCTTGTTCATTCGGTGCAATGTGATGCAGAATTCTTGGAATCCATGAACTGTATGATAATTGGCATTAGGATCTACTTTGCTGGCTCCCCTTGCAGCCTCTTGGCTGTCCAGATGATCCAAGGATGAGTCGTGCATGCCCGGGGACCAAGTGTTCTGATAGCGTGGCGCCTCCACATCCATTTGGCTATGTTGGCTAATTTGCTCATCCTGCAGGCGATCGATGGCCACCTGCAAGGCCGGATCATGGAGGGCAACTTCTCGAGCCAGACGTATGTCATGTCGCCAGAATTGCTGATTGCGCTGCACCGCCGGCGCCACCTCTTTAATCCGCAGCACCACCACCCCCATAAGCCACACACAGACGACATTCAAGAGGGTCAGGCCCATGCTAACAGCGGCACACACAAATAGCTCGATATGCAGATGCTTCGAGTACTCCTTATGATGGGCCAGACTACGGAGTATCTCGTGATCCGAGTGCAATAGCTGGGTGCCCAAGGCGAGAGCCCACAAAAGGCCAGCATTCACGGCCGGCGGCAGAAGAGAGGCGGATATGGCCACACCCACCAGCGAACCAGTATTGCCACCGAGAACAGCAATGGCCCCAGCTGCTCCCGAGGCCAGAGCCGTGCAGATGCCAATCGCCAGGGAATGCGTATCACAGCGGGAGACAATCTCCTCGGTGAGTCCAGCCGAAATGGCAAAGAAGTGCCCAAAGCCGCAAACAATTCCGCCAAACATAAAGCCTATCACCACGGAAATGGCAATGCCAATTAGCTCGTTCTTAATGCCCAGCCAGCGCAGGTCCCGATCTCCAATCACTGAGCCAAAGATGCCAGCAATAATGGGGCCCATTAGGGGGGAAATCAACATACTGCTCGAGAGAAACAGAAAGCTATTCTCCACCAGACCCACACAGGAGAGGAGAGCAGCAGCCGTTAGCAGGACGACAAAATCGAAAGTCAAGGTGGCATCCCTTCTCACCTGACGCACCACCTGATTCACATTCAACCGGCAACGCACTGAATCCATAAAACTTTGCCATCCCTGGCCATGTTGACACTCGACTTCCTCCTCCTCCTCTCGATACTGTAGATCTCCTCTATCTCCAGTCATTTGGCCTTGAAGTTTCGCCTGGCGAAACGCACCCTGTTGGCCACCGCTCATCTTTTGGCTGGAAGTGTGGCTAGCCCTGGTGTCCAGGCAATGGATGGCAGAGACATGCGTGCCCGGTCTTTCGCCTACTCCCCAATCTTGTAGGGTGCAAAGGAGTCGTTCGTAGCGCTCATCTTGCAGTAGCTCGAAACGCACTTGCAATTGTTTGCCTGCTACATCCTGGGACCAGAAGACATCCTTCAGCCTTAACTGCTCGGCAATGCAATGCAGCAGAACCTCCACGGGAGTATCCTCTTTGAGTTCGTTTAGTTGCAGTGCACGTGACTTGGCACTCACGTTGTTGGGCGGATGTTGTTGCTCAATTTCGCTTCTAGCAGTTTGGGCTAGACGCCAGCAGCGATCACAAAGCTCCAAAGAGCCAAGATGATCATCACTATTGATGTCGTTGTTGTAAAAGTCTCTGCTGTACGTTTTCCAGAACTCACTGCGAGTGTAAGTGGAGCCGCAGCAGCCACAGCGACAGCATTTGTTATAGACACGATGCTCCTCCTCGGCAGTTGGCACTGTGACCACAACACAGACGGCTGCATTCATCATGATCGATCGAACTGTTGGATCATATCAGTTTGGATTGCATTGGACGTGGATCGTGGATTACTTTCTCTTTTGGCTGATAATTGTCTGTCTGTTACGTATTTCAAATTAGCTGGTTGGATGAGAATTATATGATTTGAATTTGCTACGAATTTTGAAGCAATCTGCTACTTTTTTGAATACTATTAATCTGAATAATCAATGAATGAAAGCAAATGCAATGAAACAACAATGACAACAGCAACAAATCACAAACTTTCAAACAACAAACAACAAACTAGTGAACAACTTTATCTACTATTTTATTTAACCTTGACCACAGTTCGAATCACAGTCAATTTCACAAAACCAACCAAATGAAACGTAGTGTCGCGTCGTCAACATTCTGTGATGATGCGGCAGATGCGCTTTCATCCTGTTTTTGTCTCCCGTTTGTCCTGCCGGCGAATGCGCAACCAAATGCAGATGAGGATTGGAAATGGAAAGCTATCACATCCCTCTAAGTCCACAACCCACTAAAAACCCCATTCGGCCGCATTGTTATTTGCCTACTGCAGTGGACAGTCAGACTCGTTCGTGGGTCGGTCTACTGTTGGCTCTGGCCGGTTTTTGGTTGCTTTTTGGCGGCTTTTGTGCCAACAATCGAAAACAACAGCAAGTGTGACCAATGCACGAGAAGGAGTTAAGGGCGGGGAGGTTGGTGGAAGGCAAAATGTCAACAATCTGCAAGAGCTATGAAATATTATGAGGTTTGGCCAGTAGCTCGATGGGGGTTAAAGAAGCGGGGATAAGCGGCAGCGGCTAGTAATAATACATTGCAGAAAGTCGCGGCGAAAGGAAAAACGCAAAACGCATGTGAAGTGCAAGCAACAAAAAAGTTCACCCACCCAACCAAACACACACACCCAAAGGCAGATATATGTGTGTGTGTGTGTTTCCCTTTCCCCAGTTTGGTAACACTTTATTTGTTTTTGTTTTTATTGTGAGGTAGTCTTGCTGGTGGTCAGTGAAGGAATGCCTCAGTGTCCATTATCCCGAAGCGGGCGGATTTTTTCTTTCCTTTTCATTTTTTTTTTGGTTTCTTCTTTTTTGTCGTTCTTTCGCTGCCGTTTTCCAGCTGCCATTGAATCCAGTTTGCTTGCGCGCCAAGATCAAGCGTCAAAATTACATTGTTGGCATACGTCGCGGCCTTCTGGTCCTGCTGCAGTTGCTATTGGGTATGGTCAACGTTTTTCCGCATCCCTTTTTTTGTTGGCTTGTTCTACTTTTTGGTCTTTGCCTCAGTTTTTCATTCTTTCTCCCTCTCTCTCTCTCTCTCTTTTTTGGTCAACATTTTATTTTTCTGCCCGACCATTTCGCTACGTTTTTCTGGTTGATATTACGGCTCCTGTTGCTCGCGAATCCTTGACGGTTCATTGTCTGGACGTTGGCTTGTTATTGTTGTTGTTGTTATTGCTGTGTTTTTGTTTCTGTTTCTGGGTTTTTTGTCCCACTGACCAAATGTCCGCAGAAGCCAGGAGCGACGATGATTGTTGCAATTTCTCGTTAAATTGAATTCACTCCCGTTCAGCGATGCCGCCTTATGGGAATGGGTATCATCATCATCAGCATCAGCATCGTCATCATCATCATCATCATCATCGTCATCGACATCGACATCGATGGAATGTAGGCAGAAGAGGAACAGGGCAAGGACAGGCCATATTGCTTGTGGAGGGCTGAAGAGACTGAAGGGTGAATGCAAGCAAGCTGCACTGCTTATTTATGACATGTGGCGGACACAGATACGGACATCGGACACGGACATGAGCATGGACACGGACACGGACACGGACATGGACAATGAATACGTTGCATTATGAGGAGAATTGCCGGTTTTGGTTTTCAAATTACGCACAAAACACATGGCGAAGCTTAACACGATTGTTGCCGAAGCCTTTATGCTCAATTAAAAACATCACAAAAAGAACAATTGGTCAATGGTCTGGGAATTGGAATTGAAAATGGTAATGGAAATGAAAATGGAAATGGCAATGGCAATGGCAATGGCAATGGACATGCAAGATGACACAATGGAGATACCAATGCATACGTTGTTGCATGTGTAAATGAAAATCTTTTGGTCGCACTTTGAGCATTGTTAATACAGTGTGAGTGCGTGAAAAGCTTTCGACTTGGAGGGATCAACTTAAGGGAATTTGGTCATGTCCTAAAGTTGAATGCTTTAACTGAAAATATTCAAAAAAAAACTTAAATCGTTTCCTATAAACAGGAGAGTTTTTTTTGTTTATTTAATTTCCTATTCACTTAAGACGTATTTTGTTCTTAATTAACTATTTAAGTTTGTTATATAAATTCAATTATGATTATTTTTGACTAAATTGGTTGGTTACATTTCACTAAAGAAACTGTTTGCTTTTTGTTTTTCGTGGAATTTATTTGTTGGCATTTTCGAAACTGGCAATTGGCATCTGTTCAAGTTTTATTCATACATTTACACAAATAGCCACTGCCAGCCACTTAACCACAGCCACACCCATGAACACACACACACACACACACACACACACACACACACACACGCACATACATTGTGACCCGCACTGAATTCGTTTTTCATATTTAGACCTTTTCGCTAATTGAGTTTGCTGCCCTCTTTTCCTGACTTTTAATGGGTTTCTTTACCGTGGTTGGTTCCTATTTTATTATCCTAACCGAAATATGTGGTACACTCATTTTGTTAAGATACTTGTAAAAGTCACGATATATAAAACCTTACTTCTTCGGTGTTTACTGTGAAAAACAAATGTAAGACTATAGAAAAATTTTCAAGTTCCTCTATAAAATAAAAGAGTAGAGAAATTTCGGCATGATCAACATTATTTTTTTTTCTGAGAGGTCCAAAAAGGATGGGAGAGCACGAAGTGCTGGTGGTGTGTGTGTGTGTATGTGTGTGTTAGGTGCTTAACGTTTAATTGCGCATATTTTCACGTTAGTCTCATTCGCATATTTTGGCATTTGCAATAAATACAAAAAATAATTAACTCATTAAATAAGCATTTGGCGTTGCAATTTGCTGGCCATAACAAGAATATCCTACCAAGGGGCAGATGGGTGGAGGGGAAGAGAAGAGAAGAGTTTCTTTCTGAGTTCTGTCATAAATATTGCTTAATGTTTGGCGTCAACCAACGAAAAATGCTGGGCGACCAAAGACCAAACGCAACTTTTGCTGTGGGTTTTTGGTTTTTGTTTGGGAGGGGGGAAGGGTTTTTTTCAGGAGGTGCTTGCCTGATGCTGGTTGTTGGGTTCAGGTAATTTTGTGGTGCCTAGGCCGCAATTAATGCCAAATGCCAAGAGCCATCTCCTGCATGTCTACCACAGTGTCCTGTGCGTGTGTGTGTGTGTGTGTTTGTGTGTGTGTGTTTGCACATGGCCGGACATCATTATTATCAGCGTGTGCTTAAACAACTTACAGCAATAATAAAAGCATAATTTACAATATTCACGTATGCTCACTCTGTGGGTGTGCGTCTGTGTGTGAAAATTAATTAACTAAATTATTAAGTGCAGAGGGAGATAGACCACAAGACAGACAATGAGAAAGTGAGATAGAGAGAGAAAGCTAGTCAAAACCTTTTGTCTTGTGCTTAACTCTTACACTCAATTAACATTTCGAATTATTTATATAAATTATTACACAAATATACACAGGACACACTTCCTCACACACACACAAAGGGCACACAAGCACACACACATACATATATAGAACAGTAGCAGACATTAAGGTAGACCACTCACCCACCTGACTCTTAGCTGGTCTAACAAATGTTCCAATTGTTGGCATTTGCAATTATTCATACGCCATGTAGACAAATGTGCTGACAGAACAAGGGCAACAGGCAACTGGCAACAGGCAACAGAGGAACGAGCTAGGAAGGTTGGCAATAGCCAAAACAGGAAAAGGACATACCAGTTTAGATTTGTTGCCGTTGATAATTAAGTTGCTCAATTGTATTGTATTGCATTGTATTGTTGTTTGCCACTTCAGTTTCAACTTTAGAGTCGAATTTCCTTCATTTGCCAAAAATAATCCCTTGAAAATTATCGCATACAACTGCAGCTTTAAAAATTTTCAACATATTTTTCAGTCAAGTGCTCTAAAGACAAATAAATATATATAAACAGTTATGCATAAATGAAAATGCCAGAGCAAGAATTTTCACATTTTTCCCCCACCCTTTTTTTTTTGCTGTGTGTTTTGTTAAATTAAAAGTTACTCTCTATTATTTTTCTATGATCTTTGTCTTTGCTGTTGCCCTTTATACAAACAAAATACCCTCACTCAAAATTTGTTTATTCCCTTTGTGACAATTCCAAAGTTATTTTAAATAATTTCAATTTGATAAATATAAATTAAGTTCTTGTGAAGAGAAGAGAAAAGTCCATAAAATTGACAGTCAAACGAACTTCCTACTCGTTGACACTTAGAAAGTGTATCAACACTTCGTTTAGGGCTTATTGTTAGACCCTTAGTTTATATAGGAAGGGTATAAATACTTTGGATGGAGCTTGGGCCCTTAGTTTGTATAGTTATTTGGAGGCTGTCTGGGTAGGTCAGGGTCTGAGTTTCTCATTACGCCAACAAAACGAAAAGAACGAAAAAGATTATAAACAAAATGCTGCTCAGTTCTTTTTCTGTTTATTTGTTGTTGTTTTTTTTTTTCTCTTTTTTATTTTATTTCATTTTTTTGCCCAGAGTCTTTGTAAAATATTAAAAGACATAATTTACCAAAAAGGGAAGACACCAGCTGAAGTTGGAGTTGGAGTTGGAGTCGACGCTGCACTGGACAAGATGGAAAACAATGGGCTGGATTAAAACGAGTCAGAAAGAAAGCAAAAAGAGAAAGAGAGAGAGAGAGAGAAGAAAATATAGCACAGAAGAAAAAACAAAGTCACTGCAATTTGTTGCAAAAACGAAACTTTCGTCTCAAGTTGAAGGAAGAATGTACACACACACACACACACAACCATATTAAGCAAAGAAAAGAAGGGTAGACTAGGAACAACGCAGAGGAAAACGTATAGAAGACATATAGGAGATTATGGGTGGAAAAGTTTTACCCTTTTTATTTATTTAATTTCTTTTTTGCTTTCTTTGGTAATATATTGGTGGCTAGATTTAACAGAACTTAAAAACCAAACTAATCCAAATCGATTTATCTTGATATTTGGCGAAACATATTTTTGAGCTAATTTCAATTACTTTGGCCTAACTGGTCAAGGGACTTCTTTACTTTATCTAAGCAAAAAAAATGTAAAAAAAAGTCTTGGCCAATTGTTAACAAACTATTTTCAAGTCGTCCTTAATTTGAGGCTTCATTAAATGGAGTTTATTTGCAAAATCCTTTAAGAATAACTCAAACCAAACTTTATCTAAGCCTAAATTGACTTGTATTGAATTCGTGAAGGTAAATTACAATTTCTTGAAATATTTGTAACTCAAATGGATCTTATGATTTTTATTTTTCAACTAAAATTTAACATATTTCTTTACTAAATTCTGGTTACATTTTCTTTGTGATAGTGCAATTTTATGGCAAATATTTCCAACATATAGAATTCTTTTGGTTTTCGCTTCACATGCTGCAAAATAGAAGGAAATGGAGAAACTGGACTAGGAGCAAATCAACTGACCTAATACCACCTGCTGATGCTCCTCCCATTCAGCTCCTTGCTGCTCCCCCTCTCCCTGTTGCTCCCTGCTGTTCGTGGCGTGTGTCTATAAATAATACGCACTAAGCATGTGCTTGGGGTAATCTGCTGGAGAACAAGAAAAAGTGCACTACTTAAAGTCTAGCAACTCTTCCACTTCATGGGCGACTGGCAAAGTGTATACTCCTGCGGATGCTACAAAGGTGCAGTAAAAGTTACTCCCATCCGCCAGAGTCTGATATCGTTGGCTTGAGCCTGGCCCATGGCCTCCTCTATTCCTTGGAATGGCCCCGGATGGATGGTGGCAACACAAAACACAATGGAGATCAAAGTTTTACTCTGCTGGGTGGGCAGGTCTCGGTGGCTTTTGCTTTTGCTCTTTCTCCTGCTTGCTTTGGCCCCATTTAATATTAAACATTTTGTCTTGGCCCTCTTTTTCCATTTGAGTTTTCTTGGCTTGGCTTTTCTTTCAGTTTTGGTTTTACTTTGCTTTCACTCGCTTAACACGCAACGGAAGTTCAAGCTGAAGTTCCAGTTACCCAGTTGAAGTGGCCATGGAAATGGCAACCATAAAAACTTGTTAACAGCAATAAATAATGCTCTAAATAATTATGCAAAATAATTAAAAACCGGGGCGCTAAATTTGACCAGACAATGCAAGGCACACAACCGAAAGAGATAAAATGTGAGAGAAAAAGAACAAAAAAGAATGAAGGATGCCAAGGACATTATAACCATCATTAAATTAGAGAAAGCCAGTCAATGGGATGTCCAAGTGGCGGTCTGTCTTTCTGTCAGTCAGTCAGTCAGGCAGTTGGTCCATGTTCATGGCTACATGTGAAAACGAGTTAATCGAGGGCCAGGACAACAGCGCTAATTGTGCGGACATGGCAAATGTCGCACCTGCCCAGCAGCTCAGCGGGAAGTAAGAGAATCATGCTCTGACCCAATGCAAACAACAGTCAACAACGAGGAAAACGGTAAAAGGGGCAAAATGAAAAACCCGGCCAAATGGCAAAGACAAAAACAGAAACAACAAGCGGGCGAAAAGCAAACAAACATTAGGGCAAAGAGAACAGCACATTAAAGGGCAATCACATGTGTGTGTGTATGTGTGTGTGTGTGTGTGGGATCGGTGACCCTTTTTATGTGGCTCACGGAATGGTGGTTGGTAATGGCATTGGATGGATTGTTGCATGCATTCAGCAGCACACACACAATAAAAACGCAACAGTTTGTTGTAATTGTTGTAATGGCAATGCCGTTTATCCTTTTTTTTTTTTTTTGTTTTTGGTTTTCCATTCTACCTCAGGCACTTAACTAAAGGCAAACAGACAAGGTGTGAACAACAGGTGAGAAATTGCCACTTAACGGACCAAATCGATCGCCCAAACACATAAGAGTTCACAAAAATTAATACCCTATTAGCTCAAATTTTGCTGCAATTACATTCTGATTTCTTCTAAAAATTTAAGGAATTTCTGGGATATATGTATATAAATTAAAGTATCCGGATATTTGAATTTGCTTTATGTTTTAGCCTTGCAAAAGTTATTTCAGAGGAAAAAAGTGCATGGCAAAAAAAAAAGAAGGAAAGCAGATCCAATCAAATAATGGGTACAACTGAAATGACGGGCAAACCGGATATCAAACATAAAATGTGTTGCTAGCATACACAAAGAGTCATTTCCCCTACATCTGATTCTGTTTCTCTCTCTCTCTCTCTCTCTCTCTCTCTCACTTGCTTTCTCTGTCTATGTTTCCATCAGCATTCCATAGCTGCGTCAATCAATCAATCAGACAATCATTCATGCGCACATTAATTTATTCATTTTAGCGAATTTTTGGTTGTTGTGGAAGAGTTTTGTGTTGGAAAAATACATGAAAATATTTTCCCCATTTAATTGCGCATCTCTCTGTCTCTCTCCTTGAACAAGAGACGAAGAGTGAGTGAGAGCGAGAGAGAGAGAGAGAGAGAGAGCGTGCGAGCGAGACTGAAAGAACGCTTTTAATTACTTAACCGGAAATTGGCAATTAAAGCGATTTAACGGCCCACATGCATGAGAGAGCCTCGTCCATAGAGGGCGGAGTGGCAAAAGAGACTGGAATGATGGGTGGGTGGGTTCGGTTTTGGAGGTGTAGAGATGAAAGGCGGCAAGAGAATTCTCATTTGCGTCAAGAAGTATAGCCGAACAGAAACATAAGACTGACACTCGTCCTCTCCTCGTCCCTCTCATCATGCTCGTCTCCTTCCCATCATCATCATCAACCATCAGCCATTTCCTTTGGCCTTAATCAAGTTTTAAATGGCCGCAGCCAACAACTGCTGCTTCTCGACCTCGCCACCCCCCGCCCCCGAAAACGCTCTCACGCCCGCGTAACCATTTTCAGTGCTGCCAACTCGTTCATTGTTATTTATTGTATTTGTTGTTATTGCCGGCAATTTATTTCAATTTTCGCCAAGCTGGAAAAGTTTTCTGTATTGTCATTGCCTTCGCCTCGGAGATGAGTTTCAGTTTCAGCGAAACGTTTCGCATTTTTCCAATTAGAAATTGGTGAAGGTGGTTGGTTAGAAGGGGTTAGCAAGGGCAGGCACCGTTCACTGTAAGTGGGTGGAGGGGAGGTCGTCTTGGCGTCGATGGCATAAAAACTCATTTAACTTTTGTTGCCGTTTGCCTTGTAGTTGTTGTTGTTGTTTCTTTTTTGGGCCAGCAAACGTCAAATGATTTGGCGTGTAATACACAGACAAACAAACATATAGAAAAGTTTGCCTAACCAATCACCCAAACACTACTTCCCACCCCCCTCTCATCGACATCCCTTTTCGCCATTTGCCATTTGCAGGTGGGTTCGTGGACTCTGATAACTGTTGCATAGTTTTCGGCGGTTTTTAGGTTAAACTTGGATAGCCGCTGCATAATTAATTATTCGCCAGCTGGCAAGAAAATGAATAAGCTTTGCGTGGGTGTGAATCACGAGTAGAAATTCGAATGAATAAGCCTTTGAATGGAATTTAGTTCCTATGACCCCGAACCAGGAGCGGCTAAATAGTGAAATATTATAATTATTTAAAAGAAAAGCTCAAACTAAATGAAAAGAACCTAAACTGATCTGATGAGGGACAAAACAAAAGACAAATTTCTTTTCAACTTTTCGATTTTTAGCTTTCATAAGTAAAAGTTCTTTGGGTTTTCCTCATTATTTATCAGGGCCGAATTAACTTATAGTCCACCCCTGCTTTCGACACTGATGGATTTGAATTTTTGCGGCAAATTTGCCACAAATAAAATGTGCAATTTCTGTGGTGAATTTTATTTAGTTTGACACATGTTCCACTTGAATTTTCTTGTGGCTGGCCAAAAAACCAGAAGACCAATTTTACGCCACATTGCAGTCCTGGCCACTAAAGTTATGCGCGAAAAACTTTCAACTTTTCGACAAGCCAGTTCTCCATTCGCCCATTTCCGCCCCCATCCTGCGCCATCCTCCCTGACGAGAAACTAACTCTAATTTCAATTGCTGCCTGGCTAATGTGACTCCTTGTCGACTTCCTTTCGGAGGGGGCAAAACAATAACAGAGAAAGGGAGAGAGAGGGGGACAAACGCTAGTTTATAGCGAAAGTTGAGCTGGCTAAAATGTCAAGTGCATTTTATACAAATTTCACGGTTAGAAAGAAGCAAGCGAAGCCCCGGCAAAGTGTCGAAAACTTTAAGAACACCAAAACAAGAATGAAAGGACTTATGAAGCAAAGCGAAAGGCAAACACTTTGCATGAGAGACAGACACAAAGAAAAAGAAAGGCAGAATTGGGTTGGGGCTATAGAATGAGAATAAGCATTGCCAAAACTCTCTCTGTTCAAGTCAAGTATTCATTGCATTTTGTGTAAAAATAGTGTGGCTAGCAAATAATCGAATTGCCCAAGGGTTAATTTGAGTAGGCCCTCGATTAATGTACACATAACATTGCAAAACTCATCAAGTTGTATATCATTTTGCTTTATCCTTGTGTCTGCCGCCCCCCGCTTTTTTTTCGCTTAGCTGGTTTGGTTTTTTAAGTTTTATTCTGATCCGTATCATGTATTCTCTCTCACTTGTTACCACTAGATATTCCCATTTTTTACGTGTGTTTTTTTCGGCTTGTTCTTACCCACTTTGGTCCGGCATGTTTGTGCCACCGATAGCCAAACAAATGCAATTGCGGAATTGTGAGGGGTGACTGGAGTGAGTGGGCGGGGGTTCAGGGGGGCTGAAAACACGGTGGCAGAGCACGGCTTTTATCTCGTTTCGTTGCGTGCAGAGAGTTTTGTAATATTCCCCAATGTCAGTTTGATACCAACTACAAAAAATGAAAAACGCGACGAGGAGAAAAAAAAAACACCAACGGGGGAAAAAAACTTTGCGCAACAACTAGCAACTTGCAATGGCGAGGCAAACAAACAACCAGCAACAACAACAACAACAACAACGATGAGAGAAACAAACACAACAACAAAAAAATGGGCAAAAACTTTTGGCAATTTAATTGGAAAATTAAATTTTACGCTGTTGCAACACGTTTGCGCAATGCGGGAGCAATTTGCAGTGCAATCAACGCATCACCCATCCTCCCAGTCTACCATAGATGTCATTCCCCTTCCCACCCCCCGCACACACACACACACACACACACACACACACACACACACACACACACACACACCTTTTGACCAGGCGCAACCATCTCCCCCAGGTAATATCCGTTTAAACAAAAAAATATTTGCTTTCCAGCGCATTGAATTCTCCTTTTGGGGGAGCGTCGAGTGTCATGTCAAATGTCCCCCGTCCGCTCAGCTGCTTATGCAATTTAGCAAAATGACTGCGAAATTCATTTGACAAATTGTATTCTTTAAAATGCCAACTAAAAACCCTCGTTTTAGTTTTAGAGTTGCAGTTTCGAAACTGGCTGTGTGGCATTTCTTTAACTTCAACTTGAAGTTGGGTGCTTTCTTGTCTTTTGGCTTGTCCGGATTCGTTTTGTGCTCTGTCATTGGTCAAACAAGTGGCAAAATTAAATTTAACAATGTCCTGGCGCAATGGCAAAAGGCAGTTGCTAGTCTCCCCTTCTCGAGTCAGTCAGTCAGTCGTCAGTCGTCAGTCAGAGTTGCCACATTGTTTAAAGTGCTTAACAAGCACGAAGAAGACCGCAAAAGGCAGACATCGTTGCATTCAGTCCAAGCCAAACACCTTCCTTTTAAGGATAATCATGATGATGATGATAATGATCATGTTCATCATGATGATATGTTCTCCGTCCGTGGCAAGTTTTGCCAAAGAAGTAAAGTGCCATGAAAAATGAAATGAAAACCAACAAGTAACCGCAATCATTGCGGGGATTCGCCACTCGTTAGTAGAGCTGCGGGGCAGCGACATAGCTTCATGGCTACACTGAGAGAAAAATGGCGATGTTATATGTGACTGGCATAACTTTTACATTTCCACTTGCAAAATTTAACGAAAATATTTGATAAAGAATCAAAAAATTACCCCATTGGAGACCAATTACAAATATTTATTTTGCTGAACATTTTTCTTAATGCGTTCAGGTTTAGTATATTCAGAGCTAAAACTATTGTTATATCTCTTTGCATGTGCGTGGTTTGTTGTTAGAGATCAAGAGAGATATATACTTATTTTCTTGCCACAAGCCATTTTATATACGATTTGTGTTTGTTTTTCTCGGTGTGACCGTCTGCCCTTTTCTTCATTTCTTTTCACTTCTCATTTGCAACAACTAAGCTGATTCTTCTCTTTTATTTCTAGTCTGCCTTCTAGCTTTGGGCGCTGAACTCATTTGGCTTTGGTGTCGGCCTGCTTAGCACGAAAAATGCAGGCTACAAGTGCAGGCCAGCACAGGCCAGGCCAGGCCTTGGCCAGGGAGATGGACACGAACACCACCAGTTGTCTAGTTTCTAGACTTGGTTACTCATTTGCCACTCTACCCCCTCGACACCTCTAAACCGTATACCAGTCCCTTCATCCATCAGTCAGCCAGCCAGTCAGTCAGCATTCTCAACTGTCTGCCTTGTTGGGTTTTGATTTGTGCTTGTGGAACAGAGAAGTAGCCGGAAAAGCAAAAGGACGACTTTGATTTTGCGGTCAGCTATACTTCCAAATCCCTTCTGCCCCTTCTTCGTCTCTCGGTCGATGTCTTTCCTTCCAGCATCTACAAAAACCGACATAGCTCGGTCTCACCCGCCCCTTTGCATTAGGTAATTACTTCTTTGTGACGGCCGACGAGGAAGTGCAAATTCATTAGAATGATGCATTTACTCATCTCTTTCTCTTCGGGGTTTTCCCCCTCCCCATTCTGTCGCCGTTTTGTGGTTATGCAGGAGCATTGGAAATTACTAAATACGGAAACCGAGAAACTGTAATTTGGTTTTCCCATTTTAAAAGACAAATTCTGCAGCATTCTTATTCCAGTCAAGGTCTGGGCTTTCTCCTCTCATTAAACAATTCCAAGCAATGTCGAACTAAGGTCGCATCTTAATTTACGCAGTAACGTTGGTCGCTCTAATTAATGCTGTACAATTTTATTAAATATTATGCCAAACTCACTACTGCAAGCAGAGCTTAGAATTTCATGGAGAAGCAGCATAAAGTTGCCTTTTTCCACCATTGAAATGCAATTGCAAGTTGCAATTTTCATTTCTTTTTGCCATGACAGGGAAGGGATCGAGGGAGGGGTTGAAGGAAATTCACATTTGGCCAGCCAAAATAGAGAAATAAATTTCATACAAAGCAAATGGCACAAAAAGAAGCGGAAATTTCCTTCATAATTTCTTTGGTGTATTTTATTATAAATAATTTTTTACTTAGACTGCGCAACACAACACACAGAACCAGAGACAGAGATAGAGATATGAACGGGGCAGGGTTAGACAGAGCAAGCGTGGCGAAGGGAAAAGAGGAAGTCAGGATGGTAGGAAGGACTAAAGGGAAGATAAAAGCAGCGGGTCAGATGGCCACTCAATAAAGAGAAGCAAAAAAAGAAAAACAAGAAAAAAGATGGGCAAAGGGCAAAAGCAAAGCAAAGCGAAATGCCGAAGCTGAGCGAAATATAAATAAATATAAAGAAAATAAGTGCATGCCAGAAACAGAAATACTCAAAGTTTATGAAAGGCGCGTCGCCCTTGTCGTCGTCGTCGTCGCCGCCGCCAAAGTTTTCCTGCTTGTT
Organism: Drosophila willistoni; assembly: GCF_018902025.1. Lineage (NCBI taxonomy): Eukaryota > Metazoa > Arthropoda > Insecta > Diptera > Drosophilidae > Drosophila > Drosophila willistoni. The sequence goes on from NW_025814052.1 coordinate 11,930,721, forward strand.
GTTTTTTGTCGTCCTTTTTTTTTTGCGCTGTTACAGGGTATTAAATAAGCATTGCGGCATGCTGGTCTAAGCAAATCTAAACAACCTCAATCAAGAGTGAGGAATAACTTTTAAAACAATCCTAGAATGAAAGCTTTTTGCAATGTTTTTGCTTTAAAAGGGTTATAGACCTTTTTATTAAATAGATTCAATATACATTTCCTTCACTGAAAACCGATTCGATATGGTGTTGAAAAGTTTCTCAAGAAGACAACGACGTGGAAAGTGACTCAGTAATGATTTACATATATTCCCATAAATCAATAAGATCTATTTTCAAACTCATAGAAAATGCATAGAAGTGTTGACGAATCATTTAACAAGATAATTGTCCAACACTAGAGCACTAAACAATCACTTTAAAAAGACAGATTCTTTATCCTTTATGTTATTTAACCACTTAGTAATCTTAGCGACTCGTTTCAGAGTCATAATTTGAATCCAGATCGTTTCTTTTTTGAGTTGTTTGTTGATCAAGTATGAAAATATGAATTTTCAATCACCAAATAGACTCATCAATGTTGTTTGATCTAATATTTTTTTTAACTGAAACGTATTGACATGCTTTAAGTTAAAAACTCTTAACAGTCGGTTGAGATTAAGCAACTAAAATGGTCTTTTAGTTATCATTCAAACGTTTCTTTAACTATACATATCAGTAAGTAGTCGATCAGTTTTTGAGCTTTTAAAAATTTCTCTTGAATTTTTGTGTAGAACCTCATACGATGTACGTCTACGTAAAACAAAGTATGATATATACATATATATATTTTTTATACATATAAAACAGCGACCCGCTTGTCATATATGTATGAATGTACTTTTGGGTGTGTGTGTGTGTGTGTGCGGGTATATCGCCAATTACTGTGTCTGTTTGAGCGTACAAAGCGTTTTATGAACCAACTCTGAGTCTCCAGCTGACCCCCCTCCCTTTGTAGCTCCAACGACCTTCTCTTTCGGACAGTCCAACAACAAGGTCTTCTTACGTTTTCGATGCCAGTCACGCCTGGACTTTGTCGAAAAATTTTACGCCGACGTCGTCATCTTGGTTGTTGCTGATGCTCCTGCTTCTGCCGCTGTTTCTGTTGCTGATGTTGTTGTTGTTGCTGTTGTTCTCTTGCTCTTGAACTTTTTTCGCTTTTGATTTTATTGCCAATTGACCAACTTTTTGGGTCGATTGCCAGCCGAGGAGCCAAGCAACGACGATGATGACGACGACAACGACGCGGACTGAGAGGGGTAGAAAGCTTACTTAAAATGCCAAGACAGCTGTCTCAGATGAGTATAGCAGATATCAGTCGAGGAGTAAGTACCTCTACCCTTAGACTAGTCACTTCCCTTTAGCCGCAACCATGTCTCGGCCGCCCATCAACTGAACGGTTCCCAGTTGGTCAAAGCATATTTTAAATGTCTTCAAACTTACCTGAATTACAAATGGGATGCCAGAGCGAGATAGAAATGGCGACAGATGGCGATGGCGAAGAGACAACAAGAGATGAAGGCAGAGAGAGGCTGCTGTAGAGTTTGGCTGTAAAAACAAGCGAAAAGAAATTGGAAAATGAATAATAATTTTCAGGTCGAATATGGGATTTAAGTTGCCATTACATATTCCAAAGTTGAACTTTGTAAAAGGAAAATGCTAGTTAATATCGATTATGTAACGAATAGATTATCAAGCATTAACTGTTTATTCTTATACCTACCTACATACATACCGATTAGCATCAATCGTTTACAAAACGTATTCAAAAGTATGCAATAAAGTCAGAATAAGTTATTCGAATAAAAGTTGTAATAATATTTCAATGTTTATCGATAACATTACAAGTTTTTCCTATTCTAACAAAACTCATCGAATAATTTGTTAACTAATCAATTACGTCAATTTGCCTTCATCAACTTGCTTATGCATATATTTTCAATGTTTCGTAACTTTTACTTGTTACACACACTCACAAACACACACACACACACACGTAACAAACACACACAACTCGTTAATACAAAAACAAATATCGAAAGAAAAACAAGACCCTAATTATCGACTTAAGAGGGCATTACCGAAACCTATTACATTCATTACACGGAAACCGCAAATACCGAAACAAAAAAGGAAAACTGGAGAAAAGTTGAAGCCTTCGTCAAGGACTTTTTAAGGCCGGAAGGGACCATCATGCGACAAAGACAAAGTCCCAGGCAGAAGATGGAATAAAATCTGTGCGAATTAGGTGAACAAAGAAAACCAAGAACCGAAAGAAACAAAGTGAGTGAGCCGGAGGGGGGAGTTGGTGGAGGTGGGAGAAACAAAACGAAACGAAAAGCCAGGCATAAGCATAATAATGATAATAATCAAGGCAATGGCACAAAATTTTTGGATTTTCTCTCATGTTGGCGGCAAAAAGGGCTTAGAGCAGAGAGACAAAAGACAACTCTTGAGGCGAATATTTTCCAATTGTTTTCTTTTTTTGTCTCAAATTTTATATTCAGTCACACACTCACACACACACACACACACACACACATGCATGTGTGTAGATTTCATAAGGTGAGCTGTGTCTTTGCTCATCATAAAGCGGCAACTCAACTCGAAAAACCAAACCCAAGGCAAAATCCGAAAACTGTAACTGAAGCTAAAGTACAAACATGGCGAAAGGAAGTCCCAGAGACAGAGTCATAGAAAAAGATAGAGAGAGAGGGAGAGAGAGAGAGAGAGCGAGTTAGAAGAATGTTGTGGGCGATAGCATAAGATCCTGGAATTGAGGTAATCCCTCCAACATGTCTCTTAGACATTGTTTATTCTGTTGGTTCTCGCTGCTTGTACACAAAATATGTTATTGTTAATCAAAATTGTGTGTGTGTTTGTGTGTGTGTATATCTTGTAGAGGAGGAGAAAAGCAGAGGATTGGAGCTTTTTAGCCTCAAAACGCAAAAAGGGAAACCCAGACATGTGTATTCAATGGATTAAAGCAAAGCCCAAGCACCTGTTGACTATGCTTATGCATATTACACCATCTACCACTCCACAGTTGACTTCACTCACATCTCTTTGACTTGTTCCAATTTACTAAATCTCTTCATTTGGCATAGCCTACTTTTCAGGGTGGGGTGCTTGTTTGTGTCTCTAAAGAGCAATAAACTGTCCATCATTCCAACCGCTCAGTGGGTCATCAATACCCACCACTTATCCCTTTCTCTGTCTCTCGCATTCCCCTCATACTTTTCCGTGTTTCCATGCTCTTGAAATTGTCGCGTGTAAAGCTGCTGCCACATTGAACACCAAATGGCCATTATGTGCTGAGATCTACTTTACTATGTGCATGTGTGTGCGTGTTTGAGTGTGTGTAAGGGAAAACTCTGCTGCTGCAGTGATTTACATGTATTAAGCCAATTTCTCATTTCACTGGAGATCAGCTTCAATTGGGTATTGCAGCAAAAGTTCAAATGGCACTCAGAAACGGCTTCTGGCCAAATGAAAGCCCAATTAAAAGAGATTTTAAAATAAAGCAATGAAATCCGATTGGTTATCGCTTACAGCATATTTTGGACTTTATGGAATTTCATTCGTTTTGTTTGTATGTGTGTGTGTGTATTGTTGGTTTTAAGGCACAACATTTTCTTGCATAAGTATGCATTACCCAGGTTTCTGATTCAGAACAAATTTAGCTTTACTTTTGCTCGTCAACAACTTTCAGCAAGCACTCCTTAGATACCAAAATCTTTCCTCGTAGCTCATGAGGCTTCATTCCTCTATACACACACACACACACACACACACACACACACACACATTCACGCATATTTTGCCCATTTATTTTTGCTGTTTGCATGCGTTTAGCTTCGTTAGTCTGAACCCTTTTTCCCAGTTGGCAAGCCTTTTCTCTTGCACTGAAACTGCTGACAGGATGCAGCAGGAACGAAAAGTAGGATGAGACGCAGAACGCGTGGGCGTTAACGTGGTCTAAAGTATGGCAAGGGGAGGAGGGCGTGTTGGTATGGGTTGGTTGTGTGTTTTAATTGTCGCAATGCGACCAAACTGCAGTCTCTTTTCTCCTTCAGGCTTGGGGACTAAACCGCCTATTGCCCAACACTTTCTCTCCGCCCAACTCATTGCTGCACATTTTTCAAACTGTATATGCATTTGTACATGTGTGTGTGTGTGTGTCTCTGTATGTGTACACGTAAATCGCCCAAAAATTGTCACCGACAACGTTGTGTCGGCGTTGCCGGAATTTGATGAAATTTTCGCAGCATTTTTGTTGCCAGAACTAAGTTTAATGGTTTGAAAGAAAACTATTGGTAAGGACTAGACAATACCTCGGCTTTATCCTTTCGATTGCAAGCAAAAACCATGCCCAATGATCCATTCGATCATTCAATTAAAGTGATATCATACTTTTGCATTACATTTTGTTTCCCATAAGGGTATCTAGTTGTGCGTCTTAGCCAAGTCGAGACACTATTTGGCAGGGCCGAAAATACTTTCTGAGATGAAAATTGCATATGTGTCTGTCCGATGGAGGAAAAAATATGGTGCAATCAACTTTTAAGCGAACTTTTTTCTTTTTTTGAAAGATATTCTCTGTTCTTTTCGTTCACCAATTTCCAGAAGGAAGAAAGTGTCAAAGGAGAAACAGAAACTGCGAATGCCATTGCCATTTTAATTTCAAAGTTCAATCGTAACAACAACAACATAAATGAGTTATGATTCTAAAATTAAAAGCAAAGGCTAGATAATTTCCATTAAACTTTGGATTAAGTTAATAAGATTTTTCTGTGGATAGTTGATTTTGTCCTTACTCAGAACTTCGATTGATATCAAGACATACACTTTTCTTTTTGTGGCAAGCAACACTTTTCTTTTTGGATATTTAACTTTTCTTTTGTGTGTACGAGAACCTCTAAGAGTTTTCCTCCACATGGTTGTCAATCTGGCGATGTCGCACCCTCTCGGCTTAAGTAAGCGGATTGATTTCCGCTAATAAAAATGTATAACAACAGAGAATTCTCTTAACAATGCAATAGATGGGCCTTTTGAAAATGCAACCCTCCCTTTACCAACACCAAAAAAAAAATATATATATATATATATCCCTAAACCCTCATCCGCAATGTCCCCAATGCTTCCTCCTGTTCCGTTTGCACTTTGGTAACAATGTGAATGGAGAATGGCGGCATGATGAAAACGACGATGAAGACCTTCCATAAACGGCACTCGGAAATGGCTTTTCTTCTTCGACTTTTTCTTGTTCGACAGAAGAAAAAAAAATATATACATACATACATATATATATGAAGAAAAACAGAAGTGGAAGAAAAAACCGCTGTCAAACTGGCGGGCAGATGAAATTTCTTGAGCAGGGCCAGACGAGCGCAAAGTTATGGCAGTTGCAGTAGCAACAGCAGCAGCAGCAAATCACATAATGGCAACAATAAGGAAATCGCATGTGAAAAGGCCGCAAGCAGCGAAAAGGACCTCTCGCATCCCCATCATCCATGGCCTTTTTTCGCATCTCCTGTTTCTTGTTGTTGTCAACTGTTTATGAACTGTAAGCCGCGTATAAGTTTGTGAGCTTACACAACACAATGCACGTACCCAAAAGATGGTAACAAACGATGGCAAAGTTGAGGATGAGGGCACTGGTGGTGGTGGTGGTGGTGGTGGTGGTGATGTTAGTGTTAGTGTTGGTGCTGGTGGCAGTGGGATGCCACTTTTGTGACTCCTTGGCTTGCCACTTGGCAATTTCGAAGGCGTTGAATTGTGTGAAGTGAAAGTCAAGCGCAGATTCTTTTTTGTTTTCTTTTCTTTTCTTGGCCGCTTCCGTTGAAAGTCTGAGATGGTAGCGTGAGTGAAATATCGTGAAACCAAGAGAGAGGAAGCACCTTTGATTATGTTTTCGTTGACACAGATCTTATCAACGAATTTCTAAGGATTATTCATTTTTGAAAATAGTTTCGAAAGACCAGATAGAAGCATTTCATTTGCTTTGGATCATGGTCATTTTTTGTGGACCTCACGCTTTGGTCTCTAGAGTTTTTGTTTACTTGTTCATTTTGAACATTTTCTTATTTAAACTTACTCTTGTTCCCCTTTTCATTCTCATTCATGTTTATTTTCTTGAATTTTTGTAGCCCGGCGGCATTTTTTGCATTTTCTTTTGAAGTGCCAGCATATTTTTGTTTTTTTCTCTCTCCTTCTCTCGCTCTCTCTCTCTTAGTTTATCTCTTATATAGACACATCTATATGCATGTAGTGCTCGTTGGTTTTGGCCTGCTGCTAATGAACGAGAAACTCATTTAAAGCCACACCCATAGCATTTCGTTTTCGCTCATCACACACACGCACATTTAATTTCATTTGTATTTCGATAAAAATTTCTTCAATTTCTCGTTTTTTCGTTTTCTTATTTTAACTTTTTCTTCTTATTAGGCCCCAAAAAAGTGTGCTATGAAAAATTGCAAAATACGCGAGAACGTCCCAAAAAACGAGAAACAGACCGTATGAGCGGGCTCGAAAAAAAAAAAATAATACCAAGTAAGAGTGAGAAGGAAAGCTTTGATGTTTTGCATGAATGAATGACTGCTTCACCCAGATGCGATATATGCGTGAGCGTGCGTGTTTGTATGTGTGTGTGTGTGTGTGTGCACATCTTTGCTTCTTTTCTTCATTTCATACATTTTAATTGCATTTTTCGTATCAAATTCATATTTATTTCGGGAGTGTGTGTGTGTGTTGAAAGAGAGTTTTTCCCATTAACAAGAGGAAATTAAAACGAAAAACTCATAAGAACCCACACAGACACACACAAATACACACTCTCATGTTCAGTGGTCTTCAACCAGCCCACTAATTGCGTTATTTGTATGTGTGTACACGTGGTTGTGTGTGTATGCTTTGGCTTCATCAATCAATCTCGATTTACATATTTAGAGAATAAGCCAAAGCCAGCGGCAATTTGCCTCACAAGTGCAATATAAAATTTCATTCACTCTTCAAAAATGTTAACTGACTACCTCAAATTGTATTGTTAAGAAATTACAAAACAAAAAGGCTTATTAAGGATTACTATTTCTTTGAATTTGCCTGTAATTAAATTTTCAATTTTTCAATGGCCAATTTTATAATCTTGCATTGTTTACTAATCTTTTGATATGTGGTAAATACAATGGTTAGAGAAAAAAATCCGTAATCCATTATAAACCATAGTTAGAATCAATGAAAACAACTTTCAACTCTTCAAGGGTAAGTAAATTGGTGCATATTGATGGGATCCTTTTGTTTTAGATATATTAAGCTGAAGTCTCTTTGGCTATCTCTCTCTAATTTAAACGTTTCTTTGCCTTCTTTAATACCAATCAAGCCCAACTAAATACACACGGCTAAGTCGAAAAGTAGAGCTGGCCATCGAATAAATTGAACAATTTCAAATCGAACAAGGATTCTCTCTGGCTACATCTTTTTTTTTTTTTTTTGCTTGCCTGCCTTTTCCTTTTTCATAGGCTTTCAACTTTGGGAGCATTAGGCGGCATGCCTGAGCCTTTTTTCTCTGCTCTTCCTGCTTCTTGTGCGACTAACCACGGCGGCGGCAGGCGCGCCTCGCAAGAAAAAGTTTTGTTTTGGGATTTCTGTTGCTGGTCGTGCTACTGCCACCGCTACTTCAGTTTCTTGTTGCAGCAGAAGGTTGCAGGTTGCACTTCAGAGACGCCGCACAAGCACCAAAGGAGCAGCAGGCAGCAGGCAGCAGGCAAGCAGCTACCAGCAGCTGCTCTGGTTCAGGCTAATAACAGTTGCAATGAGAGCAGCCAAAAAAAGTAGAAAAAATGAGAACGAGAACAAAAAAAAAGAAAAGGAAAAACGAAGACAAACCAAAAGAGAAGACGGCGACAAAAAGGGCAGAGGACACGGAGGGTAGCTGCACAAAAAGCGAGGGAGCAAAAAACGATTTACGCTGAAAGTGCCAACAATGGCGCAAAACTTATCCTCCCAAAAGACTCTCCATTCCATTCAATGTGTGTATCTTTGGATAGTGTGTGTTTCTCTCTCTCTTTCTCTCTCTCAGTGTGTGTGTGTGTGTGTGTGTATGTGTGTGTATGTGTGTGTATGTGCTCTGAGCAAACTTTTGCGCTGAGCGTTTTAATTTAATACACAAACTTTGGGCGGCTGCTTGCTGCAGCTTTTCGTTTCATCTCCTTGCAATTTGAAACGCAACCAAGTGCAGGGCAAGTGCATTTATTTAAAGCCCAAAACTTTCTTGATTTGTCGACCCCAACCATCCAAGCCAAAAAAAAAACTACCGATCCAAATCCATTCCCTAGCCCAACACAGTGTGAGTTGGGGCCAAGGGGTTAAAATGAAAAGGACACAAGAAGGAAAAAAAGACAACTGACAGCAATTCCCAGTTGATCGTTTGTCTTCTCTTTGGCAATTAATGCCAGCATTTAGCATTTATATATACATATATATATAGAGAGAAAGCAACAACAATTCAGCATTAGCTGACAGCTCCCACAGGGCCGTCAGGTGAAAACCCTGTCCCCAAAGAAACCTACCTCTAGCTGCCTGTCTACTTGCCTACTTGCCTTCTTTCCATCTCAACAAAGTCCAGAAACCACTGAAGAAGATGTAGGGGTAAGACGGGGCAAGTGGAGACCAACTATGTATGTATATGTATGTGACAAAGTTTCAGTGATGTCTGAGAAAAACCTCTGAGATTTGTTTTAAAGATTAAAGTTTCATTGGCAAGTTCAAATGAATTACTTCAAGTGCTAAATATAATGAAAATTACTTAAAGGATCAGAAATATCATTAGATAAATACAATTTGCTCTGGATTTGTCATTTCAGTTTACCTACTTTGCTTGACTAGCCACAGCTGATATCCTTTCAAGATATATGTGTGTGTGTGTGTGTGTGACTTGACGCCTTCAAGCTCATTTAATTATTTTGCTTACTGATTTTATATCTGTTTTTTTGTGGATAGCTAAAGAGATTGATAGCCAACCGTGTTTCATGTATCCGTCCATTCGTCTAACATGTCCAAACTGACTCACTGACTACACAAACAGGTGTCCTTCAAACGAAACGAAATGAAATGAAAACGTAAAGCCTTAAAAATGGAATTCGTGTTGTCTGTTTTTACGACTTGCTGACGACACAAATGGAATGCGTAGAACAGACGATGACAAATCTAATGAGTAAACGGAAATGTCTTTCCGTTTCAGTTTAGCTCCAACGAATTTATGGCCCAGCAAAAGACGGCGGTCCAGTTGGCCAACTTGTGTTTACCCTGTTAAAAGGAAAATGAGTTTATTCAATCACTGCAATTTGACAAAGTTTCTTTGCATGTTCTTTATCGTTTCGTTTATCGTTTCGTTAGTTTTTCGTTTTGAACAATCAAAGTTTCGAGTCAACAAACATGTAAAAATTTTTTCATATTCTAATAACAGAAGTCTTTATTAATTCTGATCAAGAATATATTTGCTCAATGAGATGGAAAATACTAATATGCCCACTTGACTTGACAACTTCCGATGTAGGGTAAACCGCAATGGCTCAGCATAAAGAGAATAACAGTTAGAGAAAAGGAATTGAAAAGAAGAAGAAAAGGAGATTGCCGGACGAGAAAAAAAGTGAAATGAATGATAACAATAAAAATATAAATAAATAAATAAAATTAACTCATAACCACTTAGACAAAACGCCGGCGGGATGACTGTTGGCAATGTCCATTGAAAACCAGAAAAGACGCAGCGGGATGACCACAGTTTTTGTCGCCCCAAAATCATACTCCTATTCTCCTCCCTTCTCACTCTCTCTCTCTCTCTCACGCTCGCTGACATATCTCTCTACCCATATGCCATTTGCTAAGGATGAAGTGAAACTAACAACAACATAATTTAGTGAGCAAACCGCAAAACGACGACTAAAATGGTCAAAGCACAGAGAGGCCAACGGAGGCGGAGGGTCAAAGAGAAGGAAGGGGAAATAACAGTAAGGGACACAATGGATATGGACACTGTCCACGCTAATGTCCTGCTTGTGTGCGTGTGTGGCTGTCTCTCTCTGTGTGTGTGTGTGTGTGTGTGTGTGTGGGTATGTGTTGCCTACTTTTTGGTAGCTGATGCCACTTCAAAAATGCCGCCACGAAAACCTTCATTTATCAAGTTGACATTTTAATTTATTAAAACAAAATGGAACGAAATGAAATGAGACGAAGGACGAACAAAGAGGAGGATTGGGTAGTTGGAATTGGGATAACCATAAACTTGAGGGTGGATCAGTCCTGAACAGGCAAGACGACGCCATTGAATATACCCCGTGTGAGGTTAATTCAACTTGGCCGACTTTATCATACTCTAGGGCGGATAAGAACCCAAAATTACCTAGCAAAATGTAAGTAATTTTCAGATTTTAACAATTTATAAACTGATATACCCTATGAAAACAATGACTACTGGGTATAGATATGAGAAGGAGCAGCAAACAAGTGAGCAAGACGACTCTGGACGCTGTCCAGCACTTGAGTTGGGGAACCCGAAAAGGCGTTGCAAATGAATGCGTAAAAGATGACAGGATTCTCGCCGGATGCCACTTGTGACCATTGGGGGGAATTTCTTACTTCTCCTTCATCATCATCATCATCATCATCATCATTATTATCATCTACGGCAGAAGCAGCATCGTTATCGTTCCTCATCATCATCATCATCATGGTCGTCGTTGGCAATGCAAAAACAAAAATGAAAATGTAAGAAACACTGGTGACGACTTTAACTGCCACATGACGAAGCGGAAAAAGCGAATGGGAATGAAAAATGTTTAACAAATATGAACAAAACGTAGGCACAACAAGAGAGACAGAGAGAGGCAAAGACAGAGATATGAATGTTTTATACAATAAGAATACTTCAATCAGTCAGACATACCATAATCGAAAAGGGTTATCGGTGATTGCTTGATTAATCGAAATTGTTTTAAATTATTCACTTACAATTGTTAAAGCAAAAGAACAGAATTGTTTCAGTAAAGTGATTTACCATCAGAGACCATCAAAGACTCTTATCATCGATAACTTTTGGTTGCGTTTATCGATCAAGCTTTAAAATAAATAAAGACCAAATGCAATCTATACAATTTTTGGTTTCCGTTTAAGGCCCTGTAAATTGGTTCAATTTATAATAAGAGAAAAAACCCATTAAAAATAAAAAAAAATTCCAACTTTGTTATCTCTCTCTCTCTTAACCATTTCGGTTTTCGATTTGGATTTCTTTTTATCCATAAATTCCACATGCTGCACTCGGCATTTTGTTTTCTGCACGGTTGTTGCCTCTTTTTGCTGTTGCTGTTGTTCTTCTTGTTCTTGTTGTTGTTGTTGTTGTTGGGCGTCTTTTAATTTACATAAATTTTTATAGCGTAAATTTGTTCATTCTCTGTCTTCTGTTTGATATAGACCCTCCTCCCTCGACCACCCAGTAACCAGCCATGGCATGGCCATCCGTTTCCACCTTGCAACAGCCCAGCCGGAAAAAAGGCCCAGCCCAAAAGCTCAGACAAATATTGTATATTAAAATGGCAGCGGCGAAATGTGAAATAAAATAAAATATAAATTCCAGTGGCCCCTCGAAAAACGCGAACGCCATGCCAGGACTCGAAACCCACAAAACGAGACCCAATCTGAAGCAAGAGTACCCCTCCCTCCCCTTCCGCAAAGCACAAAAGGTGCGCAAAGCGAACTTCTCTTCGACCTAACTTCCACTGGGGGGCAAGCAAGGACACCAAGAGCCATGTCTCATAGCCGCCGTCTCAAAGTGGAGTGCCCCGTACTCACCTCGAAATCCACCGCAAACCTTCTTCGACGTCTGCGTCTTTTGCGATTTTCCCTGCTCTTTTTCGTTTTTCCCTTTTTTTTTTTTTTGTGTTTTTTCTTTTTGGTTCTTTTTGCGGCTTGTGGGCGAAAATTCGCTTAAGAAAATGTTCTTATTTATGGGCTTCTTGTCTAGAAACACTCAGGCACGCCCATGCTCGCCACAACCACATCGCCTGGCACTTCTACTCCCGCATTTTATTTGTGCTCCTCCATCCTCGGTCTCATCTCATTTCCCCAATGTCAAACCTCTACCCTTCATTCGTTCGTTCGCTGGTTGGTTCGTTCGTTCGTCATTGTTTTACAAAGAAGAATATTTAAAACATTTAAATGTTAAAGCAAAAGCAAAAGCAAAACTTGCAAATGCAAAACAAAGGTAAGGGTGATGAAGATGGACAAAACAAGGGGGCTGAGGAAGGGTTGCTAGTCGGTCAGTTGGTTGGAGGGCGCGAGGTTGGATCACCTCACCTGATGTTGGTCATTCGCATGAATGACGTTTTGCGTTGAATGTGAATGCGCGACTGTGAGTGTGAATGAATGCTTTTTGAGCGATTTCTGTGCCATGATTCACTTTGCCAACGTTTCGTCATGTCCGGACCCGGTTCAGGTCCAACTCTAGTGTACCTTCTCCTTCTGCGGCGTAAATTGCTTTTCATTTGTTGTTGTTGTTGTTGTTGTTATTATTATTGTTGTTGTTGAGAGGAGTAGAAGGAAACGGGGTGTCCGGCAACAGCTGTCATGTCAGCGAGTCCTGGTAACAGTTTCACCCCTTCCCAACTCCACCAACCCCCCAAATACCCAACATTTCTACCACTTTTTCCTTTTTTTTTTTTTTTGTGTTAGCCCTCCTCTTTATTTTCGCGCTGTATTGTAAAAAAGATGAAATTTAACCACAAAAGAAAAACGTTTTACAAATTGAAACGAAAAATTTGTACGCTGTTGAGGAAAATGAATGAGCAGCTAGTTGGCAGCTCCAATGGCAATGGACTAAGGCATTGGCATGGAATGGAATGGAATGGCCCAGAGTCTGTTTGTGGGAGTCAAGTGAAGTGTTGCAGAAGAAACCACAGCGGAGATGCCTTAAGTCATTATTCACATTCTTTGTGATGAAAGGATATTGCGGGGAAAACGAGGGTGGTGCGACGGGATGGGATGAGATTGGTTTAAATGTGGGTCGGTGGCAATGATTTCTATCTCTCTCTCTCTTTCTCCCTCTCTATCTCTCTCTCTCTCTCTCTCTCTCTCTCTCTCTAACTGATGAGCAAAATAAAATGAATGCATTCATTTGCTTCAACATTGCGTACGAGTGTTTAAATTCCCATTTGTCATGTTTGCGTAGAGTGAAAGCCCCAAATGGATATTCATAAAGTTAAGTGGCCAAATGAATACATTTATAATTCAGAATGGGTAGATATTCATTTGTTAGGCTACTAATGAATAACATTGAATGTCATTTATTTCAATTCATAATAAACATTCGATTCAACGCCTGTTGCAAATAATGAATAACTATTGAATTGATTCTGTAAACTAAGTGCAAATCTTAACGCATCATCATTGACATTTACATTTTTACTTGGATTCATATTCGATCATTCACTCATTCACTTTCGCCATGATGAATGCCATTCAAATTCAGAGAACCGACCAACAACGGCGTCCAGTCAGCTGGGTAACCACTTTTAGCCATTTCATTTGAATTGCATGTCCATTGGGTGGATGGATGATGAGCTATGGGCGGTCAGGTGCCTGGCCATGGGCGTGGCACATTAGGCAAAGTGCCGCGCGTTCCATTTGCAACGTGGCTGCTTTTGATTTTAATGGTTATGCTACTTATCATGTCTCCCTATAGAAATACCAGTGGCACCAACAACAACAACAACACTAAAAACAGAAAAAGAGAAAAAAAAGCAATGGGAAAATGGAAAACGTGAAGCGCAATGTGCCACGTGCGAGACAGCTGTCCATCAGCAGGCATAGAGAAGCGAAGCGATGTGAGAGGGAGTCCAAGGGAAGGACGAGGATGACGACCAAGAAGGAGAAGAAGAGAAGTGAATGGCAATGAAACGGAATAGAGAAAGAGTTAAGAGTAAGAACAAACAGAGAGTGACCCAAATATGTTTGTACAGAATGAGTTTGACGGTCATTAAATGTGTTGTTTGCACAGCTCGAAATCGAATTAAAGAAGAGACAAACTGGCAGACAAGCTGACAACTGACCAGCTCTTTTTTGAGGACATCTCACAACCAGGTGGGCGTGGCACGTATGCAATTTGTCGTCTGCGGCGGAAATATGCACAGAAACACAAAATAAATACGAAAAATAGTAGTAGAAGGGATGTGAGAAAAACAAACTCTACTGTCTATAAATAAATTAGCATGACAAAACAAGTTGGTAGCTTTCTCTCTCTCTCTCTCCCTATCCCTTTCTCGTTCGTTGCCACTTGTGTGGTGTGTGTGTGTTTGCACTGGTGTGAGTGCGGCTAAAAAGCTGTTTCCGCAATGAGCTTGTTTCCTGTCCGCAAGAACCCTGCCATTGACAAGTTAGAACAGAAACAAAAAATTATTAAGCACCTAAAATTTTCAAGAAACGACTGAAATATACCCTATAAAATTGTATATAAAGCTGATATTTATTTAAAAAATACTTGCATAAGTTTGTTCATTAAATTGAGAATTCGGTTCTGTAGGTCAGTTCGGATTCTAGAGTCATATGTCTTATCGAGTGGCGAGGTATGACAAAAACAAAAGACCAAACCAAATGTCCCTGCAAAAATAAGGCGTGGCTGGTTGACTAGCCTCAAAAAAAATGAAAAAAAACTAATTTCCTGTGAACAACATAAAGTAAATGTTTCAAAAGTGACGCCCTGGGCCAACACGAGTGAGGAGTGCTTAGATGGGAGGGAGATATACCTCTCATCCACTCCCTGTGTATGTGTGTGTGTGTGTGCGACAACATGGTCGTGGTAATAAATGCTCCTAGTTTGGGCAGGCGACTGGCCACCATTTGCCATTTTTCGGTTGCTGGACCTCGGCATAAGTTATGAGCACTCCCTCCCTCAGCCCCTTTTCTGTATTAAGCCCAATCTCCACTAGGCTGTAACTGGCATGAAACATGGCGAAAGCAAAGGAGAGCGGTCAGTTTGGGGGAGGGGAGCGTTGACCAATCCATTGCTCCTTGCCATGCACTCTACCACCGCCCTCCACGGCTGTCTACTGCAGATGAAACCGCAGCAGCAGCGCCAACCAGTCAACCAAACTCATTCCGTCCATGTTGCTCCTCCTACCTCCCCACCACCTAAGCAACCACCAAGCCAAGCCTTGCTGCACACAAACAAAGAGTAGCAAAAAAAAAAACAGGACCCCAGAAATTGGTTATAGAAATAATTTACAACGCGCGACAATTTTTTGGGAAGCAATTTGTTTTTTTTTTTTTTCTTTTTTTGCAATGCAACCACAAGGACATATTGATCCAAGGCCATAAAACTGAACGAAATGAATGCTTTTCGAATAAATTCACCAATTTTAAACAAATAGGAAATCAAATCCAAAATCGATTAACTATTTTTATGCAGCAAGCGATTACAATTTTCATTTACGAACTAATACAAATATTAAATATTAAAGATTGGCAAACAAGAAATGTTTGAGTACTTAAATGACTCAGCTATGAATAGTTTCTCGTGAATACTTATGAATCATTACAAAAAAGTTCTTTGGTAGAAGGGGCAATAGAGTCAAATCAGCGAATAAAATGGCAAACAAGGCTAAAGAAAACCGCAAAACTGTGGCATGACTCCCACAGGACATCAGCACGTGCTCACATATACATATATATATATATTTCTATATATGTGTGAGTGTGTGTGCAGAAATTGGCTTAAATGAATTTACACAAATTTATCAACGTGGCCAAAGTCAAAGCCAACAAAGCGAAAGCATGGCCACCGTTGCCCAAGTAAAACCCAAAGCGGAAAGAAAGTGTCAAGTGTGAAGCAGTTTTCCTGACCCCGCACTTCCTCGTGTTTCCCTCGCATTGCTTAGAAACGGAAAAGCGGAAATGAATCATTTCATTAGAGTTGGCAGCCAGCAACGCCTACAATATGAGACACAAGCACGAGGTGAATGTGAGAAGCGGCCAAAAGACGAGAGAGAGGAGGCGACTTAAGAAATTGCCTATGCTTGTGTGTGTGTGTGTGTGTGTGTGTGTGTGTGTGTGTGTGTTGACACTTAACGTGGGTCGTTCGCTTGACCAAGAAATTGGGCCAAGTGGCTGTGTTTTTTGTTTTTTTTTTTTTTGGGGGGAAGAGCAAAGTTTTATCAGATTCTTGGGGCTCACCTCAGGTGGGAAACATTTTACACATTTTCCGCCCTTTTACAGAAGTCCCGAATTGGGCCAACCACAAAAATAATCGAAGGAATAACTTTAACCTTGACAGAATTGAAGATTATATACTCTTGCTTATAAGAAATATTAACTTCTAACTGAACAGATTGAATCTAAAAGAAAGAAACTATACATTTTTAACTTCAACTGTTTTTGGCATATTTAATAATGTTGCAATTACTTCTCTGCTTTAGACAAATTATTTTCATGATATAAAGTAAGAAAGCTTTTTGGTCTTCTATTTATAACACCGAAACTTTGGTTTCATGCCAATATATAGAATATATTTGAAGGTAAATTTTATTTCATTTTGTTTCATTTTGCTGGTGAAGATTGACAAAGAGAAAGCGGTGTGTGTATTGAGTGAGTGGAGAGGGTGTTGGGAATTGGAAAGCAAAATAGATACAAATAGAGTAAAAGTATTGTCTATTAATTGAGATTTTGAGATTTATATTCAAATGCAATTTTCGACCAGACCATAAAAACGGCAGAAAAAAAAAGAACACAAAACAAAATATCATCAAAAGCAAAATGGAATTCCCAAGGTGACAAAATCAAAAAAGAAAATTTGATTCTCGATTTTCAATTTACGCACACATCAATGGGGATTTGAACATTTATTTTTTTTGTGTTTGTCGATACGATATTGAACATAATTAAGATGAAAGAGGTAACACACACACACATACACACAAACAAAATTTTGATTACTACAAAATTTGCAACTCGAATGCATATTTCGGTATCAATTGGATAATAAAATGAAATAGCCTTTTGAATACTAAGAGCAAAAATATTTGTTACTCAGTGAATAAAGAGTATATGCGATTCGTTGACTGTCTCGTTCTATATTTTCTTCTGCTTGGTTGTTGTTGTTC
Source organism: Drosophila willistoni (assembly GCF_018902025.1). NCBI lineage: Eukaryota > Metazoa > Arthropoda > Insecta > Diptera > Drosophilidae > Drosophila > Drosophila willistoni. The sequence continues at coordinate 11,947,884 of NW_025814052.1, forward strand.
TTCTTCTTTTTGCCTTTCTTTTTTTTTTTTAGTTGGTTTTGTTAGCTTTTGTTAATCAAATTGGCTTTTGGTTTCTGCTTCAACTGGCGCTTAGCTGCCTACAGGGCGTATGAGTAATATTCACTTTTATGAGCCAATCACACACACAGGCACACAGATACAGCTTTATATTCTTTTGTAATCGTCAACCGATTCATGTATGTGTGCCTGTGCCTGTATATATATATGTATATATAAAATACAATTGAATTTTTGATGCGTTTACGCGATAAGAGACCGAAAAACGCTTTTATGTTTATTCATACCTGACAAGGCAAGTCAGCAAAACGACGTTTCGATACGAGTCCCTTTCTGTCTAACCCTTTCCTTACCTCTGTCCCTCTCTCATCCAACCATTTACTCTAAGGATTACAATACCCTTTTCTCCCATACACACACACACAAACACACACACACACACATGAATGAATGACTTAAGCTGCCATTTTGTAATCTTATGTCTTTGCTCCTCTTTTCCCTTTTTATTCTTTGTTATTTTTCTTTTCCTGTTTTTTTTTTTTTTTTTTGGTTTTGTGTTTTGTGGTTTGACACTTTTTCTTATCGGGATAAAACCAATGAAATTATACGCATAAATATGTATTTAAAAAATGATCAGGTATATTATAAAATATTTCAAAAAAAATAGGTCAAGTTGTTTGCTGAACGTAGAGAATAAGTTAAATTGTTTTGCCTTCTTTAAATAATTTTCCTGCACATTGTGTACACTTGAATAAGTTAATGTGAATAGACATTCAAGTCAATCTATCCATTTCTTCATCTGACTTAATCCTTCTACATATATTATGGTTCAAATGCCTGACCTTCCTTCTTGTCTTTAAACCACTCGTATACAAAAGTTTGAAAAGTTTCTCATTAACTAAAATGCCTTTCAGATATTCTCAACTGCTTAAAGTTTAAATGCCAAGAAGGTCATAGAAAAATCAACTCCTCTGTGGAAGTTAAGTTCTAAGCCCTGGCATAAGTTCGTTGAACTACAATTTAATGTTTAGCTAATCACATTTGCCTAAGCAAGGTGCATTCGTAAAGAAGTTGAGGAGGAAAAAAGGTAGAACGAAATCAAAGCTTTGTCGTTCTGTGAATTATGCAATGATAGTTGCAGAGCGGAGTGAACTGTGGCAAGTGGGTTGTCTGTTTTTCGGTGGCGTGAGGGGAAGCAGTTACTTAATCCCTTACAGAATTCGGACTTGGGGACACAAACATCTTTCAATATAAATTTCAACGGCTTGTCAAGCTGTTTCCTGTTAGATGCCGTTGGCAACTGCTGTAATGGCTTCGCTTCATGTCCTTGCTCTTGGTTGTGTTTTCTGGACCTGCTGCTGTTGCTACTCCATACTCTAGGCTTGTGTGTGTGTGTGTGTGTGTGTGTGTTGTAGTCCTGTCCTAGTCGGTCGTCTCTATTACATTACTGATTGTTTTTGTATGTGTTTGTATGTCTGTCTGTCTATTTCCCTATCTGTCCTGCTTCTGTCCAATCGTCGCAACGTCCTTTCGTTGTCGTTGGCTTTCAGTCGTATTTCTGCAATATTTTGTTTGCTGTTGCTTTTATCATCAATCCCTCCTTCATCTTCTACTTTATACTCCTACTCCTACTAAGTGAATGTGTGTGTGTGTGTGTGTGCATGTGTGTATATATGTGTCGTTTACCATTCATTCTGGATAAATACAAAATGAAGATGATCCTTCGGGAGCTTTAGTTATTCAATTTCAAATGTAGTAAATTTAATCTAGCAAGCAACTGTCTACACTCAACAAAACCAAACCAAAAAACCCGAAGACATTTCCAAAAAAATTGTAATGCGATAATTTTTAAATGGAATTCGATTTAAATGGCTTCTATATATGTTTATACACAAATCTGAAAAGTGTAATTTTTGGGAATTTTTTTCTTTAATTTAATTTCACACATGAAATTTTTGCCAATAAAGTAAATGATATTAAAAATTCTATAAAAATATCAATATTATCTGCAGTTTTTGATTTTAAACGACTTTTTAATTAGTTAAGATAGTTCAATTAATACCTTAATCACAACAAGTATTGAAATCGCAATAAGTATTGGATTGGATTTGTAATCTGTTTTGGTATTTAGTTTTGATTTGCTCGTTTTGAATAACTCTCAAGGTTTAAATTGATTAAGAAGAAAATTGTTCACTAATTCATTCAGTTTATTGAGTATATTCCAGTGTATTTGTTTCTCTTTTTTTCTCTCTGATTTATTCCTTCTTTTTGGGACTCTTTTTCACAATTTTCATTTCAATACCTAAAATATAAAAAAATATGTTACAGCATTTCAGTTATGGGGCAACTGTTTACTATTTTCCGTTTGCTTCCTGGAGCTACCTTTATTTTTAATTTTTTCTCGTTTTCCAAGGGTGTGTGTGTGTGTGTGTGCGTGTGTGAAGGTGAATGTAGGTGCTGTTGTGTATGTGTGTGTGTGTGTGTATTTGAGACTAAGTCGAAATCTATCTCATGTCCTCTGACTGACAGGCTTAGCTCAGCTCACATATAACCGACGGACAGTTGGCATTTTTATGTCTTTATATCTCGCTCTCGTTCTCTCTATCGCTCGCTTTGTGCGCTCTCTTTCTAGCTTTCTTGGTCTGTCTTTGGCATTTTTCATTGCGTTTTCCGAATGCGTTTGGCCGCCTTTGGTGCTGTCTTCTCACATCGCTGGCTGGCTTCGGTGTTGTTTGTTTGTTTACCCATTTGAGCCAGGCAAGTGCATGGAATTGCAGTTCTCCATCCCTCCATCCCTCCATCCCTCCACCACCACTTGTCTTCTTCTACTATATATATGTATGTGTGTATGTATGTACATACATGAATGTATATGCGTTTGCTCATCTTGTTTGCCTACTGTGCTGCCTATTTATCTTTTCAGTTGCCTTTCACTTCTACTCCCTCTCTTGGATGTCTCTCTCTCTCCCTCTGGGTTTTTCTGTGTGGAGTCTGCCTTGTCGTCACTTTGTTATTGCTGCATTATCTTTCAAATGGCATATTTATAGGATTTCGCTTGCGCACACACACACAGTCACAAACACATATATATGTACATGGTTTATTGGCAGTGCCTCAGTGCGCCTGATGCGCATTTCCTCAATCAGCTTCAGCTTCGGGACAGGCAAACGTCCAGGCCCGGAGTAAACAGTTAAACAAACGTCACGCTCTTGTATCGGCCAGCAGACACACACACACATACAGGGAGACCCAATGCTGCGATTGCCTGCAGCACAGTGGAACAGCCATTTGGAAAGACTCTTCAACAAACAAACACACACACACACACGATTCCGATTGAGTACCAAACAGAGAGAAAGAACTTAATTTATAACAATTTCAGCATCGATAACATGTGAAATAAGGTGTTTTCATAATTGGTCAAGCACATTAACCTAGAATTGTTCCACTGTTAATGGTCATTTTCCTTTGCTTGGTCTACTTTCTTTCTTCTCGCCGACCAGTAAGTCGAATGGAAAGGAGATAAGAGGAGAGTAGAAGAATGGTTACAAGACAAAACTTTTACTTAACCATTTCGAAACACAGTAAATTCATTTTCTCAATTGGCTTTTATCAAATGGCCAAGCATTGGCGTTGTCCTTGTCCTCAGTTTCGATCTACTTGTCCATGGCCATATTTTATTTGTGTTTATTTATTTGTGTTTGTATTTGTGTGTACTTGTTCTGCGTGTGTGTGTGTGTGAGTGCATGTGTAAATATTTTATTTTCCCTTCATTTTTATTATATTTGCCCGAATGTCCGTCGTTCTGTCTATCTGTCTCTCTGTGTCTGTCTCTCCAGTCCACCGTCTTCATCATTTGCCATTGCTGCTGCTGCTGCTGCTGCTGCTGCTGCTGCTTATCGAAACGCAATTCTTTCGCCTTGACTGTGAATGTGAATGCTGATGCTATATAACGCCGCAAATGAAATCAATTCCAATGTCCAGTGTCCAATTGATATAAAATGAAATGCTTTATGACATCCGCAGCTTATAGAGATAGAGACAAAAACAAAGTGACACACACCAACACCGAGGCAAGGAGAGGAAGAGAGAGTGAGCGAGTCCTTGGACCACAAGTGGTATGAGCAATTTGGAGCATCCTCCGCAATCAGTTAACTGACAAAGATTGCTGCTTGATTTTTAGTGCTTTCTCGCTCTCCCTCTCTCACTTGCTCATTAATTTTCATTTATACGATATTCAATTTCCACAACGAGGCCAACAAAGGCCAACGATAATGGCCAGGATATGGTAATTATTAAGTCCAGACAGGTAAAAAGCGTACATTCAAGTGGCTGTGATTGGTTTCTATACTTTGATTTAATTAACGAATGAAAGTGAGTCCCAAAAACTGATCAAATGTATTTGTTTATTGATATATTTTATTGACTCATTCAATGAATTCGAATAAAATTAATTATTTATGTATGTTTATTATTAATGCTTCATTGAATATTGCACTTTGAGTGCGTTTCAAATGAATATTCAGTGATTGAAAGTTGTTAAACATAAACATTCGTTTCTACCCAAAAGCACTTTGCAAATAATTCATTATTTAAATGTGTTTAGGTATAAATCATGATATCAAATGATTTATTAACATTTCATTTGGTTTGTTTTTTTTTTTGTTAATTAGTTGCTTTAATTTATGGTCATTTGCTTTGTTTTAATTGAATATTTTAAATGCTTATTTATTTTGCATCTACAGTTCAATAAAAGTCAAATCATTCGCTTAGATCGTTTTTGACAACTGAATCAATCATTCGCAAAAAGCATTTGTTCACATTATTCACTTGTTCATTCCACTGTATTTCATTTGCTTCAATGCTTTTGGCCAGCATCGTCCTGATGGCCTAAACAATGCCCAGCATGACTAAGTTGTGGGGAGTGGGGCAGAGGTTTTGGCGAATGACATTTGCTGGAACACCTTTTTAATTTAATGTTTTAGTTTTTATTATCCTTAAGCTTAAGCGTAGCGATTTATTAACTTGATGGCAGACTGACTTTTATGGTCGCATCGGAGTCAGTCGAATCATGGCCAAAAAGAAATTATCTATCAATGCGCCGCAGATATGTACCGGGATTGGTTATTTTGGCTACGACTTTGGCTTTTGCTGGGGGTGTGGTCCTGCGATTCGCTCTTACTCATTGTTGTGTGTGTGTGTGTGTGTGTGTGTGTTTGCTGTCCGTGGCCTGAGTGAAACCATGAATTATTTATTTGTGTGGACATGAATTATTGTTATGAAGTTTATTGCAAACAAATTGCGTCCTGGGACAGTGGAAATCAATAGCAAATAAATAAAAGCGCAAACAACAGTTTTTGTGGCTTTCGCTGGGAAGCAACAAACAACAACAACAAACGAACAAAAATGTTAAAGCTCAAAGCTGGCCAAGATACAGATACGGGCATTGGCATGGGCATGAACATGGACATGGACACGGACATGGGCCTTGCTGCTCACTCGACTCGCTCTTTTGGTTGCTGAGAGTTGTTGCTGCTGCTGCTGCTGCTGCTGCTGGTTGCTCTATATATTTATCCCACTCACTCATTCTCATGCTCCCTTTCTGGGGTGTGTGTGTGTGTGTGTGTGTATCGAAGAGTCTGTGGGCAAAGCTATCAACAACATGCACAGGATATGGCGTAACGCTGCGGGCGATTCATGAAATTTAATGAAGCAGGCAACTTGAACGGGCAACGAAGTTGGTAGGAGTGGGCGGAGTGGCATCTGCATGGTTGCCTGACTCGCGGGTCTCGCGGCTACACAGAGCGAAAATATATTTCAATTATTGTCTAATATACAAAAATTTGTTAAACAAAAAAACAAAGACATAACACTTAAATTACTCTTGCTGACTTTAATTCTTAATCTCTGCTAAAGCATGAAAAATTTTCAAGAATTGTTTTTGCTCTGAAAGACAAAACAAATACTATCTATGGAATTTAGTTTAAAATCAAAATTTATGACATTTTACTGTGAGTTTTTTGTCAGTGTCTGTCCTAACGTCCAGTTGTTGCTCTCTCAAGCGGATGTGTATTTGAAGTTGAAGTTGGCTTTTTAATTAAAATAAATATTTAATTGAAATTGTAATTAGAAATTAGTTGCGGGCAATAAGTCAAAGACAACAGACACACACACACACACACACACACACACACAGTTACACACACAAAATGACAATGACAAGAACAAGGACATCGATATGAAACATGAACATAGACAAGGGACATGAGCATGAACAATGACAAGGATATGGATATATAGACAAGCAAGGATTTAGATTTTGGTTGCTTTAGTCTTTTATTTGTCCATCTGCCAAATTCGGATTAAAAAGCATAAATATTGTGAATACACACATACACACACGCACACACACATATATCGATTCACAAGGACAAACGGATGAAATGTATTCGATTTCAATAACATTTAGTGGCAATTTCTTCACTCCATTTTTCCTCTTTTAGTCTCATGTTTGCGTTTTGGTTTGTTTTTCTTTTCTCTCTCTCTCTCTTTTTTTTTTTTTTTTTGCTGCTTGCGCTTTTAACGACAGCGCATCGCATTAAGCCAAAGCCGAAGCCAAAGCGTAGGGAATGAATGAAAGAAAAAAGAAGAGGAAAAAAAAACCTGGAGCAAGCAGCAGATGAAGGACTAATGTCATGCCATTAAGTTGAGAGGTTTTCTCGTTTTTTTCCCCCCCTTTTGCTGTTTTTGGTTTGTCTGCCGAGTTTGTGTGGCAGAGAGTAGTTGTTGTTGTTGTTTTTGTTGTAGTAGGTGTGGCATCGGTTTCCAATTACATAAAAATACACATAAATGCACACACACACACACATCAATACATATGCGCGTGCAGCCATTAAAAATTGAATGCAGTCAAACCCAAAATGATAAGGCAATTGAAAAAACGATAACAACTGACATTGGCCCCTTAGGGTATGCACTGAATTTTGTTTTGTGAAATGAGCATTTAAAATGCATAATTAGTTATGACATTTCACACAAAAAATGAGGGCAAAACGATAAAAAATATAGAGGACCAGGCTAACTCGCCGAAGTGCGTATACCCTTAAAATTAATTAAATTGTTTTCCCGAATAAAATTCCTTATTTTTTGACTATTCAAAGGGGGAAAATAGCAAAAACCCAAAGGCAAAAGCTAAAACTGCAAATCATCTGAAAAGTATGCTATAATTCATATGCTTCGAGCAAATCCAATGGAATAACGAATATGTGAGAAAAAGAAGGACATATCCGGTAGCTAGTTAAATGATTTAAACAAATAAATTTCTAATTAGATTGTTAACTTTTGGGCTCATTAAGTCTTGCAAGTATTCGCTCTCTATTTTAACTAGCTTCGCTTGCTAAAGTTTTTTTCTAAAATAAGCTAACAGGATACACATATACAATTTACCTATACACTTACATGTTTCGCACTTTATATTCTTGTCAATTATCCTGAAACAAAAAGAAGAGAGAAAAAAGAAGAAATCAATTATAGAATTATTTGTATTCGATTTGCATGCTCAGTAGAATGCTGGCCAATTTACAAGCCCAGGGTTGGGATTTGAGTTCGAATCGAAATCGAAGTCGGGGTTTGAGTTTGGGTTTTGGGTTTGTTGCGACTAATCTTAATGCAGTTGAAGTAGAAGAAATAACAGCAACATTGCGAAGGCGAAGGAATCCAATTGAATGACGATGAAATGCAAAGTGGCATGCGCTCAGCTCGTGGAGGATATTGCATGTAAAATAGCGCAAGGATAACGAGACAGGATAACAACACGCTGATGAATGCCAACGGATGAACGGAAGGGAATGAGTGGGAAGAGACGAAAGAGGAAAACAATGGCAACGAGGCAGGCGAGGACAGCGACATGGCATGGCATGGTTACAGGCAAGCAGCTGCTGAAATGCAATTGCGAATGCATTTTAATGTATTTTCAGTTGTGGGCGTGGCAAACGTAAGAATTCCCATTTTGGCAATGATGCGTTGTTGTCGGACCAGCAGCAGCAGCAGCAGCAGCAGGAGGAAACGTGAACAAAAAACAGAGAAAAATGGAGAGACAGAGAGTGAAATCTACAAATTATGTATGTTCTTTTTACGTCGATTCGCTTAAGCCATACATAAAATATATTTATTTATATCTATCGAAAAGATCGATAACTCGGTAAGCACTTGAAAATATTTGGGCAACATTTGCCCTTAACTAAAAATTCCATTAAAAAGAGGAAAGAAACCCTAGGCAAACTTTTGTGCATTGTGACAGGAAATGCAATTTCTTTTAGTAATTTAAATTAATTACTTGCATGTAATTAAAATGCCATTAGAAGTAAGTTTATTCCTTTTTAGTATTTGTGAACACATAAAAATGTAATTGAAGTACACTTACTTCAATACAAATACTTGAACACGCTAAAGAGTAAATGCACTTGACGTAAATTCCGCAGGTTAATCTTTAATTCACACACAAACACACACACACACATTAGCATACCTCCTCCCTTACACACACGTAGAGAAGAAAATTTTTGAAGCCTTGCAAAATTTATTTTAAAGTTAAACTTGTTTATAGAACTTTAAGAGAAAATAAAATTAAGAGTCCTACGGCAATATTTGTGTGTGTGTGTGTGTGTGTGTGTGTGTTGGTATCCTGCATGCAGACAGGGTAGAATTGGTTGCCTCCTCCAACCCCCTTGCCAACCAAATAGTCGCTTCCTCTGTCGCACTTGGCAATCTCACCTTGGTTTCTACATGTTTCATGTGCCTGGCATGTTGCATGGCTCAGTGAGCAATAAGTTCGACAAACTCATTTCATTAAGCTCAGCGCTGCATAAAAAACGAGCTAATGCGCTTCCCCGCCGCCAGCTCCGACAGCTTACTTCTAGTGGTCCTAGCACTGCACTTGCTTGCTCTTCGCATGCTCTTTCTCATAGTTTGTTGCTGCTGTTGTCGATGTCTCATCATTTATTGGCAAGCGCTTTTCAACGGATTGCCAGCAGTTTGCACATATCGTGGATGGCAACGGCGAGAGAACCAAGTAGATCCTTTTTGCAAAAGTGTCTGTTGCTATTTATTGCCAGCCAGCCAGCCAGCCAGCCAGCCAGCCAGCCTCTCACAGCGTCGCACTCCAAAGCCATCAATTTTTTATTAGATTATATAAAATTTACCAACGATTTATCTATGCTCAGGGGCCGCCAACTTTCAACGTCAACGGCTGTTTATCCGATTGCATGGCAATCGAAACGAATCGAATCGCATCGAATGGCATCGAATCGATTCCAAATGCTGACGACAAGTGAGACAACAAGTACCATCTACACACACACACACACACAACCCGCAGAATGTCGTTGTCGTTGTCATGGTTGCATTTCATTCAATTTGCAAAACAGGAAAATAGAAAGCAAAATTTAGAATAGAACCGTTTGTGGATTTTCAAATCATAGGCAATAAGGATATTAACTCTCGGGACTAATGTATTGGATGATGATAGACATGATTTGGGCCATGTTAGAGTTACGTATACCTCCCATTTACAAAATGCAATTTTAATAATCCTTTGCAATAAAGTGACCTCTTAAAATATCGAACACTCTTTTACTGGCTGACTTTTCATCTACATAGATAAACTATTTATTTGTAATATAATTTAAATTTAAGTAAAACTTTCCTCTAGTTTCCCTTTGTATATTGGATTTCGTATCTTAGTCAAAATTAATCAATTTACTTGGTTCGAATTTAATTATAGTTCCCCAATTCAGCAACAGTTTCAGTTTAATTCATTTCATATGCAATTTAATGAATTATGTTCAATGCTCGTTTAGCGCTTGTAAGAAACTCTCTATGAACTTTCGGCTACAGTTGAAATATTTATTTGAAAAAGCAACTCCTATCCTGTGTGAAACTTGGCCATTATCTGTATATAAACTTGATAGTTTGTCTTGGCTTGTGACGGCAATATACCTACTATATGTTGTATAAATATTTTTCTTTTTCAATTCATGTTGAAGGAAACTTATCGAACACCACCCAAGACCAACCCAATTCACCACCATGGGGCAATAGTTGTTTTACACGAGGCTAGCGAAACAATTAAGTGGGTCGCTGGTCGCAGGTCGCGGATCGTTGGCAAGTCAATCAGCCAATCAGCCGTGACCCAGTCCAGTTCACTCACTCGTTCACTCACTCAGTCAGTTTAGCCATCAAAAAACTCGACGCCATTGTTAGATGCGAGTAGACTGAGTCAAGTATAGATAGAAAACAGAACAAAAAAAAAACCGAGAAAAAACTTTTCCCTTGGCATTTCTCTCTTTCTCTCTGTGTCTTGTTATCTAGCGAAATTTCAAAAGTTACACAAATGGACGAGCGGATTCCATTCCCCATTCTGCGTCCAACCAGACAAACCCCTTGGCAAATGTAAACAGTTTCAAATTACAACAACTAAACTTGTTATTCTTCTTGGTCTTCGACTTGGTCTTCATCTCGTCTTTTGCTTTTATTAACAAATTGGCACGCGTCGCTTTTAGTCCTACTTTAAGACATGGTCGCCCGTCGCCATTCTCGACTCCTACTCCAGCTCGGCTTCTCAGCGTCGTCATCTGCGTTCGAATCTGCTTAAAATGTTAGTCAAGGCAATATTTATTTATGAGTAAAGTTCCTTCTCACATGTGCGGAAGAAGCCATGGACTACGATGGCTAAAGGAGGGTCTTTAGCCATGGTGGCAGGCATGGTGCTCTTGGCATGGGGGGTAGTTAATGTTTTTATTAGCCAAAAGTTTGAAGTCGTGAAAAATGTTAAAGACTTGCCACGAAAAACTTAACGAGACAACGAGAATAAAACCAGCATGAAGAAGCAAGACGATGGGAATGGGAGTGGGAATGAGAACATGAGGATGAGGTAGGTGTGTTTGATGATAATGATGCAAATGATAAGGAATCGGCAAATGGGCAACTTAAATGTTATCTTACACTGTCCCCGCAAATATGAATTTATATTTTTCTATCAATATAGAGATCCTTTTATGAGAAAACCATCACCTGAGTTACCAAAAAAGAGTGAGTGCAGCTTATAAGTATTCTGATGTTAATTCCTTTTGCCTTTTTAAAAGCTGCATTTCTTTCAGTGTAATCAGACTGCACATATGATGACTCCATATTGAGTAGGAAAAAGGGGCAAAGTCGTAATTTTTGCCCTCTTATAGGCGGCTGTTGAATACGAGAGGGAAAGGGAGAGAGAGGCAGGGCGATGTATGTATTCTGGGGGAAAACGTTTTGCAATGCCCGAAATGGGCAATCAAGCGAAATGGGCCAAAAAAAGAGTGAGAGCGGCAGAAAGGGCGTAGCAAACTGTGAACGAGAGTGAGTAAGAGAGACAGGGAAATCAATGGCAGAGCTTTTGCAATGAGCATTGAAAATGACGATGAGACGACGACGACGACGACGACGATAGTCAGAGATTTCAGCAGTCACTCAACAAGCGTTGACAAGTACCCAGGATACCCCCATACACACACACACACACACACATGATAATGTCCTTCTCTCCACTCCCTTCCTGCCCCTAAGAGGCGCACTCGAGCCACGCTAAAGAGGCACTCAGCCAGTCAGTCAAACAGACGACAAAAAAAATAAAAAAGAAAAACAGAAATGAAATGGGAATGGGAGTAAAAAAAAAAAAATGGAAAGCAAAGTCAAAATGACGCGACTATAAGTGCCACAATCAGGCCAAGCGAAATCGCTCAAATCCCTAGGCTGAAAAATAGAGAATGACAGACAGACTGGGTGTGTGCTTGAGAGAGAGAGAGAGAGAGAGAGAGAGAGAGAGAGTGAGAGAGAAAGAAAAGAAGTTTAAAGTGTTGAACCAACGATCGAACTGATGCAATTCCCATTGCCATTTGCCAGAGTCAAGTCAAAATATATGCAGACTGAATTGACTGGCTCAACAGACATTGCAGAGAGACACAGAACAATCTCACAACGAATGCTAAATACTCTACTTTTTCTTAGCGATTTCATTACATTACAAAATATTATTGTAAGTGCTAAGACTTAATTTTCCCTTTAACTGCAAAACATGTTTTTGAGTTAATTAAACTCACTTTCATCAGAGTAGTACAAGGATCGATGGAAATAGTCCGAAATGCTATGCAAGAGTATACAAACTTCCATGTGTTTGTAAAATAATATATTACGTTGGTTTTATTTTGTTTTTAATTTCAATAAATTTGAAATGTTTTTATGCCTCACCAAACATATTGGGTGTGTCTGTGTGTGTGTGTATCTGATGGGTCAGCTGCTGCGGTGGCCAAATGGGATTCGCTTATACAAAAGTAACAGAAACAACAACCAAAACAAAATGAAATAAAGTCGATAAAAAGCACCTGCAAAATTACGTAATCCTATAAGCCACTGAAAGCGAGATTTCAACGCGAATTGCTGTTAAGTATTGCATAAATGAAGAGTAACCAAGGGTACGCATGGGTAAAAGAGTTCAATGCGATTAATTGATTAACTTATCGAACGAAAAACACAAAAACGAAACAGAATGCCAACCAAAATACAACTGCCACTTCAGAAGTGAAATCAAAATAGAATCGTTTAATCGAAATTTGTTCAAGAGTTTTAAGAATTTTTTTTAGCGAAAACAAAAATTAATTTATATTTCTAACGATAAGAAAAATAATCAAACAACAATTTATATGGAGCATATACATATATGATATCTGATAGCCATGATATGTAAGATTCTGTTAGCAATGGAATTTTCAAGATTTAACAAATTGTAGATCAATCCGAAATCGCAAGTTACAACTATGTTAATGCATAATTAGCTTTATCCTCTAAGCCTATTGAGTTCTTAATCATGAAAACTAATAGTTTTAAGTTGGCAATAAACACTTATTTCTCAATTGATTTAAAAAATTATCAGAATTTGAGCCACTCTTAAGTCTAAGAGGGTTAAAACGGTTCAAATCGCTTCGTATGGATTTTCCAATTAATTGAAAGCGTTTAATTTTTAATCATTACTCAATTTAATTTAATTTGCGTTAGGTCTATTGCAATCTATTTTGGTTATGCCAATCAAAATAAGAATAGAGATTGTCAATTGCAGTTGCCATTAGCCCATATCGAACACCAGAAACAAAATATTTGCCCGCAGTTCAATGTGCATATAACCAAAAACCAAATACTTATATCTAAAAATGTACATATATATGTATTTAGCATTATGAGAGTCCACATACATACACACACACACACACACACACACAGACAATTTGAATGGCAGTCCAGTTCGACAAGGAGACGAAGCCAAACATCAGAGATCATTGTCGCCGCACTCGATTGCACTTGGTAATGCATTTCGGCACTCGGGTTATGGATTACGATTTATGTGGGGAGGAGAGGAAGCGGTCCTTATTACGTAACTTAAATTCGCCTGTTGGTCCAATGCAAATGCCAAATGGCAAATGGTCAAAATGCAAATGCAAATCCAGACACGCCCGGGGAGAAAGAGAGAGAGACAGCTTGATTGTCCTGGCATTTGCATAAAATGCAATGTCAGACAGCTGCAGTCAGTCAACTAGCTGTTTCGTTGGTCGAGTTTTGTTGATCTATTGACAGTTGCCTCTGGTTGTTGTTGTTTTTTTTTTATTTCATTCTAACTCGTAATGTCTATATATTTGGAACACTCGCGCACACACACACACACACACATTCGCAACCAATCAGGGCCTGCGAATCAATGCCAACAAGCAAAAATAGTTAGAAAATTTGTGTTTGGTGATCGAAATTACAATTACCCCTTGAAAATTGACAGAATATTTACTCTTAGACTTTTGTGAGAGAATAGTAATTGTCTGCATGTGTATGTGTGGTGTGTGTGTGTGTGTTATCCAGATGTTGTTAAATGACTATTTACCTATACTTAAGCAACTGTTAAAACACTATTAAGCCAATGTTAAGCCACTGTAAAATGTTTATCTTCTTTTCGTCTCGATCTTCATTTGCCTCTATGCATGCGTGTGTGTGTTTGTTTGTTTATATATATACATATATACGTGTGTGTATGTGTGTGTGCGTGTGCGTGTAATAGACAGAAAACAAGAGAAATCAGTTGCCATAGCCACACACCAGCAGTTCTTATCACCCTTCTACCTATCTAGACACATATCCACACCCCGCACTTCCGGACATAGACAAGTGGCAAGTGATGGTGAGACGACAACTGGCGAAGGGAGTGGAGTGGAGTGGAGTGGAGAGGGGGGCGGGGCAAAAAGTCAAATGGATTGAATATTGAGTTTATGATGTTGTCGCTGGCAATTTTCGTTAGCTTTAAGCGGTTTGGCGTTGGGCTGCTTGCTGTTGGCTGATGCTTTTGTGTTGGCTGTTGGTTGTTGGTTGCTGGTTGCGTATACGCAATGTGGCCTCTCTTTGGTTGTGTGCGTGCATGCGTGTATTCACTGTGTGAGTATGTGTATATGCATATGTGTGTGAGTTTTGTCGATTATATGCTTCAGAGAGCTGCCAACACACATAGCCAGGCAGCCAGGCAGGCTGGCAGGCTGGCAGGCAGTCAGCGTTCGTCTACGCTTCACTGGCGACGCCTCAGCAGCGCTTTGTTCTTGCTGTCCTCTTGTGTGTTTGTGTGTGTGTGTGTGTGTGAGTTTTGGGGTATGTGAGTGTGTTTATGGACTCATGCAGTAAATTGAATTTTGCCCACAACAACGACATTAGCCATATCAAAGACGCTTCTCCCTTTTTTTCTCCTTTCCTTATTTTGTTTTCTTTTTTTTGGGTAGCCTTCAGCCCTTCCTCTAGAAGATTTGACACATTCCATATATGTGGGATGCTGGGTGATTTGCTTTTTTTTTTTTGGCTTTGTTTTATTTTGCGTTCTTGTTATATATTTTTTTTTTTCTCCTTTTACATGGCAACAGAGGTTTTTTGGGTTATCAGAGTTTGAGTTTTGCTTTAGCTTTTCAGGGCTCTGATTTGGCTTTGGGCTTTATCGACAGCATAATTTTATATGCCAACGCGCTTTTCCAGCCATATTAGCATATGGCAATAATGATGACGATGATGATGAGAAGGACCTCGACGACAAAATGACGATGATGGAATTCTGATATCTGATATTTGATGCATCGATTTTTGCCTTTGCGTTTTTGGGAGAACCTTTTCTTCAAATAACTAACCAGACACAAGCAAACAAACAAACAAACAAATTTCATTTTATTTGGTCAACTTTAGCAAACCAAATCGACCAACAACAACAACAATTTGCCAATGGACTGTGAAATTTGTTTGGCCCAATGGAAAAATAAAACGAAAATAAAACCAGCTAGCAGCAAAAGAAAAAGTTCTTCTATCGCGGAAATTGCGAAAATGCAAATGCAACTGGTGTTAACTGGCGGTAATGGTTTTGAGGGGTGGGGTAGGGAGAGCAGGGATCGGCTATTATTACTACTGGTTACTCCATGGGAATGGTGAAAAAAAATGGAATGCTATGGGCATAATTGTCATTCAAGTTAGTTTCAAATTCGCCACTTGGCAACAGTTTTACACTCTTTCTGCTTTTCTTTTTTTCCCTTCAAGTGCAAATTGATTTTTGTGTGATGTGCCACGCCTCTGAACTAACTTCCTTTCGATATGACGTGTCATTTCAATGCTTGTTTAACTGAGAGTTGTGTAAAACTTTTTTCTACTCTTTCTCTTTGTGTTTTCCACACAGAGACAGAGACAGAGACTTGTTTTTTTTTTTTCTCCACAAATTGCGGTGCAAATTTTGCAACTTTTGCATAAAGTTTGACGCAAATTACCTAAGCGAAGGCAACGGAAAGCGGCTCCAACTCCAATAACCAAGCGTAGCTGTTGAAAAGTGAAAAGCGTAAAGTAGTTTTCTCACCCCCCTCCACCCTCCCCTCCCTTCTTTTGCCACTTTAACAAAAAAAAAACAAACTTTTCTCTTTCCAGATTGTGTGACAAATGCGACAAACAAGCAACAGACAAATAAAGAGAGAGATTGAGAAAGAATAAGAGAGAGAGAGAGAGAGAGAGAGAGAGAGAGAGAGAGATAGAGTGGGAGGGATTGAAAATTAAGACTATAATTATTCACATCATTTCTGTAAGTCGAAAATTATTAAAATAAAAAGCAAACTTTATATATTAACTTGAAAGTTAGCCAATTTACTTTAATTTGAAATAGAAACTTCTAAATCAAGACGAAAGATTAGGAACATTAATGGATGAATTATATTGAAATTTTCGTCTATAGAAAACCTACAAATTAAGTTTTAGTTAAATGCAACACAATAATATATATTACAATTCGAAATAATATTTAATTTTCAGTTTTTAATTTCCGTTTGCTTAAGCTGCTTCAAATTAAGATTATAAATAAATTTTGCCACGCAACCCAAAAAGTAGGCTACACATATTCACAAAATTTGAAATTTAGAGAGAAAGAGTACATTCAAATTCGGTTGGATCTTTCTAATGTATAGATTTTTGGTTCACCTGATGATGGTAAACATTTGCCTAGTGTATTCATATTTAAAGAGTTCATTTAAAATGCGCGACGCGTTCATGGAAATGCGTTTCGAAATGGAGTTAACCGCTGACTGAATGAATGACTGAATGACTGACTGACTGACTGACTGAGTGAATGAATGACTGAGTCACTGAGATGAATGTGGGGCGTTGACTCTTGAATTACGCGCTTTAAAAACAATTTTGTCGATTTGCAGTTTTTCTTTTTGTTTAAATATTTTATTGCGCATATCAAATTCGCATTCAAGCGGAAATCCCTAAACAGGACCGCACACAGACACACACACACACACAAACTCACATACATTTTTATACATATGCATGCACGTGCTGGCTGTCACTCGCTTGTTTGGTTTCCTTCATGTTTATGAATACATTTCGCCAAAGGAGCAGGAACATCAGCAGCGGCACCATCAGCAGCAGGATAAGGCGCAAGATGCCAATACCCAACGCCACCTTGAGGATGCCTTGAGCAATTCCACCACAGCACAGAGCAGAAGAAATCAGCACGCAAAGTTATATTTTATTGATTCTAAACTGACTGTGATATATGTATGTCTATATACACACACACACACACTCACATATTAATATATACATATATATGTGTGTTTGTGAGTTGGTGTGTGCGATGGCCTGGTCGTTGGGTCTTTGGTCCTCGGTCCTGGCCTGGCTCGTTGTCTCGTTGCGCTTGGCTGGGCAAAATACCATCATGATGCTGATGTTTAAGTGCGCACGTGATGTTGTAGGCATCGAAGGAGGCACTGCAAGAGGTTGCAGAAGGCTAAACAGAGCTGCGGCCAATTCGTGGGGCGGATGCGAGGTGCGCTGGGTTGAAAAAACCAAAAAAACGAAAGCCAACAAGCGGCCAGCGTCGAAAGAATGAACGAAGTGGAGCAATCAGTTTGGGTTTGGTGGGTTTTTTTTGTTTTTTTTTTGTTTTTGGCTTTCGTTGGGTTTTGTTCTGAGTGCCGAATTTTACGTTCGCTCAAATTCGACGCCTTTTTCATCCCGATTTTTGTTGTTGTGTTTTTAGTTCGGATTCGCTTCCCTTTTTTTGTGTTACGCTGCGGTTCACCTGCCTAGGTCCACAATCGGGCAGGCAAACAATATATGTATATGAACCCCATCATATCTTTAATAAATAAAAGCTAGCCAAGCCGATTAACTATCTATACTTTTTCTACTTACTATTAGCGAAACTCTTAAGATCTCATTTATTGCTAACAACAACAAAGGAAACCTCTTTTGTGATTACAAATTTTCGTTTATCTTAACGAAATATTCAATTTTGATTGAAAAGTTTCCTTTTCGATTCTACAACAATTTGAAGATTGAAATAGTGACAGGTGAATTTTTTTTAAGGTCTGCCCATTTTTATTGCATTTACCTGATGGCTGCTTGCATGATGCATCGATGTGGAAATAGAACTCTGAATCAGAGACCTGAAGCCATGGAGCCATAAGCTGTGCATCCAAATGCATGCATACATACATATATTGCCCATAGCCAGACTGTAACGTTGCTGCAGAAGCAACCGAACAGCAACACCAACAGCAACAGCAACGGCAACGGCAACGGCATCAACATCAACATCCGCATCACTTCTGTCTCGCCGATTGACAGTTTAATAGTTTTTCTAGTCAATATTATGCTACTTCGTGCCTGGTAGACAGCCGCACAAATTGCGGCCCTCGCTCTGTTGTGGTGGTCTCTCTTGTCGACTAAGCCCTTGCTGCTTCTTGGCTAACTCAATTAGGCTATATTTGAAATTTGATTGCGGGAGCAACGGCAGTTGCATTAACAAAATCCATGAAAAAGGCTTTTTGGTCCTTTTTGCAACACAAAGTGTGCACGGCAAATACAATTTTCGGTGCATTAGTTTCGGCCCTTTGCCGATATTTCCGCCTATTATTTCAAAATCAAATTAAAGCCATACTTAAATGGGCTTTATTTTTGGCCATGGAACCACTATGTTGACCAAATGCTAATACCAATGGCAAAGGAATTTCATTTAAAAGCTAAAACACAGGTATTAAATGTTTAAGCCGCAATTCACAAAGCAAGATTACAATGTACTACTTGATGATGCTGGGTTTTGCACGTTTATCGATATTGGTTTAATAGTTTAAAGTTTTGAAGTTTGCAATTTTTAAATCAACTGGTTGTTTTCTTATTTTCAACAAATATAAATATCATAATAAGACTTTGTCAAAAACAATGAACAAATTTTAGCAGTATAAAAAATGATTTTAATAAATTTGTAATGGATTTAACTAAAAAGAAAGGTCTCTTTGACTTTAAAGGAATGCGTTTCCTTTTCTCTTTTTTTCTTGAAGCGCTTCTCTTTTGTCCAGAAATATAAACGAATTTGAATTACCATAAAAATATGTGGCCCAATTTTGTCCAAGTTATGACAGGCCAACAACAGAAAGAACAACCTTACCACCCACCCAATAATCCGCCCAGTCAATCGTCCTTTTCACTCCAACTCACTTTTGCTTACATTTTATATCTCTTTCCCCTATCCATGTCTCTTCCTAACTACTTTGTGGGTATGTGCATAAAATCAGATATCAAAAATTGTTTACAAATAATTTAATAGCCACAACACACGCACACATACGCATGTCACGCATTCGAATGGGCAACACACATACACATGCAATCCATAAATCGGCTTTGTGTGACCAGGAACCCAGGGCACAGAACAATGCATTAGTATTGGTGGGGAGAGATTTGTTGGCTTGCCCCACTCCGTCTCTCTCCTTCTAACACTTTTGCGGTCAAAACGACAAAAGGACCCGCCAACCATGTGTGCCCCTCCCTTTTCTCCCTTCTCTCACTCTTTCATCCTATATGCTTGTTGTTGGTCATAAATAAAATGTTAGTCCAAAAACAGTGTAAGCAACTGTTGGGAGGGGAGCTTCGGCTTTGGGTTGGTCAAGCACAAGGAACAGGGGGGAGAGACATGGGGCAACGGATGCTACTACACGACATTAGGCCGAATTAATGCGCGCAAGGACTTAAGTCGCAAATTTATTTCTATTCAACATACGAGACAAAACGACGAGCTGCAGAACAAGCGTACCCTTATACCCAGGCCCCCGGCTATTACTCTCCGCAATCCCTGACTGATACACAGCGAGTAATTTTTGGGGATTCCAATAGCAAACAAATCCCCGATGATACGAATCGTCCAATTAGGATATTGATTTTTATCGATGCAAATTATTACCTTTTTGGGAAATGGGAACACAAAATCTAACGAAATGAAGTAAAGGTGCTAACGATAAGAATCGATATATAACAATCGACCACTAACAAATCGAAATATATAACAAGATGCAGTCGTCAAAGAGAACGTGTGTCGATATCGCACTTTATTCACCTTATAGTGAGTCAAATCAATCAAGAGTATTTCAACTACAAGTCAGAAAAATTCATATATTCCAGCCAGCTTTACCATATGCTAGATATTGTGTGTGTATTATTAGTTTTCTTTCAGTGCATTGATGCGTGTATTTGATGGTGATCGGTTGGTGGGGCAGTGGGTCGGTTGGATGCTGTTGAGCATTTCGGCATGACAGTGGAAATCCGGCGATAAATGTTACCAGCAAATGTGCGTGTGCGTTTACGTTTGCCTACCAACAAAATGGTCAGTCAGTAGGAGAAGAGTCAAGAGAGAAAGAGACAGAGAGAGAGAGAAGTCGGCGTAAATGCTAACTGGGACAATTTAGGTGCTCCATGGAACTATTCATTTTGCAGGAATAAGGGAGACGACAACGACAACGACATCGACCGACGACAACGACAACGACACGACACACGCTTTGTGTTAATTTGTGGACAAATTTCGGCGCCGCAACGGAAGCGTATTGCTAAGGCACAGTCAGGCACAAAAGTAGTTGTTGGATAGGGCTATGATGGTGGTTGAATGACCATTGTCTTGCTCTTGTGTGCCGCCTCTAATCCCAGAGATCAGCAATCGATAATGAAGTTGCCGGCAAAACACACGCACCAGTGTCATAAGTTAGAGATGGTGACAGCGAGAGCGAGACAAAAACAGAGAGAGTGTGAGAGAGAGGCAAGAGGCCGAAACCGATTTGTTTGCTGCAAATCCAGTTATCGATGAGCTTTGATGATGTTGACCAACATTAGATGGTTAAGGGCCAAGGGAACGTAACATGTGAACGGACGGATTCAGGCCACTGTTTCAATTTATGTTAAGCATTCGAGAAGGCAGAAAGAACACTGAATAGGGTAACCGATTTGAAGAGGGGAGCACGGAACACGTAAGAGATGGTTTGCGGAGCAAACGTTTTCGCTTAACACAACACTTCAAATGGTAGGAAAAGCAACCAAGTCGAAGTCCCCTTTTGGTGTGGTTTTTGGTATTGGATTGTTGCATGTGCATTTGACAAATTTATTGTATGCTTAACGACAAAATTCGAAATTCAGTGAAGCCAGAGGGCAAAAGATGGACAACGGAGATGGCTACTTGCATACATGACCGTAGGGTCAAAGCTTTAAGTTGGGCGATTGAGCAAATATTTAACCAAATCATCAATGTTTATATATATGTATGTATATATAATAGACCTCAAAGGATGATGAATAGACCCGTTGGTAGGGCTGGAAGCAATTACACACTATCCCTATCCATCTATGGTTCGTTGGAAATTATCTATGGCCCCAAAATGTAGGCAATATATTTATTTTTTTTTTTTTGCTGTTGCTATATACTTTTTGCTTACTCAGCGCGAAACAATTAAAAACCGTAAATGTCCCCACATGACAAAGTGTGAACTTAATTTCATTTTTCGTAATTTACAGCAGAGCAGAGCAAAAGACAAAGTGCTGGCTGGCTACGAGAAGATGAGGTAGGTAGTAAGAGAAAGACTAAATGGCCAAAAGAGAACTAAATAGTATAAATGAAAATTTTCTAAAGCCACAAAAACAAGACAGTAGACAAAACGACGAAGAAGAAAATGTAGAAGTAGAAGTAGAGGCAGCAGCAGAAAATGGAGATGGAGGCAATGGCAAACCAGAAGGACCAAAAAGGAGCCATAGAAGCCAAGCAAAATCGACAATAACGAGCAAAACGAAGTACACACAAATGAAAGTAATTTTCGAAATACTTATGTCTCTGTGACTCTGTGTCTGTCCTGTGTGTGTCCCTTACTCTTCCCCACTAGTTGCAGTTGCAGTTCTCGTATGAGTCATTTTTCAAAGCTTAATTTCCACAAAAACAAACGGCAAAAAAGGAACTGCTTTCCCTCAGTATCTCTCTCTCACTCTTTCGTTGGTTTCCTCTGAAATTCTTTACCAACAAAAAGGGAGTAGTATAAATTCCATTATATGTATATATATATATATACATATATATATAAAATAAAAAAAAACAAAAATGCTGAGGCAAATCGCATTGGGTAAAACAACAAATTTCAATGTAATGAAACCGGAATACCAACACAGACAAACACACACACACACAGAAAAGGAAAACAAATCATAAGGGCGAATCTTCAATTAATAAACATTGCATACCAAGCCATTCGCTTTAAAGGTTAAATAAGCTCAAAGCAAACGTTTCCTTTAATTGGAAAGAGGTTTGAGTTACTTAAACTTCAATATATTTCAGAAACAAACATTAAATTGAATAAAATTCAATAATCAAAATTCAAACTGAATTCTACATTCCCATCAAATCTTAGACAAGTTAATTCAAGTAATAGCTGTAACCAATAATAATTTCAATCCATTTTGGCAGAACAATCTATAGCTTCTTTCAATATAAGATTTCTTGGGAGGAGCAAATCTCGCTCGTTTTTCCTTAATGCTTGTTCAAAGTCTTACTTTTCAGATTTCTTCTCGGTTTCATGTGAATTTCAAACGAAAACTTTCCCATTTCTCGATTTTAGCCACAATATCCTTTCTTTGATGATTCATTTAGAACTGCATCCCGCAGGGCTATTTAAAGTCTTAACAGATCCTTGTCCAATCTCTCTTAAGCTGTCTAGATAAAAGCAATTGTTATGATTACCCCCTATCACAATAAGAAGAAAACTTCAGCGAGAAGGAAGAACTAAATGTTAATGCAATTTTTATTTCGCGCCTTGACACTTGTTATTTTTTGTTGGTCCTGTTTTTTCTTACTTTTTGCGTCTTTTTTGTGCAAATTTTTGCACGTATGACAAAAAAGGAAAAGGGGCGGCAAAAAGCGCGGAAAATGCACAGTGTCCTTAATGAATGTTTCATGAACTTCCTGCCGCAGCACCAGGAGCAGCAACAGCAGCTTCAGCAGCAGCAGGTTGTGTTTAAATGCGCCACTTGCCGGTTTCGAGAGCAGTTTGGGGGAGTCGCCTAAGTGCAGGCACTAACTTCATTTGTGCCTCGCAAAGCCTCCATATAGAAACCGAGTTAAAGGCAGCGCACAAACAACAAACCGACACACAAAGAGAAAGAGAGAGAGACAAGGGAGGAAGGTGAAAGGGGACAGAAAAAAGTTTGAGGGAAAACGCGTATGCGTAATTCAAGAGGTTTAGGCAAGGCTGCGTCAAAACAAACTGAAAGCCGCTCATACACACACCAATGCCACCTTTTCCCCACCTTTTCTTGCCATTGCGTTTTCACATTTCTGTTTCCTCTCAAACACACGTCCTCATCCTCGTCGTCGTCGTCGTCGTCAGCAGCCCACGCAATTTGTATGCATTGCTGCATAGACAGGAGACGAGAGGTTAGCGGGATCGGAAAAACGCGGATGAAGATGTTGTACAACAGAGAAGAGAAGGGTGGGCGCAGAGGTGATGAGAAAACGACGGACGACTTTGACTGTGATGCGTTTAGTTGAGCGGAAGTCGAGTGCTTTGGTAATTTGTAGCAAACTCTTGTTATTATTTTTCTTCATCATCCTCTTGTGCTTTAGCTGCCCTCCTTTCCTACCAAAACCAAACTCTACTGACTTCAGCTCTCACCAAAAGGCTCCCCAAAGCTCCGTCACCGGGTTTTTGCTCCACTTTGTGGGTGCAAGTGCAATGCATTTAAGTGTAGTCGGATATACTACTAAATGAATGAATTAAGCAGCAAATCCATGGATGAACACGGATGAACATGGATGAATTTCAATGAGTATAAAGATTCAATAAATAAATGTGGAACAGACCGCAATAAAGTCAAGTGGAGTGGAGTCTAAGAATGAGTAAACTAAAAGCACATACTTAGTCATAGAACCGCATAGATAAGCAAAAACATATGTTCGAACACAATGAAAACTCTCAGCCTAATGGACAATTGCAACCTTTCTATTTGCAATTTATTCTATTCTATTATCAGCTATTAAAAGAGGGTTTAAAGTTTACTAAAATCAATATGAAAATTGTGTTTAATAAAATTAGCTGACTGACTAGATATTAACATATTATGTCAGCAAATTAAAGCCAATAATTGAGAATAAATAAATAAAGACACAAATGAAATGGCAAATTTAATGAAAATTTAACATTAGCCAAAAAGACATATTGAAACAATTTGAAAGTAACTTAATGCAGTTTTTTTATTTTATGTATGTGTGTGTATGTATGTGAACTGATGGTGAAATGTTGTTGTTTTTGGTTCAAATGGATTTGACTATGCCGCAACTTCAAATTGAATTTCTTAGCCAAGCAATAAAAATGCAGCCAAGAAAACTTTTTGCAACTTCTTATCGCAAAATTTCTTGGCCAGTGCAACGAGAAATATATGTATGTATAGAGAGAGAGTTAGAAAAAGAGAGGGAGAGAGAGAGAGAGAGGGGGAAAAAAGCCAAATAATTAGGGATTCACATTTGGTCAGTAGTGCTTTAAAGTTCTTTCAGTTGTTGTGCAAGAGAGATAGATGTATATATGCATTTCTTTTTTTAATTGGCATAACAGGCCAAGAGCCAAGAAAACGACGAAGACGAAGGAGGTCAGAAGTTGTTTAGACTTGTTCAATAAGCAAAAGTTTTCAGGCGACAACAAAGACAGACATCGAAAGATAGCAAGAGAGAGAGAGAGGGAAAGAAATGAAATTTGAGAATCATCAACTCGCCAAACACACACACACACACACACACGCGCGCATACGTTTACACACATGTTTTGGTGTGTGTGTTGAAGGGCAAAGTTTGTCCTTGCGGTTGGTTGAAAAGTGAATGCGAAAAGTTGGCCAGGCCAACTCTAGGCCAGTCCCTGTCCAGCTTGGCCCCATCCAGCAGCATGGGCAGCAGCATCTCAAGTAATTTCATTGTTGTTCACAAAATTCTTTTGCCACTTTTGTGTCGTCGTGCACTTATTTATTATTTGGCTAATTCGCGCATTGCCAAAGTGGCCCAAACAATAACAATATCCAAGTAACAAAATAACGCAAGAACAGGAGACGACAACGACGGAAAAGAAAAACAAAGATGGGGCTGGTGGAGCTTCTGGACTGGCGGCTGGCGGCTGGCGGCAGGACAGGGTAGGGGATAGTGCAAGGCAAAAGTTTTTCTAGCCAAGTGGCGCTCGGCTTTCATCATTGGACTTTTGTTGCTTTTCTTTTCTCTCGTTTTCTTTCTTCGTGCTTGTCCAATTCTATTTCACATTTGCACAAAAGTTTAAACAATGCCCACAAAGTGATAGAGGAACAGGACAGGACACCGCAGGACAACAGTGAAATAGTAGTGAAGGAAATGTAGTGGTGTGTGTGTGTGTGTGGTGCGTGCTCTAACAGGGAGGGGCGGAGCGGTTAAGCAATTTTCAAGAGGGATGAGTTTCTAGCAAAACTTTTACAACTCCCACAGAAAGCCGAAGCAGCAGAAGCATCAACAGCCACTGCTTGCAACTTGCAACTAATTTGTCTGTCTATCTCTTTTTTCCTCTCTCTCTCTCGTTCTCTCTGTCACTCTTTCTCCTTGTTGCTCTCTTTCTCTTCATGTTTGTTTGGTTGTGTATCAGTTTTTAGCCTTTGTTTACAGCTGATTGTGTTTAGCTTTTGTTCTTGGCCATGTTGTTCTTTGTGTATGTGGCCTAATGAATTGAAAGTTAAGCCAGCAACGGCAAATTTAAGACCATCGAAATATTTCCTTTCTACTCTCTCTCTCTCTCTCACTCACTTTATATGTGTACATCTCTTCCGCTTTACTCTTTTCTCTTGCTATCTCTCAATTTGTTTTTTTGCCATTCAGGCAAATGGAGTTTCTCCTTTCGAGTGAGTTAATTGAATTTTTTCAAAGTTACAAGCTTCGTAATTAAATTGACAATTTTTGAATACATCCCAAACAAAATAGAGAGAAAAAAAAAACTTATATCGAAAAGGATAACCCTGGCGGTTTATATGCAAGTCAGTCATTGACCTTTAGGTCTGTTAATATTTCAAACTTTCCTTCTGTATCTTCATACAAATAAGTGATTCCTCACTTTGGCATCAAGCTTAAACTTTCAGTCCACAGCAATTGTGGTCCCAATTTTGTGGTAGTTCTGGGTTTCCACGAGTCCACCTGGTCATCTTCCTTGCAAATCACTGATATCACTATAAAACGAATCTCAGAGTATTTACATTTTCTTACTTGTTCCACTCGCTTTTATTTTATTTCCATTCCCAATTCCCAATTTTTTTTATGCTTTTTTACGTTTTTTCTAGTAGTTATTTCTTTTTGCCACGTTTTTGGACTGGCCAAGTTGCAAACTGATCCAAACTGTTGGCTGGCTCTATGTGGCTTTTGGTTGGCTCATCAACTTGTAATCGCATTTTGGAAGAAACCAATTTTGCAGCAGATTTACATTTGCCTGGTGCTACGCTTTTCGTTGTTTTTGTTTTTTTTTTTTTGTTGTTTCTGCTACTTTTTCTTGGTTTGTTTGTTGTTTTTGCTGGACTTTTGCTTCGAGTTCTGTTCTGAGCGCTTATCTGACGCCTCTTGACATAATATATGGACCATTTCGTTTTTGCTTTGTTTTGTTTAGTAGTTGGTCGCCTTTTTTTTACTCTGTTCTGTTCATCAGATGTTGTACTTCTTCAGTTGGTTCTGTTCTTTAGCTTTGTTTGGTGTTTGACTTTACTCACCGCAGACACCCAAAGAGATGAGGTTTTTCATTCCTTTTGTGCCTTGTGTGTAATTTGGTTTTGCTTTCAATTGTATGCCAAGAGAGTAAAATTTAATTTGGAAACTTTTTTCTACTTGGTGCCAGAAATGTGATTACACGGAATGGCATCTTGTCTTTAAGGCAGCAGCAGCAAAGTCATCAAAAAAAACGAAATCTCAGCGACATAATAAAATGGCGAATAATTAGTATCCTAAACATATAGAAACCCAACAAAAAAAAAAAACAGAGAGAAGGCGAAAAGAAAGAGAAGGAAAATGCAAAAAAAGGAGCTGCCGCTGACAATTTCCTTAATGTCAAATGGAACGGAAATTGATAAGGACACATCAATTCGTTGTCGTTCATCGTCGTTGTCGTTGGTCGCAGTCAGTCCTACCAAAGGTCTTGGAGATTTGCCGTGCGGAATTGCTGTTAAGTGTGGCTGTAACAAATTTAATTGCACAGTTCCCGCCCCACTGCGTTCGCAACGAGGCAGACACAACGTAAAACGAGAGTCGACCGCCAGCCATCCAGCCAGCCAGCCAGCCAGCCATTGCTAGAAACATGAAGGAGAAGTAAATGTACAAGGAGTACGTTATGGGAGAGAGGGGGGAAAGACGTTATACGGATGACAGTGGATTAAAATTGATTTAAAGTGGTATAATTTACTTAATTTAACGATCTAATCGATTTTAAATCAGCATTTGTTATCGATACATAGCCATAGAAACATTTTCTATTGGAATAAAAGAATTTGGTTCAAAGGACTCTTTGTCCTTTAAAGGTGATTATGGCATATGCCATATTATGATGTGGTTTGCTGCCTGTGAATTCTCTTAGTAGCGTTTTAATTATAAACGATCAAACTTAAAGGCCATAAAAGCAAAAGTAAACAATAACAAAAAGAGCTCCATAATTTAAAAGTTGTTAAATTTTCGATTACAGTTCATTTGACTATCGGATGTTTGTCGCATTTATTGCTATGGCTATGAAATCGAAATCAATTATGGCCATGCCATTGCCCATGGAAGGCCATAACATTCATCATTTTACACTTATTTCACCACCACTGGACCAATAATTGTTGCCAAGCCTACGCCCCCCACACACACCTCTCGCTCTCTCTTTTTCGGTCTCCATCTTTTTGCTTTTATCCCCTTTTCAAATATTCAAACATGGCCTACAACAGCTGTTGCTACATGACTCGACAAGGATTTTCTTGCTCTCTTGCCATTGCCATTGCCATTGCCGCTGCTCACTCATCTGGCTTGTGTGTAAATATTTGATTTTAGAGAAAATTTTCAAAAGGCCTTGGCTTTCATTTTCAGCTTGCTGCCGGCCTGCCTGCCTGCCTGCCTGTTGCTGTTGAGGCCCAAACACGAGAAAAAAAATGACTAGCAACAGAAGGAAACGGTAATGGAGCAAGCAAAGGCGGCAAAAGAACACAAAGTAAACCGCTTAAAATGTTCAAACGTCCCCTCCCTCCATTCCACCTCCTACCAAAATCTGGTCAAAATGATTAATTTATTGAAATTTACGCTTATTGCCATTTTCAAAAATTTATTTATGCGTTTTTCTCTCTTCACTTCTCTCGATAATTTGTCAAAAATTGCCATAAATTATGATTTCGAAAAAGCAAAAAGTGGCCGTAGCCACAAAGCCAGCTCCACCTCCACCCTTTTTGCCTTTCTGGCAATATTTTCTCCATTTCTAGCATCATTCACACAAATTATAGTTTTGTAAGCAAGACAAGAGAGCATTCAATTTGTCTGCGGTTTATTCGGTTTATAAAGTGGAGGCTTTTGCATATTCACAAATTACGACAGCCCCCCCAGACATGGATGAGCAAAAGTAGGATACGATTGAGGTTCTGCGAGGATTGGGAGGCAAGAGAGAGAGAGAGAGAGAGAGAGAGACAGAAATTCATATTGTTGTTTGCGGTTGGGACACAAATTTTTGGCCACATAGTGGCAGCAGTCGCTCTGCAACAATGCAGGCAGTAACAAACAATGCTATCGATGTAAGTAGAATGTAAAGTAGGCTTTCCTCTTTTGGTTTCGGTTATGCAACAAAATTCTCATTCCATATGCCACCACACACACACTGAGCGAAAAGTTTGTTAAATATTCAACCTTTAGACGATTAGATAAATTTCTCTCTTTAAAGGAATTTGATTATGCACATATTTTCCATTTTACATTTTTGATGTCTTTTTCTTTCTTTCAGTCCATTAATTTTTAGCTTTGAAACATTCTTGATGGTTTTGCTGTCAGTGTAGTCTGTCAAATGAAATGAAATGTTCAGGTTAAAGATAAACACATTTACCATTTCGACAACGCCTTCAATTATTAATTATTATCGCCGCAAAGCCAAATGTGAAAGCTTCAATTAAAACTTACGCATACAAGGACCGTAAAGAGGAGGAATTGAAAAGAAAGGACACCTGTACAAATACTTGAACACACGCACACAGAGGGGAAAAGAGAGAGAGAGAGAAAGTAGGTGTGTGTGTGTGCGTGAAAGTGTAATCAGTTTTAACTTTATTGAATTGGTCGTTTCGTGGCCCAGATTTCACTCCTTGTCTGAAGCTTTTGGCCTTTATTCATCTTTTCCTGTCTGTCCAGTCTTGTTATTTCTGTGTTTTTTTTCCAGTTTCAGTTTTATTTTTTTGATCCTGTTTTACTGTTGCTATAATGTTTTTTTAATGATTTATACAAGGATTAATTTATACTCACTAATGGATTTCACTTGCCAATGCAGAATGCAGGCCAGGGCTGTAGAATTGAGCAGGGCGCAGACCATTCAATATTATCAATTACGTAGCAGAACCACTGTACTGGAGTCCTGTAAATAAGTGAAATACAACAAAATTAATTAAGGGCGCAATAAGCAGGATTCGTTGTTATTTTATTGGTTTTTTCCCCCTCATTCACTCTCAGTTGTTTGTTGTTGTTGTTGCTGTTCCTTATGCACTATAGTTAGTTGTTGTTTACGTTCCGTTCTGTTGGTCCGCCGGTTTGTTTATTGCTTGATACAATTAGTTCAGTTTTTGTGTGTGTTTTTTGGGCGAGAAATCAAAGGACAAGAGATTTCCATTTCTATATAAAACTAATTTGCCCCAAGAAATATATGTCCTACGATGTCCTGGCAATGGCTGTCAATAAAATAAATGAACGACCATTAGCAATGGAAACTGATGATGGAAACACTTAAAAAGTGTGCCACACCGCCACGCCCATTCAGAGCACATTAAAAACCAAAGAAAGACACAAAGACTACAAAAAACCAAAAAAAAAAAAAAAGAGCAGTCAATGGAGAAGAGAAGAGAGCAGACTGCGAGACCATGACGAAGAGGCAAAAAGGCTCCAAGCAAGAGAAATGAACTAAACTGGCACTATGGAGACGACAAGAAGGAATTGTGATAATAAAATAATAATATTCCATAATAAAATATGCTTTTGCCTTTCATAGGATCAAGGTCACACTATTTTGTGACTTTATGTTGAAACAATGTTCACAATTGGCAGAAATTGTAAACCTATTCAATAATTAGTCAACCGATAACGATCACATTGGAAATAATCGAGTTCATAGTTATCGATCCTAAATCGATAACTGTCTTTATATGGACAATTGTTTCCACTGTACAACACTCAAAGCCTGGTCTTGATGTTAAGATAGACAAACCCAAACAGCTGTGGGTATGCGGAAAGACGGTTGTAGGAAGGGAGAGATTTTCGGTGTGGGTCACAAAAGCCGAAGGCAAACAAGTCGCGTACATTTGTGCAAATAAAATTTGCTTGAATAATTTTATGAATGGCAAAAGGAAAGCTGTAAAAGTGAATGATGATGGCAACCAGGGAGATAGCGAACGAAGCTGATAGAGTAAGAAAGAGAGGCGGAGAAA
This sequence comes from Drosophila willistoni, assembly GCF_018902025.1. Taxonomy (NCBI): domain Eukaryota; kingdom Metazoa; phylum Arthropoda; class Insecta; order Diptera; family Drosophilidae; genus Drosophila; species Drosophila willistoni. The sequence continues at coordinate 11,978,469 of NW_025814052.1, forward strand.
AGTAAAGGAGGAGAAACGGCAAGGTGTAAGAGAGAGAAAGAGAGAGAGGAAGGGTGCAGGAACCGCAACTATTCTGATGGAAGCTGACATAGAATTCTACTTTAGTTATTTTTCTGTTTTTCCTCTACTCATTTTATCAAAGGGTTAATTGCAGATACTTGCTGAATTTTTCTTGCGGTGCATTGGCACACGCGCCGCCACCAAGGCAGCTTGTTAGTAAGTGTGTGTGTGTGTGTGTGTGTGTGTGTGTGTGTGTGTGTGTAAGAGTGAAGTGTTTAAATAAACGACAACACTTGAAATAAATTGCAGCAAATCAAGTTAAATAAATTGCGCGAATGTACAAAACATCAGCACTCGCTCTTCTCCTCGACAAAATGAATAGCGAATAGCGCAGCAAGGACCAAGGACGACATCATGGCCAGACCAGGCCAGACTGAGTAGGTTGAGGAGCAGGTCGTTATCACACACACACACACACACACACACATACACACAAACACAGACACAAGCACAGACACATTCACACATATTCCGCCTAGGTTTCATTTTCACGTGAAAACATGTGAGCATGTTTGGTTTCTTTTTTTCTTCATTCCTTTTTTATATTTTCATTTTTTTTTTTGCTTGCTTTTATTTTTTGTTTTTTTGTTTTTTTTGATTTGATGCTAAATGGCTTGCAGGATATGTCAGGGATATTGATGCCATTCAACCGTATGGCAAACGTGCCGGCTATCAATTACATTGAGTTGCTGTCCATTTAAACGGAATCTCTCTTTAAAAGCTAAAAACAAAGAGAAACCCTTAAGGGGACTTTGGGGTTTGAGTCAGTTGGCCAGTTGAGAGCTAATTAAGCTGAATAGGTGATGGTTAATGACCCGTCCTGGGGTAAACTGAAACGTTCACTGACATTTCATAAATGTCTGAAACAGAAAGTTATCTAATATGATTGGCAATTGATCTTAATAGCAAAAACAAAAATGGAAATTTACTTAATTTGAGTAGATTTCGATTAGTTTAGTATTTCTTGTTTTTCTGAAAAAAAAACTTTTAATTATTTATTGAGACAAATGCTGTCATTGCCCAACAGGCAACCAGCTGCTTTTCTTTCATTGTGTTTTCGATTGCCAAAATTCCGAGCATCAAATTCATTTTGATATCATTTGGCCTCTCTGCCCTTGGGGAACCATTGCAGTTGCCTTTATGGACTCTACCTGGTTGGATCAAAAAGGTATATGAAAAAGACAGCAAGAAAGAAAATACAAAAAGAAAAGCCATATGGAATGGGAGAGGGGGTGTGGAGGATATCTTCTGCATGTATGAGTGCAAAAATAAGTTTAGGCTTGCATTTTCTCATTCATGGCGACCTTTTCTTTCTTCTTGTTTTTTGCTTTTTATATTTGAACTCTATTTTTATTGGCAAGAACACAGAAAGTTTTTCTGTTGAAGCGCCACTTCAGCAACTCACATACATAGACACACACACACACACACCCAAATACACACATAAAGGCAAAGTTGTATTACATTTATGACACTTTTGAATATATTTTTGTTAGAATTTTTTTTGATGCTATTTTTGTTTTTCTTATATACATATATATATATATATATATGTATGTTTCTGTTTTAGTTTTTTTTTTTTGTGCTGTTTTGCTCTCAGCACGTTTGCTGTTTTTATTTAACTCACCATTACATTTTTACAACCTTTTGCCCCCTGCCCATACCCTACCAAAAAAAAAACCCCTTTCTTACTTCTACCAACCTCTTTTGCCATTGCTATTTGTGTGTTGACAAAGCGACAAAGGCAAACAAAGCAAAGAGTAAACAACGCAGCAGCAGCAGCAATGGATAAAGAAGGGGTAACACGTGGGGACTGAGAAGGGAAGAGAGGAGTGACGCACGCACACACACACACACACACACACACACACATTTTAGTTCGACGACATTTCATCAAAAAATACAACAACAAAAAATTGTATTTTTGGCAATGAGTCCAACAAACAAAAACTTCAAGTCCTTAACGCACTTAATCAAAGCAAAAGCAAAAGTATAGCATACTTTTTTGGGGCTAGGCAACAGAAGCTGCCACAGAATAAATAAGCTGAAACGCAAGGCACACACTACATACATATGTACATATATGAAAGCGGGGAAGTGAAGCCAGAGTGAAGCAGGCATCTAGAAGGGTTCCCCTTCCCCATTTAGTGGCAAATAAGAGGGGGCAAAAATGGAAAATAAAATAAATAAAATGAACAAATAAAAGAATTCTTTCGCCCGCATACATATGTTGTTGTCTTCATCATTTTAAGAGCCACACAGAGAGAGGGGGGAAACAAAGGACACCCCAACAACAAAAAAAGAAGATGAAAATCAAGGCTAAGGACCGGGGGAAAAGCAAGCAAAGCGAAAAGGAAGTTAACCCACATTTATGAGACTAACCATTAACACAGATTTTTGCTATTGACTTTAAATGTATTAAAGCCAAGCCGAACTGAAGCAAAGTTTGAGCAAATATCTAAAGAATTTAAGGCGTATAAGTGTGTAAGAACGAAACCAAAACCGACAATGATTGTTAAAATCAATAATTCGCACTTACTGAACTAAAAACCTAAACGAATTCCTACTTTCTGTTGAACCTATGTATTTATCAATCATAGAAGTATGACATATTCATTACCGTTTCAAACTAGTAATAAACACGATTTGGAAGTACATAAATCTTTTACAGAAAGGTAATGAATTGCCTTTTTGAAGTTCGAATGGTGTTCATATATGCATATATACAGCAAGTAACCTATAACTGGTAGTTAAGCGGACTTTCCCGAAGTAATAGGTATATTAATATTCACATAAATAAAAAGGAAAATTGTAATTGCTTTAAGAACCAGTTGGGCTTTTAATTTGATATGTTTGGTTTAATCAAATTTAAATAGATTGGGTAAAACTTTTAAATAGGGAAAATATTTTAAGAGAGGAGAGCAGAGAACTGTTCCGAGTCACAGACGATGTGAGACTAATAGTAAAGAAATTTAATGCTAGCTAGGAAAAGCCTAGTCGAGGCCTACTATAATGGTTAAAGATGAAAGTGATGGCATACTAGATATCGATTAAAGTTAATCGATTAATATTAAGTAATCGATTTTTAAAAAATCACGAGTGTTGCAAAGTCATCCGAATTATCGGATGGAATTAAAGTGCTGTGCGCAACACTTTAAACCTAAACACAAATTACAAAAACCGATTTTTTCATTTGTCCACCGAAATGAAAGACATATAAAAGTCAACTTGAATATTTCCTCTACTTTGCCACTTGCAATAGACAAAATGGTAACGACAATGATGCTGATAACTATGTATGGTGATGATGATGATGACAGGGACTAAGTACCTATTGCTACTACTACTCTGGCTACTTGTAAAGGAGAACTTCAACGAGCAACCATTAGACAAGTTCTAGGCGATGTTTAACTATTTGGTTTATGAAAATTACACGCCATTCTTGCATCTACTTTTATACTCCTTCTTCTTCTTATTCTTCTTTTGCTGCTTCTGTTGATGATGACCCGCAAGTTGATGTTGATATTCTAGTTGAAACATTCTCAACTTCAACTTCAGTTTCGACAACTTCCGCCGCATAGATGTGGCTATTTCAACAAAAAAAAAAAAAAAAAAAAAAGGAAAAAGAGGCTACAACAACAAGCCAAAAGGATGCAAGAAAAGGCCATTCCATTGGCAACTTCTACCCATACACAGGGTACGAGAGATTCCCTCACGCTTACGTTAGGTGGCGGGCGAAAGTAAAGTTTTTGCTTTGCAAACAACAACCAATAAAACTTTAAGCAATCTTCCACAGCTTGTATCATGGTGGAGCTTTGATGGGGAGTCACAGGGAGTTGCACACGCTTCGCGGCAGCATGTTTTTGTTTCCCTCACCTTCACTATCTTCTCCGCAGCCTTTTTCCCTATGCAGTTTTTGTCAGGTAGGCGAAGAGATTGTTTGATAGATAGATAGAGCAACGGGGGTGTCCACACACATGTTTGTGTTTGTATGTGTGTGTTTCTGAAACGAGGATAGGAAGTTGTTGTAGCGGCATTTTCCTGTTTCCGTTTTTGTTTTTGCTTGTGCCTTTCCTAAGATTCTCTCCTTGCGCCAAGCAGCTGCAATTCGATAAGAGGCAAACAAATGAAGGCAAACCACACGAAAAAAAAAAACGAAAATTTGAAAGTAAGGAAAAATGCCCCTAAAAGAGTAAGGAAGGACGAAAAAAAAGCATTTGAAAAACCAAAGAGCTTGTTTTTGTTTGCTCCAAATTTATTTTTTAAGTTTTGCAACAACTTGCCAAAATGTTTGCATTCACCTCCATTTCCATTGCCAACGTCGACACTACAAATGCCCGCTCCAATCCTTCCCTCCATTCCACGCAGTCATCACTCTTACATATATGCAATTTTCGGTTTTTGCACTACTTTTAGCTTTTCGCTGCAGAGTTTTTGGAGTAGGTACTGAAAGAGCACTTACCCAGACCCAGGCGCAGAGCCAGACCCAGACCAGACCACAAAGAACAGAATAGAGCTAAGCAAAAGCAGTCTCCATGGGCTTTCACACGATAACACACACACACACACACACACACACACCACATACACAGTTTCTACAAAACAAAATCTACATACTACACTCTACACATGATTGGCCAAAAGCATGTTCAAGAGGATGACATACATATATAAAAGGGATTTACACCCACTAACCAAAAGATATAACAGTATATTAAAGTAGTTAAAACATTTACCAGCGCCACAACAAAAGCAAATACCTCAACACCAAAAGTATAGTATACATATACATACATACATATATTCTTACTCTTAATTGGTGCTTTAGTTATGTGCAATGGCGGATATTAGATAAGTCGAGCTCAATTCACATAATCTCTTTGTTTTCTATATTCTCTGAGTTGAGTTTGACTCCAAAGGATCATAAAGAGATCAATAAACAATCAATATTTTTATACCCTTGCAAAAAGGGTATATTAATTTTGGTCAAAAGTGTGCAACGCATAGAAAGAAGCATCTCCGACCGTATAAAGTATATATATTCTTGATCAGCACGACGAGACGAGTTCAAATAGCCATGTCCGTCCGTCCGTCCGTCCGTCCGTCCGTCCGTCCGTCCGTCCGTCTGGATCAACGCAAACTCCTCCTAGACCGTAAAAGCTACAGAGTTGAAATTTTGCATGTAGGCTTGTATATACTGCAGGCGTTGTATATCTCGGATTCAGTCGGATCGGATCACTATATCATATAGCTCCCATACAAATGGCAAAGTCACGAACAGTGACTTTTCTCAATAACTTCGTTATTTTCTTAGCTATTGTCGTGAAATTTAATATTGGTGAGTTAATTATAGATATAAACGACTATGCCAAGTTTGATCAAGATCGGGTGACTATATCATATAGCTCCCATAGGAACGATCTTTCGAAAACAGTGACTTTTGTCAATAACTTCGACACTTTTGACGCGATTGCTTTCAAATTTAACATTTGTCAGTTTAATATATCTATTAATGACTGTGCCAAATTTGATAAAGATCGGCTAACTATATCATATAGCTCCCATAGGAACGATCGGAGGAAAACAGTGACTTTGATCAATATCTTCGTTCTTTCCTACGCTAAGATTGTAGGCCGTTCTTTCGCAATATTAGCCTTTTTAGATAAAACGTTTTTCTACTTTAATGGCTATAGGTAAGGAAAGAGTTACCAAAAAAGTTGCAAGGGTATACAAACTTTGACGCGGTCGAAGTTAGCCCCGGCCCTCTGGTTATTTAGTAGAATGTATTTTACGGTTTGTCCCTTTGGTTGGTTAATTTTAGTTTTTGGCGTTAGATAAAACCGTGTTCTAGTGTTTCGAATAGGTATGCCTTAGCCTGGGCTCTTATTGTAAATTATTTTCTTGGTTTTACTGTGAATATGTGTTTGTTGTGTGTTGTCACATCTGCCAATTGTCTACAATTTCTATATAGTTTTGGTGTATACGTGTTTCTGTTTTTATATTGATCATAAATATTAAGTAAGAAAAGTAGGTTCAGGTTTAGGGATTTGGATATTTGTGCAAAAACAAACAAAAGTAAAAAAAAAAAAACCAAAAAGGATGAAAAGAAGAGAAGAAAACAAAAAGGGTTAAGAGACCATGACAGATTTATATGGATAGACACGACATGACAACGAAACGAAACGATACAAAACGCAAGGAAGCAAAGCGGCACCTGAAATGGCATTAACTTGACAGAGGGAGCAGTTGGTGTAACTCAAAAGGAACAGAGAAAGTGGAGAAAGTGTGAGTATGGGTCTCATAATGATTCCAATGAACTTATTCCCCTTCTTTTGTAGCATCATCTAAAGCTTTGTCTTAGGCTCGGGCTTGGTCTTGGTCTTCATCTTCATCTTGGTCTTCGTTTCGTCAAGGATATGTACTACAGAGAACTGAATCTAACTGGAGGGATAGAGGCAATCACAAAGGCTCGTCTTAATTTCACTTTGTTTATGCTGAGTAATAACGAATTATGCAAATTATTTTATAATAAATTTATGCCAAGGCGAATCGAACGATGTACGCACAAACGAGCACAGCACGAGGAAATAAAACACAATAACACCAACAACAGCAACAATTACAACAACATGAGAAACGTAGAGAGAGAGAGAGAGAGAGAGGGAGAGAGAGAGAGAGAGAAAGCGAAAAAAATTGAAACACAAAGCAGAAAAGGACAAAGGACACGACGGGGACATGAGGCCGTCTTAGATGTAGGGGAATGGAAATAAAGGCAAGATAACAACGTTTAGCACAAGGCGAGAAGAGTTCGCACTGACTGCCAGATAGGCGGCTAAAGATAGGAGAAGAAGGGGTCCCCTTCCCACCCATTTACCACTCCTGACTGGAAAGCCGGGTTGACTTTGGCCATTGGTTGGGTGTGGCAGCGGCGTGGGCGGCGGCAGCGGTGGCGGCGGCGGCTGAAGCTTATGTCTTCATCTTCATGGCCATCGCCTTTTTCTGTTGCCTTCTGACAAGAAGGCGGTGGAACGAGGGATTGAGGGGGAGGAGCGTGTGACCAAGTATGCATGAAAATCCAATTTGGCTGCATGGTGTGCGAGTGTGTATGTGTGTGTGTGTGTGTTAGGCAACACGTAACAATCAAAGTGAAAACAAGTCTCTCTCTCTCTCTCTTTCGCCCATTCCTATCAACCTTTTTCTGCTGCCTTACGAAAACAACAACAAAAAGTTTGTTACACTTACAAATATTTATATCTCGCATTATTTGGGAATTCATTCAGATACCCTGTAAACAGAGTGTAGACTATAGGCATATTGGAAATTGACAAATCTATAAAACATGCTCCACTTTTGCTTCGCTGCCAAAGGTCAAGCTTCCATTTCTCCGATCGATAATACCTGTTGACTTCTTAGTTAATACAAATTTTTTAAGTTCCACGATATCACAAAGTCGACATTAAACAAATTACATATGCAATTTTTATTTTCGGTATGTACATGTAAAACGAAAAAACAAACGTGGGATAGCTAATCCATTTTTATTATTTATTTCTATGCAAAATTTTGACACAGCAACAAAAAAAGCAGAGACAAAGAAACAGATACAGAAAGGTAAATCAATTCCTTAATTGGTGGGCTTTAGCTTCTTTAACTACATATATCTACATATAAATATAGGTATATTAAAGATACATAGATTCTCAAAATTGTCAAATTGCTACAAATGAAAGGTAAATGTAGTTGAATCTAAAATCCTCTATGATTATAGTAATCAAGAAATTAGATTGTCGTTTACTTTGCATAAAGGTCGAAAGGTCAGTTTATTTGACCCAAAGCTACTTGGCCAAATTGCAATGTTAATAATAACTATTAATATCTATATAGATTTATTTAAACTTTAAACATAAACCCAAGGCATAAAAAGAATGGAGAGAGAGAGAGATAGAGATAATCGATAGATAGAGATTTGAAGCTTTTGAATGCTAACTGAGTTTACTTTTCAATTTGATTTGCTTGTCTAAGCAAACAAAGGGCAGGGTAAAGGTAGCTAGCTCCTCACAAGACTCTAAACAAATGGTTTTACTTTGACACACACGCACACATACTCAAGATAGATGGTGAAATTAAGAGTGAGAGAGAGTGAGAGAGAGTGAGGAAGAGCGAGAGAAAGGCAGGAATGACAGAGATTTTGATGGCTTCAGGTGTCCTCCTGTGCCCTGTCTCTGGGCATACAAGGCACTATTTATTATGCCAGTAAGTAAATATTATTCACGTTAACTTGTACAAATAGTTACCATTCCCTTACCCAAACACAACAAAGCAAAAAATCCGTAGACAGCCACTTGTGTGGCACTCCCCCCAACTGTTCCGCCCCCCCCCAAAGATCCTTCTGCCATCATGATGTTCCTATGACTACTCAGACCCAATGGTTCCAACGAATCGCTTCTTGTTATCTCAGTAGCACTCAAAGTAAGCATTATCTGATATTTATTGGCCCTTTGCATGTTGTGCAAAACAAATTGAAAACCTTTAATAAACTTGCCAAAGAAAATAATAAAAAAAAATTTAAATAAAATTAAATAAATAAAAATATCAAAGAAGCAAACATCGGCACAGCCGATTAGAGCAATGACGTAGTACGCTGCTGGCAGCCATCTGTGCGCTACAAACTTCTAACCAATTTTATAATACCCTCTGCAAGGGTATAATAAACAAGATAACAAATTTTGATAGAATTTGTTGCCAAGGAAATAAGTTACTCAACTTCTACTTGAAGAAAATTGTTTGCTGAATAAATTAATTGATGGATTAGAGAAGGATTTTGCAAAATAAATGCATTCAAATTAGTTTTTGCCAATTGCAACAGTCGAACGTTTTTTATTGTTTAGCTGGGAATAACAATGAAGTTTTCTATTGATTGAAACTTGGTTTAGTTGATAAAGTGCAGTTTACCAAAACCAAAACCAAAAAGAAGCTTTAATTTATTTGTAATTCTTAAGTGGTTTAAGCATAAAAGAAATAAAATGCCACAGACAACTGGGAAGCCTTTTATAGCCCAAGGTCTTACTTTTACTGACAGAATCCAAATCACTGTATGATATTGAGGATTATTGTTAATATTATAATGTGACATTATTTTAGTAAGTGATATTAAAATAAAAGTACTGCAATTAATTTTGATCATTTTTTAATGAAGTTTCATCTTAAAGTCTCTTAAATTGTACAGATTTATTTAGTTAAAAATGTGATTTTTATGCGACTATATAGAAGAGAGAATATTTAAATTTTTTAGTGTATGTATATTTTATTTTAGAGCCATAATTTGGTGGGTCCTGATGGGTAAGAGATAGATGGAGTGGTGGCGGGGACAAATGAGTGGTAGGAGAATGTCATGAAACAATTTCATTTTATGACAGGGAAATGGAGAGCGGGGAGGGGAGAGAGATAATGGGAAGCTACCGACAGAGCTGGGCATTTTTGAGGGGGGGTCATCATTCATTTTGCTGTTGCTGTTTGTTGTTATTTAATTACACATAATTTGCTCCTGTGTGTGTCAGTGTGCGTGAGTGTGCTGCTGTGCGTCATAAATATGCCAAAAATGTTGCATACTTGCAGGGGCAAATAACTCGACGAACTGAATTTAATGTGTGTGCATGTTTTGTCTGTGCGTGCCTTACACAAAGTGTGTATGGCCATATGAGAGAGCATGCAAAATTAGCCAACACTCAAACACACACACACACACACACTCACACACACACTTGACTGGTCTCATTAGGCAGCATGTTTGTTACTCTACATGGTCCTTGGTCCTGGTGCTGGTGCTGGTCTTGAGTTGACTTTTGTCAGTCGTTTTTCTTTTTCTTTTTTTTTTTCTTTTTGCCGTCGCTTCCGCCCATTTTGACTTACACTTTCCATCTCTTTCTGTATCTTTCTACACCCCCCACCACCATCACCATTTCATCTCTAAATGTGTGAGTGTGGATGTGAGTGTGAGTGCGAGTGTAGGCTCAGTTGCTTTCATTTTTGTTTCGAGCAAACAATTTTCCAACGCTTTTGTGTCCCAGTCTTTATTCAAAAGTTGCACAAAGTTTGCCCGTTCCATCTGACTATGCCTACGCCTACAAAATACACCGACAGCCACGCCTACATATAAACACACTTACACCTACGCCTGACATATATAGACAAGACCGTCAGTAACCATTAATGCTTTTTCAGTTTCATTTTCCTTTTTTTTTATTTCTTTCTTGTTTCTGTTATTTTTTTTTAACGTTTCATTTTCTTTTCGATGTTGGTCTGGAAATTTTTTTCAGCTTTTTTTTTGGTGATGTGCGCGTGAGGAAACCGAAACTACGAAACTATCAAACGCAACGTTTTTTTTTTTTGGGATCTGTCAACGAAAAAGAGCGCCAAGTTACAATATACAATTTTAGGTATTTCTCGTATCTTTTCGTTTTGACTTTAAAACAGATTTTCTATGAAATTAAAGCTTAAGGATTCAGTTATACGATACAACGTGAAAATTCGGGCTAGACTTGGGTCTTTGGGTTTCATCTCTAACTTAAAACGTGCAAATGTAGACACCATTTTTTTTCCTTTTTTTTTTAGCATTAATGCATTGAAATGTAATGTTGACCCTCACTTAGGATTCGGCCTCGAAAAGTTTTTTTTCGCCTTGTTTTTTATTTTGTCTTTCAACTTGACTTTCAACTTTTGTGTGCTTCTAACGTGTGCATGTGTAACTTTATGGTGGCCCTTTGCCTCGAAGGAATGCATTTGGTATTCATAGCAGCAGCAGCAGCCGGAGCAGCGCACCAACACATCCACGCAAGGACACATTTAAAGGACTCTGTCATAGACAGAACACATACTTTTTGAACGCTTGATTCTTCTTTTGTGGCAATGCTTTGCGGTGCACACTTGTCTTTTCTTTGATTTCTTTTTCTCTTAGTTGAATCTCTCTCCGTGTGCTTCCCCGTTTCTTGTTCTTCGTTTCTGTTGCTATGTTGCTCTGTTGCTGTTGCTTTTACTTTTGTTGTTACTGTTGTGTGTTGACCTGCCGCCGGCTACAAATGTGGTCGAGCGGTAAAGGCACGGCAAGGATGTGTAGGACGGAGTAGAAAGACAAAGAGAAAAAACATTGCCTGCCTGCCTGCCTGCCTGCCTGCGTTTTTGTGTGTTAACCTTTATTACTTTTTAGCCAAAAGGCAGAACTTGGCTTTGCTTTAATGAGCACAATTTTATTAGCCGCTTTAACATTTCTCTCTTTCAGCTGCTCGCTGGTTTGCCGTTTTTTTCGCTTTTTTTCTTCCTCTTTTCCTTTTTGTACAAACGAATTTAGAACTTTTGTTTCAGCATTTTTAGCATATTTCTTTTGCCGTTCCAAAAAAGAAAAACGAACAAAAAAAATACAACAAAAATCAAGAAAGTCATAATCAAGTTGACCAAAGAAAATTGAGGAAATATGGCAAAGGTAGAGAAAATCAGTTTTGCGGTTTTAGTGAAAATATTTCGCTAAATTTTTCTTCACAAAGAAAAATTGCACGGTCAAATAACTTAATTTATCTCTTTGACCATCATGTCTATAATACATAAATATGTCTATATAGACTTTGCAGATATTTCAAATAGACAACTTAAAGATTAAAGAAATATATATCTGAGATTTTGTATATATTGATAAACCTTAGCAGATCATTCAGGTATAAAAAAGCTGATTTAGAATCCAATAAATTGTAGAAGGTATTTATATCACGCGCGAGTGAATTTTTGCTTGCGTATGAAATTTTTACGCAAACTCTCGACACACACACACATAGAGATATTCGCATACTTTTCGACGTGACTGTATGAAATAGGTATGAGTGGGTGTATGATTGTGGTGCTTCATAGGGCTATGCCTACGTCAGCTCATTGACCATCAGAACATTGCCTGCCGCCCGCATCAAGAGCAACCAACAAAACTTGCTGGCCTAGGCCAAACAAAAAGACAAAAAAAAACACACAGGAGAAGAAAACTTGGCTCTAATTGTAATGTTAATGCCAGTCGGTCGGTCGGTGCCTTCGACTCGGAGAAAAATTCGAGCGAGAAAGAGAGAGAGAGAGAGGAAAACTGGCCTAAAATCTAAAAAAGGTTCACAGTTTTGGTATTTTCTTTCTATCTTTTCTCATTTCTCTTTTTTCCTGTTCTCGTTTTATTTTGTTCCTTTTTTGAATAAAAACCCACGAAAATTAAAACGGAAATTAAGCGCAAAATGAGCAAAAAGCAAAAAAAAAAAATTGAGGAGGCGAGAAAAACCTCGCAATGAAGTTGTTTCATAGCGCAAAAGTGGAAAATGTGCGTGTGGCCATAATAAAAACACAGAACTTTGGCAAGCAAATTAAAATGTTGAGAGACAGGGATACCTACCTACATTCCTACCCACATACATATTTATATAGAACCCTACACAGATAGAAAGAGACAAAACAAAGAGCAACAAAGTCAAAGATGGTCTACACTTTGGCCAAAGAAATGAAATGTCAAAGTTTGTGCTGGACACAATACACAAAACAACTTGATTAATTAAGTGCCTACTTCAAAAGTTTTCAAAAATTTGTCAAAATATTAAATTCAGGTATCAAAAATGTTATTCTCGAGAAAACATTGAGTAATTGTTCGTTTTATTATTAGCTTTCAATTATATTTGCCCTAATATGAAGACCAATAGCCATTAAAATAGCCATTCCAGTGACTCCCAAAGGTATGCTAGAAAATATGAATTTAATCAATATGCCATTGAAAAGGAAAAGAATTTTAAAAACAGCGTTTTATTTCTAAATAAAAATCCTTTTCTCGCAGTGTAGGTGGAACAATCAAACAAAAAGAATAAAAGTAAAAAAAAAAAACAAGTGGCGGCAAGGTGAAAACGACAACGCTCGGTTGCCAACTAATTCAAAAGCGTGTTAAAGGCAAGAAGAGCTCATTAATATGCCAGAGGTAAACCGTGGTGCAAGAATGACAACGAGCGTGAAAGAAAGGTAAAACCCAAATGCCTGACAAAGAGAGAGAGAGAGGAAAAGAGAGGTGTAACAAAGCATTGTAGTAACGAAGACGGCAACGGGTGAAAGGGTCCTTAGAAGGGGCAACAGTGACAAAAACTTGCATACACAAGGCAAACACAGAGGTTAAGTAGAAAGACTACAGTAAAAAATGGAAGAAAAAAAAACTAGGGAATGTAGAAAATTAAAAACAAATTAGAAAGCTTGTCCACTCCTTTTCGTTTGCTTTCCCAACCGACTGCCAACCCTTGCTTAATACAATGTTGATAATGAGTAACCGCAAAATTGAGAAAGGGAAGTGGGAGGAGTGCGAAACGAGTGGGTAAACCCAAAGTAAAGCAAAAAGGTGACTCTATAAAGTAAAACCAAAAAAAAAAACACCTAAAAGCAAAGGGTAACGGGACACACCAAAGAGGTTGGAAGCCAGAGAGTGAAGGAGAAACAAAAGAAAGATTACTTAATGCTCCCAAAAGTATGCAAAGTATGGATGAAAAATGATTTTTATAGGCAAAAATTTTAAATCCCATTGAATTGAGTAAAATAAAAGTTTTGTTCTTCATCAAAAGGCAAATTCGATGAGATTAGAAAAGGACGAACACAGGCACATACGCACCGTATGGACACACACATGTGCGTGTGTATTTATGTATGTAAAGTCATTTGTAATCTAAGCCCACCCACAGAGAGAGCGAACAATAGATAAAAGGCAATTTTTGGCTTTTTCTCCTTCATATATTGTAAAATTTCCAAACTACCTAAAATAAGTAAAGTCTTAATTGTGGCCGCATCTCAATTATGGTCAATAACCGAGTTTAAATTACGTTTTAGGAAGACAAAAGGAAAATTCAACTTGCCATTTCAATCTGGAGAATACATATACATGAACATATATGTATATATATTGTCGAATTGATTCAGCTTAGCGAATCGTAACGAAATGAATTGCATCAGCTGTAACAGTAAAAGCAAAAGAAAACCCTAAATACATACAAACACACACACACACACACACACACACACACAGACACAAATATCCAAATATCAAAAAACTAAAGGAAAATGAGGGAATAAACGTTGTGTAACTGTAGTAAATGGAAATGAAGCAATAACTGAAAACAGAAAAAATCAGGAAAAAGGCAAAGGGGTTATGTTAGTTAGAGTAATGAGGATATATGATCTCAAATCAGAGGAAAATTTGATTAGGCCATAAACAAAAGGCATGCAAATTTATGTTTAGGCAATTTTAATTTTCTTATCTTGTTATTTTATTTTATTTTTAATATTCATACAACTATTCATTGATTCAATCGATTATCCTGGACTTTATTATGCCGTTCATTAGGCCAAAAATCCAAGAAAAAGCAAAAAAAAAAAAAAAACAAGAACAAAGGGGGCAAACGGCCATTCGCCAATTTCAACAATTCTTCGCCCGACCCTGGATATCCAACTGCCACCCAAACTGCCGACCCCGCTCACGCCCCCGACCCAGCTTCCCATCTAGGACACTCCGGTCTAGCGCCCAGGCAATGGCACTTAATGGCCGCCGCACACACAAAACATGGGAAAACTTTGTGCAAACTTTTCACGCACACACACACAAACATACGCAAAGAGTTCATATATACGTGTGCGAGTGTGTGTGTGTGTGCAAGTATATGAGAGTGTGTGGAATGTCATTGGCGGAAATTGAAACGCACATGACAATCCATTTCATCAGCAGTTTAGTTGCTTTTAGAACATTTTTGCCACTAAAGGAGAAGCCAAAGCAGCAGCAGCAGCAGCAGGAGAAAAAACAGCAATAGAAAATGGGGGGAAAGGAGTCGAAGGCAGAATACGAAAAAAAGGGAAAAAGAAAGCTGGGGGTAAAACAGAGGCTGAGGCTCTGGCGTCTCTGTTCATGTTGTGAGTGGCAGCCACTAAGCCAAATCAACACAAAAAAAAAAAAAAAGGGAAAAAGGAAAACTAAACTAAAATCAACATTTCAACACAACAAAAGTCCTTGACTGTTAAACTTAACCGGACCAGGACATGGACAGGACCCAAAAACGATGAGAAAATAGAAAAAAAAAAAATGAAGAGACAGCAGCAGCAGCCATAACAAAAGCATAATAGAAAAACTGTGTTGTCTGCCAGCAACTTGGGGCTATATAAGCCTCATGTAGGGACAATTCAGATATACTCATTGACCGAGAGAATGGGAGACTGAAAGAGGCAGCCAGAGAAAGATAGAGAGTAACTGAGACAGAGACAGACTCATCAATGTCAGTCAATATTTTGTGGACTAGGGTATCTTCCCCTCTCTCTCAAATGGAATTGAAAAAGCAACGCAAAATCAAAATCAAAATGAAATTGGAAGGAGGAAAGAGAAACAGAAACAGAAACAGAAAGAGAACCAGCACCAAAATCTGAATGAGAACGAAGAACGAGAAAGACAACAATAACAAAAGCAAATTACATATGCATACAAATACACACATCCACACACACACACACACACACACACAGTTGAAGATATGTATATAAAAACTCACCCACTCATACACATTTTCTCTGATTAGTTTCCAGAGGCGACATTAGTCGCCAGTTTTCCAGACACATTCAAAGTTTACCCTCATGAGCTCGACAGGATGGATGGATAGGATGAAGCAAATGGCAGCAACGACTCGAAACCGAAACATTTTTATGCCATCAATGGCAAAGGTCAAGATTGGATTGGATGGATGATGACATGTGCTCTGACAGCAAAGAAAAATATATCTGTGTGTGTGTGTGTGTGCGCGCATGGTTGGGAGGGTTGCAAAAAGGGATAACAAACATAACCAAATATTTTACGGTAAATAATTTCTTAAATGAATATTATTCAAATAAAGACAAATGTAGAAAAAACATCATTCATTTAGATTCAATCGTCAGTCAGAGAAAGAAGAAAACTAAATAGAAATTTCCAAACGATTTTGCTTTTGACAAATATTTAAAAAAGCGAAATAAGTTTTATAAGTTTTAAATAAAATGCTGTGATTTCTGTCAAAGAAAAGGTTGGATAGTTAATATGTATCTTTTAACGAGACTAACTTATTAAGTATTGTATCTAAAATCCTGGCAAGTTTGTAAGTAATATAAACATAATTTAAGAATAGCTTTAATCTTAATCTTTAATCTGCATTTGAGAAGCTATAAAAATATAGAAAATCGTCATAGTCATTGGATACATTTCTATATCATCAGCACCAGGACATTTCTTTAGTCAACAACAACTAAGATATTTCCTTTTTATGTTAACTGGAAATTAATTATATTTATTGTCATTTTCTTGTCTTTTTATATTTTCAATTATGAATTGTACTTGATATTAGACAAGACTTTCCAATAAAATTACACAAAATGTTTCACTTAAGTAAATGCATTGTAATTGAAGTTTTTCTGGTCAAATATTTGACAGACAGAAGGCTGGCAGGCAGGCAGGCAGGCAGGCTAAGTCTACTTGGTGTGTGTTTTTTATTATTATTATTATTATTTTGTTGTTTCGTTTTTGAGAATTAATTAATTATGCGCTTGCTTGCGAAAGGTAAATTTTCATAGAGGAGAACACAGAACAGAAACAGGTATAAACAGGATGAAAGGTAATGGAAGGAGTTGGTTGGCTTGACAGGCCTCAAATAAGCAACAAGCTAATAAAGTTTTCGTTTTACGCAAAAGAAATTAATTATATTCGAGTTTTACCTGACAGTTGCGATAGACGATTGAAGGTTAGGAATGAAATGGGTCTGGGTGGGGGACAGCAGGTGATGGACAAAGAAGAGGGCAACTAGAAGGAACACCATAAAATGGCTCCTGTACAGGCAAAAAAGCAAATAAAAGTAAGTAGAAAAAATGCTGACTGATTGGATTTATCGATGAATATTTTCACTTAAAACACTTTGTCTACGTTTCTCGTCTTCGTTTTGATTTGGCCACTGCTGCTGCTTGTGCTCATTTTTCTGGCTTTTCTTCTTGTTTGGCATTCATAAAACAATATTTTTTATGGCCATAAAAGCGAAGCCAGCGGAAAATGAATGAAAACGTTAAACGTACCAGAAAACACAGCAGCAACAACAACAACAACAATAACAGACAAACAACAAAAAAGGGGAACTTTAGTGGTCAATATCCTGGCAATCCCCCAAATGAGTCACAGTTGGAGGAGCCCAGCCAGAGTCAATCCTTTCCCTTGTCTATTTACATTTTTATTGTTGTTGGTCGGTCGTAAAAAATCTGATTAAATACCACGTAATAGATCCATTTCCCACTCCGTCGCCCTCTTGCCCTTTGGCCTTGCTCTCTTACCCTCGTTACTGTGATTGGCCATCGTTTCGAGTTGAGCGGGTTAACTTTGTTGTTGAATGAATATTTTATTGTTTTTCTTGTTAGGTAGGCAACGACCAACAAAAAAAAAAATGAGAAGAAAACAAAATAAATACAACCAAATTCAACAAAGCATTTGCCAATTTTTCAATACCCTTTCTAATGCATTAAAACTTTTAATTGTATAAACTATATGAGATATAGCCAATCGATGAACTTTAAAATCAACTTATATAGAAGCTTTACTTACAAAAAAAACCAACTCTTTAGTCAACTTAATAAAAGAATTAACAGATTTCATTCAAGACCTGAGACCCTTTCCTTAACTTATGAATAAGCCTTAACTTCAAGGCTATGGATATATGTGCCTTATGCCTATGTTTTGACCAATGTTTTCTTATTCGCCCAATATTTAGGGTATACAAATGCCTCAAAACAAAATAAAAAAAATAAAAAGAACAACAACAGCAAAAAAAAAAAAAAAAAAGAAAAAAATCCAGACAAATCAAATATAATTTATGATTTTCAAAGACATGAAGCAGATTGATTTACGCTTCAATGGCACACACAAATCTCATTTTAATAGAATCATTTGCTTTTATAACGCATTTCACTTCCCCCCTTAACACCCCAACCCCCTCCTCATACTCTATACCATTACCAACGCCCCCACTCAATTTCTTCTTTGCCTTCTGCTAGTCCCTTTTTTTATGGAGTCTCAAAAAGTTATGTTTGCCTCATAAATTGAGTAAAATTGTTGTGTTGAATTTTAATCGCTTTTCCTGCGGTTAGCCTCAAGTTCTACTTAGTCGCAGCAACAGGCCAAGGGTGTAAGGGAGGCGGGAGCAAGTCAAAAACAGAGCGTAGAAAGAACCAATGACAATGCTTTTGATTTCCCGATTGTCCTTACAAACACATAAAAATTTATATGCAGGTACTTGAAACAAAAGACTTAAAGGACAACTAAGTAAACACACAAGTGCAATTTAGTTACAATTTACATACTTAGTTTAGGTCAAGAGAAGACACCAGCAACCTTACAATGGAAGTTTTGGTTTCCTAGTTACTGCAATAACCGTTATAGCCAACACCCCAACAAAAATATCCCATGAGATATTCCGTTTTTCTTATAGATATTTCTAACCATTACTTAGGAACTTTTCCATTTGAACTTAATGACTTTTTACTAATTCTGTTAATGATTTAAGATAATTTTTTTAGTATATTATGCTTAAATGTTGATTTTGCCTCTTTGTGAAATTGATTAAAGATCTTTCAAACTGACTTAAAGGAGATAAAACCTTTTTAATACTCTATCCTGTTGAAGTTTTTATACCCCAGTCTTTCTTTGCTTCTCCCTCAACGTTTAAGCACTAAATATTATGTCGTTTTCTAGCTTCTAATTTCGCAATTTAACGACAAGTAACTAAACTGGGCAACAATGTTGCAACTCAGCATGGCATCGACTATGATATGCCCTCTCTTCTATAATCATCTCTAAGGTAGAGGAGATGCATTTGAAAACTATTCGTAGTAGCTAGCATACCCTTTAGCTGATGGGTATGGAAATTTACTATGTGAATGAATGTAGCATGTGGATCAAAGGAGAGGTTAGAGTGTTGTAGCCTTTAAGAAACTGTTAAGTGGTCTTAGAAGACTAAAGTTTTTTTTTTTAATGCGCCACTTCTTAGTTTGAACGATTTGGGGATTTTTAATTGCTGTCGCTGTTTCCCAAACATTTTACTGCTTCAAATGAGTTGAGGCGTTGAGATTTATGGCTTTCTTTTGGTCGAATGGTTGGTCATTTCGTCTCTTTTACCCACTCTCTTTCTCTCTCTCTCTCTCTCTCTCTTTCTTTCTTGATGTCTCTCACTTTTAAGCACTGTAGTTTGTGGCAACATTGTGATAACATAAAATTTTCATTTCGGACATTTGAAAAGACTTTGAAAAATTTCCATTATTGTTTCATTCATTTATTTGTTGTTTTGTAGCACCTTCAATTAGAATTCACACAAATGTGTGAATTCGTGTTTCATTTTTCAGTGGAGTGGGGGGGGGAGGGGATTCAGGGGTTTTTAAAAATGTTATGCAATTGCTGAAAAGTCACTTGTACACGGCAATTGTTGTTGTTGCTGTTGTCGTACACTTCATTATTTCATGTTGTCTCTGGTTTTGTCTTTGTTTAGCAACTTTGCAAGCATCCTTTTGCTAACCGGGTTGATTCTAGTTGTTGTTTATGCCATTTAATTATTTTGCACTGACCAAACGCCCCCAACACCAACCAAACCCCGCCACCGCTCGCCACCATCACCAACATCCAGCAAGTTTTCTAGTGAGCCGCTGCGACAGGCGACGAAGCGTACATCCTGCGTCCTTCTTGTTATTACTGTTATTGTTACAGTTATTGTTATTATATTGCATTTTATTTTTATTATTTTTATGGACAGACCACACAGACGACAGCAACGACAATGAGGACAACGCTGACGAGGATGAAGAGGATATTGCGGATAACAAACTATGCAACCGAGAAATAGTGTTGACTGCAAAAGAGAGTGAGAGCGGTAGATAGAAGGAAAGAGTGAAAGAGTTTGAGTTGATGACTAGACTGAGTGACTAGACTCAACTAAGCGGCTCTGGTGGATAATGCAAAGTCAAATCCTTGGCCGTATCAGTTTAATTCATTCATGAATAGAATAGAGGCAATAGTTTTTTATATCAATCAAATCAATCGTCTTAATTGTCAATAGATCATTCATTCACTATGATTTGGTATTGTCTAGCAAAACTTATTAATACATTTTTTGTTTAAAAATACAAATTCTATTTACAAATGATTGAATGTGTAATAATTTCATATAATTCGCTGTGAATTCACTTCTCAATCGATTTCAGTTGAATTCTGCCAGATCTAGATTTTAGTGACTCATTTAACTTATGGACAATCTTTTCATTTAACATGCCCTTTATAAATGAGTATAAACTCGATTAGAAGTGCAATGTATTGTGCAAGTCTTGTTGACTTTATGATTTTCTTGTTATTCATTATTTTACGCTTAATTTAGTTAGCAACTATTCATTGTGTTTGATTCATTTATAAAGCCACTTGTATTATTTCTTGTGTGCATTCATTTAACTTGTAATTCCCACTTCATGGAGCCATTCATTTAGCATTCATTTATGACTTAAATGCATTCACCTAGTTGACTGAACATTTTCATCGGCCAGACTCTCAACTGCTTCAACTATCTTCATCTCTTTTAACTTTCCACCATTGATGTTTTGTTTTTTTTTTTTGTTTTATTTCTCTTCTTTTTCTTTCGTTTTTGAGTGAATGAAAGGACTGCTGAAGAGAGTGACCCCAAATGATTTTCAGGACATTGTTAGCAGGCATCGTCGTCAGAGTCATCGTCATCGTCATCGCCATCGCCATCGCCATCGCCATCGCTTGGGGACTGGTGCGACTCTGGTGCGCTGCTAAGTAGCGACAAGCCAGCACAAACAAGAGAACTTTTGTGGGACATTACGTATACGCAGAGTGTATGGAACTGGTTGCCTGTTAGCATCGAGCTTCAAAACTGGTCCCAGCTGTGGCACTTGACTTGACTTGCCTGGCTGAGTCTCTCTTTTTCTCTGCACTGGCTCTTTAAAGACAACGCAAAGCAAAGCAAAGCAAAGGCATACGACGACAATGAAGTGGCGATGTTGCTGCTGTCGCTGTCACAGCAGGCAGCAGGCAGCTGGCGGCAGCAGGCAGCAAGTAGCAAGCAGTGAGAGGTGAGCAGTGAGCTGTAAGCAGTGAGAAGTGTGCGGCAAGAGCGTCTTTCATATTTAAACTGACAGTTTATTGTGCTTTTCATTACAATTTTTGTTTGTTAGTTTTATTTTGCTAGCACTGCCTTTTCAGCCGATGTTGCTGCCGCTGCTGCTGCTGCTGCTGCTGCTGCTGCTGCTGCCCAACAATGGCGACGCACTCAAGCATGGAGTCAAGTCAAGCTGCAGTCGAGAGACTTCGTCCTTTTGCTAGACCCCGTGCAGCATTTTAGCCAAAACGGAAGTCATAAAAGACGCGCATTTTCCTTCTTCGAGTCCACAACAACAACAACAACAACAACAACAGCAGCAACAATAAAAATAATAATAACAATGCGGCTATAATTTCTCGTTAAAAAAACGGCAAAAATAACCAACGGAAATTCAACGTTGGCGTTAGATTTTAATCATGTGCCACACACACACACACACACACACACACCTCTTCACACTCACACTTACACAATTATAGAGATAAGACCGATAATTTTGATAAATTCGTTTCGCACGCGGCCTAATTGCCGGGCAGAGACTAGAATAAAAATTGCAAAACAAATGAACCTTTGGCCAATTTTTTTTTGTTGTATTGCCAACTTATATGGCACCATAAGGAATGACATGGACCATTAATCAAATGCCCGAAAAGCCTATGGAGACACCCACCCACACACACACACACTCAGTTGAACATGTTTGTTAGAGGACAGTATGCGGGAAATGGGATTCTTCCTCTCATACTCATTCCTATTCCATCAAATAAGACAAACGGATAGCACATAAGGAAACGCAGTGACTCTAATTGCTTGAGACGAAAATTTCAAACAAAGAAACATTGAATTCACATTAGGAAATAATTTTAGTGGATATTCATGAATATATTCAATACAATGTATATAGGTAAAGAGTTGTTCAAACATAGAGCAAAGAAGTTCTGCCAAATCTTAACTAAGTTCACTTTTAAATCCAATATGATAACTTTTATGGCAAAACAAATGAACACTTTGATTCACTAAATGAATAAAAATTGCTGACAACAGTTAAAGAATCTTTTCTTTTCTTGTTTTTCTGCACTATATTTTAAATAGAAATGGATAATGATGCATTTGCGTATTGGGAGTTATGGCCACACATTGGAAAACTCGCACAAAAAATAACAAAAAGACCAAAATAGATAGAAGCAAAAAATACCTACACACAGACACAGGAGAAGCAAAAGAGTCACGCTAGGGAATCACTATGGAACATTGCCCCGCAACGAGCACGCAACTTTCTTCCTTTTTATATCTTTCAAGTCGAAGTTGAAGGTTTTTGCTATGCTTTTGCCTTTAGTCAGAGCTTCCTTTTGCAATTTTGTTTAAAGTGTCAGTGGTTTTTTTTTCACTTTTTTTTTGGTTCTTTTAACACGTATGTATGTAAGATATAGGGTATGACATAGGGCATGGTAGATATCCGATTCATCCGAGAGACTATGAACAAACTAGAGCTAAGTTTATTTACAGAAACCAAATGAAATCTTCTTTTAATATCGCTGGACTTCAACTATGTAGAGCAACTCTTACGTAAGTTAGAGCATCTCTTAGTCTGCTCTGTGGCTTAACTTATGTCAGTTTTTGTTTTGTTGTCGCGTCTTTTGTGCGCAAGTTTACACGCAGCTGTCAAATCACAATACTTGCTAAGAATTTCCATTAACTCATTTTCTTTCATTCATTTTGCGCTTCGAGTGTGCCATATGTGTGTGAGTGTGGGTGTGTGTGTGTATTGAGTGTGTTAAGTGTTTGGTGTGGTGAGTCGAAACTTTGCCATTGTTAAAACACAAAATAATGGCCCTCATGCCCACTCACCAACACTCACTCACACACACATATATTCACTTATTCACTCACTCACACTAATAGCTGCACTCTTTCTACTACAAAACAGTTTAAAAGAAGCCTCAAACTTGCTTGCACTTGTCGCGTAATTCAATATGCACAAGAGTCTCCTTTTCACACTCTTTGGATTTCTTCTTCTTCATCTTGGCCACTCTTCAGTACTTCTATGTCTCCATCTCCATCATACTTTCCATATGCCTTTTGTTTCATCTTCTCCTTTTGCTGTTTTCCTTATAGAGATTGGCGTGCCTTTTGTCTAGACAAACTGATAGCTTTGGTCAATTTGTTGATGTGGCCGGGTTGGTTGGCCCTAAGCAAGTAGTCCTTACATTGACTCATGATTGCGGATCGTTTATTCACTTACCTCAAAGTAGTCTGCAAAATAGAAAACGTAAAAGGTTAGAAAGTTTCTCAACTGTTGCAAGAAAAGCAAAAATGGCAAAAAAAAAAGAACTGTAAGTAAACTAAACCAAAGATGAATCATTCTCGCAGAAAATGGATTAAATGGTAAAATGGATTGCAATAAGATGTTAGGAAAACAAAATGGCTTAAAGTACAAAGTTACTGAGATTATATAAGGTTTCCACTATAGACAAACAAGCTAATAGACACAGCGATTAAATGCAACGAGTAACGAGTGTATCGATTTCAATTCGAAGAATTAATTTAACTACTGCTAAAAATACCTAAAACATGTAATTTTGCACTTAAAAGAGTCAAGAGAATATTAAAAGGAACAAATGCCAATCTTAGCATAACAGAGAAGAAATAATATTAAACGAGTGAGTAATCATGTAAGTTCGTAGAACAATTAAACTACAGCGAGTGAGTGAAAGACAAATATAT
Organism: Drosophila willistoni; assembly: GCF_018902025.1. Classification (NCBI taxonomy): domain Eukaryota; kingdom Metazoa; phylum Arthropoda; class Insecta; order Diptera; family Drosophilidae; genus Drosophila; species Drosophila willistoni. The sequence goes on from NW_025814052.1 coordinate 12,002,444, forward strand.
TGAACGAGTAAATTTCTTTAGGAAATTTCATTGAAAATGCAACGAGCTAAATTCAGTGAATTGCACCTTTTAAGGAATTTATTCCTTGCATTTTCTTCACTTTAACTTCTAGCTGAATTTCCTTAACGAGTTATCTTTAGACAAAAATTGATTTAGGATTTCATCAGAACTATTTGCTTTTTCTTCTTTTCGTTTATAATGTATCTTTTAGCTTAGGTTAGCTTCTGCACATACGTTTCGTTTCTTTTGTTTAACAACTTTCAGTTCTATGCACTACTGCCCACAATTTCTTCTCTTTATTTCTATTTTTTTTTTCGTTTTTTGTTTGGACTCCGGCGAAATGCTTAAAAATTCGAAATTCAATCAATCCCAACGCTTTGTGTTTTCTCATCTAGGTTTTTTCCTGCTTTATATATGTATATATAGTTTTATTTTTTCGTACTCTCTCACTGTTTGCTTGCCTTGGCTTTAGCGTTTCAACTCTGTTTTATTATTTTGTTGTTGCCTTATTGCAATTGTATCCGAGACCCGGCAGCACATAGTGTGAGTGAGTGAGAGAGAAAAAGTGGAAAACGTTCTTTAGTTTAACAAAGAACCGAACGAAACGGCATGGTACAAACAAAAAGGTAAACACATTGAGCGCAAAAGCCAAATTACGCCCGTTTAACCCGCAGAATGAAAATTAAAAAACCACTGTTGCACATTACATTGAGGGCAACAACTTGAATTTACCCTGTGCATGGAGTTTTTCCATTGAAATTAACCTATTTTAGTAACCTTTTTGGTACAACATCGACATTTCATATGAACTCTAGCAAATTTAAGCACTCCAACTCTAACAATTCAAACTGAAAATCATCGAATGGGGTTCTATCTATGTATACATCATTATGGTTATTGTTTGTGTGATCCGATCACAAAACAGAGCAACCAAAAACGAATAAGCTTTTATTTCTTTTGTGTAGCTCTTTGAGTGAGCATTAATTTGTTCGGTTTTCTTCAATCAACATGGCGTATGTGTGATGAAGCAAGCAACACGACAAAACTTTCTGAATCAAGGTAGAAAAACAAAGAAGCTGCACCAAAGCAGATACATATTGCCGCAAACAAGGTGACGCGCAATTTGTAAGCAATACGCCAAAGCCAAACAGAAGTCAACGACTAAAGGAACAGATGAAGAAACAAAAAAGAGAGAGAGGGAAAAAAGGTAGAAAAATTGCTGCACCACCATAAGCTAGACAAAGAGCAACGTGCAAATCCGCCTGCTAGGGAAACCTGAACTGAAGGCAAGTGTAGCAACCAACATGGAGGAGATGAAGTATGCGGTAATAATTCTTGTTACGCATTTTGGCGCGAAAGGCGCCCAAAAGCTGACAGCAAAACAGGCTTGCGGATGAGGATGCGAATGCCGAAACTGCTTAGCATGGGTAAAACAAAACGAAACAGCAACAAAAATGCAGCAAAGAAGCAAAACCGAAAAAGAATTTTTATACAGAGACCAAAGAGCAGAGTGAAACCCAAGGCAAACGACATGCAAAAATCAACAGAGAGGCAACAACAAGGTAAGAAACCTGCACAAGACTAGAGCAAAGGCCCTTTGGCAAGTGGTGGGTAGTTACAGCAACAAGGATTCTGGCGGAAGCGACCAACCGTGCTAGGGATAACACGTTAATCCCTGTAAGGATAATGAGCAACAATATGCTTTGCATAAGCATCCCCCCCCCTTGAAAAAAAAAACAACTGCCAAAGCAACCACAAAAATGTTTTCAGTGGCAAATTGTATACAGTCGCTTAAATGCAGTCGAAAGCGAAATAAAATGAAACCAAGATATAGATAAAACGATTCCATATAAAAAGTCAAAATAAAGTTGCATGCAATTATTGGAATTTAATTATTAATTTCATAAATGAGTAAGAAAATTATGCTTTGACATGTTGTTAAATAAATTGTGAAGTCAAGTGTTGCACAATCTTAATATTTTTTGTGCAAAGTTAAACAAAGTCGAAGAAGAATATATTAATTATTTGTTTTACTCCAAAAGGGAAAGCTTATGTTTCGGACCAACATGAGAAAAAGTATTCCAGAGTCATTTTCTGCCTTTTAAATCATGTGGAATATACAATTTTTTATTAAAAACAATTTCTCAGCGGGTTATTTGAATAGAGTCGATAAACAAATTAAGTCTATCAGAAGGCAAAAGTTATAAGTCAAGAAAGTTGAGAAAATTTTTATATAATATCTCACATTTCAATAGATTGCTCGAGTTTAATCAAACCGAAATCAGAATACAAGGTGGAATAAAAAAGAAATCTCCTTTGATGAATTTACAAGTTTTTAACTTGCTATAAATCGATTGCAATCGATTTGATATTTAATGAAAATATTTGTCCCCAATTGCTTAGGGTTAGTTTAACATGGAGCAATGAAAAACATGCAAAAAAAAAAACCAAGAAATTTCACTTTCCATGCAACGAAAATTGCATTTTTACACATGTGCATAAATTTGTGTGTCATAAAAATCGAAAAAGAAATGGAAATGGCAATGTGTGCAACGTTGTTGTTGTTGTTGTTATTATTATTATTGTTGTTGTTGGTGATGGCAAACAAAGCGATTGAAGGTCTTCTCTTCATCTCGTCTCTGTCATTCGCACTGGCAAGACAAAGACAAGTAAAGCAGGCGGCAGGCGGCAGGCGGCAGCAGATCAAGTAGCGTTACATTGGCAGAGATGCGGTTAATTCAAGTGGTGCAAAGATGATGGCACGGCAGTGATACCAAGGGCAGAAGGGGTATAGAGAGCGTTTGGAGGAGTGGTGGATGATGGCGGGGCAACTCATAAATATACAGAACATAGTGCATTGTGCAGGATGAAGGATATGTATTTGATCAAACATGATGGCGCGCTCTACGAGGGGAGGGGAGGAACGCGCATAAACAAATACGAAGTGCACGGGGCCATCCATATGCATGAGAGGGAGGGAACGGTTGGGGGGCGAGCATAAGCAAGTCAATGTGGATGCGTATGTGGTTGCTCGAAGGGTAGCCCGAGTACAAGAGCTGGTTGCTGGTTGCTTGTGGGTGTGGCATAGCAAGGCCGCCTTTGATTTGCATAATCTGGGTTTAATGTTTTTCTTTTCTTCTTCTTCGACTGCTTCTGGCAAAAACAAAAAACATACGACAGACGAAAAACGGAAAATAAAAACTCTCACTTCTGGATCCGCGTAAAATTTACGCGGCAGTTGCATTGCATTTTTGGGTGCCACATGCCACACAATTGAATTTGGCCTTGTCGAAGCAAAACTCTCGACAAATCACAGATGCAAGAAGCAGAAGAGGCAAAGCAGGACCAGCTAAAAAGATTCTGCAACGAGAGAAGTTCGTCGCAAATGTCGAGATCAGATTTACAAGCTCCAAGCGACATCTTTGACAGACAGACAGATATAGAGTGGGACAGATAGGCAGACAGGCCTGCCTGTAAGGCAGGCAAAATAAAACGCAACATGATGGCAAACTAGTGACATTTTGAAAATTTAAATGAGCAATTTAAAATGCAGCAGAAGAGATTTACTCTTGTGTCAAAGTAAGAGAAGTCCCATCAAATAGTCTGTCAAATCTGAAAATCCAACTAATTGGCATACACCTAATCTGATATCTATGTTTGAGTCAACAGGAATAACTGCCTAGCTTGTTAGAATCAAAACGTTTTCTATTTTCAATTAAAATTTAAGGAACCGATATCTGATTTGTGTTGGATTTCCCCTACAATAGGATCCTATAAACGACTTAAGTTTGTGTAGACAATGAACTATAGAAATAGTGGTTTTGCTTTGATTGCCGTGTAAGACAAATTGGTATGGTCAATTATAGATATAAGCAATATGAAAGGGTCTTATCCTAATAAGCTTATTAGCAACAATGCCAATGCTATTCAATAGTGTTTAGTGCATATGAGTGGACTTAGTAATAAGCTATATGCAATATGCAAGCTGCTGTAGGCAGACAATATGATACGATAAGGGAAATGTGCAACCTCATCATATTACAAACAGGATAACATGCCAATTTATAAATTATTTTCCATTTAAATTAAAGATAATTGAATTTTCCCACAGTTGGGAATTTTTGTTTATTATTAGTTTGTTCATTTTTCGTTCTTTGGTTGACATTTTCATTAAATTGTCACATGCCGTTGTTTTCACCTGTTTTCTAGGTAATGCATTAACATGTAGTTACTTCTGTACGCACATACCTACATACCTAGGTAAGTACTTATACATACTGTGGTATAAATTTGATGCATTTGTAATAACATAATTGAGTTGTTTGCTGCCAATGCTGATTCTGTTGTTGACACATGCATTATTTGGTTAAAAACATTGAAAACTTAATGAACTTTTCGCGACTCACTTGATTCGCAACGTTGTGTGACATTATGTCACAACGATTATAATTTATTAATGGCAATATTATTCACAATAACAAGTCATTTATTTCAACCCTCTCTCTCTCCTCTCTCTTTCTCTCTCCCCTCTATATGAAAATGTGGAAAAATTAAAGCCTCACCCATCATTGTGATGGGCATTGGCCTGACCAAGCAAAGAACCAACTCACTCAGAGCAATATTGTTTAATATTAATATCAATTTTACACCTCAGTAAAAGAATTATAAGATAAACACTTATTCCATTTACTCAAAAAAGTCGAAAAATTTTGTCAAGTTGCCAGCTAGAAGAGAAGAATCATGTGAGGGCCTAGCAAGGAATGCAATTTCAAATTGTGAGCCAACACATTTTGTCTGGCAGTGTAAATGTTTAAATCCAATTTACATAATATTGTTAGCCAGCATCTTTCCTATTCAAACCTCTGCCTCTCATTCACCCTCGTTTACCATTTTAGAGCCACGCCTCTTGCCATCAACTGATGTTGGCAGTTGGCAGTTTCAAGGTTTTGCCTTCATCTTCATCTCCAATCAACTCATGCAAATAACTATCAATCGAATGAATCAACGTTGGCTTATCCACAAAATCGAATAAGACAATTCATTCGTCTGAGATAATCGAATGGTTGACTCCCATTCTCCATTCTTTCCGCTTCCTTTTTCCACACACATAGAGACACACCCCTATTTCCATTTCTCCACCCTCACTAAAATACACACACACTCACAAATGTCATGTTTACCAGTCAAATTTTGTGAATTTGTAAACGAAGCATGTGAAATTTCTATTTCAAACTTCTGAAAAAAACTTATTGTTAGCAAACGAAAATAAAAAAAACTCTTAAATGACAAAGACAACTAAAGACAAGAAAAGAAACCAAAACATAGAGCATGGGACAACTTATAGGCAAAAAAAAATTCTGCGTTAAGCGAGTTTTCAACAACAAATAAAGTTTTAAAGATTAGATTCAGGTGCCGAAATGCAAATGGAATAATAAACTTTTTCCTACGTAAAACCAAATTTGAGATTGACCATATTGATTGAAAATGCATTTCAAATCAATGATAAACCTTTAATGCTACAAATTAGCTGAAATTAGTAAAGTGATTTCCTTTTATCATCTTCTAGTTATATTTGAGAATTTTACCTTTTTTTAACCTTTTTTACTCCTCAATCTTAGGATCTGTAAACGGCATTTCAGCCACATCGATAAACTCAAAAGACATTTTATCATTAATACTCTCTAAGATGCTCAATCACACTTTTTAATCTCAAGAAAAAAGATCTCGATTGAAAAATGGGATAAAAATTAATGCACAAAAATTGTGAACTCTGGTATTGTAAGCTTCATTTAGTTGCAATTCCCAACCTGTTTTAGAGTTGAAGATATGGTATTGCCATTGCAAACCTATAGAGACAACCTCCTCCTCCTTAGATATAATCTTCTTTTGAAGATTAAACTATTTTAAAAGTTCATCTAAATAAAATAACTAATGAGATCTAGTCAGTAAATTTTGCCATCTAATCACTGCCTTTTTATGATATTTTTTGTATGTTTGGTTTTTTTAAATATTTGTTTCTCGATAAACACAAAATTTTTCCCCGAGTTTTGTGGATATTTTCAAAATTTGTTCTATTTAAATATGGATTGTTCTATTTTATATTCAATACTACTTTCAAAAACTCTCCATACTCAATTGAAATTCCTATAAGTTGTTTTTTTTTATTTACATCTTACGATTTCGTTTCCTTTCTTTCTCGCCTGCACACTAAATGCAAATCTTAGCAATTACATGTAAACATAGATACAGATGTGCATATACATACATATGTATGTGTGTATGTATCTGTATACGTATTTGTTTGCATGTGGCAGAGCTTATATTATATCTTTACAGCTGCTGCAATACCAGCAATCAGCAACCAACCAAGCACCAGAATCCCAGACAGATGCACATGCCGGCAAAGATGATGACGACGACGACGACGACGACGACGACGACGATGACTACAACTCCGGCAGAAACTACGTTGCCATCGCCCGACATTTTGGAATGTAATTTTAGCCCGAGGAGCAAAACTTTTCCACATGTGTAGTATACAGGGGAGCGAAAAAAAAAACCAACAAAATAAGAAGAACACAAAAAATTATACATATAATTATGTATATAAAAACTCCAAGTGTAGACAGTCTTTTTATAGTATATGAATTTATATATTTATATATATCCAGTGAGCAAATATGCAACAGTTTTGAGTGAAAAAAAAGACAAACACACACATGGAAAATGCCCCAAAAACAGATGCCAAAAACCAAACGCCCGCACATATAAGAGAGAGATAGAGAGAGAGAGAGAGAGACAGATCGGAAATGGGCCAGAGGGGTAAAGTAGGAAGTGGAGTTGTGTTGGAGAGTAGTATATTCATTCCATATGCATGGAGGCGCATAGAGCGTATCACTGGAATTCTAATTTGCAAGCGAAATTGAACGGAAATGGCAATTTTCAAAGTGAAATGGCAAATGTCGAGCCAGAAACAGAAAGAGTACAGATAGATGGTTTCAATATCGAGAGAGATGGATAGATATAAAATGAGAAAGAGAGAGAGAGGTTGAGAGATAAAGAGACTCAGAAATTGCAGGCTTTGACTTGTTGACAGTTGTTGAAAAACAAACAAATGGTTAAGTTTGGATAATATGTTTTAGCCATCTGAAATACTCCACCTTCAAACATCTTTCAGTTGTTTAAAAAAAGACAAACAATAAATGAACAAAACTGGCGAAAATGTTGCGTCTACAGTTAACTAACTGCCTTGTCAAGACTCTAACTGGGTCTTAGGATTGTGTGAGACAGAGAGTAACACGACAAGTGGCCATCAGGCATTTTTACAACTCATTTAACAGGGCGTTCCCTTCGAAACATTAACCGCAAGGGCGACGATGATGATGATGATGATGATGATGATGATGACGATGACGCCGACAACAAGACAATGGCAATGGCCAAGGGAATAAAATGGAGAGCGAGTGAGAACGAAGAAATCTTTTTTTTGGTTGGCTCTATCTCTGACTTTATTCTGTTTTGTTATACCCTCTAGAGCGATTCTAAAATTCAGGTATATCTAAAGACTAAAACCAAGACTAAGACATCAAGGCTCTTTCTATATCGGGTCTAGAAAATATTTTCAGAGAGAGTCCGATTAAAAAATTACGATTTGTGACTTTGAAAGTGTTGTAATTCTTGAGGAAGGCATAAGATCAGTTTGAGAAATTACCAAAATTGAGCCGTTTAAAGTAAAGAAATGAATCGAAATATCAACTTTTCAAATATCAATAAATTTCAAATAATTGATCGGTCATTAAAATCTTTTTACTCGCCACAGAGAAGAACTAATGTTAAAGGATGCTGAAGGATGTTGAAGGATTAACTTCAAAACACAACCAAATTTAAGAGGCAAAACTTACGTTTATGAAATCTCGAACAATGTATGATGGAAAATTTAATATTTAGAGTGAACTATTAAAAAATAACTGATGGGTAACAGAAATTCGTTCTTTTAACGTGCAGGAGTAAATGGGGGAAAAAAGAGCAACGCAGGAGGTAAAAAAAAAAACATCCGAAATGCTGTTAATGCTTTCAACTCCCGCACAATTTGCATATTCAACTTCATTAAGCTTACGCTTTTTGTCCACGTTTTTTTTGTTTTTCTCTCATTTTTTGGGTTCTTTCTTGCTCTTTTTTCAGTTCGGGGTATGGATTTGGGTTCCCTCTGCCGCTCTTGTTATTGTTGTTGTTGTTTTTCGTTCAGAAACGTCTGCTGGTTTGTTGGTCAGCAATTTATCACACAAGCAGCGATATGCCGGCCGCAAACCCAAACCCACCACCCCCGAAAAGGAAAACCCTCGTGAACCCCACAAAACGCAAACCTCGAAACAAAAAAAAAAATTGGGACCACAAACAGGAGTTTCTGCCCCACACCTCCCTCTCGTGTAGCAGCTTTGCCTTCTTCATTTTCCGCTGTCGCTTTCTAATCTGCGTCTTGTTGGCAACAGATTGAAATTTATTACGCATAAATCTAGGCATTCATTTGCACCTGGTTCGTGACCCGCTTCGCTGCGTGTTTCGCTCTGCTATGCAAACTATTTGTGGGAAGCAACAGTTTAGAGCTAGGGGCGGGGGGGGCGGGGAGGGGCTCGATGATTTGGTTCAGGTGAAAGCTGAAGCTGTGCGTGCCCAGGTGACAATCGAAGCAGCCAGCAGCGAAGAGAACTGGAACGTGTTGGAATGCCCGCAGGATTGCCTCAGCCATGCTCATCCTAGCCAGCATTTTGCCTCCTTTTGTCCACTTGAGACTGAGACCCCTTGTCTTTTGGCATTTGTCTTTGCTATCTCTTACTTTCTTTCTTGCCTTTTTTCTCTGTATTTTCTTTTGGTTTTGCTTTCCTCATTGGCACAAATAGAATTTCATTACATATCATTTGTGGGGCTTTTCGTGTTTTTCCTTTTTTTTTTTTTGCTTGAAATTTGAGAGCTGCTTGGACGTGCTGCAACTGCCTAAACACTTACAAACACACACACACACACACACACACAAACTCAAAAAGAAATATGGTTAAAAGGAAAATTGGAATTTTTAACTTGTTCTCAATGTACTCTGTGTGTGTGTGTATGCTTGTGAGCGCAATATGAGCAGCATCTTTTGATAAACAGAATCATCGACACTTAAAAACGAGGAAGAGCAAAAGAATTCCTGACTCAGCATAGCACTCCAAAAGGACTCGCTGTCGGTTCGGTTGCGTTCGGTTCGCTGCAAAGGGAATGGCACACATCGTTAGCAATTTGAAATCATATAAACATTTCGATTTGTATATATGGAACATGAGTACAACCCATAAGTGCGTTGACCCCTGACACTGACTGCCACAAGTTCTGATACGCAAATTTAATAGAAAAATTCCTTAAGACTTAATTCTTTGATGTTGTAAAAACAGGCTCTGTGGGCATTCTTTGTCCATTATTTGAAATACATATCCACTTTCAAAGAAAATTTTCTTATTTTAGATGGCAAATGCAACAGCTTAAATTTAATGTTCCCAAAAGTATGCTATAAACAAGTAAGCACACACATACAATTTCAACTAACTGTTTAGTTACAACTAACAGTGGCAATTTACTGCCTTTATTTTATCATTTTTCCCAGTATTCTTTGACTTGACATGTTCCTTTTTTCTCTTTTTGGGGCAAGCCTTTATAGTTGCTGTTTTTCGCTTCTTTCCCTTCCTTCTTCGTTCCCCACAAATGTATATAGTTTGTTCTTTTTTCTACACATGTTTGTCATTACTGGCTTGTGTTCTAGTTTAGATTTCTATACCCTTCCATAGTCTACAACAAACAGATAATCTAATCTGTTTTCAAATCAAAAACTTTAAAACTTTTCAAGTTTAAGTATTTCAATATATAAAGTCGTATTGATCTTAGCATTAAATTCACTATAGAAAAATCTTTGATTTTGAGTATATAGAGTACATCGAATGCGGCATTTGCCTTTGTTTTTTCCCTCGATTCGTGTTGCTCTTTGTATATATTTTGTGACTTCTTTTTTTTTTTTTTGCATATTCAGTGTTGGTTTTTTGGTATTGTATTGTAGTTTTGTATGTTTCACTGAATGTATGGGACGTTTGCTTTGAGAGTTGAAAGTTCATGTGAATGTCAGAAATGTGAGAAACTTCAAAGTGACACTAATACGTATACTAAGACATGCTCAGGCCAAAAAGACAGATAGTCACAGAAATACACACAGAGAGAAAGAGAGAGAGAGAGCGAGAGAGAGAATGGGAGGGGAATAACGTCTCGCTTGTCTCGTTTTATGCTTTCCCTTTGTTTCATCGTCTTCTTCTGCTTCAATGGCGCTAAAGTATGTGTGTGTGTGTGTGTGTGTGTGTGCTTGTGTGTGACCTTCGTTACGTGTTTGGCAAGTTCATTTTTAGCGAAACGGCAAAGTTAACTTTGCAGTAGCAACACAAACTCTCGCCAAATAAACACAGTTTGCTGGTGTTGCTGTTGCCATTGCTGTTGTATGGCTGCTTGGCTCAAGTAGTTGCAAGTGACGCTGAGTGTTTGTGTGTGACCCTGTCCCTGTATCCAGTCCATGGCTCTAAACACCCCGCCCCGCCCCGCCCCGCCCCATTTCCTTAGACTGAAGTGTAGATGCGTGTCTGTGGCACACGCGTTCCATTATATGTTTTATATGCTTTATAATATGGCGTTCGCGCGTTCAACAACAGCAACAAGGACAACAACAACAATAATAACAACAACAACAATGAAAAAGCAAAGAAAAACTGAAGAAAAGCAAACACAACAAACATGTGTAAGCCTCTTGTTTTCTCTCCCTCTCTCTCTCTCTTTCGCTACACATATACACCCAACACTCTAGCCCACTCTCTCTCTCTCTCTCTCTCTCTCTATCTGTGTGCGTGTGTGTGTGTGTGTTCACTGTCTACAACCTAATTTGCTGGCAATGTCTCGCGCATTTCTTCTTCATTTTTCATGCATGCTAATGTGTTATATATTTTGACAGCCATTGGCCCTGCTCCCAACCGACCGAACCCCCTTCTTTGGCCAACCAAAGTGCTACTAACTCACACTCCCTTTTTACAGTCAGTCCATACCAAGCTCTCCCCCAACCACTCAACCTTACCCACACACATTTGTCTAGAATATCAGTCAGTCAGTTTATTATGAAACATATATGTATGTATTATGTATATCTGTATCTCTCTTTTTTTCCATGCATCTGAATCTGTATCTTTGTCTATCTCATCTCAATGTGTATCTTTTTATATATGCAAATGAGTTTCTAATGCTTACAGTAAGCATTCCAAAAATTTTCTTGACTAATAACTACTACTAAGTAAGATTTATGGCCAAAAAGCCAAATAACAAACAAAACGAACACACAGAAGAAAAAAATAACACACACTCACACACGCACATTGAATGTAATAGGCTAAAACAAAAGAGCCCGAATCGCCTACTTTAATAATATTTTGGATAAAAATCTAAGCAGATTAGCCTACATATACATATATGTAAATCTATATTTGCATATAATTGACCACTTTTTTTAATAAATGAAAGGCAAGCACATTTTCCCATTAGGATATGAAAGTTTCTTCAGTGTGAGAGTGGGTGACTTAAATCAAGACTAATTAATATACAACATAGCAAATACAAATTCTTTAATGGATTCAAAAATCTGCACAGAGTTTAAAGAAGAAAGAGAATTAACAACTTTAATATTTAGAAGGTAAAGGGCAAGAGATTGGAGTAAAGAGAACTCTATGATATATAAACTAAATACGCAAATGTTTGCATTTAATTTCCAATATTTTGGTCATGACTTTCTCTCTGCCTGTTTTGTTCTTTATCTAAAATCTGTTATTCAGATATGTTGGTAATTAAATTTAACTAAGCAGCTAAAGAGAACAAATAAATAAATAAGCGTTTTGTTTTGTTTTGCTTTGATTTTTTGTTGTTGTTGTTTGGTTTTTAAAATATCAACCAAAAAAAAAAAAATATATATGGTGGAAAAGGATTTGAGAGAGAAACTAAATGTTGCGTAAATCGCCTGTCAATTATATGGCATTATCATATAATTTTCAGAGTTTTTCCTACTGTGCATACATGCTTGTCTGCGTATTTGTGTAATAAATATTTTATATAATGTTTTCTCTGTGTGTGTGTGTATGGGTGTGTGGGTCGAAAGGGAAATATTTGCCATAGTTTGTTGTTTATTTATATTTAAACAAGTGTTTTCTGTATATTTTGTTGAATTCTGTGTGCCAAAAATAATAATTATGGAGTTTCAAACATAATTTGCCCGCAAATCACCACACACATATACACACAAGCACACACACACACACACACACACCCACACGCACACATATTCACATGCATATGCATAGAAAAATCAATTTCTCCCACTCCCCGCCTTCGCTTTCTCACTTCCTCACACACACACACACATACTCGCTTTGAGTGCCAAAACAAATGATTAAACATATTGCATACTTTTTGGGGTAATTTTTTAAGCCGCTTAGACCTGCAGCTATGACAGCAACAACAATAACAACAACAAAATAAAATAACAATACTGCAATAGAAACGGTTTCATATCAATTTTTACAATATAGGCTAATCACAGCAATCATTGATTATTCAAAATTTGTCAACCATTAAGTTAATGCAATAAAATATATTTCTTGTACATTTTTTATTAAGTTCTTATTGTCTTGCTACTGTCTTTTCTATAGTTTCTTTTTGTTATTTCTTTTACAACAAAGAGCAAACAAGTGCATATCACATTATTATTGCTTTTCCATGCAGAACTTTTATTAGTTAGAATTCACTTTTAAGTCGATCAATGCAAACAATTTCTTTGCTACTTCTTCTCATATCGATCATACGCCCTGTGAAACGATTGAATGAAATGTTTTCTACTATCTAATACAACTCAGGAACTAAAACCATTTGCTAGGGAGAGTTTCCTTCTAAAATACTCTTTTTTGCCTGGAAGTTTGAAGTTGACAAATTTTTAGAGTTTGACTTTTTCGAAATTTATTTGTCAAATTTCAGTGAGATTAAAAATAAATTTCAAACTTGTTTATTTCGTATAATTCTTTTTCGCTTTTAAGTGTGTTGACCTTACCTCAATTATTTTGCAATCTAAAACCACTTCTTTTCTTTGACAACTTCTTGTTACTTTTTTCGTCTTTTCGTTTTCATTTTATTATTATTTTCTTTTTTGTAATTTTTTTGAGAAATTTTTTGTTCGTTTTTACCTACTGGCCTTAAGGGTAATTCATCTTAGTCCTGGTGGCCATCATTGACAGCTTTCGCGCAATGCGCTGAAGAAATTTCATTTTCACACTTTGGCGCCCTCAACCACACTCCTCTCCACCCCTCTCGCTAGCGTCCTTGCACTTGCCCTTCCGCCTTCTCAGCATGGCGTTTTCATCATCATCATCGTCATCATCAACTTCATCTTAATCGTTATGATAATTTTTCGAGACTTTGCTACTTTTCACATAATTTCAATGTCAAATTAGTTTTGCCAGAAAGAAAAAGAGAGAAGCAGAGAAGGATAGAAAGAGAGACAGAGAAAAAAAACAAACAAGCAAAAGAAAAGTGAAGCATGAGAAAGAGAAACATCAACTTGAGCTTGGGCAAATATTTTTTCATTCTGCTGCGAAAAACGTCAATTTGCATAATAAATGAAAATGCATTGAAAAGTGGCAGAGTCGGCGACAGCTGCAACAGCAGCAGCAGCAGCGGCGACGGCAGCAAATAAAACAATCGACTAAAATAAGAGAGCGAGAGAGTAAAGAAAATCACTTCCGCATTTGAGAAAGAGGTTATTCTTGTCTCTATATATATATATATGTGTGTGTGTATGTGTGTGTGTATTAGTATATGCTTTTTTTGACATTTTTTTCGCTTTCTTCTTTTGCCTTTTGGGGGCAACCACTTACTGTCATTTGCCAAAGGCGCCAAAGAGACGCAGCAACAGCAGCAGCAATTGGTAGAAAAAAGTTAGCATACTTATGAGGGCCAAGCCTAAAGTACTTAAGTATGTATATATATGTGTGTGTGTGTATATATGGTATAAGTGTGTGTGCGTGCATGTATGTGGCATACTTATTGGTAAAATTGTTAAGGCAAAAGCAGCCACTTGAAATGCTTTGCCGACTCAAGTCAAGTTGTTGTTCATTTTCATTTAATTTTCCTGCAAAAATTATGCAAGGAATTTCACACACTTATACACTCACACACACACACACACAAGAGAGATAGTGGTAGAGAGAAAAAAAAACAACTTCAAGTCGACAAAAGGCAGATGAAAACAAAAGCTAGTGCAGTAGAAGTAGGAAGAGAAATTGCATTTTTGTGGCATCGAACTGCCAGTTGACATACATATTTGCCATACCTTCCACGTTGCAGCCAGCCGACGAGGCAACTCCGCAGGAGAGTCAATGACTCGACTTGACTCCCTCTCCCCCCAGGAGACGGGGTAGCTGCAGGGTGGTCTCGACAGGCGTCAACGTGTCATTCCAGCCTTCTTCTTCTTTTGCTCCGACTCCGACTTTTTTTTCCTTTATATTTGCTTCATTTTTCGTTTTGTACCGGAAATATTCTCTTGTCGCATCAATACATACATACATCAAGTAAAAGTAATCACAATTGTTGGCACTGGAAAATGTACAGTACACTCTACAGCTAGACTTAGGCCTCATAGTCTCTCCCCATTCTCCCCCCACCCCCCCAATCAGCAACTCCCAGTTGCTGCAGCTCAATAATTTAATCATTTTGATAGCATTTTAGTCCTTCTAGTTAATGCATGAATGATGATGATGATAGTATGTAATTTAAGAAAGTGCTCGATTGCATTTAGGTTTTTTTTTTTTTGAAAGCATTCAAAAAGATATTGTACCAGATAGAGAGTTTTGCATTCAATTGACTAGGTTGGTATTTTCTGGCTGTTGGATTATTTCAATTCATTTCATTTTATTGTAATCACATTAGTAAATTTGCAGCGTAAAGTTTAACAAATTAAATGCAATAAACTTAAATGCAAGCGAAATTCTATTTCACCCAAAAACGTGCAAAGTTTATAAGTTATTCGTTTTAATAATTGAATCGCACAGCATTCGATGGGACTCAACTCCATAGTTAGCAATTAAATCATGTTCAAGCAATTAAAGGGATTTCTCTGGGTCTAAAATTTACATGCAAATCTTTTATATACATAGATTGAAATCTCAATTTTGTAACTTTTTGGACTCTCAATTCTTTTTTTTTACTCTTTATGAAAATGTAATATCTAGAATATGCTACAAAGGTTAAAATTTTTAATTTATGTATATTCTTTTATAATTTAATTGTAAATGAGTTAAATACTATGGCCGTGTATGTGTGTGTGTGTGAATAGGGTGGAGTGAATTGAGCAACAGTAGATAAAGAATAGGGTGGGGAAGAAGAGAGGGGAGAAAGGTCACAAAACACATTTTTACTACTGTATTCGAAGTGACAACTCATGCGTAAGGGCGATAAAACTGCATTTAATTTGTGAGTTTGTATGTGTGTGTGTGTGTGTGTGTGTGTGTGTGTGTGTGTGTGTGTGTGTGTGTGTGTGTGTGTGTGTGTGTGGATGTATGGGTGTGCATTTGTGTGTGTGCCTGTATGGTCCAGATTGTGCATATAATTACAAAGTCATACAAATATAATGAAATAATAGAGCAAAATTAAATGCAAATATAAAAAATGAGGATAAAATTAAAAAAATTGAAAAATTAAAATGCTTACAAAATTGAAATGACCCAGAGCACCCAAACACACACACACACACACACACACATATGTATATACAGTCACGCTCATATACATACATACAGATGTTGGATGAAATTGCGTAAGTGGGCGTGAAAGTAGGCAGTGTCAGCATTGGCATCAGCATGTATGTATGTAGCACATTTCCGTTTCCGGTCGTACATCATTTTTGGAGTAGGTAGTTAACTCTGCCTGCTGCTTCTGCTTCTCCGGCTGTTCGCCCATTCGCCATTTCCACTTCCAACATACGTGTCTTCCCCAAAATCCAAGTGATAGTGGAAGTCAACATAAGTAGAAACAGACCATGCAAAAGAAGGTGGAACACGTACCTCAAATTTTGTGGCCATGCAAAATGCCGAGGCGGAGTATCGCACTAGGCCACGTTAAGAGAAGAAGAAAAACGGCCGTAAACGCAGCATAACATAAAATTTTCCCCCATCTGTCCATACATACTATATGTATGTATGTATGTACATATGTATAAAAATAGAGGAGACTAAGCACAAAGGGAACGAAATAAGACAAAAAAAAAAGAAAAAAGGAACAACACAAAAACCAGCAAAAGGAAACTTTTTTTGTGATGTTTAAATTATGTTGACATCCTACTTTTTATGCGTTAGTTGGGAAGGTAGAATGGCGTAAGGTCCCACATAAAAATGAACACAACCAACAACAACTACAACAACAATAATAAAAAAGACAAAGAATAGAAAAACATCGACGAACAACAACAACAACCAAAAAAAGTCATCGTCCCAAATACCAACAAAAGAGTAAGAAGTGAGGAAACGGATTGAAATTGAAATTGGAATAAAGGTTTGACGCCCTTTGACATGCCCAAATGAACAATAGCAACGATCACAAAAGGTATTGGTTTACCGATATACATATATATACCTATATTGGTATGAAATGCATTTACCAAAGTGTAAAAAGACTGACAAGTGGTCAGTTTGACCATTAGAGAGTATCCCGATTATCCATGGCTCCTTGAAAGTCAAAACACTCTGAAGCCTATGCAGGTCTAAGCTTTAAATTTTGCACTTTTAACTTTACTGGCATTTAGAAAATCATATAATTCGCAGACAATACTCAATAAATTCTTGGACTATCGTTAGAAATATATTTGAATACTAATAATATTAAAAGTAATACACAATTTTATAGCAAAATTTATTGAGACATTGATTGATTAGGCAGAAATCTGATCAAGGGGGAAGAGAAAAATAATTGCCAAATGGATTCAAAAAACATTTGCTTAAAGATTTCATCTATATTTCAAACTCAATATGTTAAGAGACTCTAATGAATCTGGTCGACAAATATCTAATCGAGTACAAGTTCCTAAAAAGTTGGATATCTAACAGTGTGTCGGGATGTCTAGTCCTTTCTTTGGCCCACATACTTTCACCAAAAAAAAAAGCTGAATGTAAAAGTGTCTAAGGGGTATGGGTTGCTGATTAGCGCATATGACGTATACGACATGTGTTCGTGTCCCTTTTTTGTGGCCACCACTCATTTTATATCCCTGTCTCTTTCTCTCCCTCTCGTTCTCTCATTCTCTGCCTCAATTGCTGTATATGTGTCGCTTTGTCTTGTCCTTTATTTCATGTTGTGCAAATGAAAAACCCTTTTTTTTTTGGTCCGTCTGTTGATGTTTTCCGGTTTCATTTTGTTTTGTTTTGTTTTTTTTTTTTTTGTTTTTTTGTAGTTTCTTGGTTGTTACAAATACTGTTGGCTATTATATTATTTTAAGTCCCACAAAGAGCTCATTAATTTACACACATAAACAGAAAGAGACACATACAAAAACACACATTCTTGTTGCTTAAAAATTAAATAAAGTAGAACATAAAGGAAAACAAATTCATAACATTTTTTCATTGGTATATATTTAGTTTTCGCTTGGTTTGTCTGCTAGATAATCTAAGGTGGGATTTGGTTAACTTTGGGCTAGCTAAATATTATGAAAGGTTGACCAGATGTTTATCTAGCAAGGATATGGACACGACATAATGTTAAAAGATGGAAAGTAAAGGATCTCATCTAGAGATTCCCTTTGATATATATCTTCTAAATACATTTGATTCCTTGATCCCGAAAATGCTGTGAGGCGAAATGGGATTTGATTAACGTAGAATTAAAAGATGATGGCAGGGAATAGATGATAATAATGATGCTCTCTCTCCCACACACACAAACACACACACACACACACACTCTTCTCATTTGCCATAGTCTCTTTTAGCCATTAGACGCATATGCTTCCTCGAACGGGTAGCCTAGAGGGTTCGCCTTCAAACCCATATACCCACAAGTTCTCAGACACAACCACACACACACACACTCCTCAGTGAAACAAAAAAGGCCAGGATCCATAAATTATTAAACAGTTTTGTGCTGTTTAAGCATATCATAATGCGAGGCGCCTCAAAGAAAGACGGAGACAGAAAGAAAACGAAACAGCAAGAGAGAGAGAGTGGGAGAGTGTGTGAGAAAATGGCAGAAAGGCGGTAGAATGGGAGCGGACGTCTCTATATCCTTATCCCATATGCCAGGGCCAGTCTCGAGGCAACAACCGCAGCGTATATATCCTGTATACGATTTTCCCTTTGTGTCGTCCTCTGTCCTACTACTACTACTACTACACACAGACAAACACTGGCTTTTGGTAGTGTAAAAGTCCACAAGGGTTTTACTGGCACTGCTCCTGCCGTTGCCGTTGCTGCTCCTGTCATCGTTGTCCCTTTTCGTCCTGGCCCGCACGTCTTTTATTTATTATTATGCACAAGCTCTCACTTCCCACCGTGTTCTCCTTTTCTTACTCCATGCCCCTCTCTCTTTCTCTTTCTCGCTCTTTACATTTTCGGTGAAATTATGCCACAAAATAATTTAAAAGTAATCAGCCAGACAAATGTTTGCCTTGTTTTTTAGGCTCAACCAAACCAAACCAAACCAGCCCAGCCCAAGCCAACAGCCGAACAACAACAGCAACAGGATGTGGCGAAAGTTTTTAGGGGACACAACGCAAATGTAACGAAATGTAGCAACAAACTAGAACCAACATCCAACATTCTCACACTAATTGCCCAGGCACTATAAATTTATTAAAGACATTCATATATAAACATGTTTATGTATGTATGTGTGTGTATGTGGCACAAAATATTCAAAGTGAAAGTAGAAAAGCAGCCAAACAACAACAACGCAATTTCAACGCAAAGGAATTTATAATTAATTAGTAGGTTAATTTGTTCCTCGACCACAAAGCAAATAACAATGGTAAAAAAGAAAAAAAAATAACCAAAATATATTTATTACAACAATTGTTTGGAGGGAGAACTAACTAACTAGCTACTTTAAGAGATATAAGTACCGATTCAAGAAATAACTTAATAACTTCCATGATAATACGCTTTAGCAAGCGCGAGTCTTCTTCTTTATTGACTTGCACACTTAAACCGACCGATAAATGATTGTTAAGACTCACTTAATGATTTCCTGACCATTTGCCATTAAGACCTGTTGCTTTCAATTGCAAGTATATAGAATAATATATATTCCCGCCCCCTTCCCGGTCACTTAAAGAGCTTTCTTATTACTGTTGTTGTCATGCATGCATTCTGAATTGTATGAACTTCCGTTCCAAATTGTGCATTTTGGCCTGTTTAATCGACATTGAAAATATGCCTCTAAAGTCAAATGGGGTGAATTGTTTTCGAGTTCAATGAATGTCGGATCATGTCTCTGCATCATCTGAAAAGGGGTGTCCCACCGTTCCACTCTGTGCCCCTTCTTACCCCTAAGCTATTATCCAATGCATTAATGAGCCTGCAGAGACGCATTAATATATAGCTCTGGCAGACGCTCTGATAAACTGACTGGCTGACTGGCTGACTGAAGTGACTGACAGAGTGCCAGAGGGCTGAGCGAAAGTCTTGCGACGAGTTGCGGATGTAGACTGAAATGAACGCATTTAAGTGTCTATTTATTTGCAAGTCCCTGACAAATTGAATTAAAAAAAAACAAGAGCAATTTTCCTCTTTCTTTCTGTTTTGTTTTTCGTTTTTATTATTTCTGTTTCTTTTGTTGTATTTGCTCTGATTTAAATTGCCACGACAAATAATCAACAGGAAAATATACATACATATTCATATGATACTTGAGACATTGTGGGCGAATAAGCACAGTGGTTCGATTAGTTGAACAACATTTAAATTCAACTCTATTTCACTTCATTAATGAAAATTTACTAGTTTTTGTGATGTAAGTCGACAATTTGATTACAAACTCGTTTCAAAAAGTTGACTATATAATTTATAGTTGATTGACATAAATTAAAAGAAAATAATATTCAAAAATTTCATTTAGAAAACTCATATGCAAAATAATTTTGATCATATTGAAATTAACTTTGGTTAATAAGAGAAATGCGTCTATATTGTAAGAATTTTTATTTATTGTATTGAGAATAATTTAGACTAACATAGGGATATATATAATAATTTTGACCATATAATTCGATTCTCTTTTTAGCATTGAAAGATATGTCGCATAAGAAAACATATAAAATAGACCACTGTGCAGCATTTGGAATTACTTTTGCAGATGACATTGCTTGGGATGGGGGCAATTTCATTTGAAGCAGGGAAAGCAATTAGTTTTAGACATTCAAAAGACACTCGAATAATTTAAATTGAATTATTTTTTATATTGGGGTCAAGAAACTGAAAATCATCATTCACATATGTTCACACACACACACACTCGACTGCATGCATTTGACATTATCTAATTAGGCAGAGAGAGAAAGAGAGAACTATGTGTGTTGTGCACTCAAAATGATTTATTTCTGCTGCCCGGCACAGCTTGGCCCTTCTTTAGCAACAGCTTCTTGTACAACTGATGACACACGAATGCCAATGTCATGGGCTTGTGGCATTGTGGATTTTGTGTAGCACAAAATGGGGCGCAGGCAGCAGGGAGAGGTGCAGCTACGAGTGCGAGCTGCATTAACAAGATTTGCCACAAAATTGCACAGCATCACCAACAGGGGTCCTTGCCCAGTAATCTGACAACATGTTGGCTGAAAAATCAATCAAGAATGTAATTGAATCATAAATTAACAATAGACGGTCTTCATATCTTTTCGAATCCTAGATCAAGTGAATCATAAACGAGAATTCATTCAAATTTAATTAATTACAAATTTAATCAAATGAGACTAAATTTGAATAGAATCCAAAAATATTTATATATCGATAATAAGTGTAGATGAAATAATAACAATGATTTCAAGAATGACAAGGATCTTCATTTCGATTGCTTAATTAAGGAAAATGGTCTCGCTTTAGTTTATTTAACTAGTTTGTTGTCAAAGGCGCTTCTTAGTTACGGATTTTAAGAATCTTCTTCTCGAAAAGAAGGAGAGTACACGAAACCAAGTTAAGCAGATGCAGCCAAAATGGGGCACTTGGGAGCTCCTATTTTCTGAGAAACTTTAAATATTAAGTAAGTTGCCAAAGGAAACAGAATGGTTACACACACACACACACACACACATACACTCAGAGATTGCGAGGGAGGTAGAGTTGGAAGCGGGTGGCCCAAATGAAAATGGCGGTTACCGCAACATTTTAGTTGCATTTGCGACGTTCGCCACAAGAGGCAATGCCGTCGCCACAAGGACCAAGGACATTTACCTAAATTAAAGCTAATGAATTGCCTCTTCGCACTGGAGCTGGTATGGGCATGGTGGGCACTGTCACTGGTTGGAGCGGGAATCTGAGAGGAATCTGAGTAGCAAGTCCTTCTAACTTTGTCCTCCACCCACGTCTCTCACTCTCTCTCTCTTTCTCTCTCCCTACCCAAACTCATCTCTATTCCATTCTGTTCATCTCATTCCCGTGGTTCTAGTCTTCTATGATGCTCCCATTGCGCAGCCACTTTGCTGTCTGCTTTAATTTGCATTGCACTTGTTGTATGTTTACATTTTTTATTTCATTCATTTCCATTCTTTTTGCCTTGACTAACCCATCTCCTCCCCTCTCCCCCATCACTTCTCACAGATTTCACTCATTTCCCCATATATATTTATGTATATAAATATATATGTATCTCCTCTTCTCCCTTTCCTTATTTTTTTTTTTTTTTTTTTGTTGCATTTTAATGAATAAGTGCATTAAATAGCCACGGGCAGGGGCACATAGCAAATGACTAAATGAATGAATACTTCTAAGCCTTACAGAGGGAGAACAGCAAAGGAGAGACAGAGAGAGAGAGAGAGAGCGTGCGAGAACAAGTGAAGTGGAGGTGGAGCCTGGAATATGAATAAATGTGCTTAAATGCAAAAATGGCCGAGTAGCAGCAGATGAAGGAACAGTGCCAAGTGAGGCCTCCAAATGAATGCCAACGCCGAGAACACAAAAAACACACACAAAAACCCCATCCAACTAAAAAAAAGGAGAGAAATTAAACAAAGGCCAGCCTATGCTACAATTTGCATACCCTTCATCCTTTTCTATATACATATGTACATATATGCAAATAATAGATTATGATCCTAGTTTCTTAATGATAATTTAAATAAACTTTCACCTTCTTTCATACATATATAGGTACCCATATAGAGTTTATGCCCAACAACAGGGTATAATAACCACTGGGAAAGAGTAATTTCCTCTTATTCTTAATCCAACCAATTGAAATATTAATGCAAACTCTTTTCTGGTATACTCACAATGGCATATTTGGAAAACAAAGAACCAAAATAATTGAAATTTTATATATTTTCTTTTAATACAAGTTGAGATTGCTACAATGGAACAGATTTAGTTAACTAAATTAAAGTTCTTTAAGAAATAAGTATTTGGAATTCCATGCGACTTGGTTAATGTTATTTCACTTTCTATCCTAGATTAATTAAATACTTAAGTTTGTGTTTTTAAATTGTTTGATTTGTTAGCTCTCTTACGGCTTCTTTAACAATCTATTGAACATTATTAGAGACACAAAGTTTCAGTTTCGGGTACTATTCTCTGTTAGTTAGTTAGAAAACCAAACCAACCATTCCATTTAAATATATATAAACTAAGTTAAGAGGATCTTCTATTCATTTAGCATTCTCATATAATATTTCTTATAAAATCAACAGTAGGATAACAATTTAGTCTACTTCTACTCAACTTTATTTGTATTTAGCATTCTGAATTTTATTAATAATTATTATCATTTGTTTAAACTTGCCATTGTCTTTTATTGAGCTGGACACGAGGTAAGCAACAAACACATTTTGCGCATTTAATTTGAGCCGCTGCAGCGAACAACAAGTCAATTTCAAGACAAAATTACCATATCCCTGTCAAGTCAATTACGATCCACTGTACCTTGACCAAAAGGCAGGCAGTTGGGCCGTTGGCGTGGGCCACAAATAATTGCCTTAAATTAGCGTTGCACTGCCGTGCGATGCAACGTGAGTAGCAGCAGGTGGAGCTGGAAAAGGTGGCAAAAAGATTGCTCCTAGCGAAATACTGAATGGAATGGAATGGAGAACGCGAAACGAAGGACGCCAGTTGCCAGTTGCCAGTTTTGCTCACCATCAGCATCAGCATCAGTGGCAGTTGGCTCGTTACAAGTACTTTATGCAGTAATTGCAGTACTTGTATCTCGACTTTCTGCTGCTGCTGCTGCTGCTGCTGTTGCCTGCATTCGCATTCAAGTGCAATTCTTTTTCTTTTTTTTTTTTTTTTGCTAATGAAAAGCGCAATGCTCAAAAACTACATACAACACAACATAAAATGCATGAAAAATAAAAAAAAATAAAAATACTTTACCAACTTTGAAGACATTATTCATATGCAGAGTGAGACAGTGAGAGAGGGAGAGAGAAAGATGGAGGATAGGAAACGGGAAGATTTCTGGCTTCTAACAAATTTCCGCTAAATTTATGTGCAACAAGGCCGAGGCGTAAAAGAAATTGTAAACATTTATTTACTGTCCATTTCCGGTTGGACTTTTGATGTGCTTACGCCATCCCCGCGTCCCAACACACCCCCTTCTATCCACAAAATGGCAAAAGTCAGACTCTGTAAAGTTATTTTTTCTGCATTTTTTAAAGTTTTTCATTTGTTACATTTAACTTGAGGTGATTTTTTGCCACTTGACTTTAAAAAATTCAATATTTCAAAGTTTTTTTTCGAAAACATTTCGAAACTCATTTGTCAATACGCTCCCCCCTCCCTCCACCACTCTTTTCTCTCTCTAATACTATGCAAGTTGATTATTTTTAAATGTATAAAGTGATATATAAATATTGACTTAAAATGCATAAACCATTTTCATATCATGAGTTCAATTTAATTTATTGCATTCATTTTTAACAATTCTTTATTTTGCATTAAACATAAATAGGACACAATATTAAAGATTAAAAAAATAGACAAATTCGAAATATTATACTAGTTTAAACTTTAAAGTAGTAAATATGATTTGCTATATAAAGTTAATTTGTTTTTTATACAAAGGTATATGCATATTATCATCGTTGACTTTACTTTACTTTTATTCATTTAGGCTTTAGACAAATTTTTATTTTGCAAACAAATTGTCATAATTCATTAATATATGGACCGAAAGCCCTAGCAGCTCTATTGTATAGTAGATTATAATTTGAAATTGTTAACTTGTTGTTTAACCCTTTTCGTTTTTGAATAGCGAATTTAGACATCTTTCAAACAGTTTTGACAGTTTTTTAAAGAGGAGCATTATGCATAACAAAAAGTTTGTGTTTAAGCTAAAGTTAGTAAGTTTTTTTTATTAGCTTGAAATGAATTAAACTTAAAATAAATTCTAATAATTAAAAAAAAAGCAATGATGGCAATTTTTTTCTTCAAAAAAATACAAAAGAAAAAAAACTACCAAAGCACAGCAAAAAATGGTAAATGATTTTAATGGTAAATTTGCTTTTAATCTGCCATTTAATTTAAATTTTTTTCCCCCTTAATTAATTTATAAAAAAATATAAAAGAAAAGAAAACAATTTGAGCTAATTGATTTTCATGTCTACAAAATTAAAAGACTTGAAGAGAACCACTAGGGTAATTTATTTTTAATTGCAAATGAAAGGGAAACAAAACTAAATATTGCATCCTCTCACTTATTATAATGTGTTTTTTGTTTCATAACATTTAAGGCTTACCCTCACTTGTTGTGGTTGTTTTTGTTGTTAGTTGTTGTTGTTATTAGTTGTATGTATGCTTCAAAGTAATTGCACTTTTCTTGTCGATATCAGTTTCACTTTGGCATACAATTTTTTATTTCTGCACTTGGTTAAACTTTTTTGGCATTCAATCGTTAAATATTTTATTCGTTCATTGCTCAAGTAAACACCAAAAAGATTAACCCGGAAAAAAAACAGAAAAAAAAAACCAAACAAACAAGGAGAAGACAATCCAAACTTAAGCAAAACGCAGCACAACGAGACACACAAAAACAGACACCAACAATAACACACAGACAGATTGATAATTCTTGTGTGTGAGTGTGTGTGTGTGAATAAATCTCGTAAATTTCAACTTGTCACGTTAGATGGCAAAATATTCTCGACTTATTGTCGCAGGATGTGATGATGTCTTTATGGGCGACACAATGCGAGCGGTTCGATCTCGTACCGCATGGTAGGAAAAACGCGCAAAGACTGAAACTGATGTGGAGATGCTGTGTGAAGACATTTTCCCATTTTCCTTTGCTCGTCGCTCGGTCACTGTGCCGGCATCAGTTGCCGCCGTCGTCGTCGCCGTAGCCCGATGGCATTTTACGATTGCTGTTTACCAAACACGAACTACATGAACACGGCGAGACGAAGCGGCATACACGAGGCGGCACGCACATCGGCTTTTGGCTTGTTGCAGCAACATCATCATCATCATCATCAACATCCGCAGGCAACTTCGCATTGAGTCGCGTCGCCTCGTCGAGCCATCCTCGAAAAATGTTGCCGAGAGGAAAATTTCCGCTGCGGGGGCTGCCACACTCCCTGTATATGTGTGTGTGTCAGTGTGAGTGTGCGTGCCTTCCTTGTCGCTTTACTGTGCTATTTTTGTTGTTGCCAGCAACAGCAACGGCTACGCCGCGGCGTCTCACTCACGTGTGTTGTGTGTGCGCTAGGTCAGTGACGTTGCCGCCGCCCGCCTCAGTCGTAGATTCGTTTCGTTCAATTTTGATTATTTTCATCGCAAGCGCTAGGCCTGAGGTTGCTGCTGATGTTGCATATTCTTTGCTCGCTCTTTTTTATTATTTTGTTTTTCATTTTTTTTTTTTTTGTGTTTGATGCCCTCACAGATGAAGGCATCTTGATTTTTTATGAGTTATAGACATAGAGATATACATATGTATATGTATATGTATACTCTTGATCAGCCCCACTCATCTGATTTAAGTTCTACTTAGTTGGAAGAAAATTTACTCATTTCTGAGCGAAGAGAATAATCAAGTCAGTTTCTTTCTTCTTGAAACTGATGCAAGGGCATTAAAATGTCGGCTTATGAAAAGTTAACTACAAAGATCTTCATGCTCTTGTTTTATTGTTAACAGATGACACAACCAAAAATATATATATACATACATATGTACATATGTATGTATATATATCCAGTCATGGGGCAAAGACATTTGCATTTGCTGAATAATATGCGATTCGATTCAATTTTTGGTGTCTCTTCTCTTCTCAGGAATGTGAGAATTTCCATATTTTAACAATTCTTGTTGCCATTTTCAGTCATAAGTGTTAACTGATTTGCCAAGGTAACAGCTTACATCAAGGTCAATTACTCATTAAACTATACTACCAAATTTCTCCTCAAATTGAGGAAGTAAATATTTAATTATGAAGCTTTTAAAACCATTTGTAACTCTTGGAAAACTGTGGATTATAAAACTACTCATATTTTTGATCGAAATTAAAATTGTTAGAAATTTATACAAATTCTTAGCCAACATATACTTATGTCAATGGCAGATGTAGCTCATAATTGTGAGCAAGGAAATTGGCCATTGGCGGGGTAAAAATCATTCTTAGTTAAATCTTTGATTTGGACGTAGAACTTCACGCATTTCCCCCTCCGACGCTTCCCCACTGTGAAGGTATAAGAAGTATAATGGACATGACCCGCTGAATTCAAAATTATTCTTTATTCTTTTGTCCAACAGATTACTTAGCCAAAAACTTGCACGGACTTTGGTGTCAGTCTCAAAGTTGCTAAAGTTTTGGGAACCAAAAAACAACAAAAAAGGCCTTCTCAATTATCTAGAAGACTTCACTCGCAGTCACTAAGGTTGGTGGATAAATTAACCATTAACCAATTTGAAATACAAATACAAAGTGAAATTAGTGCAAGCTTGAGGGACAAATATAATTGAATTGAACAAAGTATATGTATCTATTTACATTTTCTTAAACCTTTTGACAATGATAATGGCAATGGTAATGGAAAATTATAAATATTTTGGTTGTAGCAACAAGGGAAACAACTTGTGGGCATACAAATGAGTTCAACGTCAAGTTGAATTTCGGTAGGCTAATGATAAATCCTTGCCACTGACTCCTGTGACTCTGACGCTGATGTTGCCGTTGTGCAACTGCCACAGATACGGTAGCTGGCGCTGAAGCCTCGCCAAACTTAATTATGGCCAGTATTAAAAATGCAACTGTCAAACCAAGGCGACCTATAACCCAAGACCCCAATCCATCTGAGCCGCCACCCTCAAAACCAACTCATACACACAAACACACATATTGGCTCTGCTTTAAGGATATGCTACAAACATATATGTATAGAGCGAGTGTATCTGTGTGGAGCTTCCTTTATGCACACAGCACACACAATGGAAGACCACAATCTGCTTCTTCTCCTACAGCCGCTGCTGCTGCTGCTGCTGCACCTACTCCTTGTACTTCGGCCCTCACCCGCCTCCTTGTATGTAGCTTCTGCTGCTTATAACGAAACATTCGAAGCAAGGATGGAACTGGGTCACAAGGATATAGCCATTAATTTATAATAATTTCAACTAAGATTTCACAATTTTCTTTTTCAGCTACTTTTGGGTTTTGCTTTGCCACATTTTCCATTCATCATCTTCAGCCCACTGCCCCCCAGTGCCCTGTCTCCGCCTGCACGATCCCACCCCATCCCACACCACACCACACAAAGTGCCAGTGTCAGTTTGCCCTCGTTCTCCCTCTTCCCCCACTTCCACTCACTCGCACCCCAACCAAAAAGCAAAGTCAATTTCGCGCATTTTGCATGCGTCCCCATCCTGTCTCCACCCACCACCATCTTCTCCCCACCAACCACTCAACCATTGGAGTTTTCTTTTATTTCTACAATCTCTCTGCCCCGCAGAAGCCGCCATCAAATTTACAAGCGCAATGCATCAATCACTGCGCTTTTCCCCAGCCCATCAAAATAAAAGCACGTAAAGAAATGCACAAAAAAAAAAAAAACAAAAAATTACTAACGTCAAAAAAAAAGAAGCAAGAAAACCTAAAAATAAAAGAAATGAAAAGAATCGTTGGCCAATTTGACGTTAAGATGAAAATTTGTGAAAAATTCATCAAATTGACTGCGGCGCATTGCTCATTGAAAGGAGACACACAAAGAGGCGACGGTATTAGGGGGTGGAGGGATGTGGCCGCGGTTGAGTTTGCATAAAAAATGCAAGAATTGAATGCCAGCAGCCAACTTAATCATCATCACCATCAGCATCATCATCATAATCTCGACCATGGACCAGCAGTAATCCAGTTAACCAACCTAACGCTGTTTGCCCTTTTACCAAAATAGAAAGAAAGCAAATCTCTGCTTTGCCTCTGACTCCATAGGAGGCACAGAAATTTCCCTATTGTCAGCAGATTCAGCCAAATTCTTAGAGAGTAAGTGAAAGAGAGAAGTGCCCAAAATAAAAACAGAAAACTCAACTCAACCAACCAAACATGATTGCGAAAGGGAAAGCCCAAGAAGTGAGCATTTTATTAGATTATCATAATGAAATTGAGTAGAAGATAATTCAAGACCAACAGAGAAAGCAATTGAAAAGAAAATTTATCAGAATGTTTGACAAATATTAAATTAATAATAATAAAGAAATCACAAGTCAACAGTTAGTATATAATTTAATAATCTTAAACTATCTTAGATTATAATATTATGATCGTTAAAAGTTGATTGCTAATTGCTTTACTTTTTTGAGGCCCCTGAGGCTATAACTTCTGATATTTGTTTAGGAAACTAAAATCTATAAATTCCAGAAATGAAATACAAATTGCAATGCTTAGTTTTCTGAATTTGCTTTTGATAAATGTTTGATAAAGTATGATTTCAGTATTTGCTCTTTGACAATTTACAAGCGAAAGACGAAAGAGAAATAAAAATCTTACACCTTTCTTCTAGAGTCTGACTATATTGGTTCTTATAAAACTTTGTTCCCAATAGTATTCACATTTAGATTCTGAATTTTTGACAAGGTTTTGATTATTTGAAATTAATATTTATAAATGTTTCATATAAGATCATTCCATGATTACATTCAAAAGAACCATCGAGTGATTAGGTTATTCAAGGGTCAGACAATTCACTTTACTCATTTGAAAGAGTTCATAGAACAAAGTATTCGATATTCAAAAAGGGAATACAGTTGGGTTTTAAATTTGCGAGTTTTGAGTAATTGTATTACGTGTAACGACAACTCGTATTATATACTCAAATATGAGCCAGAGTTCAATTTGGTTTTGTTTACAAATTAGTTGCACTCTATTTTTTTTGATTTCGTTTAAGTAACAAATAACAGGTTTTTAGTTTCATTTGTTTAAAGTTTGCGTTACAAGCATCAAGTGAATACAACTTTAAAGTTCAAAGAGTTATGTGCTTTCGTTTCGTTTCTTGAAACTCTATTTCTATGCTTAACTTTATTTCATTAAAGTAATCTGTTCATAGGCTTTGCCTTATCTTGATGAACTACAAAATGATTTCTGGTTACACCTAATTGATTTAATTTTAGATACTTGGTTTATATTGTGTTCCAATGAACGACCTCTATCTATTCTTACTTATTAACGGTATAACTTTCAGTTAATATCATCTTATATCTTGTATATACTTTTTGTTATACCCCTTGATCACAAAAATTGGCATTCTGTTTACCTAAAAGGGTTTACTCTGCCACTTGAAACACTTTTTAGGTCTCATAACATATTTGGCCAAAGATGTTGCTGACACATGTTGCTAAGAGATATTGCCAAAGCATGCGGACAAACAGCGAGCGAAAAGATGTGAGAGAATTTCCCTTTTAAGAATATTTTGCTGACAAAAATTGGTCATAGATTTCGTTGACTGGCTGTTTAGCTGCTTGACTGTTGCTTGCGGCTGTTTGTTCTTCTTGCTATTGTTATTGTTGCTGTCATTAACCAACTGACTTATTGACTTACTTATGAACCTGACCTCACACACACACACACACATATCCACAGACGCATTAAAATGGTTCTTGGACAAACCATTTCCATGCCTTGAGTTGAAAGCGGATAGAATCTGGACGGGTTCCTCTCGCTTATCGCTCGTACATCACGCGGACCGACACCCAGCAAAATGGCTCTTTAGATAGACTAAAAACGCAATTGCGTTTTCATTGCTTCATTTTGTGTGTTTAGTTGTTGTTGTTTCTGTTTATTTTTTTTTTTGTTGGTTGTCGTTTTTGGTGTTGTGTACGAGTTAAATAAAATGGTTGCATACTTTGTGGCGCTGTCGAGACGATAAGAGGGAAAAAAGTGTCTCCACATTTCTTTTTAGCCATCTTCATCTCCTTTTTTTTTGTGTTCTTTTCTTCTTCTTTTTTTGGTTTTTATTCTTTTCTGTTGTTGCCACTGTGTGTTGGCTCTGTGTTGTGTGGTGCCGCCGCTGCTACCGCCAACAGTTTGTGGCTTTGTTTTGACTTTTATGCTTAGTTTGTGTTTGCTGCTGCTGCCGCTGCTGCCGCTGCTTCTGCTGCTGATGTTGTTGTTGTTGTTTTTGGAGTTGTTGCCACAAGCTCTACTTAAGTGTATTTACATTCATGTGTGCTATTCGCTCTCTTCATTTGCCACTCCCCCTTTTTGACTGTGTGTGTGTGTGTGTATGGGGGCCACACTTTAACCGGATTATTAATGCTTGTCTAGCTGCCTCAAATTAATCAAGTTGACCATTCATTCATTCAACGAGCAAGCGAGATGGAAATGGAAAGATGTAATGGGAGAGAGAGAGAGAGAGAGAGTAAGAGAACCAAAGAGACAGAGAGCGACCCTACTCATTCAGTCCAGTCAGTGAGCCAGCTAGCTAGCCAGTCGCAGGACACACGCTCATGAAAACTTAATTAGTCCTTAGTGCACAGGATACTTGGCAGAGTGAGTGAGGAAGAGAGCGTGAGAGAACCAAAAGTGGGGGCAAATGTTGCTTTTAATGCTGTTTAGTTTTATTACTTCATTTCATATACTATTTATCTTATCACATAGAGTCCTGACATTCGTTTTCTCCCTCTCTCTCTCTCTCCATCAACTGTTTTATGTGTGTATGAGTGTGTAATGCGAGAGATGGTGAAAGAGTACAACTTAAAATGTAACCAATTTTGATTGATTTGATTGATGAATTTATTTGTGATTTATAGCCAACATTTAGCCAAAGATTTTTATTTGTCCAGCTGATGGTAATGACCCCCCATCATTAGCTGGCTAATAGAGTTGTTCCATGACTTGTCAAATATATAATTTAGCTGACATCATTGCATGGCGTTTGCCAGAAATAAGACAAAGTAACTAAAATGACAATTAAAATGTCACTAATCAAAAGCATTCACAAAATATAAACGACTGTGGCTGATACCCTGGTCTAGTCTCTCAATAATGAGCTATCAATATGAATATCCCAATGAATGTTTAAGATAGATAGTCCCAGATGCCCGTTTTGTTTATGTTAGAGAGTGAAAAACAGTGTATTCATAAGAATGAGTCTGCATTCTGTCAAAACAATCGATAAATAATCTAGTAAGGTTTACAGTTTTCAACCGAAAATCTGTTGATGACCAATACTTTCTAACATATCCTTAAGCAGCATCAATTTTTTTAATTCAACTATTTTCGTTAGGCAAATTAGGTTGTAAACAAATTCATTTAAATTTTGACTTGAGCTGCAAGTTTGAGCGATAAATTCTTGTTGATTTACCCTTGCCCCATGCGAAAGCTTTAAAAGGAAA
Organism: Drosophila willistoni; assembly: GCF_018902025.1. NCBI lineage: Eukaryota > Metazoa > Arthropoda > Insecta > Diptera > Drosophilidae > Drosophila > Drosophila willistoni. The sequence continues at coordinate 12,034,547 of NW_025814052.1, forward strand.
AGAAATCAGTGGCAGTGGCCGATGGCAGGGGGAAGGCCAAGAAGAAAGTGGAGGGCATTAAAGGCGCAGTAGTTGAAGCCGAGTAAGTTGCTTGTTTGCTTTGATAATCCGCACACAGCTTAGAACGCGATGCGATGCAAAGAAAGAAAGAAAAGAAACCAAAAGAAAAAAAAAAAGGAAAACAGCAGCAAAAAAAAAAAAAAGAAGTCTGACACTTTGATGGGGGAAGACTGTCACTGGCTTCGCTGTTAGCATCCAAAAAGGTGAGGGTAACTTTGTTTCACCTGCAAATATTTGCTTACAAGTAAAGTAAGCTTCACTTCCATTAGTTACAGGGCGTGGCATTTGACGAGGAGACGACGACCAGGCCATGAAATGAAATTTTGGCCAATTTTCTGCGCATTAGCCGAAGAAGAAGCAGAGGGAGCATAGCAGAAAGGACACAAAGGACGACAGAGCGTAACAATATTTGTTGTCACTTTTTATTTAATACACTTTTTTTTCGAAAGCAACAAGGCCTGAAGCCGGTCGAGGGAGCGAGAGCCAAAAAGTGAGTAAAAACATTCTGGCAAGGGAGACGCGTTTCGAAAATGAAATCATTTTGCAGGTGCAAAACGCTTCAAGTCATTTGCAGGCATCTGAGGCCTTAACGTGGTCAAGTGCTGGTGATGGGCATTCCAATAAATAAATGGCAAACGAGTAGAGTTCACAACTGATGGCGATGGCGGTGTTGACTGGGATTGGTTAGGTTTTCCTGCTAGAAATCCCACCCACCCGACCAACACATTTTATTTTCATTATCACTTATACCCTACAAAGCGCATGAAACAAACGGGTATATCAAAAGTTTTCAAATCGAGTGTTAACTTTTGAGGAATGCTATTTAATCGTCAACTATTCTGAATAGTCTAATGAATAAATAATAAATCGTTTATCGAATATACGAAAATCGTCAGAATAAAGTTTCTAAAGTAAAACTATAGAATCCTACACTAAATAATCGATTAACATACAGATAATTATCGATAACATGTAATCGCTTGCTGCACAAAGGAAAATGACGATAGTAAGTCGTGATTAATAACATCGTACTCCGTTTGCTTTCGATAACTCTGATTTCAGAAACAAGAAAGCTGGAAAGATTGATCAGTTTGCTTTGTATTTTGCTTGCTTTGCAGGATACAGGATTCTTCAAAAAAATTCATTCATTTTGGCATTCTGGCTTTATATTTTTCACTTAAAGACAGCGAAATGAGCGTATTGACAAGTCGATGGGAAACAAAGGGATTGGAAAAAAAAGGACATGCTAACAAAATTCTTGTCTTCGTTCTTTATTTGAGTAAGGCAAACAAAAAGCACAGGACACTGGCAAATGATTGGCATTGTTCCGTTTTTGGAGTTTATTCGGAAATGACTCACTCTCACACTCAAAACATTGCGAGCTGTAGCATTCACATTTATTTCAAAATTTCGCCATCGTTGTCGATTGCTGTTAAATTTATGCACCTGCTACTGCTCAATATGGCCAAGCAGTGTGAGTGGAGTGGACTATGGAGAGGAGTGGAGTGTAGTGGACTGGTGTGGTCTGATGTCAAGCGGTGGAGTGGGGAGGGGAGGGGAGGTGGGTAGAGGAGAACGGTGTGGATTCACGACTAAAGTGAATTATGTGGCCATGCAACACAAAGTTCGAACAAAACACCAAAATAAATCGAAAAACTTTTTATTTGTATTAAATAATTTATTTTGTATTTTTATTTCTTCTGTCGCCGCTTTTCACTTTTTTCTCTCTCGCTCTTCCTCGTGCTTTTTTCCATTCATTTATTCATTCATCTTTTATTTTGTAGTCTCTCCTTTTTTCTTTGGTTATTTTTTCGGGGGCTTTGACTATTTTGATTATTATTTTTTTTTTTTTTTGCTTATGGTTGAGTTATTGTTGTGCCAATTTCATTTATACATATATAAAGATTTTTTGTGGCTTCTGATGAGAGAATTTATTGATAATGATACGAGAAGTAAATATAAAAATAAGTTATTTATCAATTAATATTTTGAGTGACCCTAAGAAAGGTTGGAAGAATTCTATTCCTTTTAAGGAAAATATGGCTTATGCTTTTAAAAGTTCTATTTTGGTACTGTTTATTGCATACTTTAGGGGCAAAGTTCACCCATTTTGCTAGATACACTGAAACGATTACTACCACTTAGATTAACTTACTAACTAGTATCTACTTCTGCTTCATTGCTTTTCAAATTTTCCTGTTTCATCGGCATTACGAAAAGCTCATTAACATTCACCAATTAGCAAGTTTTTGATTTACCTGAACTGAAAAGTACTCCTTCAGCATCCTTCAGCATAAAACGGACTGGTCCTAAAAACTTGGTGATGGAAATTCAATTGAAAAAAAGACTGAATCTCAGTCTCAGTTACTCGATTCACTTTAGAAAATGTTGCAGCACCTTCTTCCATGCCATCGGGCACAACATTCTATTGTAGCTTCTGTTATTATTGCCACGTCCTTTCACTCGAACGGGAATGAGCAAAGAGAAAAATGGAAATGTTGAGCGAGAGAGAGAGAGAGAGAGAAGGTAAGGTAGGGTCAGTCACTGCCCACAAACAAACAAACAAATAACAAACAAACACAAAAACACACACACAGAGAGAAAGAGAGGGAGACCAAAACCTGGCGGATGATTCGGTTACGCGAAAGGTTTCTGTTACGGGTTACGGGTTGCGGATTGTGGATTGTACATGGAGCAACACAACTGGGGAGAGGGCAACAATCGAATGAACACAAAAGGCCTGTAATTGAGTGTAGCATGGAAAATTTGCAACTGCAACGTGCAAGACAACGGAAAAAAGGGTGTGGCGGGCATAGCAAAGAGAGAGTGAGAGGGAGGGAGAGGATAGAGTGACGAAACAATCGTCCGATGATATTGAGGGATCGAACATAGGAATATCAGGTGGCACGACAAATGAAAATGAGAATTGGAATTTGGGCAAATATTTTCCAATTCAATTCAATTCAATTTTACAGCAGTCCAAGGGAACAACATCCAGTGACAGAAAAGCGACAGAGAGAGGCAGAAAGAAAGAGAGAGAGAAAGAGGGTCACTGAAAATAGATGGCTGGCTTTTTCCATTCCCTAGCCGCTGCCATTCATCATAATTAATGTGCCGCGCCGCCTGATTTGTAGTCCCTAACTAACTGACCTGTCCCAATCTGGCCAGTCCTATCGAGTTGTTGTCCTCCCTTTCCCTTTTCCCCTCTTCTCCTTCAATTGCTCCTGTTGCAGCAGCTGCGATTCGATTTCAATTTTCGATTTGTTGTGAATGTTTGTGTGTGTGTGTGTGCTTGGAGTGTGAAGTGTGGAAATGGCAGCAGACATCTCTTTATTCTAATTTCCAATAAACTCGTAATTGTTTTCTCTTTCCCCAAACTCAACTGCTTATCACTCACACTTATTTTAGACTCATCCAGGCATTCATTCATTTATTCATTGGCCATGCCAATCATTAGCAGCAAAAAGCAAAACGAACCATTTTTTTCCTCTTTCAGAGTTTTTCAGATTATTTTTCATACCCTTGCAGAGGTTACAATACACAATTTGTTAAGGTTTGAAAACTATATTTGATATTTGGGTTAAATATAAATATATAAAATATATTCTATGACTATGACTATGACTATGTTAATTCCATTGTTGGATGTATTCAAATATTACAGTGAAGCAGTGCAAGGGTATTTAAACTTCGTTCTAGATGAATTTACATAAGTTTTTTTTTCATTTAAGCCAAATAACATCGATTAGCCTGGTTATGAGAAAGAGCAGGCGGAAGAGTAGGAGTTTGTGCATTGATGAGATGAGATTTAATATGGAATATTAGTGGTTAGTTAGTCATAAGACTGAGTAAACAGAAACTAATGTTTTCGCTTGAAATGATTCAAATGGAGCAAAATTATAATTATCACAATTTTATTCTACATTTGCCAAAATCAAAATAAAATTTTAGTTCTACTCATTTAGAACATGATAACAAACTTACTTGGTAGGCAAAAGTATTACACACGATATTGAGACAAATGTCGTTTTTCGTAAAATATATTGAGAATTTAACTTGACAATTTTGAGATAATTGATCCGCGACATTTAAATCTTTGCCAACAAAATGATAATTAAGAGAAACTCACATCAGAAACGATCTAAGAGAATAAAATGAACCTTAGTTTAGATTTTCGGTTGTATTTTTTCAAGTCCTTGTCGTAAGTTCAGCGACTTGAGGACAATTCTCAGCTCATTGTCATTCACGTGACCAAGAAGTCGGCATTGTCCTAGTGCTTTAGCTTCTCTTCAAGTTGATGCTTGGCCAAGCGTTGTCGTTCTTAACTGCTTTTAATTTTCTTGATATTATTTCTCGAATAAGTATATATATAATTTTTTTTTACTCGAAACCAGCCCACCTACCATTTACCATCTTTTGCTTATGTCGTCTGCCTGGTAGGATTGTTGAAGTGCGCTCAACCGCCTCCAAAAAAAAAAAGAAATGCTTTCTCTTCCTCTTATTGTTGTTGTTGTTGTTGTTTTATGCTATGTCGTTGTTGTTGGCATAAATAAAACTATGAAATTTTCTTTGTCAGTCAAAATCGTTAAATTTTCTGACAATTCTCATTTATCATCAGCTTTCTGTGTGTCTCATCCTCTGTCATCCTTCCACTTTTATTCTCACAACATAAGTTTCATAACTTTGAATCAGCGAAGCATACAGAGCTATTCATTTAGTCATTCAGCCAGTCAGTCAGTCAGTCAGTCATTCAGTCAGTCATTCACTAGCTCACTCAAGCATCTGCCACCTGCTACAGAGCCCTAGACCAAGCAGTTGGATCTGCGATAGATATTTGCATATAATTCTTAACTTTTATTCTCTTATCAGATCCTTTATATGCAATGGACAGACACACCATTCCATTCCCTCATGCCTCCCGTGCCTCCTCTGACCCCCATTGACTACTACGCCCCTGAAAAGTTCTCACTTCCGTTTACTATTCCCTTCTCCTGCTTTTTTTTTTGAAATTCAGTTTTTTCTCCTCTTTTTTTTTTGGAAAACTTTCGCTGCTGCTTCTGCTGCTGCTGTTTGTTGTGATAAAGAAAGATGCCCCAGCTCTAGAGAGCTTTTGTGGTGAATTTAATTAAATTTATGAAAAAATAATTTACATATTTATTGGTTTAAATGCCCAAAAATTGGATTCGTGCGTGTGCAGAGAGCAGAGATGACTGAATGAATATTCATAAAAAAAAACAACAAAAATAACAGTCAAACACACAAAAATACGAATAGTTTTATATAAAAGACAGAGACGGAAAGACGGAAACGCACGAGTCGTGACAAAGTGTGTCATGGGAGCGACTTTACTCTTCTTTAAGTTCCAAACTGTCTATCAACTCGTTTAAGAATTACAACATATTCCACAATATTGAGTACAATTGTTGAAAAACAAAACTATTCTTAAATATTTTTCCATAGTTTCAAAAGTTAATATTGAAAAACTTGAAAGGTGTTTCATTTCGCTAATTGACTTCAGTGTTATCTATATATTATAAATATATATAACCTTTCCATAATTCAATGTATTTCAAAACAGTTTAAATTCAATTCAGTTTCTAATAATTTCATGTGACTTGTCAATCTTTAATTCATGAACCATCTAAAAAAAAAATAACTCTCATCAGTTGGAACTATATACAAATATAATTTTCTATTATTTATCTGCCCAGCATTAGCACGAAATCGAATCGAATCGAATTGAATTTTTTGTTTGTTATTGAACCTTTTCAGCTCATTGAATGAATCCCTGCTCCCGTCGCTTATTTATAAATATATTCTAAAACAATCAGTTGGGTGGAAGGGGAACTACAACAACAAAAATATATCATAAAGGAAAACAACAACAAAAAAATTGTAAATCCTTCATTCATCCACATATAATGCCGCATAATATTGATGAAAAAATAATATATAAACTTCACTTCACATCATGTTTATTGTGAGAATTTGTGTTGCCGGCAGACTTATCTCTCCCTCTCTCTCTCTCTCTCATTCTCTTTCACATTCATTCATTCATATTAAACATTCCAGTTGGTTGAAATCGGATAAAATAAATATATAGAAACCAGAAAGTTTTAGTTTGTTAAGTGGTTAACTACAATGAAATTTCAATACCCTAACTTTAGTCATAACTTGGCCATATTTAATGATTAGATTAAGTTTTAAAAAGGTTTCCATAATTTGCTTATTTAAAAAATTTATTAACTTATTGCAAGTTTTTGGACAAAATGAATCTACCCCCCCACATGGCAAAGAGTATAACAAAAGAAAAACCAACTACAACATAAAAACAAAAGCAACAAAATCGACAAACAAAAAAATCCCTAAATGAATTCAAGTTCTATTTGACATTTTCAACAAAAAATCGAAAGTTTTATGTGGAATTTATTAACCAGTTTTGATTTTGAGCAGCTGCTGCTTTTGGCTGGCGATTTATGTTATGATTGTTAGGCCTCAGCTTGATGCAAATTAGTTGAAATTCTTTGAAATTTATAAGACAAGCAACAACAAAACACACATTGAAATATTTTTCTATGGAAATAAGTTTAAAATTAAAAGAATTGAAATGGAAAGGGAAATGTCAACTTCAATTTTGTAGAAGTAGTAAGTTCTGGATTGCTGTGACGTTTGTGGGTTCTCTAAATTACCGAATTCAATACTTACTATATAATCTTATAGAATCTACAGAGATTTGGAAAGGTATATTTAGTATTGAATTAGTTTTTAAGTACGATTTTGTTTCCATTTGATTTCTGAGTCTAATACAATTTCATTTCCATTCCACTATATCTCTATTTTACCTTCTTGTTGTGATATTCTCATTTCAATCCTATTTTTCTTCATTCTCTTCTCTTTGTATTGAGACAATGGATTCAATTAGCATGCGGGGACTTACCTCTTGTCTATAATAAACATATATAAACTCTAACTGTAATATCAGTAATTAACATGTCATTGATATGCAAACATTGTATCTACATACATATAATGTACAAGTAAATAAAGAATTGAATCCACCTTTTGTGCATAGCAAATCAAGCAGAACTTGCTCGAAGAAACCACAAAGTAAAAGAATGAAAACCGAAAAATAAAATTTCGATTTTGTATGATAAGTAAATTGCCAGACACATGGAGACAAACAGACAGACGGAGGGACGGATGGACGGACAGACAGTGGCATAGTCATGCATATGGATGGATGGACGGACGGATGGGACATCTAACGAAACGAACAACCATAATGTTGATGACAATATGCATAATAATTTGACAAATAAATAGAGGCTCTTCTTTTTTTTTTTTTTTTGTGTGGTTTTTAAACTTGGCTTTTTGTTTCGTTTTGAATATTTTTTCTCCTTTTTGTTGTTTAAGACTCATTGAAAATGCTTACGCATGCGCAGCGGCAGCGTCGACGTCGACGTCGGCCGCATAAACGGATTGAGATACATTTTTAGTTTAAACCGGCTGCGGCGTGACGGAAGAGACACAGAGAGAGCGAGAGAGTCAGAGAGCGGGCGGCCAAGCAACCAGTTGAAATGAAAGTGAATTGAGATCAAGATTGTAGGAGCCGAGCGCGGGGAGCACACTCAAACGGGAAAAAGAGAGAGGTCAAGCCAAGTTAAGCCGCTACTAAAGCTTAAGCCACCCATTGCTCAGACCAGAGATGCGAAGTTGGCTATCTTTTTGTATGGAAAGACAAATATTAAAATCTTTATCTTAGAAAAAAGGAAATGTTTATCCATTTGCTTCATAATTACCTATTGGAAATTTCCAAAAAATTTACAAACATTTCTTTGATTATTTCAAAAACTTTTCAAGAGTCGAAAAGTTTGTCTGGTTTTAAAGTTGTTACCAAGTTTATTTAACTTAAATTAAGCTTATCAAAGATTGTCCATCAACGTGTAATAACGATCCATTCTTAACTTTTCTTTGCTAAAGATTCAGCTAGAGTTTTCTAGCCATTTCTTATGCTCTCCTTAACTCTCAGCACTCATCACTGGGAACGGGATCCCGTTGGGTGTTCGTTACTGACGGTTGCTTACCGGCAACAACGATGCCGATGACAAAGCCAACGCAATAGAGACAACTAAAGCGGCGACGACGACGACGGCGGCGGCGGCGGTGATGGTGGCTTATTTAACAACGGCTCAAACTTGGCTTCTTGCAATTTCTTGGCCAACATCTTCGTTCAGTTGGCGGTTTGCATTAACGCGTTGCGGACGTTGTGCTCGTCGATCAATACAATTATACCAACATATTGTTCAATTGAGAGAAAGAGAGTTTGAGCGAGAGCGAGAGGGTGTGAAGAAAGAGTATCGAGAAATCGATAGATATTTTTGTTTTAGTTTTTGTTAGTGTTTTATTGGTGTTGTTGCCCACTCGTTGTTCCTGTTCCTGCTCTTGTTTTGTTTTAATTGTTGCTTTTGTTGTTGTTGTTGTTGTTGCTGCTGGTTTTGCTGTTGCCGTGGAAACTTCTTTCAAAATGCTGCAGCATTGTCTAATCGCAACGCTGCTACTGATCGTTGCCGTGCAAGGTAAGTCAATCGATATGAATTATATATACAATAAGCCAGCAATATATTTCCGCATTGAATACAAATAGAGATATCTATATAAGTATATACATATATATATATACACATAAATAAATCTATGGTTTTTCGGTAGTGAAAAAGTGTTGACGTTGCCAATTGATACAACTTTTTGGCTTTTCCTTTAAACACACAGTTCAGGAGTGAGATAGAGAGAGAGAGAGAGAGAGGGAGAGCGAGACAAGGAGAGTTCCAGCCTGTGTGAGAGATATTCAGCTTGCTAGAGCTTGTATTTCTCGTTTAAATCATTTCCACTTTATATTTTTTTTTCTTCTTTTTTTTTTGCTGATCAAATTAGGTAACAATTGCTTTGGCATTTCATTGACTTTTGCTCTTATCGCATTGCAAAAAAGAAAAAGAAACAAAAAATGATTGTGGTTTTCACTCATCTTTGCTGGCTCCACCTATTGCGCCACTTTTGTTGAGACATCCTCCCCATGCCAGTTCTCCCTGTAATACCGTACCCCTCTCCACCCCCTTTTGACATTCAACTGGTTTCTCCCCTTCTTGTGTGGCAAGGTCAGCTCCTTGCAGAAATAAATATTTAAACGGGTTTTTCATCTCACTTCCATCCCGTTTACGTAATATTTTCTCTCTCTCTCTTAAGTCTGACCTCCAACTTGATGATGATGATAACAAAGATGATGATGATGATGATGATGATGATGTTTAGCGGTTTACTAGTTTCGTTTAATTAACATTTTGCCAGTGTCATTTCTTGCATATAATTAATCGTTTTTTTGTGTGTTTTTTTTCGGTTATGCAGATTTATTATTATTATTTTTTTTGTTTTTTCTTGTTGCCTGTCATTTCCATTTGGCATTTTCATGGTCAAGTAAGAAAGCTGTGAATGCGTTGGATGATCTTTCATTACCGTAAACGAAACGGAATGAAATTTCTTTTCTTATTTTCGATTTCACTTTCCTTTGTGGAGCCATCGAGTAGCGCATTACAAAACTTGTTTCGAAAACACAAAAAACGGCATATTGCATTAATTATGTAAACGTTAACTTTTTAAATGTAAAATGTGAATATGAGAAATGGACTGGGCGCGCTCAAGACACACAGAGAAGATGAAAAACGTAGACGACAGAGTAAAAGAAAGAGAAAGAAACTGCAAAGGTGAGGGGAGAGGTTGCGGAGAGCGAGACTGATCGGCGGGCTTCATTTATGCAACCTGATTGTGACTTTGATTTCATCTGAAACATTATTTGGTTGGGAATGCATTGCATAACAGTGCATCTGTTGTTTTGCAGTATTGTTAAGAGTATTGGAAAGCAGTAAACAGTGTTGGCAAACAACATACAATGCATGATTTATATTTCAAACAATTAGAAATGCAGATTTCATTATAGTGTTGGTAAATAACTTAATTTCAGTTTCATGAAGGGATTCAGGGATCCGTCCGAATTCTAGATCCGTCCTTGATTAGTTTTGAAACCTTTTTGCCCAAGAAGTATTACATTATCCTGAACATTAAGACATTATTGTCAGCTTTAGACTAGTTCTTCTCAGTTTGCAATCATAGGTACTGCAAGATCAAGAATTTAAGATATCTCTTTTATTTTCTTTAGCTTAATGCCAAAAAGAATCCAAATGGGTCAAAAATAATTTTTGAAATCTATTTATCAGAAGTTCAATCAAAATTTTGTTTGAATCTCTAAATGACTTAGTTGTGTACCGTCTAGTTTTTTGTACCATTTTTGTCTGATTAGTTTCATCTCTTATCTAAGCCTATTAAAATCCCAACAATAAAAACTACATCACATTCATTTAGCTTAAGTCTCACCCCTAAAATACATTCAACACACACACTCACTTTAGTAAATGAAAAAAATAAACATAATTTTCAAATGCATTAAAACGAATTGCCAGCTAAACAAGAAACAAAAAGGAAGGGGATATAAAAGGAAGGCAGTGAATGGATAAAAAAAGAGAGAGAGAATGGGATAGAGGCTGGTGAGCCATTTAAAGGCAAATTTGTTGTCAAAGGCAAGTGGCTTTGCCCATTTCACACTCGACAAAAAAAAGAAGTAAGAAGGACCGAGGTTTTTGGCATTATTTACAATTTAAGTGTTGTAAATGCAAAAGCAGCAGCAACAATGAATACGAAAACAATGTTGCAAAAGGAGAAAAAATATTTAAGCAGCTTAACTCATACACATACACACACACACAGACACACACATGTACACACATGCACGGGCGTGAAAAATGAGGCGCAAAGCAGCCGCAGAAATGCGTGAAAAATTACTTGAAAATGCCAAAGGATAAAACAACATAAATGGCCTAAAATGCAAATACAACGATTACCAAATACTCTTTCTCTATGTGTATGTACAGTCGATTCATTAGATTGGACAATCTGAACGAGACCTATTACATATATAAAATGAACACACCTATTCATTTAATATACCTATACTTTTTTATAACTGATCAGAAAGGTATAGACATATGTTCTTCATGGCATAAAAGGGTATTACAGCAAAAAGACACAAACAAACAACCAAAAAACCAACTGCAAAATGTTTTAACCTACATACAAACAATTGACACAGCCACAATAACAGCCAGAGACAGAGGGTGAAAAATAAACAGAGTATGTAGGTAGAAAAGAGTTGAAAGATGAGCTGCCTCAAAAGTATTCGAACTTACCCCGTTAATACATATTTCGTTGGCCCATTCATATTCATATATCAGTTAAAGCAATTTATTCACTACTCTCTTTTCACTCGCATTTCGTTTTTTTCCTTTTGGCCCAGTAATCTATAAATTGAAAAAAAAACGGGGAAAGTAAATAAATCACAAAGCAATAAAAATATATTGTATGTTATGTAAAATCATTAAAAAATTAAATTCTGAATAAAATGTTCTCTTTATACATAAATAGTCAGAAAGAAAAATTGTCAAGTAAAGTTATAGTTGCTAGATTATCTGAATGTTTTAGCCCTGGTCTACTCCTAGATATTCATTCCTTGCGGAGAAACCATTCCAACATTTAAATTCACTTATGTACATATATAATCTTGTTCTGTCTACATAAGTCTACAAAATCATCATAAAAGATCGTCCGCTCCATAAAGGCCTTAAAAACTTCATTAAGCCAATGAAATTTCAAAACGCTCTCAAATATTCAACTATAATATCCAGTAAAAGACCCTCTGAATCCTTATATTTTCACTTTCCTAACAATTCGTAGGTTCGTATCGATATTGCAAATAATTATTCGATATATTTGTGTATATATGAAATTTTAATTGTTGAAACTTTCAATATACAAACGATTTTGCATCGGCTTGTTTAACAGGTGGGTTGGAATTTCCCCTTCTTTTCAACTGTTTCAGTTTTGTGGGCTTTTTCATTCCCCTCCTTTCTTTTCTCTTTGCCGAAACGAATTCAATTCCGTTGCACTTTGGACTGACTCATTTGCTTTAAATTGCCGCAAAATGTTAAATAAATTATATTCATGTGAAAAGGAAAATCACAAAATAACGACAACAACAACCACAACAACTTCATGACCCCATGAAACAGAAGAAGCAACCAGAAATTATTGCACAACGTGCATAAAATAAAGTTGCTGTGCTTTTTTATTTCATTTCTCCCTTCTCAGTTTTCGGCTTATTTTTAATTATGATTTTCCGCATTGGCAATTTCTTAATTAAAGTCATCCCCCCAAAAAGTCTCCAATGTAAATTGGTCCTTATGCTTTTTAAATAAATTTACAATAATTTTTTAACCATGCAGCCAACGCCAATGGATATGGTCATGACGATGTCACCAGAGACACACAGACAAACAGACAGACAGACCACAAAGGCATTGCTCCCTAAGGGAGTTTTTCGAAGTGTTATGACCAACAAGTTGAACGAAATCTCAATAGGTGCAACTATCGGGGGACAGACACTTCATAAGTGAAGTTAAACTGATTTCATTGGACAGTCGTGTGGAATGAAATCAAAAGGTATTCAATATCTGATTAGAGCCCTTGACTCGAACTATGACAAGAGGGAATTCTCCCAAAGCAAGATACAAGAAGAAAGAAGTATCACTTCAACGAAGTAATTATTTATTTTCTTTTTGTGTCTAAAAGATGTTTACGTTGCAACCTTAACATCATGTTTATGCATGTTTCATCCTTTGGCAGGAGTTCTATAAGCCGATTAGTGACAAACGCATCATTAGCGCAGGAAAAAAAACCAAACTCATATCCCTTTTTGCTTTTTTTTTTTTAAAGTTAATGAATATTAATTAGCCATAATAATAATAAAAATAATAATAATATGAACATGTTTTTTTCACCACCCAACACAACTCAAAAGCAACCTGAATGCGACACCTCATTTCTGTTTTTGTGGCATTTTCATTTTTTTATTTTATACTTTTTAAATGAACTCTGTAAATTCTCTGTTTCAAGTTTATGGTAAAAAAAAAAAAAGTTATTTAAAAATAAATAACTACATAAGAATTATTTGCACTGGATGAAATATTTATGGGTTGACATTTTTTTTTTTCGTCGACCTTTAATAAAATCAATTCAAAACAATTATATATGTACATATGTATAATGAAATATATTTTTATATATGTATATTAGAGTGGTTATTGGTTAGCAACAAGTTATGGCAATACCAATAAATGAAAAGTTTTAAAGGCGAGCATTTTTACATTAATACTTGACATTATAAAAAATAAATCAAATAGTATTCTGTCAACATAGCCAATGTTAACCATGTCGTATGCGTAATGTTTGCTATAAAAAACCTAAATGGAAAATGTAACCAGTCTAATGAACAAGTGTAGATTTATATTTACTAACGACATATATTTTGATGTGATACACACATATTAATATTAAATGAAGGCAAATCGCACAAGAGAATAGTTTGAGGCAATCTTTTCGTTGAATTTATGCAAATATTTCAATAATTTCAATGCCTTATTGTTTGTAAAAATACTTTGAGCAAATTGAGCAAGAATTCCAAAGCAAATACTTTGCATGACAGAAACACTAAAACAAAAAAAAAACTGGAAAAAACATATATCCAATCCATCATTTAACTAATGCAGTCAGTTTGTAGTCGCTGTAGTCGAAAATAGTTTTATGAAAAAAAAATAAAAGAAAATGAAATTTTTCACAAAAGTATAAATAAATACATTGTTAATATTCTTAATTCAAACTGCAAAAAAAAAGAAAAAAAACACACATAAAAAGTATTTATAAACCAAAATCTCTGAAATTAATCCCTCTCAATCGAGCGATATAAAAATCAACCTCCTTCCAGTCTTTGGCAGACAAATTAAAATACGCAATTATAATCGCCTTTTCATGAATATATACATACGTACATATATGTGTGTGTGTGTGTGTTACTCATAATTTATATGTAATGAATGTAATTTTCCGTATTACAAAGCCAAATCTAAGCTATAAAAAGTTGACAGTTTGACATTCATAGCCCACAAAAAGGCATTAAAAAACAAAACGAAACGAGAAATGAGGCGAAAAAAAAAAAATTAAAATGAAATAACAACAGATTGAAATAAATAAATAAGAGATAAGTTATAATTAAATGTCGATTTACAATTGATTAACTAACTACAAAGAGACAAAATACAAAGAGCTGAGAATTAAGTAAAATATTAATGAAAGATGTTTGGGTTAAATTAATAAAACGACCAATAACAGGTCAACCACATTACCAATTAGAGTAAGAATGAAGAGAGAGAGAGAGAGAGAAGGATAGAGATAGAGAACTAAACCAGGAGAAATAGCAAAGAGGGAGTTTTGGTGATGGAAGAGACTGACAAAGAAGCAAAATAAATATAAATTGAGTAACAGATTATTAGATTAACACCAACAATTGAATGCAACAAAAAGCAAATGAATTTCAATGAAAAGTGCGAGTTTTTGCAGCAAACGCTGAAAAGTATGCCATGAAAAATTTGGTGATTTTCAATTCGATTAGCAAATGGAAAAACACTGTAGATGTATGTGTGCGTGTGTTTATGTGTGTGTGTGTGTATTCTCTGCTGTCATAAATCCATATCAATTTTAGGCCAAAATGTTAATTAAATGAAAACTATACGGCACAATTTCTACTCCTCTTTCGCTCATTATGCGCACATTTTATAATAATTATTCGTATTATTTCACCAATTTGGATGACTGTTGTTGTTGTTGTTGTTGCTTTTGTTATTGCCATATCCTCTGATATTTCATTGTTGCCCTGGCAATTAATTGATAGTTTCAACCCGTAATATCTCGCCCCAATTGCCGCCTACTTTACTACTCCTACTGCTACTTACTATCTAGCTAATTTATTTATGTAATCAATGGCAAACATTTGAAATAAAATAAAATGTTGAAATGCCAGTAAACAAAAGACATATTAAGTTTTAGTTAAAATTGCAAACTTGCAATGGATTTGCATTTTCCTTAAAAGTAGATTAGATTAGAGTGTCTCTAAGCAATAAATTAACTAACTATCAACTAGCAAGTTGATAAAGCTTTTAAAGCATTTACCAATATTATTTATATATTGATTTAAGTGTGTGACACAATTGTAGCAAATCTAATATTAAATCACAAATCTGGCAATAATAAAGTTTCTATAAACTAATATGATTAAACGAATAATATGCTAATTTTTCCAATCAATTGCTGAATGAAATTAGCGATTTAAATTTTGTGTAACTAAATAACAACGAATAAGCTGGTGATGGTAAAAAAAAAAAAAAAATTAATTCATATTGCAAAGTTTTTTAAATAAGCAGTAATTTAGAATTGTTTTTAAACAATACTGCTTAATAATTGTTTATTCTATTGACACAATTGAGCCAAATTGATAGTTCAGTAACGGAAATAATAATAATTATTATCTATACCCTAACTGCAAGGACAAAATAATTGGAGAATTCAAATAAACCAATTAATAGAATTAATTTAAGTGCTAACAACATTTACATACAAAACAAAACAAAGAACACAAGAAAAAAAAAACTATGAAATTAACATTTACATATTTCACATAAACTATTTTAATTGAAAAGTGCGCATTGGGAAGCTTTGAAAAGAAAAAGAGGGCATTTCCACTAAAAAAAAAAAAACAACAGCCTTTTGCACATTTAATTATTATTTATTAGTTTTCATTAAAAACACCTTCTTTTTTGTTTTTCTCTGTATTCTCTTAGGTCAAAATAAAGAAAAAGAAGAGTTCACATGTCCCTCGCACATTGCCAATGGCAATTATGCTGATCCAGCGACCTGTCGTCGTTTCTATCAAGTAAGATATAGTTTTTAGATACTTATCTAGCATATTAATCTAATCCTAATCTATATTTTGTAGTGTGTTGATGGCTATCCATACTTGAATCGCTGTCCATCTGGTCTATATTTTGATGATGTGCAAAAGTTTTGCACATTCAAGGATGAGGCCAAATGTGGTCCTTTACCAACAAGTAAGTATAGAAAATATTTAAGAATAGATCCCAAGAGATGCGTAAGAGAAAGTGAGGGGGTGGTAAAACAATTGAAAGTGCTGCATAAATCAAGCAAGACAAAACCTATAGAAGGAATATACAAAAAAAAAAAAACTTAAGTGCAATGCCATCCAAATGTGGCATATGTGTGTGTGTGTGTGTGTGTGTGTGTGTGTGTGTGTGTGTGTGTGTTTGGAGAAAGGCACAGAGGAGATGAATGCCAAGCGGTTTGCTAAACGATTGCAGAAACCCAAGCCAAGCAAACCTAAGCCAAACCCAAGCTAACCTCATTTCCTTCCTGCCAAAGTTCTTTGGTAACTAAAATAAAACGCAAACTTTCACCCCAGACACACACACGTGTTTGTGTGTGCACATACAATGAAATGAAATTTATTAGAAGCTCAAAAATAGAATTGGGCAGTTTCTATTAGAATCCAAGAGAGAATCGACCAGGATGTTTAATGCAATGTGTCTGCGTGTGTGTGTGTGTGTGTGTGTGTCTCTGTGACCCTGTGCAAGCATTAGGAAGCAATTTTTGAGTAAATGTCGCATAATTCATTTATATACATGTGGGCGATAGACTCAGGGGTTATACATACAATAGCAAAGAGTGGAAAGAGCAGGTTGGCTGAATCTAGCATATCCCTGCATTATCCCAACAATCGATGACAAAGCAATGAAAGTATGGCTACGCTCTATTGAGTTGCCTAACGACAACATCGTCCAAGGACCAAGGGGCAGAAGCCAGCGGCAATTTCAAGTGATGCAGGGCAACCGGTTTTTTTTGGCCTGGCCCAAGACGCATGGCAAAGGCTTTGCTTTACTTTTTCTCTTTTCGGGGTTAGTGAATGCATTTTTGTATCAAACGAAGTGCACTTCAAATGGGGCAAAAACGCGACCGCTTAAAAATAACCAAGTGCTGCAGGACAAGAGCCAGAAACTAGGAGCCAGGAATAGCAAAAGATGTCTAACTTCAATGTAACTCCGTCTATGTCTATGTCTCTGTCTCTCTCTCTCTCTCCTTACTTATATATATGTATTTATCTGTATGTGTGAGTGTGTCTCTATCCTGGTGCATGTGTGGGCCATTAAAGCTTACATTTACGATTTGAGTTTTCGCAGTTTTACGGCAGTTCCTTCATCTCGGACATGCAGCTGCTGCTGTACCTAGAAAATCCCAATATAAGTAAATTTTTGCATACACTGACAGAAACTGTTGCTGGATGTGCTTTAAAATTTCAAAAATTTCATATAAATATTGATAGTCAAAGTACACACAGTCAACAATATAAAAGTTTTATTAAAGTTCAGCTGAGAAAAGTTAATGAAACTAATTCTTCAAAGATAATAGATGATCCAAAATAATCCTATAAAATGACTGTAGTTGATGGGAAAGTAGACGAAGTAACTAACTAAAAACAATTGCAAAAAACAGTTAAAAACCAAAGTCCTCTTGCAAGGATATATTGTTGATATGAATGTAGGTACATTTGGTAACGATTTCAATGCACATGTAGAAAGATTCTTCTGTCTGGCTAAATGTGTGTTAAATGAACTAGTTCTTTTTCTAAAAAATTTAACATAATGGTTAAGTGTAGCGAATGAGGGGAAAGGATTTCGAAAAAATAAAATGAGAAAAATGAGAATTAAATGCACATGCAGACCGACCAAACGACCAACCGACCAACACCACCAAGATAGACACACACACACACACGCACACATGCAAACAATTGTACAAATGCATCTAGTGACATATCGCTCACATGCAAGCACGCACTTTTGCACTAGTAGACATCCACATCCACATCCACAGCCACAGCCACATCCTTGTCCTCTTCTGCTCTCCAACTTTTAAATCCTTTTGCCCTGCACCTCAACTCAACTGGCATGTGGATGGCCGTCCGTCTGTTGGTCGGAAAGCAAACGCTTGGAAGAAAGCTGCGACATCTAAAGCGTTTGGGATTTGCGTAATACCAACTGGAATGTTGTCTCATATAAATAGCTCCTCTCTTCTTCTCTTCACTGCCGACTCTTTGCCCCAACATTGCCTTCTATCGCTGAGCCTGTGACTGCTTATATATATATATATGTATGTATATATCTGTGAAGAAAAGTAATAACATAAATGACACACACAGGCCACTCCCCTTTTTTTGGCGGTGGGGGGGGGGGTCTATTTTTTGGGTTAGTCAAGTGCGTTGTAAGGAAAGGGGGAAGCGGTAAGGCGGGTTATAGCCAAAAGTAAAAGCGTGCACGAGGAGAAATATTGCAGCAGAGATTAGGTCAAAGCTCTGTGCATAAAATTTTTTTTTCCGCTTTTTGCTGACGCCAGATACACACACTGAGATAGTTACAAATATATATATAACTATTTCTTTTTTTTTTTTTTTGCTTCTTCTAGCTGCCACACGACGAAATAGCTAACCCAATATAACAATTTTTCCCTCACAACTTTTTTCATGCCCTTGAAGATCGGGGTATATACATTTTGCTTAGCCTCTCATACTTACTAAAAATCCAAATGACTATGACGAGATGAAAAGTTAATATGTTTTACTCCAAGTTCTCAAAATGAATCCTTGTTTTAGAGAAAATTTCTCAATTAATCTAAATATCTGGAGACAATATTCAAATGTCATGAACAATATCAATATGTTCATTATGATTATGATTTTCTAGATCCGATCAGATCAAATCACAAAGATCCAAATAGTTTGTTTTGCGTTCTATTGATGATGTTAGATGAGTTTAGATTTGATTTAATTAAATGGTATAAAAAATGCGACCCAATCGAAATATATTTGTATCTTTTAGTTCTTTTTAGTCGTTTTTGCTTGGATTTTTTCCCTTTCCTTGATGTTGCTGTTGTTGGCCATTTGGCAATTTGTTCGTTTGCCATTCGCAGCATTTTTGCGTTTCGTGATATGGACGAGAGGAGGATATGGGGTTGAATATGGACTAGGTTATGGAAGATTTTAGCAAATGGGGAGGTGTATCAGTGTGTGTGTGTGTGTTTGTCAACCGAAGCAGAGAAAAGCCAAAATGCAGCATATGATGATGCGTATGATGATAACAAAAGATAACAGCGCAAAATGGCGTTAAAGTCAATAAGCATATAAACAATGTGCGGCGATGCCAAATACTATACATACATACATATATGGAGGGAGTATAAGTAATATTGACGCAGTATTTGTTGTTGTTGTTGTTGTTGTAGTTGCTGTTTGGTAAATCGTGTGCCAAAAACAATACTGCAATTTATGAACTAGTTCCCACACATCAAAATTTATAGGGAAAACAAACTAAAAGAAGCTGCAGTTCGTTCTGGTCTAAAATCTACGATGCATTTGTTAGTCGAACTAGTTCTTTGGATAGTAAAGATAAACTCCAATTACTAAACTAATTAATAGTTTAGTTTTTACCTGAATCTCAGATAAAGATTCATTTTGACATGCTCGATTTCGCTGGAAAACAAAAAGATTGTTATTTGCTTTATCCATATAATTAATTACTAATTACATAATTAACAGCACCAAAAGAACTAGATACAAAGTCCAATTTGGTCACTAAAGTAAATGAAATGCATTTGTGTGTGTGTGTGTGTGTGTGTTATTTTGACCAAATATTTGAATGAACTTTAGTAAAGTGTTCAATTTAAATGCATTTTCAACCACTCTGGAAAACCAAACCAAAAACCTTTTTTATCCTCTAACACACACACACTCACGTACCCACACACAGTCACTTACTCAACTTACTGATTGCCTTCTACTTAATCGTGCTGGCACTTTAATTTTCAAACGTAAGCCAGACGGAGGAGGATTAGTAAGTTTCCGATTCCTATTCCTTTTTCCCTCTGCCAGACTTAAAACCTGATGGGTAAACTTAAACCAAACCAAAAATGTTGAAAGCTGATGAATTGCGTATACGCAATGTGTGTGTATGCCGTTGTATCGGTTTGTATTTAAGTGTGTGTCTGTGTCTGTGTGTGTGTGTGTGTGTGTGTGTGTGGTTGTGTCTATGTGTGTCAAGTGATTTTGAAAATGTGACACAACTAAACTACTTGAGCATGCTAACATCAACGCATCGAAGTCTATATATCCTTGCAATTCCATAATTAAGTTGGTAAATCATTTACAAATCTCTTAAAATCTACATCAAATGGCAAAGTCATTATAAAAAACAAAACATTTGTCATTCATATACATCTCTACCTAGTCGGTGGCTCAGTGGAGACCTACTAAATCTACAATTCTGTTGTTCTCGAGTTCGAACCCCGACGTAGGTCGAGTTTCCCCCTGATGAAGCAATACTAAAAAGTAGTTCCGTCGGGGATAAAGGAAACGATTGTGGATAACGAATAATTTTTCATATACATCTCTGTATGTGTGTATATGTGTTTAAAATCAAATTCTGTCAAAGAAAAATCAGTTATAACTAATTCTACGGAATGTAACTTCAAAGTAACTTTAAAATGATTTTTGTAAATAAAAATTAAAATATTTAAGTCAAAAACAAAAAAAAATCCCTACTGTTTTTTTTTTTTTTTGTTTTGTTCAAGGAAAATTTTTTTAAGAAAATAACGTTTACATTTTCATGTGAAATAGTTTTCAATTTCATAATTCAGTGAGCAAGCTCAATGACAGCATTTCGATATGTGGTGTAGTGTGCGTGTTTGTGTGTGTGTGTGTGTGTTTATGGATGGGGCTAGAGGAGTGTGGGGTGGAAAATTGAAAGCCAAGGATATGTGCGAAATGGCGTGTGTGTTTGTGTTTGTGTGTGGGTCTTGCCTTTCTCATATAAAACAAAGTTACTAAAAGTGTTTATTACATTTTATTCAATAAGAAGAGCGACAGAGAGATAAGATAGAGTTGAGAGAAGAGGGCAAAGCGGAAGTAAGACAGATACAGTTTGCATTTGACTTGCACGAGTGAGCAGGCAAATATTCTGCAAGTAACATTTTCATATAATAAAATGTTATGCATTTCGCTAGCAAAAGACAGACAGAGAGAGAGAGAGAGAGAGAGAGAGAAAGATGGCAAAGACTTTGGTTGAATATGGAAGAATTTATGATGATTGCTAAGCCAAATTGCAGTTGCAGAGGAAACAAACCTCTACTCATTCTCTCATTCCCCCTCTCCCTGTGTCTCTCCCTGTCACTCCCTTTCTCTGCCTGTGGTTCAGTCAGTCTCTACATTTGCTTGGCCAATTAATTGCCAAGCATTTCATTTTCATTGCTCTTATTTATGATATGACCACAAATATTTTAAAAGCCATTGATATGGCTAAATGGAATACCCAAACCATATTTGTCTAGTTTCTAGTACTTAATTTTACATATACATGTATGTACATATATGTATATATTTTTTTGGCACAAAATGACAATACATACAAACATACATACATGGTAAGCTATGTGTTTTCATTTTTCTTTTGTTTTGTTTTTTGTTGGTCTAAAGCAAAATTGATTATCTATGTATGCATAGAAGAGTAGCGCACATTTGTGGCTTAAATGGGGTAAAGAAGAAAAGTTTCAGGAGGCAGCCATCATCATTAGTTTTAGTGTCACAGAGAATCTCTCTTTCTTTCTCTCTCTTTCTCGTTCTGGAGCCGACTTTAAATTGATTGATGGATGACAGAATGTGTATTAGGCTAGGGAATTGCGTATATATACCTATATATATATATAATTGATAAGTATATGCAAACAAAGTACTCGTATATCATGATAAATGATTAGAAATTTGAAAACACTTTCGAGGCCAACGAAAGGAAACATTTTATGACTAAAAACGACAAAGTTAAGACCTTGAGATAACTGAAAATGCTTATTTCACACTACATTGTAGGGTATATTAGGGTCCATATGCACACAAATATTTGTTGTCAATTATTTTCTAAATAACTTTTTATATTTTTTTTTTTACATAAACTGAATTTTATAAAGCAAAGACTTTTTCTTCTAAGTTTACATTAGGTTTTAATTTTTTATGGAGTGTGGGTCTTTTTTTTTTATAGTGATAAAAATTATCGTTTATATTTGTTTCTTTAGTTTCTTTAGACTATTAAACATAGAAAATGCTTAGAAGAAATGGTTAAAACTTCCAAAATGTTCTATTTGATTTGATTGGGATAAAAACTTATCTTCTAAAGAATATTAAATGGTAATTGAATTCAATTTATTTTATTTTATTAACAATATTTTGTGAATATTAAGTTTCGAGAATATAAGACAGAGTATTTGCTTATTACTAAGCCATTTCTACTTGGATATTAATACATAGAAATGTAGCATGTGGCAATTGCAACTGTTGGTTTTGCGGGACAAAGTGTAGGAAGTAAAGCCCGTGAAATCAATAAATAAATTTGAATGCCTTATCGTTTTCATAATAACATCAAGTTGAATCTTTACAAATTACTTTCCTTCAGTGCAAATTTGTCTCAATCCATAGGTTTTTGTTTAGAATCCTGCAAGGGTCATTAATCTTCAACACAATTAATTTTTGGTAATTTGGTAGTAAATTGAATTATAATCGGAATCCACATTCAATTAGACAAGCACGAAGATTGTTTTGAATGGAATTGCATTCTCAATGTCGATAGACGATATTTCGATGCCTAGTGCTAATTCAATCCTCTCATCCCCCTCGCCAATTCCATGAGGTAGCATCGTGGCATGCCGCATGCCGCCGCATTGATTGAAGGCAGCGAGCCGCAAGAAATGTAATTTAATATTTGCACCAACCAGGCACCATTTGTAGGTAGAAGAGCATTGTATATCCACATGAAAGTTTATACCTGTTGGCTGACTGAATGACTGACTGACTGACTGACTGGCTCATGGGCGGACTGACTGATGAACGGACAGACGAATGCATTGACTTTGTTCAATTTTTTTTGTTTAAGCGAATTTGTTTGCTTCGTAGCAGCAGCAGGAACAGCAGCAAGAGAGTAGAAGAGAAGAGAAAAAAAATGACGAAAAACAAAACAGCTGAAGAGGGGAGGGAGGGGGGCAAAAATTGCCAATTGAATTCCATTGAGTTTCCCTCACCCACACTCTTGCCTCATATGCAAATAGAATCCGTTAGAGAGAAGCAGCTAGCAAGGATTTAGCCTAAGGTTATTTGACTTTTTCCCCCTTCCGTTTTTCTTCAGTTTGCCTTTCCTATCCCTTTTCTTTTCACCTCCCTCTGTTGTTGTTAACTTTCTTTTAACTTGTTTCTTGCACTCTTATTGATATTTGTATTGCATTGTGTGTGAGAGAGTGTGTGTGTGTGTGTGTGTGTGTGTGTGCTAGATATATATGTATATATATATGTTGTTATTTGTTGACTTTTAACTTTCGACATGCCCTTCGATTTTTCCTCTCCTTTCATTCACTTTATCACAAAATTGCCTCTCGCATAACGAATTCAATTCTAAATAATTTTCAAACTGATTTTCTTTATTGTCTTGTTTCTCTCGTCTCTCTCCTTTTCTCTTTCATTCTTTGTACACTACAACGTGTTTCTTTTCTCTATTCACAGCTCCAGCACCGGCAACGGATGCCCCAGCAGACACGGCCCAACGTTGCAATACCGAGGACTGTACCTTGCCCTATTGCTTCTGCTCAAAAGATGGCACTCAAATACCCGGCGACCTCGACCCCGCAAAGGTAGGCAAAAATTGGGAAAAGGGGGGGCCAAAAAGATAACTAGATGAGAAAATTTAAGCAAAGATATTACAAAAAGTATAGCTCACTTTAATGAGAAAACAATATTATCAAATAATTGGCTCAATTGCTAATTATGATGAATTATGACCCAAGTGAATGAACAAATTGCCTAACTGAACAAAGTCGACAAGTGAATAGCACTTACTTTTGTATCTTTTAATTGATATATGTATATGATTTGGCGCCCAACGTGAGAGCTGTTTGTGAGTTATCTTATGGATTAGAATGCAAAGCGTAAATATCTGTGAAAAAGACGAATAATAAAACTAAAAGCTAAATAGTTCTATATTTCTTTTTGTCATAGCAAATTGTTATTATCTCTCTCTTATTTTTCGTACTCACGAATTCACTGTCAACCACTCGAGAAGTTGATAAATAAATGAAACATTTGAAAGTTCCACAAATCGAGGATATGATCCAATACAAAATTTACAGAAAATTCAACTGGTTAGAATTAAGAGAGAAAAGTGAAAGCCAAAAAAGAAAAATCTTGCATTTAAAGTAATTTCTTAAGGCTTCTGGATCTAACCTTGAGGGTAAGCAAAGGTGGAGTGAGTGAAAGGGGGAACATAAACTCATGTAGTTCAGTTTGTTGCTCTTTGAAAGCCTTACCGCTTGTTAGGTTTTTATTTTACTTATGTTCGCTTGTTGTCCTTTTCAGCATTTTAACTGAGACTGTGTGTGTGTGTGTGGGTGTGGGTGTGGGTGTATTTGTGTTTTGCCTTTGCCTTTTAAGTGTTAATTTGCAGGGCGATAAATTTCAAGTGCATTGACAGCTTTTATTTTTACGACACAAAAGTAAGAGAGACACCGACAACTATGACCAGCTGTGTATCGCATCCCATTGGATGGAATTGGAATTGGTTTTGGGAAAGAAGGTGGGGGTAGAGGGGGGAGGGTATACGGTGTATTCGACTCGTGCGATTCGTACAGTTCGGTTTTCAAGCCATAAATCTATGTATTTGCATTCGGCTGGCTGTTATCGCCGCTTTGCATAAGGAAATTGTTCTTTGTTGTCTTGGTTTGCTCTGTGCCATACCGTTGACTTGTCTTATTCTCTGATTGTTTGTTTGCTTCTCCTCTACTCCCACTGCCACTCCTACCTATTCTTGTGCTCTCTCAATCCGATATCCGTTTTAATAACTCTAAGCAAAAGTAAACAACAACAGCAACTAAAAAATCGTAATAACAATAATAATAATAATGGCTAAAAACAAAACCAGGACAGGTCATAAAATTCACTTGAAATTGAAGTTCAATTCAGATGCAGCAAAACAGAGAGAGAGAGACACACACACACACACAGAAATGTGGAAAGGAAATGTTAAATGAAAATGTTGATAAAAATCATTAATTTACTGTGAGAAGTTTCAAACATGATTCCATTTTAGTTAGTTTGCTAATGCTAATCAAGTTATTAAGCTGACAAGGTTTAATTTAACAATTCAGCCATGGAGTTAACAAAATTTAAAGTCTTCTTCAATAAATTCCAAAGAGAAAAGAAACTTATTTTCAATGAACGTCTGAATTTACTTCTTGATTACTATCAGCCTATGATAAGAGTCTATAAGAAATTTAATTTCTCCTCAACTTATTTTACTTAATTTTTGTGTTGACCCTCGTAAACCAAATTTTCATGCATCTGATGCCAAAAACAGAAAAAAAAAATACAAACAAAAAGTACCTAAATCATATGCATAAATCTGCAGAATTGTCTGAAATATTAGAATGAAAGTAATGCCACACCTAAATGTCAGGTTGTTATTTGTTCTTCTCTTTCTATCCCTCTCTCTCTCTCTCTCATTCTCTATCTCTCATTCTCTCTCTCTCAATCTCTCTCAATCTCTCTATATCTATCCCTATCTTTAGCCATATTTCTCCCTCCGACCGAATTGACAGGCCGTTTGAAGTGCACATTAGTTGTGGTTTTCGCATGCATAATAATAAAACATACAAAAACAAATAGGTGTGTGTAAGTGGGTGGATGATTGTCTGTGTGTGTGTGTGTATGAGGACTATAGCTCATGGTCATAGCATAAATACCCTTCTGAATATCTTTTCCCATAATATCGTTTTCAAATTTAAAATGCATTTTTAATATAATTTCAATAATTTCAAGTAGTTTTTGGGGCTGCTTCTATTTTCAAAAGTTTTCCTAACTTTTGTTCAATATTTAACTGGCATCATGTTGTAATCGTTTATTAGAAAACCAATTTAAAATGCTTACGTTTTGAGAAAGAATTTGCCAATATATGTATTATATTCAACTAATCAAATATCTCAACATTTACTCAAATAAATTTTTTCCAAAAGAATGTGAAGCATGACATGTAATGAATATAACTTCATTAGCTGCAAAATCAATCGGAAGGTATCTATGTATACCCTTAGTTGGCACTATGGCTAATAAGTAAGAGAGGCGGCGGTGGCGGGGCGCAGGGGGTATAGAAACTAAAACAAAAACGAAAAGCGATAAATACGAAATGTGTGGGTAGCGAAAAGCAAAGCGGAAGTTTATGTGGCGGCATAGCGTCGCATAATGTCGGCCGATTTCAGCATAAAAACACACAACAAAACCAAAAACAAAACGCCAAATGCAAACACACACACACATATGTATGTACCTCCTCTCCCTCTCGCACACACAATCATACGCAGACATTGGCAAAGGCAAACACACAAATAGGGCCAAGTGAGCCACTTAATTTCGAAATTGAAATGTGTGTCTCTCTGTCCCGTTATCCGTTTTTCCTGCCAGCTATAACTGTACCTACATATACATATACATATATGTATGTATGTATTGTATACACAATATATGTACATACACTTGGCGAAAGACAAACTCCATTAATGATTTGATAATAATTTCGCTAAATATTTTCAAGAATTTATTTGAAATTTATGTTTCATTAAAACTTTTCATCATATTAATCACATTTTCTGTTTTGTTTTAACTTTAGAAACTATTATATTCCAAATTATTGATCAAATGATAAAAACTGTTTTCGAATCGAATATCAGAAATATATTCAATACAATTTTTAAATATGTACTTTGAGGTTCCCTAATTGGTTTCCATTTAAGGTTCTTCTAATCTAAAATGTTAAATGGTTTCCCTTTGTTGTGTGGAAATATTTTCAGAGTGTACTTGCATGTATTAATATGTGTAAGTGTGTGTGCATATTTGTATAAATGTATGTGTGGTGGAGCCTGTTTAAGTGTTATTAGCGCTTACATGTGTTTCGTTCCACAATCCTACCAAAAGACGACCCTTCTCTTTGTACAACGCAAAACAGCCACCCAAAACAATTTCAATTTCGCTGCGCTTATGCTATTGTGTGTGTGTGTGTGCGTGTAAGTGGGTGTGTGTGAACATAATTATAATTAATATCATCTCAATTAACCGCAAACAAGCAGTTAATTTGTACATACCAGAAACTTTTCTTTGATCTAGCAATACTTGCTTCAATTGTTTGCCTAAATGGAAAACGAGTTCTTCGCATTGTAATGGCCCACAAGGGGAAGGGGATAGATGGTTGGGAGGGGGGTGAGCACCCTTAAAACTGTTCGCATCTAACGATTATCCATTTCGCACCATTTGGCGGCCAATATCCGGCCACCAAAAAAAGTATATACTAAGAATGCGAAATCACAATGCAAAATTGAAATTGTGCAAAAGTGTCAACAAGAAAGTTTTCTCAATGGCTGCTAGCCATTCAGCCAGCCGGCAATCATTCACTCAATCAATCAATGAACTACCTCTTGAAGAGAAGCAGTGAAGCTATGCAAATTTCCTTCGACTAAAACGTTTTCAGCAACTTTTCAGATGGGCTAATACTCTTTAACAGGTCTGACAGTTAGTCTGTCATATTTGCTTAATAGAGTAAAGTGCACATGCAAGTGAGAAATAGTTTCAATTTTTATCTACCTCGATGTATCATCTAATTCTTGACCTAATTCTACTCTTTCTAGCCTAATCAGTTTAATTATATTATATACTTTTGCTTAACAAACGATTCGATTTATACAATCTTTAAAGATAAATGACATAGTTATTTTATCGGTGGCCTAAAGATGACAGTATCAGGCAAAGTGGAAATGATTTCCCTTGGGTTTTTTCTTTTAGCTCTTTATCCCATCATTTTTATCAACTGCGTTTCGCTGCTTTGGCTTGTCTTTTTTAGTTGGTTTTCTAGTTTCCTTTTTTTTTTTTCTTTTTCCACTAACCCACGACACTATTCATTATATTTGCAATAATATTTCTACTCTATCATAATTCAAAGCTGGCGCATTGCTTCACCCTAACCGCTCTATTTTTCTCTTTCTTCAATTGGTTCGCACTTCTCAACATATTTTTTACCCTGAAAAGCGTTTTTCTTTTTCTCTATTGAAATATGCCTTTTCAATAAGAAGAAAATGCAATAAAGAGAGAGATAAAAAAAACCCTGTCAAATCGCAAACGCAAATTTCAATTCGAAATGCAACCTTTCAGCGGCATCCTGATGGCCATCCTAACCATCATCATGGCCATCATCCACATCATTCGACGTTGTTGTCGTTGTTCTAGCTATCTAAGCTGGCCGCACTTAAGTTTGACCGCCGTTCGATGCTCTTCGAGTGTTTCACGCCTCTGCATAATTTAGCCAGCTCAGCTTCGATACGATTCGATTTGGTTTTCCTTTTTGCCATGGACACCACCATTACCACCACTCCCACCAACATCAGCACCACCGACACCACCTTTTTTAACATTAATATTGAATTTGTACAATAATCCTTTTTATGTATCCCTACAATGAGCGTTAAGTGCGGCCAGGGCAGAACCAGGACTCGTGCCGCACGCCTTTATGACCAGCTCAGCACGAAATGCATTTTCTTCTCACACCGCTCACAGTTCGCCCTCCTCTCACCACTCTTCATCTACCTATTGACCAACTGTTATGACAATCGGGGAATGCAGACGATATGCAATGGTTTGCATTATCTTTGAAATTATCATATTTTTAGAGATTTTTTTAAATAACCCTTTTCTGTACAATTTGGTACAAAAACAAGTTTAAATTGAAAATGAAATAACCTCTCTCTGTCTCTCTTTCAAAATGATCCTCTAAATTTTATCGCTGACAATTGCCAACTCATTTTATAAATCAAGCAAAAGCTTCCGATTTGAAGGAGCAAAAGCATTGCAAAATTTTTCAATCTCAAAAAGTCAAATTCCTGAATAATCCGCGAAATATACTTGACCTAAAATAGTAGGGTATAGAAGGAGTCTGCTTGCAGGTCCTGCAGATCTCTTGCACCACATTCTCTTGCCTCTCGCCCTGTGCCTCTACCCGTTGTCGTGTATACTTTTTTTTATGGGCCATCATTTCTTTTCGTGGCAGTCTTTTATTATGGAATTGCAGCACTTAAAGTGTTGCAAGAGCCACAGCACTGCTGTAGCAGTTCCTTTTTAGCAACTTTGCTTCATCGCATTGCATCGCATCGTTTGGCGTTGCTTTATTCGGTTTCAGAGATTCCATTTTCTTCCCTCTATTGCTTTTCTTGTTTTTTTTTTTTCGCTTTTGGGTGGCAATTTTTGTAATGGAATTGCGTTTGGCGCATTTCATTTTACTTTTACTTCACTTTTGCGTTATTGATAGTCACCGTGGCATCATTTGAAAATAATTTGGTTTCAGTTTGTTGTTGTAAAGGAGGTGGGGGCGGGCAGGAGGAGGTAAAGTTTAGTTTTTGATCCACCATGGCGTAAAATTCCCAACATCCCGGTTACCCACATGCCCACTAATTATGTTAAATACTCAAGTTGCAATTTCAGCTCAACTCGCAAAGTAGACTAAGGTGAGCGGCATGAGCCAGCGGGAGGGGGGCTAGGAGGGCACGTCACTGCAAGTGGGCGGTGGTTCAAAAGCGCAACCAGGCGCAACGTAGACACTCCGCCTGCCATTTAGTTTAGAGCCAGAGAGTAAAACAAACGCAAAATGCCTAAACCTTCAATTAAAGCTGCCTCTCTGCAGCAGCAACTGCGGCTGCGGCTTCCAATGCCATTCGCATGCCCCGATGATTTTGAGGTCGCCGTTCCTCTAATTGGGTGCATATACATACATACCACAGCAAGGCGTCGCTAAGCACAGCAGAGAGGGAGACAGAGAGACATAGGGGTAGAAGCGTAGTAGCAAACTAGACTAAAAAAAAAATATGCCACACAACTCAAGTCAAAGCTACATCTTTGTGTTGCCCTTTAGGAAAAAACAAACCACCTTGCTTCAAATTAAGCTCAAGATTCTGTAATCTGCATTCAAGATTTTTCAATTTCAAAAAACTTAACTGGTTACTTCTTTAGCCCCATTAAGCCCGATTAAGTCCGCACTTAAGTAAATAAAAACGAACTGCCAAAAAATGTTTCTCATACTTTTCAAATTTGAGAAATAAGCAAGTGGAAAACAAAATCCAGTAAAAGGCGTTAATTTATTAGTAATTTGATAGCTAACTTTTTGGCCAAGCAAATCTTAAAACATAATCTGCCATGTTTACAAGATCTTTTTTAGAGAAATTTAATTCTTTTTTTTTTTAATACATCTTGTAAAAATATGAACGTGATAATCGAAATGGGTATACCCTCTGGCCGACTACATTTACAGGGTATGAAAGAGTATACAATCATATCACTTGTATATAATTAGGAGGTTTTTGGTTTTTACTATTTATTTTCGAAACTCAAAGTCACTTTATTTAGTTTAGTTCCCCTTTCATTGACTCATTTATGGGTACTTTTAAGGCCAACTTTGTTTGAAGTCTTAATGGAAAAAACTAGAAAAAACTTTCCTACAAAATGTGTTAGAGGTTTTTATTCAAACTGCAACTATTTTAACTCAAATAAGGTATACATTTATTAATTTGTCCCTTTTTTCATGCATTATTTTTCTTTTGTTTTTTTGTTTTTTTTGTAGATTCCTCAAATTATAATGCTAACATTCGATGGAGCTGTTAATTTGAATAACTATGATCATTATCAGAAAATTTTCAATGGCAAACGCAAGAATCCCAATGGATGTTTAATACGTGGAACTTTCTTCATGTCCCATGAATACAGGTAAGCCGAAATGATAAATGGAATTAAGGTTGAAATAAGATGTCAGAGATGAATATACAACAGATAGCACAGACAATGAAAAGTAGTAGAGGAACATTGCTTTCTCTACCATACAACAAAGTACAATATAATATTACGCATACGCCATGTGTGTGTGTGCTGCTCCCGTTTGGGTGGTAATGGTGGTAGTTTGAACGTCTTGCTCATTATCATCATCATCATCATTATCGTCAGAAAGTAGTGCAGTTTCGACTACTCTTCAACTTTATGGCCAGAAAGTCAAGTGAAGTCTGTTTGTTGGGGGCACAAAATGGCAGACAAAGTTTTTGTGCAAAATACTTGTCACATACTTGGCCCAGAAACCAATCCTTCTCCTCTTTATACATATAAATATATATGTACATATATGTATACATATATACATACACACTTGCCATACGTCAGTCAAGTGAACTCTAGTCTTCGTACTGTACTCTGTGAGCTGCTCTACTAATTGTTGTTGATAAATTGGGGCTGACAAAGTTATGTCAACTGCAAAATGAATTTTCGCCAAAAATATATATGAACTACACATTTTGACAGACTTATAAAAACGACACATCCACATAACACACACACACACACACACACCAAAAGACACAACAAAGTAAAGAAGATGCTGCTTGTGATGATGATAATGATGTTGGTGATAAAGATGATGATGATGCAACAAACAAAAAAAAAACATACAGCAAATGCAAAAGAATATAAAGCGGTAGTCGTAGATATAGACAGTGGCAACGGAACGTCACAACGGCAACTGCATTTCTATCATGATGTTCAGGAGAAAGAGAAACAGTGGGTCTAGAAGATAGAGACATACAAAGGATGACTGAAATACTAGAAAATATAGATTTAGGTACACTTAGTGAAAAGGCAAAAAAGGACAGAACAGATTGTTGCACCGCTAAAACTAGTTGCGAATTATAAGCACTTAGAAAGGAAAAATAGCAATAAATAATAAATTTGGTTAATAACCAGATCGACTTAAAAGTAATGAAAAAGAAACTAACGAAATACTACATAGAAAAATATTGTTAGATTATATATTTATTTTCTATTTACATGCCCATTGTGCAGCAAACTAAAGGGGGAAAATGGGAAAGCCGATGGGAAGAAATGAAAAAAAAAACCGAGAAAAATGTGAAAAATCTTTTTCGAAAAGAAAGAGAACAACAAGTGAGCAACAAGAACTAAGTGAGCGGCAACAGTCAAAAAATTTGCGAACAGAGCCCGTGAATGGCAAAAATCCTGAGTGAAGTTTAAAAGCTTTCTTCCACTTTCCAAAAGAGGTGGTGGGCAATGGGTGGCCAATGTGCTGATGATGATGATGATGAGTGGGAATGAGGCGAATAGGTAGGGTTTGAGGGTGATGATGGGGTGGTATAGAAGGGATAGTGGAGACAGTTTTCAAGTTGAATTGAAATGCGCTGAATAGCAGTAATTGCCTGAATATGTTACACATGCACGCACACACACACAAACACACACATGAATGCCCTAATATATGTGCAAAAGAGTGAGAGAGAGAGAGAGAGAGAGAAAGAAATGCAGACCAAGTGCTCTGTTGTATGTAGACTTTTTTTTTGGGCAAATCATTTTTATGCTTTTGCCTTGAAGATAAATAAGTACGTAAGAGAGAGAGACACACTTTTCATTTTTCTCCCCTGTTGTCTACCCCTTTCCATGCCGCACGTATCCATAAATAGTGGTAAACTGCAACTTGCCACAAGAACCTCTGACGACGTTTGCTGCCGCCTTCACATGGCTACCCTCTTACCTCGTCTCTCTCCCCGTCTCTCACTGTAGGCTGCTCTTTAGTGCGGAAATGATTTAATGCGCTTCACAACTCTCCAGCTCCAGCTTCAGCTTTAGCTTATTTTGTTAAGATTTTTCTTTGCTGATGATTTTGATTTGGCATGCACAGAGATGAGGCAACAAGAGAGTGAGTGAGGAGATCTAGTGTGGCTGCTGCCAAGTTACTGCCGCAAAGTATGGAAACGAATACAATATTTTCACTTTACTCCTGCTGAATACCCTGTATAACCCCTCAACACACACACACACACACACATCTACCTAAGAACTGGGTATGCTCAAATTACCAAAATGTTTGCAAACTAGCAAAAGAATTTATCAATTTTGCAAATTACCAACCAATAATCTATGAAAAAGAAAGACCGAAACAAAATGTTTTGAAATCAAATCAAAAAAATCAACTCATTTATTCCACATTCAAAACTTTGCGATGTGTTTAGGGATTCCAAATTCTCTTGGCAATTCACCTAGTTAAGATCCTTTACTAAACTAAAGCAACTAACTTGTACAGGATAAACCAAAGTCGATATTCTGATACATAATTTTTTCTTCTTCGTTCATGCTTTTAGTTTACGGCCGCTGAGGCAATTAGTTTTTGTCAGGGTCTAGTTTTTTGTTTCGGTTTTTATGTTTTTTGGGTTCTTTCGTTATTCTTTTCCTTTTCCCCGTCTTCTTTTGTCTTTATGGCCTTCTGTGGCATTTATGAATGACATTGGCGGTAGATTTACGTGATATTCAACCAAGTAAAAGTCAATAAATTAGACATTATAGTGCCAGGATACTGAAGATAGAACTAAAGTCAATTGACTTATTGAAAATAGTAGTCTGTAATGTTTAATAAAATTTTTTCAAAAGTTCCTTTGGTGTGAATTGATTGGTCAGGAATATAAATATAGCTAAAGGCTAATTCTATCAATAAAGAATAAACAATGAGATATTCTTTAGACTCTAAATTGTTTATGAAGTTTATTTGTATTAGCTTTAGATTCATTACAATATAAATGGCAATGCTTGTAACTAATTTTATTCAAAATTTTCTAACTAATTCTTCTTTATTGTTAGCCCAGTTGCTTAGAAAAGACATTTTACTTTCGCTCGAAAATTGTTATGACCAGCACGTAGAAGAGTTAACTGCTGACTCAAAGCCCAAAATGAAACAGAGAGAGAAAGGGAGACGTAAGATATTCGCCAAAAACTAAGGAGTTTGCTATTTATACGCCAAAATGTCACTGATAACGAACTTTCTTCTGTTGAAGCTGCTGCGGCTGCGGCTAAGAAAACAATCAGACAATTGCCACAGGACTTTGTACACTTTTAGTGACTGCAGGCTAACT
The DNA here is from genome assembly GCF_018902025.1 of Drosophila willistoni. Lineage (NCBI taxonomy): Eukaryota > Metazoa > Arthropoda > Insecta > Diptera > Drosophilidae > Drosophila > Drosophila willistoni. The sequence continues at coordinate 12,068,729 of NW_025814052.1, forward strand.
TGGCTCACTCTAAGAGAGCGAGATGGCAACTAAGACCAAAAACGAGGGCCAAACAGAAAGAGAAAGAGAGAGAAACTAAAGACAATGCTGTTCATTTGTATTTGGCTTTGGCAAACTGGCAAAAACGAAAAGAAAAAGTTGAGCAACACAAAGAACCAAAAACACACACACACACACACACACATAAAACGAAACTTAAGCCATGCTGCTAAATTCTTTTACACCCTATAAAATTAAAAAAATTAAAAAGCCAAATGAAACTAGTTGTTAAATTAGACCAAAAAAGCTTTAAAAAAAACTCTCACAATTGAACAATTTATATTAATCTTCTGATAATAAGATAGAATTTGTGTTATGTATTTGCACTGATCCTTTCGCTATTTTTTCTTCAGATTTTGAATCTTTATTTAACAATGTTGTCGACTTTGATAGGAAGGTAGGAAGGTCTATAGCAAAATTGTTCTGTTAAAAAGAAATTTGATTTTGGAAGTAGTGAAACTTTTTAAAAGCTAACAGAAAGATGTAAAACAAATTAGACAAAATCATAATCCAAATTAAGGATTAACTATAAAATGCGAGTTCAAAAATAGTATCAAGTATTCTGCATAAGTAGTCAATGAGGTTTTGCTCTCTAGAAACTTGTGGTCAAAGTAAATACACTCCAAATGGAAAGGGTGCAACAGCAATAATAATAAAAAAAAAAAAAAAACTGTATAAGAACAATGTTAGAAGAGCAAACTTTTTGCGCAGCATTTTAATTGCACGCAAAAACTTTTAACTAACTAACAAGCCGAAAACTAGGCAACACCTCAGTGAACACACACACACTCGCCCACACACACACACACACACATAGACACACACACACAAACACAGATAGACAGACAGAAAGAGAGAACTAAACAAAAGCGCCTTTCTTTCAGTGGAAGGGAAGTTAGCCGAAATCTAATTTCAAACATTTACGTTTTAATTTTACTTGTTAACAATATAGTAAAACACAAAAAATGATGGGGAAAAACGGAGGCAACTTCAATTACCACAAAAATCTTTGGCAAGACAAAGGCAACAAAGGCTAAGGGGTTATTAGACTGACAGTTAATATGAATAAACATGAGTAGTGCACATAACCGGAAGCGCCTTCTGGTCTCTATTACGCACTTCTGAACTCTCTATCTCAAGTTTTTTCATGGAAGAATTGAATTCGCGTTGCACTAAAACAATGATAGAACGAAAAAAAACACACACAAGGATAATAAAACAGAATTGTTGAGAATGCAAAACTACTTCTCTTTCACTCCGCTCATTAAGATTCACTCCCATTCTTCATATTGGTCGCTCACTCACCTGGCCATACTTGGCCCAGCTGCCCAGTCGAAAGATTCATTCCGAAAACTTATTGTTGAGCGCAGCATCTGGTTTAACTGTGCAATTATTTATTTTAAATAGTTTTCCTTCATTCTGCCGCATTGTTTGGCGAATGAGAGAGAGAGAGAGAGAGAGTTGTGAAGTAGAAATGCAAGAAGCAGATTGAGAAAATGAGAAACTCAGTCAAGTGTTTGCATACACAGATGTTTAACAAAGGCAAAACAAAACATAATGACCAAATACCCTGTAAAAGAAAAAACAAGCTCGAATCTCAATTTCAACAAACCTACGAACCCAAAAACAACTTTAAATAGAGACAAACCGGGGACACTATTCCCTGCAGATCTTAGAAATATATATAGCCTCAATATACTTAACAAATTAGCTATATACTGTGTCCAACACAACAGATTAAATTATCGTATTTAAGTTTGTATATGGGCAATTTAATTTTCATTTGCATTTAAACTTGTCCAGGTAAATAGAGAGAGAGAGAGAAAGAGAGAGATGGAGAGGGAGAGTATTAGGTAAGTAGATTGAAGTTTTTAACTAGAATATCTTTGAATATGTGCCATATGCAGGTGTGAATTTATACTTAAAGGCCATCGTACTGATGCTCATTGTCGAAGCCATTAGCATTGCAAATGACATTAAATATAATCACCGTGTGCAATTGCAATCACACAATCAAAATCAAAATCATTTCCTTATTGCATATTTTATGCAATAAATATGCAAATCCTTAAGAGCCACTCTCCAAGTAATCGGGGGAGTGTGACAGAGATAGAAAAAGAGAGAGAGAGAGAGAGAGAGAGAGAGTTTAAGGCTAATGTTATAATGCTAATACTCACTTCTCCTCCTGGATTTAGCTATTTTGGGTCTATTTTGGGCGACATGTCATATGTCGTCGATTAGGCGTGGCATTTATAATGTAATCAATAAAACGACCAGCACTTCAAATGCAGTTAAACTAAGCCCCCGCAAAGCCAAAATTGAAGGCCAACACATTTACCACCAAAGGGCAGCACAGCAGCAGGCCAAATCAGTGTTGATTGCATTTCATTAACCATGTGTTTAACATGTGCCCATTGACCCAACTTCTTCTCCATCGCTCCCTCTTTGGTTCCTGTGTATCGAAACGACAAGGCGAATTTCAAAAATGGAACTTTGCCATTGCTTTTGCCAATTTGCCAAAAGAAAAGAGCAAAAATGAAAGCAAAAAAAATCTAAACCAAGATGAAAATCTGTTTAACAACCTTGTCGCTACTTGTTAGCGGCTAAACACAACTTTGATGTTCAAAATTCTAAGTAGCTGCGGGCTCAACACACGCGCCCACACACACACACACACCACAACCAAGAACAACAACGAAACTCAAAGTAAAAAACAAAAAAAAAAAACAAAGCCAAAAAAGTTGATATTAATATCGCTGAGCAGCAGCAGCAGCCAGCAAAAACGGTGGCTAAACCTAAAAACCTATGCCTAACCCCTGCCCAAAAAAACCACCTGACAAACTCACCATGCTGTGACATGGTCTTAGGCTTGTCCTTTGCCCATATATGATAATAAGTTGCCGACAATGGGACAATTCATACATTTTGTCATATCAATTTGGGTCAGTTGGTAAAGGGAAAGCAATATAGCAAACGTTTTTGATATTAACATTCTAAAAGTGAATAATATGATTGGAATCTAAGGTTCCATTACGGATTTAAGTTTCGTGAAATCTGAATCTATTATTGTCGGATCTAGAACTGTAAATTGGCGGAACTTAAAATATGCAAAAGGCTGTTAGCAACAAATTAATAGCTTTTCGTATGCCTTGTAACTTAAAAATTGTCTACTAGAAATTGTATGATTTGAGGATTTTTGTTTTTATATAAAAGCGGATGTTTAAACTGTTTGTTGCATACTTTTGGGAGCAATTTTTGTCATTTGCGAATTATAATTATAGCTACGGTTTATGGGTTGGCAAGATCGATTTCTAGAGATTTCTTGCCTTTGAAATGGGTTATTTATAAGTCTTGAAATGAGTTTTCACTTTTATTGCCACTGTACACCCAGTGAACTTACTCTCGCCGCAACTCTCGCTTTTATATACATACATATATATTCTACCTTGAATTGAGGTTCTGGTGGTGGGTTCAAAATAGGTTGAAGACCTGCACAAAGAACGCCGCAAGGACGCAGAACAGGGCCGGACAGGACAGGACAGGACAGGACAGCTGCTTAGGCAAATACTTATAAAATATGAAAATTTTCTATGCCTAACAGCCTTGACGCGAAACGAAGAGACGCGTCGCGTCTCGAAACCGCTGTTGATGTTGATGTTGATGCTGATGTTGATGTTAATGCGGCAGGGCTACCTTCTCTCACCCCTCGCATTCGGTCAACCATCTTTACATGCACACTTCTTCTGGTCTGTACCTAGAGAGTCATGTTGTTGCCTTGAAAAAAAACTTTTTAAATGACCTGAACAACTTTTGAGCAGCTGTCTGCCAACGATGATGCCAGCCGCCAGCCGCCAGTTGCCAGTTCGCCGGCATACGCCATCCACCATTCACCATTCGCCATCCGCCATCCGCTGGCTGCTGGCTGTTGGCTGCCAGCCGCCAGCCACGTTGCAACTTTAAAAGTTTGCCTGCGCGAATAAGAAGAAGAGATAAAACTAAAAGTAAATGCTCTCCTTCACTCTAACTCTCAGAAAGTAGAACTTTCTCTACTGTCATTTATGCATATTTCACTTTAATTTGCTTAAACTGTTCCGTTTCCCTTTAGCTTTTATAGGGTAAATGATATGTGCCCACATTACGTATACGCCACGTTAATGTTGAATCGAAATAACAAATTTCTAGATTTCTCACTATAGGCAAATTTACTTTTGCCATCTCACATTCCCCTGGAATTGCACCCTATATGTACATAGGGTTAATTGCCAGCCGCAACTACATAGACAAAGTCCTATGGGAATATGGAAAGAGGTAGCAATTTCTTTTTCTATTTTCATTCTTTCAGCTATTTTTTTTCCTTTGCTTTGGTTTTGTCTTGCTTTCTCTTTTGCTGTAAATTGTTGCTATAGCCTCATGTTGTCGGCTACGATAAAGATGATGATGATGATAGGATAGGAGGGGGCCTTGAGGTCCAGAACATGGACCAACATAGTGCATACTACTACTGTGAGATGTGATGATACTGATGCTGATGCTGATGATGACAATGTCGTTGATGTGAAATAAAGATAACGACAACGTTGACAATGACTATGACAACAACCCAACGACACTTTAACAGCTCTTGCAGGTGACTGCTTCTCTTTCTCCTCGACCATCTCTCTCGCTCTCTCTCTCTCCTTCCTGTCCTTGTTCCTCCTTTCTTTTTGGTATTTGTTCGTGTGGGTGGCAAAGAGTTTTCAGAGTATATTGGATATCTAGAAGACCTTTTATTAAATGAACTAGTTCTAAATGCAAACCAATTATTCATAAATATTTAAATACAAATTTTTATCCTATGTGTAGTTTATTTTTAGACTCAATGTTGTATGAGTCTATTTCGTTTATTACCATTTCACTAAATAGATTTGGAAAAGTATATCAAAGAGTTGTGGTTTTTTCTTTTAATGTAAGCAACTTAATCTTAATCTTTCTTCAGTCGACTTTAGTTTTTGTTCTGATCACAAAGCTCTGACTATAGAATACATTTTCTGTTGAGTTAGTTATTAACTCTGCCAGTAGCAAAGAGAAGAATCTAAAGTTAAAAGATCAGCATCACTTTAAAAGTGAAAAATTGTCAAGGATGTTCAAATAACCGGAATGCCTAAACAGCCTGACTAACTGCATACATATATCCATATTTATATGTATTGTATATAGCTGCCATAGAAGCTCTCGACAAAATTTTCAAGTATTCTGCACTAGACCTTGTTTTTTTTACTAGTTTTTTCTCTACCTCGCTCCCACCTTTCAAGTGTGTGTACGTGTGTGTGTGTGTGTAGTTCTTCTTCTTTTTTTTAGTTGTCTGCTTTTATTAGTCATTCTTGTAATCACTGCCACACCCACAATTCAACCCCCATGCCTTTGGCATGTCACTCTCTGTCGCTTTTTCTCTCTCTCTCTGTATGTGTTGGCCATCAGTTTGGTTGACTGTTATGGCTTAACTGGTGTTGATAATAACGATGATCATGGCCAAGAACCCAACGACCAGAACCAGAATCCACAAAACGGATGCCAAAGGGGTAAGTGGGTATGGGTAAGTCAGCAAGTTAGTTGGCCATAATTTTGTCATCCCTTTTCCCATACCCGTGTGAAAACGAAAAAACAACCAACCGGTTATACCAATCGACCTGCTCCTTTGCATACGTTTTTTTTTCTGATTTTTTGGTTTTTCTTCTTGTTTCGTTTAGTCTTGTCGAAGAATTTTATTAAAAAAAATATAAAGGAATTGGAAGAGATTGGGGGAAAGGAATAAGTAGAAGGGTACAGAAGAATTGTTGTTTTTATGCCTTTTACCAAAGTCAGAGGCAAGCTCGTTAGGCTTGGTCATGACACATAGACACACACACACACATATATACATATATATAGATGTACATATGTGTCCTACATCGTCCTCCCATGCAAATTAAGTTAGTTTTTGGTGCAAGGCATAATAAAAACAAAAAGCTCATTTCTAAGGAAAAATCTAAACTGGTCGACGATGCAAGCAACATCAGAAACAGCAGCAGCAACAAAAACAACAACAACAACATCATCATCAGCAATAGCAGCAATAGCCAACAACAACAAAGAAGAACCTGTAGATTTGGCTTTTAAAAGCACATTAAAAGAAATTGCTGCCAGCTAAAAGAGAGAGAGAGAGTGAGAGCGAGAAGGAAAAGCATTGCATACTTTTAGGCGCACCAAGCAAAGCTAGAGTATGTGAGAGTTTTATGTGCATGTGTGTGTGTGTGTGTATGGATTTTTTGTTACGATGCGTAAAAGCCAACAGATTTCCATTTCCTACTAGTTACCAACTTTACTCCACTCCTTCATTTCACTTCTTGGCGATCCAACAATTTAACTTTGATCTCGAATATGAGAACGAATTCGTTTTCAAATTATTGATGAAATAATTATACTTACTTAGCTTAACTTACATTATCTCGAGATGATGGTCGAGATAAGTTTCAAATTGTTCAACTTCTCAAATTCTCAACATTTTAATCTTTTTGTTTTCTGTCATTTGACACAAAGCAAATGAAATTAATGGCAAAACAAGTGATTATAGCATACTTATGGGAGCACATTCTACATGCAAATTCCCTCTTTTTTTTACCATACACTCGTACCTGGTAATTTTCCTTTTTTCTTTTTCATTTTCCCTAACAAAAACAACCAAGTAAACTGCACCTAAGCCAAAGCTTTTTTATATGTATATTTTTTTTCTTCTTCTGAGTTATAAACTAATCCGCTTTTTTTATTTCTCTCATTTTTATATATATGTACCTACACACATACGTATATTAGGATGTATGTGTGTGCTTATGTGAATGAGTTTGTGTGTTGCCAAACTTTATTTTTGGAGCGTCCACAAAACTTAAGAGCTTTAAAAAACAGAGGAACAAAAAATGGAGGAAATTCAAGTCAAAAACTGAAGAAAAATTGTAATTGTAATTTTTTTGTGCATTTATTCACTGTGAAAGAAACGTGCCTGTGTTAGTGAGTGTGTGTAGGTAGTGTGTGTGTTTTCTGGTAGCACTTCAGGGAGGAGGTTTACGGGTGAACATTTCTAATCGTTGAGATTACATGTGTTTCTTCCTTTTTAAATGCAAATTGAACTTGTTAGCAGAGCCAAAACGAACAGAGGCCAAACCACTTAAGTGTGTGAGGTGGGGGGCCAAGTCTATAGGGGTGTGCGTGTGTGTGTGTCAGAAGACGAATATTTGTACGAAAGATTGTACGTATGTATGTATATGTGTGTGTGTGTGTCTGTGTGTACCAAAAAGTTTACAAAGCTAAAACCAGTCACAAGGAACACAACCCCAAATTGGAACACAATTTCTTTTTAAAGAGTATTCGAAAGTCTTTAAAAATTGTGATTAGTTTACATTAAATCAAATGTTAAACAAATGATTATTTTTAATTCTTTTAATTATAAAAGATTTCTTTTAAAGTATCTTATGACTGGGTTTGAGGAATTGCTTTCAAAATGGTTTAGTTAGATTTATTTTTTTCCTTTTTTTTTTTTGGTTTTGTAATCCTTGGTAAATGGGTTTTGGGCAATAAAAATCTGCCACTCTTTACTACCAAGTGGGCGTGACTTAAACAATGGCCAAAGCAGCGGCAGCAAAAACGAGACAGGAACAGGAATAAGGCCAGAAATGAATTGCAGCATTTCCTTTTCTTTTCGCTTTCTGTTTTTGTTTTATTGTCTCTTGTTGGGGAGAGGAGGGACAGAGCGGTAGGCACACTCGCGACAAGGCCAAAAGGAAATTCATCAAATATGTCTGTGTATGCGAAAGGGAGACAACCTTATGACCCTGTTTTGTCAGTTATGTTTTTGAGGCCCATCTTTTGCCTGGCTTGGCAGTGTTAATTGCTGCTGACATTTGTCCGAGGACAAGAATAAGAAGCAGAGAATACAGAGAACAAACGAAAGAAAGCAAAAACTTAGATGATGGGCAACACTCATCTCTCTAGCCCTTTTGCCTAATATGTTTCCTAAGCCAGGGTTGTCAAGACATTTCGATTGGTTATTCCCTTAGTTTCATTCCATTGTTCCCCTCACCATGGAACGATTGTTATTGTGCCTGTTTTTTGCACTGCATTTGTAGCTATGTTAAGTTCTGGCCTCCATGCACATCACTCGTTGTAAGCTTACAAAATACATTGTATAAACAATTTTGAAAATTTCGAATTTTTCAAAAGTTTTGGCAACACTGTTTTGTTCGACCGTTGCCGCCTTGATGTGAAGGTATTCTTTTTTTGTCTTTTGGCCTTGGCTTTATGCAAGTGCAACTCAGTTGCTGCTGCTGCTGCTGGTGCTTCTGCTTCTTGGTCCAGCTGTTTGTCTAACAATTGAAATGTCATGCAATAAATCTACCTCACACACATAGACACACACACACACATGGACAACCACATGCACAAAGGAAGAGGAAGAAAGGAGAAGGAGGAGAAGAAAGTGAGATTGTTAGGCAGAGGGTATCGAAGGGAAGAACGGGGTCCCAACAGCTTTTCAACAACTTTTCACATTTCCACATTTTTGCATGAACTTTTTGACGATGTCAGAGATAGTTTTGCAAAAGGGAAAAGGGCTTGCGTCCGGGAGTGAGGAGTGAGTAGTTGGCACTAGATGTAGCCAGCTATATACATAGGTAGGTAGGTAGGTAGGACGGTTGGTAGGTAACCCTCGGGGAAAGAGGGCGCCAGCTGCATATGCATGGGGTGTGGCATATGTGTGGGCGAGTGAGACACAGAATGAGGGAAAGAGAGAGAGAGTTGCTGCGCGCATCTGCCTACGGTCGGTGTGTTGGAAAAGTGCGTCAGCAGCAGTAGCATTCATTATTATTTTTCCGGGGCTAAAAAAAAAAAAAAACAAGAAAATAAAGTTTTGACTTTAGGGCGTAATTTCATTGCGAAATATTTGCGCATTTTGTTTGCCCACAACATATACACACACACACACACATAAATACAGTGAGGCAGAAATGTTTAATAAATATACATGAAAAGTTTACATTTTTATTTTGTTTAGTTTATATTTTGCTTCTTTTTTTTGTTTGGCTTTTATAATTTTATTTCCATGTTTTTACATTTCCTTTTTGCATGTCGTTTTTGGAACCCAAAAAACTATGCATTATTTGTTCGCAGAAAATTTCCTACTTCTTGCCATTCCACTCCCCTCTCTCTCTTTAGTTTTGCTTCCTTTATGTCCTTGCTTTTTTTCTATTGTAAGAAATTTTATTACACACACACACACACACACACACAGAAATCTACAATTATGCCTGTCGCCTTAGACTTTTGCATAACTGGCTCATTTCTGGGTGTTGCATACTTTTAGGAGTAAAGTTTTTAACTTATTTTTTATCAGCTTTTGTTGAAACAAAATTTCCTTTGTTGCCAAGACAGACAGAGATGGAGAGAGAATGAAAGAGAGAGAGAGAACTTGTTTACATTATTTTATTTCACTTCTTTTTTCAAAAAGGTTGCTTTACTTTCATCGGGTAGTACAAATAAATTTAGTATATGTTTCATTTCAGTATTCCAAATTATTATTAATTGGTAATAAACATGTTACGTTCGTAAAAAGCATAGCCAAGCAAAACTTAAATAGCTTTTTTTCATTCCATCATTTCATTTCAAATCAGTTTCTTAGTGGCAGAAAAAGAAGTTACCATTTCAGTACCGTCTAATTGTAGTTCTGCAACGTGTTTCATTTCACTTTATTTCATGGATAATTGTCGCTATTCTTAGATACCCCATTCGAAAGCCAACAAGGGCATTCCTTCAGTCGTAGTCGTAGTTGTCAAAACAATGCTTAACTATGTATATGTACGTATCATCATCATTTGCTGGTTGGTTGTTTCCTCAAGCTCTTGTGTTTCACTTTGCATGTTTTGTTTTGTTTCGTTTCGTTTCGTTATGTGCAGTTGCAGTTTTTGTGTAGCATTTTTTTAATTGGCACAAAAAATACCTGAAGTGTGCATGTGGGAATGTTCATCATCATCATCATCATGTCCATCAGTTAGTTTTGAATTTGAAGCGTTTCTTAGCTACCCCTACAGAATATGGCTATGGATGAGTGTACACACACACAGATGTATTTGCTGTAGTGAGAGGGGCTATCTTTGTATTTGTGCATCAGGTGTGAAAATTATTTGTTAACATTTTCTGGAGTAAACGTAACAAAATTTATATAATTTGAAGAACAATATATGTACATTTTTACCTTGTTCACATATTTATATTTAGATTTAAAATTTATCATTGTAGAATTTAGCATATTAAACTATTATTTTTAACTAATAATGTTTCAAACTCATTTATTTCAGCAACTATCAACAGATTCAGCATCTGGCTTATGCTGGCCATGAAATTGCCACTGAAAGCATTTCACAACAGCAAGGTCTTCAGGATAAGGGCTATGAGGAATGGGTTGGTGAAATGATTGGCATGCGTGAAATTCTCCGTCACTTTTCCAACGTGTCCGTAAGCAATGTGGTTGGTATGCGTGCCCCATTCCTCAAGCCAGGACGCAACACGCAATACAAGGTGAGATGCCCAACAAACTGTTGCACGCAACAATAGTTAGTGGTTAGTTGTTTAATGGCATTAGCTAAATGTTTTCAAATCCGTATCTTTCCAAAAATGCCACAAAGGTGATTAGTTTATATATATTTTTCAGCCAATATATGAACATAAGTTCATTAGGCTAAACAACGTAAACTCTTTAACGAGCTTAAAATGAAAAACTTTCTTGAATAACTGAAACTCTTTAAGATGCATGTGAAAACGTAGTCAACAAATTTACCCAATCCTTTTGTGTCATTTCAAATGTATGGCGATTGAAATCACAGAGACAACAGTCAGTATAAATAGCGTTTGACAAAACCTTGGCAACCCTAAACCCTGGCCCGACACGTGCGTGCACACACTGAAAGAGAGTGGGAGGGAGGGGGGGAGAACAAGAGGCATTGACACACATGCATATATGCAAATGTCTAGAGAGAAGCGAAAATGTCTACTTGACATGACATGACATCAATGTCACAACACATTTAACGGTTCAAGTGCGATGACTCTGAACCAAACCAAAGGATATCAAACACCAATCCTCCCTCCATTCGCCCCACAATGCCCTATTTTGCCCTCTCTCTCTCTCTCTCGCTCACCCACTTGCAACCTTTAGGCGGCGGCAACGACATCGGCAAACGACGTATCACCCGTTTAGCTGTTGAAAGCTATTTAAAATCATATCAATATCTGATCAGTTTACACAGTATAATGGGCTAAAATGTGTGCATTGATGTGTGTGTGTGTGTGTGACAGAATCACAATGGCTAAGAGTCTCTCTCCCTGTGTGTGAGTGCGTGGGTATTTGCCTTTGTATTGAACCATAAAGCTAATAAAATAATGATAATGATGAATGAGTTTTCAATTATTGGAATAGGGATTACATTGTATATATAAATATTTTGCAATTAATCCGTTAATGTCATTTTTTACACTTTCTCTTCTTAGGTATTGGAAGACTTTGACTACATCTATGACAGCTCAATCACAGTGCCACCAGTTTCCGTCCCCGTTTGGCCCTACACACTTGACTATAAAATATCGCATGAATGCAAAAGCGGAACATGTCCATCCCGTACATTCCCCGGCGTTTGGGAAGTCCCATTGAATACCCATTATGTTGAGGGCTATGAGGGCGGACATTGCCCGTATCTGGATCAATGTGTATTGCATAATTTGGATGAGAATGAGGTACTGGAGTGGCTGCAAGAGGACTTCTCCCGTTACTATGAACAGAATAAGGCCCCATATATGATGCCATTCCATACAAATTGGTTCCAAACAAAACCATTGGAGAATGGTTTGCATAAATTCTTGGACTGGGCTCTCGAATTGTAAGTAAAATAAATCTATAATCCATAATTAAAAACTAGTTAGCTGTTAGAACGAAATATATTTCGAAAATGATGTTATTCAATGTTTATCAGAAGAAATGATTATGGATTAACTTTTCCATTGCATTTACAAACAAACAAAAAGAGAGAGATTTTTCGTTCATCACAATATCAAACTAGTTGAGAGAAACAATTTAAAATTCTGATAACAAAGAATAAAAACAAATTCAATGCATTGCCAAGAAGTTAGAAACGACAATAAACATTAATAATTACAATATATTGAACAATATTTTTTAATCTTCTTTAGAGCTTTGAGCCAGTTTCAAACTAAGTCGTATCAAATTTTCAACAACAACATACAAACAAACAAACAAACAAACAAAAAACCCGAAAAGTTTCAATTTGTTCTATGTGCTTGTTTGTTTGTTTGGTTGGTTGTTTGTTTGTCCTGTTCAACCCAATTCTGTTATCTGCGCACGGTTCTCAATTTTTCATAAATTTATTTCTTCTTTCTGACTGTTCCAATTTTTATTCTGTGTTTGTTGGTGTTTTCTTAATTGAAAGCCAACTTTCACCTCACCCATACATACACCACACACACACACACACACACAGCTGGCATTTCCTGCAGTGCACTTCCGATTGCCGCTGGCAAGTTTTATATTCAATTAAAAAAAAGAATAAAAAATAACTCAAACTGAAGCCAACAAAAATAAAGGAGCAAGCAAGACAGTGATAGAGAGAGATGGATGGACGGCTGGCTGGATGGATGTGAGCGATGGAGAATGAGCAAACAGAAATTGACAATTGGTATAAAAATTGCTTGGCGGCAGCATTGGCCATATGTTGAGCCATCAGGTTGATGCCAATCCCATGCCCACCCCGCCAACCGCCTCTTAGTCAGTCAACCACATGCTCAGCCGGCAAAAAGGCAACGGACCGCCAAACCTTCGGAATCTCAGTGTACAGAATCAATCCCTCCTCATCTCTCATCTCCCTGCCCGCCCTGCTCTCCTTCTGGCATCCAATAATGATGATACTGCGGTCAGCGACGAAAGAAACAGTAAAAGCGAGAGGAGAAAAAAATCGCATGTTTTAATGAGAAAAGTTTAATTTTGTTAAACTTTCATTTTGAAAAATATCAGTGCAGGCTGGCCTGCTCCAGGACCAGGACCAAGAACAGGCTCGCTGAACAGGCAGGTCGTCCGTTAAACGCCAAAAAAAAAAAAAACACAAAACGAAAAATTCGACCTTAGTTTATCGACTTTCAGATACCTTGTAGATCACCTTTCTGTTTCTAGTGTTGGTAAACCTCTAATGATTTGCAACACTAGTATTAAAGAAGACAGCAATTCGATTACATCATATTTTGACTTCGATTACTAAGGACTACTTCGTCGAAAATACTCTTTCAACACCCGTTTTGCAGAGGGTATTAAGAGACATGGAAAAGGAAGTGGGGCAACAACATAGGGTTTTGCCGTGGCTAACTAAAAACCCATGTTAAAACGCACAAAAACAACATGAAATGATTGGATGGATGGGCGCAAGGAGGACGAGATGATTGGATGGAGAGCTGGCCAACAGGAATATGGCCAAGCAAGCGAAAGCGAAGCGTGGCAAAAGGGCACAAAAACTTCCGTAATGAAGTTATGCTGATAGAATCGCATTTTGTCAGAGCATCGCAGCGTCTCATCATCAGTTCTTTGGGGAACTCATTTGACTTGTATGGAGAATGGATGATGAGCAGAGGTCATTGGTAACAATAGTGCTCCTTATCCATCCATTAGGGGTTAAAATTTAGATTATCCCATAAACTGAAACTGAATTTGTGAATTCAATTATGTTTGGCGTTTGTGAACTAGTTCTTTGTAAAGATATAAAGCGATATCATCAAGTGAAGAAAGAAAATCCAATGAGAGAGAGAAAGCGAGAGAGTGAATTTTAATACTCATAAACACAAAGGAAGACATTTTTGAGCTGTCAGAGTAAAGTTGGTGGCCAAACTATAAAGATCGGACCTGGCCAACACGTGTGAACCAAAAAGGAAAGGAATAGAAATTGAAATTGAAATAGAAATAGGAAAGAAAAGTCAAAAGGGGTTGCCTATGTATGTGTGTGTGTGTGTCTGTGTGTGGACATGGCTGCAAAGTGAACAGCAGCAGCTGCAAAACTATTTCTCGCACAATTGTACGAAGTTTTTAATTAGTGTGAATGACTTTCAACATTGCGTCGTTGTGGAGAAAGAAGACTCGAACCCAGTCAGTTTCCAGCACCTACTACTAGTGGCAGCATATAACAAGTAGTGTTTGCAGATGAGATGCTTGAAAATGCGTAGCCAACTCTCATTCTCTGGACGGGTTGAGTTTGGGTATTGTGTGCCGTAAAGTTTTCTTTTGCATCAACTTGCTCTAGTCGTACCTACATACATATGTATATATGTATGTATGTATGTACCTCTAAACTGCTTGCTCTGGTTGCCATTGCCGATGCTTTTGTTTGTTATTTCTCTCAGACACCTGTGAACGGGCGAATCTTTTTTTGGTTTGGTGGTGCTCATGATGATGGTAGTTGGTGGTAGTTGGGCGGTGGGGGGGGGGACCTGCCGCAGAAGTGTATGACTCTATATATTGAAACAATTTGAAACTGTTTAGATTTTTAATTAAACAAAATTTATTGTGCTAGCAAATGGCAATGCAAAATGTGTTGCATTCCATGTCATTTTAATGAACTGCTTTTGAATTGTATTCAATATTTGTTTCATTTTAAGACTCAGTAGACTCAGACTCAGTTTTTATTTTTTGGTTAACTAACGATCGGAGCATATATAGCCAATCAGAACGATTGATTAGAAGATTCTAAGACATGATTAAATAAAGTTCATTTCCATTTACAGGCCCGACGTCTACATTTTGACAGTGACCCAGATGTTGCAATATACAACCGATCCAAAGGAATTGCGCGATGTTAACACGATCGAATCATGGAAATGCGACAAGAATATTGCTGTGGCCCCCAAACCCTGTAATATTTGGCAAACATGTGCTCTGCCCTTCAAGATACCCGAACAGAATCTAACAGATACTCGCTATATGGAGACATGCCGCGAATGCCCCAATGTTTATCCATGGTTGGGTGATGCTGGTGGCACAGGAATTGCCGGCAAGGATAATTATATAAATGGTGGCGGTTCTGAAGAAGAACAAACTCAAGAAACCTCCAAATAAAATGTGAACAAACCAGCAGAACCAGCAGAAGAGAGAAAATGAGAGAAGAAGAGTTAATACCAAGATAGAGAGAACAAGCTGTAATGGAGATAGAGAGAGAGAGAGAAGAGTGTTCTAACGATTTCTTTCTTTAATGTTTTCTCTCACCAAAATTTAAGATTTCTGCCCATTTTTTTAAGCTCTTGCCCCTCGAATAAATGCGTTTTCTCTTTTTTTCTTTTCAACTTTTTCACACCTGTTTTTTGTAGTCTTTTCCAGTGAAATCTTTTCTCAAAATCGTTTGTAGTTTGTAAGTGTCACACAAAAATTAATTATATTAAAACAGAAAAAAAAAAACAAACGAAATATGGATTTTTTTTTATATGTGAAATAAAATTGACTATTTTTGAAAGAACAAACACAAAGTACGTTAATTTGTTGTTGTTAAGCGTTGGAGGGAATGGTTTCACAGAATACCACATAATTTGGAAACATTGCTATGCCAAAGCAAAGCCAAAATTGCGTGTTTGTAAATTTTGAATTCAATTAATTTTGTGGTAAGTTTGAGGGAGAGCAAAAGAGAGTGAGAGAGAGAGAGAGAGAGCAAGGCTAATAACTGCCCAGTACCATAGCGAGGGTAAGGTATTTGCCTCAGGCGCCAAAACAAAAAGGGCACCAAAAATCCACCTAGTTATGAAAAAAAAGGATAAATTCTAAAACAGATTGATTTAGATTAAAAATTAACAAAAATTGTGTGAACTGTGTCCATTTGATTGAAAAAGAACAATGCGGATTTCTCAAGTGCATTTAAAAAGAGGAAAATAATTTCTGCAAAGTAATTGACTAAATTTAATCCTACAAATTGTATATCCTCCTAGGATATAATCTCATTAAAGTCAAACTCTTCTTTTACTCATCAAAAGAATAAGTTAGTTCCATGGATTAGCATTGTGGAAATGAAATTGTGGGTTTTCGTTTTAGTCAAGCTTTATATTGATGAGTTAAGGTTCTACTTAATGGCTGGTACAATTAATTAGAGGAAACTAACAATAATGATGCCCACAAAAGTATGCTACACAAACGCCATGTTTGATAGACAATTCAGAGTCCCTTAATCCTTTCCCTTCATTGTAATAAACTTACCTGTAACTGTGGAGGAAATGCAATTTGATGTGCTAAAATCTAAACCGCAAGTCAATGTATTAGCATTAACCTTAGCAAATCAAAGCAACTGTCAGCCTTTTGCTATTTCCTGCTATGAGCTGCTTGTCACTTGTCTAACCACATTTACGTAAATTTCTGATGACTATGGCGAGGGGTGGAGGGTGTGTGTGTGTGTTAGAGGGGGGTGTTGAAGCGCATAAATACGAGACCAACAAATTTTCAATTACTTGTTTGGGATAATATTTTCGGGAAATGCAATTTGTCTAACTAACTTTATTCATTCATTTTCTAGAGGGGCTGCTGTTAGAGAGAAGTTCCTGAAAACATTCATTCATACACTGCACACACACACACACACACACACATACACACATGCATAGACTCTTGTTCTAAGCAAACAGGCAACGCCATGAATGCGCTTTCATGTCCTGCGCGTTTCGTCGAAAAATCGCCAAAAAAGCAAAACTTTTGGATGCCAAACGAATGAGAAAAAAACGAACGCAAATCGTGGCAAACAGGCAAAACTATCTTTTCTCTCTCTCTCTTTCTCTCTCCCGCAATGAAACTAGCTCAAAGTTTTGAACTAGCTAAGAAACTCAAACGCTAACATACAATGAAAGAAAGTTAATAGATCGACAACAAATATGTTTAAAGTCTATATAATTAATTATGAATGAAACGAATTTGTACAAATTAATTGGTTATTTTAAAACTCAAGCAAATGAACTAGTTCTTTTTAAATACGCAAATCAAAAAGGGAACGATCGGAAAATAACCATTTTCCAGTTTCCTTGTCACTTTTAATCAAAAGATCGTGCCAACAAATTTTTAATTAAACACATTCTCCTTCTCTTCTCTCCTTTAACCCTTTTCATTTCTTACGAACCTTTTTCCCTCTTTTGAATCAAACAAAGCAAAAATCAAAGTAAAGAAACTCTGTATTTACCATAGTTTATGTTAAATTTAAGAGAAATTCGTTTGTTATTTTGAACCACTGTGCCAATGTAGTAGTTTCTACACACAATGGATGGGCGGTCGGATGTTGGCTGTTTGTCGCTCGCTTTAAGCAATGTATTCAACAAAGGGGCATGGCCTCGCCTACGCTCTGGGCCAAGGACCATCATCGTACACATCTCGCATGTTCCCTTTGACGCTTTGTACGTGTTTTACCCCGTTAAAATTGTAAAAGTTTTGTGTGATTTTTTTTGTTGCCGTTGCCCTTTTTAGTATGTACCACACGAGGGAATTGGTGGGAGAGCTCGAACGTATTGTGGCGATGGCGCTTGCTTTGGGTGTCGCATTGTCGTCGTCGTCGTAGCCGTCATCATCATCATCATCATCATCGACATCGCCATCATCATCATCATCATCAACAGTGGCACCTATCCCCGGTGCAGTGGCATGGGGCAGTCAGCAAGAGTTGATGCCGCGTCTAATTTCTGTTTTAAATACATAGTTGATATCGTTGGCAAAAGTTGCAAATTTCTGCTTTTGCCTGGATGATGTTGCTGTTGCTTCTATTGCTTGCTAACTGATTTGAATAATGCATAAATGCAATTTGCAAGTGGAATTGTGTGTGGCTATGTGTGTGTGGTTCAGAAATTCGGTCAGATATTCATATAGGGATATGTATATATGTACATAGACATGTGCGCTGCGGTGTGATATATGTTAAAAATTCCAACAAAATTTATGTATGTATTTGAATGGCGCCAGACAAATCGATTTATGGATTGTAATGTGGTTTATTTATTGATTTCATAGATTGAAAAGGCATTCCATTTGAATGATGTATAGAAGATAATCGAATCCAGACCGAATACTATAAATCACGAATGCTCACGAATAAACCTAAATAGGTTTCAGGATCCATTTTTGGACCTTCCTTAATGTTCAGCTCTGTTTGGTTAAGAGAAGTTGGTAAAATATACGAATTTTAGACGAACAGGGAATAAAAAGAAGAATCACTCACAAGGCTCTTTAGTTTGAAAACTTTTCTTTCTCTTTTTCCCCTTTTTTTTGCCTTACAGGAAATAGATATTGACCAAAAAGTCGACGCAACTTAATTATAAAAAAAACCGATACCAAAACAAACAAAACAAAGGTTTTCATAAGATTTATCGTAAAGTCACACTCAGACTAAATATTTAATGTTGAATTGTTGTGTTTTGATCGAAAAACTCAAGTCTTGATCTTAAACCTGAGAAATACAAAATTAAACAACAGAAAAGTCCTGAACTATCATTATGGTAAATTTATAAAATATTGTTAGCGTCTTTCATTAATAATTATTCATCTTAAGTCAATATTTAGTACTTCATAATTTGTTTATAAGGTTTAAGTAAATTGTAAAAAACTTTTAATACCAAAATCTGTGTGAAAAATAGAAAACAAAGATAAATACATGCATGTGTATGTGTGAATCTTTTACCAGCCACGCCCACCTCCCTCCTCCACAGCACGCCTTTATTTAAAACACTTTCACGCTGCGTACCTTAACCACAATGTCACGTGCGTATAAATGTAGGCGTGGCAAGGCAGTTGGGTTAATTGTTAAGCGGCGTGTGACTTTTCCAGCCACAACTCTCACTCACACACACGCAGACACACAAATACATATAAAATATGTATATACAGATAGATAGAGGAAAAAACCTTGCACGAATATGATGTCAAGAGCGTAATTATTGAATTACTTGACACAGAACACACACTCACACTCACACTTACACTTACACACACACATACACACTTGTGGTGGAAAAAAAAACGTAAGGTAGCACATGTACTTGGTAATATTATGCAATTTAAAGTGGCAACTTGTAAATGTGTGTAAAATGGTAGTTACCATGCGAGTAAGGTTCTTTTTGGAGAAGATGGAGGACAGCCAAGCCTTGTGTTACCTGACACCAGCAACAGCAACAGCAGCAGCAGCAGCAGCAGCAAAAGCAGCAACATCAACAGTGATAACTAGCAACTGGCACGTTTTGTGGGTTGGCCACACACACACACTCACACATGTATACAGAAACACACACTCAAACACACATGGTCGCTTTTTTTGCGGTTAAAGTAGTGGCAAAAGTAGTAGCCACCAGAAAAAACGCATCTGGAATTCCCCCAACACCGCATAGCACACTTCACTTTCACGTCTACTCCTTTTTACCATTTACGAAAGAGTTAGCCATAGAGATGTGAATAATTCGATTGATAGTCCTTGCTGTCATTCCATTAGAAATCAAATTTACCTTGCATGATAAGACATTTCTTGTTGCAGAAAATATTAATGCATCTATCGGAAAATGTAGAAATGTATGTCAAGAATTTCAGCTGATGGAAAGGCAACCAAATCTCTTTTTTTTAGTCAAATAATTTAAGCTATATATAAGAGCCAAAAAAATGTTGCATTAAACTTTTTTTGTTTTTGAAATTATTTGAATGTGACTTTTAGTGCAATCAATAAAAGATCTTCACGTCGGGGTCACCATCATTAAATTATGGAGACCCCGACGTGAAGAAATTGCTTGTTAGATGGTTAAACGGGATGAATTTCTAACTCTATATTTAATACCCATAGATTAAGGACAAAATACATAGCCTCAAACGATTATTTAGCCTAATTAAAAGATTTTGCATAAACGTTTTTTATTATATTAGATTAGAATCATTTTTTACCCCCCTTTATTTGCTTTGTACTCACGATGTCATCACTAATTCAATATTATGGACTTGTTCTCTATGTTCTCCGGTATGCAAATGTAAAGCGCGTGCCTTTTGGCGTCCATGTGGTAACAGTTACACCTACAGTTGCAGTTACACCTTACACACAAACACAAGAGCACACAGAGAGACACAAACATTCGCAATACTTAGAGAGCCGTATGCATAGAAAGAAATGTTTACCTTAAATTACCGCTATGCACCGCCATCTCTCTGTCCCTCTTTCTCCAACCACTCAGATTGTGTGTGTGTGTGGGTTGGTGAGTCGCAAAACTTTGTCATTTAGTTAGGTGTAAGTTAGTTTTTGGCTTAGCCAACCAACGCCAACAGTAATACTAAAACACTTTAAACAGAGACCCCAAGTAGCACAGAGTCAAAAGGACAGAGATGGAGAAAGAGTGGAGTGGAGTGGAGAAGAAGCAGAGTTGAAGACTGAAGAGAGAGTTACCGTAATTTAGTGCAGTTTGCAAAATGTGCGTACGTGTGTAGAGGTACACACACACACACACAGATCCATACAGACATTGCACAGTTTTAGTTTTGCGGGATTAAAGTTCAGAAAAGGGAGAATGAAAACCGAAAGAGAGAGAGAGAGAGAAAGAGGAAGATGGAGTTGTTAGAGGGAGTTGGCATGAGGAATTGTGCCTTATATCAAAAACAACTTGAAAACATTTTGAATAATGGAAATACATTTGATTAGTGGGATTATTTATGAATGAATAAACTTCAAAATAAGCAAAACTGATGGGTTAAGTCAATGGCAATGGCAGGAGGAGACATGGCGGTCAGGGCGGGCGGTGGTTGGGAGTGGAGTGACCCTTATCAAAGTTTAACCCTTCATACTTTTTTCTCTAAGCAAATTTATAAGACTTTAGTAATTCTTAAACTAGCTAACTACGTTACAGTACATCAAACAAATAGTGTTGTAAAATACATTTAAATGAGCATGACCATAAAGATAAAGATCGTGGGTTCTCCTAGGATTGAAATATGGCAAAGTTCATGTGAGCTGATGTTCCTGTGCACGGCTTTTTGTTAGTTTGTTTCTGGAATAAATGACACCTTCAGGTTGTGGATCAAGATTGTAGAAATTGGTTTACCTCCCCCATCACATTTCGCATTTCTCTATCTCATTTGAATTCTGGGCCAACGATTAACATTGACAATTGCCCTATGAGAATCAGAGGCAAGCTGAGAAGTGTGAGTGCAGAATGAGGGGGTGGGGTGATGGGGTGGAGTTTACCTACCTGAAAGGAACACTTGGGGCCATGATGATTATTTTCTACTTTGCAACATTGTCGCGTTCTATGCGACCAGTGACTGTCGCATTAGAATGAGTATGAGAAGGTGGCATGCGGCATGTGCTTATGTCAGCAACAGCTCAGCTTTCGAGAAAGGAAGAGAGATAGAGGGGGGTGCCTGATGTGAAGGGTAGCAGGCGTGTTAGGCAACAGAAAATCGATTAACATGGCTTTAATGGCCGCCAACCAAAGTTGCCTGCTCCCTTTCTACAGCATGTTGACAATGAGCGCGAGCAACAAACTTTCCCTCAATCCCCACTCCTCCACACTCACCGTTCCATCACTTACTCCCTCCGTTTCGCCTTGCCACACAGATCCCTGCCTCATTCCACATCATCAAGCCAACAGCACTTCCGGTGTAAATGAGACAGCATCTGTTGCAAAAGAAGAAGACAACAATAACAACAAAAAATGGAAAGCGTAAGCAAACGATTTAGGGTATTAATTGTGACAGATTTAAGCGTACTCCCCCCCCCCCGCCCCAACCAGCAACCAGCCCCGTCGCCATTTCTCCAACAAAGTCTGTGTATGATGAAGAAGTCTTTTGCCTAAGCTTAAATTGGTTTAAAATGATTTTGTCAAGTGAAATTCAATTTAAAAGACATTGCCCCAAAAAGTAGGCAATGAGTACAAGTAAAAACACACACAAAGAGGAAGTGACTGAGAAAGAAAGAGACAGAAAGAGCAATTTTGATGGAAATGCTATAATAATTTATAACGTTTCTTGGTTAGAACATTAGCTAAACACCTTTTGGTCCATGGCATGAAAAGTTTCTGTTTGGCCTTTGTGCAAATCACATAATTTTCCTCTATTTCCACTCTCTCTCTCTCTCTCACACGCACACACGTACATACATATGTATGTACATAAATTTCTAACAACATTTGTAATTGAAAATGCAAATTATAATTGAACACGGTCGAAAGGCAAAACAAAAATAAAAACTTGATTGCTGTTTTTTTGTTTTTTGGTTTTTTTGTTTTTTGACACCGACTTAAAATGCTCTTTGTTTTTTCCAGCAGTTTCGAAAATAATATCATTTTTCAAATTTCTCAAAGACAAAAGGTTAACGCTTAAGTTTGGGATTAGCGATTCATTAATTATTTCACACAGAGTTAGATAAAATGCCTTTCAAATGTTTTGGCCTGGTTTTTGCAGGGCTTTAAGTCCTTTTTCATTGCTTATGATCGGCCATTTGTACCACTTATGGGTGATTGATGAAAATTATATTTATGATTGCCCTTTAAATAAAATAAAATAAACACCTGTTTACAAATATAGAGTAATTTTCTTTAAATGCATATAATTTTGTTTTGATTTTTGCCAAACAAAAAACAAAATATTAAAACTTCTCTCTCTCTCGCTTTGATGCATCTGTGGAACGAGGAAAATGGAAAATATTTATGCAGATTTGATTTAAAAACAAAACAAAACCAGAACAACCGTGACAATGTATTACACACACACACACACACGCACAAAAATACACAGGGACGGATTAGAATGACACTACACAGAAACCACAAGAAGGGATTTCTACAAATAAAGAAAATTGTTAAATAAATTACCAAAAAAAATACGGGTTTTAGAATAGCCAGAAATATAGAAATCTCATACTAGATCGCTCCTGTGTGTTTATTTAGCAAGGACATTCGTGAGAACATCAACCAACAAGTTTTGCCTGGTAATGACAGCAATTTGCCATATAACCATGGTGAAAGGACCCCCCAAAAACAACCACGACGACAACAAAATGATGTCCCATTCAAATTGAATTAGCAAGCTAAAGTTAAAAATAAAACAACAAAGACAACGTACAATTATCCAACTAAAACATAAATTAGGCTGCCATCTACTTAAGTAGCAAATGTAAAAAAATGATCGAGAAAAGTGAATAAGATGGAGCTACTTCTTCAATATGTAGTTATTTCTCCTTTAAAGTGGAAGGCTCTATGCTTGTTTCACTCGACACATGTAAATACGAATGGAAAAAAAAACAGAGAGTGAGAGAGAGACAAGTACATACTGACATCTGTATGTTTGAATGCATCTTTGGTCATGTTCATAAGTAGTTGGTCATAGATGTGGACCAGAAGGGGTATTGGAAAGTTAATTACTTACCCTTAAATTTCATAACACAATCATCACTTTGAGTCAAAAGAAAAGTTAACATTTTGTATGCGCCCATCTCTCTCACACTTATTGGAGTGATATGTGGTTCAGTCTCCTTTTATTTTTGATCCGTCTATTCGGTATAGACTCTGGGACAAAACGGAGATTTAGGCAAATGTGGGAATGCCAGACGATAAGAATAAACAAACAAATGGACAAGTCTCTCGGTTGCACAAAGTCTGTCTTTTTAAAGAGACTTTTTACTGTAAATGCATTACAAACACTTGCACACACACACACTCATATATACATGTTTATGTATGTGAACAAGAAAATTAACTTTGTGACGTTAATTTTTTTGTTTTGTTCTTTCCTTAAACACTATTAATGCAGTAAACATTACGCACTAATCACTAACTATATTTAGTTTCAATTAATATGCAAATATAACCAAATCCAAATTTACAAGAATAAAAATTGTATTCCAACCAAACTTATTGACCGCGCGATCGCTTACATGTGATGCTGTTATTAATTCAACAGCATAATGTAACATTAACATTGGATGTAAAGGAAACTGAAGAAACACCCACACACATACATATGTACATATGTACATACATACATATATTCGTTTACGTCTATGTCTAGACAGGAATTAAATTGCTTGGCAAACTCTTATAAATTGCATATTTCGATATGGAATGTAAACAAATCAAAATGCAATGAAATTAACACCTGTTGCGATTTTAGCGAATTTAGCTTTAATAAGCTTTAACAGATGTCCATAAAGTTAGCCACGCTTCGTCTGTTAATCCACTGTAAGATGGCTTGCAATGTTTAAATTATACAGTTTTGTTTTTTTTTTTCTACTTGTTTGCAATAACGTTTCGGCGGAATTTAGCTGCCGTCAAAGCCCCAATATATGCGATATACTGTCAAAGCCCCAATATATGGATTTAAGGGCGAACCTTGATGCGTTTATAGTTTTTTGTGGTGCCAACTACGCCCATGGATTGTTTGTCCAGGGTGCATAGCCTTTTTGGCACTACACCTTTCGCACACGTGCGTGACTCTATGCCTTGTTTGTAGTTTGATGTAGATTGCCTTTGACTTTGGGAGCGGAAGTTTAGTGAATTGCAAGTGGAGCATAGAAATCGCCCCCGCAGGATGTGACTGTGCCCAATGTGTATGTGTGTGTGTGTGTGTGTGTGTGTGTGTGTGTGTGTGGGTGTGTGTGGGTGTGTGAGCGCGCATGAAAAGCGCAGTCTACTTGGACAGTTGATGAGGTGCAATACGAAGAGAGGCCAACGGCAATGCAAATATATGCACATGTAGACACACATCCATACATATGTACATAAGTACATGCAAGTCGACTCCAAAATGGCTTCTACGACGAGGCCAATGGAGTTGATAGAACCAACTAAAAATGCCTCATTCCATCTCTCCACCTTTGTCTCTCGTTCTCGCTTTGTATAAATATCAAGCAACGTTGTGGCGTTGCAGTTGCATTTCAGAATTTACAGTTAGTTTATGCGATCCACAATTTTCCGAACCTAGCAAAATTATGGGTAAAATTTCCATTCAAGCAACCAAATTAACTCTTGGACGCTATATTTAGGAATATTTCCTAACAACTTTTAAGCAAATATATTTAAAATTGTCAAAATTATGGCCTAATCTTTAAACCGTAAGTTCTATAATTTTCAAGGGATCTTCAATAGTTTTCGCGTTATCCTGCACGCCATAATCAAAGTTGGGGCTAACAAACGAAAAATCTCCAATCGTCGCAAATGCAATGGCTGGAGTAGGCAGAGGAGAACCAGCAGGAATCACTAAAGCAGCAGCAACAGACAAGAAAGCTTTTGAGCCCTTGAGGTCAGTGCAAATGCGTGACGCGTGAAAATTCGTCAACTGACAGAGAGGCGGACAGACACAGGGCGGAGAGAGTGGGCGAGAAGTGCTTTATGGTCCTTCTTCCGCTCCACCATAGAAGTCGGTCCTTTGCCAGTGCTCAAATATGCACAAAGACTGCCAGCTGTTGGTCCATCTAAAGGAGGGACCTAGTCCTAGTTGACTCACTTGAATTGCAATTAAAAGTTGGCTCCATAAATTGCCATGCTGAACAGGTGAACAGGTGGAGGAAAGTGTATCTGAATATTTGCATGAACAAAATGACAAATGATGCAGTTTTTCTTGTTTCTGTCTTTATAATTAGTATCCAAGCACACCCACACACACACACACGCGTACACAGTGTAATATCTAATCAGAGGATTTAGCATCCTTGTCTGTTGTGTTATTATTGTTATCATCGGTGGTCGCCTGCGATTCATTCCTTTCATAGGCTTTTATACGTTCCTCCAGTTTATCAACCTCCTCCCACAACTTTGTGGCCACACGCCACTTGGGCGGCGGTTCGGAATTGATCTGCTCCATCAGATCATCGAGACGTTCGCGATCCCAATCGATGGCATCGGCACGCCGTTTTCTCATCAGAGCTTTCAGATTATCCAGTTGTCCTGTTATCTCGCTATTCTGATTGGCCACAGTCGGTCCCAGGGCCGTTTTTAGGGTCTGAACTGCTTTGTTGCGCGTATCCTGCTCATCCCCATAGCCATTCAATTCGGGTGGTAGAAAAATTGACGGTGGCGGTGGCGGTGGTTCGTTTTGGGGACGACTTAGCCGCTTCTTCTGGACCACAGTTCGCAACATTCCATGCTTCAGGGGCTCCGTTTGAGTGCTGATAGACCGTGTACCGTTATCATTGTCCTCGACAATAACTTGAGTATCGCGAGAAGTGATTTTCGAGACACGTTTTCGTGGCGCCATAATCTCTAGAATATTCCACATTATTGCAAGAAAAATTATTCATTAAGAGTCCTTAAACCAAAATGATGTTAGTCTCACCTTTTTTTTTAGTTTTCTTTTTTCTTTTTTTTTTTTTCAGTTATTTTCCTTTGGGAATGTTGCTTTCTCCCAATGAAAACACTAAATCGTTTGGGTTACTGACAAATAAAGTTATGCCCAATTTGAAGGCATCAAAAACATCAAAAGCAAGGCTAACTAGATCACAGAAAAATGTAACTACTTATCAAACTAACATGACTTAATGCCAACTTGACAGGAAAAGTCAAAAAGAAATCGAATCGGTTTAAAAAAAAAAGCGCTTCGAAAATTATACATAAACGGAAAAAGTTTAAAGTTAAAAAAAAAAAAACAACAATTAACTTTTTTAATTCGTTCCAAGTCAAGATTAGATTAATTATATGCTTTATGCATAAATCGGGGAAAAAAATAAACATAATTCTATTTAATTGCGTACGGAATTAAAATATTGCCAATTGATTTCGAAAACGCATTATTAGTGATAGATTTGCAGCTTTATCTTGATCGAAATTGTTAAATAATACTACTTAATACATATATACTTAGTGTGTATTTCTTTTAAATAGATAATGCTCCGCGTTAATATAATTATTATAATTATATGTAATTATAAATTAAAGCTAACCTGTGAAATCGGGATATATGTACATATATTGAGCCCATAAAAATAATGAAAATTTACTGAACTTTTAACGTTATTTTCTAGCTGTTATAGTTTTAAAGAAAAAGAGTTTTATATGAATTCTGGGGGCGTAAGGGGGCGTGGCCGAAATTCCAATTAACTCCATACACTTACATTCTACACGAGTCTACATACCAAATTTGGTGGCTCTAGCTCTTATATTCTCCGAGATCGAGGTGTTCATACAGACGGACATGGCTAGATCGACTCGGTTGTTAATCCTGATCAAAAATATATATACTTCCGTCTGCCTGTTACATACATTTTGGCGACCTTAATATACCATTCACCCTATGGCTGCATGGTATAACAAATTCATCCTATGGGTCGAACTCCAACCAGTGCTAAGGTCTGAGTCGAACCGATGAGTCGAACTTAACCAAAAAAAAAAATTTAGTACAATTTTTATGCGTAAATTCTGCGGATTTGATCATGGTCAGGTAGATATAGTCTACGGTTATCTATTTCTATCCCTCTCTAGCTTTCAGCTGGATCGAATTATATATTGGGCCGAATTGGGCCCTTATGATAATCCGCTCCTGATCAGGTCTCTATCAGCATGCTTTATCAAGACCCGAACAAAGCAAACACAAACAAAGAAAATTTACAATGCATTTTATGGGGTCGTAGCGACCTTTGGATATCCTAAGATCTCTCATGTGTATGACAAGTAGGCCTATAGAGTTTGTCAACCCAAAATTTAAAGGTGCCAAGATACCCAACGCATTGTAGGGCATCCAGTGGACAAAAACGAGTTGCAGATAAAACATTTCCATTCAGTCAGCAGCAGCATCAGTAGAGTAGAGGCAATGCCACGTCCTGTCCTTTTAATCCATGGCGGAGCCGGTGACATCTCGGATGGCCGAGTAGCTGGAAAATTTGCTGGAATCAAGCAAGCTCTGCGTGCAGCCTGGAAGCATCTGGCCGAGGGGGAAGAGAATGCCGCCTTAAATGCTGTGGAAGCTGCTGTCCGCAGCATGGAACTGGATGAAGCCTTCAATGCCGGCTACGGGGCCTGTCTCAATACCAAGGGTGAGGTTGAAGTGGAGGCCAGCCTGATGGAGGGCAAGCACTTGGGTGCCGGCTGCGTGACACTCTTGCGTGATATAATGCACCCGATAAGCGTGGCCCGCCGCCTAATGGAGAAGAAACGGCATACGTTCCTTGGGGCAACAGCTGCCCAGGAGTTGGCCATCGCCACGGGCAGTGAGCAACTGGCAGCGGGATCCCTGTGGACAGCCTCGGCTCAGCAGGCTCTGGATGAGTTCCTGGAAATGGAGAGGCAAGGCAAGGACACCATTTTCGCACGCACCGAACTAGCTGGCATTGAGCCCAGTGGTGAAACAGTGGGAGCTGTCGCCCTAGATGCCACTGGCCAGATTGTGGCGGGCACCTCAACTGGTGGCATCACTGGCAAATGGCCGGGACGCATCGGGGATACCCCATTACTGGGCGGTGGCACCTATGCCGACAATTATATTGGTGGCATCTCCACAACGGGGCATGGCGAGACCATAATGCGTTATAATCTCGCTCAAAGGATATTGGCCGCCATGCGTTATGGCAAATTAACGCCCCAGGAAGCCTGTGAGCAACAATGCAAGGAGATGACACAGCGCATTGGCGGCACCGGCGGAGCCATTGTGATTGATCCGCAAGGTGAATTGGGCATTAGTTGGACATCGAAACGTATGGCCTGGGGCTATGTACGAGACGATGGCATCATACACTACGGCATTGAGCACCAGGTGATACACCAAGAGCCTTTGTTTGATGAATCGAAGGCAGCATAAAAAGAACATCTAAAAATAAATACATATATATATAAATCAATTTTCTTGTCATTTAATTCATATAAATTACTTATCAATCTAAATGAAACTATCCCCTCTCTCTCTCTCTCTCTCTCTTTCTCTCTTCTCCATTCCAAACTTAAAACTAACATTTGACTTTTTATATTAATTAAAAGCCCAAAACTGTTGCTTAAATTAGATCTTAATTTCCTTAACAATTGCACTTTCATGAAGCTATGAATTGACATGAGGATCTAGGAAACTAATCTCTAGTCATGTTTACTTGACTTATGCAAGTAATTTCAATTAATTTCTTTACATAATATCAACAAACAAAAAGTTTATATAAAAAAAAAATACACCTGCATTTTTTGTAAAAACATTTTTTGGCAGCGCTTAAAAAGCAAATTAAAACTAAAGTAATTTTTTATATATTCGATTGGCTCAACTCTTTTGTCCTTGTGGTGCCACCTCACGTTGGGATTCGTGTGCCTCGGTCTGGCCATAGCAATGCTTTGTCCTGGCATTGCGATATTTATTCTCATGCTCAACGGAATGGGAATTGGTGCGACACTTGACCAAACACAATTCGAAATGATCCTCCACCTGGGCATAGATATATCTTTGTGCATTGACCGTTTCCAGGATAGTTTCGAGTAAGGGACGCTTGTCGGGATGGAGACAGCAGGAGACACAATATTCATAAATTTCACAGCACATCGATGTCTGATTGCAGGTATGGCAACTATAATAGCTAACATCGGGCAGTTCCGAGTTGCAACAGCCGCTGGGTAAGATCTGCTCACGTTGGCACACAAAGCCCAGTTCATCGGCCAGCCATTGGATACCCTGTACAGAATTTCGGCAATGCTGGTCAGGATCATGTGTGCGATTGAGCTGTTCATCGGGTTCCAGGAGCTGTTGATGCCAGAGCAGGGGGCGTGTACGTTGCACCACGTAATCATCATAGTGCAGGGTATTAAACGGATTCTGCAAACGGGGATTTGATGAAAATCTTAAAGAATTGCAATGGTTAAATGATTTTCGTTACCCGATCAAAAAAATGACCAAGTATATAGATTAGAAGTAGAAGGACAATCACTATATAGATGATGCGTCGTCTTAGGAGGCGGGTCAAGGCAGCTGGCCACATTGGAGGAGCAGCAGCCAACTTGGTCTTAACTTTTATTTAGGCAACGGCAAGGGCAACATCTCCAATGGATTTTCTTCAAAAAAAATAAAAATACACGTCCTCTTCCAGTCCTCCGCCACCTTGAGCATTTGTTGGGGCATTTGTTTTGCCGTTTGCGTTTGTTGTTTCCTCTTTGTTTTGCTTTGTGCAAGGTTTTCTGATTTCAAAATTTTGCTGTTGTTTCTATTTTTTTTTCTACTCCTTTTGTTTTGATTTGGGATATGTGAAATCAGCTGTTAGAGTTGCCAGTCTTTTGGTTTGACTTATCGATAAGAAATGTTAACATGCTGTTAAATACTTACATACTGTTAACGCCTGGTCGATTGTGTGTGTATGTGCCCTATATTTCTGTGTGCTTGCGTGTGTGTGTGTGTGTGTGTGTGTATTTGTTTGGATGCGTGTTTGTGTGTTTTGTTTAACTTTTTACGAAATATTATTGGCAATACGAGTTCCGAGATTTGCAGCTGGCTTCAAATCTTTACCCAATGCCCGCTCCCAAAACGTCACGGGTAGTGGATCTGGCCGCCGTTTGCCTTATCTGTCTACGTGAAGAGGCTGGTTACTGTTCGATTTATGGCCAGGACTTGGAGACGCCGCACATGCAGATTGTGGACAAGATACGCAATTGCAGCTCCTGGCACCTGGAGTCGCGTCTCATTAAATTGAATCGTTTGCCCGATAAAATATGTCACGGCTGTCGCAACGAACTGAGCATCACCTATAGATTCCAACAGAAATGCCTGGAGGCCCAAAGATTGTTCGAGGCGGCAGCAGCACCGCCCGAAATCGAAATGATAATGGAAGAGCTAGAGGAGGAGCGGCTGAAAATGATTGCCGTACCAGCACCAGAGATCGAATTGATTATGGAAGAGATCGAGGAGGAGCGTTTGAAAATGCATTTGGAGGAGCAACAAAAAGTCAAAGTGCCAGCCAGTTTAAAGATCAAACGAGTCGGTATCGAGGTGGAGGCCGAACTGGAATCTACTCTGCTCGTGGTCCCCAAAGCGGAGGAATTTCAGGAGGGTGATGATTTTCTCGATAACGACGAGGTGGATGATGATGATGATGATGACCAACAGGAGACGGAGCAGGAGCAGTTGGTCTTAAGTCTAGATGAAGTGCCCCTCAAAGAGACCAATTGGGACGCTGATTCACTGTCAGCATCGGCACCATCTTTAAATTTGGCCAACGAAACACCAGAGGAAGAGGATGACGGCGAGGAAGATGGTGAATATGTACCGCCGACAGTGATTCCAATTAAGGCCACCAGCAATCGTCAGCAATCACGCCCAAGATCACGTTCACGTTCCAATGCCCAGACGCAACAGCAGCAGTCGCAGTCGCACTCACATACTGCATCGAAAATCTGTGAAATCTGTGGGAATACCTATAAATATCAGCATGCCCTCAATGCCCACATGAGGCGTCATCGGAACGAGCGTCCATTTGCCTGTGAGGTATGCCAGAAGGCATTCATCTCGAATGTGGAGCTGCGACGTCATATGCGTGTCCATACGGGCCAGAAACCCTACGGCTGTCGGTTCTGCGATCGGCGGTTCTCTGACTTTGGCAGCAGTAAAAAACACGAGAGGATTCACACCGGCGAACGTCCCTATGTCTGTGAAGTGTGCAACAAGGGATTCGCCTATGCCCATGTCCTGTCCGTTCATCGGCGTACGCATACGGGTAAAAAGCAATTTCAGTGCCTCGAATGCGACAAAGGATTCACCAAGAAATCTTATCTGGCCTCACATCTGGAGCAACATCATACCAAGAAACAGCAACAAGAACAGCAGCAGCAACAGCAGCAGCAGCCTTTACAGGATTCCCAACCAGCTGCCGAAGATTTACCTCAATTGATCATTATCCAAGAGCAAACAAAAGTCCTGGAGGATGGCATTGTAACAAATGATTTCATGTTCAATGAGGAATCGGCCACCAATGAGGACCAGCAGCATCATCATCGTCATCAACAAGCCGATGAAGACGACAACGATGATGATGATGGCGTTGCCCACGCTGTTGATAGTGATGATGACAATGATCACAATGATAATGACAATGACAATGATGATCATGTGGGCTTTCATAATGTTGGCTCTGTTGTCAAGGGACCCTACGAGCTAGTTGTCGAGGGTCTCTTGGGTCCAGATGAATTTGTCTCAACCGGTTCAAAATATTTAATAGATTAATATACACTAGAATGGATCGATCTCCCCTATTCAAATTTAAATTAATAACCTCCCCCCCCGCCACCCCCTACCTCCCATCACCGTCCCATACTCTTAGCTTATAACTAAGAAAAAGAAAAAAAAAACATTGCAAACTGTGTAAATAAATAACAAGAAAATTGATTCGAAGAAATAATAAGAACTAAAGTATGACATTTCGCTGGTTTCCCATGTGTTTATTTTTTTCGGTGCCACGACTTCTTTTTGTGATAGCAACCAAAAAATGAGGCAATACACAACGAAAAACCAAAACAAAAACTCCCAACTGTGTAAACTTTGTTTTGTTTAGACACTACAGTGAGCTCTCTCTACACTAACCTGTGTCGTTTGTTTGTCTTTAGTATTAGAAAGCATTAGAATACATACTCCAAGCCGATTTTGGTTACGAATAACAATTTATATACAATTATTTGTATACAGATTGAGGAAAATTCCGCCTTGGACACTATAAAAACTTTGTCACAACTAAAAATGTTTGTGCAATTAGTTATAGATTTCAGAGGAATCGATATGGTTATCCGTTTTTAATTTAATTTAACAAAATAATAACTTATCAGTGACGGATTAGCCATGCTAGGGGCCTCTGAGTGGGCCTAGGGGGCATCGTAATCTCCATCCTCATCAAACAAGTCTACATACCACATTTGGTGGCTTTAGCATTTTTAGTCTCCAAGAAAATAAGTTTTATTCAAATTAAGGGGGCGTGGCAAAAATTTAAAACAAACTTCATCTGCCTGCTCCCTACATCAGGCTACATCCCAAATTTAAAAGCTCTAGCTCTTATAGTCTCTGAGATCTGGTTGTGCATACAAACGGAGAAGGCTAAATCGCCTCGACTCTTTGGGGTCCTTTACCGCACGTTGACTATACTATGCCATAAAATTAATATATAACTTTTTAAACTCGTTTAGAAACTGACAAAAATAAAACATTTCACAAAAAACCATTCATTATCTATGGGAATCTGTAATTTGGACAGTATTCCAAGTTCTAAAACACTGAAAACTAAATTTTTGGTCTTACTTTACTTAAGAATTGCTCAAGTCCCCGTGCTGGCTTAATCCGACACTGATAACTTTCATTGAATCTTAGGAAGTACGTGAAATATTTAAAGTTTTTGAAGACCTTCTGAAATTGGTCAAAAACTTTGCCGCCAAAATGCCTCCTTTTCAGATCTTTGAATGTGAGATCCTTAAAACAAGATATCAAGAGTTTACCTTAGGAATTTCATCCAATATGAAAAGTTCAAAGGTTTCAATTTTAGAGGCCCATTAGAGACTTTTTTGCGGTTTATCAGTTATGGTCATGGAATTTTGTACGCTTGTTTAAGACCTTTTTAAGGTTTATCAGTGAAATGTAAACACTTTTGGATGGGCTTATCTGGCTAGAGCACTTTAAATTCTTAAATGAATTAGTGGAACGATATAGACAAAGTGAAAACTAAACAAATGAGTTTTCAACAGAATATTACTCGATCCCAACTGAGGCCAATGAAAATCCAAGACTGGAAATTAGAATAGAAAGAATAATTCTAGATAGATTTGATTTTGTATAAAAAAATTCGTATATTTGCTAGATTTTAACATCATTTTAGGTAGTTTTTTTTTAGTATTAAATAGTTAAATACAAACATATTGGAAGGAATGACAGGTGGATAGATAGGGGGGGAATTATTAAATAGAATTGTTAATAATTGTTCTAACTTTCACACGAAAATACACCTATTTTGAGGGTGGGGGGCAGTCTTCACTGTAGATCAAGCCACAATTGCTGAGTGGACTAAAGAACTGAGCAAAAAAAAAAAAAAAGAAAACAAATAAAAAAGAACCGAACTTATGGTGATGAAGGGGAAGAGGCGAATGGAAAGGGGGTGGGGGGACGGAGGGGCGGCAGTGTTTCGACAACGTTCTTGAACCGGTTTCTCGAGGTAATGTCCAAAAGAAAGCCAAAAACGTGGAAGAGACGAGGTCAATGCTTTGGCCCCAAAGGCAGATATCAAGAGTCAATGGCGAATTATGATTAACATATATCATATATATATATATATATATATATATAATTTATTTTTAAACTATTGCAAAATAGTGGGGCTGGGGAGTGGGTTGGGGCGGAGGGAAGGGCTTGGGTTATATAAACTTAAAAGAATTCTTTAAAAAAAATAAAAAAAAAAAACAAAAAGAATGTATTTTGGTGGTCTATCTCTCGTGTAGTTCGTTGCTTGCTTGGTTACTTGGTTGGTCCTAGATTCTTAAAGCTAATCCTCAAAGGTGATGCGACCAGGTCCATGATTTTTCATATAACGCCTATACGCCTTGTATCTGGGATTCTCGGCCAACTTCTTTTTCATCTCCTCATCCTGTTCGGCCTTCCATGCCTCGAACTGATCACGTTTCCACAGTTCCAAATGCAGATATTCCTCAATTTGTTTATCCTCTTGGGCATTGAACTGATGCTGACCCATTTTCATATAACGCCGTATTAGATATAGCTTCTGCTCCCGCCCATAAGGCTGCTTGAGTAACGTGTAACGCCAAAACCATTGGGCATGCCAGATGAGAAACGACAGCAGGGTATACGGACAGATGAGCAACTGCACCCAGAGGACATCCCATAGGGTGGGCTTGGCATAGCCACCTTGGACATCCATTTTCTCCTCAATCACCTTGCGTATAATGCTCTCCAGTTCCTCCTTTTGATCGGCCTTTGAGAGACGATTCTTGCCCTTCCGATTATGAATGCGTTCCTGTATCTCATCCTTGGCTATATCCAAAGCTTTGTTACGATATTTTGGCACTGTGGCAAAGTACTTAATGGCCGAATCGTAACGCTGCCATCCGGAATAGTATTGGATTATCGAAATGATGGTCAATGTGACCACAATGACGATGCGTACATCCACTTTGGGTGCCACACGGCGGCGATAATAGCGATAGTAATGCGCATAGTAGGCATCCGGATTGTCCAGCATATAATCGTAGTCCGTACGTGATTCCTCATCTCGCAATATCTCATATGCCGTGGCCAGAAGCTTGAATTGCTCCTCAGCGATGGCCTTGGCCTCCTGACCGCGATGCAAATCCGGATGATAGCGTCGGGCCAATGAACGATATGCCTTACCGATTTCCGATTTGGACGATTCACGTGTCACACCGAGCACATCGTAACAATTCTCTTTGCCACAGTAGAGACCCTCGAGTAGTCCCCAACTGACCGATGGCCAGAGGGTTAACATTAATAGGCAGGTAATAGCTAGGCGAGACGACATCTTCAATCAATCCAAATCCAGAAGGAACTAACAGGAACAGCTGTTTACTCTGTGCAACTGTTGATCGTCGTCGCCGACTTCCCCCCTAAGTGTCACGTTGCGGTTTCTTGTTACCGATTGCTGTTGCCGCGTCTGCTGCTGCCGCTGCTGCTGCTGCGGCTGTTGTTGCTGCTGGCTTTGCGCCGCTTACAATTCGACACCTTTAAGTGGGTAGTTTATCTACTTGTATTCAAAACAGACTCAATAGACTTGAATTTAGTATCAAATGAAAAGTAAAAATTCTCCGAGTCCGACCTCGGATGCGCTTTGGCGTTTTGTTGCTTAGTTTTTGTAGAATTAATAAAAGAAAGAATTTCATTTAGAGTTGTCAAACAAAATCAAATAAAGCGTTGCCAGATGACAACTTTTGGGAACAGCTGATCAAATAAGCGGGGTTTTTTTTAAAAAGTTTTTATTTAGAATTTGACATTTTCTGCTTTTATAAAAAGAGTAAATACATTTTGTGTTTATCTGTTTAATTCGCCAACATTATAATCGAAAAGAGTGTTTGGATTTTTCTTGTGTGTCCAAAGTTTTACCAAAAACCCCTTTAAGAAAATAGTTTACAAAAGAGTATAGAAAATGTAACAAACGGTAGCAAATTTCAGCTAAACATCTTTTATGTAAAGTAAACAATACTAAAAATTAAATATATATGAATTTTAAAAAGAGCGGTTATTAAATAAAACGTTCTGGCAAGCCCATTAGTTATTTAATGTGCGACGTTAACCAACACTGATTTTGCTGCATATTCACAACACTGTTATCTCGAGTAATTTAACAAAATAATATTTACAAAAAGGCACTCACACAGCCAAAAGCAGAGTTAAAGGCGAGCGAGATCGAGAGCGTAAGCACAAGGCAAATAGCTAATCATTACCTTCCCTTCTACACACAAACACACACTATCTTCCAGTCTCTCTCTCTCCCTCTCTCTCTTTCTCTGTTTCTCCTGTCGCACCTGTCGTCAGTTAGTTGGTTGGTTTTTGCGATTGGCCTTCACACCTTTTCAAGTTGATATTTGATTGAAATTTTCTGTGTCTTTCTTTGTGATATTGTTATTACAGTTCGCGGTACGCGGTTCGAGTTGATCGCTAAACCACCCTTTGTGCTTGGTATTTCTGTGGGCCATGCTTTGGACAGTTCATTTGGATGGTGGACCTCAGCGTGTGAATCATGGGGCAGTCGGTGTTGGCGATTTCATCTACAGCTTTGGCGGATACTGCACGGGCTACGACTACCGTTTCAATGAGCCGATGGATGTCCATGTCCTCAATGTCCATACGTTGCGATGGTCGGTGGTGCCGCAGCAGGTCGACAAAGATGGAGTACAACTAAAGTATCCGGAAGTGCCTTTTCAGCGCTATGGCCACACAGTGGTGGCCTACAAGGAGCGCATTTACATATGGGGGGGACGCAACGATGAGAATCTCTGCAATGTCCTCTATTGCTTCGATCCCAAGCTGGCCTCGTGGAGTCGTCCCAATGTGAGTGGCTGCCTGCCAGGTGCTCGAGATGGCCATTCCGCCTGTGTCATTGGCAATAGCATGTTCATCTTTGGTGGCTTTGTCGATGAGATCAATGAGTTTAGCTCGGATGTGCATTCCCTCAATCTGGACACCATGGAATGGCGATATGTCCAGACTTTCGGTGTGCCGCCAAGCTATCGAGATTTCCATGCTGCCGTCGCCTATGAGCAGGAGCGTATGTATATCTTTGGCGGCCGCGGCGACAAGCACAGTCCCTACCACAGTCAGGAGGAGACCTATTGCCATGAGATTGTCTATCTGGATATGCGCACCAAAGTCTGGCATCGACCCTTCACAGCCGGCAAGGTCCCGGTGGGCAGGCGGAGTCACAGCATGTTTGTTTACAACAAACTAATATTTGTCTTCGGCGGCTACAATGGCCTGCTCGATCAGCATTTTAATGATCTATACACATTTGATCCCATGACCAAACTATGGAATCTAATTCGGGCCAATGGCCAGGCACCCACAGCAAGGCGGCGGCAATGCGCCTTGGTGACTGGTTCGAAAATGTTCCTTTTTGGCGGCACAAGTCCCAAACCGTGTCCACAGACAGCGAGTCAAACTCCAGATGGTGGTCAGTCGGGGACAACGGCGGCACAAGCACAAGCAGCGGCGGCAACAGCCGCAGCAGCATCCTCAACCGTCACTCTAATCGACTATAGTGATCTGCATGTCCTAGATTTTGAGCCCACCCTAAAAACCTTGGCCACTATGGTGGTGCTGAAACATCAATTGGACATAACTGGGCTGCCGCGTTCATTTCGTGCCGATTTGCAAATGCTTACCCAGCCGAACAGTATTAGTCGTCCAATTAATCAGGCCGGCTAGCGAGCTTGGACTAACCAAAAACAGAAAAAAACAAGAAAGTGATGGATGAATTTCGGAATTGGCCCCGCTTTTTGTCAAACTGCCACAAAAACAACTCGATGGTTATCATCTTGAAAGTCCTGCAGTGGTTCCTAGTCTCAGGCTCCGTCTCCCCCCATCCCCCCTCTTCCCAGTTACCACTAACCATAGATCACATAGATGGGACAAACGCATGATTTTTTGATTGCAAACGCTAGCCTAGTCATGGAACCCCAGAGAACTTCGGGAAAAACCCGAACGTTCGTACCATGGTGAAATAAGTACAAGGTGATGTATCCCGTCGGCAAATCGTACGGTCTTATGCATGATAAAAAAAAAGGTAACCCGTCAACTGACAACTGCCGACGAAGTCGAACGACAACTGGAATAAGACCTCGTCGTGAGCAGCGCTGCTGCCGACGGGACCACCTTGTACTTATTTCACCATGGTCTGTGCTAGACTAAATTATTTTCGTAGCTGCTTGGCCCTCTTCCCACTTTACGCTCTCATTGAGAGTACGAACGTTCGTTGTTTTCCCAAAGTTCTCTGGGGTTCCATGACTAGGCCATGAGGCAGCGCTGCTCACGACGAGGACCGTACGATTTGCCGACGGGACCACCTTGTACTTATTTCACCATGGACTAGGCTAGCGTTTGCAATCAAAAAATCATGAG
The DNA here is from genome assembly GCF_018902025.1 of Drosophila willistoni. NCBI lineage: Eukaryota > Metazoa > Arthropoda > Insecta > Diptera > Drosophilidae > Drosophila > Drosophila willistoni. The sequence continues at coordinate 12,107,355 of NW_025814052.1, forward strand.
TTTGTCTGTCCCATCTATGTGTTCTATGGTTAGTGCTACTACCGATCTTTTCCCCACAAAAGAAAAAGAAAGAAACCTAACACAAAACAATGTACTCGAAAAACATACCGAATAACGCAAAATTTCGGATCATCGAAATTAATGTACCCTTTTGGCAGAAGGAAAACCCAAATAATTAAATCTATAATATCTTTAAAGTGGGTCCGATCTGAGTAAGAAAGCTATAGAACTGATCCCTTTCTACAGATGCTCATTTAAATTAAAAATCACTTTTATTATCCTTGACTAAGTTTTTAGCAAATTTTTATTTTTTTCGGACACATAAAGTACTTAATTTAGGGATAAGGATAGAGGTTAATCCGAAGGAGTCCTTAAACCCGCTTCATCCTCTGCAAAAAGTGCATAGAAAACAAAAAAATAGTTTATGAAACTGATATTTCTTCTTTTTCGAATTATATATATACATACATATAAATATATTAATAATTATTATTATTACAATTAGTCGTCGTATAGAAGGAAACAATAAATTTAAAATAAAACAAGCAAAAGACAAAAGTTTTTCAATTACTTTTCAAACAAAGAAAAGTAGTTAATTGTTTATAATTTTCGCACTCTTTCTTACTTTTGCTGTTGTCTCATTCTATTATACGCGTTTGTTTACATTTTGGTTAATTTTAAATTGGAAGGTCGTTACGAAAATTTACTTTTATGGTGGTTTTTCGAGCTAATTAATTGCCATGCTGTCATTCAGGCTCCATTGTGGGGGAGAGGGAGGGTAGGGGTAATGATAATTTCAAGTACAAGTACATACAACTTCCTAATGCCCCCTTTAGTTGTGGTTCGACGATGAATATTTATGAGAATTCTTTCTAATTTATGCATATGTACATTGGTATATAGGTTGACTGGCCCCTCAACTCCCCTCCCCTCATCGGTTGGGATTAACCCACAGCACTTGTATAACCACGCACAGTCAGATAACCATTAATTATATCCGATGGCATGTGCTGCATGGAGGCATATTCCTCGGCATTGGCATAACGTAATTTTGTATGCGGATCGGCATAGGGTGCCGGTAATCCACTTATATCGGAATACTTCTTGGCTGGTATTAACGAGGGCGGTGCATTAAGTGTGAAATCTGTGTGTATGTGTGTCAAATATCAATTATTGAATGAACGAATGCAGGATAATTGCCATTTAATACTCACAGGTCGGCGTATCGGAGGATTGTTTTTGATTTTTTTCCATATTACTGATTTGCCGCAGAGGGCGGTAGACACAGTTTTTGGGAAAGGCAAATGGCCGTTTGAAAGAACGTTTTGGTTTAGCTGTTTGTTCCATTTGTTCAAAAAAAAAAGAAAAACTAATACAAATTAAAAAGATTCCTTAGTTAACATTCGTTTGTTTAGATGCTTTGTTTTTATTTTTGCTTAGTGTGACCAAATTGGGTTAGGAAAGAAAGGAAAAAGAAGTCCATTAAAATTATTTTAGCACTTACGCCTTGCATAAGTAAACAAATCTCATTTTATATAGACGAACTAAATTCGGGTGCACAAATATATCTTTGTTTTATAATTTTCAATGTATTTCAGTAAGACGTTTTAGATTGGCGCGATTTGTTTTGAAAAATACTGACTTATCGATAACTTCTTGAAACATCTGTTTGTGGTCACACTCACCAGACAGAATAGGGTGCACAAATAGGGGGTGCAGCAGCAGCCAGCAGGCAGCAGCTAACAAATCAACAACAACAACAAACAACAAAAGAGAATTAGCCACAAAATCCAAAAAGATAAAGGGAAAAAAATCGAATTTGCTGTAAGAATGATTTTGTGTTTGTAACTCTAACTAAGCCAGCAAAGAGGATAAAAAAAGGAAAGAAAATCAATTTATTAAGTAAGTTGTGACAAAAATTTGTTGTAAAGTGTGTCAATTGTGGCTTAACCGCCCCCCTCCAATACCCCATCTATTGCCCCCGCTGCCCCATGCAACAACGTTCTGCACTCAACTAATAATTGCAACGCAGAAAAATTTGTTTGTATTTGTATGCTTATAGTTCTGTATATACAAACGTTGGTGTGTGTGTGCGTGTGTGTCAGTGTGTGCAGATAGCTGTTTTTCGTCTTGTTCTGCTATTTTTATGCGTATATTCGGTTTTTTTTAATGTTTTTTCATTCTCTTTTTACATATGCTTCTTGTTCTTGTTGTAGTTGTGTATAGAAAAAAAATTGCGTCTTTTGGCAAACTCCAAACAACGTTCAGAGCGAGCGAGATAGTTGCGATGTATTAAAAGTTCATTCCTCTGATCAACCTCTCTCTTGCTCTACCTCTCTCGCTCTCTCTCTCTTATACTACCTATCTTCTTCTCAACCTGTGCGTGTGTGTGTGTGTGTCCACAAACACAGCTGACTTTGTTTATGCTATGCTTTACCACTCTCCCTCTCCCTTCTCATCATGTTTTCACTCAAAACATGTATTCTCTCTCTCACTCTTTCTCTGTTGCCTCTATATTCCATCCCCTTTCTATGCTGGCCTCTCTCTTTCACTCCCACACTTTGTTAGCATCGCAACGCAATAAATTTTTTCTGATAAGACTTTTTTTTTTGTTATTCTGTTTCATCAGCTGTTCAGTTTGTTTTCATGTATGTATTGCTTTATTTTTGTTTTTTTTTCGCCATTTGTTTGTTTTCTGATAAGAACGGTCACCTATTTTGTTATATTTTTTTGCTATCTTTTGTTGTTGTTGTTTCTGAATAAATCAAACAGCGTCGCCATTGACGTTATTGACCCCAAGCAAAACACCAACAACAACAGTAACAGCTACAAAATTGTCCCAGGGGGTCGTGCAAAGGTTTGGTCGAGGGGTTGGCCGGGGGGAATTGGTACTTTCAGTGATTTGCTTCTTTTGGTTTTAATAATAACAAAAGGACAGACAGGGTAAAAAGAAACCAAACAACGCAAAAGTTCTATTGACTTTGACAAGCAAAGAGCAAGAAAGAAAGAAAAAAACTGAATTGTTAATACTTAGCACACCGACGCGCAGTTACCCTTCACTCAATTTATCAATTGAGCTTTGCTTATACATATATGTCATAACCTTTGCGATGGAGCATAGAGAAACCGTTATGAATTATTAAGCCAGCAACAACTTACGAAGCAACGGTAATTTCTGCTTCTTCTTTGAATTACAAATGTTATTGCATTTGTCCTTTGTGTGTGTGTGTGTGTGTTGTCTGCGCGCTGCTTTGCTGCAACGACACGACGCGACGCGTCTACTTATCGTCAGCGTCGGCATTAACGCCAACGTCGCCGTAAACGTTAGCAGCAGCAGCAGCACTGTTGCTGCTTTGCTTTTGCTCAACACTTTCAAACGTTCGTTGCATATCGCACATATCGGGTCCCGTTTAGCAATCTTTCTTGATATTATTGTTAATTTTCTTCTTAAGAAAAAAAAAAAGAACATAAAACAAATAAGAAAATCAAACCAAGTGGAAGGGCTTTTAATTATAATTAATAGACATCAGAGAACACAAAACGTGAGTGAGTGAAACAAAAGCTGTTTGTTTATTTTTGTTGTGTTGCCTGTTTTTTTTTATCTTTGTCGCTTTTGCCAATATTCGTTAGTTCTTTTTGTTTGTTGGTTCAGTGAACTGATGAAGATTTCTTAATTGGAATGCTAATTATTTTATTGACACGCCTTCAAAAGGCCGCCTCCCACTGCTTTTTTTTGTTTTCTTTTTTTTTTTCTCAATCTCTTTGTTGTCTGCTGCTGGCCAAGTGCATTTCCCTTTCGCTCACTAGCTATCTCTCGCTCGCTCCCTCACCCACTCTTTCGCGCTGTCTTTGTTCCTTACGGGAGATTTCTTTGTTCGGGAAGAGAGAGTGAGTGGGAGAGAGAGAGAGGGAATACAAACAAAAACAAAAAAAAAAAACAAAATATTGTTCTGGCGCAGACATCGCAGCTGACGCAGGCGTTATTTGCATCGGCGTCTGGATTATTTGGTCGTTGTGATTGAGTGCAGAACGTGGATCTCGGCAGACGTGGCCAGGAGCAAGACCAGCAGCAGTTGAAGTTTATAATTATTATAAAACCTTGAGACTTATATATATATCGCCGGTTATAACGGTAAAGTGTTATAAGAAAATCTAATTCCTGCCTTAGGTGCGGGGATATTTTTCATAAAAGGACAAACCTAACCTCTTTGTCCTTGTACCAATTGGAAAAAGCAACTTTTTACCAACATCTTAAACAAAAATCTGGCATAAACGAACTTCTTATTGGCGTCGGATTTGACATTTCTTATCAGACATATTCGGTCTAGTTTTTAGTCAAAGATTAAAATTATTTCAAATAATTTGATCGTTAAAAAGGCCAGCAATCTTTTATTTCTTCTTTTTATCAAAATACGCTCTTTTGACGTTTTTTCCATTTCTTTTTTTTATTTCCATTTCATTCAAAAATATTACCTTAAAATATTTGTCAGCAATAATAGACAAAATTTGATTTAACCTTCAAGATTTCTTGAATTAGAAATCTCTTTTTAAATTTACCCCTTTTAATAATAATCAGATCATAAAAAGAATTCCACAAAAATATCTGTCAAATATTAAATTGTTTTGAGATCTATCCAATAAAGAAGAAATTAAAGAAATCCTTTAGTTAAAGACACGAAAACTTAATCAGTTAATCCTTTCGAAAACGAATTAAAATATGGCCTAAAGGCCAAACTAATTCTAAAAAATTTAACAGTTCAGGTCATTGAATTCTCGAGGATATTTTCGATTGAAAAATAAATTGTGATGGGTATCAAGGACCAAATTGTTAGTCTATGTAAACCATAGTTACATCATAAAAGAGAACAGATACATAAATATATGGATTTAATATATAATTATATAAATATATGTAAATACATATGCATAATGATTAGCCACCTCAATTGTCGTTTGACCGACTTTTCCCATATAATGTGAATTTCTACAAGTAAAGAAAACAGACAAACACATAAATCAATGGAATTAAATATGTATGAATGAATATATGAGTGGAGAGACTGACTGTATGACTGACTGATTGAATACAATCATGAATCTCGACCAAAATCAAATGTAAAAATGTGGCCACATTTCAAATTTATCCGACAAAGTGATTATGGCGCAGTCATTTAGCCAAATTACCTGGCCAATACTTTGACTCACTGACTGACTGACTGACTGACTGACTGATTGACTGACTGAGTAGAATAAAGTGGAGTGTGATTCATGGCAATCAAGACAATGAACATTGTTGGTCTAATGGAGACTATCTATGGGCCCGGCCAGCTGTTTACTGCAAAATTCATCACCTATAATGTACTTGGTGAAATTTTGTTGTTGTTGGTGTTGTTGTATATTTTGCCTAATGTGAAATGACGCGACTGCGCCCATAAATCATTTAGCACCCACTCCCCCCTCACAGCCAACCAACCAACCAACCAACCATCCAAAAAAGGCGCTAATAGGAAGAATGTCGACACCATCATCAACAACATGATTATCGTCAGCATATTATCTTCAGTTTGATCATAAAACAAAGGATTATTCATATATCATTTCCATCGATTTTCAAATTTTTCCTTTGAATGTGATTTTGTGGAAATTCGAAAAATATTTGAAAACTATAAAAACTATCAAAAATGTCGGATACATAAATACATCTTCTAAATGCATTTGGTAATCTGGAATGCGAGGTTTAACTCAAAAGTTGTCTCCTCTTGTGTTTGAAGGACAAAAGTTTCTTTGGAACTTTCTTGACTTTTGTGATCATTTTTTTTTCCAAGAATTTGTTTGTTTGTTCTCTCTTTTACGCTAAGCCTGCTAGGTGTTTGGAAAGAATTCAGTTATTGGATGTATATTGAGATATAAGCCAATATACATACTTACATATAGATATATGTATGTATGTGTGTAGATAATATAATATAAAATGGTCACCTAACCACCATTCCAGCAAACAAACGAAGCCACCCACCCATCCAACCATTTATCCACCTACCAAACACAAACACTGCTGGCAGGCAACTTGTGGTTTTTATTGTTGTTGTTGTTGTTGTTGCTATTGCTGTTGTAAATTCTGCCCACGGTATTGCTTACGTTCAGGGGGAACCAATAATAATTACCCATGTGGTTGGCATATGTGTATTGTCTGTTGTTGTTGCGTATATATATATATATGTATATAGATTGTCTGGAATTGGCAAATGAAAATCAATATTGAAAGCCCCCATAAACCCAGACCCAGACCCAGACCCGATACTAGACTGATATATACAAATGTTTGCTGAATGGATACATATATATGTAACTATAGAATTTCTGTTAACATTTAATTTATCTCGTTTGTCCGTTTACTTTACAGGCGAGAAAGGAAATCTGATCTGGGGAGACTGGAGAAAGCAAAACTCATTATTATCGTCTGCAATTGGTCAAGAGCAAGTGAGAGCTGTAAGCCCAATATAAACCGTTCAATGACAGCGGCCGCAGCAGCATTTGCTGTTGCTTCTGTTGTCTTCTGTGCGGCTTTTGTGACGTGGTCGTCGTGGACATATTCGTTGTCGTCATCTCTGTTGTCCGCCCACAGTTAACACGTTCAGTGTTGGACTAGAAGTGCTCTGAGCAAGAGCCATCGAAGGATCTCCAAGAAGGTAAATACAAGAAGAAATGGTAATACAGTTTGTCCCACATTAATAGAATCATCTTTGGTGGGGTTTCTAGGAATCAATTTGTTATTAAAAACGATTAGGAGAAGAAGTTCTTGCCTCCTGAAGTAGTCAATAAATGGTCCAAAAAGTCGTCATAGGGTTAAAATGTCGTCCTCAAAGCCAAGTTACGAAAACAATGATTACTTTTCTAGTCTATTGCTTACTTTAAGGGGCGTCGATGATGATTAAAGCAATTTGTTTTGACTTTAGAAAGAAAATTAGATGAAAAACCATGAGAGATGTGCCTATTCATGTGAACCATGCTGTCTTCCTTGGCAATGCATTTAATTTCTTTTCCTTTTTTTGCAGAGGGTGAAAGCAAACTGATCAGCCGAACCACACGCCCAGCCAGTTAACCAGCCACGCCAGCCAACTAAACGAAAATCAACCAACCAACCAACCAACCAACCAGCCAGCTAAACCAAGCCAAGCCAAGCCAAGCCATTATCAAGTGCACCCCATTTAGTTGGTTTCTTCTTCTCGTTAGAAAAACAAAAACAAAAAGATAAATAACTATTGCTACTGCTAATCAATCTGTGTTAACTGTGTTAAGCAACCGCACACAATGGTGAAAACGTTTCAAGCCTATTTACCGTCCACCAATCGGACCTATTCATGTGTTCACTGCCGTGCTCATCTCGCCTCCCATGACGAGCTCATCTCGAAATCATTTCAGGGCAGTCAGGGTCCAGCGTATCTCTTCAATTCGGTTGTGAATGTGGCCTGTGGCCAGACCGAGGAGAGAGTCCTGCTAACGGGTCTTCATGCTGTCGCCGATATCTTTTGTGAGTGCTGTAAAACGCCATTGGGTTGGAAATATGAGCACGCCTATGAATCGTCACAGAAATACAAAGAGGGTAAATTCATTATCGAATTGGCCCACATGATAAAGGAGAATGGTTGGGATTGAACGGCTGAAAGCGGCAAGCGATGGCGGCGGCAAACAAAACAAAAAAAGGATATAATGATGTTCGGTGTGTGCGTGCGTGTGTGTATATGTATTTTTTTTTTTCGAATGAATGATTGTATTGGCAAAGGACAACAACAACAACAACAACAACAACATAATATACACAAGCGTGGATAACGAGTGATCATAAGGAGCAGCAGCAGCAGCGGCAGGAGCAGCAGAGGCAGCGGCGGCGTCGGCAAATGCAAAGGGCTAGAGCGAGATAGCGGGCAAAAGTGCAGAAATATATACATATACACGCCACGTTGGTCAATTCAGAAAGAGAGAGAGAGAGAGAAAGAATAGAAAGAGAGAGACAGTTTTAGGGTTAACACAAAAAACCATATACTATAAAAAATGCTATTATATAGTACATAACTCGTCGTATCTTATATAAAACAAACTCACAAACACACACACACAACTCACACACACACACACACACACTTACTCATTCATCCATTCATTCAATTGCTTGAATTTGGGCTTTTTAGGCGAATAAAGCGATCTCCTGCGCAGGACGCAGCCTCTTTTGATAATGATAATGACAATGATCATGACGATTGTTGTTATTAGCGATTTATCGATTATCATATTGATATAAAAATATTGTCACAAACTTCAAATCTTCACACACACACACACATAAAAAACGCAAGCGAAACGGCAACAAAAACAATTTGAAAAACGTGTATTAAAATGAAACAAAAAACAAATAGGGGCAATAAATATAAGTACACATGACTGACAAATTTCAAAAATTTCAATATATATGTATATACATACATGCCCATGTGTATGTATTATGGTTTCTCTTCCATTTACTTAACGAAAAGGACCCTGTATATAAACTGTGACACTCATACGACATGTTGTCCGAAGGAAAAACAAAAAACCTTCATAGAGACTTTTAATCTAATGCCTCTTAAATTGGTTGTAATTTTTGTCTCTGTCTCTCTCTCTATAACCAGTGATTTTACAACTTGCATCTCTTTCACTCATTGCGGGTGTTCATTATATATATAAATTCTCCAAAGTTTATAGATTTCAAAACCAGATTCTATATCTCCTAAGTGACAAAATTTCTAAATTTTCTTTAGGAATTCTATTCTAAGATTTCATATCAGGGTTCTGGATACTTTCCTTCTCTCAAACCTAATGGAACCAAAATCTATATACATATGTATATGTACATATGTATATATATATTTTTCAAAAATTGTTCGAAAAACCGATTTAAATTGCATTCAATCTAAAGATCGACAAAAAAACAATCCTAGTCAAAAAAGAAATAAATTGTAATTGAAAAACAAAAACAAACGATAAGCCAAATAATTTTTGTGTTTTTTTTTTTTTTGGTATTTTGTTTGAATTTGACGTTTTGCAAGTTGCTTAAAAAATCAATAAATTTCTTATTGCCGAATTTTCATGTTGAAAAAGAAAAACAAAATTTGATCATATTGAAAGTACACGAAGATAACAAAAAAACTTGCACTGCCAAAAACAACAAGAATTAAACAAAATTCAAGACAATGCGAAATCAAAAAATCAGAAACGCACACACACACACACACACACACACAAACACATACAAACATAAATATATACACAGTGATAGACGTAGAAATACATAGAAACAGCTGAACACAGTGATAGATAGAAAAACAGATACAGATACATTCATGGCTCATGGATGACAGAGAGGGAGGGAGAGAGAAAGAGAGAGAGATAGAGATAGATATACATACAACCGATCGATGACCTACTTTATGGGCGAGCGGACAGTTTCCGGATTTGAGTTTTGGTGATGCAATAGCTTAGCGTTAGTTCCACCGGAAACCGGAAATGAGATGGAAACAGACACACAAACACACATACAAAGGCATAGAGATCCACACAAACCCAAACACACACACATACACAGAGACACATTTTTAACGTAGTAGTTATTAATGAAATTTAATTATTTAAATGCAAATTTTACATAGCAAGAAACACTCAGAAAAAAAAGATAACAAGAAACCGAAAGCATAGAATGGGATAAAAAGTAAAACTTCTTATATTTCAATTTTAAAAAAACCAAAACTAAATTTGTCAAACTTGAATTGTGTGGAATTAGCTAACGAAATGTGAAAGATAATACCGTAAACTCCTTACAGAGAGTTGACTTAATTTTAAATTTAACAAATATTTTGTTGTTGGTGTCGTATCAAAGGTCATGTCTCTCAGTTTTCTTCAATTTCTACACTTTTTGTTTTCGTATTATAATTTAAGATCTAGATTCGTTTTTGTTCTTAATGTGAATATTGTGTGGCTTAACACGATAAAGTGGGCGGGTCGGGGGCGTGAATGTGAAAGAAATTATATAAAATACAAGCATTATATGCGTTATATATACAAACAAACAAACAAACAAACAAAATGAAGAATATAAATCTATATATTTGTGAACAACAACAACAACAAATATCGTATATATTAGAAAAAGAAGAAGAAGAAAACAAAATGGAAATGGAAATATTTTTAAATATGCAAAAATAACTGCCAAGAACTATTCAAAGTTAAAAAAGAAAAAAAATGTTCTCTAATTAGTTATGATATACATATACATATGTGTGTATATATATAACTTTAATAATGAAATGAGAAAATATATATATAAATCTATGTAAATGTATATATTTTGTGGTAGAAAAAACAACAAGAAAAGAAAACAAACAATAAATTAAAACTTATATAAACGATAGACAAAACATTTAAGAAAACGAAAAAAAAAATATTTATTAAAAATTGTGGCCGAAATATCTTTTGTTTTAAAAACATAAATTGGCTGTACTTATTCCCCGAAATCATCGTCATCATCTCCCCTCCCATTCCATTCACTCCCCCCATTCAGCTTCTTCTTTTGAAATCACGAGCACAAATCAGAGACAGATATCGACACGAGCACTGGATACTTTTAGGCATTATATTCCATACAAAATAAAGTAATAAAAAACATAAACAAATTGAAACCACCTTGCATACATACACAACTGGCAACAAAAACTCAACTAAACTGTGTTTAAAACAAAAACAAAAACAACAAAAAAAGAAGCAAAGCAACAAAAATTAATATAAAATGAAATGTGAAGAAGGCAAAGCAAAGGAAACGTTAAAAAGCATAACAGCCAATTTATTATGCAAAAGCAAAAGATATAGATAAAAAATGAATCTAAAATATATTATATACATACATACATATATATGTATATATATATATATATATATATATATATTTAATAAATGAACAACTTCATTCAAGATTGCAATAAAGCGCATTTTTAGCTCAATTTTGTTTGCTCAACTTTTCTAGTTTTCAATTTCTTCTCGTTACGGACGTCTATGGTTATATTATAAATCGTAAATTAGATAGGTCTGGTGTTTCTTCTGCTGCCATTTGAGCATAGTAAATTCTCATATTATGATCGAGATTCGAATGGGAAATTTTCAATATTAGCAAAACGCGAGAAAGAAAACAAAATTGGGTCAAGATTCGATTTTTTTTACATTTTGTCCCAAAGCTTGGGAAAAGACGAATTTAGAGGCTGGATGTCTTCCCAACATTTGTAGCTCTTTCAATTCTAAGAAACGTTGCTGAAGAAAGTTTCTAAAAAAATTGCATATTTTAGAAGTTAGAAGCAAATGAAAAAAACATCCTTTTCGAAAAAATGGCAACTTTGATGAAAAACTTCCGGAAAAAATGTTGTATGAAACCATCGTGATAACTTAAAAAACTAATGATGCAGTTCGATTCGCAGGACCCAAAATAGGGTGAAACCATCGAATTTCGCCATGTCTTTTTTTTCGACTATCACAGGATTATTAACTTAATTTCTAAGCGGTAGCCAGTATATCCTTAGGTCTGTTTCCTAACTCTTTTGGTTAAAGAACATTTTGCAGCTTTTCATTGTTGGGATCGTTACGTTAGGTCCTTCTTATTCGTTCAAGTGTGTTTTTTAACAACACAGATCAACAGCCATTGTGCGGCAAGGACCTCATATCCTTTTTGTATGGTAATCTAGAAAAACTAAGGTCCTATTCAAAATCAGCAATCTTAAATTTCCGTAAAAAAGAGTTTGAGGTCCTTGTCGGCGTAAATAAGATGGATTTTGTTGCCCTGGGTAAATCGTTTCAAAGATTTACTCTAAGATCGATGTCCGGAGTCCGACAAACGATATCCTTACAAAGCGTAGATATTTTGGTCACTTGGAGGTGATTTTCTTGTTGGAAAACCAATCTCAAACTCACATTTTGTAGCTGCCTTAGGAACGATTCCGAATCAGCGTCTTTGATATTTTTCCTTCTTTCCTTTGCCTTCATAGCAAATAAATAATCAAAGGTGAAATGTGATTTTAAATAAATTGAAGATTTATTTTCGGTTTCATCGAACTTGAACATTTATTGGCTGTGTAGAATTTAATACAAGTTTTCGAAAATGAGAAGATAGTGTGATCAAATGTTCCTATTAAACGGCATTTCATTTTCTGTTCATTTAGTGTAGGAAGCTTATGAAGAGTGAAGATGTTAGTGTGTGTGAGGGTTGGTGTGTGTGTGTTGGTGTTGGTGTATCATTCACTTCCATGTATTGGTATGATAACACCATTTGGATGAGATTCCAGTGATTGGTTGTATTTGCAATTGAATGATGCGACGCAATTGCGCCTGACGACGATCCTCGTCATAGGTCTCTGGCAACGGATCATATATCTTGGTATTATACAGGATGGTCATCATAATGCCAATGGCAATGGACCAAAAACCAATGCCCAGTACCAGTTTCCAGTCCGGGGTGAAATGTTGAAATTCGGCATAGGTCTGACAGAAACTATGACGATATAATGATTTCTTCTCCTCCAACGACAGATTCTTCCAATCGCCCAATTCCTTTTCACGTACAGCGCAAAGTTCCGGTGTCACTTCGCGGTAGCGAATGGCCGGAAACGGAAACTCGACGCAATCGATATAAATGGGTGAACCATTGATACCATAGCCAACAACTTCACGATCTCCGCTCATTAGACGTGTGCCATCGTGATGAGTTTGACGTTGAATTGAACCAGCGGCCACTACGGCCGGACCACCACTACGGCACAATGACGAACGTAGTGTCTGCAGCTTGGACAAAGGACGTAGTGAAAGCATGTTCCCCTATGCAAAAAAAAAGAAGTTTCCTTTTTGTCGTATGTGTTAATTTTTTTTTTGGAATGTTTCTTTCTTACCTCTTTTGTGTTTTTTCGTATATTTTTTTTGTTTTTTAAATTGCTAGCAATTTGTTGGTGCTTCTCTATAAATCTCTGACTTTCTTTGCCCAGCTTTCTCTCGCTCTCTGTTTCCTGCTCACTCGTTTTTCGTTTTATTATTACAATTCTGGCAAATTGACAGCTGTATAGGGTTGTCGACAGGCCGTGATTTTAATCAAAAAACGGGGGGAAGGGGAGAAACGACAAACAACGGGAAACGAGAAACGGAAAAATGGCAAAAACGGGAAAAACTTCAAGTTGAAAAGTATCGAAAAGAAAAGCGGTTCTCCGCAACTTTTACTTGCTCTCAAACAGAAAAAAACGAAAGCTAAGAAAATAGCCAACTAATCCTTTTGCCAGTCAACGGCAAAAGAAGGAGCCAAGAAACGACAAGAAAAGAAATGACATGTGAGGGACAGGCCTAGAGACAGCCTGGGTAGATGGCTGGATGGTTGGATGGTTGGATGGATGGAGGGTAGCTCAATTCTGACGTAGGTCAATTTAATTTGAAGAGATTGTAAAGTTGAAATGCCCTGTATCTGTCACACGCCCAGTCAAGCCACCCACAAATCACTCCCTTCCCCCCTTTTGCCCCCTACACACACACACACGCACACGCTCAAGCGTAAAACCACCACCCAAAAAAAAAAAAAACCATCTGCATTGTGTCCTGCCCTTTTTGTGGATACACTTTAAGGTGTCGTCTCCAGACGAATGGTCCTGCATTTTGGCATCTAAATGGGATTGCAATGTTTCCTGTGCTTTAGTGTAAGCTAATCCGGAGTACATGACGTATACGTAATGACAGCAACTTAAACGAGAGTCTTCAGACAGTTTTAGTGTCCTTCAAGTCGTCGACTCCAGCCACAACAAACTGGGATCAGTAAGGAATTCTGGAGTAAGAAGTTTCCTGTTCTTTACTTCCATAAAAGGTAATCAGGGAATACACGACGTATACGTAATGAGAGTAACATGAGCTCAGGAGTCTGGAAATGTCGAAGAAATTAACTTGGGATATATTAAGGTTTCTACTTTTTCTGTCTCTTTTACACTGCAAAACCCTAGCTGTCTCTGTCTCACAATTGCAGTTTTCATTTTTAAACGATTTTCCTATATAAGAAAGAAACTAAAATGCAAATAGATTTTGCATAATGAATCTGAAAATCAGTTAAATCTAGATTTGGAAAGGGTATTTTGAGTTCTTGTCAAATGTTTCTTTTTCATTTCTCGTGCGTGTGGTTTCTTTTCATTTTTGAGGGGGATGGGGTCATGGGTTGAAGGGATTTCCAGCGCCATTTGTGCGTCTGTCAGCAATTTTATTATTTTATGTATATAAAATTTTTGATGCCACCCACTTTTGACCCAACAACAACAGCAAACAACAACAAAGCAGCTGACGTCTTGATTTGAAACGTAAATGATATATAAGAAAAGGATATTAATACCAACTCGAAAACTGTTCGACACTTAAAAACTAGACTTTGAAAAACCGCACACACGCACAGCCCCGCCCCGCCCCCTCTACCCTCTCTTTTGATGCCTTCGAGTGTCTTCTAGCTGCAGAAAACCACCAAAAATTCCCACAACAAACAGCAAACTTAGTGGAACCCTTATCCCTTAAGGTGAAAGGATAAAGTGGTTAAAAGGCATTCATTAAGCTTTTTAAAGTGTTTTTGGTTCTTTGAATTTTAGTTTTTAAGCAAAAATAAGCTTAAATATAATTTTATTATGTGCTCAAGAATGTTGTTTAGTCTCGAGGGTCAATCGAAATGTTTTACAAAGGAAATGCCAAAATGAGGCGCAAAATGTAGTACGATTAAAGGCTAATATTGAAGACTAAATTAAGACTACTTATAAATAGCCATTAGAAAAAGTTATGAAGAATGGCTGTTTGATTTCTTTGATTTTTATTTATCGAAATCGTTTACAAATGATTCGATAAGTCGATATTTTAGTCTAAGCTTTATTTCTAATAATATAACTTCGAAAGCGAGGGTAAAAAATTAACTTGATTCTATCTTGACATTGAGGCGAGAGACGAGAGACCAAGAAGACGATTGTCTTGTAGCTGTAAAATAAAAGCTTCTTACTAAAGTTAAACTGTTGCTTAAAAGTAAGTGCCTACTTTGATTGGCCGAGTTTAAAAGAATGTTCCATTTACATAATGGCTAAATGAAACAAACTCAAATAGATGTCTCTGTTGTAAAGGGAAATAAAATTTAATGCAATTGCTAGGCCACGACATTTCAGGGGGGTGGTGGGTGAAACATGAGTAGGGGGTGGAATAGTTGGGCGTCGAAATCGGCGATATTTTAACAAGCACATTTTTACGGCAAACGCAAAAAGCAGCCGCATAGTAATGTGCCAAGTGAGCCGTGTTGAGCCATTTCAATTGGTCCCAGCCGGAGTTCAGACTTATACAATGCACACACACATACACACACACACACACAGATGTATGTATGTATGTATATATGGTGTGGTATATATAGTACATATATCATTCCAGTTTCGTTTCATGCGAGACAAATTGCTCACGCTTCGCATCATTTCACTTCCGAGCCGTTGATGGATTTGTCACTTTATGACACTTAGCGAAGGGAGGGGGAGGTAGAGAGAGAGAGAGGGGGAATGGTGTTCAGAGGGTGGTGGATGCATGTGTTTGTAGAGAGAAAGAAAAAATCCCTATTGGGTCTTGTATTTTATAGGCAGATCACATTGATCGTTCAGAGACTTGAAAGAAATTTTCAGGCCAAGGAAAGAATTGTTAACTTATTTTTTGGTCTCTAGAATTCAAGGAAATTCCCCTCGATATTAATTGCTTTCAATGTATTTCGATAACGCAATTGATGAATGAAATAAAAAACCCCAATAAATGTGCATACACAAGGCATATCTATGGATTCCCCTAGAATTGCTTCGTCAATGCTTTTCAGCTCGAGATGAGTAAACGACGACCAAAAATTGAATGCACAAATATGTGTGTAGCTCTACATGTGATTGAATGTATTCGAGTGTGTGGGTGTGTGTCGGTGTTTGTTTGTGTGTGTGTGGGTGGGCAGGACTGGAGGTTGGTATGTGCATATGACAGGCAGCAGGAACTGGCTCCGAATGTCAACTAACTGCACTAAACTCTGAACGCTCTCTGAACACTGACGCGCCCATTAGACTTTGAAGTGATGACAGACGAGTACCAGGACTAGTCTGATTCCGGCTCTGACTCTGACTGTGACTCTGACTTTTCCCCCCCAAGCGTTCTCTCTCGTTTGCTCTCCCTCTCTCTCTGTGTCTGTGTGTGACACATAGTGCAAAAAGGAGGGAACAAAAAAAAAAAAAATGATTGGCCTGCTGGTTGGTTGGCAAACTACTTCTGCATTCCATGCACTCCACGGGTGAGATTCTATGTGCCGGATGGATCTGGGCATTTAAGCCTTTTATGTGTCGCTTTCAATATTAATTAAATGCTTACAAAACTAAAGAGGACAAGGACCAAAAACCCGGAATGCTAGCATGGCCCATGGCTTTACCATTGCAATGGCCATGGGGAGCTGATGTGACTGTGTGTGTGTGTGTGTGTGTGCATCATTCATGAGCTGTTCTGGCTGGAGCTCTGGAAAGCTGTTCACTTGCCCATCTCATCGTAACTCTCGATTCAATTCTATTTCACGACATGAAGTATATTCAAGTGGTACTTAATAACTAGTTAATGGCATATGAAATCACTTTGTATTTTTGAGTGTAAACCAAACTAATTTATTTAAAACATATCAGTCAAATAAACTTTAAACTGTATTTCATTTATACTGAATAATTTAACTTTGGCTATATATATTATCTATCGAAATGTTTCACAGTTCATTTTAAAATAGTAAACTGAAGGCACTTTATACAAACTGATTTTATTCATTCTACTTTTTATTTATTTTAACAAATTGTAATTCCTTTTTCCTCTTTTCGAAATTCATACTAAAAATACAAATTTTTGAAATTCTTGTTCTTAAAAATGCTAAATATGATTAAAAAAATGTTTTTGTTCTACATTTGGTACTATTTTGAAGATTTTGTTAATGGACATCACCTTGATGAGTCATTTTTGAGTTCTTTTGATGATGATTTATTTAAAAAGAACTAAAAAATTACTCTTCAATGTGCTCCTAATCGAAGTAAATAAAGAAAAAGTAATGTTAAAGGTAAAAATTATAACGAATCATTGATATTTCGGGGGATGTCCAGACCCCTTAGAAATCAACGATACTCACATAAGATTCGAAACAAATTTGCATATGATCAGAATTCTACCGGATGATCGGTGATTTGTTTTGAATAATTCTCGTGTACGTGAATTGTTAAAAAAACGTTTTGTTAGTTTCTTTTTGAAATGTTTCAAAGTAATGTTTTTGCTTTTATTGAGGACTTTGCTTCTGTGGAGCTCTAAGGCATGAATAATTTGAATGTTTTTTTTAAAAAAAGTTCAACAAATTGCATTCAATCTAATACTTTTTTGTAAAAAAGTCGAAATTTAGGAGCAATCTAGTTTACATTTTTTTAATGTTGACTTTTATCGATTTTCCCTTTACAAAAATATCCATTGATTTGTTAAACATTGGTTGAGCAGGGCAAATAAATGAATATAAAATATATATAGGTATATATATATATATATATTTTTTTTATTACTTGCCACACACTCAACTTGTTAATATTCGAGCAAATATTTCGCTATCGAATGTGGCAGAATTTGTTTTTTCGAAACATTTTAATATTCTATTTATTGTTCTATTTTCATTTTCATTTTCGTTTTTATTTGAAAAGTCCCATTCGAAGAATATAAATATTTATTTGCTCGCTGACTATGTCGATTTTGGGGTGGAGCGGATATATCCGAATGTATATACATATATATATATTGCAAACTAAATTGAGCGTAAACTTCCGTGCCTAACGGCGAATTATATTTGCCAATACATAAATTTCAGCTTGTTCTCTCGTTCATAGCGTAGTTGATGGCCATGCTGGTTTGTTTTTTTTCTGTTTCTGTATTTTGGCCATAAGCCGTTTATGCCCTTGATTTATTATGGGCCAACAAATCAGGAAAGCAAACCAGAAGCAGAATGAGTAACAGAAACAGAACTGGCCTGCATTTTTAATGGTTATTTTTTTTTGGTTTTGTTTTTTTAAACATTGAATTTCGATATTGCACATGAAGAAAAGTTTTTGATTCGACGAGAGAATAAGGAGCACTTGAAACTTTGCCTCAGGATTTGCTAAAAACACACACACACACACACACACCAGAGAGAGAATGAGGGAGAGAGAGCCTTTCATCTCCATCTCAGTCTCGTTCATATGTACATATGTAGAACACCAAGGAACCGCAAGGGAGTTGCTCGGTTGGCTCGGTATTGGTGGAGGGAGTGAAGGTGGAACTGAAGTGATGATGACAGGGGCAAATGGAACTTTCGTGTATTATTATTACTTGCGTTGTTCGTTTTTATTTTGTTCTTTTTTTGGTCTTATTTTTGTGCTGCCTTTTTGGTGGCTTTAATGGTAGACCCTTCACATATCATCCAGCTCTACTCCACTCCACCCCCCTCCATACTCCATTCCATTTCGCTCTCTATCTTACCACTCGCACTTTTCCAGCTTGCTGGTAAAATAATGTATCTACAATTTTCTTCTTTCTACTTTTTGTTTGATACAGAAACTGACAAAATGCTCTTACTCCTAAGTAAAAAGCAAAAAAGGCAAATAAATGTACAAATATTAAAGGAGGAAGAAGAAAAGAAGAAGCACCCAAAAAACAACAAATGAATTAAGAAAAGACAGACAATCAAAGAGTCAGAAGCTAGGAAAATGAGACAAAAATCAACTCGGCTGCATATAGTTTGAGGCGTTTTTTTTTTTTTTGGGTGATAGGTTTACTTTAACTCCTTTAAGAACTTGATGATGATGTCATTATCAATTCAAACACATTCAAACATTAGCCATACTTCAGGGGAATTACTTCTTATAGGCAACTGAAATTAAATGTTCAATAGCCTAAAAAGGAGACCCAAAAAAGTAGGCAACATAAAATTGTTTCGCTTAATAAACTTTAAAACAAAAAATATAATAAAGATATATATATTTGTTTCCAAATCGCCATTAATCTTGTCTTTTCAATAATTTCTCATTATGATAATCCCTTCCCCTTTTGCCACCTTGATTTTGTTTTGCCCTCCCTACAATATAATCAAGTTGGCATTATCAAACATCATAATAAAACCAGGGGAAATAAAAAAGAAAAAGACGAAAAAAAAAAAACGTAATATACTCTGGAGCCATTGTCAAAAGGGCATGAAAGACACCACCGAACTATACACTCACACACACACACACACACACACCGATAAATGGGAGATTGGGATAGGCGGGGTGAAAAGGGGTTTAAGGCTATGTCGTCAAAGGAAGAGCGAGTGAGAAGGGCCAAAAGCAGAATTCAACGAGGCGAAAAGTGTTGAAAATGAAATCGTGTACGCATAAAAAGCATAAAACGTGCATAAAAATCTGTCATTTACATTGGTAAAGGCGTGAAAAATTGGCAAAAGGCTTCTTTCACTCACACAGACACAGACACACACAGAGAGAGAGAGAGAGGCACAAACACACCTAAGGCTGCGTTTATGTGTGCGTGTGCTCCATTGAGGAAAAGTTTAAAAAGTGCTGACGAGGACTCAGCTAGCTTTGGGCCTGTCGTCGTCATCGTCGTCGTTCTTATTTCTCATGCCGACAGCTTGTTGCTCTCTCTTTCTTTCTCTGATAAGGAAAGGTGGTAAAAGGTAAATTCCAAGGCTTTTTCCTGCTCTTGTTGAGTGAACTTAAAATCTTTTGAATTGAAATAAAATGTTTGACGGAAATGCAAAATAATTTAATACTCCACCTTCGGGACTTTTTTATAGAAATGTGATCAGACACTGGAACTTGCGATTAGTATAAAAT
Organism: Drosophila willistoni; assembly: GCF_018902025.1. Classification (NCBI taxonomy): domain Eukaryota; kingdom Metazoa; phylum Arthropoda; class Insecta; order Diptera; family Drosophilidae; genus Drosophila; species Drosophila willistoni. The sequence goes on from NW_025814052.1 coordinate 12,127,310, forward strand.
ACACATAGATAATAATTTACAATCTAAACAATTGATATTGAAATTGAAAGGATTATTAGCATGGTTCGAAAAGAAATGATTGGTTGATCCCAGAGAGCATCGAAAAGACAGTTCTTTGTGACTTTTTGTTGGGGACTTGTTGTTCGCATCCGGTTTGTATGAGTTACTCTTGGCAAAGGGGAAAGGGGGGGGGGAGGGGGGGGGGAGGTGGAATGGTGCAATAAACTTAACTTAATTAATTAGCATTAAAATAGTGCGCAACGGATTGAAAAGTTGATGAATGAAAGCTTTAAGTAAAGTTGTTGGCGAAAAGTTGTCGTTGCGTATACGTAATATGGTAAATTTTAATCCAGGATCTCACACACACACACACTGAACTCTTTGGCAATAATGATATATGTAAGATAATTGCATTTCCACTTTTTGACTTTTATGCGCAAACAAATCCATGACAAACCGTGGCAAAGGAATTGAAAAATGTTGATAAATTATATGCATAAGTGAAAAAAAAATGATTAAGAAGAATAATATCTTTAATTGATTTGCTATTAATCTCTCTCTCTCTCTCTCTCTGTCTCTCACTCTTTCATGCTTCATATTGGCAATTTTAATGGCAATCCGAAACTATGAAAAAAAAATAAAAGCAAAGTCATGGAAATCGCAATCAATCACTTAAACGCTTATCGTCCATATAAAAAAATAATGAAATCAATTTCGAAAAAAAAGAGAGAAAAACTACAACAACAATGCAGCAAATACAAAATACATTCTCCTGCCAGAGAGTCGAAGATAAAGGAGCGCAAAATCTTTCACTTGATTTGCATAGAAATGCTGCATTGCCATTTACTAAATAATTTCAATTCAATTTACACTACAGACAACTTGCAGGATGAGAAAAAAAAAAGTGAAAGAAGGAAGGAAACACAGCAAAAAAGGAAACGCTAGAGAAATTCAAATAAGAAATTGTGCAAATTTTTCTCGAGTATGCTGGGACACGTCAAAATGTTAAATGAAAAAAATGGCAACTTTAATATTCTTTTGGGAATACAAATCATCATTTAATCAATATTAACGTCAATGTGAATGACATTACTAAGGTTAAATAATAGATTCAAGCAGGAGGGGGGGAGATTATTCTGAGGTAAACTAATGCTAACTTAAGTTGAAACTCTTCAAACCCAACTAAGCTAGATGGAGTTTTATCTAGTCTAGAATTGTGAAACTGAAGCAAATGTTTTCCATGTTAATGTTAGTTTGTCTGATATAGGCCATTAAGGGTTTAATCCCTACTATGGTAACCTTTTGAACTAAAAAATCTCGACCAAAAACCTTAGTAGTTAGGTTTCTAAACTAGTTTAGCTATCTTTTAAGTACTTTGCAAATTATTGAAAGAAGAAGTATAGATTGAGTAGACTCAAATTTGTAGCTAACTAGAAAAAGCGAAATGAATGAACTTGAAATTTTGTGCCATTGGATCGGAAATCAAAATCAATCCCAATTTTATTCCATAACTCAAAAACTCTATGACTAAAGCTAAGATATTTCCTATATATAATTTGTTTATGCTGACTGAAGTTGAGCTATTATTTTAATAATTTGGAATGTTAGTTTTTGTGTGACAAATGTTCTTTAAAATTCATGTGGAATTGTTTCTTTTCGAAAGATTACTTTGTTACCCTATAAAAGTTTCTTGTGATTGATTATGTAAATATCAGTTAACCGCTTCATTATGTTTGTAATGTAATGTTGTTTGGTTTTGCATTTGTTTTTCCAGGGCATCAACGTCATCGGTAAGAACATTATCCAAGGCATGAAATTTGAATAGACACGTAGCAATGGCAGACACCAAAATGGAGACGACAACGACAAAGAAATGTCGCAGTGATACAAATAGGGATCCCCAGAGAGAGAGAGAGAGAGAGAGGGAGAGAGAGACACAAAGAGTGGGAGAGAAGGGTGAGGCACACACACAGGCATCATCACTGTCAGTAACACGAAACTGCAAACGCGGTTGCTTAAGAAAAAGTCGAAGCGCTTGTGGCAAAGCAACTTCAGCGGCAAGAGCATCTGCCGCATCAGCATGCTGCATATTCTTCAGAGTTCTCCATGCCAAACTTGTTTCTACCACCCTCCACCCCTCCCCTCCTCTTGCCTCACCACCCCAAAGACAGAGGAAACCATGGTGTCAGCCTCGAATTGTTGGCTTAACCGAATGTGCATTTAAAATCGTTTGTATGTCACGTAAAATGCAACTGATTTTCCTTTTATTTTTCGCTAGTATAGTGTATGTGTATGTGTATGTGTGTGTGCGTGTGTGTGTGTGTAGGTATACTAAAGGGTCGACAGGAATTGGCATTAAGTTGGCAAAAACCACTCTAGGGAAAACAAAATGATTTTAGCGCTTGAAGAAAAAACGAAACGAAACGAACGGAAAATCGAAATAATATAAAATTGAAAAATTTTCTGCTTATTTAATTATAGAATTAATATTTATTGATAATTATTTTAAGTCCATAATGTTGAGAATGATTTACAATTAATTGTTACTTACTTATTTTATTTGAATGCCTTAAAAAAAATATTTACAACAACTATTCTCGTTTTCTTAGTAAATCATTTTGGCTAATTCTCTTAGTATTTTGGCTGATCTTTTTGACTGGATTTTAAATACTTTTCACCTTATTTCGATTAACAGTTTGTAATTTGAGTTTTTTTTTTTAAATAATTAACTAGTATTCCGCCGAGAAATGCAAATGAAAACTATAAAGAAAATTTGGTTTAAAATTTGGTTATTAAATAGCCATGAAACTTTGCAAGAGTATTCCCTTTCTCTCTCTCTCTGAAGTTTCTTGACGACTTCTTTTGGCCATGAATATTTCTCTCTCTCTCTCTGTCTTTCACTCTCTGTTTCATTTCAATCTGTGCCTCTTCTTTGCTCTGTTTGGCATTTCAATAATTAAACATTTGCGTGCGAAATGGGCGCGTAAAGTTTTCCACCTTCACCAACAACAATTTTTCCTCCATTAGCAAACAGCCCCAAGGGGTCTCACAATCATAATTATAATAATTATTTAAAAAAAGAAGAAAACACTCTTAAAAACACACACACACACACACACACACACACACAAATGAAACAACAATAATTAAGGCAGATTTTGTTTTTGGGCGGGTGTGTCAAACAACAAAAAAAGAAGAGAAAAATAAGAATTTAATTGAAATTTTAATAGAACCTTAAGCTGGGCACGTAGGCAAAAAACAAAAAAAAAAAAAAAAAAAGGAAGCGTACACACAAAATGAGGAGTCCTTTGTTTGTTTGTTCCTTTTTTTTCTGCCGGTACGCCAGTGAATTTTTTGACAAGTTAATTAGGTTGAGAACCAGAGTAGAAAGAGAGAGACACACAGACTCAAACAAAGAGAAACATAGAGCGACCGATGGAGAGAGAGAGAGGGGGCCAGAGGCCTATACGCAATTTAATGTTCTTTTGATAAAGTCCTTGTTTCATGTCTTTGGCTGGCTATTGGCGACAGCTGCCACCACCAACGGACTGGGGCCCAATGGTTCGGCCCAGATGGTCTATATTGGAGGGCACTTGGCACATGTTGGTTGGGTCTCTCACGCCTCACTAAACCGGCTACAAGGACTCCGAGACAGGCAGTGACAAAAATATAATAAACTACAGCTTACAAAACAAAATGAGAAAACTATTTTTATACACTCAACCAAAATATATTAAAGTAAATGCCATTAGAAGATGAATTAACCAGAATATGAAATGTAAGTAAAGGCGAGCAGGAAAATGAGACACAACACATACATATGTAAACGAAATCGAGTCAAAGTCAAGGCTTAATAAGTTTTTGATTCAAAAAGTTAATGTTCTTACTTTAAGTAAGTTCACAGGGAAATAATAATTAAGGTGTGGAATTATTTGATTTTTTAATATAATATATATAATATATAATATATAATAATATAATAAAGTTTATTGGACCAACTCGTATACCTGACCAATTCGAACAGTTTCTACATTATTATGAATGATTCCTAACGCTAAAGGCTTTATCATAGTTTGAACGATTAGTTTTGATTACTGATTTGGAATTGATTACTGATTTTTGTCCAGTGGAAATTTTCTTTCCAAGTCTGTTCCTGCTTAATTTTTAAATGAATTGAACTAAATGAATTAAATTGAATGAATTATTGAAAAAATACATAAAATTATGCTCTTGGGAGGGACAGCTGCTGTCCCCTGTCCATATCTGCCTACGTCCTTGCATTGATTCACAACTCAAAATTCATAGACGTAACACTTTTTGGTTTTTGAGTTTCAGCTAAGAATATTTCCAGGCCAAATGACTCGTTTTGTCATTGCCATTTGAATCTATTCATGTATAATCATTAGGTTACAATTACTAAAAACTAATGATTATTGTCAAAAATCATTTATAACTTTTCGGTTTTAATTCAATTTGTTTTACTTACCAATTGTTTTGTCAAAAAAAAAAGTAATGACAAATTTCTACATTAAAGAGGCATAAGCTCATTGATTAATTTACCCAAAGAAGCATAAATTATCCTATCCACAGATTTACTTTATTGTATATGTAGAGACTTACACTCAAGTGATAGGTAAGCGCTTGAATCTGAAATAAATGATGCTATTTGATGTAAATATGGAGAACTTTCTGCTTCTTTCCACCACTCATTGTGCTCCTGCTGCTGCTTAAGGTCCTTTATATAATTAATGATTGATACTTTTGTTTTTCGTTAGCCTGAAAGAGATTTGACTACAGCAAGAGATACAGACAGACAGAGATGACAATGACAATGATAATGATGACGATGATGATGATGATGATGATGCTCTGTGTCCTTTTTTTTGTCAATCAAATTAATGCACAGAATATCAAATTACCCAAAGCGAATTATGTGGTAAAAAGTAAGAAAATTTTGGCGTGAATTATGTTCACTTGATAAAATTAATTGGATTTAGTCTCAATGTTTTTCAAGTCGGAATATATATATGTATACTTACAGAGAAAGAAACAAAAGTATGAGGGCTTAGACTGTTGGCTCCTTAAGGACGATTAAGAAGAAGATCCCACAGATGTCAAAATAATTATGCGTAAATAATAATTGTTGCTTTATTGAATTTCATTCCATTAAAATGTAAAATATTTTTCTGTCTGTGTGTTTTGTGTGTGTGTGTGTGTGTGTGTGTGTAGATGTTAGCAATTGCAGCCAAACACACATTTGCCAAGAACAACAAAAAAAAATTGGTAGCATACTTTTTTGGGTATGTCTATTTTCTTTTCTTTCAATATTTTTGTAATTAATTTACAAAACAAAAAACAAAAAAAGGAATTTACATTTTGCTCTCTCTATATATATTTAAATATAAGTTTAAATTTAGAAATTATAAATCATTCCCATTTCTTTTTGTTCTTTTTTTTTCAACTCTTCTCCTTTCTGCTTGAGGTTTTTTTTTTCTCATTTTAGAAAAAAAATAAATGAAAAATAAAATCTGCTGTTGCGTTTAGTTTTAATTGCTTTCACTCGTCTCGCTTTTGATATGTTAATTAACTGCATTGCCTCTTATTTCCTTTCCTTTCCGTTTCGTTCCTTTGCTTTGCTTTGCTCTCTTGTTTTCTCTGTAGATTGCCTTCTGTTTTTTTTTTTTTTTTTTGGCTTTGTGTGTGTGTGTGTGTGGACTGCGTGTGTATAATCGTAATACGGCTTAAGCTTCGGAGTGTATTTTCTTCTTTTTTCATATATATATTTTTTTCCTTTTTTTTGTTTTTTGGGTTTATTTTGTGTTTTATGAAAAACTCATTTTACTTTATTTTCCTCTTGCCGTACACAAAGTATTTCTGTTCGTTTTATTCGCCTGTCTTGAAATTTCTATATATATATATGTATATATATATATCGTATGCATGTATGTGTATCATCTTACATATACTTTTGCATTTAGCTCGTTTTGTTTTTGTTGCGGTTTATCTGTTTTTTTTTTTGTTGTTTTCTTTGTGCTTCTTGATCTGTTTTTTTTTGTGCTGCTTTAAGTGTGATTGAAATTTGCTTCGGATGACAGAATTATTTAGTCTAGACATGAAAAAATTGTTTGCGAAAAGAAAGTTTCCCGCCAAAAAAGAACTATATCGAGTGCAGACAAACTATTATCACATTTTTGAATTTCAAACATCAAAATCAAAAAGAAAACTAAAAATGTTAAACAAAAATTCTTCCAAATTGATTTTTTTTTGTAAATTTCGAAATACTTTTTTATTGAATGCAAATTTTTTGTTTTGTGTTCCAATGTTTTGATATGTTTACTATTAAACTTGTTGTTTTTTGTTTATTTTTGTTGTTGTTGTTGTTGTCGTTTTGCCTGGCTAATTAAATATATATATGCGTTACGTAATTGTTGTTATATTTCTTTCATATATATATGTATATAGAATTAAATTTAATCTCTACAATATACAATATATAGATTTTTATATCTTTTGTCATTTCATTTGCAACTTTTCCTTGATTGGTGATTGGATTTCTTTGAATTTTGAAACCTATTTTTATTTTTTTGGTTTTATTTTGTTTGCTGATGATAAGTGTGAAATATTTTATTTTTCTTCTTCGGGGACAAAAGCCTATATTATTATTCTTTTTATTAATAATAGCAATATCTTTGTTTTGTTTTTGCAGAGTTTTTTTTTTATTCTTCTTCTACACCAAAGCAAATAAAACAACAAATGCAGCACGGCTATGTGTGTGTGTGTGTGTGTTTGGGTGTGTGTTTAATTGCCATGTTGGTGTCATTTTTTTTGCTATTATACACATACAAAAAAAAAAAAATAGTTTTTTCTTCTTAAATTTACGTTCTTTATTTTCTTTTCAATAGATTTACTTGCCTATAACGTTTACCGTTGTATTTCTCATTTATTTTTGTTTTTTTTTTTAGATATATATGCACGTTGATCTTGACTACAACAAATAAGTTGACAATTATCTCTAGACGTATATATTGAGAAGAAAGTAAAAGACATTTTCTTCCTTATATATTTATGTATATTATCTCGATTTCTATCGAACGAAAAAGAAAACCAACAACAAAAAACACGCAAAGGCAATAAAATAAATTAACAAAATAAAAGCTTAACAAACAACACAAAAAAGAAATAGAAACTCCAAAGGCATTCAGAAACAAGATTATGAGGCAAACGAAAAATTGCAATGGAAATCCTCTTTGATCAAGGAGCAAAGTCAGGTCAGTGAAGCAACAAAATTGTGCCCAATTAGTTGATATGTTAACTTTAGAATGGAATAGCAAAAAAAAAAAAAAAAAAAACAAAATAGATACAAAAGAATCTATATCTATTCCTGTTTCGATTTCCATTGCATTTTACTTGCCAGCAAAGGTTTCCTTGCACAAAAAAATTGTCATCTTCATCTTCATCTAATCTTGGAGCTTAAGGCAACGGAAAGTGATTCTGCTCAAAGTCTTTGTGTCGCTCAGCGAGCAGTTTCTTGCTGCCCAAACTCTCCAGTCGGCGATCCGTGATGGCCACAAATGGCAAACGTTGCTTGCGACTGGACAGTAGCGAGGACGACAACGACGATGACGGCGATGAGGAGGCGGATGAGGAGGATGAGGCAAAGCCGGCGGACGATGGCAATGAAGGGCTGTCAGGGCCGGCATCGTTCACCCGATGATAGACAAACGAGTTGAGCGGAGATGATGGTGGAGCTGCTGCTGGTGGTGGTGGTGGCCGAATTGTTGCATTGTTCTCCATTGTAGATTGAATTGCATCCGTTTGGCGCCAACTGCTCTGACCTCTGCCCGATACATTTGCCACAAACTGGGCACTACGACTGCGACTACGAGGCGTACCCAGAAAACTGCTTGTTATGGCCGGATACGAGGGGAGTTTGTATAATGCTGGCTTAGCTGTCGATGTGCTAGCTCCATCTCCATCTCGAACGGCTTCCCCTACGGCAGCAATGCCGGCCCGAGAATTCCAGTAGTCAAATGGACTTGCCCCCTGCTCTAGATCCTCTTCGGGCAGTTGATTAGGCAATCCGGTAGATGTGACACTAGCAATCGTTGGACTAGCCATTGTCGTTGTACTGCTCCGTGGTTGTTGCTGCTGCTGCTGGGCAAACAGATTCTCCTCCCGATGTTGCTGATGATAGCGTCGTCGCTTCTGTTTGAGATAATCATCATCTAGATGTATGCCCAACGGTTGCGTCGCAACTGGCGCCGATTGATGCGGTCCCGGCTGTAGCACTGATTTGCTCCACACAAGTCTGGGGGCAATCTCTCCACCGCCCACACCTGCCCTGGTCTCCTTTGCGCTGATGGATAACGGCGGAGGCGATGGCGGCGGCAAAGTACCCTCAAGCAGATTGAGCAATTGTTTATTCCTTCGATTATACTTTTTTATATAAGGTGGCAAATTGGCCTCATCGCCATGCTCCTGTTGGGCTTCTTCCATTTCGGCGGCTGTTTCATAATCCTCTTCATAGTCTGGATACAAATCGGGATGCGATTCACGATAATGTTCATCATAGATCTGACAATAAATATAAGTTTATACAATGGGGAAATAAGTTATCGAAGTAGCTAAAAATATTAACATTTATTTTAAGGAATCAATGGAATATTTATATTCTAGATCTTTGAATCAGTTTCAAGGAGCTTAAAGAAATCAATTTCCATTTTCGATTTTCAATTAATTACGATCGGCACATTAAAATATCGATATAGACTTTTGCATCAAATTAGGTAAAGTCAAAAGACTTCAAACAGCTTTAACTTTGCAAAGCTCTAACCAATCTTATCTTTTGATTTAGCCAAAGTTGTTTAACGATAAGGTTTCGATTATTTTTGCCTATCGTTTGACTATCGTGACAGTATCATCAATAGCAATAATAATTTATGTTTGACTTTTAAGCTTAAAAACTGAATAGTTTTTACTTGCCTCAGAGGCGTCGATAAGAAGAAAATCTATCTTAAAACGAGAAACAACTTTAATATTCAAGTCGAACTTTGTTTTTGTTTATTTCGGCCTAGGCCAAATCAATGATCAATGCGAGGTCTCCTCTAGGAAATTGAACTCAATTAAGAAGTCATTGAAGTCATTCCATCTCAATGAATCTTGCAAGTTGCATTAATGTGTCTGGGCTTTAATTCCGGAAGGAGCATTTAGAGTTTAGAGTTTACACAGACATTTGACATGACCTCCCACCCCCATCCCCATCCCCATGCCAACCACTCCCCACTCACCAGACAGTTGGCCATTCTCACCTGAAATTGTACACGAGCCAGATGCGGCCATTTGGCATAGTAACGCTCCAATTGTTCCAGCTCGGTGATTTGATGGCCCAATTGCTGCTTGGGCGGCGGCAATGGGGCTGGTGGTGGTGTTATCGAAGACGCCAGCGATGGCGACTGTGATGGGTGTGCCGAAGGAGGCGGTGGCGATAGTTTCCGTTGATAGGGATTTGGTAGACGCTGCGGCTTATGATGATGCTGATGATGATTATGTCCATGCTGATGATGACTATGATGCTGGTGATGATGATGTTGGTGTGCTTGATGATGATATGGATGATGATGTGGTGGCTCCAGTTGTTTTACATGATGACGCAACGACAGAGAGTTCGCCGAGGGGGAGAGCTGTTCGGGTCCATTGTTTGCACTGCTTTTGATGCCATTTCTAAGAACTGGACTAATGCGTCGATACCAATTGCCATTGTCGTGAGCGATAAGTCGTTGCATTTCCGTATGATGTTCCAGATCTTCGTTCGAATCGTTATCCTGTGCCTGATCATAATAGTTCACTTGACCCTCATAGAATGGTTTTGGTGTCACAATAGTCGGACGTTGTGGTCGTATACCTAAAGCGAAAATTGGCGCTGCATGTGGTGCATCCTGTTGCTGTTGTTGTTGTTGTTGTTGTTCTTTGCGTAGCTTTTGCATATGCTTGCTGACCATTTCGTTTGCTGCTGAATGATGCCTCAAGTAATCCTTATAGCGTTTCTTGTGACTCTTGTGGCCATTGCGGTGATTGCTACGCCGCAAGGCCTTGAAACGCTCAAAAGCTGACGGTGATGGTGTCGAATAACTCGAGGTTTGAGTATACATATACGGATAGGAGGAGTATGGTGGTGGTGGTGGTGTTGTTGTTGTTGTGGCGGCAAATGTGGGAACTGCTGCTGTAGTCGTTGTCATGGCATCTGCAATGAGAAATGGTTGAAATATTTGTAAGTCTCGGCACGACGCGCTCGCTCGGAAGTAATAGATTTCTATTAGGCTTTTGGACTACAAATCGTATCCGTGTCCCGTATTCGACCGACTGCCCCTTTCACCTCCCTCGGCCCTTGGCCCAAAAGACACATACACACATATATACATATATTTTCTAAGACCACAAAATCCCGTTGCCCATAAGGCCACAATTCATTTCATTTGATTGTGCATAAAAGTGCGGCAACATGGCCACCAAACAGAACAATACAGAATGCCACTCGAGATACGCTTGAAAAGTTTGTAAGACTTTGTCTTTAAACAGGATTTCGCTTGGTGTTTGCTAGTTGGATTTTGACATTCCAATGGATGAAAAGTAACATCTTTATGAGGACAAAAAGGTGAATTTTCGAATTTTTGTATAGTTCAAAGTTGAGAAAACTTAACAGACATAATCAAGAAATAAATTTCGACTGAAATGTTTATCAAATAGATACTTTATAGACTATAAATTACAGGTGTTATGAAGAATTTCTCAACCTTACCTCACAATGGCACAACCAACAAACCAACACTCACCCACACACACACACACACACATATATAGAAAGCCTCAAACCAAAACTGACCGAAACTGGCTTAAGATGTAGAGCCAAGCCAAGCCAAGCCGAAGCAAGCCCGGCAAGAGAATGATTCTATGGCAGTCCAGGCACGTATTCAGATGGCTCCAATACCGCCGCTTGGCAATGTAGACACAAAGTTCATTTTTTTTGTTGGTTTTTTGGGTTTTTTTTTTTTTTTTGTTTTCTAGACATCTTCAACCAACAGTTTGTAATAAAATTCGCCAGGGTCCAACCTCTGGGGAATTTCCGTTTCTTCTCCTTTTATGTTCTTTTGGCCCATTTTTTTTTTTTTGTTCTGTTTTTGGTCTACTGTGCTCTCGGCTTTTGGCGTTAAAGCTTATGCCGTTTGATTTTTGAGTAGCAGACGCAATTTGCATAAGGTTCTCTTCTCCTATCTGCTATCTTCTGTTTCTTCTTCCTCTTTTTTTTTTTACTCCTGCTCTTCTTCACATTCATATCGTTTTACCAAATGCCAAATGAAGCTCTGGCACATAAACTAATTACGACCCACAATACACACACGCACAGACACACAAACACACATACACATACAGAGAGCAGTTGCCTTGTACAATTTCCATTACAATTCCAATTGGAACATTTACACTTGCATTAAAGAGATTTTTGCTTTAGCTAGAGAACTAAGAGATACATAGAGAAAGATGGAGCGTAACCCTAGAGATTTGTTTTGTTGGTATTTGTATTTTCAAAGTTCTGGCTTACACACACACACACACACACTCACACGCACAAAGCCATGGTTTTGACCATTACTGAAAACCAAAAATTGTAAAGCGAATACCAAGTCCAAGTCCTTGGTGAATGCCCCTTGAATTTTGCGTACAAGTGTGTGTGTGAGTGTGTGTGGTTGTGTGTGTGTTACACAGTGATGCGAAACGTTTGAAACTTTTGATTTGTATTCCCCAGCAAGATCGTTGCAGAGATGACTTTATCCTTTGACTTTGTGCAATGCATTAAGCTTGCTTTAGAATCAAAAATGTTATTTAGTCATTTGGTTGGCAAAAGCAAAAACATTTATCCATTTAATATAAAGTACATTGGGTTTAAAATCATGATAAATATTAAATATTAAACATTTGAAGCAAACAAAGTTTAGGCAAGGTAAACGGCATCGTCTTTAGTTTCACAACGAACAAGTTTTTTCATGGACAAATTCTGCTAGCTATTTTCAAACTTTACGTCCTACGCTAAAACCAGTTGCGAATTACAAAGAAGTAAAACACATCACACCATAGCCTGTAAGTCGCTTTTTGTTTTAGTCTACAAGAGGCGACTTAAAACTTATTTCAGAAAAAGCTTCGACTTCTTCCAAATAAGTTAGGAGAATTAACAAGAAAATTATAGCAGTTTTTATACCCTTGCAAAAAGGGTATATTAATTTTGGTCAAAAGTGTGCAACGCATAGAAGGAAGCATCTCCGACCATATAAAGTATATATATTCTTGATCAGCACGACGAGACGAGTTCAAATAGCCATGTCCGTCCGTCCGTCCGTCCGTCCGTCCGTCCGTCTGGATCAACGCAAACTCCTCCTAGACCGTTAAAGCTACAGAGCTGAAATTTTGTGTGTAGGCTTGTATATACTGCAGGCGTTGTATATCTCGGATTCAGCCGGATCGCATCACTATATCATATAGCTCCCATACAAATGACAAAGTCACGAACAGTGACTTTTCTTAATAACTTCGTTATTTTCTGAGCTATTGTCGTGAAATTTTATATTGGTGAGTTAATTACACATATAAACGACTATGCCAAATTTGATCAAGATCGGGTAACTATATCATATAGCTCCCATAGGAACGATCTTTCGAAAACAGTGACTTTTGTCAATAACTTCGTTACTTTTGACGCGATTGCTTTCAAATTAAACATTTGTTAGTTTAATATATCTGTTAATGACTGTGCCAAATTTGATAAGGATCGGGTAACTATATCATATAGCTCCCATAGGAACGATCGGTGGAAAACAGTGACTTTGATCAATACTTCGTTATTTCCTATGCGATTGTAGGCGTTTCTTTTGGACATTAGCCTTTTTAGCTTAAACGTTTTTTCACTTTGATGGCTATAGGTAAGAAAAAAGTTACCAAAAAAGTTGCAAGGGTATACAAACTTTGACGCGGTCGAAGTTAGCCCCGGCCCTCTGGTTTTATTCTATACTTAGGAGAAAGTCACTTCTATCAGACATCAAGAAATTATATAGATTTCATATTTATATTCAATTTGGTATTCAAATTTTATTTAAAAATGTCCAAGTCCCAGTAAAATTAAATGCGAATAACTAAAAATTTGGATTTTTACGAGATATTCATAAAATAAAAATCGATTTGTATTAAGATTTTCAGTAGTTTCAGTGTATTAACTTACCCTCTTGATAGTAGATGTCAGCGATTGATGCCACATTCTGTGGTTTGTCCATATCCTGCGGTGGTTCCTGTTCCGAATAATCATCATCGACAAATCGCTCAATGTTTGTACGATTTTTCTTGGTAAGTGTGCGGCCAAAATAGTTGGGCAATTTATGCTCCAGATTCTGTGTGGCATCATAGTAATGCAATTCACCCAGAGTCAAGTCCTGCTGGTTCTCCTTCATCTTGTCATTTTCGTTGTCCGCAGATGTTTCGGTTGGTTTCGATTGCATGTGGCCTAAATCGTAGTAACGACGCTTGAGTTTCTTGCCGATAAATGGGACAGAGGTTGAAGGGGTTGTTGTGGTCATAGTGTCTCTAGTGGTGGTGGTGGTGGTAGAGCTAGCGGTGCTAGTTGGTGAATATGTTGTTGTTGTGGGTATTGATGTTGCTGCTAATTTATCATTGTCAACATTGTCGGCCACTTCATCATTACTATTACTAAAATTATCTTCGATATCACCAATTGCCAAAATATCACCATCTTCCTCATGGAGCTGCTCCGTCTCTGGCTCCTTTTCTATCTCATCATGGTTTTCGTCCACAGAAGGTTTATTAAATTTTCGTTCATTGAATATTTCAATAGAATCAAACAGCTGCCGCCGTTGCTGTTTCTCTATCTCCTTTTCATTCTCCTGCTCCTCTTGCTCTTGCTCCTGTTCCTGTTCTTGCTCCTCCATCTCCTTTTCCAGCTCATCTTCTTCGTCGTCCTCGTTCTCATCGTTCTTCTGCTTTAGTTGTTGCTGCTGTTGCTTCTGTTCGTGCATGTTCTTCAATTTTTTATACGCAAAACTTTTTCGACCAAAGTTCGCGTCCGTCTGCTCTTTTGCCTTTCCGTTTCCCTTCTCATTTTCCCTTTGCCCATTGCTCACATTGGTAGTGGATTTTGTATTCGCCTCTTTATTGTTTCTCAATTTGTAGTTGTTCTTTGGATATTTCTTGGCTGTCTCTAGGTAAACACTGAAATTCCTTGAAGTGGGCCGTTGAGATTCAAGTATCTGCAATGAACAAAAACGCAGAATACAGAACAACAACAACATCAAAAAACACACAAACCAAGTGGCAAAATGTAAAAAAGACAATGCACCAAGACTTTCTGCTTGAGGATAAGTGCACCAAGTCAAACTAGATAGAAAAGAATTTCGGGGACAAGGTGGGGTAGGAGCAGGGTCAGTGGAAGTGCGGATACATAGAGGGACACATATGCTGCAGTAAAAGATAAGTTTTAAGAAACAAGTTTCTAGATGTCAGCCGAATAGATTAGATTTTCTTACCACCTCATTCTCTCATTCCCTTGAAAAAAATGTAAAACAAGTTAAAAATTTGCCTTATATCTATAAAGCAAACTAAATCGAAGTTGAATTTTAACTAGCAATCAATTTATAGGAATAAAATGAATCCATTATCTTTACACTGATGATGTATGTATATAACATCTATATATGGTAAACTACTATTTGATATATAGAAGGTCGATTTCTATATAAATCATCTCCATCAGCTGCAACATTTTCGTCATTTATTTTTTGTTTTTCTAGCTGTTTTTTCTTCTTTCTTTTTTTTTTTTTTGGGTTTTGCGAATTCAGGGACGAATTCTATTCATGTAAAAGCAAAGTAATTTGACTTGGACCATCCTTCTCATTGTAGGATATGGATACATAGAATAGGAATTTCAATGGATAGAACATCTCCGGACCACCATCACCACAGTCCAGTACATTGGCTACGCTCATCTACTCTCGCTCTCTTATCCATCCATGTGGTTTAATGGGGACTGACCTCATTCGCAATACTTGGGGGCTTGTTAGGAGAGCACACACTTACATACATACATGCTATGTATATATATATATATGTGGACTTTACTTACAATATCAGCATCGGATTCATCATCAGCCGTAGGAACAGAAGCTGCATCCTCAATATCGCCATCATGCTGGTCAAATATGTCCTCAGGTATGGAGGCCTCTTCTTGTAAATTGAAATCTAGAATAGAATGGGAGATGGAAAAAGTTCTTAGCATGTATATATAGTAAAAAAAAAAAAAAAAAAACACAGCCTAGTGCAATGTATGAATGCGCTTATCTATATGTAAAACGTCCAAAGAGACAGATATGTAAGTGAGGGAGAAAACAAGAGACAGAAGGAACGATAGAATGCCATTCAAGTAGATTTCTCTATACATATGTATGCATATTTTCCCCCTTTGCCCACTAACCACCACTCTCTCTGGTCACCTTCCCAATGCCCCTTTTCCCATTTGCCTTTACTTAAATAAAAGTGAGGTGCTTGAATTGGCTTCCACTTTGTTTTTCAATGTGTATATGTATGTATGTATGAGTGTGTGCCTGGTTCTGGCCATTGAAATATTTCCCATGCATGACATGACCTGAAAAAAAAAAATTGGTTTTTACTTATACTTCAATAGACAAGAATTTTTCCGCTTCTCCTTCCCCGCCTGGCTCTAAGTCGACTCTAGTCTTTGGCTCTTTCTCTTAGGGTTTTGGCCTCTTTATGCTCTGTCATTGACTGGAGGAATTACCATTTGGGGAACTCAAATTCAAAATTAAAATAAAATGGCAGCAAAGAATTTTTCTCTGATGCATATATGTGCCCCCACACATGTATGTGTTTGTGTGTTCATGTGTGTGTGTGTGTGTGGACTCTCTGACCGCAAATAAAAATTTATTAGTTTGTGCAAATTCTTTTCCTAATGTCTTATACATATTTGCATGCATTTTTTATTTCCATTCTATTCCCAACTTTGTTCAACAATTTCATTTGTTTATATTTTTGTAAAACTTTCTGTACTACACACACAAAAAGGCCACAAAATTAGTTAAATTAGAAACAAAGCAGCAATATATTGTATATAGTTTCCTTTTTTGTAAGAGCTTTACAACCAATTTTACTTGAAATTTTTTTTAATTGGTTTATTGTGTAACGAAATCTCCATGTGATTAAATTATTCGTGGCAATTAACTTTGATATAATGGCTGAAAACAATTTACTTCGAATCTAGTGCTAGCTTAATCAATTATACGACCCGTTGACCGGCTTGTATTGTGAATTGCAATTTTGTGTTGCCTACTTTTGTGCTGAACGGTGGAATACCAACGATATAAAGAAATTGCATAGTTGATTGGATTTCAATGAAAATTATGAGCAAAAGCTGCCTAGTCAATGGGCAAATATGAAGAGGAAGTGAACAGAAAGAGGGAGGTAGTAAGAGAAGGAGACAGATAGAGTGTGATAGGGGTAATGAAAATGAGGTGGTCAAAAGTCAACAAGGCATAATAGGTTAATTAACAGTCTCTGATACAAAGAAGGGTAAAAGAGAGAGAGAGATAGAAAGATGGGAAGCAGCATGCATTTTGCACTCGCATTCTCTCTAATTCTTCCACTCTTACTAAATCATCTGCCTGAATTGCTGGCTCTCTGGCTGGCTGACTGGTTGGTTGGTTGGTTGGTTGGTCGTCGTTCTGTCGTTCTCTCGGGCTATCATCATCTCCCTATTAATTAGCCCTAAGCGTGCGACTAGAGGACAAGCGCAGAAACAAGCAACAGCATCAGCAACAGGAATTATATTGGGTATGGGTTGTGGGTACCACTAAAATATGCAACATGCTCATTACAAGCGAAATAATTAAACTCCAGAGTGCCACAAAATTCAAATATGTATGTGCACACACACACACACACACACACACACACACACACACTGAGACACATGGACGCATAATGCCATGCCACATAGAATCCAAACAGTGACATCCGCATTCCAATTCATGTGCAAGGATTTTGCAGGCATAGCCCAAAAACTCGCCTCGTCTCATTGAATGTAGTCAGCCTCTGGTTGATTAGGATGATGAGGAGGAGGAGGTGGAGTACAAGTACAGGGTACGCGCTGGGTGCGTTAGGAAGGGCGGCAGGCAGTTTCGCGGGGTAGGGGTTCGGTGATGGAGATCAGTTTGTTTACGCGCTTTTGTATGACATTCCTACACGAACGTGTAGACAAATTTTGTGCCAAGGCTATGCCATGGATTTGTTTGTATGTATTTTGCCTCTCCCTCCCCACACACACACACACACTGTTCGCTTTATTCTCTATGGAATCTAAAAGAAAAACATGCAAAGCTCAGAACGTGCCAAGCGACCCCGAAGCTAGCCATACCGCCAGCTCATACATACAAATATCCCCCTTCAACTCGCATGGCCCGATACCACCGCAGATCGTTGGGCTGCGTGCAAATTAATGCGACATTTATTCATTATGGCATAAAGTAGACTGAGACAGTGGTGATGGGTGATGGGTGATGGTGTTGGTGGCGGCATCAGGGGGTTAGGGTACAAGCCCATCCATTTGACAGCTGGCCAGCATAAAAGCAACACCCAGACCCCAATGATGGTGACGCACAGTGGAGTAGAACGAAGAATTTCTTGGAATGGAATACATTTTTCCAGAGGTGTCTTTTAAAATCTTTTATTTCCGTTCTTTTGATGTCTTTGGTACTGATCTTACTTCAACATTATACGATATATATTTCATATACGATATGTACTTAGATCATATTTCTTATGTTGTTTATGCGCACTCACATCTGTGTATAGTATGATCGTTCGTTCGTTTGACAAAGAGAATCAAAGAGAGAGAGAGAGATAGCACCAGACTAAAGCCAGTCCATAAGAACTTATAAGAAAGACAAGAACAAAGTTATAGTTTCAATTACAAGATCACTCAGGAGGCTTAAAGTATAATAAGACATTAATAATATAAATGAAAAAAAAATTGGTTCATCATCTTTAGATAAGCTTATGTGGATGTTCTATCATGCCAATTTACACTCTTTTTTAAGCACTTACTAAAACAATTAATCATTATTCTTTGTATTTCGAACCACTGTGCAAAAGCGGCGTTAACCTCAGCTGCAGTTCTCCTCTTTAGCCTGCCCACAACCCAACAACAGTTTTTCCCTGTTTGTCTTTGAGTGGGTCTCCATAACACAATGTGTCGTCCTATATGAGAGTGAGAGAGAGAGAGAGAGAGAGAGAGAGAGGGAAAGGGAGACCAAGAAAAGAGCGAGAAAGAGACATTAAAAACATTTGCGTGATTTTATTTCACAATTTTTCCTTCCTTTTTGTTGTTTTTTGTTTTTTACTTTAATTTTGTTTTTCCTTTTTTTTTTTTTTGGGGTAGGCTCTTTCTTGTGTTTGTTGAGCTTGTGTTAATTTAATCACAGTAAAAAGAATTTAATTAGTTCGAAATTTTCATAATTATGAAATTAGAGGACAGTGAGTCAGTGTGTGTGTGTGTGTGTGTGTGTGTTTTGCGGGTCGTCGGATGGGGCAACAAGTTGCAAGAGAGACAAAATAGTGACAAAATTTTAATGACGGAAACGAGTGTGCTAAATGATGACTAACCATCTAATGAAAGCCATTAAGTACGGTCTTTTTGTCTAATTAAAAACATAATGATTTAACTTCAACTGGATGAGAATGAGAAAAAAGACTTAGTACGAATTGAGTAAAAGGATTGAAATAAATCAAAGAACTTTCCAAAATTTAGTAGCCAAAGTAGTTCTAGTGTCTCGTTCTACATTTACTGTAAGATTTTGAGAATCTATTACCATTATATGAATATTTAATTCTCTCTCATTAGCTTAGAACAACTTGCATTTCATTTCAGCTTCAATATTTTCATATAATTTGTTGAAATTTTTGTTTTTTTTTTTATTCGGGCGCACCAAAAACAATTTGGCTAATGTTTCCAAACTAAACATAATTTGCATTTGTTGCATTTTTGCGTTTAATTGAAATTCATATATTCGTAATGTTGAATTAATAAATTGATTAAGTGTTTTTTATGATGCCAACATTCCATTAATATACATTCCTTTTGTTTATTTGTATATGCATATAAATAATTTAGTATCAAATTGTATATAGATATTTATTAGTTGTTGATTGTTCGCATAGAATGAAGGGAATGTGATGAAAAATATTTCACAAATTTCATATTATTTGCTAGCAAACCACAAAATAGAAAATAAACTCTTGGAAAACTGACAAAAACAGTAAGAAAAGCCGGAAGCCAAAAATTTCAAATATATATTTATGAATTTGTTGCTTAAGTATACACTATATAAAAGTCTAACAGAATATTTAAATTCTACTCAAATTGGATTCATATGAATTAGTGAAAAATATTGTCAAGTCTCATAAAATACTCTAATCGGCTGAATGAAAGGCAATGTAGGGACGAGTTAAAGCTTCAATATGTACTAAGGCACTTGAATCAAGAGGAATAATTCGAATTGTCACAAGTCACATTGAGACAATGATAGCACTAAAATTTCCTTCTCTTTATACCCAGGACCTCTATCGATAGATATAGATGAAAGGACTTAGTCAGTTATCAGCAGAGATAAAGATAAAGTCTTATTATGCTCATTAATAACAATTCAATTCAATTCAGTTGAAATCTTGAATCCGTTCTTGGATAATAAGATGATAAGATATTTTTGTGACATTCTCAAGTTTGTTTTCTAGAGAAAAAGTCGATCTTTTATGCCATCCTCGTCACTCATTTAATTGCTTGCCAATTTTGTCACATTACTTGAGCTGTAAATTAATTTTATTTTACGCAATTCATGATGCCATTTTGAATGGATTTATGCAGCTCTTAAATGAATATACATACAAATTACATACATTTTGGGAAAAATGAGTGTGAAACATTTTTTGCTGACAATATTTCTTGCATATTTTTGTGGTTTTTTTTTCGTAGAGTTGGTTAAATATAAAATATATATTTTCTAGCCCTGCAAACAGTTGCCTTGTCGTTTCCTCCCTCTGATCTGACATTGGCCTGTTTGTCATTTAAATTTATTTAGTGCTCTGGTCCACGGGGTGGCCACACACACACACACACACACTGGCACACAATGGCGACCACAAAAGCCACTAAAGTCTAATTAAAATGCCCGCAGCCGTAACAATGTGATGCAACAGACCAACCTGTTACCCCCTTGTCAGCTCCTCCCTTACCATTTGCTTGCACAACGTTTTGGCTGGCTCCCGATTCGGAGTCCCATTCAACCAGACACAACTGCTGTACGAACTTTGCCCTCCTGCTGATACTTACACAGCTGCCCCATTTTTAATGCTTTGATGGCCGGGCACCGAAAATAGTTGAAAATTGTTTTTTATAAAATGCATTTTCATGTTTGTATGGTCTGTCGGTTGGTTGGTTGGTTGGTTGGTTGGTTGGTTGGACTGTCGGTTGGTTGCTTGGTCGGTGGGTCGCCTGACATTTGAATCGAGTCTGCCCTTGAAAGTTTTCCTTCACTTTATTTCATTTTCTTGGCATGAGTTTCCTTTTTATTTTTCTTTTTTTTTTGCCTTAAAGAATGCTCTCTCTTTTTGGTTTCTGCTTTATCTGTTATATGCCACTTGGCATTATGTTTTTCTTTTCTTTTTTTTTTTTATCTTCTTTTTAGCCATAACCAAATGACTTTCTGTGCGTGTGTGTTTTGTCAATAAAACAACAAAACCAAAGAAACAAAGAGCCATAACGCAAAAAGAAGACATACAATATTGCGAATATTTATGGAAGGCCAACAATAAACCGAATTCAAATCGACAAACATTTTTGTTATTAAAGTCGCCAAAAGCTACAAAAGTTCATGGAAATTTTATCAATAAACGCCTTTTTTGTTGGTACCCCCCCATAAGTAAGTCCATAAAATGAATAATGCATATTAAGCATTTGGAAGTTTCGGTTGGCTTTAATAACATTTTCCATTTTCCTCGTTTAAGATGGATCTTTGGCTCATCCAATGAAGCTCATATAAAATGAAGCTACCTCTAAATGCAATGCAATTTTTTTAATCCAAAGTATTTGCCCTAAATTTTGTATAAATTTTTACAAAGCAATTAATTTTAATACTAATTACAATATCTTAGTTGCCGTTTTATTCGTTTTTTATAATTGAAATTTAAAGCGAGAAGACAAATTTTGAATGATCCCTAACAATTAACTATAAAACTCTAAAAAGTCCTTAAAATGGTATAAAGGAACGTTGATTATTCAATATTTTTAGGGGGAAAAAACTTAATTAACAAGAAGTAAATGATCAAAAGAATTTGAAAAGTAATTAAGTGATTATGCCAAGTCAACATTGAATTTCTGTCAATTATTAAAGATACATATTAGATATTAAAACTACGTTTTAACTAGAATAACCTTTTTAAAGTGCATTTGGTTACTTTGTTTAAGCTTAAAATTAATCTCAAATGATGCGAAAAATTCAGTTGAACAATGGAAATTGTTTTATTTACGATCGACAAATAAATAAGCAATTTAATATGGAAAAAGCATAGAGCTCTCTCATAGCTAACTACAACAAACGAATTGGAAATTGAAAAAATTGATGTTGTAGCATATTTAAGCCAAGGATAATCTAAAACACACACACACACACACACACATATATACACTCAGCACACAGCAAAGTATCACAGAAGAGACAAATTGTAAAAAAAAAAAAACGTTAACGTTAAAGTTTTCATTGAAATCGGCTTAATATTAACCCAACTCACATTCTTTTATTTTTTGTCACTGTTTTTCTCTCTCTCGCCCTCTCCCCCTCCCCCTGTGTCAGCTATAAATTTGCATTTTTATGATGTTGAGAGATTGCAACATATTCTCGAATATCACAAAATAATAGTAGTAAAAAGAAGAAAAAAAAAAACAAACCAGAAAATAAAAATCAAGAAACATGTCAAAATGAAAATCAAAAAAGTAGCTGTAGGGCAAAACCAAACGTCATAACAACAAAAAATTGTATATGTATATTTACAAATTTATATTTGCTGGCATTAAAAATGCGAAAGAAATGCGCTTAATATACCGACAAAACAATTTTCGTTCCACTTGGTTGAATGTCACCTGTAAGCGGCTAAAACAAAATGAAAAAAAAAGAACCAAACATATGTATATATTACCATACATACATATGTATATGGAAATGAGTTAGTAGGAAAAGGAATCATGCACAGAAATAGAACCAAAAGCATTGGACTAACAATTTATGTGCGCAAGTTTTTATACCCTTTTCAATATATACAGATTTGATTTGACTCATATTCCATTTGCTTAGATAATAATACTTTTGTTTTAAGCATTCATTTAAGTTGTTTTTTTTTCGGCCAAAGTCGTTTCGTCATTTAAAATCGAAACCAAGAACAAAAAGATGTATGTCAAGATTTTTTCAACAAATTCATCTAAGAAATACCTAACAGATAAGAAATGAAAAATGTTAACCCAATTAAACAATATAAATTCGGCTATTTCTTTTTCTTTTCTTTTCATTTCTTAAATTCTCAATACTTAAGGCTTAATTTCTTTAGTAGGATTTCTCTTGAATTTCCTTTGAATTCCTTTTCACTCGCTTTCCTTTGCTTTCTCGTAGACCTCAAATAGCAAGCATATTTACCTACAAAATTTCATTCTGTGCCCCATCTGTTCCCTGACACACACACACAAAAAATTAAATAAAAAACCAAAAAAAAAAAAAGGGACGAAAATAAAGAAAGGAAAATCCTCGCCATTGACATAGTCTCTGGTTCTGGCCCAATCCACTTTTTCTCTGCTCTTCTTTCTCTTTCATACGCACTCCCTGTCTCGGTTTTTCTATCTTTCGTTTTTTTTTTTTTTTGCACGTAGCAAAATTCCATTTAAGTGTCCTTGAATTTTGTGGGTGTGCGTGTGTGCGTGTGTGTGTGTGTAGGTGTGTAGGTGGATGAGTTGATTTTTTTTCTCCACTTGTCGACGAGAGTTATTATTACACGTAACTGAAATGGAAATTAATAATCAATATATTGTGGGCTGGACGGCAAAAAGGGAATTATTGTATTATTATTATTATGATTGTGCCAGTTGCTATCAATGTCGGGATAAAGGCTTAGTGTTTGATGGCTGGCCCAGTGAGAGAGAGAGAAAGAGAGAGAGAGATTAATATTTAATTAAATCGATTCGATGGCAGATGTTGTCAACAGCTTGTAAAATGTGAAAAACCGTTGACAGTCAAGTGATTTATTTATGTTTGTGGTTTGCCTACTTCTGACAGTATCTGCTCTTGCTCCCTCTTCCTCTTCCTCTCTCTCTCTCTCTCTTCAGGCACTGTTGTGTCTATTTTGTGGCAAAAATATTAATTACACTTCTTCAATTGGTTGTATATGTTTGTCTGTGTGTGTGTGTGTGTGTATGTGTGCCTTAAAGTTGGGCACAATTGGCTAACGGATTTAAGAACATGAGAACACATGTTCCATTTGGCTAATCGATTGCGTAAGGCGTCGGAATTTTATAGTCTAAAGCAACACAGTAGTTCACAACGACAAGTTCCCCTCACCCACACATTCCCCCATCCCCATCCCCATCCCCATACTAAAGTGTCCCTTTTCGGTGGTTGTTGTGCTTTCTTTGCAATCTGGCAAATTGGATATAGGCCCAGAGAGAGATAGAGAGAGAGTGAGTACGGGAGAGAGAGAGGGGAACAAAAACTGAATATGGTCTTCTGTGAGTGCTCAAATTGTTATTCAACTTGCAAATACTCTGCAACTGTTTCGGGTGGGGGGGTTTTGCGAACGATATTCGGCGTATGGCCAAGAGATAACTCACTCGACGAGGAATTTAATCTACATACTTTCTTCTTGTACTTTAGAATAAATTAACGCTGCTGACAAGCCGAAATACCAGAGAAAGAAAAATAGGTCACAAATTACTCTTTCAAATGGGAATTGAAATTTTTTTATATAGACTTTTTCTAAATACAAGTGTAAAAAAAATCTAAGCTGTTTGTATCAGATGAAATTTAAAGATTCTGAGCTCAAAAATATGGCAAAAAGATGTTCTTCAATCGAGGCAAACAGTGGGCTAATAGTATGACCAACAGTGTTAAAGTAATTAAACAAAATTAAAGAAAAAACAAAAGGTTAAATAAGATTTTGTATTTCTCTGAAACCGTGAGCTTTCAGAAAGGAAGAGTATCAGAGTATCAGAGTTGTTTCTCTATTAGTCATCGATTTCATAGAGTTGATATCGATACAAGTTAATCGCTATTGATCGTAGAAGTGTAATGTATACATACATTACGACTACTTTAACTATATTTGAGCTAGAATTATTTAGGCAAGTATCATAGGATTGTTATAGAAGTACAATAATATGCCTGCTACAATAGTTAATTGTTATAGTTAGCACTTTGGTTTCAATCTACAAAATTTATTAAAGACATTTCCATTGATCAGTTGAATTTTGACCCATTTGCTTATTTATTTTTCTGTTATTAGTTTTTATTAGTTTAAAAAAAGGACATTGATAAATGTAGTTCAAACCTTTTCATTTTAGAATTTTAAACTCCACGACAAAGTTTTCCTGAAGACGATCTTTCAAGAAGATCGAAATATATTGGGAACAACCCAAAAGGAATAAAGGAATAGCAAGCAAAAACATTTGTTGTCAATCAAAAAGGTCGTTAAAAAAAAAACAACTAAATGTATTTTATTCTATATAGATCAGTTCCATTTGTGGGATAAACTAAATGTTGACATGTTCATCTGCTTTTAAATAGAAAGTTCTGTTTTTCAAGGTGGAAAACTCTCTTATTCTCACACACGCACACACTTACGCACACATATGTAAAAATGTATATGTAAAGACATATACAACATGCATACTTAGCCAACAACTTAATGCTAAAGTCATCTTCTGTTGCAACTGATAAATCTGCTTTGGCCTAAACCCGAAAATACTAAAGGAAAACATCATTTACAAGCCGGGAAAACTTTTTAGCTTTACTTCAAAAAAATAAAACAAAACAGAGAAAAAAAAATGGTGAAGGGATAAGGGGGAAATATATATATATATATATTTTGAGAGTTTGTGTTTTAACTTTTTGGTCCGCCAGTTGCCAGTTTCCCAGTTAACCAGTTTGCCACTGTGCCCCTCTCCGTGTGCCCTGCGGTGTCCCTGTCTGTGTAGTTGTGTTTCACTTGTAGACTCTGTCACAAGTTTTGGCTGTCAGATAGAGCCAACCGACCAGGCAGCCATAGTCGACGACTCGGAGTTGAGTTCAGTTCAGTTGAGTCGAGTCAGGGGGGGGTAGAAGGGAGTGAGAGCTTACAGCTTATTGTGGAATTATGCAAATTTACGCAGCTGTAGCTGTTGATGTTGCTATTCCTGTTGCTCTTGTTGGTCATCAACTTCAGCTGTTTTTCAGAATAATGCAATCATAAATGTGGCACACACACACACACACACACACACTCACAGACACATGGCCATACGTTGAGTCAGTTAGTGCAAGTTTTTGCGTTCCCTTTGCCAAATCAGTTAAATGACAAAACTCTCTCCCTTTTCAACTGTCAGTTACACACTAAGAAAGAGAGAGAGAGAGAGAGAGGAGAAGGGAGAGAGGCTGCTAAACTTTGAGGAGGGAAAAAAAGGTGGAAAGGCTGTGGTAGTAGTTGGTGACATGAGCGCTTACAAAACGTTTTCAAATTTCGCTTCGTTTCCCGTTTCACCCATTCTCAGATATCTCCTCTCACACTTGCTCACACATTTCTCCACATTACGATGTTCCATTCTACCGTTGTTTGGTTTTTTTCTTCTTCTTGGTTATTGCCAAAACACGGCCTTTACTTCATACGCCATGTTGTACAACCATGTGGCAAAACAGAGAGATAGGGCGAGGGAGAGTTTTGTGTTGTTACTTCTGGTGCCTGGAGGCTGCAGCTCATGCTTGTAGTCACTGATATACTCGACAACACTCAGGCAAAGCCTGGCAGGTGCCCAGGACATCCAGCCATCCAGGCATCCAGGCATTCTGGCATCCAAACAGGCAACATTCAGCGTGACCAAACCGCAACAGCAAAGAGATTTACGCAGACTTCGCTGGCATTCCACGTATTTGTGGCGCAATTAAGGTGCACAAAACGTTTTCCCTAACACAAACATGTCTCACACACAAACACACACTCACACACTCACACATATACACACAATGGCAAAGAAGATGGGGAGAAAAAGGGGATACGTTTGCTTTTTGCAAATCACTGACAATCTGTTCCTAGATTATTCAACAAAAACCAAAATTTCGTAGTTTTCTGTTGGCTCTGCTGCCAGTAAGTGCTTTGAGCATATTGAATTGAGAAAAAGTAATCAAGTTTGGTTTTATTGCATGTCATGTAAATCTAAAACTAAATCAGAAATCTTATATAAAAAGAACTTTCAGTAGCCATAACAATTAAACAACTGACATTGTCGATAGCAGAGGTCACTATAGTTAGTTAATTGATCACTTTTTTACATTTTAACAATCTATGTACGTTTAAATTTAGTACACTGTTAGTAGGAAAGACCAAGTTGGTTGGCAAAGAGATGAGAGTTCTTGTGCTTATAAAATCAACAGATCAACCACAAAGACGGATTAAAATGTTTATTCCTGCAAAGAGGCATCAACTAGTATAATGAATTTAAGCATATAAACTAATTAATAAAGCTTAAGATTGGTATTAAGCTGTAAGCTTGTTGTATATCCTTGGTTGACCGACGACCCGCATAATGAACAAATTTTGCATAATGAAGAAATTTTTTGCTTAACGAACGTTTCTCTTAACGATTAAGAAGTTAGAAGTTGTTAAACGAGGTTCCACTGTACTTACAGTGGATGTACATGTATACACTATATTATACTAAGATTAATATTGATTAAATAAGATGTTCTTTATCGTTGTGAGCTATTTTCCTTTTTTCGCTTTATCTAGCTATAATTCCCAACTAGTTTTAGAAGAGCGGTAGGCCAAGTTTTGATAATGTTTGTTTCAATTAATTATCTCGAAACTGCTTATTGAAAACATTCATCAATTCATAATTCGATTCGTTTTTTCTCCACGAAATCCTTGGTCAATTAGTTTTTAAAAAGAGAAAACTAATTGATGCTACTAAGTCTCTGTATAAGATCAATTTCAAAAGAAGTTTCATGAAAAGTATGCAGGGTATTCAAAAAGTATGCATGGACTCTATTTTAAGTGGCGTCTTTTTTGTGTCGTTGTTGTTGTTGTTTTGTATACAGCGGCAATCAATGCCAATTAAATCGATGCCATCCTTCGTATTCGTTTTTATGGTTTAAGTGAATTTATGGGGGCAAGCTCCATATTGGAGAGCCAGTGGCAACTTTCGGGTATCAGAGTCCGTGTGTGTGTGTGTGTGTGCTTAGTTCACCCTCTCTTGTCCCTCGTCCTAGGAAGTTGAATTAATTGCTCATCTTACATACGCAGCAGGCGAAGGAGCAAAAGCGGCAATGAAAGCCATGTCCAAAGCATTGTAAACAGGCAGGTTTCTGGCCCTTGGTCAGTTGGTGCCATTTTTGTTTGCTCTGCGCCTTGCTCAATGCATAATGTGCAAAATGCCCCCAAAAGCCCAAGTGCCCACATACGACTTCACTTCCCAATCCCTTGCCGCTTCCGCTCGCCTTTTGCCTTACTAGTCATGTGTGCTAAAACGCTTAACACTCAACTGAACACTGAGCCCAAAGTTGACAGCACACTGGACCAACTGGAGGAGTAGTAGCTGAAAAGGAGGAAGCAGCCATAAAATCCTAATCGGTTTAATGGACATATCACATCAAAATTTAGATGCAGGCAAAACAATTTTCAAACTTCCTCAACCGAAAACATTGAGAAATCGAAGGAGAAAAACTAATTTTCTTGCCATTGCGTAAGAGAGAGGGAGACCCTTTTTTTTCTCTCTTTTTGCCCAAGATCAATTCACTAAGTTACAATTTGGGCACATGCTTAGTCTAAGGTCTAGACTACTAGTAAGTGAGTAAGTTCTGTGTAACTGCAAAGAATGATTTTGGATTTCAATTATGAATGAACGAATTTGGAGCCAGACGTAATTTATTTCTTTCACCTCTGACTGGGTGATGAAAGTTAGCGCCTTTGCTTACTTTTAGCCAGGCAATCAAAAGGAAGAGACAGAGGTAGAGAAAACACAACGAAACAAAGTCGGGCTCAAATCAAGTGAAATGAAGAAAATCGGCTTAGCTTAAGTCAAAGCACCTGACACAAACACACACACACGAACATTTTTTTCTCTTTTTCGTCCTATATGGACATCAAATGCTCTACACACTTTCCAAATCACCCACCACCCCCCCTCCCTAAACCAGCCACGTTTTGTGGCAAAAAAACAAACGCTGAAACAACAGGTTGAGGTTTTTCCATATACAACATCGTCACTTTATCCAGTTTACTGCCCACACACAATTTGGATTTGGTTTTGTTTTCCTTTTTTGTTTTACCATTTCTTTCAGTTGGGTTTTTATGAGTTCTCTCTGCTTGAAATAAATAAAAATATCTTAGCGCCAGTAAAAAGAGAAAGAGAGAGGTCACGACTTTGTAATACCCTGTATTAACTTAAAGCTTCTTTATTTTATGGTAGCCAGTGACTTGTTCTAGTTCCACCTTTATTTATTTTGAAGGGTGAAAAAAACGCATACATACATCATTTATAGAGAATTTATAACCAAATTTTGTATACACATACATACATACATATATGTATTTGTTCTAGTCGCATCTGCCACATATCTGTGTGGCAACATAAAAAGACACAGTCAACAGAGTCTGGCGGGAATTTGAGTATTGAGCAAAGTAATTGATGACATTTTTATCATGGGGAAACTTTTCATTACAAATTTATGAAAATTTTTATAAGAAATACATAATAATATATTCCATTCCAAGACCAAAATATCCTTTAGTTATCTATATGATAAATACTACGAGTTCAGTGTGAGTCCAATCATATATTTGTGAAAGGATAGCTCTATGTGTACTCAATACTAATTATACATTAAAGTATATAGAACTCTTGACCATGGGCTTAAAAATAATCTTTAGGAGTAGGTACTAAGATTTGTTTGATTTTGATTGATTATCGGTGTCTATGACTTGTGTTCTATTTATTGGATTTTATTGAAAATTGGGAATATGATGTTATAGATTATCAATTATTTCAGTACTAAATTTCATAAAGATAATTCGACTTTTTCCCCATATCCGAACCATTTGTAATGTTATCTCACTATAGCTTAATGCCAAATTTCAATCCAATAGCTCTCAAGAAAAGAAAACAGGATCAACAAATGGCAGGACAAAGTCGAAACAGCGTGCTTTTACTTTTTTAAGTAAGACAATTCAGTAGCCCATCAAGTTAATATAGAGTCGTTTAAGCGAAATCATTTATAAATTATTTTAAAGTACATGTGGGAAACAATTCACAATGAAGTTGAAAAAAATTGTAGTTTAAGCTGCTCTGATAGTTCCAGTTTAGGTGTAAGCAACACTTTTTAATATCTATCTATCTATCTATTCTCTTTATATTTTTGAATGGTTTGTTGTGACCTTTGACAGACTTCATACACGCTGCTGCAATAAGTTATTTATATCTTGTGTACTTAAAATAATTAAATTAAAATTATATATTTAGAAGGCACAAGTTGTAATGCTAACAAAAATGTCAATTAGATCAAATTATGTCATTTTGAAGCAAACTAACAAAGTTTAAAAGTAATATTTCAAAACTGTTTTACATTTGCCATCAAATTTATAAGTATAAATTACTTACACTTTTGCAGAAATTGGTATATATATGTATGTTAGTTGTTTTTTTTTCTTTTGGAAACTCGTTCTCCCACCAAAAATTTCAAATAGAATTTGACAAGGTC
Organism: Drosophila willistoni; assembly: GCF_018902025.1. NCBI lineage: Eukaryota > Metazoa > Arthropoda > Insecta > Diptera > Drosophilidae > Drosophila > Drosophila willistoni. The sequence goes on from NW_025814052.1 coordinate 12,157,408, forward strand.
ACAAAAAGAAATTCCTTTCGTTTTACAGTTGGCAAAAGGTCAACTTACGGTTGAATATACATACAAACTATATATATAAAAACATGATATAAAACTACAAACATATATACACTATACACTATATACTTCAACTTATATAATAATCTTTAGGACCAAAAATTTCTGTGACAATTTCCTTTTTTTTTTTGTTTTTTGACGTTGTTGTTGTTGTGGCGGTTCATGGTGGTTCTTGCGTGTTTGGGTCTGACAAAGTATTACAAGACACGCCAACAAAATAAACACACACACACACACACAGACACACACACACACTTATGGCATATTTAAGGCGACATCCCACCTGATGCAACCCATTCCACTTGTCGTCGTTTGCCTGTTTCTCTCATGATTAATGAGCCAAAATTTTGGAAAATGAAGTTTCAAAAATTCTGTCGCGTTTGCTGCGGCTTCAGACTCAGTCACAGTCACAGTTTCAGCTACAGCACCAGACTTCATTTTCGTTTTCGTTTTCTGTTTCAGTTTCAGTTTCAGTTTTTTGTTTCGTTTTTAGCTCCAGTGCTTTGGCCTTCTTGTGCTTCTTGGCGTCTTCGTTAAGTGTGCAAACAGTAATTATAAATATGGCGTCTCCGTTTTCCGTTCACCATTCCCATACTCCCATTCCAATTCCCATTCTCATTCTCTGTTCACCGCACACATCTCAAAAAGAAGAAGAATGCCTGTGAGCAAGAGCAAGACAGAGGGAGAGAGCGAGTGCGCAAGGGGGAGAACAAAAATTGCTATAACGATAATTAGTTTTGTTTCCTGTCGTTCTCATGAATTGCGTTTTACTGCCATTGCACTACTTACACACAAAAGTCGGCCCACTGCACAGACTTGGCAATACACTAAGACTTTTTGGGGTCGGGTGAGGGGGGTTTTGGTGGATTCGGTGGGTTCGGTGGGCGAATGCCAGCCAGTAAGACACTTCCGAGTTCCGTTTTGGCAGCAGTTGGAGGAACTTTCGCGCGGCCAGCATTTTGATTAATTGCATTGAGTCGTTGCTCTGCTTCGACTTCGACTGCTGCTTCCTCTGCCTGCCTTCCTGTCTGAAACGTCTTTGTCTTTGCCCTCATCTTCGTACAAATATTAAATTGTAGTGCCACAGCGAAGAAGCAACAAAAAAGCTAAAAACGAAAAGCATAAAAAAAACCAAACGGATGTGAAACTGTGCGAAGCGCGGTCCTTTAAATTGCCATACGAAATGAACACAAACGAATTTTGAGCTTGAGCTTGAACTGCAATTCTTGTGGAACCCCCAACACTCCCATTGCATTTTGGTAATCCTTTGGTCTAAATGAAAAATGAAATAATTCAATGCAATATTTTCTAAAAGGGAATTCAAATTATTTACATAATGACACATGATTTCTTATTATTAGATTTCTCTCAATGGAAAGTTTTTTTTTTTGGCAGTTGTTTTTAATTTTTTGGTTAAAGTGTTCACTGTAATTGTCGCCATGGCTTCTCTCTCTCCCCTCTCTCTCCCCCTCTCTTTTTCTCTCTCTCTCTATATGCAATTTCTCAGTTAGACGTCCTTGTTGTTGCCTAGATTACTCCCCTGGCGACCCCTTCGTTGAAACTAATGTACAAAACTTTTGCCCAAAAACAATCTCCCACTCTCTTTTTTGATCATAACAAATATAATTGTCAAAGTTGGTTTTGGTACACACATACATACACACACGCAGACACATGGGTGAGGTGTATAATATAACTTTTATAAGGTGAACAATTGGAAATTTGCCTTGACTTTCCTAAATTGCATACCAAATCTTTATTGAACGCCAAACTCGAAATGGGCCAAATCACATAACGTCAGTTGTTTTTGGAATAGACTTTTGGAATTTAGACTTAAGGTAACAAAAAAATTGGAAATTTACAATAATTTTCATATCAAAGTGTTACAAAAAATGGGTCGAATAACTTTAAAGTGCTTAGAGCATATTCAATCAGTCTTTAATTCTCAAATTCATTCATACAATTATTCACATAATTTTAATACAAACTTTACATTTGTGAGAGCGTTATAGCAAGTGATCTAAAGCGGATTATCGTTAGTCCTGTGGGCTCAATCGCTCAAGCTGCAGGATGTGTTTTAAAGCTGATATCGTGAGCCCAGAGTCTATTGTCTTGACTTCTACGATCGGACATATGAATTTTCTACCTAAATACGCAATCATTTATAATACAAATAATATTTGGAAATCAGACTATAGAATGCAATCGGTTTTCTTTTCTTTTGGTAAGACTCTAAGCCAAAAACACTCAATGAAAGCCATAAATGCTTCTGTAGACAATTAAAATTGACTTCGTGGGAAGAAAGCTATTTGTGGCAAATTGGAAATGTTCTTCAAATGCAATTAAGAAATATTAGCTAGAAACTTTGCTGCACAAGGACAAACAATTGAAGTTGAACCGCCCACAAATGTTGCTTGCTTAGATTGAAGGCAGAGGGTCAGTCAGGCCAAGGAGAAAACAACTAATGACTGCAATTCCCTTTGAATAGGTGTGTAGGTAGTGTGGAGAAAGTGGAAAAAGTGGATGGAATTCCTATTTTTTTTTTCAACCACTAGCTAAGACATTTTTAATGAGCGCAGGACAATTATTATTTAATTGAATGGCACAGGCACGCAAGGTCACTCACTGGCAATTGAATATCCTTATGTATGCATGTATGTATGTGAGTGTGTGTGTGTGTTTGTGTTTGGAAAATGAAATTTAGCCCAGGCAAGTGGTAATCTGTAGGCATTTAGTTCGATGGATCGATGGATTGTCGGCCGTGTTATAATTTTGAATGTTTGCCATTGGCCCCCATCACCTGAGGCCATGAGACCTTTTGCCCCATCTTCCCTCCCAGTGCCGTGCCGTGCCGTGTCTTTGCGGCAATGTGCATATGAAATATTAATGTTTTTATTACGCACCAAAATTACTCCCAACACCCCATGCCGCCCACATCCAATCTTACCCCACATTCTCATCTAATGCCATACCACTTGCTCTCAAGCCATTGAAACGTGCCAGTCATGCCAAGTTTGTTGGACGGAAAATCTCTGGTCCCGGTGCGAACCAATCTACCTCAAGCCAAGACAAAAGACGTGGAAAATCTTGTAGGCAAAGTATGCCAGAGACTTGAGTTGAGTTTGGTTGAGAGTTGAGTTAAGAACTGGCACATTGCCCACTCTCATATCAATTAGATTTATTGTAAACGCGAGAATAATATTGACTGTCAAGTTGTCCCAAGTTGATTATGTTGAAGTTGCAATTGTTGTTGTCGTTATCATAGAATGGATTGGCTAAAAACCTTAATTTGATAACTGAAACGGTTAAGATATCAATTGAAAATTGATTTGCTTCAATTATCCAATTGTTTTACTTTCTCTTTTTTCCCCTTTCCCCTTTGCCATTTGTTTTGTTTTCTTATATTTTGTTTTTTACTTTTTCTTTGTTTCTCTCCTTTCACTGCCACAGATTTCGCTTAGTATATGTATGTGTGTTGCTTTTTTTGTGTGTGTGTGTGTGTGTGTGTATGTATGTTTTTTTTTGCCATTTTGTTTGTTCTGTTTATTTCTTGCTTGGTTTTTGCTTTACCAACTACTTTTTGGCCATAAATGACTCATTTGTATTCATTGTAACGCCCCGGCGCTTTTCCTTGTCGTTTTTCCTTGTCCTTGGCCCTGGAGTGCGGGATGAGGAGGGAGTGGTGTGGTCTGATGGGCGGTTAACAAAAGCAGGACAACAAGTATGTGGTGCAAATGAGCAGCTAAATTTTGTGGGCAGTTATTTGTAAGTGCTAAGCTTAGCTTAGTACTGAATGAAATTAAGTATACGCAAGGTGTTACCAACGCCACATCTGATTGAATTTTTTGTTCGTGTCGAAGAGATTTCAAGAGATTTGTTCATATAATGCTTAGCTAATGGTTCAGGGATTACAACAATAGCCCTATGTTTGTGGATTATAAGGAGTCTATAAAAATTTATTTAAAAGCACTTTTGAAATAGAAGTTTGCCTTTCACTAAGAGAATGTCTAGTAAGAGTCTCTTTTAACATCTTTCAAAAGAATTAGAAGAAGTCAATGCATGGAAATATTTGATAATTGCGTACAGTTGTACCTCGCTATGGTAGACTATAATGAATTGGTAAGAAATTTATCACTTTTCGAGTGCCTTTTAACTTTTAATCTGTATATAAAGAATATATTTGCTTTGATGCTCATATTTTATTCACAGAACTTTGCAATAAATTTGCTTAAATTTCTTCTAATATTTTAAAAAGCGAGTTCTAGAGTTGTTTATTGCAATCTATAGGGCTCAAATTCGACCCATTTCACACCCCTTGATCTGGCACTGATTCCACTGATGACAATGTTTGGACTTAATTTAACTCATTTTATAATTGGCTTTTCTTTTTGGGATATCCAAGGGGAAACAGGCTACTTACAACAATATATAGTTACATATATATGTATATTAAGGCATTCCCAAAACAAATAGTTTCTTGTCGCTAAATTCTTCACCCACTTGAGTTTAGATCGTTTAAAAGAGCATAAAATCTAGTGTACTTTGGGGCTAAACTAGTTTTCCTGAATTGAGAACAACCCAACAAGTTATTTCTGGTTTTCAACAAGGAAGCTTAGGCACAGACACAAGATACAGAGAGAGAGAGAGAGAGGTGGAGAGTGTGAGAGAGAGAAAGTTGCCAAGGTATATAAATTTCGACACGTCCAAGTTAGTAATCATGAATTTTTATTGCTTTCTTTCTTTCTTTTTTTTTTCTCTCTTGCTCTGTCTCTGTGTTTTATTTTGTTTTTTTTTTTCTTGCCTGTGTTTGTCGAAGGCGAAGCTGGTCCTAATGACATGCTGTTTAGAGTGTGTCTCAATGTATGTGTGTGTGTGTGTGTGTGTGTGTGTGTGTTCTGGGGCACAGTGTGCAGCTAATTGGGGCAGCATGGCGTCGCCATCGTCGTCCTCGTCTCCATTTCCATTTCACGTTTACCTCGCCTTACTCTGGGCTCACTCTTGGCGACATGCTATGCATTATTTTTATGGCATCATAAAAATTTAAATTATTTTTTTTTCTTTTGCCTCTCTCTCACACACACACACACACACAAACACACACGTACTTACTCATAAGCGTTTTATGCATTTTAATGCAACTGCACCACTAAATTATTTGTTGTAACTTTGTTTTTATTTTGGTTTTTTAATTAATTTAAGATTTCTTTTATTTCCTATTAATTTTTATTTGTTTATCTTCTATTTGAGAAATTGTTTATCAACTAAAGAAATTTGAAATGTGAATGCCATAAAAGTCTATGCGGTTCCAAGTGCAATAAAAGAGAATTGTCTATAAATTTTTTGTTAAACTTTATTGCTTTAGTCAGGAAACAGAAGAAGTTGGCAGTTGGCAGGCAGACAGCTGCTCTCATTGCGGTTTTATTTCGAATCAAACAATTTTGTAGCAAATGCATTATAAATAATTAATGGTTTCGATAATGGAAATGCAGATGCGGGTAGGCAGCAATGGCAAAACATGAAAACTCTTGTTGAAAGTTCAAGTTTCCCAAAACGAAAATAGAAGCGACGAGACGAGACGAAATGTTGATGATGATGATGATTGCCTTTTTTGTCTATAGTGAAAATTAAAGCCAACCCAAACTAGACGCCTGGGACTTGCCACTGGCTGGATTCAGGGATTGGGATTGGGATTGGGATCAGGAACCTAGAGACTGGAGACTGAGAGTGCCACATTAGGCAGGCCAATAGAGCGTGATGTTCAACGCCTTTGCAGGAAGCCAACTCCATTTGGGAGTTGTCATTGTAGTTGTTGTTGGGGCATAAATATGCATGCCGGCGCGCCTGTCATTATGCAGCAAACTATTCGTACATGCAGCAACTTTTGCCAGAGTTGCCTCTTACTGTTGCCACTGCCAACACCACCACCACCATCACCACCAGCACCACCAACACAAGGAGCAGCGCCTTAAGTATGCACAAAAGGCAACTTTCTCTTCAGTGAGTAACCTACTTTAAGTTATTTTCCCCCTGCCAGACGGCGATTTCTTGTAAGTACAAAGTGTAAGCCAAATTGACGTCCATACGAAAAAGCACACAAGAAGAAGAAGAAGAAGAAAAGAAAATTAACTACAAAAAAAATGATACCTCGCGTGGCTTCATGCAGGGTCTGTTCTCATTTTGCCCAAAAACCAAAACACAAAAAAATTTGCATGTCAAACAAATAAGTGGAAACTAAATAATAGCCTTAAAATCCAATTTAAGGCATAAGGGTGGATGGAAGGGGCGAGATTCAGGTTTCTGAATTATCAATAAATTATTTATTATTGAATTCTAAAGGGGCCCCGGCATTATTTTAAGGCGAAAATACCATTTTGACGTTGTTTTGGATCTACGAACTGAGTGAAAATTTTCCAAGTGAGACACCTAGAAAAAAATGGCATAGTTTTTTTTTAAATTATCCAATGAAAAATTCATTTTAAAACGTTATCTAACTAAATTTACGCCAATATTTCCCTTTTAACTCTTTTGTTTCCTTTGAATTGTGGTTTCGATTAAGAATTTCTTTGAGTTTGGCGATTCAAAACGTTATTAATATTTAAAAAAGAAAGGACAAAGTATTTTTCAATCTTTGATTCCTGAGTATGAAAATAAAAACTTATATATTCCCATTAGGTTTAAACTAAATATATTTGATACAATTTAAAACACAAAAAACTCTATAAAAGGAACTCATTTACGTAACAATAACTTTTTGGATAAAAAATTAGAAAATTACTGTATTATTACTACTTAGGCATATTGTATTAAGTTAAAGTTAAGTTAAAAGCTTTATTGAGATCATTTGTAACTCGAAATCAATATAAAAAACAAAAAAGTTAATGCCGACGATTGTTTCTGATCCCTCAAAGCACTTCAATAGTAGATTTTTACTCAACCATGTTAAGTAATATGTAAAATATAGATCTACATTTTAAAGACTTATTTATTATTTACCATATAAATATAGTACAACTGCATTAAAGGTTTTTTTTCGTGTTAGCTTCTAAATTAGCTCTCTGGGGCATGAAAAGTGTTTATTTAAGCACCAACTAAGCGTTTGGTAGAATTGATAACAACAACAAATTGGGTCGCTGGCATTTGTAAAATTAATGATATTTTATTTTTGGGTAATTTTAGTTTTCCACTAAAAAAAAAAAAAAAAAACACGGCATACAAATTTCAGCAAATGCACAAACAAATCTCCATAAGCTAACTGTAAGTTCATTTGCTGTTGCCCTGCTAAGTAGGCTATAAATATATATGTTTGTTGAGTGGGTTGCGGCCTCCTTCGCCTTGTGGGTGAGTGTGTGTGGGTGGGTAAAGTGTAATGTATGTCAGTCGTGCGCATAATTACAGTTGCATTACATTGCATGTATGTACAAACACGTACGACTACGGCCTAATAACAAGCCCAAGCAACCAGCCAACGAACCAACCCATCATCAAAAAAAAAAAAAGAGGCACAAAAAAGAAGAAAACGTAACGCAAATGAAACTAGTTTGCTTTTTTTTTTTTTGCATATAAAATGTAGAACTAGAACTCGACTTTAATTGCAAGTCATGCGGACTATAGAGAGAGGGAGAGGGAGAGGAAGAGACTGAAGAGGGCGTGGCAGACAGAGCCACGTTAGGCAGGCAGTGAGTGAAAAGGTGAAAGGAGGCAGGTGCTGTGATTAGTTTTTAATGCCACTCAATTGGCAATTTGGGCAAGTTTGATTGAGTGCAAACTGCATAACAAATGCCCTTTAATGGGACAAAAACAGACAGTCTACACTTTTGACGATGTTTTGGCCATAATTAAATCGATTTGCAGGACAACAAACACCTATCCATTACTTCCTCCCCATAATTTGACTGACACTTATTGATCGGCTACAAAGACAACTCCAAGTCCCAAGTAACATATATTTCTAATAAAAAATTGATATTCAAAATAAATAATTGAAGTATGAAAAAGAGGCGAAATTAAAGACACGCAAATGTTAAAATGTTGTCAGGCAAGCAAGTAGAAAGCATAAGGTAAATAATTGACATCATTTTAATGGTCAAAACAATTGCGGTCAACTAGACTCAATGAAATTGCCCAAGAAGGGAAGTACGCAAGATGAAATGCGATGATCTTGATTCATCGTCAAGGCCTTTCGATTTGTCTTATTACCTTGAGTACTTTTCTTATAAACCTTTTAGATCTCATTAGGGTTACTCTCTTTGATGCAAGATCATACCAAAATTGGCATTTATTCATTTTGTCAAGTGAAATATATGTAATTTTCTAGGTACACATATTCAACTCATTAAATGTTTTCGTTCTCTGACCCCGAGCATTATTTTTTGCATTTAATTTTCTAGCATATTTATGGGCTTGTTTGTTGACTCAAGGGATTATCAATTGGCGAGCACAAGTGGCTCGCAGTGGCTGTGAATCGTGTGCCTAGAGCCAGTCCAGTTCGGTTCAGTCAGTCGTTGTTGTTGTTGTTGTTGAGACTGGCCAGGTTCAGGTCACTGGCAAAAATGTTAACTGGCTGCAGGCCATGTGCAGGGCTGAGCTGGGCAGAACATGATGTGGGGATGGGTTGGCCATAGTCATAAATTTTTGTCTGCACCATTTGCCTTAACTTTCCGCTCTTTCTCTCTCTCCCTCTCTCTTTCTCTGTCTCACTCAGCTGTCCCATTCACTCATTCACTTGTTCTGTTATATGCTGGAAATTAATTCATTATCGATTTTCGTTTCATTTCGATTCATTTTAATTTTTTTGTTTGTTCCATGTTTTTTTTTTTTATTTTTTTGTTGGTTGTTGTGTTCAGTGTGTTTTTCGGAGACCGGCTTTAACTACCCAGCCATTAAAAACAGTTGGAATGAAGGATGCCTTCGAGGAGCATTATGAATGGATCATTTACAAAGTCAACACAATTAAAATACACGCCTCAGCTGCCCAACGAACCTCTTTTTGAAAAACCTCTGCTCTGGCGAACCGCAAATGAAACTGAAACTGAAACCGAAACTCGGCAATGCGAAACCCTTTTCAACTTGTGACAGAGCCAGGCAGAGTTGGGAGATGCCAACGCAAAAATAAGAAGAGAGAAAAAAAAAACGAAACACAGAGCCGACTCGGACAGTCTGTGTGCCTACACAGCAGTCATTGAAAGTGGAGTAACTTGAGAAGGTGTGTGGCTCACCTGAGCCCATCTGATGGGTATACCTATACCCACGCACCCCCCTACACACGCACACACGCATAACGAAACGACGAACAAAAGGTGAACTGGTGAAAAGAACAGGAATATGAAATGTGAAATATTAATAGAGCCAAATGGCAACAAAACAAATGCGCCAACATCGATTGATGTCCTACCCATGATGTTTGTTTGTGGTCATTACCATATTTCAAAACAACACCAATACACCAACAACCCAAACTCGTTCATACACATACACACAACCAAATACGCACAGCAACGCACAGTGGAACGAAACATAAGTTGCATGAGAGTCAAAGATAACTTTTTCCCTATTCCAGATCGTGACTTTGTATTCGATTAATCATTTTCTAATCATTCAATTTGTAATCAAAATTAAAATTTTACACTATTCTCGTGTTTATTTCAGATTGATTTCTTCATTTCAGATCTGTCATTTGAAGGACAATTATCAAATTTCGTGACTTTATGGAAATGTCTTTGAAAAAATATACAGATTAAAAGACAGATGGTTTTAAAGTGAATCATGTGGATAAATTGTGTTGAAAAAGAATGCGAAAACAGATATTGATAAGTATATTCGAATCCTACCACATTTCTTCGCGAAATTCACTGATAATAAGTTCAGTCAAAAATCTGTTTGGTTGTGCTTCCTAAAGTAAAATATCGGTATCGAAAACGCTATCGATGTATTGCCAGATCTAGATTCCATTCTTATTATTGAATGCTGCATAAGAATTAAGATTCATTAATAATTAAAACTGTAATTTGTCTCACTTTATTTGTTTTTTTTATGTACTTTATTTCGTATTAGGCAAAAACTAGTCTATGGTTTAACATTTGAGAATTTGAATTGAGTTGTCCGATGGATATATTGGAATATATCGAATGGCTCATGCAATTTAAGTTGACTGATAGATACGAATCCCTGTCATTGTCCACTGTTTATGTGTGTGTGTGTGTGTGAGCAACTAAGGGGCAACTAAATTGCTGTCTCTCTCTCTCTTTCTCTCTCTCTTTATCTGATTCCCTGCTTTTGTGTGTATGTGTGTGTGTGGGTGAGCAAGTTGCTAACCTTTCATTTAATTTGATGTGGCCAAAGTTCAAAGGTGAATGGCGTTTTGTTTGTGAACGTATATCAGTTCGTCTACTTTTTACCATCTCCTATCGGTCCCTATCCCCCCCCCATACTTTCCCCACCAGCACGCTGAGTGCGAATGGGGGGCAAAGGGGTTGATTAACATTTATGTAAATGGACCCCCTTTAAAAATAAACTAGTAAATGCCAGGACAATGCATTAGTTAGTTTGTTTTTTTTTTTTTTTGGCGAAATTTACTTTGTGCGTGATGGTAAACAGAGAATGTATCTGTGTGTGTGTGTGTGTGTGTGTGTGTATGTGTGTTTTGTGGGTGGAGCAGACCATTTAAATAATGCATTTACCGTTATGCCATTATGAGTAATTATCTGGCTTGATACTTTAACCTTTTCTCGTTTTCGAAAAGGGGAATATAACTTTTATAGCCTTTTGAACTGAAATGTTGTGGCGGCGGTGAACTCCTGTGGCGGTTCCATTCCATTTCCCTTGTCTTCACTTCCACCCACGACCTCCCCCACCACCCGCCTGTAGACCCATCCTTGTGACTAATCGGCCAAAAACTTTTTGTTGCTCGCCATTTTGTTTATGGTTTTTCGTTTTTCGTTTTTCATGTTTTCATCCTTTCACCTCTCCTCTGCTAAACTTTAACTCGGTTATTTTTGTTTTCTGTTTTTTTTTTGTTTTATGTTTATTTTGTATTTTGAACATTGAACTTCAAGGTTAATTTACTTTATTGCTTTTTGCTTTATTGTCATTCGATTTTTCAGTTTGGTTTTTGTTTGCTCTTGATTATTTTGTAACCAAAAACACACAAAAGTTCCTCTGCTGCTGCTGTTGCTGTTGCTGGTCATAAAAACCCCTAGCAAAATGTAGAAAACTTTTGTTATAGCAGCGGCGGCAGCAACAACCAGAACAAGGCACTAAATGTTGCCAGTTTATCACTTCATTGAATTCCCGATTTTCGTGATAAAGTTCAAGTCGAATGGATTGTTTGGCTCTTTACTTTTCCTTTTTTTTGGGTGGATTCTCTATTGGCTTTTTTGAATTCTTAGAATTTGATTAAGTTGTAGCTTAGTCTATTTGGTAGAAATCAAAAGGTACAAATTGCTATAATTTTTAAAGTTTGCCTCTATATAGAAATTATTTTCCAAATAATTCGTTGACATAATATATTTTTAACGAAGGACCTGTTATTCTCCTATTTATCCTCTTTTTCTTGTTGTCTCATGTTTCTGACATTGCATGGTTTTTTTACTACATGAGCAAAGCTAGGGCTGTGAAGTTTGGGAACTTTGCCCTTTAAAGTAGGCTATAGTCTGTTAAAAATGCATTTTCAACAAATTTAAGCTTTAACTTCAAAATGTGTCTATAAATATTGTTTGCTTGGAGAATAACTTTTTGTTTTTACATTAGGTATGTACCAATAATTTCTTCATCTGATTGTAAAGCGAATCGTTGCATATTTTTGGGGGGCAAAATAATCTCATTTCACAGCTCTAGATCCGCCACAATGCAATTTCTCACATATCTCAACAATAAAATATTAATAACAATTGAATTTTTCCAATTCATTGTTTATATATAAAAATCAGCATTTCAAATTGCCATTCATTTTTCTACTCATAACTTTCACTATGAGTTAATCACATTTTTTTATTATTTAAAATTAATGAAGCATAATTGGTTCCATTAGTTAAATGTCATTTATTGCCAATGTAAATACTTGACTAACCTATGCTACTATGATTCAAGCGATTCATCGTTTATATTTACAAAAAACAATTCGATACTTTAGTTGATTATTGAATTTAAGTCGAAAGTATAAACTCTAATAACAGTCTCTGTGTTTTTCTTGACAAAAAGTTGCGTATACGCAATGTAGCCCGGTAACTTAATAAGCACTAGAATGTTGAAAAATAATAGATTTAAGTTAATAGAAATATTAAAGCAAGTTATAAATTATTTCAGTGAAATGTGTAAGAATTACAATATTCAATCATTTTTGAATGTAAAATGAGATTGTTTCTTATTTTATACACTTACATATTTGTTGTTACACAATATAATTATTGTTATCATTTCATATCAGAGAGTTATCTATATGTAGGAATTTATTTCTCAATTCTGCAAATTCATTTGGTTGCTTAATTGGTCATAAGATGCTGGCAACCTAAAACTGAGACAATATTTCGTATCCTCTTTCTCTCTGTCGCTATGGTCCAACCACCTGAATGTTAGTTTCTCTGCCATTTGGCTCTGCTTCTGCTGCTCAGATTGTATAATAGTATTGTGTCTGAATATACAATTTGTAGGTCTCCGCATCCATTCCATCTGTTGTCTGCGTGTCCTTTTGTCCGTGTGCTTTTCTGTGGTATAATTTGATACTCAAGTCTTAAGTCTGGTCACCAAGCAGCTTCATTTCTATCTCTGTCATCCCAATCTCACTCTGTCTCTGTCTCTCACACTTTTTCGGTTCATCTCACGCTCTCTCTGTATATGTATGTATATCTTTTTATCTCTTTCATTATGTATCTAGCGCTCGTTGTTGCCTGTCCCTTGTCGCTCACCATTCATAATGGTTGCTTTTGTATTTATGTTGGAGCTTATGCCGAATGAAATGAACTCCACTCAAGTGTGTCTATGGGGCATTCAGTTTTACTAAATCTGAATTCCAATCTGTTGGCATATAATAATAGAGTGTAAAATTGTATGTGTGTGTCACTCCTTATCTCCCCTCTTCCCTCTCTCCCTCTCGCCCTTTCTCTCGCTTTCTTATGTGTACAAGTCTTGTAATAATTCATTATATCGAGCTGAATTTTGATTCTGACAATTGTCTTCTGGCATTTTACTAATTAGCCAAATGGAAACGACCATTGAATGCAGCTGCTGCAAATGCATTCAATTTCAGTCAAATTTATTTTTATTGTGTAAAATGTGGCCAAGCTGGTAAGATGACTTAAGTGGTGGGTGGGGTGGTGGGTGGTCGGTCACATTAAGGATGATGACCCCGAAAATGCATTCGCCTTGGCGAGAAAGCAAAGAATAAAAGTGATAAAACAACAAGAAAATGCAAGAACATTGTGTGCAAAAAGAAAAGTGCAGATAATGTCCTGAGATATTTCGGGCAAATGCCTGAAACAATTTGGCACCACATTGCGTATGATTGATATAAATTGTTTGGCTTTCAACCCCAGCCACAAAAAAAAAAAGAATACACCGCCCTCATAATCCAAGCCATTGACACCCAATGTGTATAAGTGTGTGTGTGTGTGTGTGTGTGTGTGTGAGTGAGTGAGTGTGTGCATCTGTGTCATAGCACTAAAAGCAATTGCATCTACAGTAAAGACTCCCAATCAATGCAAACTTGCAAGTAAAAAGAAAAACTATTCCTTAATCAGAACATATATTAGATTTATTTTTTAAGGCCATATTTATATATTATACAAAAATGTTTAAAGAATACTTTGAGAAAAGGACCTTTAAATGCGACTAAATAAAACCATTCGATTATCTTCAAAACAAATGATCTTCAATGGTAATGATAACTGGCTCATTCTTTTCCCCTTTTTGCCTTTTGAGGCTAAAACTAGTTGAGAATCACAACCAAAGGTAATGAAAAATGCTTTGCATTAACTCGAAATCGAAAGAGCTCATTTGTTCATCATTAGACACTTTAGGATTGTGATTCGTTCAAAGGAGTGTTTACTGTTGCATTTAAAGCAATTTTATTTAGCTTTTTGGCTAAAAATGTGGCAGCTGCTTTGGCGTCCTGCTGATGGTGGGGCAAGATGCAGCTCCTGCTGCCGCTGCTGTTTCTGTTGTTTCCTTCATTTTAGTTGCCGCCGCTGCTGTTGCTGCCACATGCCATGGCGCAAAGTGTCACATTACTGAAACGTTGGCATCCGTGCTACAGATTGGAGTTGCCTTCAGGGGCAACTTTTGCCTAGGTGGTTCACGTCGAACGACAATAAGAAGGCAAAAAAGGCGCCACGACATGGCAGAGGGGCTCTATCATTTGTGGTTTGCATGTGCCGCATGCAACACCAAGCAACGAGAACAACAACAAGAATAAACATTTTTTATTCGCTTTTTCCTTTTTGTGGGAACCAAAAAAAAACAAAATAAAAGAAAACCAAAACTACCAAAAAAATTAAAATAAAAATCCACGGTACACGCTTTGCAAATTTTACTATCTGAAAAAGAAAGAGACCAACCAAGAGAGAGAAAGACAGAGACAGACTGCTGGTAAGGGGTAAAGAGTGTGGTTAAAAGGGGAAGCGGTGGCAGCTTGTTTAAATTTGATGTTAACTGGCCAACTTAAGCCAGAGCATGGGCAATGATATTTCATAATTTACAAGCATCCTGACAAAGGTTTTCTTCCTCCTTCTGCTTCTGTTCCTGGACATTTTTTTTTTGTTTTTTGTCTCTCACCGGAAATTGAAAACTTTATACTACAGCAGCAGGATAAACGTTAGTAGCGCTTTTTCAGTCAAGTTTGTGAACAGGTGAGTGGTTGGGTGGGTGAGTGAATAGATGGGTGGTTGGGTGGTTGAGTTGGTTTGCTCGTCATTCTAACATTCGTTGAAATTTAAACTTGTTCTAATTGAGAGATAGAGTGTAAGACAGCGGACGGTGGACAAGAATGGGGGGTGGGTGGTGGGAGAGTGTGGATGGTAAAGGACGAAAACTTATGCGGCGAATTTAATCTCATTAAAATTTCGTTACGTTAAACGGCAAATTATACGCTTAATTGCTTCAAATATCAAATTGTCTTAGAAGTTAATTAAATGTTCGCACATTTTGCACGTTTCTGACAAATCTTTAATAATCAGCTCACATATATACCACACATAGAGACACACACACACACACTCACATACATATACATATATCCATGGAAGACATGGTGAAAGTTTTTGCTTTCAAAAAACTCTTTCAATCTCCTTCCAACGAGTAGAAATCACAGACCTTTTGATTGCTTAAGCACTTAAACGTGTTTCGTGTGTGTGTGTGTGTGTGAGTGTGTGAGTATAGTCTGTTTTATCAATTGTGCCTTTAGGCACTTTTCAAATTTTTAGTGGTTAATTTTATATATTAATGAATAGACCAAGTGGCAAAAGTTTCCATTTCGATGGAGCGAATTTTGTTGCCTTGTTTCCTTTTTTATTATTTACTTTTGATTATCTGCTTATGGCAAAAGTGAGAAACAGAGAGAGAGAAAGAACCGGAAAGGAACACGGGAATAAGTATAATATTTCGACATGGATTAGGGGCCTGAGCAAAGCGGAGCAGAAGGCAACAAGCCATGGTGCAACAGCAACAGCAACACCATCATGAACAAACAATAAAAAGTGAGGAACAAAAACAAATATAAAAGAGCCAAATGCCACCCGGGATATAACCACCGAGCGAAAAAAAAGAAAACCAAATGAAAAACAAAAAGAAAAGTAAGAGCAAGAGGAATAAAATCAACAAACGCCTTTCGACCAGGTTTGAATAACAACGTACGTATGTGGGGGGTGTATGTACATACGAATGCTATGCGAGGGCTTCCCGTTCAGTTTTTATCTTACAATGGGCTAAAAAATATACTAAACTTAAAACAAAAACATTCCCTTATTATGGTTTATCTTTCAATCGAGGTTTAATCAAGTGATTTCATGAAAATTAATATGTAACTTAGCAAGAAATAAACCTATTTTGAAGGCATTCTTTTTGAAAGTCGAGAAGTTTTTGAAAATTATTAAAATAAAGTCCTTATTTATACTTTTAATTTCTTTAGAAAAGAAGACTATAAGTCAAATTTATGTGCATTTGGTTATTGTATAGATACATATATGTAAGCCCTAAGAGAAACCTCTCAACCTTTTGTAGGCCAGAGTGCAAAAATTGTTCATTCTAAAGTGCGAAATGACATTTTTTGAATAATTAGCAAGGAATCCATGTGAGTGGTTAAAAAGTTCTGCCTAATTTACTTTGGGCAGAATCGACTTGAAAGGTTTTCCAGGACATAAACATTTCGTTTTAATATAAAAAGTCAAGAAATTAAACTAACAACTAACTGTGCTAAAACAAAAGATTCATTCAAAGGCAACCATCAAAGAAGATTAATGAATAAGCCTTAACTACTACACTTTCTTTCTATCTAAATATTATCCAACTAGTTTATTGGCTTCATTTTTTCAAGATGAGTCTGAAAGTATTATTAAATATTATTTATTTGGCTTAGAGTTTCAGTTTGAAAACTAGGTTAACTATAAGGGCTATCATATCAGATTCAATCAAATTTGTGTGACTTTGTGTGAGATAATATATGTGGAAAATAATACCAAATACATTTTAATTCAATCATTTCTTAACAATGTTGTCATTATATCATTTTGTTTTTCTTTTATTAATCATAGTTTTTAATTGGAATATATTTAAAATAGATACCAAATTAAGAATGATATCTATTGATTTAGCAAGACAAACTTAACTTTTGTTTTAAAACAAATTTATCATTCAAAAAATTAAAAAAAAAAAAAATGTACGCTTAATTTATGCTTTATTTTTAGTTGTATCGTAGAAATGAAGACTTACATTTTAGTAAAATTGGATAACTTTTGTTTGAAAATTGCTACTTTTCCATTTTCATAGACTTTGACTACCTCTCTCTCTCTCTTTTCTGTGCCCTATGCATTGTTCGGTCCATATGTATTTTGAGCCATATTTTTGTGTCGCTTGCCGCTAGTTGGCTGCGGGCTGTCTCTACGAGAGTGTCAACGTGGCCTGTCGCGGCTTATAAATAAGCAAACTGGTCAGACGCACACACACACACACACACACGCGCGCGAGACACGTATAGTCCGGGATAAACAAACAATGGAGCTTTATATATTCTATATGTATGTACATATATAGCCATATCATGGCAATATAATTTATGGGATTTATGATGCAAAAGGTGTTAACTTTGGCCGCCAGATATTTAATAGCATCGAGCGATGCGATGCGTTAAACCATAAGCAACAAGTCAATATGGCAAATTTACTTATAATCAAATAGATTTTAGCGCTATTGCTTTAACACATCACATCTATTTATTCACTATTCCATTGGGTACTATTATCAATTTTAGCTCTTCAAATTTAATTGCTTTAGCCAGTGGAGAGGAGCGTGAAGTGAGTAAGGAGCTAAAGCATATTGACAAGTACAAATTTATAGCATACAAATGGGGGTAAATGCAAATTCAAATTCAAATGCAAATGCAAATGCAATTGTATTGCCTCGGTGTGTGCTTGTCTATGTATGTATTTGTGTGTGTCTGTGTCTGTGTGTGCGTATTTGTGTGGCATTTTGTGATTTCGACAAAATTACATTTTCGCCTATGTGTTACAAGTGTTATAAATAAATTTTACGTTTCGAAATGTTTGCCAAAAACTCTCTCTGGCTCTTACCCCTCTCCTCACACTCTGTGTGTGTGTGTGTGTGGTTTCTGGGTCTCTCCCCCTCTCTCTCTCTCTCTCTCTCTCTCTATGTGTGTGTGTGTGTGTTTGCTAAGTGCTTTACAGCTTAACAAGAGTCACACCCACACACATGGAACCAAACACACAGAACACTCGCATAGATTACAGCTAACTGCATTTCAATTGCAATTTGGCATTTAAACAAGCCTTCAAACATTGGCCATGTCAATATGAGAATATATATTTTTGTTAGATCGGCAAGCGTAGATTATAGTTGGCAGTTATCTCGAGTTGACATTAAATAAATGGTTCCATTTAACCTGAAATAACCATAATTCAGTTGCATACAAACAAATTTGATCAGCTTTTAACCAAAATAGCTTTCAGTAAACCACAATCCATAGACTTAAGATAAGAGGCAACATTGTTCTCTTTTGATCTTTGATATAAGGTAGCAAAAGATCAAGATTTGTCAACAAAATTACCTCAACTAGAATGTGTTTAACAGGAAGATCAACATTAAAACCTGAGGAAATTAAACTTTATCGAACTGTTTATACAACTAACTAGCTCTAGGAGTCTCTAATAACAAGAGACCATTAGAGAAATAGGAATATAGTTAACTCTTATTTATAATGCTATAAAAATCTTACTAAAAGAAACAATGATATTAATTGACTGAACAGACTGAACCCATTCAACGAGAATAAGAAATCGAAAGGAAGAAAATCTCAAAGTTTTCTTTCTTCTGTGTGCCAATATTTGAAAGAGACAATATTGGAATAATTTTATAATTTTCAATCCTTTTTTTATACCATACACCCATAGGGTGAAATGGTATATTAAAGTCGCCAAAATGTATGTAACAGGCAGAAGGAAGCATCTCCGACCCCACAAAGTATATATATTCTTGATCAGGATCAAAAACTGAGTCGATCTAGCCATGTCCGTCTGTCCGTCCGTCCGTCCGTCCGTCCGTCCGTCCGTCCGTCCGTCCGTCCGTCCGTCCGTCCGTATGAACACCTAGATCTCGGAGACTATAAGAGCTAGAGCCACCAAATTTGGTATGCAGTCTCGTGTAGTATGTACGCTTATCGAGTTTGTTTCAAATTTTTGCCACGCCCCCTTCCGCCCCCAGAATTTACATAAAACTGTTTTTCTTAAAAAGTATAGCAGATAGAAACATCAAATTTGGTTTATATACTCGTTTAGTTAGCGCGCAGAAAATAATTGTTCCAACTTTTTGCCACGCCCCCTTCCGCCCCCGGAATTTACATAACTCTGATTTTCTTAAAAACTATGAAAGCTACCGACATTAAATTTGGTATGTAAGTTAGCCTAATAGACTCGCAGATATTGACTATTTAAAAATTTTGCCACGCCCATTTCCGCCCCTGAAAATTAACCAAAACTGATTTTCTCGAAAACTAACAAA
The DNA here is from genome assembly GCF_018902025.1 of Drosophila willistoni. Classification (NCBI taxonomy): domain Eukaryota; kingdom Metazoa; phylum Arthropoda; class Insecta; order Diptera; family Drosophilidae; genus Drosophila; species Drosophila willistoni. The sequence goes on from NW_025814052.1 coordinate 12,176,680, forward strand.
GCTAAACTCACCAAATTTAGTATGTATATTGGCTTAGTATGCGCGCAGAATACATATATTTTAATATGTTGCCACGCCCACTTCCGCCTCCATAATTTAGAAAAAACCGATTAGCTCTTGCAATTTTTTGACCATCGCGATCAAATTTGGCAGACTAATAAATCTTATCTATTTCTATCAAACTACCAAATTTGATTGAAATCGGACTAGAAACATACAAAATATACGTATGAACGTATTTTGCTACTCGATCCAAAAGGGCAGAATTGGCCGTTGGCTGGTGGCGGCGCTAGAGTGCTTGTGTGTTTGTAGAGTGAGCGAGATAGCAAATGGTATGAGGTATGTTAAAACAATTTAGTAGACATACATTTGGTTTTCGAAATTTTAAATATTTGTTTCACCTGGTGTATGGTATACCCAAGTCGGCGAGACGACTTACTTACTTCATTTTGTTTAGAAAATACGTTTTATGTTTGTTTGCCATTTACTAAGATTCAATTAAGTTGCTAAATTTGATTGTTCTAGCAATAGGAAGTGGAAATGTCTTCTTGAAAAATAATGATTCAATAAATGCCAATTATTATATTATAGTTTTACTTTACTTTTTAACCCATTATTGTTAAAATTTGACATTAAAACTTAATTTTGCTAAAGCATTAGAATCTTATGATTAGATATTAAAAACCAATAAGTTTTAGTTATAAATATTAGTAATAAATATAGCAAGATTAGCTAACGATGCTTTAAGCTAACTTAGTTAACGATGCGGAAAGAAATCAAGTTGGCTTCATTTATTTATGTATTGCCACGCCCCCGAACTTTAAAATAAATTGATAACATCTCGCAATATTTGAAGTATTCTAATATGTAGTGAAAAGTAATTGAAAGTTTTCAATGTATAAATCACCTTAGTTCCCGTTTTCGAAGTTTTAGCCACCCAACCGAAATACAACGAGTTATTTATACAAAATCTGTCTATTTAATATTAAAATTTATATGAATCAAGAGTCAGTAAATGGTCTAGTATGTTTAGTTTATAATAATTTCCAAGATTGTTGATTCTCAATGAGTTAACAAATTTAGGAATAGCAAAATGATGCAAATTTTCAAGATAGAGAAAAAGTATTGAGATTTCTGTTTTCCACTTACCATTGATATAGGCAGCAAAGTCAAAATCTCTGTCGGCTTTTTGAGTTGTCTGCTTTGAACGTGGCTGCTGTTCCGTATCCATGAGAGTTGCTTCCTCATCATCATTATCGTTATCATTAGCACCGCCGACGCTGACGCCGACGCCGCCGTTGTCATCTTCGTCGTTATCGTTGTCGTTGTCATCGTCGTCCATATTCATGACATTGATTTCGCGTTTCAGGCGTAGGATCATTGGCCTTCTCAACGTTGATGTCTCAGCAGCGTTGGCAGCAGCAACGGAAATAACGTCATTTCCGGCCGCCTCAATTCGTCCTGTCACCAAAATTAGAAAGACAATGGACAATAGTAGCGGTGGTAGATGATGGGTTAGCCAAGGTTTGGCTAGGGATTTGGATTTTTGTGGCATTGTCTTGGCCCGGCACTGGGCCGCCATGGCCGTTCAATCAGATGGCTTGGCTATGGCTCTAGCGAAACGGAACCGGAAATAACGCGCGACGCTAAGCGGCCAAGGATTTGTTGTTGTTTCTTGTTTACCACGCACACACACACACACACACACACACACACACACACAGAGCGAGACACGGACACGCACGCACCACACTTATGATAACTGTACTTCAGATTTACTAGTTGTTCCCCGAGCGGCCATTAAGCGCACAAACAAACAAACAACAAAAAAAAAAAAAAATAAACAACAACAAAAAAAAAAAAAAGAAATTTGATGGAAGGGGGCAAAGCTAAAAGAAAAACAGACAAAACTTATTTTCTTCAGCAAATTGCCGACGGTTTTTCGATCACACGCGCGTTTCAATTTGTTTGTTGTTGTTTTTGCTGTGTGTTTTCGACGCTTTTTGGTCTTGTTCGTTGGGTGTTCGTTTTTGTTTTTTGCGTAAGCCGGCTAACAGGCTGTTGATAAACAGACAGACATCAAGATGTCTCGCCGAGTCGAACAAAGTCGCTGAGTCGAAGCACCAACAGGAGCTGGGACGTGTGGCCTGGCCAGTGTGCAAGGCGCTATTGAGTCCTCCAAATCCTTAGGCTTCGACTCATATAGCAGCATTTTCAGTTGTCGGCATTTCGCTTGTCCTCGGTGCTGTTCGTTCGTTCGTTCGTGTCTTCGTTTTAGTGAATGAAACGCAATTCGGCGTCTGCGCAGCAATCCAAGCCAAACGACAGGCGGATGTGCCAGGAGGGGGTTCACGGGGGAGGCCAGGCTGGTGTCAGACTATGGCACTATATGGAAAACGGGATGCGGTATGCGGTAGAGGTAGCAAGTCAGTTGCAGTTCATTTGACGCGGCTACGTGACGGAGTTTGGGGTATGGCATCATCATCATCGTCATCATCATCATGATGGCGAAAATAAAAGGGGCAGAAGGTTGGACTGATGGCTGGCTGGCTGGCTGGTTGGCTCCGTCGGTTAGTCTAAAGTGTGGACTTGATTCCCTGACAACCTTTTGCACGTCGCGTTTGGAATTGCAACAGTTATATCCTTTATCCTTTAACTGCCTGCTTTGCTATTTACCGTTAACATTTGCATTCCAATGGGCCTCTCCATTCCTTTTCGATCCTTGTTCATTTTTGTTTTAATTGAAACATTTTGATTAGACATCCCAAATAGCCAAATTCCCATTCCTCCATCCCCTTCATTATCCATCCAATTGCCACAATTTGACCGCAAATTAAACAAACATTGCCAATGCATTGAATTCCATCAATCAATATGGGGGAAAACCAATTCTATTGAAAATATATTGTCCAAGTATTTCAAAGAGTTCAATGGAATTCAACAACAGAAATCTGTTAAGAGATTTTCAAATATTTCAAACTTAGATATGAAATATGGTTAACCCATTTTGAAATTTTGTTACAATAAATAGTTTAGTATCAAAATTTACGATTTTTTACTCGCTTTCTATACCAAGTCAAATTATTTGGTATAAAATTGTTTCTCTATGGAGCTAGCTCATTATTTTGGTAGGGGAAATGGGATCGAATCGGATCGGTAAGTTAAATCTGCTGTCGTGCTACTGCTCCAACGTTGGCTTTTCTGTCATCTGTATATAAATCTCTTCCATGTTTTGATTGATTATCCAGTAAAACACGTTTCGAATTGACAGCAGGAGACTTGTTTTTTGTTACATTTCCATTCGTTTGTTGCTAGAATAAGATTTCACATTTAAATTTTCTATTCTATATTTTTGTTATAGTGTCGTATACATGTCTAAGAAAAAGTCTATCGAACCATGTGACAGAATAGAAAAATTCCCAGTACATGGTGGAATGGAACGCCCAAATCAATTAAACATTTCGAATGCTTTTAGTTGGAAATGGGCTATCAGCTTTGAATACCTAAATCTAAATAGACCCAAGTTCTGCTTTTTGACAAAATAGTTTTAGTTTTCGATGAGTTATATATTAAATTTAAACAAATTAGTATGAAAGTCTAAAATTAATTGAGCATGCTCAGCCCACTGTGCACTGTGTAACTCAACGAATTCTTCTTCATGTATTTCCATGTAAATATTGTCCAACAGTTTTGTTATTCGTTCATTTCGTAGCAACAATTCGATTTATCCCTATGGCATGCTGCCACCTGATGATGAGGTTGGCCAAGGGAGGGTAATGGGGGTTGGGGATTGATATTGATACTTGTGTGGCATGGCGGCAGCAGCAGCTAATCTAATTAAAGTTGCCAACTTATTATCGTCACTTGGAGGAGTCGTTAGGTCATTGTTATACAGGTAATAAACATAACACAAATAATAGTAGCATATAAAAGAAAAAATAATAGCATAATAGCATTATTTCTCTGTGTGTGTGCGTGTGGGTGTGTGGGTGTGCGTGTCGATCGATGAAATCGAAGGGCTGAACTGAATTGAATTGTGTCTGACCATAATGCGCTTATAACCATAATTGTTGTTGTGGCATTTTGGCCAACTAATTGCCAGTATTTGTTTACAGTATTTTTTTTTTTTGGTTTTGGTTTTGTTGGCTCTCTTCATCTTCTGATTATTGTTTTCTATTTTATATTTTACACGCTTGCGGTATTTTGCCTTCTATTGAACGGATGGCCTCGTCGGTTGACCGGAAGCAAAACATTTTTTTTTGGCTATATCTTCAAAATGGGAAATGGGTTGAGGCGCTAATTGAATTGCAAACGGTAGTTTTGTGGCATGGAGAAGAGAAAACAATGAAGGCCCACTTACACCCACTCTCCCCCCCTCTCTCTCACTCTCGCACTCGCTCTCTTGTGCCCATAATTAACTCGGCGTCTCTGATTAGGCAATTTGTTTCCCATGGCCAGTTATGGACAAGGACGTGGGCATGGATATTGGGTGATGGAGGACCAGTTGCTGGCCTGCCAATTCAATTTTGCTGCCTTGCCACAAATCCACAAAATGTGCCACAAACCTCATTAGGCCAACAAGTGGGCGGCAAAATTGCATTGCCATTTGCCTATTTTAGCAATTTTCGTTTTAGCGATTTTGTTTGCTTTGCTTTGTTTTTGTTTTTTTTTTTCTTTTTTTTCGGTGAAGTGGAGAGGAAGAGTGCAATGCATGGAAGAAGGCATTTCTGTTCACAAAAAGTACTTGATCAGCACGAAAGAGACGACTTCATTATAGCCATGTTTGTTTGTTTGTTAGGCTGATTTTTTACATGTCGATCTAGTCAAGTATTCTTTGCAATGGTCTAAACTTATATTACTTTGATTTGGTTAAAAGGAAAAAAGATTTGCCCAATAGCAAAGTAAGAAAGAAAAAAAACCCAGGATTAAGTTAACCTTGGCCATGACCAAAATGCCATCTCCTTCTTCAATCTGTCGGCCAGTGGACAACCAACAGGCAACTTTAATGGAGTAACTTTTTAAAAGAGATAGGACTAGGGTGTGGTGTCTTCTCAGGAGCAGGCTTATGTGCTTGGATCCTTGCGATCGATGTTGGGAAGCACAATTCTTAGGGATTTGTTATGGAAACATTGAATGATACACCGACTAGACCTGCAAGCGATGCCCCCTACCAGATATTCCATAAGTACATACTGGCAAGGACTTTTTAACTTAGCCCTAGGCTTGATCTGCGTCTCATCAGTCTAGTATTTTCCTCTTTTCCATGATATGGGGAATGCCGATCCACATGTATATTCGTATTATTCGTAAGGGAATATCATGTATGTATATATAGACTTTAGTCGGATCTGTTTCCTTTCATAGTTAAATGAGCTATTGACAAAAGTGTATAATCTTTTTAGAACTGAATTAAAATGGGTCTACACAAAGTTTCAACAAAATGTTGGCTATGGCCAACAGTGATCCTGAAAGGGTTAAGAAAAGATGCTTTTCAATTCAACAGAACAACAAAGAGTATTGGTAAGTCGCCACTTAAATTTATTATGGACATTGGATTTCTCTATAGGTTTTCTTTTGGTGGTGGCAAATGTTTTTTTTAGTCTAGCCGGAAAACAGCAATTTTTTTTGTGTGTTTTTTTGTGGCGTTTCAAGTTGAATTGCTGTTTTAGTCAATGGCCAAAGTCTGGCAATGTGTTGATAAATAAAAAATAACACATGTTTTGCCCCCCTCCCCGCCCCAGCGAGGTGACTCAATGACCATGTTACAGCATGGTCAAGAAATTACGATTAGAGTTCAACATATCTCAATGTGGATTTAGTATATACGCTTTATTGACTTTTTTAAGTCGTCTATCCATCTTTTCGGTCGTAGAGCGACATTTGCACATTCCTTCATTCCATCATTGCCTCAGTCCTTTGTTCATTCACTGGTTCATTCATTGATGGAAACAGCTGCTGGGATAATATGCACCCAAATAGATCTGACAGTTGGAGCAATAATGATTGGTGGTCCGACAACAGTTCATAAAATAGGGACAGAAGCAGGCACAGCAACACCACCTAAGGACATAAGGACATAGGATAATGGGCCAACAATTGGTGCGCGCCCATTCCCAATTGGGGAATTGACATTAACGAGCCAAACAAATCAACTCAATTAACTCACTCACCCAAAGGAGCAGAGCCACAGGGCCCATGTGTGGGTGCGAGTATTCGGCGAGCGTTCGAGTCGTGTTAAACCGTTTTGGCCACAGGCTGGACATCTTATGGGAATGGCTATATCGCCCAGTTTGGGTTGTTGAAAAAAATCTGCATTAAATGGTATAATGTTAGCTACGAGAAAAATTCCCTCCCCTCCCCCCTGGTATGGCTTACTTCGAACCCGAGGCAAAGCAAATCGACCGAGTAGCAAATAGGGCAATGAAACTCTATGAACAGCCATCTGCTGATGTTTGTGATGCTGCTGCTCTTGATCTACTTGCTCCATGCTTTGATATTCCTGCTCCTCCTCAAGGGGTTCCTGCTCCATCTCTTGCTGCTGCTGCTGCCCATCGATTTGATCCAAGGGCAGCTGCTCCTGCAAGAGTGTGGATCTTCTTTCCGCAAGTTCGTTAAAATTGTAGCTGGCATAGCTGGGCATCATCATGATGGCATCGTCGTAGGGTGGCGGTTCGGCCACTCTGACCACAGAAACTCCACTAAGGGCCATAATCTGGCAGGGTTCCTGGCCCTGATAGAGCATGCGATGCTTCTCCTCAGCCATGAGCTAGTCATTTGGCTAGCACATCGCATGCCGTTCTACCTTTTATGGCTGTCACAAGCTTGTGTTGTGCATTTTTCAGCTTACACACACACACACAGACGCACACTGAGTTGATGGGAAAACAGTTGTGGCCAACTGATAAGAGTTTGGTCAAGTGCAATTCGAGTTGCAATTGGTATGTCAATTAACCAGATGCACCACTAATCATTTAGTCAGACGACCACGCAGTCAGGATACTGTCGATCCACTCGTCCGTCCAAACAGCCTATCAACTTTGCCCGGGCCAAGTTACATACATGCAATGCATATGGACCTTCTCATCGTGTATGTTCCAACCTTTCATTTCCGGTTCATAACTTTTTCAATATGCTACACACACACACACACACAGACACTCAAACAGATACAGCATTGCATATTTGCCTTGGTTTATTCAGGGCTGCATCAATTTCAAAGTGAAATAGGCTCAATTTCCAAATTTAAATTCATGGATTAATTTCTGTTTGAACTCGAAGAAACATTTGTTAAATCTTGTGGATCTTGACTTGATTCGGAGTTTAGAAGTTTCAGCAATCCTTTTTTTTATGCCAACCCTGGCATCTCTTGACTCCTGGCAATACAGTTTGGTTTGCTTCCTCTTTGCTTCTATTCTATTTTTTTTGTTCCACTTTTTCGTACAGGTCTCAGGTTTGTTTTAGTGGATTTTTGTGTTTGTGTTTTTTAGTGGGTAGAGGGTTGGGAGGGGAATTGAAGTTTTTCAATCTTTTTCTGCCCAGCACACACACACACATTACATACATATGTATGTATGTAGATGGTCTGCCCATCATGGAGTGGTGGCCCTCTCTGACTTTTGCCAATGATTGAAGTTCTGTTGGCACTTTTGCATTTAATCAACTTTATTCAACTTGTCGTCTGCTTTGTTTGCATTTTGTCCAGTATTTTTTTCCCACTTACTTTTACACAATTAAATGCAAATTTATGAGCACAGTAAAATACAATATGAAAATATATTACTTTCAAGTTGACAAAACCGAACAGTGTTATACCCTTTCATTTGAGGCACTACCCAAACATTTTTGAACACTTTTTTGTTTTGAAAATAACTTGTAATGTTTTCTGTTTCAACTTATACAAGAGCTGATAACACCAATTGATATTATATATACAAATTTTTTTGTTACAACTGTCCTAAATGTTTGATATTGTAATTGTTTATAAGGTTTACTTTTTAACAATATAAACTATTATTAACCATAAAATCTAACAAGTTTTACTTTAAATACTCTTGTTAATGCTCTTTTTACTTAATTTTAAGAAACTTTTAAATATATTTTTTTAATCCTGCTTAGCTTTAGTAGAATTACGTCAATAGGAAGTCAAGAAGAAGTTATTTCTCGGTTTCTTTCACTTTACGGCTTTGGCGATGTCTCCTTTTCACGTGCGTGGGGCAAGGGTATGATAATAATAGCTAATTTACATAAATGCATATGTGATTGTGTCGTTTACCCTTTATTATTAATATTTTTTGTGCTCTCTTCTTTATTTGCTGTTTGTTGCTCTCTTACTGTTTGGTATTTTACCTTTTTTTTTATCAGCAACTGTCACTGCATAAATTTGCAGTCCATTTCAAGTTTGCTGCCGTGGCATTGCTTTGATGTTTGATTTATTGCGTACTCAGTTTTACTCTCTGCTTGCTGTCGAAAGGAGCAAAGGGATGGAAACGAAGGGATTTTCCCACACACACACACACATGTCCACACCAAGGATTGATCGGCTCAGGCAATTGTTGGGTAGGGTAGGTTAGAATAAGGTGTTGACTTGAACTTGGATAAGCAAATAAATTGAGAAAAGAGAATGCAAAATGTTGAATGCTCCACTTTTCCACTTTTCTTTCTCTCTTTCTCTATCGTCTTTTGCTTTTCTACTCAAGGTCATTTCAGGCAATTGCATTCCATATTCAAACTCTAACTGCCATGACTTAAAAGGTTAACACTTAAAGCACATGAGAGTGTCTTTGCTAAAGGAAGCCAAGATGAAGGGTTATGCAATGTTATGTTATGTCTCAAATTACAGCAAATCGGAATTAGTTGATGGTATATATATACATACATACATAGATTTCCTGTTGTCAAGGAGTTCAAAGTTATTTTATGGCAATTTAAAAGATGATTTTCTCTTCCTAGCTAAAGTATGACTAATTGTCTGTCTCTTTTGTTTATTATCTTTATCAGTGCTTTCCTTGCTCTCTCACTATGTCTGGCTATCCCATCCACTTTGCAGTCTCTTAAGCCATATTTCATGTAATTGCAATTAGCGCAAAATCGTTATCCTTCTGCCCAGGACTTGCAACGTTGCGAAGTTCTTGCCTTTTAGCTCTTAGTATTTGCTTTTCATTCGTGCGCATTTTTTTTGGGGATTTTGGATGCCTAAATTAAACGAAATCATTACACACACACACACACACACAGTTGGCAAACCCATACAAAGGCATAAAAATCAATGTAAAAGAAAAAAAGAAATGAAAAAAATGGCAAGGCAAGTTTTGGCTGCTGAAAGGCGCCTGTTGGCTTGTTAATTTGCTAAAAAAAAAAAAATACAACAAAGACTCTAGGTACTCTCCCTTTCTCTCTCTCTCTCTGTCTCTTTCACTCTAGCCAACTGTGCGTGAGAGGAAGTAAGCACTAAAAGAAGTAAATAAAAGAAACCAAAGAAAGAAAAAAAAGTAAAGTAAATGTTCGTTCGTTCGTGTAAAATAGTTAAAGTTATGAGGCAAAGGAGCGCTACCGCCAAAGAGCAAAACCAATGGCTGTACACTGAAAGAAATTAAGGAATTTTATGCAAACCAATCACAAGCATAAACGAGATAGAGAGGGGAATGAGAAATTTAAGAAAAAAGCAAGAAATTTCAACAAAATGGCAAAGCTTAACTGGCTCAAACCATTTTCCAAAAACAGTTTTAACTATTCAAATTCACTTTTTTAATCGACTAGATCCATTTGAAATAGGTATAATAACCTTATTGTCACTTTAGACTACAAAATTGTCAAGTGTTAAGGATATACTTATTTTCAGTGTTTTTTTGGTTCGCTTTAGACAACAGTCCGGACCTTTCAGACATTCAGTTCACATTTCAAGCACGTTTCGCTTTTATGCTCTTAAATGGCGAGTGTATCTGGTACCTACATATAGCTCCCTATCTTTATCCTTCCTCTGCTCCTCACATCATCTGGTTGTGAACACGTGTGTGTGTGTGTGTGTGTGCGATAATTTTGTTGATGATGCGCCATGATTATAAGTTTTAGCAAGCAAGAGGGGAAACAATGCGAAAAGGAATGGTTAGACGACCGTCAAGCAAACGGGCGCACTGGCAGCATACCAGCAATCAAGGGTTCAAGTAGCGTGTATCTATTTCTAAGTAAATTACACACACTTATAGACACACACACACACACACACACAGACACATGCGGCCAACGGATGAGAATGACCCACATAAATAGCCGCCGCCTTGGCTTTATTGGCACGTACCCAAACAAAGTGAAAGAAAATAAAGAACTTTCAGTTAGTAGTCTCTTTCTCAACTTGGCGCCCAAAAAAATTTTACCCCCCCCCCCCCCCACACACATATTTATATATATCTATTATTCTTTTCGTATTTTTTTCCATTATAAACTTGAATTGATTTCCCTTACTTTTGCTGCCGCCTGATCATTGTGTGAAATTTTATTTCTGAATGAAGTTCAAAGTCTAGGGGAGAAGACGGTTTAGCCGTTATCCTATTAGGCACATTTGTGCATATAAATACATGTATATGTCTAAGTGTGTGTGTGTGAGTGTGAGTGTGTTGAAAGTTTTTACTTTATTTATACCCCAGCCAAAAAGGTCTCATTGAGTTGGGGCTGAAAAGTAAGCCCATCGGACAATGCAAAAGTAAATGTATGGAATGTACGTCCCAATCGAGTTTTACTCTTCTACCAATTGATTTAAGAATTTTATATGGAATTTGGATCAAAGAGCGTTTAATTTACTTACTTCCACAACAAAATGACTCATTTTATTCACCGTCTCCATTCAAGATTTTTGAAACTTCGTGAAAGAAGTTTATGCTCTCCAAAGAAGCAGGCTACATAAAGGTTTCAATGGAATTTCTTCTATCCCAAAGGTATGCTACATAAATTTACTGACGTATCAAATTGCATGCATACATTTAGGTATTTAAAAATCAAGGTCATTTCAGGAAGATTTGAATATGCTTTGTCAGATTTAAGTTTTACTCCATCTGCCTTGACTTTGTCATTCATCAGGCTATCAAAAATCAAATGTCCTGTATCCTTACATGAATTTTACTATATGCTAGTCGTTCGAACACGGACAATTAAACCAAATAAATCTTTTTGTCCTGCGGTTCTAAAAAACAAAACCCAAATGGGGATTACTTTCCCGCGGCTAATCCTTTACATTGACCAGGACATTTTTAGTTTTGGTTTTTTATGTTCACTGGAGGCGAAAACAAAACATTTTTATTCAATTAAGCCAACTATTAAAAACGAACAATAAGCCAAAACTCAATGTAACTTTTTATAAAATTTCAATTCCATTTCATTTTGTTTTTTAACATTTTGATGTGAAAAATAAAGTAAGTAAGTCATCTCGCCGATTTAAGCATACCATACACCAGTAAAGCAAACATTTCAAATTTATTAGACAAATGCATTTTCATGTGCTCTTTAGAAGCATATCTTAGGATCTCGCTCGCTTAAGCATACGAGCACCCTAGCGCCCCCACCAGCCTACGGCCAGCTCCGGCCCTTTGGATTTTCTATGAGCCGGACTATCGATATGCATTCAAGGATTTGCAATATCCTTTAATAAACATTGCTCGAATTTTTGTAAGGGTTGCTCAGAAAAATGGCGAAAAATCGCAAAAAACACATAAATGTCCTTATAACTCAGTCATTTGAAGGACGAACGGGACATCCTTTTGTCAGATTGTAGGCCTTCATGATCCGCTTCGACTGACGCTAAGAGATCCTGGAAAGTCCTTCAGAAAACAAAGATAAAAGGACTTTTCTGTTTGACAAAAAATGTCAAATATCTCACGAGTCCTGTGAAGGATCAGGACGAAAGTTGTGTCATAAAACTCCAACCATCAAGGTCTATCCCCGGTGCAAAGGAAATCTCAGTAGTCCTGTGGAGAGCTGAGATTTTAAGGATTTTATAGTTTTGGTCCAGTTTTTTGGGTACTTGGTTCAATTTGGGACTTGGAAAAAAATACAAGTCCAAAAAATAGAAAGAGTGTTGTTTTTGTTGTTGTTGTAATTCTTGTTGTTGTTGTTGTTGATGTTGTTGTTATTCTAGTTGATGTTGTTGTCTGACAGATGGGCAGACGGATATGACTAGATCGACTCGGTAGTTGATCCTGATCACGAATATATATACTTTGTGGGGTCGGAGAAGCTTCCTTCTGCCTGTTACATACATTTTGGCGACTTTAATATACCCATAGGGATGGGTGTATGGTATAAAAAGTCCTTAGGTGTATGTACATTTTTTATGATCAGGAAAAAGAAAATTCAACAATCCAACTAAATGATTATAAGTAAACAAGTGTGTAGAATGAAATTATTATTACACTTGCCACAAAATTGTGGCCGCATTTTAAGCTTATTATAATTTCAACTTAAAACTTCAGAACAACAAGAAGCAATCCTCTCAGGTTTTTAGCTCTATGCCAAAAGCTCCTCTGATGCGCCAGACAGCAGCAGCAGCAGCAGCAGCGGCAGCGGCAACAACAACAACAATATTTAAATATTAATAACACAGAAACATAAAAATAAAAAAACCACAAACAACCAAAAAGAAAGAAAACAGCCAAAGAATAAATGTGTTTCTTTCCACGATGACTGTGGGATACCCTTTAATAAGTTACAAATAACATTTTCTAGATTTCTAAGCGACCTTAAGTTAACCTTGTGGAAAGTGAAAGAGTACTTTAAATGTGACCTCATTTCACAATATACTCCATATAAGAAATCAAAAACTCCATCTATTAGGGCTAAATGTATGAGGGTATGAAATTGCAAAAGGCCTTAAACAAAGTTTCAAGACATAAACACGACATGGCTCAACATACATACTTATAAGGAGATGCCTAGGCATGGCCAGGACACAGCAGAGCAGAGCCCAACAGGACAAGCCTGAACTGGGCAGGGTAAGTGCAGTGTAAACATTTTCACAAGGTTCACTGCGGCAACATAATTTACCTCACTTCACTTGTCTTCACTTGGCAAAAATAAATCAATATGCCAAAGAAGATGCCCCAACATGGTCATGTCATGTCATGTTTGGCAAATTTATGTCTACTATAATGCTGCTCCGTTTACCGTTTCCCCCCCGCCCTCCACTCTACCCCACCACACCATTTCCCGTCCATTTCCACACCATGCAATAAATAAACAATTTGTTTTTGTTAGACAAAATCTGCATAAGGTCAATGAAGGTCTAAAGAGAGAGAGAGAGAGAGACAGAGAGAGAGAGAGAGAGCCTGCTGCTGGCCAGCAAGAGGCAACTTACATATATGAATAGATGAAATCTATGATTACTTTTCTATAAGCAAATAGGCTGTAAAAATGTTTGCCTCACTCAATCTATCTATACATTTGTATTTGTGTGTGTATGTAGATTATCCCCCCCTCTCTCTTTCTCTCTCTCTCTCTTTATTCAAATAAATGTCAAATTTACTGTGCTTGAATATGGCTCATTCCAATGATTGACACCATTTTGATTCAGTAAATGGAAGATATATAAACGATTATTGATAAAATTACAAGATTCTCTTGAAAATTGTTTCAATCGACCAAGTTACCTTAACTAAAATTTTCTCTTTTTCTTAACTGTAGTCTATGGGCCAAGAGTCGGAATTGTGTTGAGTCTCATTAACCCTCAACCCAAACTCTATTTGCAGAAATAAAAATGCATTTAAATCATTTTGCTAGAATATTTTTGTATTTCAAAGAAGAAAAAAAAAAAACATATATAGAAAAAGCATGGAAGAAACTTAATACTTAAAATTGGATGGAATGACGGTTAACATACATAAGTATTGTGTGTGTGTGTGTAAAAGAAAGGAGATGCACATTATTACATTTAAATGTATATTAAAATTTAAATTAATAAAAAAAAAATGAAATCATTTAAATATTAATAACTCCTCTTATGAACTTCTTTTACTTCGATTTAGATAGAGATTTGTATATAAGTAGCATTAATATATAGTAGATCGATCAGTCGTTGTGCAAGCACTGCTAAACAATTAATAAAATATATGATATAAATATTTGTTTTTTATGTGTGTATAAATGTAGAGAAAAATAATGAATGAGTGCTATGAAGTTTTGTTGTATTTTTTTGTTGTTGATTCTTTGTTCTTGCAGCTTATTCTCAGGCCAAACAGAAGAGTTTCCTCCAAAATGAGGGAGTCGGCGGCAATGTGGTTGGGACAAGACCCTCCCAAATGGCTGCATCGAAGACATCCTTGACTTTGTCCTGAAACGAATAGAAATAAGGAAAAATTACAAATTGGATTAGATTTTTATTTAGTTAATTGTGCTAAGCTTTCACCTTAAATACAAAAGAGTCGACGACTATGATAAAAAAAATATACATATATATAATAATAAGCTTTGCATAATCTTTGTCCCAATGCAATTAATTAAGACAAGGACAGACACACACATACACACACACAGACCGACAAGCAGACAGGAAGTCATTGCTCTCTGTCTATCTATCTGTCTGTCCGTCTGACTGACTGACTCGAGTTGCAATGTGTAAACACTTAGAAAAAAATAAATGAGAAAAAAAAAAATAAAAGAAAAATGAAGGAAAGAAAGATACAAGCCGAGTACATCCTTTGGGAAGAGCCCTCTAAGTGCGCACACACACACACACACACACACACAATAATCATAATTGTGCGGTTTTGCTTCAACACTTCCGAATGAATGCCGACCCAGTCGACAGTTTTACCACTCCCCGTTCCTTTTTTTACATCTAACTCTATAGCAAGTATATATATATATATATATATATATGTATATATCTTTTTTTCTACTCGAGCACTGCACTTTGCGTGTATTTCCCTAAAGGTAGCGACAACGTATACCACTCCATTGCCCTCTCCTCTCACTTTCATTCTGCCCCTTTAGTGGTTTTTGGTTGACTGACTCGACGACGATGACGACAAAAACGAAAAACGAAAGATGAAGCGCAAGTCAGACACAAATTATAAAGCATTTTCTCTTTTTTTTACGCTACTTTCAACCGATGATGCATATCTTCGCACAGTTTTTAGCATAATGAATGGCAAATGGAATACAAATCACAACAAAAACGGGAAGGCCGTCACATTTGACATTTAGAACTGATCTCATCTCTAGTCGGTGTACTAAATCTCTAATTCTGTTGTTGTCGAGTTCGAATCCCGACGTAGATGGCCAAGCCCTTTGCTCACACTTGTCGTATACGCAATAAAAATTACACATACGACATGTTGACTCAAAAACTTTAGCAGAGAGAGAGAGAAATATAAGTAGTCTCCTAGCTATGCTAAGTGATCAAACCTAAAGCATTGTTGCTGATTAACTACATATATGTGGCAAGTTGGCAAATTAACTAAATTAGAGCCACTTTCTCACTCTCTCTCTCTCTCACTCACTATATTTTGGTGTTTCCCTCACTCACCTGTGTGGCTGACGAAGTCTCAATGTATTTTGCGCCAATTGTTGTTGCCAAATCCCAGGCGTCTGCATATGAAATTGCCTTTTCGCCATTTGTCTGTTGTTGATGATGGAGAAACGGAGCAGCAGCAGCAGCACGAGGAGGCGAAGACGGAGTAGAAGTTGTAGTGGCAAAAGCGTCAGCGGCAGCAGCAGCAGCAGCCCAAAGGCATATGAAATCAAATAAGAATTTCATAAATATTTAAAATCAAAAGGCAAAAAAAAAAAAAAAAATAAAGTAAATATATGGTAAAAAAAAAAGGAGAAAAAAGGCCAAGTCAGAGAGGCATCTCTCTCTCTGTCTCTCCCTCTCTCGAACAGAAAAAATTGCATAAATAAATAAATAATCCATCATGTTTGCCTCTCTGGTTACTTTTTTCTCTCTTTGGGTTTTTTTCGTTGTTGTTGTTGTTGTTGTTGTCTGTGGAGACACACTCACCTGCAACTTGTTAAGGACATTGGGATTCGCCCTCAAATCGGCCTGGGTGCCAACGAGTATCAAAGCCGCTGTGGATTTTGCAAATTTCGGCGCCCATTTTGATTTGATGGCACGAAACGTTTCGGGCTTTACCACCGAGAAGCAGAGCAGAAAGACATCGCTATCTGGGTAGCATAATTCACGCAAAGGATCAAGCGTATCCTGGCCGGCAGTATCACAGAGTGTCAAATGTACGGGACTGTCATTCACATTAACATCGGCTGAAAGAGAGCGAGAGGTAAGAATGGAAGTCAAGGTAAGTTAACTAGACAAATCAATTTTTTAATTTCCACAATCTCACCAACAATAGTAACGATGAGTATTAAACAACAACAAAGTTATTAACAAAGAAGTTATAGGCCTTTAAGTTCAAGTTTATTGCTGATTAATGACATTTCCAACGTTTAGATAAGAACAATCACGTAACGTAACTGAACGTTAGCATATAACGTAAGCAAATGCAATTAATTAATAAACGTAAGCTGGATGGTGAAGGGATTTGTGTAAAGGGTATCAATTAGTTAATCACTGCTTGCCTTCTGCTTGATTATTGTTATCCCCGAACTGGACAACAAATTTAATTATGAACTTAAAATCCTTGATTGTAAAATATTTGCAAAACACACACACACACCACATACAAGCCCATACACACTCTTCCTTCCACAAATGCTGCAGGCAGGTTGTTTTTTTTTTTGATTGAATTGCCGTTGGAATTTAATTTAAAA
This sequence comes from Drosophila willistoni, assembly GCF_018902025.1. Taxonomy (NCBI): domain Eukaryota; kingdom Metazoa; phylum Arthropoda; class Insecta; order Diptera; family Drosophilidae; genus Drosophila; species Drosophila willistoni. The sequence goes on from NW_025814052.1 coordinate 12,193,429, forward strand.
TACTTTTTTCCCCCTTCCTTCGCCTCTTTACCATGCACATTTTTAGCGTAGCCAAAGCGATTTACTGCTCCTACAAACACATCGCCCACTAAATAGGTAGGTTCCCTTTGATACACACGCACACCCAAACCCACACACACATACATATTAAAGTAGTTTTCAAGCTATGCGAGCAATTCGCCAATTCACTTACGCGCTGTGCTTATCTGCGTTTTTCTCTGTAAATGCAAAAGTTTTTAATCTCATTTCTATATAGAAATTTCTCACCAAGCATTTGGAAACCACCTTGATGAGTTTTTTTTTTGAGTCTTAACGAGTTAAAAAAGAAATTAACATGAATACAAATGGGGTTCTAAAATGAGTCACCTATAATTTATCGATAACACTTGACTTTTATGATTTAACAAAAAGTTCAGAGTTAAAACTGATCAAAAGATCTGACCATAATCAACTTATTAAGAAAAGTTCTGGCTAGGATAACATTTTCATCAGACAAAGCCTTTTTAAGAGTATTTTAGACAGATTACGACTTACTTCACCTTGGTTAAGTAAGAATTAAAATATATATCTTTTTCTACAAGTCGTTAGTGTCATGATCAACTTAAACTTAAGGTCTCAGAGCCTTAATCTCAGTTTCTTTCGTTCTCAAATTATCGTTTAGCTTTCTCTGGTTTATCTTTTTTTGTGTGCCTTATGACAATTTTCTAGTTTTGTACACCGGAAATCTGTTATAATTGAAATTGAGTGATGAAATTTTCTACTCCAACTCCAAAAGGAAATGGAATTCATGGAAGCATGCGAAATGTTTTTGCAGCGAATAAGTTAGAATTTTTTCAACTGTGAAAATTCGCATTTGCTTGTAATTAAAAGTGTGCAAAAACAAAAAAAAAAAAAAAAAAAATGTAAGTCAAGCTTAGAGATACATATGTGTATCTCTCACTCTCTCTCTCGCACTCTCCACTTCCTCAGCATTTCCCTATGCTTATTATAAAACATATTGTCGAGAGTGTGTATGTGTGTGTGTTTGTGTGTGTGTGTGGTAATACAATGATGAGCCTGCCTCATGCTACAACCGCTCAAAGCTGTTTTCTATGCAGAGTGTAAGTTGGAGTGGGTTGGTGGGTGGTTTGGGTGGGTTGGGTGGTTGGTTCACGGCTTGTTTTTCATGGCTCGATGACCTCGCCCTGCCTCGCCTTGCATTTTAGCATTGCATTGCATTGCCTTGCCTTGCCACGCCTTGCCACTAAAAAGTTAATCATGACTGGGGCTCTTTTCAATGCAACTGCTGCATGCAGCAAGTGCTCCTCCGGCCGCTGTTCCAACTGTTTGCTCTGCGTAAATAAAGTTGGCACTCGCTGCTTGCCCTGGGTTTTTAATCAGCGCGAAGAGCGACAAGCGAAGGTCGCTTACACTCATGTAAAATAAATTTAATTTGTGCAGAGAGCCAAACCAGCACCGAGCACAGGGCACAAGCTCATAAAATTCATGAATACACTTCCTTCTCTCCCCCTTGCACTTTCTCCCTCTCTCTCTCTCTCTCTCTCTTACTCCAGCTCTCTTCCTTATTATATCCCTTTTACTTGATTTTTTTTTTTTTGACCAAGTTGATGTGTGTTTGTTGGTTGTTGGGTTGAGGGCCAAGCCAAAAAAATGGGGAAAAAAACTAAAGTAAAATAATAAAAATGCTAAATGGAGCGCAACAAAAGCCAAGGTCCAGGGGAAAAATTTCAAGAAAATTCATATGGAAAATATATCTGCACAGAATTTCCCTTAATTTTGTTCGTTTTTTTTTTTTTTCATCATTCAATCAAAAGTGGAACAAGTGTATCAATAAAGAAAACAAAAAGGAAATGAAAAGAAAGGAAAGTGGGTGGTGGGAGACTAAGAGAGAGAGAGAGAGAAAAAAATGAAAATGATTTGCCAGCTCAACGGAAAATCGCTGAAATTCGCGAGACAAAGCCGAAAGTCGTAGCCGGAAAAGTGAACAAAGGGGACAAAAGCGTTGGCGTTTTGGTTGCTAAGCTCTGTTAATGTCTTTGTGTCCCTTTTGTGTGTGTGTATGTGTGTGTGTGTGTGCCAAGTGAGCAATTGTGTAATTGTGATTGTGTGAAAAGTCAACCAACAAAACAGCACACACAAAAAAGAAAAAGAAAAGCTGCTGATGCCATCTTATTGAAACCTAATTGAGTCATGCCCTCCCAACGACCCACTAACTTGATTGAGTAGATAAATAAGCAAAAGATGGCAATTAACAATTGTGTGGTGTGTCTGTGTCTGTGTGTGTGTGTGTGTGCATTGTTTGTGTTTGTGTGAATGACTTTAATTTATTGTCCAAAATGTGACTTGTCAACTTTGCGGCTTTCAATTTCACAAAATCTAAGTTCACTTACTTTTCAAGTTCTTCTTCTCAATTTTCGTTTGCCTGGACTTTATGTCCTTTGTCTATATAGGATTTAAAGTCAGTAAAGTTATGAAAAGTTGGAGATTTCAAATGACTTTAAGGAGTATTTTATTATAGTATTTCTTTAGTAGTATTTCAATTTCAATCAAAATTTCATTTAATTTTCATTCATGAGATGTGCCTTAAAATTATTTTACTACTTCTCTTCTCGTTTTCTTCTCTTGCGTTTACTGTGATACTTTGAGGTACTCCTTAATTAGTTTTAAACGTTTTCAACATCTTTGTTGAAGTACTTACTCAACATTTTGTTTCAACATGGCTTAGCATACAAATTTTACTTTCAATTAATTATCTTTCAGTCTCTTATCTTGTGACTGTCAATTTTTCCCTTTCGAATAGTTCGCGTTCTTCTTTATTAAGATCAACATTTACCTAGTAGTAGTCAATTAATAACTGCACTTAGAATGCCTTTGCTCTCTTTTTGCCTCTTTGTATGCATTGTTGGCGCTTCTCCTTTGCCCGACCCCTTCCCGCCCTTAAGTCATCCATGGTATCCAGTCTCCCGTTTCGCTCCCTTGGTCCCACTTGATAATTAGTTGAACTATGCACAAAAGTTATGTCTGATGAAAACTATGCAAAGCCTCTCCAGAAATATGCAAAACATACCGACGCTGAAACGCGTGCACACAAATGCACATTGAAGAGGTCACGGAACGGAAGGAGCTTCAGTTGTCCGGATTGTCGGGATCGGGGGTTTGAACGGAACGTGGAAAAGGTTTCCAGGTTACGGGGTAGCAAAGTGGTTGGCTGCTGCGTCGAGATACGCAAAATTATGCCTTTTACTGCAGAGTCAGTGAAGCCGAACGGGGGAAAGAGCTAAAGCTTTGGCTTGTTATGCTTGGAATGCAGCAAAGTCGAGCTCCAGCCGAAGGAGGTGGAAAGCAAAGGGCAAGAAGAAGAACAAGAAGAAGAATCACATGTCGAATAGGAAATATATTCAGAGGGTTTGAGGCAACAGCCAAAGGGATAATGGGCTATAGAAAGTCTTGGGACCTTCGGCTGCACACATCTAACGCATTTTAGGCCAATGAAATGTTTAAGCCAAAAGAAAATAAGAAGCAAATTCTGCAAATTTCCCAAAGAACGTTAGACAAAAAGAGACAGGAATAGAGATAACACAAGAAAAGCTTACGTTTCATTGCTTAACGTTGAAAAAAGTATAGTGGTTATTTAGATACCCATTAAAATTCAGCCTCATCTTTTAATTAGAATCGTTCTTGTTCTAGCCGCTTGTTGCTATATTGGTGGCTCGGAAATTTTCTTAAAAAACAAAAGCATGTGTTTTATTTCTGATTTAAAATATATTAATTCCGTACGTTGATTCAAAAGTTCAATTATAAAGCTCCTTAACCAGTCATTGTCTATTTATCTTGTTGAGAGAAAAGGATTAACTTGCTTATTGTTTTCATAAATTCATCTGCTTGAAGTTATGACCTCAAATAGTTATTCAACAAATTTCTAAGCATGTGTCCTGAGGGCCTCATTAACTAGGAATCTGTTTCGAGCGTTGTCTTTTGAATACGATTGTTATTACGACTTATAAGCCAGCTTCGACGAAGCCTTACAATGCCTGGGATAGAAGGGTTAGTTAATAATTCGACGAGCAGCAAATCAAACATATGCCAACGATGACAATAGAATGTCAATCATGCTTTTGTCTGACAATAACAGTTACTCTGCGTCTCATCAAACTATTTGTTCGATATAACCTCCAGCTAATAGACTATTAATTAACATTTAAACTCAATTGTACTAATTAAATTTTGGTTTTTACAAATAAAAGAAAATTCCTTTTGCAATTTCGTGGTGTAAAACTTGACCAATTAACTTTTATACTTTCTGTCAGTCATTCACGACAAGAGAATGAAAAAGAAAGAGTGGAGAGGAATATTCAATGACAATTTAATTGTAGATTCATGTTAAATCCATTAAATTAGAGAGGCTAGTGGAAGGCAGGCCGTAAGGACATCAAGTGGCTAACATAATTCAATCAACGCACTCACACATAGATACAATTCCTCACTCACTATCGCATATGGAGAGAGAGAGAGAGGCTTAACGATAACGATAAGAGAACAACCGAAACGCAAATATTTGGAACATTTTACAAACCTCACTGAATAACCGCGAATTTCAATTTTCCGTTGATTAAAATTTGTGAATAGCACAAACACACACGCAGACACAAACACACATTCACATATATATGGATAAGAGGAAGCAGAAGCAACTAAAAAGTCAAATGAGTTCTTCATCATCCTCTCACATCTCTCTCACGCTCTCTATGTCTCTCACTCTGTCTCTGTGTTGCAACCCAAGGCTGATTGCCTGGCAGGCAACTGCCAGTTGAACATCATTTTCGCCTACTTCCGGGCTTTATATGTATGTGTATGTACCCTATTTTCCCACACCAACAGCCACTTGCCGCTTGCCACTTGCTTCACTTGCTGTTACGCTGCTCAGCAAAGATTTCCACAAATTGGTTTTCAACAAAATGAAAAATTCATATCCTACATCCTTCGGTTCATTCCGTTTCGTTACGTAAAAGAAAGAAAAAAACCGGGGGGGAAAACGGAAAACCTGTTGAGAATTTAACTCACACTTACCATTATAAATATCTGAAGCTGTAGGCACATGCTCGACTTGAAAACGATTCTCCAGATAGGACAAGATCAAATTTGTTTTACCCACAGCCCCATCGCCAACTAGGACACATTTGATAGAGGGAGGACCTGCAAAGTGAGAGACGGGAAAATAGCAAGTTAAATCAGTTGGCGAGGCAATTACAATTAATTAAAACAACAAATGCAGGCAATTTGCCAAGCTTTGTTTTCTCTCTCTCTCTCTCTCACTCTCTTTCGTTTTATCGCACCTTTGTGTCCTTCCTTGGTTGATGCTGTTGCAGGTCCTGTAGCTGCTGCTGCTGCTGTTGCTGCTTGTGTCTTCTTCGATTTACGTTTTCGCAATAAAAACTTTGCACCTTTGCCACTGCTACTGTCCGCACTTGTATCGCTCAGCGACTGTTGCTGTTGCAAATAAAGAAGAAAAAGAAGATAGGGAGAGAGAGAAAAGAAAAATATATAAATAAAAGTTGGCTAATTCGTATTCACTCATCCAAATCCTCTGAGAGAGGATACTGCAAAATAAAGAGAAAAAAAAAAACCGAGTGATCTATTAATGAATGTGAATGACAAATTGCAAATTGCAAAAAGCGAACGATGTGAAAAGCTCTTCAATCAGCATGCTATCTACCATTGATTGGCGCCCAACGTGGGGCAGTCACTTACTCCGAAATGCTGTATGCGTTCTTAAGCTTTAAGATATATTCAGAATGTATCATAGTGGATGTACTTTTTGATGGCACATATGTATGTATGTATATGTATACACTTATTGCGTATACGCCATGTAGGGTGTCAATTAAATAATGAAAGCCAACAGATTGCAAAAGTAACAGCAAACACCAAAGAATGTTTCGGGGATGAAAACAGAAAGTGTGAACTAATGCCAAGTGCGCGACACTTTTGCCTGTTGTTCCATAGCCACGACTAATTTAATATGCACATATAAATTAGTCAAGGCTGCAAAACGAGGGGGAGAGAGAGAGAGAGAGAGAGTGATAGCAAGAGGAAACGCAGACAAGCAGCAATTGGCTATGAAAAAAAGAAAAATCCAAGCGACAGCTGCAATTTCACAAAAACCACAAAATGGTAGCAAAACGACACGCACAGAGCAAAACAGAGAGACAGACAGATAAATTGAAGATGGTGAAAGACAACAAAAAGGAGAAGAATTACAATACATTTGTTGCCCAAAGTCAAACTTCATTTTAGCTCTTGCCTTTTTGGATTAATTAATTATGCAATTTCCATACGGGCATCAAACTCATTTAATATCAAAGATTTCTGTAACTAACTAAGGCTAATTGTCTTACCTTAACTCATTTTTCACCTTTCTTTTTGTAAACAAAAAAAAAAAAATAAAATTAAAAGAAATAAACAAACTTAAAGACTTTCTTTATTGTTGTTGAGTTTTTCCCGATCCCTTTTTCTTTTTTGTTTGTTAATTCTTATTTTTCGCTTTCCTTTTCTCATAGAGGCCACGCCTCTGTTAGTGATTTTTATCGCAATGAGAAAAACAAGTGGGGCGAGAGGGCAAGAGAGAAGGCAAAGCGACTTTATCGATGAATCGACGAGGAACCTTTCAAGTAGCAAACAGCAACGACAAAATGCTTGGCAATTTAGATATTGATTTAGATAGCATGAACCAGCAGCAGCAGCAGCAGCAGCAAATATGTTTCCGCACCACTAGTTGTTTTACCACCCCCAACCACACTCTACCACCCATCCATTCAAAACCTGTATACCCTCTCATTCTTCATGGCTCTTCTTACCTTCCCTCCTTTCTATCTCTTTTTCCCTGGGTCTGTCCCACACTCAATGTAATTGGCAATTGTACAAAGGATTGATTCGATTTCGATACATAAATCATTTTGCCAGTGGTGCAGAGCAAATGCATTAGGCAAACACACACACACACACACAGACACGCAGACACAGACACACACACATACACACCTCGATTTGCCAAAAATATTGAAGTTGCTTCTTTTGCTAAATCAATTGCATAATTGACTTTAATAGAAAGGGAATGAGTAATAGAGATAAACAAGACAGAAGTTTAATTGCTTGTATTTAATCTTGATGTTGAGAAATGCTATTTTAAATATTGTATTGCCTATTTTTGGGGGGGAAGATGGGATGGAAGATTCATTTAAAGCTTTAGCAAGCGATTTAAAGTTATGCAAACATTTCTACCAATGGTGGGAAACTTGTGAATTCTTTTGCCAAAGTACATTTCAAGTAAATGATTATTGTTTACAGTGTATTTTCAAAATGGACAAGTGCAAGTTTTCCCTTGAAATTTTGCTTTTGATGTTCAGCTTGCGACATATAACTATTAATATTAGTTAACTTTATGGCATCAAGTTTATATAATCAACTTTATTGGTCTAAAAATAATTTAATTTTCATCGTTTTGCACTCTCTATCGCACACTTTCTACCGCTCTCTCTCTTTCTTTTCTTTATGAACTAAAAAAGTTATGAAAAAGAATGAGGAAAAAATATATATATATTACTTAAACATAACATTCCGTTAAAGTGAGGAAGAGTAAGAGAGAGAGAGAAAGAGTATGAGAGTGTGGAAACTTGCTCGTCTTCCTGCTGCTGCTTCTGCTGTGCCTCATCTCCTGGAGCCTTATCACAAATTAAATTAAAACGTCGCCGCCTTTTCTTCTAACTGGCTATGGGATATATATTTTGCCGCGCATAAAACGAAAGTCAAAGTCAAGTTTTTGTTGGCATCACATCTCGTTGCTTGTCCCCCAAACTTTGTTTGGCCAAAAGGGAAACTTTCTTTCCGCATCGTGTGTGTGTGAGTGTGCAAGAGACTGAGTGAAGTAGTAAAAAAAAAAAGAAAAAGAGAGAGAGAACGAGAGTGAGAAAGGGAGTAGTCTTAAACTAAATAAGCCCTTGGACGATGAAAGATCCCAAAAAGTCGATGTCAAACGTAGCCAGAGAAACTTTTTGGCTCTCTTTCTCCTACTTCGTTCTCTCTCTCTCTCTTTTGCTCTAACTGTCGGCTTCTGGTCAACATCGTAAATATGCAACTTTTTAATAATTTCATTCGCTTTGGGCCATAAAAAAATTCGACTTATGGTACTTATAAAATTTTTGGAAAGATGAAAACCCTTAACCCTTGACTGCCTTGCTTGCAATGCTCATGAGAAAATAAGAGGAAAAGTAAAAGAAAACGCCAACGAAACGAAATAAAAGTTTTTTCAAATAATTGTACAAAAAATATTGCAAGTTTCCCCTTAAAATAAAACTTCATTTCTTACATAAAGAAGGCTTATAAAACATAGGTAAAGAGTGCAGAGAAAAAGAGCGAGAGAGAGAGAGAAAGACATTCTTTTCGAGATGCATTCAGAGAAATGCTCTTCAATTTCGCTCAGAAACCAATATAAATCAAAGCTTTTTTTAAGGCTTAACCTGCAAAAAGGAGGGTGATGAGGGGAAAAGGTAAGTGCTTGTTAGTCTTTGGTATTAAAGTTGAACCATATGGATTTTAGCATCTGTCTTTTTCATTGCTTCTTATATCTCATTCTCGCTTGTTGTCATGCAGGCAAAACCAAAGAAAGCTGGCCTTAAAGCAAAAGAAACCCAAAAATAATGACAAAAATTCAAATTAAATATTTAAAAATTAATGTCAAAACAGGGAAAGCTAAGATAAAGACGTAAAAACCATAGCATACATTTATGCGCTTTTGAAAGCAAAAATGAAATCAAAAATAATCCACACCAAATTATTCTTATCTAATTTTCATAATACAAAAATTTCAATGTAATCCGCTCTGAAATATTTTTTTAGTTTTCACATAGAACAACTTGCAGTTGGACTGCTAGGTAAGAGCTGGAAAATGAAACCATTTTAAAGCTTTAATATAGTTTTTGATTTATTTCATTCATGTACAACCAACCAAATTGATTCAAACTTTCTTTTATTTTTTTTTTAAATTTATATTAATTTCTTTTTCAAAATTTCACTTATACATATGTATGTATGTTGTTGGTGGGCATTGTAAGAAGTTCCAAGTGCCGAATTTCTCCACCCATTGAAACTTTCATATATTTAAACTTTGACATTCACCTCATCTTCTCATTCTCCATTCCCAAAAAGCCAATCCCCTCGTCCTTATTCATCTTTTGCTTATTTCAACATTTTGTGGTTCCTTTTTTTTTATTGTTACTGTATGCCATTAAAAGTTTGCCATATATGTAAATCAAAAGAAAATAACAAAAAAAAAAAAAATGGTACCAAACTTTGTTATAAAGGAAATATAAATCGACAAGGAATCAAAAATGAAGAAATTGAGAGGCAGCCGTAAACCTGGCAACATTTTCGCTGTGCAACATGTTGACAGACGCATGAATTGTAAGTTTAATCTACACACACAAACATACACACATATGTATGTACATACATATATGTATATACATTGTGCAATCGTAAAGTTTTGTTCTATTAAGGCAAGAAAAATGGGGACATACATTTTATTGAGAAGGATATTTTCTTGCATGATAAGGAATTATTTTTGGGATCTTGGAAAACATATTTCATCTAAGATCTATTGACGAAGGGTGAAAAATTTTCCAAGTTGAAGTTTTAAAACATCTTATGCAACATTGTTCATCTTTTAAATAAGAAGATACTTTATTGAAGCACCAGCTGCCATTTTAATTTGAATTTTTGAAAACCTTTTCCTATATACATGGTTTTTCATTCAATAAATTGTGTGTTTTTACAAACTGCAAACAGTTTTCCAATCTATTAGACTTTTAGAGACAATTTTATTCAAGAAACCATTCTCCATACTTTCAAAGAAAACAAAATATGAGTCTGTTGTGACTTCTCTGCAGTTTAGGTAGGGTACAGAAAATTCGTCATGACCAAAGAAAATCAAGCCAACCCCTCAACCCCTAGATGTATCTTTTTTTACTTTAAGGCAATTGAATAAATCGCCAGGGAGGTGGACCGCAAAAAAATGCCACCACCCCCAAAGTTTTGCCCCTGTTTGGTTGTTGCCTGTTTCTTTTTTTTTTTGACACACATGTGACTTGGTTTTAGACAACAGAAAGGCATGGGGCATGGGAGTTGTAGGCGTGCCAATAATTTTGTTAAATATACATACATATATGAATATATATATAAAGGTATATGAATATTTGTTACCGCCGCCGCCACCAACAGCTGCTGATGCTTTTGCTGCCTTCTGCCTGTCAAATGAAATTGAAATTGATGAAATTATCATTTATGGATTTTTATTTTTTTATTTTTTCGTCTTGTCATGTTGTTGGCAGGGCTGGCCATAAATTCGAGTTTTTGGGTCGTGGCCCTCTCTCCCCCATATTCAGTCTCTTTCTCCCACAACAGAATATATGTTGCGTATACGCCACGTTAAACAGTTTGAATATTTCATTTCTTCTTATTGTGCGAGTGTGTGAGGAATTTAAAAGCCTTGCAAAATTATGGCGACACTTAATTGAGTTTTAAACACAGAAAACAATTTGGATTTATTTGCTAAAACATGCAAATGTTTCAAATTATACAAATTAACTTTAAAATGCAGAAATTAATCTGTGTGCAACTATTTGTAATTGAAATAGTTCTTTACGCATTTGAAAGAAAAGAAAATTCTTGAAATTGACGTTAATTCAGGGTAGATTGCATTTGAATCAATGGATTTGCATATTTCTGTTTTTTTGTTTTGATTTAAGCTTTGAATAAAAAAATAGTAATAATGCGTTTCAATCAAAGTTCTGTCATTTTTTTCGTTATTAGATATATTTCAATTGAAGCTTGCTCACCACAGCAATTTACAATTTGCACAACGGCATTTTGTGGTTATGAGAATTCATCCAAATTTCTGACACACACACACACACACACCATAAACATCCACAAGAGAGATACACACACTCATGTGCACAGTCAAATGGAAAATAACTAATTATGCTTGTAATTCATATTGACATACCCAAAACATACACACACACACACACATAGAGAGAGAGAGAGAGAGAGAGAGAGAGAATATGAATGATTGGCCAGCAAAATAATAATAATAATTATCATGATAAGAATGTTTCAGTTTTGTGGTAAAATAGTTAAACATTAACTTTACTCATTTGATGAACTATTCTCTTGTCGCTTTAAACGGAGCAGAAACAAAAACAGAATCAAAATAGAAATTTAATTGCCTAATTTAAGGCGATTGTGTGAAAATCAAATATGAGATGAAATGTCAGGACAGTTTTAGGAATTGTCATGGAACATCTCTACAGTTTGTTTAACTAAAAATCGCTAGAAATTTGCAAGAGAATGCGCTACAATTAAACCAAATTGATTTATTTTGTATTGTGGGTCAGCCTAAAAGTAGGCCTTGAAATTTCATTGCTTCTGTTTTCTCTCCTCCCACGCATCGCGTCGGCCAACAAAATGCAATTGTTAAATTTTTGTGGCTATTGTTTTTGTTGTTGCTTCTGCATTAGGGGCCACCACAGTGAATTGGTCAATTTCAATCAATAGCCACAAAATCCATTGAATGTGCAACCCAACCCTCTACACCACATGCCGCACCCCCTCGAATATACACACACACACACACACACACACACAGGCACCGCCCAATCAACCAAATGGCAGACAATGAGGGATAGCAGCAACAACAACAGCAATAACAATAAAAGATTATAATGAGAAATACTGATTTGTTTATTGCGGCATTTTAATTGAAGTCGCATCGAAAATGTCATTGTCAAAAGATTTGGCCGAACCTAAAATAATATACACATAACCAATTTGATTCCTTTGATTGCAACACAAACAACCACATAACTACAAAGATATGATCTACATAAAACAATAATTGCTTGAATTATATTTTTTCCTTTCGTTTCGTTTGAAACGGTTGGAAAACATTTTGGAACATCAAAGAAGAACCCAATTCAATACCCTGTATTAGTCTGTATTAAGGTGGCACAGGGTATCATTACTTGTGATAATTATTCATTTAATTGTATTCCGTCTGTTAAACAGGTTGTTTTTCTTTCAATCAATCGTTACGTTTTCGTGCAACATACTTTAATTTCAGCTTGTTTTGTTGCAAGTGTCATTTCAGCTCTGTCATTTCTGTTGCCTTCTGCCTTCTGTCTGCAGCTGTCTCCTGTCGCCGCAAGTGGCTCATACTCATGCTGCTACGGCAACGGCTCTTACTGTGTGCCATTAAGTGCCAAATTGGGGTCGTCATCGTCAGACGAAATCACTAAGCGGCACTAGGCAAGCTTATGTTATACATATGCACACATAGAATAGTCTAACGAGGTGACTAAAGATAGCAAATGTCATGGGTGGGTATGCGGCGGGGAGGGGGATCATGGTGTCTTCTACAAACAAACATATACACATGGGTGTCCCTGTCATCATCATTTTAGTCCCTTCTGATATACGGTAAGTTTACTGAATTTTTAATTATGATACACTCACACACACACACAGGCAACAACTTGCAACTGGCTGGAATCATTGGAATTTGCATATACTGGGTGTGTATCTGTGTGTGTGTGTGTGTGTCTGTTAGAGGCAGATGCAGTTTCCCCCTGTAATCCTTTTGCATGTTCAAGTGACAAGTGCAAGATAGAGAAAGCTTACTTAGATACTAAATTGAAATACGTAGCTTTTAAGGGGTCATAATATTCATGTGAATGATCGAAAACCCTTCTAATTATCTTCTAATAGAAAGTAAATTATTTCAATGACGGATTAAGAAAGAAATTTGCCTTTGCAAAGGTGCAGGTGCAAGGCCTACAAAAGGTTATAAATTTCTTAAAAACAATGAATTTTTTTCCAGGCTATTGCATATTTTAAGGGGACGCAAATGCATTAATTGGCCTGGGAAGAATCTATTTGCTACATTTACTTTCGCCTGTCTTTAAATATTTTTCCTTCATGGATTCTTTGTTTTGAAAATAGTAAAATTTAAGTTAAAAGTGTTCTAAGCTTAGATTTTAACTAAATTAACTTCTTCTAAGTAACTATTCCCTATAAGTTTTTTATAGTCAACACTTTAATTACAAAACTATGAATATGTATTCATAAAATATAATATATTATGGCTAAAAATCTATTAAGTTAAATCAAAATATGCATTTAAAATCATTTGAAAACTCTTTTGATAAAATTCCTTCTTCTAATCGTGAGCAAGAAATACTTAAGAAATTCAATTTTAAAATCAAATACAATTTCCACTCAAGTTTACAGAAAGAAAATTATGATTGATATTAACGAGAATCAAGTGTAATTTCTACTCAACTTTTTCTTTTGCCTGCCTTCATTCTCGCTGTCTCTTTGTGTCTCTTGGTATCTATAGCCGTCTTATTGCCAGTTAATCAACTTCAAGTTGATCTGAGTACCAATAACTGACAACAGCAGCAGCAAGAACAACAACAACAACAACAACAACAGCAACTGATGACAGCAACTTTCTTTACTCTCTGTGTAGCTACTTATCCAAGACGTCAACTTCGAGTATATAAAATAATCATAGAAAGAAAATAGAAAAAAAGTGGAAGGAAACTAAAAAAAAAAGGAGAAAAACCGGAAAAAGAAAAAAAAAAAAAACTAAAGTCAGTTTTGGAAATAAAAACTTTTTAATCAAATTATGTTGAAGGAGGCAGAGGCGGCGACAACATCATTGCCAGCGGGGGCCAGCGCGGGAGGTGATGGACGACATTCACTTGGTGTAAATTTTATTAGCAAAGCAACAAAAACAACAACTGCAAGAAGCATTAAGTGGAGTAACACCAAAGGAAAAACCAGCTTGGTGGGTTTTGGCTTTGGCTTTGGCTTCGGTTTCGGTTAGGTTAGGTTAGGTTTGGTCAGCCAAATGGACGCCGCCGCCGCCAATTCAGTTTGCCAGACCGTCAGCTTGGTTTGTCTGGTTTTTCTTCCTTGTTGTTTTTGTTATTGTTTTGGTTTTTTTTTTTTTCTTTTTGTAAGCTCTCGCGGTCACAGACACTTTGACGCGGACCCACGGCAACGGCAACAAAAACAAGCCTGAAATACATTTCAATTACCCAACAACTGCAAATGCAGCTGCAACAAAAAAAAAAAGTGTTCAATATTTTTAAGTAATATATCTTAGACAAACACAGACACACACACACTGATACACACAAGACAGTTCAACATTTGACCTCGGTTAGTGGGGTAAAACTAATTTAATAACCTTTTCGCTCAGACATTTGCATTTTGAGCTGCACTTGATACTCGATTTCATAGCGAATTCGCAGAGGTTGTTGTTGCCAATTTAGGTCATAATCATTTAATGCCATTTGATTTGTTGTCTATAAACAAACACACACACACACACACACACACACACACATATATGTATCTTAGAAACTTTTACAGTGTGACAAAAGCACAAAACAATTTTAAATTTTATCTAATATCTTAGCTGAAAAGACAATCAGACCTTAGAAATGTAAGCTAAATATAATAAGCAAGGAAAATACATGAAATTAAGTAACTAGTTAATCCAAATTGACTAAAGGTAATTAAATGATTTATTTTTTTAAGTATATAGACTTTAAAATTCACAAATATATTAAATTCATGTTAATATGAATACCATTTGTCATTCATTTTCATCTAAAAATAAGGTTCAACTTGCTTATTGCTTTATCAATTCAGATAAGCCAAATATATCGAAATTTTTTAGAAATCTTAATCATAACTCTCAAACTGAATTCATATAGAACCTAAAAGTAGATGATATAAAAGATACAGAACCTATCAAGTCAATCATGATGCAAAAAGTTAATATTCTCTCGAGTTTTGAAGCACAGTGTTGGAAATGTAATATGTAGAGTAATGTCCATAGATGGCCTGACTGACTGCGAGAGTGAGGTCTTTCTCTCTAACTGCCTGTTGATCTGTCTCTCTTCCCCTGTCTGTCTGGCTGTCTGATTGGCCGCCTGTCTCTATGTCTAAATGCGGTTCTTTACAAGGTTGCGGCAAGCCAATCCATACAACAATGGGAGCAACTGAAACTTGAGTTGGAAATAAACCAAAATCCATGAAAACCAAATCAATTGTAAACGTCTTCAATTACAATTCTATTTTTATTATTTAGTTTTTGCTTTTGTTTTGTTTTTGCAAACTCAATGAGCATTTGTGTAATATTTAAAGAAGCTATTAAAGTATTTTTTCCTCGCTTATTAAACATTTCCTGTATTTGTCTCTCTCCCACACACACACACACACACACACACGCAGTTTTTCAGTCTTAGTCACAGTGTCTCTGGTAACTGGCAGCTTTAGCCTTGAAAGTAATTAGCCAATTGATGGTAAGAGGAGAAACTTAAAAATGCAAATTACGCTAATGAAGTGTTTTAACGCCTCACACACACACACACACAGACAGGAAACCGCAATTGCACAAAATGTGCAACAGAAAGCCGCAAAAGAAAGAAGAAGAAACAGAACATAACCAAAATAAAATTAGTAAAAAAAAGATAAAGAAAAAGCCACAACAGAACAGAACAGAACACAAAAGAAAGAGAAAAACCAAAACGAACAGTTAAAAAAAGAATTTCTTAATTATACTTAAGTTGGTTAATTGCCGGGCGCAACTTTTTGTGTTCGAGCGACGACGCGACGTCGTAGACAGTTTGGCTTAAATTTTCTCTGGCAAATGGAATTTTCTCTGCAACCAGGTAGTCAAGATATTGTGGGTGGTGGGTCTTGGCTGCAATCTCTTGGATAATTACATGGGCACAAGGCCAAAAGTGGAAGGATTAACAAATGAATTGGTTGGCTTGCTTGCAAGATAGCAAAGGCAACAAAGCAAAACGAAAAAGAAAAGTGTCATTACAGCCGTAATGAAGAAAAAAAAAAGAAACATGAAACATATATAACATTTAATAAAAATTGATATTCAGCTAAACGCAAAGCATTTCTAAATACACTTAAAAGTTTAAAAAGTACTTTAAAAAGATCCGAAAATGGACAGAGCTTAAATGAATATCCAAACGATTTGTTAATCAAACCACTTTGAACTGAAAGTTATGTCTCTAACTCATATACTTTTCGCCTGATAATAACTGAGAATCTAGAAACGAATTGACATTATCGACTAGAATGTCTGATAATTTTTGAGACCGAATTCCTACCTAGCTCAAGATGGTAGAAGGTTGTTATAAAATCGTCTTTGGCTGAAAGTTTATTATTAATTTACGAATTTTGTTTTTTTTTTTTGTTTTCTTTTTCTTTTTGGTTAATCTCATTTGGCATTTTGTATGGGGCGCATTTCAATTTGCTGCAACATTTTAATTTGCTTTCGTATTGAGAGAAATAAAACTGAAGCACCCTGTGTATGTGTGTGTCTCTCTCTCTCTTTCTCTGTCTTGTCTCTGTCGTGGTGTTGCTGTTGTTATTATTGCAGTCAAGTCGCCGTCGTCGCCTTTACCATCTCCGGTTGAAATGAAAAGCTTCAACCAACTTCTGGCCAGGCCCTGACAGCCTTTTGTTGCAAGAGGATAGAACGAGGGAAGGATGGGAGGTAGGGAGGGATATGCCTTTTCTTCTTTTTTTTCTTTGACCCCCCTTCTACTTTGACTCCTGCTTCATTCATCCCTATGCTGCTGCTGCTTCTGCTGTCTCGTGTCCATCAGCAGTTGTTTGTTTGCCTTTGCCTTCGACTACGACCTGAGGGAGCCGGCACCATGAGGTGGCATTAGGTCGTATTGGAGCAGGAAAAGGAGAAAAGAAGACGCTTCTACTTACCTCGCCTTCATTTCCTCTTACTCCTCCTTGCCTTACCTCGGCATGACCATTATCTAAAATAGGCAGACGGAGGGCGAGAAAAAAAGAGAGAGCGAGAGGGACGAATGGACGGAATGGACTCAGTGCAATGGAAATGTTGAAAGCAGTAGCACAGCCAACGGTAAATTCTTCTTTCTCACCATTCTCTAAATATCATACCATTCCATTTCAGCCCAGACCCGAACTTATCCTCATCCAACCATCCTACCGCATTTCATTCCATTCCATTCTATGCCATTCCGCTCATGAAGGAACACGAATCGATTGTTAAAGTTGCTGGTCAAGTGGTTTGCATGCTGTGAAATTCTCATGATTTCAGAAGAGGATTTAACAACACAAAAGATGATAATAAAAAAAAAACCGTATATTTAGCCAAGGCTATCTGCGTTGTTCTGCAGCAATGACCTTTCCCTAATGGTTACATTTCAAAGTATTAACTTGTGAAAAAAGGAGATTTTCAAAATGAGAGAAGGGGGCTAATCTGGAAAAGTCGGTTTCAGGACTCCAGGAGTTTCATATGGACACTACTTACCGTATCATTGTGATGAAGCACTTGACGTGCTGGAGATGCTGCCGAAGAATCTATCACAGTGCAGCCATAATCTCTAGATGGTTCCACCACATGCGAGACGCCAAAGATAAAGGGCCCATTGGCGCCAGTGCCGCCCCCGCCACCAGTTGTTCCAATCAAATTGCAGCCTGATGTCTCTGAATTGTTCCTCTTGCAGAAATCATCTTCGAAACGTGAGGGAAACGACGAGCTTGAAGAGCTGGAGGCGGCCACCATGGCGGCATGGCCATAACTACAATTGGATGATGTCGATGATGAAGATGGTGGCGGCGGTGGTAGCTGGCGATGATCGAAACAAAAGTCCGATGATTGCTGCTGTTGTTGTTGTTGATGTTGTTGGTGGTGGTGCGAGTTGGTGTTTGTTGGAGATGGTGGACTACCATATGGATAGCCAATGTGTGGACTTTGCAAATGCCGATTGTATTCCTGGGACAGGGCATCAAAGTCATTGAATCCGTGCAGACCTTTGGCACTGTCGCGCTTCTGTTGCTGCACATATGGTGATATATAGGCGGCACTGTGACTTGGGCGGGGTGGTGTCACGGGTGGCAGGGGTTTTTGCATTTTAATTAGCGTGAGATTGTGATGGATAGTGGGACGTCTGTCGCCCAGCAATGGACGCTGGGAGTTATTATACGGATGATTACGTTGCAAGGCCGTGTCGTAGTCATCCTCATCCTGATCATGGTCCATATCCTGATCTTGGCACATATACGCATGCCCATAGATACCATGATCGTAATATTTATAATGAAATTTTTGCATGTTCTCATTTGGGGGCGGCAAAGGTGGTGGCATTCCCTCTTGATTCTTATTGTTATCCATGGCGCCCGCATGGTTTTCCATTTGATTACTGACAGATTTTCCGCCCGTACCAACACCACCGCCTCCACCACCGACACCACCAGCTGTGCCCATGCCAGTTGATCCGCCAACAACTGCTCCGTTGTTGCCACTACCAAATAGTTTGGCCAATTTGACAGTCATATTTGCCCTGCGTTTGCCACAAAACTTTTTCAATTAAAATGTTGCCCCCGAAAAATGGCAAAAAGAGACAATAAGACAGCTTTCCGTTGCGCCTGGCAATTGCAGTTGGCAGCAGTCGATTCTATCAAGTCCCCCTTTTTCTTTCCTTCCTTGCTTCCTTCCGTTTTTGCGGCCTGAGGGGCAACGAGTTCTTTGTGTATATCTATAAAAAGAAAAAGCATAAAATCAGCAATCAGTAAAAAATAATTTAAGATAATATGGATCAGAAAATTATGTACATTAATTAGATTTAAATCTTTAAAATAATCGTAGTATCTTTGGTGCATAACTATTTAATCTGGTTTAAGTAAGCCAAAGCAATTTAAATACTAATATTAATTCGGAATGCATCACAAACATACAAAATACAAGTATATTGGACAGTTTTTCTAATAGTGTGACTAGTTTTTTGATAAACTCTCAAAAAGTATTTGACTTTTCATAATAAAGACTTTTAAATCATGAAAAATTAAGAAAAGGCAAGAATTTCTCATTGCGTATTGCCAATATTTGCACATATTTGAATCTAAGGATCAAATGTCAACTTTTCCACTAAAGAGAAGTTCAGACAAAACATAAATTTTTCCTGAAAGATCCCAACTAGATAAAGGGGGTCAAAAAGATTTTCATAGAAATCATAAAGGTTTCCATAAATAGTCAATATCTCTCTCTACCCCTTTCTCTGTCTATCCCTCTCTATCTGTGCTCTCTATTTCTTTCTCCCTCCCTTGCTTCAACTGAATAACACAATCTAATCTATGTATGTATATAGAAATGAAACTCTTCTTATGTTTCATCCAATTTACATTTGCTCCATCAATTTAAAGTCTTGGGTGTTTCTTTCAGTGTAGGGTAAACATTCTAAAGGCTGTTTTGTAATCCAAAACCAAAACAAGTGCAATTGTATGTTGCAACAGCTGGCAACTGGCTGATTTTGCTGACTTGTTCTCCTTTTTCTCTCATACCCTTGCCCCCTGCCACACACACACACACAAAGCGTTTGCTATGCTAGGTAGTAGTAGAGTTTTACCTAGAGATGAAGAGGAGAGAAAGAGTTGTATGTGTGTGTGTTTGGAACCGCAGTACAACACTAGAAACGGAAACTGTAATGGGATATGCCAGATAAATGCAAAACAAAATAGAAAAAAAAAACAAAAGAAATGGCAACAGCAAAACCGAAACAAAAATAACAACAAACTCGCAACAACTTGCAACAATAACGAGCGGAAACATTTTTGCACCACACATCGAACAACTCCACACAAAACCAACAACAACAATTGGCTGGACGATAGTTTATAGTTTTTCTTTTTGCAACTTTTTTTCCTTTTTTTTTTTGTTTTTGTTTTTGCTGTCATTTTAATTAAAGCTACTTTTTGTCATTGTTTGTTTTTGCTGCTGTGCGTAAAGTTAGTCCAGAGAGCAAACAGAAAACAGCAGCAGCCAGTTTGTTGCATTGACGTCATATACAAAAAAAAAGTCGATCATAAAAATGTAACAAAAAAGGTAGATGGAATTTTCACAACACTTTGACAATACCAGAGATAGGATCCAAAAATAAAAGGGGCACGGGAAATGACTGTCAAACTCACTATGGCATCGGTTTGTTGTGCCTCTGACGCACAACAAGAAAAAAAAGTTAAAAGCAACATTTTCTCTTACACTAAGCCAAGAAGATAATGATGGATATATATCTTATGTGGACACGTATGGCTTAGCCTTTGAATTAAATCTAGACTTGTCTTAAGAATCGATGAAATTTGTTCTCATATAATGCATTTGCTCAGAACATTGCTCAAAAACTATGAAATTGATCAATTTTGATCTTACAATCTTCTTGGAGACCAAACGATCTTTAAGCAAGAAGATTGTTTAGTTTAGTTCATTTTCCTTTACCTTATTAGTTAGCTTTGTAAAATGTTAATTAACAGTCACTCGACTGTCTAACAAAACTTACAAACTAACTTACAAACCAAACTAAAGACGACTAGATTAGTCTGTCATTTAAGCTATAAGTTTTGATTACAAATTAACGAAATTTCAGTTCTATTTTAGTTTTCTAAAGCAAAATATTTAATCATCCACGAACTACTAAGAAAATAGTTCATCATTCCACCAAGTAAGTTGTCACTATTGTTTGATCATTTTTTGGGTTAAGTATTATAACAAATCGTGGTCTAATTCCAGGACCATATTCACGGAGACCTAAAAAGTTGGCAATACCTTTTCATAGTTTCATCTATTACTAAAACTGTAAAATAAACTCTGCATCCCGTTTTTTCCCGCCTGTGCTCTCTCCTGTCCCACTCTAGAATCGGCACTGCCTAATTGTTAGTCTTAAACGACTTAGAAATCTTTTCCTAATGTGTTCTATGGTTCGTAACTTTCATTGGCCTAAGAGTTAATTTGATCTCAAGAACTTTTGATCATAGAGAAAGTGTATTAGATCGTCGTCAAAGGTTTGTGTTTTTTTTTCAGTTTGCAGCCAATGTTTGGTATGCTCGTTTTTTGTTTTGTTTCGTGTTGCACTTACCGCGAGAGTGTGACACCAAAGTCGACAACTAACTTTATTGAGGTTTATCAGAGGAGACAACGTCTCACAAAGTAGAGAGGAGCGCAGGGAGATGGTCAGGAGAGGTGGCGAACAAAAGCCACACAAACAAAATTTCATGCCAAATGGTGCCTACAGGCGACAGGCGACAGGCACTGTGGCATGTAGATTGGGGTGACAAAAGCACAAAACGAAAGAGTAGATACACGGTGTAGCTGAACATCATATGCTCCGCCCCCCATCCCCCCACACACACACTCTGATCCATGCAAATGGAGTTGGATTCACTTTTTTTTTTTTTTTGGAACACACACATTTTTTTATTTGGCCATCGTCAATTGACAAGCAATCAGTAGGACATTTTCATTTGTGTGTGTGTGTGTCTGTCTCAATTGAATATGCACGAATGCAAATTTTCCATTTGCCAAACCACAATAAAAATGCAAAAATTTAATAAAAATAAAAGTTTTAAATAAAATATATATGAATTTGGCATTTGAGCTTTCAATTCGCTTACTAAAGAGTGGAAAAAAAGAGTATATCACAGTCAAAGTTGGTAAATCTATCACTCATGAGACCTGTTTTCGAAGGAACTAGAAGACTATAAACTAGGTATTTTAGTTTTTTCCTAAAATAGGAATAGAAATAATGTGAAATTTCGCTGTAAAAGTTGCCTAGGATATAGCCAAGCTAACGAAACGAAACGATACATTTTCCAGATTAAAGCTGACAACACTTTTTTCTAGAGTTGCCATACACCTTTTGTAATTTTTCAAATTTTGATCGACATTATTTTGTTTAATTGTTCTTTTTAATTACAACTCATAACTAAAAAGAATGTTTCCAATTAATAATAATTAAATTTCATATTAAAGTGGCCAATTGAACAGGTTACATTTTCGATTTTTATTTATTTTTCGGTTGAATAAGATCTGTATATATCTGTATATTTGCATATATGCATATATGAAGTGTGTAAACCGAAATGTACTCTCTTCTTTTTTTGTTGTTGTTGTGTTTACCCTCTGGATGTAAATCCATGGTCGAGTGAATCTTTTGCTCTGTCTCTTCTTTTTTTTTTGCTCTCGTTGTTCATATCATTTTGAGTTTTGCAACCAGTGATGGTCACCCTGTCCAAAGTCCCTCTATCTTCCCCCGCCACGTTCCCCTTGTCATCGTCAGTCATGTTGTACGTGGGGTTCTTGTCAAACAAATGCAACCAACCCATTACAAACAGCAAAAAGGCAACAAAACAAAAAAAAAAAGCAGAGAGAATAAAGAACGAGGCTTAACTTTCTTTTATAACGCATTTGTAATACCCTTTTTTGGATTATGGCTAATACTTTATTGAATGGATAACTTTGTTTTTGGTTGATTTTGAGCTGCTTGTCATCTCCTCCTACTGCTTCGTTTTGACTTGA
Source organism: Drosophila willistoni (assembly GCF_018902025.1). NCBI lineage: Eukaryota > Metazoa > Arthropoda > Insecta > Diptera > Drosophilidae > Drosophila > Drosophila willistoni. The sequence goes on from NW_025814052.1 coordinate 12,215,906, forward strand.
ACTTAAATCAACTTTGGACCAATTTCAATGTACTCTCTTTTGGCACTTTTTCTCGGGCAGTGTATGCAAATGAAATGAATAGTCTATGCTGTGGCCAGAAGGGTACAGGGACAGTGAAAAAAAAAGGAAATGATGAAAATGCAACAGTTTGTAATTTGCGCTCAAGAATCGCCGCAACGTCGACAGCAGCAGCGGAAAAAATTAAGCTGAAAACAAGGCAACAAAAACAAAACAGCTATTGGCTCTGACAATGGCTAAAAAACCAAAAAAATAAAAGAACAGTAGATGCCAAGAGAGAGAAGAGTAAGAGAGACAAGCCCAGAAAAAAAAATAATAATTTTCTACAGAAATGATTCCTTGCCGATGAAAGCATTAGTATCTCAGATATTAAACACCAGGAAATAATTCTCGGGGTTTCGCCAATTAAAACTCACTTTTGTCCCACTGTCCATTAAAAGGCACCAACTAAGTTCCATTCCCTTCTGTCCACTGGCTGACTGGCTGGCTGACTGGCTGGCTGACTGGGTATGCGTCATGATGGAGTCACAAAATGTTGCTCCTCTTCACATCCCTGAACCTCTCCCTTGCCCCCCCTCTCTCACTCGAATTGACTCTGTCTCTTTCTTCCTTTCTTCTGCTGTTGATTGTGTGGCGTAAATGTTAATGAGACAAAAGATGTCAAAGATAAAAAAAAAATTACAGGCGGGTGGGTACTGGGGCGGTCGGTCGGTCGGTCATTCTGTGGGCGTGGCAGTGGTGGAGGAGAAAAATAGTAACAAGAATTCTTTCTGTCAGTTGAATTTTTAACCGACAGCAGCTTTGCCACATTTCCCAGTTTAACCAATTGTCAATTAGGCAAACTGACAATAATTTTGCAAAAATTGTCATTTGCTTAAACATATCTACATATATATGTACATATATGTAGTTATACTGATTCCTGTTGATTCTCCAAAATGCTTGAAAAAGTATTCTCTTTGCTTTTATTGTCCGGTTGTCGTCATCAATGTCATCAGTTTTTGTTGTTGTTGTTGTTGTCCACTGTCGAAACGTGACAGGAAGTGGCTACCAACTACATCAACTTTAACAAAAGACACGTTTTGCCATTTCAGGGCTCAAGTGCAAGGCAAAAAGCAACAACAACAACAACAACAACTAAGCCAAATTGGTCTTACAAACAACAAAATGAAAAGGAAGTTTTTCATCTGTTCATTTTATAAACTTTTGGCCTATAGAATCTAATAAGCCCATGGCCCAGTTATTCATCAAGTAGATCATCCTCCGATTGGGAAAGAAATAATCAACATCAGTAACAACATCGAAATAAGTTGTTGAAAAATTTGAATCCCAAACGAATTTTGTATGAAATGTTTTAAAATAAGTTACTGCAAATAAATACATTAAATTATCAATTATTTTTAAACAAAAATTTGTTAGAATTGAAGAGCAATTATAACAACCTTTGGATGTTAAAGAGTGACTTGTTCAGATTTAAAACTGAAATTTGAAAAATGAAATTAACATTTCAATATAGGCACAATGCCTTTTCACACACACACACACACACACACACACACACACACTCCCACACATGAAGGCAAAGCAATTATGTGGAAGTCTCTGTTGGTTCCAGCAGGTGTACAACAATTGAACAAAGTCACTCAAAATCACAGGCAAAAACAACTACAAAATATGTAGAAAAGGGAAAGAGTGGGAAAGAGAGTGGCGGAGGGGAAGCCTTTTGTAGCTGTTGGAAATGATTATGACGTTCTGGAACCAGTTTTGCAGCAGCAGCAGGTAAGAACGAAGAAAACCCAAAAACAAATCAAAGTACCAGCAGCGGCTGCTGCTGCAGTAGAACAAAACAGATACAAAAATCAAAAACACAAAAAAAAAGTATTTTCTTTTTGTTGTTAGTTTTCTTTTTTGTTGTTTTTGGTTCAGTTTCTCAGTTCTTAATTGTTGAAACGAAACAAAAGTAAGATAGATAGAGAGAGAAGTGAGAAAACAATAGATGGGCATTATATGTATGCATGTATAGAGAGAGATATGAAACAGATGGCCATGTCATTAGACCGTGTGAAACTCTATGGCATCATATCCTGGCAGGACGTACAACAAATCGCATTCGTAACGCCTACGAAAAAGTATTGTCTAATAAATTGGAATAGCTATTTTCCAAAAAAAAAAAACCTTTCCCATGGTCACTACTTGTTATCTTTGGGACTTATATTGCTATAGGCTTAGAAACAGTGTGAGGAGGTGGCTGACAGGAGACAGGACATTTGAGTTGGTAAAAGCTGTTGAAAATAGGACAATTTTGAGCTATTTATTTTACTTGTTTCCTATTTTTTTCTTGAGTATGTGCCTTTACTGAAAGAAATCAAACAAAACGAAGAAGAGTTGAAAATTCGCACTAGTCTTTTCAATAGTAGATGTCTTCGGCTATTATAGTTTATGTCAAACCTTGCATTTAAACAGGTTTGAGGTCAATCTTTCAAAAGCAACACAAAAAGGTGAGCAGGTTGTCTATATAGCTATTTCAACGCTTAAATTAGTTGGGAATTGCAACTAATTGCAACCCTTGTTTTGGAAGATTGACCTCGAGATGGCTTAAATGCAAGGTTTGTCTTAAATTTCAAAATGATCCTAGTCTAATCATAATCCGTATATAGTTTTCATTTGGTTGATAATCAAAAACCAATTAAGTCTCACACTATTTTCCTACCATCACTTACCTTTGACTAGATTTTTTGATGTAAGAGTGAATCAGTATGAGGTTTAGTCTATTTTGAATGTTTTGGGTTTGCCTTTGCTTGTGTCACTTAAGTTTGTGCAAATAAATATGACAACTTTAGTTGACTATAAAAATATGTATGTGGTAACTTCTTGGATTCCTCTGCCTACTACTACTACTATGTAATACTCTACTACTACTACTAATACTGCTGATGCCGCTAGGCAAAATGGGGTGTAGGAAATATATTATCACATCACGCGCATCTACAAAATGATTTCATAGCAACGGCAACGGCAACAGCGACAACAACGGCAACAACTTGCTCTTTCATTATCGGCACATCATTATAGGCAAAAGTTGTCGTTGTTGTTGGTTTGGTTTCGTTGTTGTTGTTGTTGGCGACGAGACGGTTATTTATTTTGCCCTTTAACTATTTGGGCAGCCACGACGAACGGGAACAACATCAGAGTCAACGATTGTAGATGCTACTACCAAAGCCGTTGACGACGACGACGACGACAACAACAAAATCGCTGCCAGCGGCGTTTTTCTTTTCTTTTTCTGTGTGTGTGTGTGTTTTTTTTCAAGATGCACCTTGATTAAATTCCAGGAATTGAATAAGAAAATAAGAAGACGAACAACAACAACAAAAACCTATCTTTACGAAACCAACAGCAGCAACAACAACAACAACAACAAAAACAGACTGAGACTGAGTTGATATTTACTTGCCGCTTCTTCTGGTTGCTCCCTTCCCACTCCACCTGATCTCTGCCTACTAACTTGCAGTACTTTTTCTTCTGCCTAGTCACAACGGAGTCGTCGTCTCTGCTCTGTCTGTAAGCCTCCATTAATGATGCAGCCAAATGCTTTTACAGCTGAGAGTTGTCGTTGCCAAGCTTTTGGGTAGATGCCACCAAAGAGGATGGAGAGCAGCGGCAAGTACTATACAACCTGCAACAGCAGCAGCAGCAGCTACTTCAACTTGAAAATGTTGCAAAATGTGAAGGGGGCAGAAAAATAAGAAAAATGAAAATATCACGCATACGTAAAGACGTCACTATGCCCTTAAGATATATGTAATCTTTAATAAAATAATTAATTAATTAGAAACAGAACCAAATATTAAAATCGTAAAATGTGATTTATTGTACAATCATTTATATAGAAGGATTAGTTGCGATAAAAATCAAACAAGCTGAAAATAAAAACAAAATCTTCCATGGCAAATATAGTTAAAATTAAATACCTCGATAGTCAGTGCTTAAGTAGACCACAATTTTAAATTTGTTAGTTTTGTAACTTAATTTTGCAAAGATATGAAATCTTAAAGTATTTTATAAGCTTTTTTATTCAACTGAATCTTGTATAGCCAGAATCTAGTACAGTCGTGTATCTCCTATCAAACAGAAGTGAAATTTTTAAAACGATTGGTTATTCTTGAATTTAAATCTTACTCTCAGATCTTAAGCTAGATCTTATAGGAATTGCCCATTAATTTACCCTGCAGAAATCCACTTTTTTTAAAAAAATTATTCGCCTAGACAGATTTGCCATTCCTTCCTCATAAGTTTAATTTAGTTAAACGTGATTTTCTTTTATCGATGTAGCATTTCTTTTTACTTTGCCTTGATCAGTTGCATTCTAAAGTAACATTTAAATAGACTTGTCGGCATGGTAGGGTATAATTTATAACCAACTAAGTAAATTGTATATCTGGTTGCTTTGGTTTGTTCTTATTCTCCTTCTTGGTTGTTCTTTTTCTTTTCCGTTTGCCTTCTTCTTCTTCTTTTTTTCACCTATCCTATTCTGGTACTCGCGGTCGGAAGGTTTTTTCTTCTCTTTTGTCGATTTGTCTAAGCTTTTGGCATTTATTGTGTATGGCAAATGAAGGTCTCAAGTGCTGCCTTCTGCCTTTTCCTTTGACTTTTGTCTCGTTATTAAGTTTTAAGGTTCTCTCCAATTTTGTGTTTCTTTATTTTCCGAGATAGTCGGAGAGGGAGAGGAAGAGAGAGAGGAGGGGACAAAGAAAAGCGCATGCGCAACTTCTTTTGTTGCTGCTTGGCTTAATGATTTTTACATTTCTTATATATATATATGTATATGTACCTATGTATATACTCTTTTTTTTACATAAACAAGTTGACGCAGGGGCTTGGGATTGTCTGCTGGCGGCAAATGCAACTCACGGAAAGGCATTCAAAAGCAATTAAGCGCTTTCTTTTGGCCAGGCAAACGAACGAACCCAGCCAGATAGACGAAACGAATGAGCCAGTCAGCCAGTAAGCCCAAAGCCAAGTTAATGGCAGACACTCGGCCAAGGGAGGTAGTCAACGAGTTTTTATTTCAGTTTTTTTTTTCGGTTTTCGGAATGGGGTGAACAGAAGAGACCATCTTCTTCTGCACACATGTAATATCATCAATCAAAAAGAAAGGGAACAGAGAGGCAGCAACAACGAAATGACAAAGTCCCCGGTTCAATGTCGAAATTGCAAATGCCCTGACAATGCAATCTGATATAAAATATCAGCCAATAAAATGAAGATTATGAAATGTCCCATAACATTTTGTATGGAAATGAAATTGGAGTAGAAGGGGAAAGAGTTGATGATGATTATATAACCGAAAAGATAGTTAAACGTTTCACAAGCTTTTTATATTGAAGCCCCTCCGAAGAGCTATCTTCCAGTTAAGCTTCGGATACAAAGAGCTATCTATTGGATTGGGAAAGGGTATATATATGGTTAAGAATAAGTATATGTATGTATGTATACACTTCTTGCTACATTTGAGCATGCGTGTTGTCGTCGCCGTCGTCGTCTCACGAAATCAACAGCAACAACAGACATTTTTTTCTTGATTATGCCACATGCAACATGCGGTCATGCTACCTAACCGCACCAAACACACAGACACACTGGCGGACGGACGGACAAACACATATTTCTTTTATCGCATATACTAAAAAATGCTTCAAACTAAAAGCCAAGCGCTGTAATCATATTTAACTTTGCCTCTTGCCTTGCCTACGTCTCCTTGCCACAACGTCTCATCGCTTGTTCGATTCAATTCGGTTACTGGCAAAAACAGAAAACCTCAGACTTTAACCGCAACAGGTAATTGATGCCGCTTGCGCGTTGCAAGAACTTTAATCAATTTTTTAGATATTTTTTGTACGTGCTTGTGTGTGTTGCAAGTGGCCATAACCGAACCAAAGCGAACCGCATCGTGAGGCGCAGCAACAGCCACAGCAACTTGCCCCCAAACCCAAGGTAAGGTAAAGCTCTATTGTTGTTGTTGTTGTTGTTATCGTTGTTGGTAAGTGGCAACAATAATAACAATGTGCAACTTGTTTCAGATGTTGCCTAAAGATTTTTCGTTAGAAAAACAAGAGAATAAGAAGAAAAGAAAGAATGGAATGATGGAAAACAAGTAAATATTTCTCTCGTTTTTGGATTTTTGTTGCAATTTTCACTTTTCCAATGAATTGTGTGAGGCAAATATATATGGACATACATATATACTCTTATTTTTTTGTGTCCAAATCTGTGCGACAAGTTGTTGCTTGCCACTTTTGGTTGTCATTGCGATTTTCCATTTGCCAGCGTCATGTCATTTTTGCCACACAAATAAAACTTGCTTGCACTTACTTCGATATAGAGTGGAATATTCCCACTCCCCTCCTCAGTCTCTCGCTCTCTCTCTCTCTCTCTATGGTGCCCCCTCCCCCTTGGCACTGTCTACTCAATCACAGAGCCAAAGTACTTCTGAGTCATAAAATGGAAAAATGGAAAAAAAAAGAAATAACCACCGAAAAGCCGTGTGGGAGAGAAAGTGACGGAAGATTGTTGGCAATTTTATGCTGCACTTGAAGACGATAGAAAAGTAAAACGAGTGGGGGACAAGAATGACGATAAAAATGACACATGGAGTATGCAGCCTCTTCACCCTCCCTCGTCCCACCCCCACGGAACGAACTGAACCGAACGGAGAAGTAAATAAAGTGTAGACGACGAGATGAATCGAAGTGGAAGAGGGAATTGCGATGCGATGCGATGTAATGCAATGCGACGAAGTACTTTCGCCTAAAAACGCATAAATCAGATGCAAGTAACTAGATTGACTTCAATAGATAGATTTCCAACGATTATTATCCCCTCCTTACCCCCTTGGCGATTTTTTTTTCTTTCTTTTACTAGGCCAAAAGGGCAACATCTATACATATGTGGACTCATATTGCATGTGTGTATGTGGGTCTTTTAATAACAAAGGCTTTTCTTCTTCCTATCTTACATTTCACTCTTTTATTCACTTGTCTTTGTCTCTATCTTGCTTTCCCCCCTCTCTCTTTCTCTCTCTCTCTCTCTTTTGATGACTATAAGAAAAATGCACTAGTAGCTCATATTTCACATAATACTGCAAATACTCTATATACATATATGTATATATGTATATATCTATATATACTTACATATAAAGATAGCCACACTCATGTTCCTTATCATTTAAGTGTATAAATATTTACAATGATCCAAAAAAACAAAAGAAAAAAAGATTTCGTCTGCGTGGAAAAGTTTGGAGCTTTAATTTAAACAATAAACAGGTAAATGGCAAGCAAACAATAAAATATATTTATACACATATACACAGTGGAAACTCATTTCAACACATAGCTTAACTCGTCTTCAAATGAATCTTAATTGACAAAGAGGATATCCCCTAAGACAGTTTTTACTGTAACTCTCATGAGTTAATTAGTAAATTTTTAATCACTTTTAATAACCTTGCACTCGCTAGTTAAATCCACAAACCAAAAATACAAGCTTTGCTTTTTTGATCATTCAATTTAAATAATTATATTTCCTTATCTATATCTAGAAAATCCACCATAAACCACATTAATCCTGAGAACAGAAGTTTGTTCAACGAAAAAAAGATTATGTTAGTTATCTAAAAATGCACTTTGACCAATGACTCACTTGATAAACACTTATTAAAGCTAAAAACACTCCACTAAATAAAAGATCTTTTTAGTAGCAATTTTGTATTCGAATATAAAATATTTATGTGTTGTACTATGTAAAATTGAATACAGCTGAATGAAACATTTCAATTTTTAGATTTATCACATTTTGGATATGAATATATGCATTAGCTACAGCTAAGAAATGAGTTTTCATTACAAACTGTACTCATATTCAATATCATTTGGCTGTGTTTAATTGGAACTTGAAATGGGCATTAAATTTTAAAATTTATTTCAATTTTCAAAACGACAATTTGCGTTTTCCACATAACCTTAGCTAACTTGGCTATATGCGGATACATGTGCACTCTGTCAAAGTCCATTTCCCATCCCAGAGACAGAGAGAGAGAGAGAATTTCTTTTGCCCACCTTTTACACTGGTTAGATGCACCACCTCATGAATATGCGAAACTGTACCTAGATTCATATACATAGATACATATATTTCTTCGGTGGCCCACGCCCTCCGCCCTCTTCCTGCCCCGAGCATCTTGCAGCTGCAGCTTTCCTGTCACATCTCATTTTTTTCCTTTACCTTTTCGTGATGACTTTCTAGCTTCCCAAAAATTGTCACCAAGTTCACGCAATGAAATTGCGTGAGAAAAAATTCGCTTGCTGCTGTCTTTACATTTTCCCGGTGTTCCTTTTTTTATACTCTATTGCAAAAAGGGGTATATGCGTTTACAGATGTTTCTTCTTCTATCTTAACCATGATCAAGTAATCTCTTATCTATCGGGTTTAGATGTATAGACGATATACAAGTTTTTAAAGCCTTTTAACCATGTTAAAGAGTATATAAACTTCTTCTATGCCTTTTAACACATATTTTAAATGTGTGTGTGTATGTGTGTGTGTCTGTGTTTTATATATTTTTTCGTGTTTTTTTTCTCCCGCTTTTATCTTTTGAAAAATTTATGTCTGAAAATACTTAGACTCAAGCATGGTTTTCTTTGTTGCTGTTGGGTTTTCTTTGCTTTTCCTTTGTGATAATTATGAAATGGTGGCAAGAGAGAGAGAGAGAGAGAGAGAATAGACAGGGAGAAAGCAAAAAGAAAATCATAAAATTTCAATTTGTTACTTTAGATGATAAATTAAATTTTTTTTTTGTGTTGGTCTAAAATTTATATATCTCGTCTTTTGATTAATGAACCCTGCTGCTTGTTGCTTTTCGTTTGCCCTTTTTATTTATGATTTCAATTGAGTTTTTGGTTCATTTTCTTTATTTATTTATTTTTTTACTTACCTTGCGACACAGAGAGATGGTCAGACAGACCGATAAACTGGGCTGACAACAACCTTGCCCAGGAAGGTATCGGCCAATTACTTTGAAGGTTCATTCCATGGCATAAATCAAGTTTTTCTGATTTTGCCAATCATGTAACTTTTAAAGTTATCTCTCAAGGCAAGCATAAAAGCCATAAAAGGGGCACCAAAGTTGAAAAATTCAACTTAAAGTTGTAAAGTAAATAACTTACTTACTGTATCAACTTGTCAACGGCGAAAAATGCGTCGTGCAATTTTGTTTGTCACATTTTTTTCGTTCACATCCTTTGAAATGTGCAATAAAATAAATTTTTGCTCCTGCAGCGAAATGGAATTGCATTTAATTGAATTTGTATCCCCCCACCACCAATCAAGCTATGAGTGGACAATTTTGGGCCCATCGTTACATGTATATATATATGTATATATACCTATATATGTATATGTATATTTTTTAATTCATTATTGTTTCTTTTTATTTTCCTTTTTAATTTTTTGTATGTTGGGGTTTTATTTTTCTCTGTTTTTGTTGTACATTTTGTAATGAACAAATAAGTCAAACTCATTGGGCTTAATTAAGCTTTCAAGCAATCAAATGGAGCAGCACACAAAACGAAGTTTCGTAATGACTAAATATAAACGACTTTTAGATACCCTTGGCTAGGCAACAAAACAAACAATTATCCTTGGTAAAGACGAAATAAGGTTCCCCTTTCATCTCAGCCTTTAACTGGGTTTATACTAACTAACAGTCACCTAACTTAATATACTCCATCTATACCCTTGTTTTATTACAATTATGAAGAATTATACTCTACTTTTTCCTTGTTGGTTTTGGCCTTTTATTTCTCTGTGGCAGTTAAATGGTTTAAGGAATTATTTAAAATGCGGTTTTGTCTCAACTTTTTGCAGTTTATTTACTGATTAACAGAGCGTTAAATGGTTTAAAATAATAAAGAACGTTAAATTTTTGGTTAATAGCAAATTATTACTCTGATTAAATGCATCAAAGGCCCTCGAAATGTCTTTTGACACCATTTCTCTGTGACATTATCGAGGGTGGGCAAGAAAGGTACAGGAAACTGTAGTGCTAAAAGCACGCACTTTCTCTTCCGCTTTTGTTTGAAATCCAAATTCTTCTAATAAACTTATAAAACACCTCTCGCCGATGGCTATTTACATTTATTATGAAATGTATACTATATATTTATATATACATATATGTATATGTATATGAATAGTATGCAAAGTGTTGAACTATACACTCTGAGGGCCTGGGAGAAGTCTCTTGGCTTGTTTTAAATCAAATTTAATTTGCAGTCACTGCAGCAGTTGCAAATGCAGCAGTTGCAGTTGCAGTTGCATTTGCCATTTGCCGTTGCAGAGCAATTAAATGCATGCAAAGTTTATTCATTGAGAGCAACAGCAGCTGCCGGTGTCGGTGTCGTTGTCGGTGTCGGTGCCTTGGCTGTTGAGTCTTTTTCGCTTTATTTTTTCCCTAGGTACACACACATACACACACACACTCATGCACTCTATAAATGTATGTATATGTCTGTATATGGTACAGATATGCCATAGTTTATGCTGGGCAATGGGTGCGAAATGCGGGGGGTGGGTGGATCCGAGGTCACATGTGCATTTAATTGCCGCCAGAGCAGACATTTGACTTCATAAATTGTTTTCACTGTAAACGGTGATGCATATTTTTAAAGTCAGCAAAGAAACGAGCTGACTAGATCGATGGAGACAAAGGAGGAGACGGAGACGGAGGAGGAGGAGGAGCAACTGAATGAGGAGTAGGTAAAAGCTATTAAAAATTTTGTTGCATAGGTCGTTGGCTGCTGCTGCTTCTTCTTCTTATTCGTCTTTGTATTGTTAGATGGTCTTAAGGCAAAAAGTACCGTTAAATGTATTTTAATTATATGTACATACTACAATGCGAAACACCAACAACCAACAACCAAAATCTGAAGAAAAAGTCATTAAAAATAGAAAGAAAAAAGCCAACACCTCCAACAACAACGACAACAACAACAACAGAGTGAAGCTAAGCTCTAAATAAAACATGTCATGTATAGTAAATATATGTGCATGTATATATAGGCCATAATATATAGCCATATATAACAATATGTGTTATATACATACATAAATAAGCAAAAAAGGCCAAGATGCTTCTGCTAAGGCTGCAGCCAGAAGCAATTAAGAGCCAAGTAACAAAAGTTGTTTGTATGCCTATTACACACAGGTTTGGATTCGAACAAGTTATTCGATGAGGCGCCACATTCTATGTTATCGATAACTAACTGGCAAATCGGTAAGAAGATATCGCTTTCCAAGCTTTTTGATTGTTCTTGATTATTCCTAAATCTCTTAAGGGGTTTATCGATAACTTTAGCATTAGCAATCGAAAATTGTAGTCAAATCTAATAAGAAAAGTCTTAAAAAGATATCGATAAATTGAAAATTGTTAATGAGCAATTGAATTGGATGTTTCCTTCACTTATAACTTACTCCGCTCCTGTCACTTCCGTCCTGTACCTATATATAGCATATAGTTAGTTGAAATTTAATTCTTATCCAGTCGTACCCGACTACCTTATACTACCCCCCTTACCACCCGCTACCTACCATCTTCACTTGAACGTTTATTTAATTAATTGTGAAGCATTGGCTTTAATTGAAACCCAGCCACGAAAACTATAATTAATAATTAATCCAACTGAGACAACTGAGGCAGTGGAAAGGTTAACTCGGCAAATCATTTAATTACCCCAACTGAATGTCAATGATGGCAACATAAAGAGAATCGAGGAAAACACACACACACGCACACACACACACTGCAAAAAGGCGCCACAGAGAGCTTCATTTCTCACACGCTGAATAACGGTCGTATTCATTCGGTATTCATATTCCTACACCAAAGGGGTCGGAGGAGGGCAAGAAAAATCATTGCAAACATTATAATTTCAAATCAGCAACCGAAAAAAACAACCCACACGCAAGAACGATACAAAATAAAAAAAAAACAAAATGAAAAGGAAAAGAAAAAGGAGAAACAAACAAATCAAAATTAAGTTGCCGCAAAAACAATGTGAAATCTGTTGCCATCCCAGTTACCACCCACCACCCACCACCCATTCGCCCTACCGCCATCCATTCATCCATCCATCCATCCCAAGAGGCTTAACAACTTGGCGTCGAAATTCCAATGGAGAAGAAGAAAATACCAATAAAGTGTACTTAATGTGGGCCAAAGAGATGGATGATTTAGTCAAACCGCTTTAATAGTCTGTAAAATTTCACTTGAAATTGGATTATCTCAATTTTTTATGGATGTTAAAAATCTTTTAATTAAATCAGAAATAAATCAATTGAAACCCTTGCAATAAATTTCAAGGAAAATAACCCTTTAAAAGAAAAAAGAATCAACAAAATCTTAATAATTTGCTCTTCTTTCTAAAGAGTGTTATACTTATTTTTGGTGACCCCGACGACCGCAGTGTAATAATATAGAAATTTAAAATGTTACTTTTGATTAACTAATTGAACATTTTGTAAATGCTTTTTGTTGTCATCCCATTAATTGCAAAATGTTTCATTTTGGTGTCGTTTATATGTTTTTTTTTTCGGGTGCACTCCTTTTTCAAGTACACAAACTGCACGTAGTCGCGGCCGGAAAACCAGTTTAAAAATGGCATTTACGTTTATTTGTCCCGCTCTCCGCATTTCCACCATTTAAACATGTGTGTGTATGTGTGATGTATATATATATATATATATGTATGTATATATAAATGGCAATTTACCAAATATGTACCTTTCACTTTGAAAATCGTAAAATGTCACAAACCGTTCAATAAAAATGAAAAAAAAAAAAAGAAAACGCACACACAGAGAAAATGCGATAAAAACAACAACAAAAACGACAACAATGGCAAAGCCATTGCATAAATTAATGTAAATTTATGCGAAAAATTACAACAACAACTACTACTACTACCACTACAACAACAACGGCAACAGGCAAAAAGAAGAAAAAAAGTGCAGTTATGTTGGCATGAACAAGTCAGGAAAAATGTGATAGAGGAGAAGATGATACCACCAGAGAGAAGGATGGCTAGAGGAGAGAGAGAGAGAAAGAAAGACAGAGAAGGATTGATTTCTTTGCTCAGTTGTTGTTTTTATTTGGTTTTATTTCCATAAAAACAAGGTCACTACACCGACTTTAACAATGCTCTTTTTGTTTTTAATCAATACAAAAGTCTCGAGTTTTTAGTTTCATTTTCCCTTCTACTTATGTGGTCTAGTCCATAATTCAATTGATTAAACTAGCCCAAGGAGTCTAATGGAAAAACTTGATATGCCATTTTGCGTTTAGGGTACTCAACTTGGTCATATTACAGCAGGTGCCTCCACAATCCCCTATTAGATGACCATTTGACGTTAAGATGTGTGTAAGTAAGCCAATTATTGGGGCCAACTATCACGAAATATGAGATGGGCAATTCATTGCACATGTATTGGTTAGGATAGAAGGGAAGCACAAGTAAACGTGCAACTGTGTCAATGCTAGAGACCAAGAGAGAGAGAGAGAGAGAGAGAGAGAGATAAAGAGATAGATAGGGATTTAGGGTGTACAGGAAAACGATAACATATCAGAGGTGCTCAACATTTATCGTTTTAGCATTAAAATATCGATATTTTTGATTGTCTATAACAAAGCATAAGAAAGTTTTGACTTTTTCTTTTGGTTTTTAATGAATAATTTGAATTATGTTTCCTACCCATGTCTTTATTTTAAAATATTCTCTTAATTTTCAAAATCGAAAATAATCCATCGCAAATAATTGATATAAAATTTTAAAGAAACAGCCAGCAAATATGTAATTAAAAATTTGGATATAAAAATGTCATTATAAATGACAAAATAAATGAAATTTCATTGATTTGATAAATTTTCTCTTAGGCCAAATCAAAGGCTGCTTCTTTTGTTTCATTTTTGGCTAATTTGGTCAACTGACCTTTCAAAGTTTTCATCGAAATGAAATTGTTTTTTAACTGTTTTCACCTAAGGAAAGAGAAAAATAAGTGCTTAGACTTTATTATTTTCATTTCTTCGTTCCGTTTCCTATATAACGCTTTCCGGTCATTCTGTCTCTCTCTCTCTCTCTCTCTCTCTATCTCTTTTGTTTTTTTTTCTATGAAAATTTATGACCCAAACGTGATTCAAATTGCAACAAAGAAAGACGAAAATATACATAGAAATAAAAGGGTCAACAAGTTGTCAACGGTTTGGTTTGAGTATTTTTTTTGTTTGCTGTATTTTTATGTGTTTTTTATGATTATTATTATTTAAGCTTTTGTTGTTGTTGTTGCTTGTTTGACGCCAAGCAAAACGAAACGTGTGAGTTCATTGGGAAATACAATTTTAGTTTTTCGGCACCTGGAACAAAAAAAAAACTGCTGGTCTAAACGATTTTTAACCTAGCTACCCCACCCTCTCTCCCTCACTCTTTGCCCCTTTTGCCCACCCCCTCAACTAGCAATTCAGATCTTCTTCTTTCCAATTTGTCTGTCTGACCGTTGCGGTTGGCCATCATCATCATTTCTATTTGCATTTCTGGTTTCTTCGTCTCTCTCGTTTTTCTTTTTTATTATTATTTTTTAAAGTTTTGTTTTGTTTCTCTTTTTGGGATTGTTTTTTTTTTTTTTTTCTTTATAAACTCTTGTCAGGCGAAGCGTGTGAAAATAGCTAAAAGCTTTAAAAGAAAAGATGTTACGGAACATCCCAACAACAACAGCAACAACCACAACAACATCGACATCGACAACAAAACGGCTTATTTGAAAACAAAGAAAAAAACAAACGTTTCTTTTCTGTTGTTTTTATAACCTTCATGAATTCACTTAATGGCGGGACAATTAAATAAATTGGCTAGTTAAGCCTTTTGTGGGAGTGTTCAGAAGGCAACAATAATTATGTCTCTATATAGACCAAAGCAGTTGATTTATCACAAATTATATAGTGATCTGATCGAACATCATAAGAAATAAGAAAATTCCATTTACGTTTAGGCAAACAAAGATTTTCAGTAACCTTTTTTTATGCCAAAACATAAACATAAATAAAATGAAAATTCCTAAACAATAATTAAGCAAAAGAAGACGAAATATGTATTGGAAAGTCCAAACAAATAAATAGATAAAAATTTAATTTTAACTTGAATTGATGTTAAAGAAACTTACCTAATCCAACTGAAGATATAAACATATATATATGAAAGAATCAAAGCCAAATGCAATCTGCAATAGAAAATAAATTCAATTAAATGCAAAAGATAAGCAAAAATAAAAACAATTTTTATAAATAAATTCTTCAAAATTGTTAATAAACTTTTAATCGATGTAACAGTTGCTTAACCTTTTCCCTCCCCTCTTGCTCTTTGCCTCACTCATTTCATTTATTAATTTAAGTATGAAATATTTGCAAATGTGTGTGTGTGTGTATGTCTGAGTGTGCGTTTGGCGGCTGAAAACAAGCGTAACGACACCATCAACAAAACAACAACAAATGGCCAATTAAAAAACGAAACAATACGTAATATTGCAAAACATAAAAAACAGCAACAAAAATGAGAAAAGCCAAAGGAGATGAAGTTAAAGTTGGAGACGAGGCATAAACAAGCCAAACAACAACAACAGTGTGGTTGCAGGGAGGGGGAGAGAGGGCGACTTACCATGCATCACTCAAGCGGCACTTGAAATGGTTTTTCGTCTTGCCGCAAGTTGAGTTGAATGAGTTTTGGGGAGCAATGGACGTCTGTCGACGTCGTTTTTGCAGTTAGTCAGCAAAGAAAATATCATCCAACAACAAAGTTCACATCGGAAACCTAAATCAACACACTGTGAGTGAGATGGCACGAGATGAGCTCGACCTAAAAGTGGTATATAGAAGAATTTCAATATAACCCACCCATGCGGCACTGGATTTTGCCCACTTGTCTTTGAATCGGAAGCTCGAAAACGTCTAAAACTTCAAATCAGTTGGCTAAAAGACTTTTGCCATATCAATTGCATTTGATCCGCCAGAGAAACGTGCCGAGTTCCGAGTATTAAGAATTCCAATTGTCAATGTTCAAATTACAGCAGACGAAACAAATAATATGAACGTTTAAACAAAAAGTTAGAAACTGTTTACAAAGACTAGACTTAACTAAACAGCCCAAGATGCACATAGTATGAAATAAGATAATGATAATGGCAGGCGCCCCTCCCCGCCCACATAGCCAAACACCCAAATCATTTTCGCTCTAATAGGTTATGGGTTTTAGTATCGGACTAGTACTAAAGTTTATCAAAAAAGTATTTTTCCATGTCGAAAGAATCAAATTTTCCTTCCCTTTTCATACTAGTTTCACGAGGATTCTTCAGGGAGAAAAGAAACGATCCCTAAATGTTATATTAAGCATAGAATTGATCAATTGAGCCTTACTTTATATAATCGATAACCGATTACTGATTCCTATGGAAATATCAGATCTACAATGAGTAAAAACTTTTGTTGCATTTCTTATGAGTTATTTGAATTTGGATATTCTCTTTGATAAATCACTCAAATGCAGCTAAAGAGAAACCGAAACAAAGGGAAACAAAGGGAGAGAGAGAGAGAGTGAAAGAAAGTCATGTAATTATTTCTCCATTGATTGGCGTCGTTCAAAAAGGGATTGCACTGTTGCTGTTGTTGGCCCCATCATCTCTTTTAGCCACTCTCCATTTTGGCACTTTAACTGCTGCTGCAGCAGCCTTTACTCTGCAAATGATGCTGTAATTTATTTGCCTTTGTCATTGCACTGCAGACTGCACTTGGCCCGGCTAGCTGCTTGCCCTGTGCCTCCTGCTCCTCCTTCAGCTCCCGCCTTTTGCCATTGCGGCCCATGGATTACTCTGCTGCTACTCCTTGGGCCACTTGTGGCAACCAGTGACTGGGAATGGCTGCTCATAAATTTCGCTGCGTTCTGCATTTGCGTATGTTGCCTGCCATCGTTTGGTCTCCTTCCTTCTGCCCTCTCCCTCCTCCTTTTCCTCCTCCTTCTCGCCATTCTTCTTCTCCTGGGGGGCACTCTTGCTCCTGTTTCTCCAGCTTCTTCTGTTGCTGGTATAATTTATGTGCGGATTTTTATGGTTTGTTAGTTTTTTTTTTTTTTGTTATTCGTGCAGGAATAGCCCCCTCTGTCCCCTCCTCCTACATCTTCCCGCTCCTTCTCCGACTCCACCTCCGCCTTCTCAGCTGCTGTGGTTTATTGAACATTATGTTTTTACTATTTCTTGTTGATTTCTTTTTTGAATTTTTATTGATAAAACAAAAAAAAAATCTCTCATAATAATAATAAAAGTTTCATGAACTCAAATAGTAGAAGTTAAAAGAGAAAACAAAATGCGAAAAACTTCATGCTTTAGTTATTTAATTTACTCAATTTATTAGATATACCTACAATACATGTATTTTCCTTTAGCCCCAAATGTTGTTTTAATTGTTAACAAACAAACAAAAAAAAACAACATAAACCCGACTCCTGTTCGTTCACTTTCTCTCTCTCTCTCTCTCTCTCTCTTTCTCTTGGTCTATCTGAATATTTAGTTAATTATAGAAATCCATCACAGTTAGTAATGATGATTTGATTATTATTTTAAGCATCGATTCGACTTGGCATTTCCTTTAGTAAAAGTCACTGAAATAAATAAGTTTTTGAAGGTTTCTTACCCCTGAGGACTATATGCATGGGGACAAAGATTAATTTTTTGTCTATTGGAATAAGAAACAAAAGAAAAATGAGAAAAAAAAAACTATTTACAAAGACAAAATATTCCTCAAAGTTAAATCAATTATTTGTTGAATTAAAAAATTAAAAACATTTCTCATTTCTCTCTCTTTCACTGTCTCTGTGTGAGAAAATACTCTTCATTTGTTGGCTTGGCTAACTTTTAATACCAAAATGGTTGTATCTATGTCTCTATGGAAAACCAATGGTACAATAACCGCAAACAAACAAATGAGGGCACACACACACACATACTGAGTGTGTGTATAAGGTCGCAGCTATTTGCTTTGCTTTGCTACGGAAAAACTCACCTGGCCATATCAAATCGGGGTTTTTTACTTTTTTGAAAATGCAATAAAGCGTGATTTGTTGGTATACATACATATATACACATATACATATGTATATGTAATCGAAAGAGACAACAAACAAACGTAGCTAACCAACCAACAATAACGAATAACGAAATCTATTTAACTATTTATATTGCTAAACACAAGAAGAAACTCCATGACTTACCTAATCGGTTGTAGAATCGAGTCAAGTGGGTAAAGTTTCGAAACAAAAGTGACGCACAGAAAGAAAAAGTGACGAACTTGACCTCGACAAAGAAAAAGTTTCATAAAGGTCTCGAGAAGATGTCGAAAATGGATAAGAAAGGAAGACACTAGCAAGAAGTTTCAATCCTAATCAACGATTCTGACCCAAATGGAATTGCTAACAAGTCGAGTTTGAGGTAGAAATGGATACGGGCCTAATTTCTAAGGCCCAGCTCAGGGCACATGAGCGGCAATTTATCAAAGAGACCCGCACGAAGTTATATAAATTAATTTATGAATATATTATATATTACTTTTCCTTTCCTAGGCCAATAGGTTTTTATTACTATCTAAACATCAATACGTGAGGGAAATACTCAATGATTACTAAAACAGTAATAAGTTTTGGAATTTAATATATTTTTGTTTTCTTGAGAATTTCGAAATGAAATATTTAAAAACATTATTTTGTTTTCAGGTTTTCTTTTTCAAATTGCCTAAAATTTGAAATAAAATTCACATTTTTGCGAATTTTGGTCTTTTGAGATTGACGTGGTTTTTAAAATGACTTAGTCTTCAAATAGTTTACCCTGTCGATTAAAAGCGGAAAACTATCGATACTAACTAACATGGACAGCTTTGATCGATAGATTGCCACCTCTACTTTGTCGATGTGTTCAAAGAGAAAGAGTCCTTTCCAATATTTTTGTAGACGAATTAAAGTAACGCTGTAAAAGGTATTGACAGGTTGTTTGTTTTGGTTTAATGCACATTTTCCATTTAATTCAATTTAACTCAAAGGCAATCCTTTTTGATGAATGTTCTGGTTCACGGGATTCTGTTCCATGCAGCTTTAGCTGCATTTGATGGACACTAGCGTCATTCCACTAGAGTCCTACGCAAGCAGCTCCTGCAGCTCGCTCTCGCCGACGCTCTCTCTCTCTCTCTCTCTCTCTGTCTCTCCTCCCTCTCTCTCTATTTACTGCTTTGCCTGTCATCTTGTTATCAAAACGTCTTGGCCTTTTATCGTTGCGGGACGGGAAGAACATGCACAAAGTGCGCCCATTCGCTTCTTATCGGGCTTATCATGCGTAAATGATAAATGGAATTGAACATTTACTCCCGCCCATAGTTCTGTCTCTCTCTCTCTCTGTCTGTCTGGCTGTCAGTTGGTCTATCTGTCGTCTGTTTGTGTTTATCTTGTTGTAGTTTTTGTTGTTGTTGCTGTTGCTGTTGCTCTTGTGCATTGAGCGTGGCGCGCGTTTGTCTCGGTTTTGGTTTTATTTTGGTTTGCATTGTAAAATATTGTATCAACAAGCGAAACAACAACAATTGCAACAACCGACCAACAACAAAAACAAAAAAAAAAATGGTTAAATTAAATAAATAGAAATAGGCGGCGGGTTGAACGTTTTGGCTAAGCCATGGACATCGAGAGAGCGAGAGAGGGGGAGAGGGGGAAAAACAGCCATTGGGCAACCTTTTTTTGAGGTCACTAAATCTTCTGCCACACACACACAGCAAATGGAGTTTTATTTTTTTCCTCTCTGATTTTGTTGCGGCTTAGGTAATCCCTCAGCAAATTGAAAAAATGAAAAAAAAAAACAAAAAATACAACATGTACACGAAAAAAAGAGAGAAAAAAACTAATTGCATACTTAAAGCTTTTTGGTGGAATTCGGCCTCGAATATGGGTTTAACAACAGAAACAACATCAACAACAACAACAACCAAAAACCGCTGACCAACTGAGCTGACAATTTGTTTTTCTTGTTTTTTCTTTTGGGTCACAGCTTAAATCAAGTAGATATATCATAGTTCTATGCTGAATAGGATTTATTATGCGTATTTTACGTAAAGGTTAAAGCAACTCGTAAAACACGTAACGATAACGATACGAACTCCAAATGCTGGACTGAATGCTCAGACGGCGTCTGCGACAACGATTTCTTCTTAATAGTTGATCCAGGTTAATTTTTAAAACTCACCTATTCATAATATTTAATATTTAGATATAGAACTGCATAACTGATCATTTAATGTCAATCCTATGAATCGAAACTTTGTTAAAATCGCAACAAATGAAAGTGTAAAGTTAAGTCTTTCTCCACGGAAAAAGGAAACTTTAGATTTAACGATATTATACGATTTTGAGTACACAGAATTGATAGAAAGATTGTCCATTGTCTCTTAATATTTAGTCACGATTAGCAAGATTACTTTGGCAAATCATTTATCAATTAATTTTTTAGTTTAAATGATTTTACAGTTAATCATTATTCTCGCGATTGAAATGTTTCAATTAACTTGAACACTTGAATTCTTTATTGAAATTGCTATTTAAATGATTAACGCATTGTAAATTGCCTCCAAATCTCCTTTCCCCCTTCTTTACTGGTCTTATTTGACTCATTATCATACTCTGGTCAAACATAATTCAATCAAAATGGTAAACAATTTGTAGCGGAAAACCATCAACCAACAACAGATAATTTGATATATTTATTGATACTCTACTTATTTATCTGTCTACCGACCGATAATTATATATACATACATACATATATAAATATATACGAGTTTGAGTAAATGTTGCATAATGTGCGGAAATAATTAATCGAAAAGAAAGAGAAAGAAAGGAAGCCAATAAAATGTCAATTTTTCGTTGTTTAAAATGTGATTTATGTGGGCAACTATAGCCTTCCTTCCTTTCCTCTTTCCCCTCTCCTCAATCAACTATTATTCACGTGTGTGTGTGTGTGTGTTAACCTTATCACTTAACCATTAACATGTTTACAAATTTGCGTTGGTTTATCACAGTTTTTTTGCACATTCTGATTCTGATTAAAGAGGCCAAACTGCTAGCAAAATATAAACAAAACTCACTTAAGGAGTGGGCAGGTTCCCCCTCACTCCTTGCCCGTTTGACCATTTCCAGTGTTGACAGCGTGACACGAAAGGCAAATTGAAACTAGAAAATTATGTATATAGCTAAGTCGAATGCGTTTCCCACTAACTAACATTAAATATCTCATACGACGGAAAAAGTATTATTTTTTCTGATTTAATACAAATCGATGATGTGGCCCATATTGTTGAGTGTTGGAAAGCGCCATTAAAAGCCAAGAATTCTTTACTCTCTTGGGTGATACATTGTTTATTGTGCTGGCATTTCTCCAAACACAACTCCAAACTTGATGAGGGATTTCTAAGAAATAATCAAACATTAACAGAAATCTATCTCAAACAAATCTAGCACAAAATAATTCTTTCCCATATCTTATTTTTTCTCATTTCCTACTTATGAGAACTTTAATATTTTTGACTTTAGTTAAAACGTTTTCCTCGGATTTTCTTTTATCAACAAAGAACCCACACATACTTACAGAAGAAAGAGAGAGAGAGAGAGAGAGAGAGGGAGAAACAAGTGAATTGTTTCTGCCAAGCGAGTTGACATATTTTTGCTACCTCAATTTCGATTCTACAAGTCATATAGTCGACTTTGCCGATACCCTACCTAATCTCATTGGACTTGTTTACTTTCCCGATCTGTTAAATATATTTTTTATACCGTTTTGCGAAAGTTAAGGGAGATAAGTGAGATGAAAAGGTCATCAGCTTAAGCTTGGCCAATATACCCATTAGATAGGGTACACACTCGCAACAACAGACAACATAGTTACTTACACTAGACTAGTCCTAGTCCATATGCTGCCCCCCTTTCCCCGATCACCCACCAATCTCTTTGTAGTCCCACTGTAATCCTTTATGAACAATTTTTATGTAACAAACAAACAAAATGTTTGTCAAAATGAAATGAAACATAACCGCAACGACAACTACAACGAAACAGAGTGCAATGCAATGGAGTAAAGTGGCGGGAAGGGGGGTGGGTATGAGAGATTGGTAACAGTTGCTAGACAAGCGACTGCCACAGAGACACAGACACATTGTCTGTCTGTCTGTCTGTCTGGCTGGCTGTCCTCCTCTGCCCATACCCGTGCCTCTTCCACTTCTACTACTACGACTACTACTACACTCTTCTCTCTCTTCTCTGACATCAACTGTAATTGAAGTTGAAACAGTTGAGCCAGTAAATTGTGTGCTATAACATGACAACAGCAGCAAAAGCAACAAACGCAACAACAACAGCAACAACAACTGAAAAATGTTCCGGAAATGAAACTTCCGAGAAATCGAATGTGGAATACCCTGCCATTTAGCTGCTTAAAAAGTGTTCTTGTTTATATCGATAAAAGTAAACGTTGTCTACTTGCAATTGCAGTGTCGAGTAACGTACAAATGACAAAAAAACAGTGTTGGTAAACCATTATTATTCCTCTTAACTGCCAAGTGTTAACTTAAGAGACTCGATTTTTAACACTTGGAAACATAAAACGGCGTAAGATCTGTTAGACTTGTTTTTAGTGTTGGTTAACTCTTTATTATTTGTAAATTAGAAAAAAAAAAGAAACTTTAGCATGAAGAGAATAAACTCGACTGAGAATGAGCTTGTGGATTCTTTCTCTTTCTATCTGAGTCAAACAAGGATCCGAATATGATATACCCTTTTCCATGCCTAACATCGGATCTTTTTCTTGTTTACCATTTCTTTCTCATTCTGATAAAGGGTATAGCAAAAATTGCTGCGACTCTTGTGGAGAAAAGATATTTTCAAGGGGAAGTGGGGGGGATTACTACAAATGTGACATGTGCATGGTATTATAGCCCCCCTTCTTCACAACCCCTCCCCGCAACCAGCTGCTGCTGCTCTATATCGTGTATGTCCAAAAGAAAGCCCAAAAGAACAATAATTTTTTTTTTCGGGAGGGGGGACGACCCAAAGGCTCAACAGCAGACAGGACCACAGGGTAAGACAGGACACAGAACTGAATTGAACAGACCTGAGGCCAGGGCCAGGTCAGAGATGTCAAACAGCTGACGGGCAAATGTCAACTTTTCTTGAATTTTTCGTTGTGTTTGTTGCTTTTGCTTTTGCTTTTGTCTTTTGTAGGCCAATGCAAATTATGAATATTGACAAAGCACATGAGAGAGAGAGAGAGATACAAAAGGTAAAGTAGGCTAAAAGACCAATTTGCTGATTTGCTTCAATTGCAAAATTGAACAATAATTGATTTATAATACATTTATGCACATGGTGTGTACAGTTTGTCATGCAAGTCTTTGTCCAAGTGCATTGAAAACATTTTCTATTTTCTTCTTCTTTCACAGAGTCAAGAATAAATCGTAAATAAATTTCGGTTCGAACTTTTTGAAATTTATAATCCTTTTGAGTTTGTTCATTGGTTTGTATTTTCCATATTTTTTTGTTTGTTTGTTTATTTTAAATTCATTTCAAGTTTGCTTAAAATGAATTCATTTAAAGGTTATTTTTTTGCTCTCTACTCACACACTATCTCATCCTGTCTCTTTTTCTCTTTTCTTTCCATTCTCTAGACATTTGTAAAAACCAACAAAAAAAAAGGAAATACCCAACATAAAAACACAAAAACTGGAAAACATAACTCACATTTTGCCAGTGCTTATGTTTTTTTGTTTCCCTCCTCCGACTGCTGCCCCTTCAACCGTTAACCATCTTGCTGCCCCTTGCTGTATGCAACAAAATGTGCGGAAAGTAGAGTCAATTTGCTGACTAACATAAAAAGTGCATATGTAGCATAGCTACAGAAACCCAAAACCCAATTTCAGTGCATCCTCCACCCCACCCTCCCCACAACTAACAGTAGTTCCCCCGTCCCCTTCCCCCACTCGTTTTGGCCTATCCACGAATGCAATTTCCATATTGTGAGCCTAGGCGATGCTCTTGCCTCCCAAAAACTTGCAAATGCTTCAAATCTCAGAGAAAAGCTTCCATTTGCGTCTCCCTACGTGTGTGTGTGTGTGTGTTTGTGTGTGTACCAACATGCATATATATCCTGGCATATCCTGGGCAATGCCTCCTGGGAATTACCTTGGTTATTGTTTCAACATTTTTATCTGCCCAAAAAAACAAAACGAGAATTCTAAGGAGAACAGGAAAAAACCACCGCCTCCACTCATTCTCCCTCTCTCTCTCTCTCTCACTCTCTCGTTTCAGGCGGCGTGTGTGTTTGTGTGTGTTGTGTTGGTTGTGCGGAAAGGAGGCGAAGCTCCGCTTGGTTAGCATTAAGGTATATTCCACGAGTGCGTTTGTGCATAAATCCCAATTTAATCCATCCGGCTTTTAGTTTGCAACATTTTTTTGTTGGACTCAACTCGATGTTTCCCCTCTCCTCTCCACCGCCACCACAGCTGCCCCCTTTTTTGTTGTCTCTCTCTCCATTGCCCCCTTTTTTTATTGTATCCTAACTGTCTACTCTCTGTCAGAGAAAAGAACAATCATATAGAGCTACGTCCTTGTGCTAGTGCTAGTCCTTTATCGAAATCTCCATCCGATGTTAATTGTCTAATCAGAAATCTTATAAGAAAAGCTAATTCTATATCATCAAACCAATTTGGATCCTCCAAAGATCCAAACTCAACTCAACTCACCTGTTCACCTGTTTATCTGCTCACCTGGGCGTTTCTGTTGGTGTCTTGTCTTTGTGGCATTTTGAGAATCATAGAAAATAAGTCAACTTCCAATTTTGCAGTGGCAAAGTCTCAATAAATTAACAGATGGCGGTTTGCCCTTACCCCTCCCCCCTATCTCTCACCATCCTGCCGACTCTATCTCTCAAGTTGTCGGTGTGGTGAGAAGGGAAGGTGGGGCAATTTATATAAATAGAAAAGAGATAGCGAATTCATTTGTATGACTAAGTTTGATTCTCAACATTTCTCGACCCCAAGCACCTTCTCCTTCTCCCCCTCCTCCGCCAACTCTTATTCTCTTTCATCATGCCATTTCAGCTTATCCCATTCAACTTGTCACCCAGTTTTTCCTTCTTTTCTTTTTTTTCCTTCTTTTTCTTTTTATGTGTTGCTTATCAATTTTACTTTCAGTTTCCATTTTGACACTTTGTTGAGTCCAAGCGACGGGAGTTTGGGGAGGGACGGCAGGGAGAAGTGAAAATTTCGCAAAATAAAACATAAAAAAAATGGCAATTAATTAGGGTGAATGTTGTTGTTGTTGTTGTCGTTATTGTTTGTCATAGAAATTAAGACATTTGAGTGGCAAGCAATAGACAAAAGTACCTATAAAGAGGCAGAGAAAGAGAGAGATAGTGAGAGTGAGAGGGAAGAAAATGCAATCATTATCTCCTTGTGTAACACGATCAGTCGCTCGCTCTACTCCTCCCTTTTCATCAGAACTCTTTTTGTTAACTTAAATCGGTTATATACATACATATATATATAAAATATATTATTTTAGGTTTTTTATACTCCAACATATATGTAAATAGAAGGATAAATCCGTTGAATCCCCTATGATGAATCATTCAATGATTCAATGTTTGACTAAATTGAATCAATCGAGAATTGAATGAAATGAATCGAGAATGAGACGAATGAAGCTTAAAAAGTGCGATGAATATGAATTAAAAAGAAGTACATATCTGAGTTAACAAATGATACTGCACTTCGGTTAAACTGATTTTTTTGTCTTCAATTTGGAGTACTCATTGGCGAGAATATATGAATATAACCGAGTGGACCTACTAAGCCAAGAATATCCAAAAATGATATTCATTATATCGAGTCACACAGTTAGAAACAAAAGAAAAGAAACCAATGTGTCTTGGTTCCACTGTGGACAAGATTTTGCTTCATCTCTTCTGCCTTTATTATAACTACTTCATCGTCATCATTATCTGTAGTGAGGAAAAGAGAAGGAGAGAGAAGGGCAGACAGGGCGACTGGAAGGCAGGAAGCATGGCGAAACAAAAGACGAGCCAGCAGCTGCTTCTTGATACCCTCCTCCCCCTCTTGCTGCTCTCTTACTTATGATCGTCTTTACCTGGAGGATAAATGTAGGTACATATGTACATATATACATACATAGGTATACATATTTCACATTGTATACACTTTTCGCCCTTTATCTCTCTCTCTCTTTATAAGCATTTATCCAGGTATGCCTAGCCTGACCCGAAAACCTGCTGAAAATTTGCTTCAAGCACTGCCACTAACAAGAGCATCCCAACAACACATATTGACCGCAATCAGGTAAATTATACACGCACACACACACACGCACATGCATATTCATAACATGTTACGCATGTATAGGAATTACCGAAATTATAGGATTTCCCTTCAAAAGATTTCGCAAAAAAGTGACAAACTAGAAAAAAAAAACCAAAACTCACAAGGCCGCATTTACTGAGAATGTCGCCCAGGGGAAGATTGTGGGGAAAACGAAATCGGATCAATCATTTCCACCCACAACAATTTTACCTCTTAAAGTTGTTTAAATGTCAATATTAAAGATAAAAAAAAAATGGGAATAGACAGTTCTATAATATCATGAACAACAATTGAAAATCCAGAAAATATTTTTACACAATTCAATTTGCGATTTTGATTAAATTTTCTCTAAAATTTTCGAAATTTATGTTTAAATTCTATCGTTTTCATTTCAAAACTAATATTTATTTATTTTAATTGCGCATTCTAGTTCCCAAAGTGATTCCAAAACGATTCCGAAACACAAATCCTAGGTCTGGGCCTGATTGTAAACTACATGTTCCGAATTCCTTTGAAAAATCAACAATTTTCATTACATTTCTGTCGCCCGACTGTCTCTATTGTAAATACAGGTCAGAGCATGCAGCGACACGCTCGAAGGGTAGGAAGGGTTTTTGCGACAGCTGTGCAACGACATGTTGCAACATGTTTACCTGAAAGAGATAAGCTGACGAGGAGAGTTCTACGTATTGCAACACAATTCTATAATTTCGGTCGAGAAATGATGAATTTAAACAGTAGTTTAGTCAATGTTCGGAAGCACTGTACGAGACACTAAAACTTAAGCCGAATCCGAATGTTTTCAAATATTTTAAAATATCAGGGGAATTTGAGAAGGAGATTGACGTAAAACATTTTCAAGACCATTAGTTTATCTCGTAAATCCAAGAATGAGTATTTTAGTACCCTGTTGGGGTCCGGAGTGGCAATTGAATGCTTTTAGATTGCGTATCACCCTGTATTTTCATATAAAAATGTCTCTATGAGACCAAAACAAACAGAAATTACTTTCACTCCATTTTAAGGAACATTTTTTGGTAAAGGCCACGCCCCCCTTCTTGGGCACTTACCTTAATAATTGTTGATTTCCATTAATTAGTTGTACAGTTGTTTTTGCAGTTGATTTTGTAGTTGTTGTTGTTGTTGTTGCTGTTGCATAGCCATTTAAATTATTATTAATGAAGCTTATGCAAATTAATTAAATTGCAATTATTTCAATTTTAATTCACATACACAGACACGAACACACACACATACATATACACTTGATGCACATTAGTAGAGCGAGAGGGGAATATATGCATTAGACACCTGCATGCAACCGCTTTGTTGTTGTTATTGCTGTTGTTGTTGTTGCCCCCGTTGCGCCGGCGTCGCTGACGACGTGTGACGGCACGCACGCAATTGCACGAAAAAATAACAACAACAACAAGACACAAAATTTTGTGGTTTTTCTCTCTCTTTTACACTTGCACACAAACACACACAACAAACAGCCGCTTGCTCGCTCTCTTTTTAGCGGCAAAACAAAATTTAATTTTAAATTTTAACAACAAAACGCAAATTTGAATTGTTAATTGTAAATTGAACCAACAAAAACAGCAATTAAAAAAATTATCAAAACGTTGGAAACAAAACAAAAACAAAAAAAAAAGAAAACAACGCGACGCGATCGTTCCGCTCAACACGACGATTTTTTTTTGAATATTTTTTTCGCCCCAGCTGATATACTCCAATTTGAATTTTCGCCGTGAAGAGAGAATATTCGCCCAGCTAAAATGATCATGACAAGGAGGTCAACTAAGTGAAGCGAATTAAAGTTCTCAACCAAACAAAGCGAATTTATGTTGCACACCATTAGTGCGCAGCGAATTCACGTGCATGTGGCGCCACCTAGTCAACAGTCAATGGAAGCACTTGCAAAACTATCGTTAACTGGTAGGCAAAATTATTTGGTCACACTTTTTCGTGGCATCGACCCATCACCAATAACTTTTGATATTTTTTTCCATTCGAATTATTTTTGCACACACACAAAAAATTTTGAAGTAGTATTATTAATACATTGGCTGGCCAAAGATGACGACGGCATTAACAACTGTACCAGGACGTGCCTTACACTATGTCTTCAAAATTGGCGATCGGGCGAAAAATGCCTTCTTCTTCCGTGATATCTTAGGAATGAAGGTAAACAAAACAACAACAAAACAAAAAGCAAGTTTACAGAAAAGGAAATTGTGTGCTCATGTCCTTAAGAGATGATGAAATCTTATAGATTATCGGCTTTTCTTTTTCCTTCCTTCCCTTCTTTACGAGCTGTTGGAAAAAGAGGAAACGGTGCCGGTTCTGTTTGCATCTCGGGAGGGGGGCGAAAGAGAATTAGTCAATCCAGTTACATTAAATTCGCTACTGGTTCATCTATATAACCTGCTCGTCTGTCGCCTGGCACCTGGCCTCTCCCCCCTCACTCCTCTCTAGCGGCAACCTTATCTAAGTAGAGATTCTAGATATCTTTGCAAACGAATCTTGTATATAGATTTGAAATCCATAAATATAGCAAGTACTTTGTATGGTCATTGCTTGAGATCCGTAATGATATAGTCCAGGTTACTACTAATCTCGATGACTAGATGACTTTGCCATAAAATCTACATAGACATCATATCTCGAGTGCGGTCGAGTGAAGTGTTCCTATTCTATATATAGATGTGCCCGTCGGCACGACAAGGCACGGCACGAGACATAATCAATTGAATGGCTTTTTTATCTCGTACTAGTCGATCAGTCGTGGCTAATTAAAAGTCAGATGACGTAGATAACAATAGTAATGACTTGTTAGTTTTCTTGCTTAACTAAAATGTGTGTTTTCTCTTCTCTTTATTAGATTTTGCGTCACGAGGAGTTCAAGGAGGGCTGCGATGCTGAATGCAATGGGTAAGACCTTTAGAAACTTCTCAGAGAAAGTTGACAGCCTCGTTTTATGATCAGGCTGATGAAGGCAAACTTATAAACTAAACTAAACTGCCTCAACTAGCATTAAGAACAAGTCAAAGCGAGTAACCAAGAGTGGAGTCGATTCTCTCTTTGTGCTAAAAGCCAAAAGGAAGAATCCAAGGCAATAAAATGTAAAGAAGTCTTTCTATATTCTCATCTCTTGGTCTATGAAATGCCCCTTAAAGTACGCAATAGTTTAGAAAAGTATTGATTCTTTTCAAAAAATGTATAACTATCTATAAACAATATTTGCTTGGAGGATTAGATTTGTTTTTTTTTTAAGAAAACAATGAATAATTTCTTAAAATGTTTCGAAAAAGTTATATGCTTTGACTGATAATTGCATACTTTAGGGGCAAACTTACCTGCGCAATTTACCGACCTAAATTAACACTTTGCAATGCATAGAGCAATTGAAAGACCGAAAATTGTACAATTTAAAGGCTTATACTTTTTGAAAAAGCCAGTTCTTGGTTTATTGCATACTTTAGGGGGCAAAGTTAGCTAGACAAACAGCTTAATATGAATAGACAAATGGAGAAGCCACTGAAAAGGCGAGAGAATAAGATTTGAAGCAAATTATTGGACTGCTTATTGCATACTTTAGGGGGCAAACTGTCCTACTATCCTAATAATAGACAAGCCAAGCTAAGAGAAAGCCTTTTTCTTCTTTTACATTTTCTTTAGACCCTACGACAATCGCTGGAGCAAAACAATGGTCGGCTATGGCCCAGAGAGTTCACACTTTGTTATCGAACTGACATACAATTATGGCGTCAAGAGCTACGAAATGGGTAACACGCATTTAACAACTGAACTCGAATAATCTAATCTCTAATTCTCCTCCTCTTCATCATCTTGTCTCAATGTAGGCAACGATTTTGGTGGCGTCACCATTCACTCGAGCGAGATTGTGCGACGTGCCACTGAGCATTCGTATCCCATTAGCAAGGTGAATGACGGGCATTTGCTTACCTCACCGGATGGCTATCGTTTCCATGTGCTGGACAAGCCATTGCCCACCCTCAATCGTGATCCTGTGCAGAGTGTTGAATTGCTAGTCACCGATTTGGCTGCCTCCCGTCAGTATTGGCATGATCTACTCAAAATGCAGTTGCTTGAGCAGCACGATCATTCGCTGCTCCTGAGCTATGGCGAGCTGCAGGCTAAGCTGCGTTTGACACGCATCAATGAGCCACTGAATCGCGCCAAGGCCTATGGGCGAATAGCCTTCGCTGTGCCCTCCTCCGTCCAGCCTCCCCTGCATGAGGCTGTCAAGGCAGTGAATGGGACCATACTCAAGCCTTTGATCACTCTCGACACACCGGGCAAGGCAACTGTTTCCGTGCTGATATTAGCCGATCCCGATGGCCATGAGATTTGCTTTGTCGACGAGGAAGGCTTCACCCAACTGTCGCAAGTGGAGCCCGATGGTAGCGAACGTTTGGACAAGAACATTGCCAAGGATCCCTTTCAGGAGGGCAACGAAAACGTTGAACAAGCCTGAACACATCCCCTATATATCCCCGATATCTATATATACACACATGTATTTTTTTTCCAATTTACCTATCTGATATTTCTATAATACGTAATATGCAATATTATTTTGTGATGGTTGCGTCTTAGACCATGGTTAAATATATATGTATATCAGAATGTTGCACACTCTGGTGATTGTTCTACACAAGTTCAGAAAATATTCATTCGATATTTTAACTCCATAAGAGTTCGACTCCCAACGATTTCCGATTTTATGTAAAGGAATCAGCTAAAGTCCTCAAAATATTTCACTAGGTAAGAGACGAATCTAAGAGAAAGTTCATAAAACAAAATCAAAATAGATCATTTAACAATGGTCTAAAATCGATGTAATCCTCATTAGGAAAAACTGTTAAAGTATTCGATTTGGTTTAAAAGATCGTGTCCTGAACAGAGTCTGCTGTTTGAAATTTCGGGGGGTTTCCCTGGAAACGTCTTTACGCTAGGATGTCAACTTTTCTCTTCTCTATTTTGATCACTTTCATTATTTAAACTTTATTTGCTTGTTAATTAAATCCAATTTGATAAATTACTTTTATTATGTTTATGTTCTTAACCCTTTTGACCATCTTGAATGTCATTAAACAAATTGTTTTTAACTGCTGCCCACAAATCTTTGTCGAATTGTTAACTGAGCCACTTTCTGAATTTAATGACCATTCGAAATTGAAACCACTGAGCCACTTTAATATGACTATACAACTTAATTATATGGAATATATATTGGATGTGATTGGCATCAGTGCCGGATCAGACAAGGGCAGGGCCTATATGTACAGCTTAATGCACATTATAAGAAACAATTCCAACTTGAAAACAAAGACATGAATGACCATCAATAGACACCTTCTGAAATATCAATATTTCTGCACTCCAATCCAGCACTGATTCCAATGCACATTGGGTCAGATTTCCCTTTTTTTGGCATGAAATAGGAAAATTTTGTAACGCCAAATAAAAAATTTGACTTGATATTTGAAAAGGGCATACATTGGGTACATCAAAACAAAATTAAAAAAAATTTTATGTGCTACCCTGCATTTTTGGCAGCCCTTTAAAGTCAGATGTTCGATCAGCTGTTTGTTTTGTCAAAATTTACGAAAATTATCACTTAATTTTGAGCTTTTGCGGCAGCCACACCTTCTATCCAAATTTTTGGCGACAAAATGGAAAATAAAGGTCAAGGTATAAAAAATTGATTATTTATAAATGTTTTTAAAATATGCTATCAATGTTGTAGTTGTGAGCTGTGTTTGTAATGTCTTATTTTAGAATAAATCTAGTGAAAGTCTTCGTCTATTTGGGAGTAAAAAAATAAGTTCTGCCAATTTGTGCCAAAAAGTAATTATGCAAATGTTTACTCTAAGGTTCAACCTTGAACGTGTGATTAACTGTTTTTGCCCATTCTCTCGATATTTTGCATTTTAAGCCAATTTTAAGGTTAGCCATGCTGCACTTCTTGAAGTATGGATTGAAAAAAAGCGAAATGAAAAATCAGTTATTGACTGGATTATTGGCCAATTATGACGAAATGAAATGAAAGCTGAAATATCAAGGAAAATAAGGAGTTTTCACCTATATGTAATGAAAAATTTAATAAGTCATCATAGGTATTACCTATTGGTTGCTTTGGAGAAAATGCATCTGAAGTGCGCAACATTATAAACGTGATAGACGATCATTTGCAAGACGGAGTTCTCGTATCAATAACATAACGGATATGTTCAATAGATCAATGGATTCATCTGACCCTTTTATTTCAAGCATTAATATTAACAAAAGATTAGCTCAAAATAAATAAAACCCACTACCAAAGGAAGTCATTGAACTTTTAGAAGCACCAAATGTTAATAACAATAACAAAGAAAATTTCTCAAGCAGCGATGATAGCGACTTGGATACAGATTACGAAAACAGTGACATTTCCCTGGATACGCAGGTCGAATATTCAGATTAATGTTCATGTTTTTCATCTAACTTAATGGTATATTAAACTATTTTGTGTGTTTATACTTAAATATAATAAGAAATTTTCCATTTTAAAATGCGCAGTTATTGGTTATTGGGGTATTTTCAGCTTTACGTCTGAAGATTTAAAGCGTTGCTTGAAAAAAATAAATTGTGTAGACATCCTCTAATTATTTAATACATTCTGTTTACTAAAAACGGATTAAAAATTTTTTAAAATAAAGCCTAAAAGTATGCAAATGGGGTAATTTTTACAATTTTGGGCAGATAGCGGTAAAAACGTGGTGTATTCCAAAAAAAAAAAAATTCAAAATTCTATTTTGATCTGACTTATGTGTTTGCCAAATTTTAGCTTTTTAGCATTTGAAATGTAGTTTATGCCAAAAAAAAAGTGACTCTGGCCCAATGTGCAATGGCTATATAACCGAATGATCTATTCCTAATGGTTACATCTCTCTGAGTTGGATCGACTGAAACGAAAAGTCGCTCTTCAACCGTTTTTTTGTCATCTAACTTGGGTTTTTTTATGATAATAGACATCATTTTGGATCATCCTGTTGAGTATTCCTAAATTTTCACCATGCCTTTGATTTTGTTGTCAAAAAACAGAATGGAAAAATGATAATGTTAAATGGTTTAGATTAAATTTATTTTTAGTTTTTTAGGTTTTTTGAATTTCTAGACGCTTCTTTTAGAGGTTTTTTTTTTTTTGCTTTTTACCAATTTTTTCGTTTTGAGTGTGGTAAACTTGAAATAAGCTTTTTTGCTTTTAAAATAAATTGTTTTAACAAAATTGACAAAATCCAAAAAATGCGCCAAGCGGAGTCCTTTTTGCCGCCAGCTGGAGTCCTAGCCGGGGATAAGAGACCATGGGAGACGTTTGATTGGCCAGCCGAGCGGCGACGCGGCATCTATCGGAGTTGGGGTCAATATTTTCGGAATGCCAGGATGAATACGGCGGCCCAGAAGTATTTTGACAAGTGCATTGACGAGGACGGAAACGGAGGCCTGTCAAAGGGGGACGACTACTTGGCCCTGTATTTGCGAAGTAAGTTCAATCGGTCGGTGGCCCGAACCCAGGAGGCCTATGAGGATAGCCAGCATGCGGCCCGGGTGGCTGGTCCAAACGATGCTGGCATCAATACGGAACTGGCCGACACCGTGTACGATCTGAATCGGTTCGAGGACAACAAGCGGATGCTGCACGACTTCGTGCGCAAATATGTGGGGACATCGGTGAAGCCTTTGGAGCATCGTTTGCGTATTGTGAATGAGAACTTCGATGATTGCATGGGCGATGATAGCTTGGGCACTTTCTTGATGGAGAACTCAGCGCAATTGGGCGGATGCTTTGAGCAGATTAGTCGCGAGAAGTCGCCTCCAGATTTGCGACCACGTTGGAAAATTCTCAAAGAGCTCAACGAGTGCGATGTCCAGAGTGTGTGCGATAAGGAGGAGAAGCTGTTGTCCCCCTTGGAGATGGCGCGACGCAAGCGTAAGACGAAAATCTTCTATCAAAACTATTTGAATCGAGCCTGGACGGATATATTCTTCCTAAAAACCCTTCGCCAGAATCCCAATCTCCTGTTGGACAGATATTTTGGCTCGCCGACCAAGCGTGGCGAGTATTTGAATAGGTCGTTCGAGCGGGTAAAGAAGTTCACCAAAATGTTGCATTCCCGCAGTCCCATGTACAATGAGTTGCATCAACGTCGCGGCAATCCGCGGATGAAGTCCCAGCTCCACGAGTCGAGTCTCTATCGAGTGCAATATCAGACGAGACGCAATATGCATAGCATATTGCGTACGATCCGGGTCCTCAGGCAACAAGAGGACTCCAAGCGACTGAGGCGGTTCGTTGAGGAGGTGATGGGCGACTATGTGGCCATTAAAACGACTCGCATAATGCCGTGGAAAATTGAATTCATGAACGAGGTCTACAATCATTTGGCCTTGAGTCTGTGTGAGGAGTTCCGTTTGCCACCCACCAAGGTGACGCCCTATGATAAGAATGCCATGTGCCTGTTGCTCAATATTCCCATCGTAAAGCCACTCGATCATCAGGAATTTGTATTCGGTGATCGTTCAACATATGCCTATTCCGATGGTGTATACACGGCCGAGCAGAAAGTTAGCACCAAGTGAGTGAGGGGATTCCCACAAATTAACATCTTCCTTCTCACTTCTCTCTCTCTCTCTCTCTCTTTCGCTCTTTCTCTGTGCTTAGACGTTCCATCAATCATTTGGAGCGACGACTCGTTTTTGCCACTCTACCAATCGAAAGGACTTATCTCCTACACGAGCTAGCCGATCGTCATGTCCAACAGAATCATTTCGTGCAATGTCTCTCCTATGCCCAAAAGGCCATCGAAGAGGCCGAACATTGTAATAGCAAAATTTGGCAATTCCTCAGCACCATGCAAATGGCCAAATCCCATGCGATCCTTCACAAATACGAACGGCAAACCGAAGTCCTGGACGCTGCCTACGACCTGGCCAAAGAGCTCAAATCACCCAAATTGTGCACATTTATTGAATTGTGTCGCATGCTCAACAAGGACTACATCACCCTGAGAAAAATGTCCCAACTGGTGGCCAGCAAACGTTTGCGTTACAAAATGTCCAATCGTTCCAGTGGCCTCAGCTCCTCGCAGCACTCCTCGCCCAGTAATGCGTCCATTGTAGTCCAAAATATCATGGCTTGATCCCCGTTTTTGTTCTCCTTTTTGTGGATCCAATGGGGATGGTAAAAAAATCAATCAATTATCACATTTGTTTGAATTTTTTATCGTCCTCATTCGATGCACTCGAGCAAAATGGGTGACGTAGCAAGAGGAATACAAAAAATACTTTGCAAAACAACACAAATTTTATTCAACAAACTGATAACAAAAATTCAACAAATTTTAACAAAAAACTAACAAAAATTTACCAAAAAAAAAAAAAAATGTGAAAACAAAATGAATATGAAAAACAAAAAAATTGCAATGAGATCTTAAATTGTTGTAAAACTCAAAAAAAAAAATACAAAATGAAAATTGTTTTTCTCTTTTTTTTTTTGTTCTTTTCTTTGGATTTTGCCTGAGTTTCAGGTGTGAACATGGGCGCATCCAAAAGGGGAGTCTATCAACACTTTCTTTGGGTTCTCTTTATGGCCAACCAGTGAGTCTTCAAAGTGGTTTGTAATCTGTATGTTTGTACGAATACGCCACAAAAATATATTCTAGATCTATATTCAAAATATTTAGTAGATCCGTAAGTATGTCTTCTTTATTGAGGGGCGTATTTGAACTAATATTAGTGGCCGCTTCTTTTGTGGCCTCTTCTGATGTAGTCAACCATAACGTATACGCACTGTGGGACATTTATTGAAATATCATTCACGATTGACCTCGAGCCGGCTAAATTGCAAGGTTTGCTTCAAATTTCACGAAAATATTTAAGGAAGTTAAACAACTTGAGGTTTCGGATAAAAGATTTTCAAAATTCGATTTTTTTATATCCCATTTGCCTTTGACCATTTGAATGGTCCTATTCGCTTTTTACAGTAGGTCCGTAACCTTGGGCTAAACCCACAACTGGAAAACCATCCCCAACTTTCCTTGCCCTTCCCTGCCATTGCTTTCCACATTGGTGGAAGCGTTGCTAAGATCATCCTTAAGGGTGAGATATTATCCCTTTTTTACCTTTTGGGCATATGTACAGTTTGTACCTATTTTTCTGTGACCATATCTTGTAAAGACTTCGTAGTAAGAGAGCCACTTGCCTTCCACTGAATTGCTTCGTTTTTATAGTTGTCTTTAAGTCATACGCCCGGTGGTTCAACTGAAAGCCCTCTAGTTACATTTATTGAAGTAACGATGTGTTTTTGACTACTTTAGATAGCCAATAAAAAAAGATTGGTTAAATTGAGTCTCTTCTATGAACCTCGCCACATGAAAATCAACAGCAACTCAAGGTTTCAAATAGGTCAGTAAGTAGAGTGAAAAGTAGAGTTTTTTGAATGAGAAAAGTTACTAATAACTCCAAAAAAGCCTTTTTAGCTATTTTTGTTGAGTGTTTCAAGCTAAAAAAACGCTCAAAGGTTTGCCTACTCATACGTTTGAAGGAGAGAGTTTACATCCTGCTGTGGGAGTTAATTTAGGTCTGCGAATCTGTCGAATCGATCAGGATGATAAAGGATTTAAAAAAATTACAAAAATTTCGATTTTTTTTTATCAATAAAGTAGTTTTATATTTTTTTGCCCAACCCTGCCTGGATAATTTTGAAAAGCAATGCTCTTGTCATTTTATTTCGATTAAATTCATCACATTATTTGGAAGTCAGTTTGGAATTATACAATCTATGGAATTATTGGTGTTTGTCTAAAATTTTGAGTGTTGTCTATATCCAGAGTCAGAGTCATAAATATTGCTCTCTACGTATATACGTATATGCGTATGTGTATGTACGTCGCGACGTCTCAAAGACAACTCTTCGGCGCCTTTGGAGCGTATCTTTCAATTGAATGAGTGAATGAGTGACCGAACAGAAGGAAGGAAAAGAAAACTAGTGATTGTGGATGAACTAAAGTCGATGCAGCGTCAGGTCGAGATGCTAAATGTGCAAGGACACTTCATACCCCATTATGTGGTGCCAATTGTTGGCGATGGCGGCTGCCTATTTGCGGCATTATCATTTTTGATATTTCGCACCCAGCAAATGGCACGCAAGGTGCGAACAGAG
This sequence comes from Drosophila willistoni, assembly GCF_018902025.1. Taxonomy (NCBI): domain Eukaryota; kingdom Metazoa; phylum Arthropoda; class Insecta; order Diptera; family Drosophilidae; genus Drosophila; species Drosophila willistoni. Next base: position 12,253,699 of record NW_025814052.1, read on the forward strand.
ATTGCCACCTATGTGGTTAACAATTGGCCGACATTCAGCATTTTGTCGCATGATGCAATGGGCGATAATTATATAAATGAGACGTATTATTGGTCCGATATGTCACAGCCATATACCTATGGTGGCCTCTGTGAATTGGTGGCCGCCGGACAAATCTATCCCTTCTTCTTTGAGGTCTATCGTGATGGTCAACTTTTTACACATGCCGGCAAACCGACCTTTCCTGTCCGTCGTTTGAAATTCTCCCATGATCTATCGTCTGGTCATTTCGATGCCTATGAAGTGGAGGTGAGCTGCATCTAACATATATATATTTGGTTTACAAAAACAAAAAAGACAACGAACCTTTTCACAGACCTCAACTCCACAACTCCAGTCGGAGCAAACAGAAGGCTAGTCTGATGGCTAGACTCAACATCAAGGGAGATATGGAGTGAGAGTGAGAGCAGCAGCAACCAGAAGATTGTGGCATGGCGACGAGGGGGTGGGGGAGGAGGGGGTATTTGATAAAACATCCATCATTGATTGCCGAATTTCTCTTACAAGACTTTAAATACAAAACGCAAGACGATTTCGTCCCTACTAAACAAACCAAAAAAGTGCCTTCTCCTTAATATGTGTGTGTGTGTGTATCGATGTGTGTGTGTGACTTGCAGGAGTGCTGTGTGTTCCACTTTGTGCCATTTTGAATTAGGCCTGCTCTAAGCAGATCTCTAACCAGCAGCCCATCTTCTTCTCAACCATTCAAGGCTCCGACATCCATCTTCCTCTGGCTCTCGCCCCTCACATGGAAATTTAAATCATTTACACTGCAAGAAAATTACTATAAGTAATTGAAATTGGGAAGATAAAGAAGAAAATTTCATTACGCCTGTGAAATGGAGGAAATTGGCAGCTTTTCAACACAACTATAGAAATTTAGAAATATACTGAGAAAAAAAAATTTTTTTGAACCAAATATTGCATACTTTTAGGCATTTCTTTTGAATCAGAGATCCTAAATGAAATTCTTTGTTAACTCTTCACTATTTTAATCAATATCCAAGGCAGACACGTTTAGTTGAAAAATGTTCCACATGAATTTTTTTTAATGGTGTACAAAAAATATGCAAAAGAGCAAAATACAGAAACGGAGAAGGGAAATAAGAAAACGGAAGTCAAAGAGCGAAATAACACGAATGCAACAACAGCAACAATAACACTTGTTGGCTCTTTTGTTGTAAAAGTAAAGTCGGAAAAACTTGTTTAAGAATGGAGTAGACTATGAAAAATTATTATACGACGACTAACTGAATGACTTTTGCATGCAAAAATATGTATAAAATATAATTAATTAAAAAAAAAAATTGAATTATATTTAAAAAATCTTTTGATTGTTATAATCAATGTTTGCAAGGACCATTAATTTTTAAAACAGGATGTAAATAGAAATCTTTGACTCTCTATGTCATACTTTTGGGTGGCTTTTTCAGTTCTAGATGCCCCTATGAATTATTTATTTGCAGATAGAAATTGATATACTTAAATACTTGTCAAATATTTCAAAATATTAATTCAATGCCATGTAATTGGGTTCGGGTAATTCGATTTGAAGTTTTAAAGTAATTAGTTGGAATTTGAGCATTCTTTATAATTTCTTTTTGCCATAATTACCACAGACTAATTTGATTTGGTCTGCACCTAAAGACTTCCCCCGATTTCAGGGTATAAAGGCCACGACACCCAAAAGGAGAGGGGTGCATCGTTAGTTGTTGGGATCGTTGGATGGGTTAGCCCTCCTTCTCTGCATGCACATGTGTTTCTCTCTCTCGCTCGCTCTCTCTTTTGGTCTCTGGGTGTCTCTCTGTGTGTGCCTTATGCCTCCCGTGCCTGAATGTGACTGTCATGTGCCACAAACCCACTAAACTAATGAAAAATGTGAAGCGACTTGGGCACAAAAGGAAGCGCAATTTTTGCACACACACACACACACACACACACTCACGTGGAATGGATTTCCTTCTGCCCAACATCTGCCGTTGGCGCCCTGCTCCTTACCCTCGACCCAACCCAACCGAACCGAACCGAACCGAACCTCTCCCTCCTCCCTCATCATAGTAAAAAAAAAAGAAGGAAAATGAAAAGCCAACACAAAGAAATGTTAATTCCGTAATACTTTAAATGCGGCAGGCGGCATGCGGCCTGGTGGCAGCGACGTCGACAGCGACGACGACGATGGCATCGAATGACATTTGCACTTTTGCACTGTGCACAGTGCACAGTGGGGCCAGAGACAGAGACAGAGCCAGAGCCAGAGCTCAGGCCATGCCAGGGCAGGCTAGAATAGAACATAGACAGGAGAGACAGAGAGACAGAGGGGGAGAGAGAAGGGGAGGCCTGTTTGCCGTACGTGATGGCCAATCTGTGTCCTAATATTATGTATTTGTTGTTTCTGTCGTTTGTTGGGTACTTACACATGCATACATATAACAAAAGGTGCAAAAACGGTCATGAGAATTGCCAAAGGGGTAAGCAGAGGCACAACGAATGCGAATGCGAGTGAGAGTGGGCGTGGAAGTGGAAGTGGCAAGGAGAGGGCCAACTAGCTGACCGCAACAGAAGCACAGAAGGAAGAAACACACAAAAAAAAAAGAAAAAATTAGTAAAAAAAATGAGAAAATAAGAACAAACAACATACAGGCATCAGGTGCAGGTTGTGTAGAAAGACAGAGAGAGAGAGAGAGAGAGAGACACAGAGAGAATGAGAGGGCGACAGCTCTTTGTGGTTTAGCGATAGTTGCGTGTCACGATTCATTATACGCAATTCTTTAATTACGATAGCAAGCCAAAAAAAAAATAAGCTAGAAAAAACTGCCAAGAGTCATTAGAGGCAAGTGGAAGCCATTTTGAACTCAATGCACTTGTGATTCTCAACTGGTTAGAGAACTTGAAAAACAAATGAAAGGTAAAAGCATTTACTCTCCATCTCTCCCTCTCTCTGCTGCCAAAATTATAGATACTGTTCTTTTCATGATGTCATCTTCTTATTTAACTTCATTTAATTAGTCGTAATCGAGATCAATAAGTCATTCCACTGACATCGAGACATAATACGATTCCACTCACATATCATCAAGATGCACGCGTTCATCTCAATTGTGTGTTGCCAACGAAAAAAAAACAAAAACTCTCTGACAGCACAAAGACACAGCTGGATAAGAGGATGGGCATATGAATGAGACGACAACGATGAAGAGTAAGTACAAAATAGGAATGGTATAGGAAAGGGGGGATTGGGGGAAGGGGAATGCAAATGGGTGAAATTCGTGTTGTATCCTGGGTCAGTTCGCACGTTCATTTGCGCTCTCGTTCGTTCATTCATTCATTCATTCATTCGTTCGTTCATTTGGTCGTTTGTTGCTTCGTTCTTTCTTTCTTTCTTTCATTCGTTCTAGGTTCGTTTGGGCTCTTTAACAAATGTGTTGGATGCCGCCGCCGCCGTCGCCGACGTCGCCGACGTTGCCTTTCATTACGTATGACGACGACAGCAAATAGTACAATGGAAATATGGAATATGACATGCAGGCGATAAAGTTATGCCAGCGAGAGCTACAGAAAGGTGAGCAAAATGGGTGTTAGTGTGCCAGTTTGCCAACACGGACCCCCACAAACACACACACATACACACACAAAGCAAGAGAAAGGGAAGCCAACACCTTTAAGGTGTATAAAACCAACACGAGGACAAAGAGCAAAAGGAGGAGGAGAAGGAAAAGGACGACGACAACGACGGGACACAAATGCTCTGCTGGCATTGCTGCTGCGGTAGTTGTGCTAATTTGTTTGTTTGTCGTTATCATTTCTTGGTGCCCAGGTCCTGTCCAGGACACCCATTGTCAGGGCACAAAAAGGCACTCTCACACACAACACATAGAAAGGAAAAAAAAGGGCAAATCTAAAAGGGAAGAGGTCAGTTGGGCACACGTATGCATATACATATACATATACATATGTATATCTGGTTTCATTTCTCTTATCATTTCATATCACACTTTAAAATGCGCAATCTTAATTGATTATCATAGTTTTGACCAGCTAATTATGAGAATGGGTTGCTTTTGGGAAAGTAAACAAATGGGAAATTAACTCTAACTCTGACTCTCTCTGTCTCTCTCTCTCTCTTGGTCTTTCTCTTGAGATATAAGCCAAATGTTATAATAAGAACTCATTCTTCTCCTGTGTGGTCAGGTAAGACAAATGTAAGCCATAAACTAATGCTGCGCTAAATTCACTTTCACTATGCATTTCACGCAATTCTTTTGCCATTTTCATACTCATTCCCTAAGACCAACGACCACTAGGACCACCATCATCATCATCATCATCATCATTGTCATCAAATGCAATGCCAAATATGCACGAAAAGCATCGAGGAGAAGAAGCATTACTCTCAGTCGTCTGGTGGACATGTCTGGTGTCTGGTCTGGTCTGGTCTGGTCTGGGCATTGTATTTCCGGTATCGTCTTCCATCTTTTCCTCTGTCTGTGTGTGTGTGTCAATGTCCAAGCAGCGGTAAACTTTGGCGTCCTCTCTCTATCTTTTCATTTTTTTTTTTTGGTTTGTTTGTTTGTCTCCATCTTCATCTCCATCTCCATCTCCATCTTCAACTTCAACTCAACCCACTCACAAATGCTCCATTCTCGTTTTCTCAGCTTATATTTATCGTGTATTTTGTGTTGTCGCGCATATTAATCATAAAGCGGACACGCGTCGCTTTACGCACGTTTGGCGGATGCGACAAGAGACTCTGAGACAATCTGTAACTGTAACCCAACTCTCCTTTCCCCCCCCACCCCACACTGCGTCTCTCTCTCTCTCTCTCTCTTTCTTTGCTCGGACTCGCATGAGGAGGACTGCGCGTATTAGATTTAAGCGCGTTATAAATGAGCATAGCGCATATTTTCTTCGTTTTTCTCTTGGTTTCTGTACCGTTTTCTTCTCTGCTGTTGCCTCATAAATCAAAATTTTCGTTTTTGGCATTTTTAAAGGGGAACATGGAACATCCAAGCATCAGTAGGAAAAACTACCCAGAATGTTGGTTTCTTCTTTTTTTTTTTTTTTTGTGGATGGTGGGAGGACGTTTGAGGGGAGAATGGGCACGAGTAGATGTTGGGACAGCCCTTTGCTGTCCATGACGGATGATTGGATTTTATGTTGATTACGAAAATGTGTGTGTGTCTGTGTGTGTGTGTGTGTATGGTGTGTGTGCAAGTCGAAATTTGGCTTCGACTACACAGATTTTTGGTTTTGTTTTCATACTCTTCAATTATATGAATGTAGAAATGAAAGGGTATATTAGTATTGTGCATTTCTTAGTGCCAACATGGCGTATGAGTTATACGAATAATTTTTAGTACAAATAAAAGTAGATAGACTATGTATCTAGTTAGTTAGTTTCACATCTTTTCGATACATTTTGGTTTTGTTATCGATTGAAATCGTAAGTCGTATTATTGAATCTTAAATTTTTAGTCCAAGATAAAAGGACAATAAATATTGTGCATTACTTTGCCATGGTCAAAGAAAGGGCATTCATTTGGTTAATACAACAATTGATGGGCATTTCCAGAGTTCACTTCATCTCCATGGTCTCCTATTACCAAAAAAAAAAAAGCAAACAAATTTTTGCCAGGCAAAGGACATAGACATTGGCATCAACATCAGCATCAGCATCACCATTACATGGATATGGATATTTTTGGTTATTATTGGCCATATTTTAATGCCCGCTGTCGATGTGAGCTGCTGCTGCTGCTGCTGCTGCTGCTGGCCAACCGAGATTTGTCCTAGTCCATTTTTGATTTATTTATGTGTTTATTTGTCTTGTTTTTAGCTTTGCGTCTGTGATTACTCATCGAGACGATGTCGGAATGGTTTTGCCATTGGTAATGCTATCACCGAGGGCAGACTGATAACTAATCTTACATTAAGTTGCTAATCTTCTATTCGATTAGACTTTGTAAGAAAACTTTTGAGAATTATGATGTGTTGTGTGTGAGGTATCGATTAATCGTTTTTATCGCTTAAATTCACTACTTAAATCGATTAGCTAATTCGTTTACTTCTTATAGGTTCGGACATTCAAATCGATTACTTGTATTGAATACATAAATGAAATTAAACTGCTTACCTACATATATTGAATTTCAAACATCGATTACTCCCATCGATTATTTCCATCGATTACTTACATCTCGATTTCCCACAGCGATTAGTCCCATAGATTATTACCTTTGGATACTCTCATCGATTCTTTGTGACGATAACAGACGGCGATTACCTTTATAGGTTAGTTATTTGTCAAATATATATATTTCGATTAACCACAGCGATTATTCATATCTATCTATCTATAGAAAGATCGATATTATATGTAGTTCGATTTCTCGACTTTCTATTTATTTGCAAACTTATCAACTGTTTGAGCCCTTATCAACTGATTGATAACGTACACAAATGAATATTTTTGCTTACCATTAAACCTGCCCTCGCATTTCGTTTTGATGTGATTACTGTATGAGTGTGTGTGTTTGTGTGTGTTTGTGGGATTCGATTTCCATATTATTTTATTTGCATTTTACATAATAATTTAATTTTATTAGTTTTACTGCATCAACCGGAAAATTTCCATTTTCCAATGGCTTCTAATGTCACCTTTTTGTTTTGTTTTGTTTTGTTTTGATTTTTTATTTTCTCTTCTTCTCTTCTATTTGTTTTATTGTTTTTGAGGTCATCGACTTGGGGGACAGGCTAATGCCATTGCATGCTCTATTGGGGACACTTAATGTGTGCCACGCCCTCACACCCACACCCACACCCACACACCCACACACACACAACACTCTCATAGATTGTTGTTGCTGTTGGCCTTTTTTTTGGGCATTTATTTGCATGGTTTACTTGTAGCATATATATATATATTTTTTTTTTTTTGTTGGTTGCCCACCAAAAAACATTTATTTAACTTTAGGTGCGGAGGTGGCAACGTTGGGTGGAGGAGGGAGGGGAGGGGAGAGCGGGGCTGAAGGGCGACAATTGCTGCAGTCTTTGGAGAGTCTTTCCCGGGTCGTAAATTAGTTGCCACCTAGCCCTCCCTCCAACCCCTCGCCATCCACCCCAAAGGCCTAGCCACGACAGAGGCAAAACCCTTTCCGCTAGTTGTAGGAACAATAATAACAGAAAACACATGCAAAAAGGACAACAAAATAAGAGAGAGGCAAAATACAAAAAAAAAAAAAAAATAATAATAAAGGAAAAGTTCCGGGAAAGTTCAAAAAGTGAATCGATGCAAATAAAACAAACAAAAAACACACAACTACAAAAGAAAAAGAAAAGAACAAAAAAAAAACAAAACCCCAACGAGACTGGCAAGAAAATTAGGTCTATGAGTGTGTGTGTTGTGTGTGTGTGTGCAGTGTTAAAGTATTTTCTATTTGTGCATTAAATTCAACTTTATTAAGTTCGAATGGGGTTTATGGCACACAAATACACACATGCATTTGTATATATATATTCACAAGTGTACAACAAGCTTCGTTGTGGCTCTTCGATATGCAATGTGATATCCATTCAGTACTTTCCAAAATATCCAAAGATATTCGAGTGTCTATCTACAAACTAGTGTTGGGCCAAACGAATCAATTGGATGATCGAGTTCGTTAACAAGTTTATTTATTCACTAACTCAATGACTCATTTGCTCAGTTGACTCATTGACTCACTTGTTTAGTCGACACTCTGACTTATTTGATCATTTGACTCTCTGACTCACTTCTTGACTTACTGACTCTTTGTTCAGTTAACTCATTGACTCACTTGTTCAATTGACTCACTGACTAATGTACTAATTTTATTGCTTTTGAAAGATCCCTAATCAGTTCTTGTTGTACTGTTGTTAAAAAGATAAATTAAAGTTAGTCGAAAGTTTGCAAGAATTTAATCAGTGAGTGAACAAATGAATGAGTGAAAAAGGAAAAAGTTTAGTAAACATGTTCACTCAATCACTAAAAGTAATTAGTTACATTTTGCTCATATATATTTTCAATTTCGAAGTCCCTGGCGGATCTAGAGCCCTCAAAGGGGGTGAATTTCGCCCCTAAAGTATGCAATAGGCACTTTGGCAGAATTCTTTAAAGCAAATCATTGCTACAATTTTCAAGTAACAAGCCGTCGAAAAAATTATTGATATACTAATTCGAATAATTTGAAGAGGCAAAGATCCCCATTTGTCATTCCTAATTCTGCCCATGTTAGGAGTAGTTAATTACTTAAGTAAATTAACTGAAACATGCACTTTAAACAAATATAATACTAACTATAGTTAATTACCGATTACTGATTGACTGATTATAATACTTTAAATAAAGCAATGAATTAAAGTAAATAGAAACTTCTTTGCCAAATCCAAATCCAAATGGAGTAAATAATTCACAAAAGTGTTTAAATATAAATGATTGTGACTAACTGAGTAGTTTGCGAAGAGAAGGGAATGGCAGGAGGGGAGACATTTAAACATCTGGCCATCCATTCAGGCCACATTTCAAGCGACTTGACTTGACTCCAGTTGAATTGACTTGACTCGACTACTTGACTTGACCTGACCAACCAATTCTTCGTTCTGTCCATCCTCTCTCCCTCTCTCTCTCTCTCTCTCTCTCTCTCGTTCTGTTGCTCTCTCTCTCTCTCTCTCTCACACTCGGGGGAATTGAGAACCTTAACTGTTCAATGCAATTTTTGGTTTTGCCTTTTTGCCGATTTGGCCATTTGCCGTTGCCGTTACCAATTATTTGCGCTGTTATCGCGACCTTTTTTTCTCTTTTTTTTTGTTGTTGTTGTTGTTGTCCCTCCTGTGTTGGCCTCAATTTTTGGTGGAGCTTGTTGATTGCCCTCAAATGATTGAAGTGCAAGGATATCAATGGTGACATTTTTTTTCGCCTTCTGCGCTCTGCTTCTTGCTTTCTTTATATATATATTTTTTTTTTTTTTTTTTTGTGTCCCAGTGTACAGTTTGCACATTTTATTTGCTTCTCGTCCTTTCTTTCACTTTTAATGGCAGCTGGCATAATGAGCTGGAAATATGTGTGTCAGGACGACGACGAGGACGAGGACGAGGCAACTCGAATTCGGTTTCGCTTTGCCATTTTGTTTTGCACGCTTGGGAGTTATTCGCTTTCTCTCTCTTTCTAACACACATACACGCTCTCTCTCTCTCTCTCTCTCTGTCTCTCTCTCTGTCTCTTTCTTTCACTCCTATCACATTGTTGTTGCTTGGCCAGCATTGACACAATAAAACATTTTCAACATTTGTTGTTGCATTTATTGACGCATTTGCTCTTCCGCGCGACATGCGACAAAATAAAATTGTTGTTCCTGTTAGAGAGAGAGAGAGAGAGAGAGAGAGAGAGAGAGAGAGAGCCAGAGAGCGGGCCGGTAGAGACGGGTAAGAGGGGCATAAAAAATGCAAATCGCACTGGGTCATGGCATATGGCATAGAGCGGGGCGGCCAAAAAGGCGTGGGGTGTGGCCACCATTGGCTTTTGGTGTTGGTTAGAAGTGCTACTACGACTACGACTACTACTAGCACGATTGGCTAAATTGCAGTCAAGTGCAGGCCAAATGAATAATTTAAAGTAACAAACAAGTTGAAATATTGTTCATTCATTTCAATGCCAACAACAACAACAACTGCAATAGCCATGCAATACAGAAAGAGTTAGTTCGTTAGATAGGTAGTTAGATAAGTAAATGGAGGCTATAATTATAATGAACCATAACTTCTTAATCATTTATTGAGCTTTTATAAGTTTGTCTTTCGCTATTCAATTAAATCCAAAATCAAGATATCAGGCTATCAAGCTATTTAGCAATGTGTTGTTGTTTAGCTATTATATAGAATATAGCAATATTCTAGAGTAGGGCGAACTAACGAAATGTATTAAACCTTTGTTACATAGGGATCATTCCCTAATTCCCTAGTTCGCCCTACTCTCGAATATAGCTCGCCAGTGTGGAATCCGCAATATGATGTTCACCAGCGTAGTATTGAATCGGTACAGAAGCAATTCCTTAAGTTTCCGTTACGCGGTTTTAATTGGGACCCGAGTCTTCGCCTACCTTCTTATTCTAGCAGACTTCTTCTTATTAATCTTCCTTCACTTTACAACCGTGGGCTCGTTTTTGGCATTCTCTTTCTCCATTAACTAGTCAACGGCGAAGTCATTTCTACTAATTTACTAGATACGCTATATTTTTGTGTTTCCTCACATCGGACCAGAGACTTTTTTCCTATTCACCTTAGTAGATGTCTGACTAACTACTCTCTTCATGAACCTTTTCGTGTTCTTTGCCAATCTTTTAACAACCTTTCTCACCTAATTTCTCCTCATCTTTCTGTCACTTCTCTTCGCGCTATACTTTTTAATCATCTACAGCGAAACCAATGATAATATTCTGGACTTGGATTGGCTGCAACTCATCCCTGACCACATTGCCTGTGACTCGGGGCATAGCTGGCACCTTATGCAAATAAAACACCTCCACCGGGTCGGGGATGTTTAGTTGTGTATATAGCTAAGCTATATTTTTTAATGAATTACTGTCTGTCTTTAGCTTAAGCTTTTTCGTCGACTGCTGTGTTAGTTGACGTAAATAAATAAATAAATAAAAAAAAAAAAATAAATATTATAACGAAAAGAAAGCTGCAACATGAGAACAACTGATATTAATGTTAAGATAAGTAACACGTTCATAGATATCAATGGCTCATCGATCATACATAAGTCGATTCTGTCTAGAGACTATTACAATGTCACAAATAAAAGGTATTTGCCTAAACACTGTCTCTCTACTTCAAACTACTAGCATTAATCGAAATATTTATATTATTTTTATTTTTAGTAGACCTTTTAGTTATCTGTTAAATATGTTAAGCTGACCTTTCATCAACTGTTATTAGTAAAGAGGTTTAGTTGAATCTTAGTAAGATCAGATATTAATTATAGCTACATCGGGTGTGGATTGGCACTTATACCTTTGTATTCTCACTCCAAAGTCCATCCAATTTATGTGTTGGTTGTAAGAAAAAACATCAGTCAATGGTTTATGTGCTAGTACCTACTTCATTATAGATAACTCAATTCGAGAAATACTGAAAGTTTGCATTGAACAATTGTAATTCCCAACTAGTTCTAGCATTGCAAAGATCAGTTCTTGGTGAATTCTTTGATTCAATAATCTTGAGCCAGTTCAATTGAAAGTTTGTCTAAAATATTATCTAAAACTGAACTATGCTACTTTTGACCATTTCCTGTCCTTGCCTATGGATATGGCCTCTAGATAAACTCAATTCTCTGCTAGACACACAAAGAAGTTATACAGTGGATCTTCGAACGAATAAACATATTTTTTTTTGGAAAATATTTAGGAACGAAAAAGGGGAAACCACGAAAACGCATTATAATTCTGTTCAGCATGGGAATAGTGTTTTCGCTTAACTATCGTTTGGCTAGAAACATTTGTGTTCGTCAACCAAGAGTTCACTGTATATACTAGAACTTTAGCCAATCTTTCACAGAAAACAAAGAAAAGAACTCAACAGTAGTTAGTACTTTAAAACTGTATACCGAAAATAATTGTAGTTATTTTTAAGTAAACGTATTTTGAGCTAACAGTTCAAGTATTTCACTCAAGTAATTGATGACTAATGAGCAGGGTAACTACTAATGCAGTACTTGAAACAAGTCTTATGAAATGTTGGGTAATTGATTGTTACAAAATCCAATAGAATTTTGAATATTGATAAGGCTAATTTAAAATTTACTTGGTTAATTTAGCTTAGCATTGATTTAAACGGCATTTGTACACAAAACTTTCATCCCCCCCACCCTGTTTGTTTTTGTATCTGTGTGTGTGTGTGTTCTCTTTACTTTTTCTCCATACACCATACTGATCCATAAATATTTCAATAGATTTTCTCAAACACAACAAACACGGGCGGCAGAGCAATTTCAATGAATATATCAAAACTACTATAAAAATGCCGCAAAGTGTATGTTTTTTTTTTTTTGCTTCTTCTTCTTGCTTCCTTCTCTCTTACCTTAGCCTTAGCTGAGCCACCTACATGCCGCATCTCTGGCAACCGCAGAGGCAGCACTTCTGACCCCTGCTCCGGGGTCCCCTCTCCCGCCGTCAGCCTAATGCTTATCGACCATCAACAGTTGAAAAGGAAGATAATAGGGAGAAAGAAAAAAAAAAAATTTAGAAAAGAAACGAAAAGAAAATCATAAGCGGGAACGGGGCAAAGGAGATAAAATGTTTTCTACTTCTTTTGAATTTTCATTTTTATTTATTTGCGCATATTTGATTTGGTTTCTGGTGGTGGAAGTGGGAAGTGGGAAGAGTGGAGTGGAGATGGAGGAAAAAGAGTTAAGGATGCTTATGGCTTTTTATATGCCTTGTTTTGGTTTTAGATGCACAAGTAAGGAGGCATAGGGATCGAATGGTAAGGAGCAGCAGCAGCAGCCGTAGGAGCATATTGAAGTAGGCGTCCGAGTGTCCATAATGTCCTGGCCTGTGTCTCTGCCAATAAAAAACACGCACACACACAAACACTCATACACAAACACATACAAATATGTACATACATATGTATGTATGTATAAAAGGATAACTCTCTGTTCCCATGTGTTCCTGTGTGCGCTGATTTAAATATCCTTGGCGAAACTCCGAGAGGGTTATGCTAAATATTTATGCATGACTGCTTTTCTGTGACATCAAATAAATCACTTTTATAGTTTCGTTTCGAAACGTTTGGGGGCTGGGCTTAGGTTTGAGTAGTTTTTTGGAAGTTTTCAAGTTTTTCCTTCAATTTCAAACCTCCGATAGTCTCTCTTTCCCTCTCCAAGTCTCACTGTCTATCTGTATGTGCGTGTGTGTGTGTTTTCATATTTATTGAGTTGAACAAATTGCTAGGACACAATTTGCATGCCGCCCAGGAAACACAATGCCGAATTGCTATAACTTAATTCCTTCTATATATATACATATATATATATCTGAGTGTGTGCATTTAAAATAAATCCAAATAGTTTTAAATAAGTTTTAGCCAAAAGTATAAAGCACACCTGATAGAAAGACAAAACAACATAAACATTATTTACTTAACAATTGTGAGAAAACTTAACATATGCCATGATTTCTCCCCACATGACCCACTAACCCCATCAATTCGGGAGCGAGAGAGAGAGAGGCAGAGCGATTGTGATGAAATAGAGCGAGAAAGAGAGAGAGTAAGAGACAGCCAATAAATTAATAGGCCAACTACTAATTTACCCTTTGGCATCCACAAGAGACAAGCAAGAACGAGAAAGAACTTTTAGTTCGTTCAATCATCGTTTCTATACATTAAAGTTTAATCAGACAAAACGTAAACAATTGAACTACAAATAAAACCATTAAACTTATGAAAAGCTAAGAATTAGGCTATGGTGGAGGCATGCCATTTAAATCAGTCTCTCTCTCTCTCTCTCTGTCTCTCTCATGCTGATCATGGGATATCACTCATACGACCCGTTGACAAGTTGACTCTTTCTCTCTCTCTTCCTGTCTCTATCACTGTCTCTCTCTCATGTGTCTCTTTCTCTGTCTCTCTTTCTGTCTTCACTCTCTCCGTGCCGATCATTTTATTATTTGTCACAGGAAAGTGATATCACTCATACGACAAGATTTCCCCCTTAATATTCCCCTTTTTAGCTAGTCAACCTATAAAAAGTTAGTATTCATGATCAAATCTGTACTTTATTTGAGTTATTAATCGGTTAACCCCTCAATTATTGGAAAGTTATTTTCCCATACAATGAAATCATAAGCTTGAGCAAAATCATTGTCTATTTTGTATCATATGTATGATTAATCTTACCATCATCACATCAGATATACATACGTATGTACTCTCGTTTTTGACTCTGAGTGACCAAAAAGTTGCATGCAGACTTTAATTGAGATTACAGAAATGAATTATAATTAATCTATTTTCTCATTTGAATTTGCAGACTGCAAGCAATGATTTTATTGAAACAGTTGAATGACTATCTAAGAGTTAGTTACTTGGAGTAAAGTATCTATATCTTAACCTAAAGGTTATTCAATCGATCTTATTCTAGGCAAACAATAAACTGACACGTCTGCCATAAGAGAAATGAAATAAATTTTTACTATCATGGCATAAAAGTGAAGAAGAGCGGGATTTGATTATTTCATAGCATACTTATTGGGGCATGCTTTTCGTGAGTTTATCGGCCGTCTTAATGATTCTGTAAATCGATTCACTTGCAGACCGTCCCTGGCCCTGACCACTCTCAAGGAAAGGAAATATGACGACACTTTGCCCCTCCCCTCGCCCCCCAACACCCGCAGCAAACGCTCGTACCAGTTTTAGCATCGGCAAACATTACCTCAAACAACCGGCAACTGCAATTTAACAGAGGCATTGCAGTTAAGCAACGTCAACAGGCCGACAGAGGCAACAGAGCGCATTGCAGCGCAGTCGATAAAAAAGCTCGCTCTCTGCTTATTGCAGTTTGCTCTCTTGCCAAATTGCGTACTCTCTTTCGCTCTCGCAGTGTGTGACTGGGAGAGCGAAATGCAGCAGCAGCAGGGAAATAAGCTTACTCCTGGATGCTGCTGCTGCTGCTGCTGCAAGCAGCCTGAAAAATGTTGTAACTGTGCAGCTTATCCTGGAAATTACGTAAGCAACACAGGGAGCAGCCACGATGGATGGACAGAGGGCACGAGGAGACGAGCGGGAACGAGGGTCGAGGCACAGGACCAGGACGAGTACAAGTACGAGGACGACGATGAGGACGATGAGGACGAGGACTACTGCAATGCTGTCGCAATGAATAAGGCGGCAAATCAAAACAAAACTAAATGAAAAATAAATCGACGACAGGCCAAAAGTACAGACAGCTACAGTAAGACCGACATACACAGAGAGCAAGACGAGAAAGAGAGAGAGAGAGAGAGAGATGGAGTGAGAGAGAAGTAAGAAGACACTATGGGAAGTAAAGGAGATAGAGAAATGCAATGAAGCAGCACAAATACAGAAATTAGGAGACGACATCGTCGCACCTTTTGGGGTCCAAAAATTTGGCTTCATGTCATCCATATGCGTGTGTGTGCGTCCCTCTGTCTCTTCTGTGTGTGTGTGTCTGTGTCTGGCTCGGCATTTTGGCAATGCCCACGTGCTCTTTACAGTCTTAACCGCCCACCATACCCCTATCTTTCTCTCTCTCTCTCTCTCTGGCATATTAACGCTGCATTGGGCAAGCAGGTTGAGAACTGGCAGGAAATGGTAGAGCAACCGAAAGCCAAACCGAAAGGATAATGACACTGGCGCGCATTTACCGCCAGCTGCCAACTTAGCCAGTTGGTAAATGCACATTGTATGTATGGCTGTCATCAGTATGTTGTTGTTGTTGTTGCATCTTCGATTGCATCGGTATGACAATGTTTCGCACACACACACACACACACACACACACACACACATAGCATGGCATCGTAAAACCATGTATGCTTGAAATATTATAGCACATACCTGAAAGTTTTCTCATATTTTTTTGGTTTTGTGTGTTTTTTGTTTTTTGGGTTTTGCTTGTTTTAAAACGTGTTTGAAGAACTTTAACCACAAACCGACATTGGTTCAATTGGTTTATCCCTCCGCAAAACGTTAAACTAAACATTGAATTTCTAATGTCTCCCTCTCTATATGTCCTGACAAAGTTGTTCTCAAACTAAACACTTGGTAATAACAGAGAAATTACCGAATAAAAGTTAATCGAAAGCAATTGTAATTGCCGTGAAACAAACTTATATTTGCGTGCCAACGTGTCGTATGAGTGATTTGAGAATTTCATGGCTTGATAATTTTGAATATTTGACATCAAATGAAATAAACAGAATGCCCTACAAATTCTTGGAGACTTGGGTTAAAAAAAAAAGGCATATCCTTTAAGTTAAGGAATTCGAATTGTGGTTTGATTATGAAATAAAAAAACGAGAGAGAGCTTTAGTTACACTCTTTTTTTTTATATGCTTTTGAAGGGATTTACTGTCAAGTGTGTTCAACTTGTGTCTGGTCTTGTTTTCCAAGTGAATCCCTCTGTTTTTTAGGTGTGTGTGTGTGTGTGTGTGGTGAGGGGTAAAGGGTTGGCATCTATCTGTGTTGGCATTGTCGGTTCTTGTTTCTAATTTAATTTTTATTTTTCCTGGTGTTTTTTTTTTGTTTGTTTCGTTTCGTTTCGTTTGTTTGTTTAGCTTTGAGTAATGGTATTTAATCGATGCAGAAAACTTTTTTGTTTCGTTTTTGCTTGCACTTTGTGCTTTTTGTTTATTTAATTAATTTCTGTCGCGTGAGATTTTGCCTTGGCATTATCATGAGAGAGAAATCATGGCCAAAGTTAGATTGTCTTTTGCCAGTTTCTATCCCCTCCCCCCCGCAAAAGCCCCATCCACAGTTTGTTATCTTGTTAATTGTGCGACTTGGTCTCTCTCACTCTGTTTCTCTCTCTCTTTCTCTCTCTCTCTCTCACTCTTTCTTTCTATGGCATTGCAATTTTTGAAGTGCTGCTGTTGCTGCTGCTCTTGCACCTATCATCTAAAGAACCTAGAACGTAGAACCTTTTTGCTGTTTTGCCAGGGACTTAATTAGTTTGTTATCCTAGAGTTCTGCCCATTCCCATACCAACCAACCAACCAACGAACCAACGAACCAACCAGCAAGTAGTTGTCTGCTCGCTGATGTCTAGTCTGGCGATTGTCCTTGTCCCTTACTCTGCACTCTCTTAGCGGAAGTGGTTTGACAATAGAACTTAATGAGTATAAGCGGAAATTTAATCAGCAGTATAAATAATGAAATGACAGCTGCAAAAGCCAAAGCCAAAGCCAAGCCAACCCAACCCAACCCAACCCAAACATAACCATACAACATTGCTATATCTAGATTTTGTCTAGGTTTCAAGTTACATGTTACTTCCCCTGGTCTGTTAAATGAATCAAAACTCATTTGGCTGTCCTTGTTGAGTGTGAAATACTCGTAAGACTTGGCGGGTTGGCTGGTTGGTCAATCAGGATATACGATTGCCAACTTCTCATTATCTCTCACTCTCTCTCTCACTCTGTGTGGTGTGCCTTTCCATGCAAATAGTGCAGAAAAACAAGTATCAAAGTCAATTAGTTTGATTTGAAAAGACATATTTAATCACAAGGACAACACAGGAAACTTTTTACAATATCCCTTACGAGTATTATGACAAAATGAGAAATAGTTGTTTATTATTTGTCGATCTTTTTGTTTGCCTTGTCGAGGTTGATTAATAAATAAATACTTTCAAAAATACTTACTCTATCCATGTCGGAAGAAAAAACTATACTGAATATCTCATTTTAATTTCTTTTATATAGATTCGTTTAAAGTAAAATTATTATACTTAATATTTCCTTTTCAAAAAGTAGTTTATTAAAATTGTAAAATGTGTTTGCTAAACGAAACTTCGTACGGAATATAATTTATTTATTGTTTTCTTCTATGGTTTTCTCTAAACCAAATCAGGAAAATTGAAAATTTCTTCAAGTTTACAAACCAAGCAGCTTCCAACTGGTTTGGGGCGAGGAGTGCGGTCAAAGAGTTTGCCCAAAGCAACAAAGAGGTCATAGGTTTCTATCTTTTTCTTGCCCAAGAAAAACTGACGTGAAATTTAGTACATCTAAAGTCAACTTGAATTAGTTCAACAGTTTTCGCTTTGACTAAGGCTTAAGTTCAGATAGATGAAAGCGTTAAGTGTTTTTTATATATTTGTCAACTTTTAGTTCACACCTCGTTCCAGTGTTTTCAGTGTTAAACCCTAACACAACACAACACACACACACACACATACAGAACGCCCTCGCTGCCACCCAATATACATACATATGTATATGGAAACCCTTGGCATATTATTGCCAAACTTGCCATTTGGCTGTTTGCATAAGGAAAAACCTTTCTGTTTCCCCGAAAAATGAAACAATAGTCAAACTCCAAATAAAGACATGGAGCGGAGGGGGGGTGGTAGGGAGGTGGGTCATGTCGGAAACGTGGGGCTTGGGCTTCGCGTTTGGATTGTGTGTGTTGTGTGCTCCGGAGCATGCAATTTGAATTGAACTTTCTGCATGCAAATAAACTTCATCACACATCCCAGTTCAGTAACCCCTCCCAACCACCACCACCCCCCCACCACCCTGGTACTTGGTGTTGGGTTGGAATAGTGAGCAAAAGGGTGAGTGCTGGCTGCAAGGGAGTAAAGAATTTAATTTTCCAATTCATAAACAATTTCTGCAATAAAAAGCGGAAGCCAGCCAAAAGTAGCAGTAATAATAGTAAAAATAATAAAACTAAGCAAGCCAAAAGATGTCGAAAACACACACACACGCACACACACACACACACATAAAAGAAAAGCATACGATGGCTAGCCATTTTACAGCAGGGGGCGTGGCTTTGATTTGCCTCTTTGTATTTTTGTGATTTTCTTTGGTTTTTTTTTTTCTTTTCATTGTTTTTTTTTTAGTGTTATTTTATTTTATGTTTCCCGCGTAGACAAATTTCCACTTCATATGCCAAAACATTGTACGAAATAAACAAAAAAAAAAAAAAAACAGAAAAACTCCATGTATGAAGTTGAAAAAGGAAAACGACTCCATTTATACCCAGTACAAAGAAAAGTCTGTAGAAAACTTATGCATTTTTTTGCTTTGAAATTTTGTTTCAAATTTTTGAATTTTTGTTGAATTTGTTGTCTTTGTTTTTGCTTTTCTTAGTTTTGTTCAACTTTATATACCATTAACCGCTCCGCTAAAGGGTATGCAAGAAAGACCATGAGAAAAAAGGGTTCTTAATGTAGCAAACTTGAGAAATTTAGCCACAAAACTGAGTGGTAACAGTGTTGCAATAGAATCATAAAAAAAAAAGATTTCAAAAACAGAAACTACAATTTTTTTTTTTTCTTTAGCGGAATGGAGTTTCATTTTTTGAACATTTCTTGGGATATTGTAAGTGGAAGTCGTTTTGGACAATGTGTTTTCTTTTTTTCTCAACATTTTTTTCATCCCTTATGAATTAGAAAAAGAAAAAAAACAACAATTTGAAGTTTCTTTTTCTTGGTCTATAGCGAAATAAGTTTTGCAATTTGTCATTTCTTTTATAGAAAACTTAGATACAATCGTAATCTATAGAGTTTTGAAGAAACTAACTGAAAAGCCCTTAAAATTCTGGTCCCATTTCGACTTTATGGCGTTTTTATGTTTGCTTATGCTAAAAAGTAGGCTATGTTTTTTTTTTTATTTTACTACAAATTGTTTTAATTAGTTTATCTATAATTATATAATTGTAATTGTAAACTTTTGTTTACTTTCAGTTAGTTGATTTTAATCAAATTAAATAAATTTTCTAATTTTCATTGATTTCTGACCCATAAATGTTTGCCAAAGAATTTAAATGAATTTACAAACATTAAATATATAATATTTTGTATTTTCTTTTGTGTTTGTTCTCATTAGGCTTCTCCACCTCTCTTTCTCTTTCTCCCTCTTTGTTATGCGTAAATGTTTTGTGTATCCTTTTCATGGTGATAAAAATTTCATGCAATTATGATGGCAATATTTTTGGTTTTGCTTCCACTCCTGTTAACCGAACAAATCCCAAGCACCAAATATCCAAAACAAAAAAAAAAATGAAGCCAGGAAAACCTAAATTCGAGCATCCATGCGTGTATGGTTGGTAATCAAACGCTTAATTAATATGACACACCAATACAGGGGACAAAGGAGTAGAGAAACAGAGACAAAGCACTTTGTTCTCGTCCTCTCGGTCTCACTCTCTCTCTTTCTCTCTCTCTCTCTCTCTCTCTCTGTGTGTATGTTTCTCTGTGGCTCAATGTGGCTGGACAATTTTTGGGCTATTTTTTGAGTGGCAAAGAGGGAGACAGGGGTAGAGAGAGAGAGAGAGAGGAGAAGAGAAGCCAAAGCATGGTTTTGTCGTCAGGCTTTTCGGTTTTTGGCCATATTACTGATAACACACACACAAACAGTTGTATACAAGAATCGCGGTATAAGCTGTACACACACGGACACACACACACACACACACACACACACACACACACACACAGAGAACCCACACTGAGGGAACACCAGGCGCTTGCGGTAATTGCTTCATAATTGAACAATTATGCAAACGTGATTTGATTGAAGTGATTATATGGCCGCTGATGTTTCTCCGTTTACTGTTTTTCCCTCCCCACTCCCCCCCCTTTGGCCAACACACCCTCCTAGTCACCTGAAAACTTCCACTTACCACTTGGCTTGCCGTTCTGTGCACTAATTGAATGGATATTCTATAACATTTTTGTTCAATGCTTTCGATTGGCCAAAAACACTCGCACACTTATTCTTCATGCAAACATTCATTCATCCATTCGTTGGTTCAATTTGGTGATTGGAAAATCCATCCAAATATATTCATATTTTTGTTGATGACTGGCAGAATTGTTTATTAACGCAATGAATACGATTTCCATTGGCAAGCAATTGAATTCAATCATATGAGTCTCTTTCGTTAAGCCTATGAATTGGTAGAATTTTGATCCTTAAAATCTAAAGAATTTGTTTGGAAACTTTGATTATTACTTTAAATATTTTATAAAGAGAATTGCTAGAACTTTTAAAAAGTTCTTTCTGGTTTTAAAAATTGCATACTTTTGGGTAGAAATATAAGAAAAACTAGGTAAAAAATGAACTGGCTAAAGTAAAAAGTCGCTTCTAATCACTTGACACTTTCTTAAATCATTTCATTGAATCAAATGTAAGACGCTTCTAAACTTAAGCCACTAAATCACCTTAAGACAGATCTAATCAAACCAATTCAGCTAATACCTTGTTAATTCTTTCACTGGAAATCGCTTTAAATGAGTTTGTGGTAAAGTTAACACGTGCCTTCTAAGCTTTTTGATTTTAAAGTCAAATTTTTGCTACAACGTTTGAAAGTTATGATTCTGCCCACTTTAAGGGCATATTTCATGATTGTAGAACTTTCATCATGTCATCAATTTTCGAATCCTTAGACTAACACTTGTTATTACTTCGTCCCACAGTTCGGACGCTCCAGTCGAATCGTTTTTGGTTGACCAGCTGTCCAGCTGTTTGGCTCTTAAATCACAAATTTTGCACCTATTAAAAGACCTAAGTAAACAATATTTTTCGGCAATATTGATAAGACCCTTCAGCAACAATAGTGTGTGGCCACAATTCATCCCACTCCTCAACTGAAAAAATAAATAATAATAAAAATAAGAAAAAAACAAAAACCAAAAATTGGGGAAAACCATCAAAGGAAGGGAAGTGAAGGCAAGGGAACGAGATGGCTTGTGCCACAACATGCGTGTGTGTGTGTGTGTGTGTTTTTATTTCTGGCCACAATTGATTTGTAATCTTGGTAAACAGGATTTAACAGATTAGACGTGTAACAAGCGACCGATAATCACACACGCACACCCGAAAAACAACAACAACAACCACACACACACACACGCATGTTGGGAAACGAGAAAGAAGGTCTCCAGCTCTCGCCCACTCTCTCTCTCTCTCTCTCTCCCTCTCCAACTTCCCCCATAGTTGGCCCTCTTAAATTTTTCTTTTTTTTTTCCTTTTTTTTTCTGCTGTTTGTATTCCCTCGACTCATTCACTCACATTCTGTGTGGGGCTACATATGATTGATACTTAATGCCGCTTTTAGCATCGTTAGGATATCGTTGTCCTGTGTGTGTGTGTGTGTGTGTCTGCTAATCGCCCAGTTTTATTGTCATTCCTTTGGCTTTTGTTTGACTTTCAGGCCAGGCGCCAATTAGCTGCCACTGTCGCCCGCTTACATTTCGCTTGAATTTTTTGTTGTTTCTTCTTTTGGTTTTTTCCATTTGTCAACGTTAATTGATGATGAGCCACTCATTTAGTTTGGCCACTTCGTCAGTCAGTCAGTCAGTCAGTTAGTCAGTCACTGAGTCATTCAATCTCTCTCCCTCTCTCTCTCCCTCTGAGGAGAGAAGCAAAA
The DNA here is from genome assembly GCF_018902025.1 of Drosophila willistoni. Taxonomy (NCBI): domain Eukaryota; kingdom Metazoa; phylum Arthropoda; class Insecta; order Diptera; family Drosophilidae; genus Drosophila; species Drosophila willistoni. The sequence goes on from NW_025814052.1 coordinate 12,275,872, forward strand.
CTTTCAATTAATTTATGCCCAAACTGGTCAGCATGACCAGGTGGCTAAATGTGGAAAGGCAAGAAAAACCATTTCCAATTTGCTTTTAGGTTTTTGGTTTGAGGCAAAAATGCTATTAGCCGATTTAGTAATCAAGCAAGTTGAACAAAAACTCAATGCGATGCATAAATTAAGTGCGAAATAACATCAAAATGCATTAGCCTGAACAGAAAAAAAAAAAAAAACATAAAAGTCAAGAACTTTTATCACATTACAAGTCGGAAAATTATATATTCATTTGATTGAAAATCTACTTAGCAAGGATCTTTAATGACTCTGAAATAAGAGTCATCTGTAAGTCTGAAAGGGTAAACACAAGTGTCTAAGCTCTTTTTCTTTCTTTCCATTTGAATGGAATTCTTGATTAACCAATGTCAAAGACATGGCCAGCAAGAATGTCAGTGTTGGAACTGCTTAAAGATTTGCCATAGAACAACTGGTGTCCTTTTTCCTTTTCATTTTCTCCTCTCTTTATGCATATGTGAGGAATTCTTGTCGCTGTCGTCGTCGTCGTCATCGTCATCGTCATCGTCGGGTTGCCATTGGTGACTATAATTGATGTTATCAAAATATTGTTTGTGGCGTAATTTATCAATAAACACCAATCGAGTGGAAATAATTTGATTATGCTTGATTTGCTTTTCGAGGCATATTTGTGGTGTAAATACAGCTACACACACACACACACACACACACACACACACACAAACAGAAAGAGGGAGATAGAGAACACATGGCTAAAGGATGAACAAAAAAAAAAGTTACATACATACAAATATGTATATGTATATTGACTTTATGGGTTTTAAAGCTTTTGCCCATTAATTAGCTTTTAATCAACAGAGACCCGCAATAATACAAAAAAAATCAAATAAAACCATGGCCCAAAAACAAGCCAATCCATTTCAGAACAAAAAAAAAAGTTAACTAAGTTGATATTTAATTGTCAATTTGTGCAGTTCGCTTCAATGCTTCAATATTTCTACATTTTAATGCGATTAAATTCACACACACAAATATGCCAATAAAGCTGCGAAATTAATAAGCAAACAACAAACAAAAATGAAGAAAAAAAAAAACTAAATTAACTGTGTAGCCAAATGAAGTTTGACTAGTTCACAACCAAAAGGAATAAAAATGAAACTGAGAGAGAGAGTAAAGTATTTACTTTAGTTTTCTTTGTTTAACTAAATCACTTTAACTGTCATGTAAAGATTAGATAGTTTCAATTCTATTTTTGTATTCGTGTTTTTTTCCTGTTTTCTAATTAAAGTCAATGTTCTCGTGTTAACTTGCTGCCAATTCCCCATTTCATCATGACATCATCTTAACTAAGCCAACTTCAGCTAGTCTCCATAGTTTTCATAGTTTCCCCAACATAATTTTCCTTCCTACTCGTACCTCGAACTATGCTCTTGAGATTCCTCTAACCTTTTCATCTTGCCACCTTTCCACTAAGTGTGTGCTTCTCTTTCTCTCACTTTGTGTGTGTGTGTATCTGTGTGTGTGGCAGGCAGACCAGAACTATGATGCCTGGCTGTGGCAGCTTCTGGTTGAAGCTACCGTTGCGGTTGTTGCGGTTAAACCGCAGCAAGCCTGACCTGACCCGACCACAAAGCGAGTTACAAAAACCCCAAAAACAAGTTCGCTTCAATGTCGACGACCGCCCGCATAATTTTCGTTTTGGTTGCCTTTTTTTATTTGCGTCCTCCTCCTGCCTTATTCATCTATTCTTTTTGTATCTGTGTGTGTGTGTGTGTGTTTTTTTTCATGTTGGTTTGTATCTTTATCTTTGGGCCATGTTATTGATACGTTGTGCGATGCGCACCACAAATCACAGTCCAATTAAATGCCCAGTCGAGTCTTCAATTAAAGCTGCCACTGCAGCGTAGAAAGTGTGGCGCGGGAAGGGGGAATGGATCTGGTCCTGGGATGCGATGCGATGCGATGAACGTTTTGTGGAGGCAACTATCCAGTTGGCAGTTGCCAGTTGCCAGCTGCCGGGCCAAGCAAAACGGTGAAAACTTTTCAACTGGCGAAAGTTTCGATGTCGCTTTGTCGAGCGGCAAATAAACCCAGAAACAGCAGCAGCAGCAGCAGCAGCCAGGACCAAGGACCAAGGACCAGCACGAACCAGGGCAGAATACGAAAATTTTCAAAAATAGACATATTTACGACTCGGACGTGTATCTGTAGAAACATATGCATATATCTACTATATAATTCAGATATGAATTGTGGTACTTGCATGTTTCTTATTTTAAACTAAAATCACTATTTCTATTTCTATTTCTATTTATTTATTTTTTTATGTTTAATTTAGTAATCACTCTGAGGAAGTTACTTAAACTAGAAGCATACAAGAATTAACCTTCTATAGTTTTGATTTACTTGGGATCATTTTTCATTTATAAGAATTTTAGGAAATTTATAGTTTCAGTGTTATTGAAATGTATAAAAGTTTTTACCTTTTTTAAATAAATCATTTTTATGTAAACCAAACTTTTACTTATAGCCAAAACGTTATGTCCTTATGTCTTTCTTTATTAAAAGTTCAGGTAAAGTTCAAAATTCCTGTCAATATCAAATCTAAAACGGTTTTTCGATAGTTTGGATTTACCATCCGCCATTTTGGATCTGCGATCAGCCATTTTGGATCTGCCATCTACCATTTTGGGCTACTAATTTGAAATATAAAAACAAGATTTGGAATGAAGTTTATAATAATATTCTTGACCTATGTCATCAGTAAATAAGTTTTTTATTTGCAATGCTTAGAAAGTTCGTTATCCTTGAAAATTGACGTAAACATAGAAGGTTCCTTTAAACATTTTTCCAAAAATAATAATCGTTCTGATGCAAATGACTTTCTTTATATCATTTCAGCCACCTAAACCACCATTTTCTTTTCAGGATTTTTATCTATTTGTTAAGCCAAAATCACTTGAATGAACTTCCGAAACTATAAAAAATATAATGCATATAGAATTCCCTGTTAGACACCCAGAAGAACTGTATATCTTTTCCAGGGACCTTTCAATAATTGTCTATCCAATGGGCTAAGTAAATTTGTGAAAATTGAATTTTCCAAAAATAACTCCTTAAAATAAAATAATCAAGGCAGGATAAAACATAAAAACTAATCCAACATTTTTAAGTCCAGTGATTGGTGAACTGTGTTTTTTCTGTGTGTGTGTGTGTGTGTGTATGTGTGTGTGTTTTTTTGACTGATGAAAGTGAAGTGATTGCAATCGTGACTGACAAGTTATCTCAAGTTATTTTGCCCCAGTCCCTGTAACTTTCCATTTAAGCGTTTGCTAAAAGGAAAATATATATATATAGTTTTGTGTTTTTTGTTTTGTTTTTTGTATTTTTGGGTAAATGTAAACTAAACTATTTGAATTTTCTCTTTTCCCTTTTGCTGTTGTTGTTATTGTTGGTGTTGCACTCGTGATTTTTAGACAGAGAGTCAGAGAGTCGATGCCAGCAGCAACGGCAACGGCAACGGCAACGCTTCGTCTCCGCTTAAAAGCGTAAAATGCATAGAGTTTATATAAAGTTTGTTGTAACACAAAAACCTAGAACTTTTTGATGTTTTATTAATTAACTTTTTGCATTTTACAGTAGTGGAGTAGGAGGCAGTAAAGGAGGAGTAGCAAGAGAGAAGGATTGCGATGCATAAGGGCTGGGAGGTGGTAGGAATTAAAGGTAGATGGCCAAAAAAGGAGGCGGGGTCGAACATGTGGTTAAAACTTTGATGCCTGTTTTAGTTAGTGACGTACACACCGCACACATATGCTTTGAGCATATTAAAATATTTATGAGAAGCGAGAAAAAGCTAGAGCAAAAAAAGCAAAAAAAAAAACCAAGAAAATGGTCTATCACCCACAGCCACCCATCCCACTCCATACCTCTCTCCCTCTCTCCCTCCCTCTCTCTCTGTGTCTCGCTTGCAACTTTCTGCAATTTTCCTCTTTGCCATATTTTTGTACTTCTTGTTCTCTTTCCTCTTTGCACATTTTTCACTTAATTGCTCGTAAAATGTGCAAAAAACTTTTTGATCAAATAAAAATGTTGCGCATACGCACAGTCCGCAAAACGTTTCCCTACCAACCTCATTAATATATTATTCTACGCATAGAAAGCAAAAAAAAAAAAGAAAAATAAAATAAAAAAAGAAATAGGAAGAAGAAAAAAAATACAAACATAGAGAAAGAAAATCGAAGCGAAAGCGACTTCAAAACTCCAACAGGCAAAACTCCCATTATAAATCTTTGAAAATATGCCATAAATAATGCAAACAATTTGCCAGCATAGAAAACCAAACCAAAAAATGGCCATGGCAAAGGCAAAAAAGGGAAAAGCAAAGGCACAAAGTGTAAAGGAAACGATACGATTACACACACACACACACACACACACATACACAGCCATACAGACAGCACAAAGGAAAATAAGAAGTTGTTGTAGATGATGTGTTTTTGAGGGGCACACACACACAGGACTACAAAAATGTGTTGAAAGAGGGGCACAAAAAACAAACAGCAAAAGCAGAAAATGCTCTAAACTAAAATGGCCAACAATTAAAGACAACTAGCCGATACCCTGCAACGATCACTGATCGTTAAACAAATGATCTATTAACAATTTTTGTGCAGATTTCAAGTCTTTTCCTATTGCATCGAAAAAGAAAAAAACTTGATCCAAAATGATATGGAGAACATATGAAAAAAGAACTATCTGAGCTAACTGACGAATGTAAACAGAACTATGTATATCTTATCTGTCGAATTTTGTGATCGTCTATATAATTCCATGTCATTGGAATTGCCAAGAGATGGCCAAGAATTATGGCCATATTTCGCTTTCTATATGACGGAAACGTTTGCATTTGCTTACTTATCCAACATTTTGTTATCAAAATGGTTAAAACCATCATTTTATCAGCATGCAAAACAAAAGACTTTCGATCCCCTCTTATTTGTTGTTGTTCTTTTTTTTGAAGATTTGCAAGGGTATTAAATAACAACAAAAACAATTGCCAAGGCAGGCAAACTTGTATTTTGCGCGGCAATAAAAAAATGTTTTTTTCTCTTCTCCTTTATGTCTGTCGTTTTGCATTTTTTTTTTTGTTGTCCTCCATACCCTGTATATCTGCACTTGGCCCACGGGGCGTATTACAAAATTTGTCTACGATGAAAACTAGAACTAATCTGTCACTAAAGTGTGCTGGTCTAAATGATCCTGGTAGGGTAAATCGAACCAAAGTTAGATCTATCAAAAACTGACTGAAAATAATAACTTGAATTAAGAATTTTCATTCCTTTGAAATTATTATGTATAATTCTATTCCAAATTTCTTTTGTTATACAAATGTCCTTATGAAATCATGAACTCTTTGCATCTTATTTTGTATAAAATACCCATCAAAATGAATCTCGAGTAGGTACAAGACAGGGTAATTTCGAGTCAATGCTTCAACTGAAGCTTACCAATAATTTTTTTCCGCTGTATTCTGGATTAACAGCCCAACAGCCAGAACAGAGGGCAGAGGCATTTGGAGTTGTAGTTGGATGTAAATGTCTGTGTTTGTGTGGTGTGTGTGTGTGTGTGAGGGGCGAGGAGGTAGCTTGGCATAACGACACAACAAAGCGCACCAGGCACGAGTACAAAAGTACAATAAAATTGCATACGAAAGCAGTTTACTGCAGACGAAAAAATTAAATTAATGAAGAAAAATGGTAATAAAGCGTTAGTCACGTGTATCTGTCTCTGTCTATCTTTCGCCAGCTCCATTTCTGTCTCATTCACTCTACAAATATATATACATACATACATACATACATATATATAAATATAGCATATAATAGAATAGCAGGGGCCACGAATCTGACAAACACACACAAAGATAGCAGCAAGTAAGAAAATAGAAAGAACACTGAAACAATCCACACGAACAAACACACACACACACACTTACACAAAAGAAAACGTTAAAAAAAAACAATACATATATATTTATTATTTTCCTATTAGGGTTAAGGTTTTCTTACTCTTAGTGTTATGTTATGTAGAGTCAATCCCTTCATGAAGCTTAATTAGGAGCCATAGGCAAAGCACAATATGAATGAAAAATCAATTTATTACAAGAATCAGGTTAAAATATAATTACAATTTGTGGTTTATCTTATATATTTTCTAGATCTACAACAACTGTCAGAAAGAGTATATAAAAATAGATTTTAGAAAGAACTCGCTAAACGTCTGTCCAGCAAAAAATGGTGACAATTTTAAAGAGGAAAAAAAAAACAAAGGGGAAACACTGGTATAGACATATTTACGGTTTATCATCTAAAATTAAATAAAGAACCAATTAGTAAAAAAATGTCTTTATTAAGTTACTTGGGATTCGAGTGAATTCGAATCAAAGTTGAAAAGTAACAAACTTGATAATCCTCTCATCAAACTGACGCCTGAAAGTATGCAAAGAATCTTAGCTTAAATTTACTATGGACATAAATCAAAATGATATTTTAGTTTATTTTTTGCAAGTTTGTTTTAATAATTTTAAAGGTTTATTTATATTATTTAAGAAAGTCGACTTGTATTTGTAAGAAGAAACAGGACGACGAAGACATGTGGCTGCTGAGGCCTTCGGAAGGTATTCAACTTACTTACAATTAGTTCAAAAGGTACATATATTTTTTTTTTTAGTTTTCTATACAAAATTAATAGAAAAAATATACTATAAATTGGCTTCAGATATTTGGGTCTGGTTTGGTTTTTAGTTTAAGTTTCGGTAAAAGTCATCCGTTGCTTGGTAATGACCTGAACGAAAGAGGTTTGCCCTATTTCACACACACACACACACACTAAAATCAAACTCATTTTCATTTGTATCAGTTGATTGAGTTTCCATGCCCCGTATGGCAAATGAGTTATGAGTTCAACAGTAATGAATTCCTAATTGAATACCTGCGCAATGCCGCAAAATTGCTAAAGTTAATCAAAAGGCCAGAAATATGCAGTCATTTGGGGTCCATATGGGGATGGGAATAGGCCAGGCTCTCAATGCAAATACAATACCTAGTTAGTTACTTGTATTTAGGTTTTTCATTGTTACAATTAAATCTAGTTTGCGGTTTTCCCCATCGTGCACCATTATAAGAGTTGTCAGCAGCCACCTACCTAATGAATGAAAGCAAAAGGTGGTGAATGGGCGATGGGCAAATATTATCGCATCGTTTGTTTTGCGCTAATTTAAAACTAACATTATAAATATTGATGGAGGCTGACAAACAGGCAGACAGACAGACAGACAGATAGACAGACAGTCACACAAATATAATACATAGATGGATATGATGGGTGAATGGTTTGGTTGGTTGGTTGCTTGGTTGAGGGAGGGATATCAACTGAAAGCGAAAGCTAAATGTATGGCATGTCCCCAGTGGCCTTTAGGATCAAAATGCTACTACTTTCGGGTTCACTGACTGAATCGCGAGGGAGTAGGTGAACTGTTTTAATAAGCCTGGTTAAAATGTCTTTCCATGCTGGCAAACATTTGCCATGTGCTTAGTTAACACACAGCTTGCCCACAGGTAACCAACGACGAACGACGTACAACTGACTCCAACTCCAACAACAGCTTCTCGCTTCTCCCCATTCCACAAAATGGCTTGCAACCGCTGCTAGCCCACTACAAAACCATGGTTGAGTGCCCAGGACTTTGCCAATGCCTGCGAATTAAGCGCAAACAAACAGCTCGAACAGGCAGGCGACTGACGGTAGCAAGAGTAACGCTTCCATAGAGTCCTAGAGCCCACGGTGTGAGGACTCGATGTGGGTGTGGATTCGGGTTCTGGGTGTCGTGAGACTCATCAACAACACGCGTCGTCCCATGGCAATTGTGTGGGTGTGTGTGTGGTAGTGTTTGTGTATATATCCGTGTGTGTGTGTGTTTGTGTTTGTGTGTGTGTTCTATCATTTTCAACAACTGTTACAAAGAGACCAAAAAAAAAAACCCAAAAACCTCAAACCGAAAGCTCACATTGTCACACCGACAATGCTCTTACTCTTTCTTTTGAAGGAAATTTGCTCCCAAAAGTATGCAATATTACATGAAATCACTTTTTAGACGTTCCCTCCCTAGATCCGCCTTCTGAGAATGAGAATGTTTCATTAGTTGAATATTTAAAATTAAGAAAAAGTGAACATTTTTGAAATATTGTGCATATAATATATTGCATATAATATCTGAAATAATCTTTGACTTCATATTTTTTGCCCTCCATAAATTGATGACCAACCCACAGAGGTCTCTTAAGGTAATAAGACAACAAGAATATATATACTTTTATATTCAATGACTCTTTTTTGTTGCCTTTTTAGGGTATTTATCAAGTGTGAGTGAAGTGTAACCAAATATTCTCCATCATCTCAGACGGAAAGCAGTGTAAAGTGCCAAACCATGAGAAGCTGGCTGAAAGAGTAGCCAAAATAGTAGTAGTCCTTGGGTCCAGTGCATTATCCTGTGTGCGTGTGCTGTGCGACGACGTCGACGGCCTATGAGAGAGCGCGCGCGACTTGTGATGATTGATGACAACAACGTTTCCGCTTCCGTCCGGTTAGCCGCCGTCTTCATCCATGCCCACCTGGCACACCTGCAAACGTATTTTTTGTATTTCCTTCCCCCTTTTATTACGGGTATTACATTTTTTGCTCTTACCCCTCCATCCATCTATCTCTCTCTCTCTCTCTCTCTCCCCCTTATGCACTCGTCTCTTTTGATTTGTATGGATTTCCGACTTTCTTCCGATTGGTTGGCCATGGTCTTCTAATGTCTCTCTCCCTTTCTCTCGTCTTTTTTTTTTTGTTAGTTTCTTGTTGGCAGCCTGAAACATATGTAAAATTCATAAAGCAACGTCTCTCATTCTTCCTTTTACCTTTACTCCCACGTCTCCTGAATGGGTTTCAGGTCTAGCATCCAAATTTTTGGCACGCACGCAGAGCCACGGCAAGTGAGAATGTCAGAGAGATAAGAAAGTCTCAGACAGCGCGAGAGAGACAGAGAGAGAAGGCAATTGATGGACTTGGCAAATGCCCCGAAAATGCGACGAGGAGAGGGAACTAAAAGTAAAAGCTATATACCCTGTAAATGCACTGTATAGTAGTCTCGATCCGAGTCGATAATTGAAATTCATTTGACACTTTTTATTGAGAACAGCTAAAGTGTCTATAATAGTTAAAGGGTATTATAAAATCGTAATAATGTGAAACATTTAACAACATACAAAAAATACGAACAAAGAGGGCCAAAAAAGTTAAGGTACATTTTAGGAAAGGCGAAGCTAGTAAATGAATAATTCGTTACACTAAATTAAAATAAATATATGTATACATATAAAACCAGTTTGGTATATAACTTATATCAATGGCTGATCTATCGCCTAATTTTGTTGTGGAAAATCGGACATTGGAGGGGAGGGAAAATGTCAGAAATATCCCAATTTCGAAGGGAAAATCGTTACTGAAAATTGCAATTTTATCACTTTAAATCTCAATGTTTTAGGAGCTCATATGCCTCATATTGCACTCATAAAGGGTATCAAATCGTCGACTTATGTGAAACTATGCTTGATTATAAATACATTTGACCATAAGATGTTAAATTTATTTGAAACTCTCACCGAAAGTGTATTTTATTTTCATCGTGAAGGAAGTCACTCAATATTTCCTTAGGAATGTCTCTATAATAAGTATTTAATAATAGTAGAAATTGAAAATGGCGACGCTTTTTTAAATTTCGTATACATTGAAAAAACTTTTATTCACCTTTCGCATTTGGTTTGTCGCTTCCTATTTTTTTTTTTGGCCCAAATGTTTGTCTTTAAATTAAACTTGATTTTTGGGCAAACTTTATGGTGGCAATCGTGTGCTGGTGCGGACTTGCCCCGCCCTCCAACCGCCCTCTCCCAGCCTACAACATGGGCTTTACGTGCCTCTTGCCACATTATTTCTTCCTTTTTGCTCGGACAAAAACGAGAAATTCATTTTTCAACTTCTCTAGAGCGGCTGCTGCTGCTGCTGTTGCGGCACGTTGAGACTTTTACTTGTTAACGGGGTCATAAATCATGCGTGAAAATATCGAACGGAGGCAAACAGATTTTACCCGGGCAACAACAAACCGAAAACCCCAAACAAAAGAAAACGAAACAAAACGAATATTGTACCGAAGCAACAAAAAAAAAACATCTCAAAAATGCAGCGACACACTATACTACTTAGCTTCTTTTTTTTTCTTAGGTCCGCAAGTGAAAACCCTTTTTCCATTTCTTTTTTCTTTTTTTTTGCCAAATAATAATCGATTTGTTGTTGTTTGCTTTTAATTTCCTACCCAACTTTGGCTCCTCACGTAGGAACCGCCCACAGAAGTTCCGGCTTGCCACATCTCTGATGCCGTCTTTTCCCATCACCAATTGGCTAATCTTTACGTCGTCGTTTTGATTTTTAGTTGAACTAACTTTTAATTAATAACATTTATAAATATAAGCTACACAATTAACCATAAAAGTACAAAATTCAATTTTCTTAGATGTTTTTGAATTGAATAGTTTTTTATATCCAAATGACAAATATCAAACAAATCCACAAATGTGTGTACAGGGTGGCCCAATTACTCCGCACCAGCCATTAATGGTGGTAACTCCCAATGGGACCCACCCTGTAAATGCGTATGAAGCATGCATTTGCCCCGTTACATTTTGTTAATCTTCTTTTGCTATCTTCTTTTCTCCCCACTCACTCTCACTTGATCAAGTGCACTCTTTGGTTAAACGGTTTTGCTCTCTTTGTTCTCACGTTTACACTTTGCCTTGCACTTGCCAACAGATTTTTTTTATATTTTTATTATTAAAAAAGAAAAGAAAAGATGACAGTAAGTGAATGTTAATTAATTAAGTTTATGCAAATGGGAACAATTTTATAAAAAAGTTAACACAAAAATAGTCAAATATAATAATAATAATAAAAGTGAACTAATTTTCACTTTTCATTAAAGTCTTGTAACTTTTGCCGCAGTGTAATCTGTGTTCTGCGATTATAATAACTGTTCTCATAGATGTGGGAGTACGCACACACACAAGCATGAGCACGAATTTAAAGGGAGTGGTTTTTTTTAAGCTCGTTCAATTCGTTTTCAGCTTTCATCAAGTCGTGATCTAAGCTGATCTTTGTTTTGTGTTAATTGTTTCATGTTTTAAGAGAAAAAATAAAAAACGACAAGTTAAAATCAATAAACTTGCAGTGTCAAGTGTTTAGTGTGGGGCGGTTAATAATACCACCAAAAAGCCCATTGTTCGCCAATAAGAAACCAAATGTATGTAGATGAATCTGATTCCAATTGGACATAACCTCACTTTGTCACATGCCTCATCAAATTTTTCGCAGGGCCGCAAGATTGCGGAGAAATGTGCGAGACAAACGCCACCATGGATGTGGATATCGATATGGAGGGCAAATGTCGTGGCATTTGTGCCAGCTGGCAGCAATGCTATTGCTCCTTTGCCGTGCGCCTACTGCCGCCCCGTCGGGATCAGCGCACATGCGGTGCAATGCAGACCAATTCCAGTGTGGAGACGGAAGCTGCATCTTACAGGCGAAGATGTGCGACGGACGTCGCGACTGCCCAGACAACACAGATGAATTGGAATGCGGTAACGATCGAAATCAGTTTAATTTCCCTTTTTCGAGTGAAAAAGTAACCTCACTTTTTTTTCCTCCCATATATGTATGTATGCACCTGTTTAGACTACAAGATGTGCCGTCAGCCGCATTGGTTCCCATGTGCCCAGACACATGGAGCCTGCTTGGCAGCTGAACTAAAATGCAATGGTGTTGAGAATTGCCCCGGCGGTGAGGACGAATTGAATTGTCCCGGTCGATTTGGTAGTTCGCGTCGCCTCAATTGCAGTTTGTTTGAGTATATGTGTCAAGACGATCATAGTTGCATACCCTTGGACTTTATGTGCGATGGCAAACCGGATTGCCCAGATAGCTCTGATGAGTTGGCCGGATGCAAGCAGTCGGCTGCCAGTTGCACAACGGGTCATGTATGTGCGAATGGGAAATGTCTGAAACAGAAGTCATGGGTCTGTGATGGCGTCGACGATTGTGGCGATGGAAGTGATGAACAAGGTTGCGGTAAGTGAAACATCTGATCATGTAATTAAGGACGAGATGTATTATTCGCTCTCTCTCTCTGCAGGGAATCTCTGCCAGACAGAGCATGGAAAATTCCTTTGCCGCAATCGGCTCAATTGTTTGCCACTTAGCCAGGTATGCGACGGCCATCCGGACTGCTCGGATAACAGCGATGAATCTGAAAGTTGTCATTCGAAGCCAGATTGCTCAAGCAAACAGTGTCCGCCCGGAGCCAAATGCCATATGATGCCAGCGAGTGGGCCAGAATGTTATTGTCCGCAGGGTTTTCGATTGAGCAATTTCGCCTCAAAATGTGAAGACATTGATGAATGCCAAGGACCAAATGATGGTCTCTGCAGTCAGAGTTGTGAGAATACCTCCGGAGGATATAAATGCCTCTGTGACGATGGCTATGAGTTGGCCTCGGATAATCGCACGTGTCGTGTCTCCTCGGAAGAGCCACTGCTTCTGTACACCACCCAAAATACGGTAATGGGCATGCACATTAAAGGAATGGGTCAGCGCAGTCATCTCATGAAGTTGGCTGGAAATTTGACCAAAGTCATTGGCGTGGCCTACGATGGACGGCAAATCTACTGGACGAATATACAAAACGAAGGCGAGAGCATTGTGAAAGCCAATCCAGATGGAACGAATCCGCAAATTTTGCTCACTTCTGGCCTGGATGCCCCCGAAGATTTGGCTGTCGATTGGTTAACCCAGAATATCTATTTCTCTGACAATATAATGCGTCACATTGCCGTCTGCTCGAACGATGGACTGAATTGTGTGGTTCTGGTCACCCAGGATGTGCATCAACCGCGGGGATTGGCCCTGTGGCCAGAGCGCGGACAAATGTTCTGGACAGATTGGGGTGATAAGCCAATGATAGCACGCGCCTCCATGGATGGCACCCACTCGATGCCCCTTGTGACCGAAAACATACATTGGCCCAATGGCATTGCTCTGGATATGCATCAACAGAGGATCTATTGGGTGGATGCCAAACTGGGTAATGTTCAGACAGTGCGTCCCGATGGCACGGGCCGTCGCACAGTACTCGATGGTATGCTTAAGCATCCCTACGGCCTGGCCGTATTCGAGGACGAGCTCTATTGGTCGGATTGGGGCACAAAGAGTATCCACGTATGCCACAAGCAGACCGGGAAACATCATCGCATCGTGGCCAAGGATCGTTCCGTCTTTGCTGTTCATATCTATCATTCGGCCAAGCAGCCCAAGGTGAAGCATGCCTGTGAAACGGTCAGATGTTCGCATCTGTGCCTCCTGGCCCAAGCGGATGCGGGTGGATACAGTTGCGCCTGTCCCGATGGCATGCAATTGGCCGAGGATCAACAGAGATGCGTGAAAACGGAGAAACGTCAGCGTCTCTTCATTGGCGTGCACAATATCATTTTGGAAATCGAACATACATCGTTTGGACGCCATTTGGTTTCTGCCTCGCACACCTTGCCCTACTATGCGATCAGTGAAATGGTCTACAACAATGTCAATGGTTCACTCATCCTAGCCGATAATATGAAGCGACAAATCTTCGAATATCATCCGAATGAGAACACTCTAAATACATTGGTTTCCAACAATTTGGGCAATGTCAGTGCCCTGGCCTTTGATTATTTGAGCCGGAATCTGTATTGGGCCGATGCAGAACGTCGTGTGATTGAGATACTTTCGCTGCAAACGATGCAACGGGCTGTCATTCGATTCTTTCAGGGCCAAGAGTCACCTATTGGCTTGAGTGTAATGCCCACTGAGGGTTATCTTTATGTTGCCCTCAAGGCCAGACGTCATTCTCATATTGATAAGCTGCCGCTGAGTGGACAAGGTGAACAGGTTCATGTCTTTGAAGAGGATTTGGGTGATGATGACATCAAAATGGTTGCCGATCCCCTTACACATACGCTCTTCTGGTCGGACAGTGATGTCGGACGCATTATGTTTACGGACTACCGCAAGGCCCAGGCCCAATTGTTCCGCGGCAAGCTGAGACGACCCTACAGTCTGGCCCTGGTCCAGCAGGATCTCTTCTGGAGCGAGTTGGGCACACCGGCCATTTATTGGACCCACAAGACCAACATGGGCCCCAGAAAACGCATCGATGTGGAGCCAACCAAAGGTGCACCATTGAGTCCATTGCCAGCACGTATACCAATCGCTGCCAGCATGTCGTCTAGTTTCGCTCGGCAGGATCATCCCTGCCAGCACCAGAACGGCGGTTGCTCACACATTTGTGTGGGCGTGGGACAACATGTTGATTCTGTCATTTGCCTCTGTCCGCCGGGTTTTGTATTCCGTGATGCCAGCAATCGCAGCTGCATTGAGAACTTGGATTGCGAATTCCGTTGCCGCAGCGGTGAGTGCCTGACCCAAGCCCATCGTTGCAATAGCCGTCAGGACTGTGTAGATCACTCGGATGAGGAGAACTGCGATGCGGCTGAAAAGCCAACCAAATCAGCGATGTGTACAGCGAATCAATTCACTTGCCACAATGGCGAGCAATGTTTGCCCAAGAAGCAAAGATGCGATGGCAACAGCGATTGTCTCGATGGTTCCGATGAGCAGCATTGTGCCCTGTTTGGTAAGTAGCATGGATTCGTATCAAAGGTCACTTGAAATCATTTACTCCTTTACTCCTAGATAAGACAAAGGATTGCCATGAGCATCAATTTGCCTGCGACAATGGCAAATGCGTCGATTCCAATCTCGTGTGCGATAATGTCAACGATTGTGGGGATAACTCGGACGAAAACAAATGCAAGACCCCGGCTAAATGTGCCTCCGGAATGTTCCAATGTAATGGCGGATCCTGCATAGCCGCCAGCTGGGAATGCGATGGCCGTATCGATTGTACTGATGGCTCCGACGAGCATGATAAATGCGCTCATCGTCAGTGTCCGGATAACATGCATCGCTGTCAATTGGGACAGTGCTTGGACAGGAAACTAGTGTGCGATAGCCACAACGATTGCGGCGATCACTCGGATGAGCTGAATTGTGGTGCTCATGGTCTTGGTGCGGTCAACATCTCGTGTCCCGATCATTTGTATCAATGTGCTAGCAATTTGAAACTCTGTTTCGACCAGGCTGTGCGCTGCAATGGCACAGCCGAGTGTCCACGTGGCGAGGACGAGGCCAATTGTGGGGATGTCTGCAGCATCTATGAGTTCCAGTGTCGCAGCGGTAATCAATGCATACGCAAGGAGTTCCACTGCGATGGCGAGCGGGATTGTGACGATGGCAGCGATGAGGTTTTATGCGACAATCAAAAGGGACAACACAAGAATCAGAGTGCGATCGAGAGCTGGTCAACGGCCAGGCGAACATGTCGGCCGCATCTATTTGATTGTCAGGATGGCGATTGTCTGGACATGTCAAGGGTGTGCAACAACTTCAACGATTGCCTCAATGGCAACGATGAGGGTCCTCAGTGTGCCACAGCTTGCCGGGCCAATGCGGGCGGACGCAAGGTCTGCCAGCACAAGTGCCGGGCCACGCCTGCGGGGGCCGTGTGTAGCTGCTTTGATGGCTATCGCCTGGACATCGATCAGCGCAGCTGTGTGGACATCGATGAGTGTGCCGAGCAGCAACCGTGTGCCCAGCTCTGTGAGAATACCCGTGGTGGCTACCAGTGCCAGTGCCATGCGGACTTTATGTTGCGTCAGGATCGCGTCAGTTGCAAGAGCATTCAAGGTGGCGGCTCCTCACTCCTCTTTAGTAGCTACAATGAGGTGAGGAATTTCAGTGATCAGCCAGTTATGCTATCGGTGGCCTGGTCGGCCAACGATTCACGGATTAGTGGCTTTGATTTGGATATGATCAGGGAGTTGGCCTACTTCTCCAGCGAGGAGCAGGATGCCATCTATCAGATTGATGTCCACACGCATCACATCAAGCGAGCCCTCTCGTTGAAATCGCCAACCAAATTATCGGTTGACTGGACAACTGGCAATGTCTATGTACTGCATGGAACCATGGGCGGAGGCAGCAGTTTCTCGCATCAGATCAGCGTATGCAGTTTCGAGGCCAAAATGTGTGGACGCATTATCGAAATGAGAGCAAAGAATCAAATGCATCTCAAGCATCTGGCCGTCGATGCTTACCATGCTCGTCTCTTCTATGTGGCCGTACGTCTGGATCGTTTTGGTCCATCGACCAGTGAGATGTACATGTCCCGCCTGGATGGCAGTCGTCAGGAACTGCTGCTCCACAAGCCATCTAGCTATATAACAGCCCTGGCCATTGATCCGCATCAGCAACATTTGTACTACACGGATCTCCACAATCGTCGGCTGGAGCGTTTGAGCTATGTGAAACGATCGGGACCCATACGGAAACCTGAAGTTCTTTTGCAAAAATCGAATGCCATTGTCCGACCATCGGGCCTGAGTGTCTACGAGAATCAGGCGTATATCATCAATCTGGGATCCACCGAGGCCGTTCAATGTCGTCTCTACGGCAGTCGAACATGCCATGCCATCAACTTGAATGTCCTAAATGCCCAGGATATTGTGATCGGTGGCAAATCGCGACAACCCCGACGCACTAGCAATCCCTGTGAGATGGCCCACTGTCATGGGATGTGCCTGCTGGCCGATTACGGTTTCGAGTGCATGTGTGGCAGTCAGGTGGTTGCCGAAACGGAGAGATGCCCGCATGGCCTTAATCATGAACTGGAGGATTGGCCGGGTTCGGCTGCCAATCGTCTGGAGAAGGGAGGCTTACATTTTGGTCGAATAATGATCATTTTGGTGCTCATTTTGATTGTCGGATTGACCGCTGGGCTGGGTTATATGTACTACCAGTACAGGAAACGTGGTCATAAGGATCTCAATATTAACCTGCATTTCCAGAATCCGTTGGCGCGGCTTAATAGCAAAACTATTGAAGAGGCGGAACAACAACAACAACAGCAACCAGGAACCATCGGCTATGGAACCAGCACAACAACATCGACATCCTCCTTTGTGCCCGAGCAATTTACTCGGCCGACTCTCATGCAACGTTTATGGCCAACGAAGCAGTCAGCTGTCTCGGGCACGGTCACAGCGACGGCCAAATACAATGGCGAGGAAATGGTCACCGATATTCTTCTGGAGAACACAAGGGTGAGTGGGAGGAGAGATGAGAGGAGAATGGACTTTAACCGCCATTATTTCTTTCTTCCACAGGGAAGTGAACTACAAGCGATCCACCATGGACGGACTGCACGGTCCAGAGGAGTCGGAGAGGGATCACCGCTCATCATGGTGGGCGACTCCGATGATAATGCCACCTTATGCGGAGACTACCCAAGCGATGATGCGCATGCACGACTTGTGCCATAAATAGCTTTTCATTTGTCCCCCTTCCCTCCCTCCCCACTCGAAATTTTTCTATCTGTTCTTAAATGTAAGTGTTGATTAATTATTCTTCCATTTTTTGGTTTTTTTTTGTGTATTTATTTGAAATGTTTATCATGTAACAACAAACAAAGCAACATCTTTAGTCTACTTTTAAAATATTAAATATATGTATTCAATGTAAAGTTTACTTTTGTTTTTGAATTGATAATTCTTGTTAACGTTAACAAGAAAACGAAATTTTCTCAAAAAATGCCCAAACGATTCAAAATTGAAAGCTTTCCAAGTACATAATTTGAATATAATTTCAAGTCGCTTCTTGTTAACAACATTTAAGGGTTGTTTTTGCCCTTTGTGAGGTTTAGTAACTGGGCTGAAAGATTTAAAAAATGTGTCTTTAAAATTTAAATACTCAAACAACTTGGTATGCAGAGATATTTTGTAAAATATTGAGCAAATTTAACGTATAAAGGGTAATGGCAATGTTTTTGTTTTTCATTCTTTTTGAATTTTCTGTTTGTCGTGTCAAAGCGTAAAGCTGATTTTACCTACTGTGGATTATGCTTCACATTGGTTTTTAACTTTATTTTTTATACATTCGTTTTTTTAATGATAATCGCATCAAATCGATATGCAACAGCAGTTGGTCCTTCTCTCAGGCAAGCCGCGCCAAACTTGAAAACTTCGCTAGCACACACACACACACACCCATACACACACGAAACGTGTTGTGGATGTGTGCGAGATGAATTAACCCAGGGGCGTATGCATCAATTTAATTATAGAATAATGATTTTTTAAAATTGCACATTCAATAAAGATTGTGAGATGTACGATTTTCGAAGGGACAATCCTTGGGAAAGTTGTGATGAAAATCCTAATATCCCTTTCGATGAAAACCTCGCCATTGTGACTCTAGGACTTTCACGCTTTTCATCTCTTCAATATTCACTAAGGGTTATACACACACACACACACGACACATACATATATAACAAAGTGGATTAGAATGGTCCTTATGACCAGCAGAGCAAGCACTGCAATGGGTAAAAGTAGCAGGAACAGCAGTTAGATGAATGGCCATCGATGGCTAGATGAAGCATGGCCACAGTAAACTGCGGTTTAGCTACCGGCAAAAGTGAATAGGGACAGCCAGCCAACCAGGATCAGAAGCAGGACACCGAATCAGACTGCAACTGAGCTGGAGTGAGTGTTGACAACGCACTGGCATTGGACATTAGGCCAAATGCATATCAAATAAATGGAAGAGCAGCAAAAAACCACCGCAAAAACCACCAAAAAGCAAAGTAAAGCAAACAACAAAAATATAAACAAAAAAAAAAAACAGAAACAGACAACCAAACAAAAACTCTACAACTCTATTACCAATCCCACCTGTATACCCTCAATTCACCGACTGACTTTGATTTTTATGTACAACAAAATATATTTTTGATATGGCTTCTAGGGGGAATCCCCCACAACAACACACACACTCACACACGTTAACACTTTGAGGATATTACGTTGCCAACCATGAAGCACAAAAACAAAAAGAAGAAGTTACATTTAAACCATGGTTTATTTAACGGTAGAGCCATTGAACCCCGACTACTGCGAATTGAAATACTCTAAAGTATTCAACTTCCTTGTGATGGAAAAGAAACTGGCCTTATAAATGATATAAAAAAGAACAATGTCCTTAGCAAGATCTAAGTTTGATCCAAATTTAATTTTGCTAAATTTTTAAGTTAACTTCAGCAATTTGTGGCGAAAATTATGATAATTAAATATATACAGTATACTAAATTGATAAAAGGTAAAAGTAAAATGAATAGATTGCATAGGCGGTTAGAAGGCTGTAAAATGGGGGAGCTTTGCCCCATAAAGTATGCAATAGCAATAACAACTATTGCGCTCTTTTAAACGTTTAAAGAAATTTTGGAAAGTTCTGTGGATGAAATAAAAGTCTGCAAGACAGTATTCTTTAAAGGTAATCTACGTAATTTTAAAGCTCACAAAAAGTTATGAATTTGTCAAAAACTATTAATACTTTTCCCGCCTATTGCATACTTAAGAGGGCAAAGTTACTCCATTTTGCAGTTCTGTTGAACTTCTGGCAACAAATTGAACTTCTTTTCTTTTTCTATATACATATGTATGTATTTATTTTATATTTATAGGTCTATTATTATTATTTATTATGAGATTGTCAATTGGGTTTCGATTTGGTCTCAAATAATCATATTTGACTTGAAACTATCAAGTTTAGTAATCAAATTGAATTTAATATTAAAGTTTTTAGTAAATTTAATAGAAATCACTAGTAATAATAGATTTTGATTGCTTTGTCTTTTGACTTTTGGTTCGATTTAATCCTTAAATACTCATACTAGACTAGAGTGTGTGTTTGTTTTCCTAAAAAAGACTCCAAAATGATTTCATATTCGTTTTGTTGTTGTTGTTGCTGCTGCTGCAGAAAAAGAACTTAAAATTGCACTGGCAACTAGTTTTCCGACAATCCCAAAATCAGCCCAGCCACGAAATTCTCTCGTCTACCGTCTACCGACCCCCGATCCTGTTATTCCTTTTTGGATTTGGTCAGTTCTGGAACTTTTAACCGTAAAGGCGCTTAGCTATTGCAGGAGGCCAACAGGAAAAACAAGAGATGAACATGAGGAGCAGTAGAAAAATGTGTAGTTACCTTTTGACAATCTCACCAAAATACACCTGCTGATGGATATATACATATGTATGTACATATATAGAAACATATACATATATGTATATACTTACTACGATTCGAATATTGTATATGATATGAAAAATGGTTCGAATATTATAATTTTAGATATTGTGGGCTAAGTTAAGGGCTAAGTTGAGTTTATTAAAGAATCTATCTATTAAAGAATAGATAGATTCAATTCAATTTTTACTCATTTTATTTTTTGTAATACACTAAATTTTTAAAATTTAAGTGATAGCTTCCTTTAGATGGAATACTTTTGATTTGAATGTAAGAACTAGAGCATTCCATGAATACATTCAAAAGCCCAAACGAGTCATTCAGGTTTTACAGCTCACTTGAACCATTTTCAATGATTTCATAAAACAAACTATTGAATATTTAGAAAATGAATACATTTTAAATTTAATATAATGCCATGAAATATTATTGAATATAACATTTTTGCTATATTCTTTTGAAATCAAAGTAAATTTTGAATGGAAAAAGTATGTCGACTTTAAGTTTTTTCGATCTATTGTGAACCACCCAAATGCATAGACATATCTATATACATGGTACATCAATTTGCAGTAGATTATCGGGAAGTGGTCAGAATAGAGACAGAGAGAAAAATAGAGATATTGTGATACCTCAACACAAACATGAGAGAAAAGCAAGAGACACATACAAACAAACAAACACACACACATACACGAAGGGCGAATTACGATGACATATAAGCTGCTGAACATTCGTTGATTGCCATATCCTGTATATATGTACATGTGTGTGTGTGTGTGTGTGTGTGTGTGTGTTGCCTGGACAACCAATTAGATGACTGACCCATCCATCCATTTGATCTCTCCAACTCACCCACTTCCATTACCTTGGATACTTTTATATGTATTTTAGTCGGTTGCTTTACCATTTTCAAACAGTTATTTTTTGGGTAAATAATTGTTTAGTTGTAGTATAGCACACCCCCCCTGCCCCCGCCCATTTTCAACGCCTGCCTTTGGCATTTCACTTTTTCATGAATAAATTTTAAGCAAAAATAGATTTTGGTTTTTCATAGTCAATAGTCAGTGAAGCGTTTAGATTAAATTTCTTTTCTCAACTTAACAATTTGTCAAAGCAAAACTATGAAATTTGTCATTGAAATCGTTTGCCATTCATTTCTTTTGCCAATATATAAATTTAAATTTAAATTTGATAATAAAAGTATAGAAAAAACAAACCAACGAAGAAAAAATTGGTTTGTTGATGAACTAATTATTTCCTTTAAGTCAATAAATGAATGTAAACTAATTAATATTGCAATAAAAAAAGTGAGTTTTAAAGCTAACAAATTTTTGTAAATTTTAGTTGATGACTAAAGTTTTAATTACTGATGTGTCTTTTGAACATTTGTTTGTGCAATTTGGTTTAGGCACTCTCTCTCCCCCTCTCTCTCTCTCTCTCTCTCTGGTTGTACGCACATTTGCGGAGTCACCTCAACGTCATGATTATTATGTTAATGATGATGATGATGATGATGGTGCAATCGTATGGCAAACCTCACCAGCCAGGGGCCAATGATGGTCAGCAGCAGGTGCTGTTGCTGTTGCTGCAGCAGCTGTTGTAAGCTCAAAAACATTTGGCAGCTAATGAAAGGGCAGTCAGCAGTGGCAGCAACAGCAACAACAACAACAACAACAACAACAACAATGTCAGTATATAGCATTAGAGAGAGAGAGAGAAAGAGAGGACAGCGGACATCACCATCAGGGCAAATAATCAGCATATGTCCGGCGGAAGTGGACAGCAACCACTCAAAGAGTTCACCAGCTTACAATGTGTGTGTGTGTGTGTGTACGTGTTTGTGTTTGTGTACGAAAAATTAACATCAACAGCAAGTTGATGGGCTACTCATCATCATATTATGGAAAATTCAAAATGAAAATGGCTTTCAAATAATTGCTATTGAAAACTTGCAACCAAAAACGAAACAAAAAAAACTACACCTACACTTGAAGAAAACATGCAAAATAATCAATTGAAAATGGATAATTGTAATAAATGGTATAACGATTGTTTAAACTAAATGCCATTGAAATAACTCATGTCTAAATATCAAATCAAATAACAAATATCCTTAAATGCATTGAGAACTTGTTTGAAGTGAAAGCATGTCAATGGTCTTAGCATTTAATGCTATAGAAATATTACATTTCAATTAATAAATTAATACTGTTTGTGTGTGTGTGTGTGTGTGCGTGTGTGTGGGTGAAAATAATTGAGAGTTAAATTACAATATGTCCGTTTGTGCATAAAGGAGAATCCATGGCAATGGCAATGGCAATGGCGAAAAATGTGTTTGACTAGAGTTTCGCATTCTTTGCTGCAACATTGTCTTTATGTATGTGTCCATAAGCTGCTGTCATGACAATTAAGAATGCACCCAACCATGCTGCCAAATGGCATTATGTTGCACAAGTAATCAACACTAATTAGCCTTTATATTTATGTGTGTGTGTGTGTGTGTGTGTGTATGTTGTCACCTTTAGACGAGGTTAAATCACTCTCTTCATAATTTAATGAAAGAGTCTGATGACCACAAATTAAGACTGCAGCTAATGAACAATTTCAAGTGATGTGAAAAATCAACTTGTTAAAAGAAAAATGGGAAAACTTCTTAAAGAAACGACCAACTAACTTACGTGGACGTAACAATCAACCACAGTGCAGCTCAAATAATTATAATCATTTCATCACATCGACAATTTAGAGGAAAATACTCACTTTTCTTAGTTGAATAATCGTTAAAGATTTAATTTAAAACGAAATAAAGGAATATAAAACCAGAGGGCCGGGGCAAACTTCGACCGCGTCAAAGTTTGTATACCCTTGCAACTTTTTTGGTAACTCTTTCCTTACCTATAGCCATCAAAGTGGAAAAACGTTTTATCTAAAAAGGCTAATATTGCGAAAGAACGGCCAACAATCTTAGCATAGGAAACAACAAAGTTATTGATTAAAGTCACTGTTTTCGACCGATCGTTCCAATGGGATCTATAAGATACAGTCAGCCGATCTTGATCAAATTTGGCACACCCGTATATATGTATAATAAACTCTCTAATATTAAATTTCACAACAATAGCTCAGAAAATAACGAAGTTATTGAGAAAAGTCACTGTTCGTGACTTTAACGTTTGTATGGGAGCTATATAATATAGTGATCCGATCCGGCTGAATCCGAGATATACAAACTGTGCAGTATATACAAGCCTACATGCGAAATTTCAACTCTTTAGCTCTTACGGTCTCGGAGGAGTTTGCGTTGATCCAGACTGACGGACGGACGGACATGGCTATATGAACTCGTCTCGTCGTGCTGATCAAGAATATATACTTTATATGGTCGGAGATGCTTCCTTCTATGCGTTGCACACTTCTGACCAAAATTAATATACCCTTTTTGCAAGGGTATAAAAAGACAATGTGATTTCATGGCCCTCGGAGATATGTGGACACTTTGCCAATCTATTTTCCCCTTATTTAGTTGTAATTCTCAACGGGTTTTGGCTAGTCAATTGCAATTGTCGAGCTTTATAAAGAAATTTCTTAATAATAGGATTTGGTGGATCTTAAATAAGCTATACAGTAAAACCTTTCATAAAGGAACACCTTGGTTTGTTCGTCTATGGAAGTGTTCCCTGATAGGAAGTAAATTTAACTTTCGGCCGAAACATTTATTGGTCCATGGGAGTGTTCTTTTATTAAGGAGAGATTTTGCTGTAGGTGTACATATATAGACAACAAGCTCTACTTTTTGGTTCTTTCATAATCTACGTGAGGCTTTATAGGTTTTGAAATTATCACAAAAGTGGGCAGGTATCTGTAATTTTGTCACAAAAGGGGGAAAGGGGGTGAACTTTACCGTGAATTTGCATCAATTGATTTATTAGGTGACATCTCTATAAGATTGACTTTGAATCCATTTGGAACTTGCTCGAATAGAAACATCGACATGCCTCTAGATATATGGCCCACACCACAAAACTCTACTCAATATCTATTTATATTCTGTTTGCTCGTTATAAAAATGAATAGAAATGAAAAGTCCATAAAATGTTTAATAACTTTGCAAAAATTTCACCTTTTTGTCATCTTTTTTATATATTAGAAATATATAAAATTAGCTAATTAATTAAAGAATGTCTTCCATGTAAGTAAAGTATGTATACTTTCTAATCATCTAGATTTTTTGGTAATAATTTTAGTTTTAAAAGTTGACCAACCTTGTATACCCTGCATTTATCGAGGAGATGAGATTTGAACTGCTTTTTAAACCAAAAAATAAAAATTGTATTAACCTTAAGGGGGAGGTAAAAAACAAACCAAGTACACGCACAATGTGCATGTTTTTCAGTGTGTGTGTGCGTATGTGTGTGTGTGTGTGTGCGTATGTGTGTGTGTGTGTGTGCGTATGTGTGTGTGTGTGTAAATACGTCAACAATTTTGTGCAAAGAAGGATTTCAATTTCCTTTAAGCGGAAGCGCGCTGTCAGTTTCGCATTTTGCACCACAAATCATCAACTCTATCGGTCGCCCTCTTTCCCTTTGTACCCCTCTCTTTCTCTCTCTCTTTCTCTATCTATCTCTTTCACTCTGACTCTCTCTTGGTATCGTGTGTAGCCATTGCCTCTTGCAGATAAATTGCAACAACTGCAGAGGCCTCGTAGACCTGGTCGTCAGTCCAGCAACAGCTACACATCATCCATCTATCCATCCATCCATCTAACTATAAGCGTCCAGCAGTGCCCCACCCCCTTCCCCCAGCTCGCCCCTCTCTTTCTCTCTCACTCTCTTCATCTCACCTAGTCAGCCATCTGTCAGGAGGCGCCTCCCCATGTTTGCTATTGCCTTTGCCCAAGAGTTGGCCTGAAATTTATCTAGCAAAATGTCAACAGTTTTCCGCGCGTAAATATGCAAAAAAAAAAAAAACAGAAGCAACAACAAGAACCAACCAGAGAGACTAACAACAACAAGAAGAAGACCAAAAATTGATTGTAAATAGCAATTTCGATTTTCGGGCGTTCGTTTTTTTTTTTTTTCTTCCTGCGTAGAGTAAACGTAATTTACCTGAAATTATTTGGCGACTTTGTATAATGAGGTAATTTTTTTTTTTTTTTGGGTCGTTGGGGGGGGGGGGGGGGGGTGGATGGACATTTTAAATTCTGACATTGACGGGCAATTTCGATTAGTTGGTGAGTTAGTTAAGCCGATTAAAATAGCAAAAGCCTTAAGATGCGATTGAAAATTTTGGAATTTACTGAAACTTCAAGATATTGACTCCGATTCATGCCAAAGCTAGTTTACAATTATTCTGCCGACTCAGTTCATTGTCCAGGTCATGTTTTCCATTCTCCTCCAACTGCTGATGATGATGCATTATGCCCAATGTCTTGGTATCCCTTTTGGTGTGCGCCTCGTGGAGGGAGGAGCTCAAATGAAAGGAGCTGCAGACAGTGGTTAGACTGTTATTGCGACTAATAATAGTTGGCATGGGAGGACAATGATCAGGATCGATTAGATCCTTGGCGTTGTTGGCTTCATGATTCTCCTGTTTGTCCTGCTGCTCCTCCAGCTCATCTAGTCTTACCAGGGAAGCCATTTTGGGGTTGAAGGAATAAATTTTTGTGTTTTGTTTTAGTTTTCCGGGGTGAGGGGGTGAAAAATTGAGTCGAATTCGGCTCCCCCTGTTTGGTAGAAATTTCAATGTTTGCTCAGGCTTCGGCTTCTGCTTCAGCACAAAAAGTTTTGGCAAGTGTGTGTGTGTGCGTGTGTGTGTGTGTGGATGAAGGGCAGTGGTAAATCGGTTTTTGGTTTTTGCATGCGGTTGCCCCCTCAATCAAGCGGTTGACCAAACGAAAAACCCAAAAACTCTCTGTCAACAACCAACAAACAAGTGAGGAGACCCAACCAACCAACCAACGAACAGGCTGGGTGCTCCTCCTCCCCTTTGGGCTCCTTTTCATACGCTGCCAGCCCTATCCGTTCGTGATGGGCTGCCAGTGCGTTAATTGATTGTTCAGCTGCCTCATCATTAGACGAAACAGGACGACGAAAACAGGACCGATGACGTGATGGACATAAGCTGCCGGCATAAAACTTGCGCGCAAATCGTTAAAAACGGGTTAGCTTTTACGATCCTCATTCATAAAAGTTCTCTCTGCCTTAGAATAAAAGGAAAATAGATTAATCGTTGGCAGATTTATAGGTTGGAGTTGAACATCTAGTTGGAATCTCATGAGAATGTAAAGTTTTGCTTATTGGGACGGCTCAGCTGCATCTCCACTGTCTCTTCTTATAAGCAGCAGGCATGACCGTGAAGAGAGTGATATTTCAATGAGAGCTTAAAGTGCAAGCTCTAAGCAAGTGCGAGTAAAAGGGACGCAGATAGAATATTTACTCTCGCGACGCCATCATTTCAGCAACCGCTCACTGATTTGTGCAAATGGCCGATAATGCTTTTGTCTTTTTGTCTTATTCCGCTTTAACTGCTCTCTCTCTCTCTCTCGCTGTTTTTCAGTTTCAATTAACAGCTTGTCGTAAACGTTTGTTGACTGCTGAAAAGATTTTTATAAGTGTTTTGTTTTGCCATAGAAAGTTTTTAGACATGATAAAACTAATAATATTAACATTTAAATGTTAATAAATGCATTCATATAGATTTGTGTGTAGTAGTTTTGGAAAAAAATACTAAAAGAAAAGAAGCCGAATATGTATGAAAACCCAAACGCCATGGCACAAAAAGAGACTGCGCGCTTATACATATGTACACACTTACATATGTATGTACATATGTATGTATGTATGTACATGTGTACATTCATAAATAACAAAAAAAGTGCAAAATGGATCAAGTTGAATATGTTGTTAAGATAATTAAATAGTGTAATAGTGTAAATAAGGTAAGTGGCTTTTTTTCTAACTTACTTTCAATCTATGTATGTATATTTATCAAGTGATGTTAAATAACTTATGTATTCGTAAAGAGATCACCTTGTGCTAACTGTCTTACTTTCTTTCAACTTCTCCGACACGAGAGAGAGAGAGAAAAAAAGGAAACAGAAAATTATTTCAAAGTTTTCGTATAATTTGTATTTGTCACTTGCTTTTCCCAAAATGAGCATCTAATACACATAAAATTTATATTCATTGGGAATATCGAAATTTAACAGGGCGATTCACGTGCTTTTTTTTTTTTTTTTGCTTTCCTTTGGCCTACATTGGATTGGGTTTTTATTTTTGTTCATCCAACTGGTGCTTTGCTCTTCTGAACTGTGTGAAAAATGGAATGCTGACTGGTATTCAGCGACGTTTGTCGTAGTCGTAGTAGTAGTAGTTGTTGTAGTTGTGTATAGGAGTCACTCTCCTCGGTGGCAACTTTTTTAATACGCAACACGAGTGACCCGCTTGCGGACAATTGGAATTGTAACTTTTGATTAAATTCGTTGGCAATGGTAACCAGTTTGTTGCTGGGCAAAGAGAGAGAGAGGGGGACGGAGAGAGAGAGCTCAACCGAAGTGTCCTCCCTCCTTCAAGGCAAAGGATACAACTTTTTTGCGCTGGTTTTTCAATTGCATTTGATTACCTTGTTGCGTGGCGGCCTCGTCCTCGTCCTGGTTCTGGTCCACCATGAGATCGTGATGATGTCTGTCGAATGTTGACTTCAATGCCTGCGCTCTGTCTCTCTCTCTCTCTTTCTCTATCTGTCTCTCCCACTCGCACTCTGTCTGGAGTTTTCATCCAACACTTTTTCATTCGGCAGCTGGCAGCTTGTTTGGTAACCACTTGTATTTCCAAGAGGAAAAAAACCCACTTACATACAAAAATCAATTCGAAAACTATTTTCAATATTTTTTACAACTTTTTTGTCGTTTTTTTTTTTCTGTATTATTAATAATATTATGAGTATTATGCCCTGCAATAAGTGGGTATATTCATTCATATTGAAAGTGACCCAGATTAAAAAGATACAGAAATTGGCCATTAAATTCATTTCAAATTTTATTTAAATGTGACTATTCCCTTGGCTATCACAATTATTATTTCACTACACAGTAACAGATATATATGTATATATATATACTATATTGCAAATATTTACTATTGCAAATTCAATTCAAATTCCAATGCCAATTTGATGGTGAAAATTGTTTTCTGATAAATAAATACATATGTATATACATATGTATGTATGTATGCACAATATGCATAACAAAAGAGATTGCAAAAAATTTACACAAAAATTAGAGGGAGAGAAAAAAAAAAACGAGAAATATAAATATTTTGAATCAACAATCAATCAATTGGATAACAAAATTTCGCTTACTAAAGTTCAAAATGAACTTTCGAGTGTCGTTTAAAATTTGTGCGAAAATTCAAATGAAATTAGCGGACGAGAAATCAAACAAGTTTTAAGTCAAGTTCTTGGAAAAATGAAAACTATTTGGTAGAAAAGCCTTTTAATACGTTAAAAAAAAAATAAAAATCATTCATCAGCAAGTTAATCGAGTTAAATTGGACCAGATCAGGGCAGATCTAGGCCTTGATGGTGTGGGGAAATTTATTAAGTTTGGGAAATTGATCCGTCCGAGAGTGTAATGATACAATTGTTAAGGAAAATCATTTCATTGACTGTTTTATATTACCGTAATAACGTGTACAGCCAACATTGATCTGATGAGAACTCTTAAGTAACTTGATGGCGATCGTTTAAGAAAACAAAAATCGAAAACTCAAACAGTAAATTGGCAAAAACTTGTATTCAGATAGTAAACTAATGAAAATTAACCAAAAACTTGTTAGCATAGGTTTCCTGCTGGATCAAAAAGGACTTTTGAAGGTCTTAACCAATTGAGAGGGACCAATATTTGGTAAACTAACCATGGCCAAGACAAATTTCTGTGTGAGGTCATCAAACTATTTTTGGTATTTATGTATATATGCATATTGAAAGCTACAAATGTTTTCCATTTAGGCTGCCAAGATGATTTCGTTTCGGTTTTTTGTTGATTTTGACGGATTGGCAAGTACGGCAAAAAGTGGATTGAAAAGTGGCTCGGTCGAGATGTACATAGATTAAAAGCTCTATGTGTGTCTGTCTATCTGTCTGCATTTGAAATTCATTGCACGATGACGTTGAAGATGGCTCACTCATGTCAGGAGAATGTGGTCGGCAGTCTCGTAAAGTCTCCTGGCCTGGCTGGCTCCTGGTCTCTGACATACAACAAGTAAAATCCATTAAACGTAGATGAAATGGAAATTAATTTCGGTGGTGCACACACACACACGCACACCCTCTCCCATGCACATGAAATTTTCTTTTTTTTTAGTTTTTTTTTTTGTGTATTTTCATTATGATCCTGAATTGCGCCGGGACCGGGCTGATAAAGTCAAATGTGAGTTGCTTGCCTGACTGCAGTTGCGGATGTGATGTGATGATGTGTCTGTGTCAGTGTGCTGCTGCTCCTTGGGATGTCTTTCTCCTTCTTCTCCCCATTGCCACCCCTTGCAATGTTAATTTCAATTGCTGGTCGTTGACTCCTGTGCGCGGCGGCAACTAAATCAAGAAGACCGCCAGTCTCAGTCTCAGTCTCAGTTTCTGTGTATCCGTGTCTTCGTTTCGTTTCTCTGCACGTGGCAGATGCACTTCCTCCTCATCGTTCTGGTCCTCGACGTCGACGTCGACGTCTATGTCTATGTCGTTGTTGTTGTCGTCGTCAACGTCATCTCGTTGCCATTGCCATCGTTTGAGACTGTTCCACTCTTATCGCAATTTTGGGCATGACATGAACTAAGGAGGAGATGCTGCTCCGCCTTTTTGGCAAATGTCGTAATGGCAGAGCAAGCGTCGTCCATTGGGCAGGCAATGTTGTGCATTGCCGATAAGGAAAAACGCATTCCACGTTCAATTGAAGCGTAATGGGCAAACAGTTCAATGACTTTTCTCAGGCATAAGATGTTGCCTCCGATTACTTGATAACTTTCATCTAACTTCTGATTAATCTCCCTCTCATTCCGCTCTCCTTTCACTAGCTATAAAATAGATAGAGATTGCATTTCGATTTAATTATTCGCTTAATACAACATTTAATACAACAAAATGCTATACAAATTTTTGAATGCAACATAATAGTCATCAGTTTTCCTTCTCATCATGTGAATAGAGATCAAGAAGTAGATCAAACACATTGTTACAAATCGAACGCGCTTCCTTGATGTCAGGTGTATCGGGTTGTAGATTTTTCTCCTTCGATTGTTCGATATCATGATGACGCAATTGATTGCTCAATAGGCAATGCTCCTCTTGTAGGCCACGTTTGGCGTCTTCCATTTCGTTGATCTTGAAACTAACAACATCCAACTGATCCAGCACCAACATGGGCTCGGTCTGTGGTGTTTCGGCCAGGCACAGAGTGTGCAGCTTTCGATATTCCTCAAGGAATTTCTCGTGCAGGCCGACTATAGCTTTGGCCAGCAAATGAACAATCGAAGAAGTAAACTGTATGCCAGTGTCAGTGCTTTTACGACGCATTGCCAAACGCAATTGATTGAAATTTTGGATGACACCGCTCTTTTTGCGTGAAGCCCCCGATGTCGAGGACGAACTTCGCATCCCAGTCGACCAGATTTCCTGGATGCGCTTTCGTATTTGATCTTCTTCCTTGTCGCTGACCAGTTGCTTAAACTGCGGCTTTGGTTTCTCCTCCTTTGTTGCCTCATCGTTCGCTTTGACCCCGTAAGGCGACTTGTGTTGGGGAATCAATGGATTATTTTTCTCCTCGCCATACATGCCAGGTGGCAGAAGATTCTTGAAAATCAAATTCTTTCCAATGGTGTCCATCTTCATATAGTACGGCACCATAGGTAATCTAGTTGTTAGTACACGTACACGAGTTCGACTATGTGATTAAAATAAAATAAAAATATTCAAAACGAGAGTTAACTTAAGTTTAAGGAACAGTATGAAAAAGGACTTATATTGCCTTACTTAGCATTGAAAGGATAACGGGACATTTTTACACAAGAACTCTAGCAGTTGGCACAACTTTTCACCACCAAATCCAAAACCGGAAAGAAAGAGCATGCGTGACGATGAATTAACCAGTGTTGGGAAACTTCAATGCAGTTGCCAGTGTTGGTATGTGCCGTAAATAGCAATGATTAAAAAATTGTCGAATTGTACAGAAATTTTGTGTGCACTCTTATTGGGTGGACTTTTTTTTGAATAACAAAGTTCTTACGAAATTAAAAATAATGTCTATTGGTATGGAATAAAAACGGTCGGATTTATTGAAAATCCCTCTGGGAAAATACTGTTATTCGATTTGGATAATATAATGTTACTAAACAACTTTGCTTTCTTTCGACTGCAAGAACACCAAGGATCTATACTCTTGGAGTTTCTTTTGTCTAGCATAGATGTTACGAAGGGAAATTGTTTAAAAACAAACAAAAAATACTATTAAGCGATACATAAAGTTTTGAATTGTTTCCGCCCTCGGTATTTGTCCCAACTAATTAGACATCGAAGATTTTCGATAGGTAAAATGCATAGAGTTGACATATGTATGTATAAGCATACTAGTGGTGAAATTCCAGAGTTGCCATGTTTTTTTTAAGTTTAAACCAAATGAACAATTGAGTTCAGTAGAGATAAAAATCTCTTGGTAATGGGGATTCTATAGTCTCAGAGAGAAAGTAAGAAAGAAAGATAAAGCAGTTGAAATATTTAAAATGATATAGATAAATGCTAGATGGGAATGCACATCATAATAATAGGTATCAAGGTGCATCGCTTCAGCGCTTCCTTTTCGTATAATTCATTTAGATTAATGCCTCAGCTAAAACTACTGCAAACGGAGAAGTATTTCAATTTGTATATAGCTCACCAAGTGTCTGCTGTCTGTATTTGCAGTTGCAGCTTAAAGTTTTGCGTTTTGAGTATTGCTGCACAGTCATCATCATGGCAACTGGTGGGTAGGTTGGTTGGTCGGTCGGTCGTTTGGTGGGTCGGTGGATCTGACGCACCTTTTGAAGTTGCAGCTGGCACTGCAACAGCAATTGCTGCTATTGCTGCTACTGCCGCTGCTGCTCCTGTGTTGGTTTATGTGTGTTCATGGCGCAAATAATCGCCCGTCATCAACAATCCCAGCCAAAGGCATGAGAGAAGGATGAGTCCACGTGCACCACGCCGTCGACGTAGACATCGTCGTGTCGTCTCCGTCTCCGTGTCCGTCTCCATCTCCAGCGTGTTTGATGCCATTAGCACCGAGTTTTAGCAGCAGTAGCAGCATCAACGACAAACTTTAAATTGTTGCGTCATTACAATTCGAGTTTTGTGGCAGCTAGCATGGGGTATAGAGGGATAAAACTGCGGGAAACGCTGTACAAGTGCCAGGAAGCCAGCGTGTGAACATTTGAGCCTAGACCCATCCGTCTCCGTCTTTCAGTGTCGTCTTCACCAGCGTCATCATCATCGTCGTTATCGCCTCTATAACCTGCCCCATCCTCTTCATCACTCTGTTTGTCCGCTCTTCTCACGTTTACCTCACATGATTGATGTTGACTTTAAAGTTAAGTTTGTCTCAACGCTCAACATGCTGTCCAAAAAAAAAAAAAATAGAGAGAAGAAGATAATCATAATAAAATAGATAACTAATAGAAACCAGCAAACATAAACAGAACGAATGAAAAATGGGTGCAGGAAAATAACTAAGTACTGAGCTCTTTACTGTTTATATGCCTTGTTTAAGGACTATCAATATTAAATAATCTGATGAACTGATGATAAACATACATATTTACAACTAGACTAGGAATAAATCTCAAACATTTATATCTGGAAAACCCAGTTCTTTAACTTATTCCATAAAGTTGACTGGGATCTCTTGTGAGTAAGTGAATAGAGTTGAATTAGTTCAGTGAGTAAGTGAACAGAATTGCCTTCAGTGAGTTTCTTGACTGACTGACTCACCAGATCACTGACTGAAGAGTGAGTGAGCATGTGAATAAATGATTGGGTGAGTAAATGAACCTGTTCATCCTAATGAGTCCTTTAGCCACAATTCTACTAGAACTGCTGAACTTAGTCCGTCTAACCGATTGTGGACGTTTTACGTGGCCCATTAGAATAATTAAGAGGAGTTTATTGTGTAACACACACACACACACACATTGATGAGGTCTCATGCATATGTATGTATGTAAATATGTAGATATACATACATATGCATGCATTCTTGCTTCTTGCGGATGCTGGCGAAAATGCTTTCGGGGTAAGTTTCATCTGTGTGTGGCACTTTGCGTCGACGAGGCTAATGATATAATGACCTAATCAATACAATTAATTAGCATTATCTGTATCTTAAATGGTTGCAAATGATATACATACATACATACAGAGAGAAAAAGAGGGAGGGGGGGAAGAGTGGGTTGGAGAGAGAACGGAAGTCGACTAGCTTAGCTGCAGGCCATTTCTAACCAAGCGATTTGAGTGACATGAGACGACAAACCGAACTGAATTTGAGTTTCAGTCTGAGGCAAGATTCATTGCTGTGTAAAAAGTGGGCTATATGTCGTTTGCCAGATTGGTTGTGGTTGTTTGTTCCTGTGGAGCATATTATTGTCTCTGCCGTTGTCGTGCAAAGCGACCCAAATTAACTAGTTCAATTGTATAATGCAGAGAGAGAGAGAGGCCCTTTGGCATTATTGTTTGACGATATGCAGCCTAATTCTTTTTCCCACACTAACACTAATTCTTTTGCCCACATCTGATGGTAATTAAAGAAACAATATTGTATATCAACAAAAGATGATACCCACAATGTCAGTGCGGGTGTGTGGTGAAGGGAGTGGGGAATTGTTGGTTTGGTTTTGGGAATTTGGGTATACTTCTAGCAAACATGATGCAAGTGCGTGACAATACAAATATTTTGAAAACTAAACAAAATTCTATGGCCACTAAACCGAAATTGCATTGAGCGTGGAGTGCGCTCCCAGTGGAGTGGAGGACTCCAACCTAGATCTGACCTGGCCTCCTTTCGCATTGCCAGGCTCATCGCTAGCCGCCCAAAAAAACTACTCCTTTTGCTACCGACCTCTGATCTCCTTCATCTCGCTCATTCTCCCTCTCGCTTGCTGTATACATCCATTTCCCCTTATTCTGTTGCAGATTTCACTTGTTATTGTTGCATGTCATAAATGATGCTGCTAAAGAGTCGAGCATAATCCGCTTTTGTGTACATATCACAATCAAATGCTACTGCGACTCTTCTCTCTCTTTCCCTGCCCTTTGCATGTCTCAGAGCCCTGTCAGGGGCTCACCCCCAAGACCCCTTTCTCACTATCGTTCACAGCAGCATTCGGTTGCATGGGAACAGCATGCAACAGCAGCAGTGACTGGACCAAAAAAAAAAATGAAAACTACAAAAATAAGAGGAAAAAAAAGATAAACACAAACTTCGAGTAGGGGAGAACACAAAAACAAAAAAATAATACGCCAAGTCGGCTTATAAAACGACAGTTTTGGTTGACATTCTCTGTACCCTATTACACACACACACACACATGCATACACACAAACAAGGCGAAAGCTAAAGGAAAACAAAAAGAAATGACACCGTAGGCAACCACCAATTTATAGGGAATATTCTAAAAGAACACAAATTTCTTAAAATAAACAAACAATATACTTAATCCGAAATGAAAGAAGTTTAATGGAAAATCTGGAAAATAATTTGGAAATGGACTAAAGAGTGTTTTAAGTTTAGTGATCGAACATTTGTTAAACCTGGAAAGCCCATTATATATGATAGAGGTATCGAATGAAATGGGTAAGTAATAAGTGAGTAGTAAACAAAGTTTGCAGCACACCTCGCATCTAAAGGATGCCAGCTACCTCCAACTGCCCTTTATATACACACATTCAAATGCATTCTTTCTGTTCAAGTACCTTTCTATAATATTCATACAAATTAGTTTCTTTAAATGGTAGAAAAAGAAAATGAATAAATATAAAATCTAAATCGGATTATATAGTATTTATGTATGTTTTTTTTTTTTTTCTTAAACAAAATCTGAATCTTTTTCCGCCTTCATGCAATGCTTTCATGTTCAATTAATTTATAATGAGAATTTCACTTTCATCCGTAACATTTTCTGAACTCTCTCTCTATAAAGAGGATTATACGGAGCAGAGAAAAAGGGCTACAATACTAGGAGGCATACTGGCTGTGTGTGTGTGTGTGTGGGTTTGCAGCGCGGTGCAGTGGCGTGGAGTAACTCTCTTTATCCCCACTCCAATCCAGCAAACAGCATGGTGATGCCAACCAGCCAACCAACCAACCAACTAGGGAACAAGAACATCAAACGTTACAAGAATTGGGCTAGGGACATTCCGACAGACAGCTTCATAGGCATGAATGCGTGTGATGCTTTGTGTATCTGTGTGTTTGTGTTTTGTGTGTGTGTGTGTGTGTGTGTGTGTGTGTGACTGTGTTGCAGTTTGCGGAAAGCCCCGGTAGGTGGTGCTGCATTTGGCACTGGGATTGGGGCATAAAGTCGTGGTTTTAAAAACAAGCCAAAGAATACATAGAAACCAACAAACAATAAAAGAAACAAAGATGAAGAAGAAATCAACACGCATACATATATACGTAGATACATACAGACACACACAAACACACACACATACAAATTAAAAATGCAGATTTCTATTGCAACATTCGGAAGTGCTTGAAAAATTGTTGCTGTTGTTACTGGCGATGGCATCGTCGTCACATCCTGGTCCTAGTCGTAGTTTTAGTCCTGGTTCTGGCTCTCGTTCTCGTTCTGGTTCTGGTCGTCGTCGTTATTGCCAGGCACTGGCACACTGCGTTTCCTGCTGTTCCAGAGCTTCTCCAAGCTTTCACGCTCTTGCCCTCTCGTTTTTTTGAACACTGAGCAAAAAATAATATAAATAGTTCAATGATAAATATTATGAAAGAGTTGAATGATCGATTATTTGGCTATTATTAATGATTGATTGCATATAAGTACATTTTCTCATGTTATCGAACATGAATTGGCATAGATTTGAGCTTAAACTGAACTGATTAGTGTTTCACTTTCTGGAAAGGATGTCGATAGTTTAAGATTTTGAACTCTCACTTAAAACAATATCTTTCAGTGTATGGGGGCTTTTTTTTCCAGTAGCAATAGCATCAAAATTGCAAAGAAAAGCCAGCAAGCAGTCAGTAAAATATTGTAGCTGGCAGCTGCGCACAGGACGGGTAGGAGGGCAAGAGGAGTTCGAAGAGTGGAGTGTTTGAATGGATGGATGGATGGGCTGCATGGAGGGAAGGCTGGGCATAGGCTAGCGTAACAAAAACAATGAAAACATCGTCGTCATCACAATCATCGCCATGCGGTGTTTTCTACCCATTTGTTACACTAAAAAAGAAGAATACGAACAAAAAAAAACAACAACAAAAAAAAAGACAAATAGAAAACTCTGGTCAGTGAAAGCTGTAGAATTCAATAGTCTCTTCTATCGTTTTGTGTGTCTCTCTTTCACCAGTAAACGGTTAATGAAAGTCATGAATTTCCCGTTAATGAGAATCTCGATCTTCAGATTATTGATCGGAATATTATAGAAAGTTATAAAAAGGAAAGTATTTCGAACTAGAGAAATCGATGTCGATACTAATTTTGTTATCCATAACGATTCTTCTCAAATATCGAATGTTGTTGTTCTATGTTTTTTTTGTGTTTCTTGTGTTTCTTTCTTTTTTTTTTTGTTGTGGCAAACTGTTTGCTGCATTGTCCTTTGCCTTTAGCGTGGCCTGTGGTATCTGTGGCACGTCTAAGTCGAATGTTTCAAGCGTCAGCAGCAGGAGCCTCTGGTAAAAGCGAAACAAAAGCAATGGCCAGACAATTAACCAGCCATCAGTCATTTGGCTTTCGCCTTGAAAGCACTTCCGACCCTCTTACCAATTCCATTCCGATCCTGGGTGGTGTGACTCTTACAACTATGTATGTATGTATGTAGAGTGAGCGAAAATGATGGCAAGACGACGACCAAGACCCTCAATGATTGAAGAAATATGTTGTTGTCGACTGAGAGATAGAAATTGGTGATTAAACTGCTGAAAACTTTAAAGAACTCATAAAGTTTGTCAAATTGAACAAAAGGATTTCGTATTTTAAGTATCTGGCTCATTAATCGAACTGGGCAGATAAATACATGTTATCGATAATCAATCTTCTACCAATTTTTACTAAAATCAAACTCAAAACTCTTAAGTAATATTCATAAATGTTACGGTATATAAATTTAAGTTATGTTGATGACTCAACCGAATAATAGACTTTGTTCTATTAAGAATAAAACAAATAATCACTAATATATATGTGGATCGTCGATAACCGATAACGATAGGTTAATATTTTTAAGATATCTACAGTACGAAAATGTTATTTCGTTATTTTCCATTGAAATTAAATCTTGTAGAGTGACTTAAGTA
This sequence comes from Drosophila willistoni, assembly GCF_018902025.1. Classification (NCBI taxonomy): domain Eukaryota; kingdom Metazoa; phylum Arthropoda; class Insecta; order Diptera; family Drosophilidae; genus Drosophila; species Drosophila willistoni. The sequence goes on from NW_025814052.1 coordinate 12,313,757, forward strand.
GCAACTCAACTGTATTTCACATGCATTACAAATTTAAAATCGATAAAAAGTGCTCTATGCCAACGTGTGTGTGTGTGAGAGAGAGAGAGAGAGTGAGTGAGTGAGAGACCAAGACAGAGACAGAGAAAGAGAGGAAAATGTGAAATGGCCAATGTAATCATCGAAATGAACAAATTATAAATTACCCATGAAAATGGTTTCAGGAACAGAGTGCGTACCAGTAGCAGGATTCACGTTTCATATATGCTATAAGTACATACATACATATGTACGTGCATGTGTGTGTGTGTGTGTGTGTGTGTGTGTGTGTCACTGGGTAAATAATATATTGATGGCAGACAAGGACAATTTTGGCTCATTATAAATTTCCTTAATTTTAATGCAAAATGGCCCAGTATGCATACATATGTATGTATGTATATATTATATCTGAGTATGTATGTAGTTGAGTGTGTGCACATTGTGTCGGTCTGTCTGTCTGTCCGCCTGTCTGCCTGTCTGTCTGTATCTGTGGCTGCAACTGAATGTGTCTGGGAATCTGCATCTGCAGCTGGCACAGTGCCTTACATTTAATGTCGAGTCCAAAAACCCAAACCCAAAGCCCCAACTCAACTCAACTCAACTCCAACTCCCAATTCCAATTGTATTCAACTGCAACTGCAGCAGCAGCAAAGTGCAAGACGCATTTCCTCAGGCAGGAAAAGTCACATCCATTCCTGCTCCTTCCTCTCACACTTTCCCTGTGGCTCTCCTCTTGGTAGGTAATCATGTTGCTGACAGCCGCCTCGTTGTATGTTAAATTGTTGCACGACAATGTGCCTCACCGCCAAAAAGTGGAAGACAAAAAAAAAGAACAAGAGAAAAAATGAAAGAAGAAAGAAAGCAAGGAGATGAACAAGAAGCTAGCAAAATGCACATGCCACGTAGTTATGCATATGTCCTGCATCCATTCTCAATACCTACTCTCTGCCCCACCCTGCCCTGCTCTCCTCTGTCAGCCTCTGCCTTCCTCCATGTTCATGTCCATGTCTCTACTCCTTTTCTGTCCTACTGCCCTGCCCTGCCCTGCCCTGGTTGGTGGTACGTGGTGTGCTGGCAATTCACAAATTGAACATACGAAATCATATTAGCTCCCCAACATCTTTGCTTTACTTTGCTTCCATCTACAGTTTTTCCAGAGTTGAATTCTTTTACCATCATGCTCCTCATTTTGGATAGTTTTGTTGTTGTTGCTGTTGATTCTCGTGTATGCCCAAAACACGTCCTAAACTCCTCCAGCCAGTTCGTCCAGTTCACTTCGGTAGAGTTCAGTTCAGTTCAGCTCAGTGCAGTTTAGCCCGCTGGCATTGGCCAATTTGGACAGTCGCTTGGTCGTTGGGTCGATGCGTCGGTCTGTTGGTCTGTTGGTCGGTCGGTCGTTTGGTCGGTGGTCCTTCTTGACGTGCTGCAGCAAAAACTTTTGCTCGTCTATTGATTTGCATTTGCATTTTTTCTCTATCTCCATCTCCATCTCAATCTCCATCATTCGCCTAATTGCTAAAACTCTAAAACAAAAGAAAAAAAAAAAAAAATGTAGCAAATTGAAAATACCCAAAAAAGAAAAAAGAAAAGAAAAACATGTTCTCAAAGACAAATTGATATAAATTTTACATTGAAATCTGTGATACAAATATGTATCGGCTATTGAAATAGTTTAAATCCGTTTCAAAAACAAAAGTCCATAACATAAAGTCATGACAGGCAAAAACACAAAAATACAAAAATGAGATGTGTGTAGTATGAATTAATAAAAGCAAAGAAATTTAATACTTTCGAATGCAAAATTTTCATTCGTTTGCATACATTGTTAAACTTTTACAAACTTTAAGCAAAGCAAATATCCTTACTAAAGGCAAGCGTTTTTATTTTCTTTCAAATTGCAATTTATATCTGCAGAAGTTTAACCTTTTACATAAAAGGATTTTTCCCCTTTCTTTGATTATGTTACTCACCAAGTTCCATATTTTTGCTCTTGAATGTCAGCTTAAATACGAAATATAATGATGATAACTTAATTGATTGTTTTTGATTTATTCTTTTTGCTGTTGTTCTTGGCTTTTATTATAAGCTGCTTTGAAAATGCATCTGCAGTTTTCATTTGAGGGATTAGGGAAAAGTCAATGGCTTTTCAGGGCATTCAATTAGAATAGTTAGTCAGTAATGATAGGATTTAACGCATAATACAAGTCAAAAAAGCAAAAAATAGTGACAAACTAATTGAAAGCATAAAAATTGAATGTAAAACTGATTAGCAGTTAGCATATGTACTAGCAATATAGTTTTTATTTATGAGGCCACCGTAAAATAAGGTTATTTGTATTCCAAAATGCATTAAAATTCGCAACTTTAAGGCAAATGAGTAATATTTTTTCGGGGGACTATCAGAAGCGAGCCAAATGGCCACGAAAATTTCAGTCAGCGTACCCGTTTCTCCTCCATCCACCCTTCATTTTGGCCATGGCCAATGCTAGAATACCACAAGCTACAGCTTTTGTATGTATTTGAAGTTATGTACTCATATATGTACATATACATATACATATTTATATGTATGTATATAAAGAGAGACATGTGTGTGTGTATGTGTGTGTGTGCATGTGTAAGTACATGGAACATGGGTTACCTGGTCTTGGTCGTGGTCCTGGTCCCTGGTTTTGATTCTGATTCTGGGGCTGGTCCTGCTCAATGCTGGATGCTGGTCTGGTTCGCTATCATTGCACAAGTGCGCAAAATTTTGGACTCAATTCACGTGCTTGGCTGCCAAAAATTTCTGTAGGTAGTCCTACACCCAACAGCCACCTACAACTGATGCGCCTTAAAAGCACAACCACACCACATCACACCACACACCACGAACTCCCATTTCGCCCCCAGTTCAGTTCTTGGCTCCATAAATTTGCACATTGATCGCCCTGTGGCGGCAGCGTCGGTTGCTCACATTACATCGGGTCTATATGTATTTAATTCGATAACGTCGGTGAGGGAGTACTCTTTTTGCAAGATTTTTGCTGCGCGAGTGAGCTACCATTCCCTCACCCATCTCCCCATTTCCCCACCTCTCCATCTCCCCACTGCCCCACTGCACCACAGCACCGCTGCCGTATCCACATTCTACCATTTCTACGTCCATTGCACTCTCAAGTGCAGTGAAATAGTTGTGAAACACTTTGCCAAAGATGAAAGATAAATCTGGCAGAGCGACAGAGAAAGACAGACCAAGAGAGCGAGAGGGAGAACGTGAAAGGAAAAAAGGATTTTGCATATTGCAAAACTTTAACCTCAACTTTAAATACGCAGACCAGTTGATCTAAAATGTTTAGCCTGGGTCTGCTGCTGACCAGCAGCAAATTGAAGTTTTGTGGTTTACGCATCATCCCCCTCCCGCCGGAAAAAATATACCTAAATATGTATATATAAAACATCCACCACCCTTTGCACCCTTTAACTCCCATTAGGCCATCAGGCCGTTCTCCTCTTATTGTGGCCATTAAAAACGCTTGATTGAGCCGACCTGCGGTGCTAGCTAAACCAAAAACCAAAAGACAGAACAAACAAAACACAGCAGCAACAACAAGAACAGCCAAACAAAGACGCTGTGCATAATTTAAATGTCCCCCCAAAAAAAAAACTTTTGCAAAGACCCCTTTTTTAAACATCAACAATCTCAACGGGCATATTAACTACATAAACAAGCTTAGGACACGCCCAAGATGTTAAGAAAAACAATCAGTTCCATATATATAATCATCAATTAAGTTTCAAAGTTTTATGTTTCAAAATGAGAGACAAAAAGTATTGAAATAAACAACTTTTTAAAGCTTTTTGAAGAGGTTTTTGATTAAAGTAAATTTTAAATCTATTAAAGCCTACAAAAAAAAAGCCCTGCAGGGTATCTTTTGTATTCGTATTGATATGTGGGTTTTTGTTCTCATTTAGTGTTTTATTGAGGTTTTCTTTTTGTTTTTCAACCATTCAGTTGGGAATGCCACTGGCAGGATGACGGTAAGAAAAGTATACGGAGAAGGGAAACGAAAGACGACCACGACGACGACGATGGCGATGGCGATGGCCTGACATGGTCTGCCAGTGTCAATAATTAAGTGCGAACCTTGATATAAACTTTTGTGCCAAACTTCCCGTTTTATCCTTTGGAGCAACTCCATTTTCATTTTGAAGCCGCTTTGGTGTTGACTTTGACATTGTTTGCCCTTTGCCGTTTGCTTTTTGCATTTGCCTTTCGTTTTGATTAAATTAAAAAGTTGCCTCACGAAACACCAACACTTTCTTAGAGTGGGCAACTTCATCTCTTTGCTTAGCTCTCCTTTTTTAGTACTGCCAACTCTAATTGTGCCTGATGGTTCTCTCTGATAGCATCGACAACAAAGCTAATAGATTTATCATGAATCGTTTCACAGTTGTTTTTCTTCAGCTTCATCTTCATCTTCATCGACGTCTGCTGACTTTTCATCTTGTTCTGGTTGGACACTTTTCACACTTTTCCAAGTCTACAAATAAAATTTTACTTTATTTTTCCTTCTCTCTCTCTCTCTCTCATTTTGTCTCTCTGTCCTCTTTTGCTTGCAATTCTTTGCATTTGTTAATTGAAAGCAAATGCAAACAATAATCCAAATGCCAAGATAAAAATTTTAACTTCAACGCCGCAAAGTATGCTGCTGTTAATTGCCAATTGCTTAGTAACGCTGCAACAGAAAGAGAGAGAGAGAGAGAGAAAGAGAAAGACGAAAGAAAGTGTGCTAAAGTTAAGGGATTATCCTTTATTCCATACTCTCATTATTAATTTGAGTCTGTCAGGAAAGCACTTTTACTTTGATTGATAGAAAGCTCTAAGGAAATTAATTTAAAATCAACTAGTTTATTTTGGTCATGTCAGAATTTTATATACACTATGAAAATTAAAATATTCTTTGTGGGTGATTACCCGAAAGATGAAACTGCTGCATTTTCCACCAAGAATTGCCATGAAAGATAGTAAAAACCTCTAGAATAAAAGTAAACATTCTCTGCATAGAAATTGAATCTACGTTTAAAATAATAATCCTTTTGGTACTTTTTGACGTTTTTAGGTCAATGAAACCTTAAAATGGTAATCAATGTTAAATTTACTTATTAAAATTTATTTCAAAAGCTTGAAAAAGTATTTTTAGGGTTTTTTGTATATAATTATGTCCACTAGCCTTTATTACTGATTCTTTCTTTTGGTTAATTTTTTTTTTTTATGTGAAGAATAAAAATACAAACAAGTTCTCTCTTACGAACTTGAATATTTTCTATTTGCTTAAATGCTTTGCCGATAAGAGAAATTTAATTTACAAAGTCATATCAAATAATTAACACTGATATAATTTAGATGGTTAGTTCTTATAGTTTTTTTTATGAGATAAGATAAGATAATGTCAAAAAGCAATGCCAAGACCAAGTCGAAGTCGTTATACTCTAACCATAACTGATCGTTATGGTTAAGACATTCGTCTCCACAAACTCGACAAACTGATAATGAGTTTTACCATTAAACTTAGTTGGAAACTGAGAATTTTGATAAGAGACTTATATAAATCTATTGACTATTTGATTATCTGACTCTTACGTCCATAAATATTGAAGGCTTAGTAATTTCCTTGACGAGTCTAAAACAAAATGTGTATAAATGCTTCGATCGCATCATCAAGCTTGTCCAGTTGCAAATAAACAAGAATATTAGGCATGTCGAGCTCGGTATTGCAAATTTTTGGAGTGCTCTGTGTGGCTGTGCTAGTGGCGCAGGTGGTGCAGTCAGCTCCACCCAATGGCCGTGTGGTTGGCGGAGAAGATGCAGTGAACAGTCAGTTCCCCCATCAAGTATCATTGCGTAATCGTGGCTCGCATGGTTGCGGTGGATCTATTATTTCACGTAACTACGTTCTCACCGCCGCCCATTGTGTGACCTATGCGGATGAAAATGGAGATTATCATGCCTCTCCGGCGAGTCAATTCAGTGTGCGCGCCGGCTCGAATGATCGTCTCAGCGGTGGCGTTCTGAAAGACATCATATCGATTACCGTGCACGAGGATTATGGTAACTTTTTGAATGATGTCGCCCTGCTGCAGGTGGAAAGCCCGTTCATCTTTTCGGACAGCATTAAGGCCATCTCGCTGCCCAGCCAAAATACACCCGGCAATGTCGATATCATCATCTCTGGCTGGGGTTTGGTTAAACATCAGGGGGATCTGCCACGATACTTGCAATATAACACACTGAAATCGCTGACATTTAACGATTGTGATGATGCCATCGGCTGGGGTGTCACCAATGGACTGTGTCTGGCCCATGAGGTCGACAATGGGGCCTGCAATGGAGATTCAGGTGGTCCAGCCACCTACAATGGTGAATTGGTCGGTGTTGCTGGTTTCGTTGTTGGCGGTTGTGGAAATTCCTATCCAGATGGCTATGCTCGTGTTCATTACTTTAATGACTGGATCAAAAAGAATTCAGACGTTTGAAAAATCAGTTAATTATAAAATATAAAAACGATACAAAAAAAAAAAGAAGAAATCTCGGATTATTTTTGATTGCGGAACCAATTAGAGAGGTAATAGCTATCTATTATCTTGTTTACAGTATTCGCATTTATTTTGAAATAGAGTAAATAATGATGTAGATAACATTAACCAACACTGTACAACGATAAACACGCTAAAAGGTATCGAAGCTACGTCATTCGATATCGAAGTGGAAACAGCTTGAAATTGAATTTTGATTTAAATGTAATATTTCTTAACAAGTTAAACTTATTATGAACGAAAGTATTTTACATCATAATAAAATAAATGCCAAAATTATTTAATTATTTAAATAATAAACATGTGTTTAGATTGAATGACATTTTGTCAACGTTATACTTAATCTGGCATTAAATATCTTTCATATACATGTACATACACATCTACATACATACATATGTATACATATATAGAAGTCAATACATTTTTGTGGCCCTTTTGTTTTTTGAATCTGCTGTTTGCCTGGGGTTGGGTTTGGTTTTCGATTTTGGTTTTTTTTTTTTGGGGTATTGGTATTGGCATAATTTATATTTTAGTAGCATTTTTATCGCTGCGCTCGGCACAAAATATTATAAAATATAATAAACAATGGCAACTCTTGTTGTCAGTTGTCAATGTTAGTCGAAATGTTTCTTTCAGCCTCCATTTGGTCTATAGGCGAGGCAGGCAGTCAGCCAGGCAGCCAGCCAGTCAGCTATCTTTACCAATATATATGTATGTACATATGTACATACATATGTACATACATATATGCTATAGTCTACCCTCTCCCCTAGTGCATTTTGCGTCACTTTGCGCGTTTTATTTATTTACGATTTTTGCGTGCGCTTCTCCTGGTTCGAATCGACTCAACTCAACTCGACTTTTTATTTATTCACAATTTATACGACGAGAGCATATAATAATAATAACAACAACAACAATGGGGCCAATGTTGTCATCATTATTATCATCATCGTCATTGTCATCGCCATTGTCGTTGTCCTCGTCGTCGTCGTCGTCGTCGTCATCATCGTTTTTGGCTGCTGTCAATGTCATCAATCATATCTATCTTTTAGCAGCAATTTTATGTAAATAATTAAAATAGAATAGAATAAAAAAAAAAAAAAATGCGAACCCATAGATACATATCTCTTTCTCTGCCTTTCTCCCGTTTTAGTCCGTATTTTATTATTATTTTTCTTTTGGCGCAGTCTACGATTATGAGTATTTGGATTACTGCAGTCGATGTCAGTGTTTAGATGTTTGAAAGAGATAGAGAACGTATGTTTTTTAGTCCTCGATTTGAAATCGATCACGTCAATTAAATTTCCTCACACCGTCAATAATCAGAGCCATTCATTTGTAGTTTACATTTCGAAGTAGCTACACACGTCCTTCATATGGACAATGCTTGTTTAGCACTTTGATGTTCGAAGCAAACTATTTCACAGCCAATTTCACATCATGCCAACGGCTCTAAACGTTTATCGCCACGAAAAGTTTTATGTGTATGGGTGACATTTGAGGAAATGTTCATTCTACTGCTATGGCCAGTTGATCTGCTCTCTATAATAGAGGAGAAAAGTTTACACACAAAAGTCACCATAAAAGTGTGGTTTGATCGATCCCAAAAGTAGGTATTTGTGTGTGAGTGTGTGAGTGTGTGTGTGGTTTTGTCGTATAGCAATTTGTCACATGAATTTATGCAATTCTCACAAGCCGCTTTTGGCCATGGCTACGATATTTTGTGACTGAAATTGGTAACGGGAAGCGCCAATTTTATTGAATTTTTGACTTGAAGCCATTTTACATTTTTAAACGGCTCGACCGAATGGAGCCTCGACCAAAGTTGGACTTGGTTATATACACACACACACACACACACACACGCAAATACAAATACACATTGAAGCAGACACGCAGATACGCAAATTGCAAGGGAGTGCGACTGTGAATGGGCCCAGTTTTTACCATTTAGGCGTATTTTGTTTTTCTTTTGCAATCTGTGTGTGCGTGGGTGTGTGTGTGTGTGTGTGTGTGAGAGTTTTATTTTTGTATGTGTGACTGCTGTTGCTGCTGCTGCTGTGTGTCTGTGCGTATGGAACATACAAACATGAAACGGAAATGAATTGAAATTTTAAAACCCACAGCTGCGGCCGCTTCCTGCGGCAAAAGTAGCACCCGGACAACACTTACAATTCGAATATACACGTCAATTTACATACGTACGTACATATATGTATGTACATATATGTGGACACACACACCCACACACACACACAATTCACACAAACGGCTGATATAGTATATGCATAGTCAGTATATCACTATATAGTCGACATATAAATATATATAAAATACAACAAACAACAGCATCAGCATTTCAGGGCTGGATTCTCTATTGTAGCGGGGTCCATTACCCATCGCACACACCTATAAACATCATTGTTCCTAAAGACATGTCTCATTTTTGTCAGTAATTTCATCTTAATTGTTCATTAAGTTGACAAAATGCACCTCATTGCACTTACAATTAGTTAATTACCCATGGAAAATATTTAAGCTTTTGCAAAAGAATAAGTTGACATTCGCTTGAATAAGCTAATACTTTGAAAACGGGTCATTTAGAAAGGCCGCGCCTACTTAAGCTCTACAAAGGATTGCATAATGTTTTAACATTTTTCTTGCTCTACACAGAAATTAAATACAAACTGCGCTTTGTTCGGCGCCTTTCCCTTGAATCGAAAGTCTAAATCCGGATAATGCAAAATGTTTCGTACTTATATTGTTGAGCTCTCACTACTTAGATGCATCTTTTGTGTATGTCGATGGCCGAATAAAATCTATCAAATGTTTAACTGTGTGCTAAAACTGAAGGAACAAACCAATAGCTATGGCTATTTTCCATCAAAGGATTAAGAGGAGGATAACTAAGATGTCTATTTTCTGTTAATGTACTCTTTGGCTCGTTTTGAAATTGTTGCTAACTATTGACTGTTTAATATTCGTTGCAGGAGAGAGCGCTTATGCCTCTTGGTATTTTATACTCTCTAAGCCCTTGCAAAGGTTGAAGCGTAAACAAATTGCTCAACTTCAAGTGCAGAGAAATCGTATCAACGATTGTTATACCTGCTCAATGAGCTTTCATCTTATTTTGTTTTCATTTTTAAGCTTAAACTTAAACTTATCATTATTATGCTCTTCTTGAACTTATCATTATTATGTTTATCTGTTACACTTATAATCCTTCTTCTCTAATAATACTGAATCGTATACGCATTATATCGTATTATCGTAACTGCATGCTTCAGCAGAGCAGATTCATATTGCGCGAATCATCAGGACAAACACTTCTGCTTGGGCGAAGTGTGAGTATAGGAAATCAAATTAATAACAATTAAATACTCTCACCCGTTTATATGGTTGCAGATGCAGCTATTTGGACTTTTCCTAAGCCATCGCAATACCAAGGTTCATGTGTTTGACGCCTTCATTTTAAACCGACAATTAGCTTATAAAAGAGCCAATATAAAACTTATGTATGCTACATATCCTTTATAATTTGCCTATATTAATAGAATCTCCTAAACATGTATTTAATATATCAAGTGTAATCATTGATACATGCTTAAATTCAAATAAATCATTCATGCAATTACTGTAAATATTTAATTAACTTTTAGGATAAGCTTAATATTCTGCAAACTTTTGCAATTCCGGGATTTTGCAATAACCAGGAATCTATGAAATCCTTTACTCTTAACATAAGTTTTTGAAACTGATGTTCCCCTTTTTTAAATACTTATTGTTAGTTCTTTAAACAAATGGAAAATTAACAAATGTTTCTGAAGATAATCTTGACAAAAGATTGTCCTAGTTTTTCGTTGATCTCTTTATAAGTTTATTAATGTTATCAAAATGGACCTGGACACATTTTGAATGCATTAAATGTAAAAATAAATAATTTGTTTCTTAACTCTAACTCTTGCGGACTTCTGTACAGATGTGCGTATACTTGATATCGAATGAGTTGACACATTACTGGCCTCAGAAGGCCAAGCTGAGATAGAATGGGAATCGCAAAATTTGAAATTTCCATAGTTTCTATGTTTATTATATACGATTAAAACTTTTAGTCCACACAACAAAGAACTTTTATCTACACAAACAGACACAGAGGCACTCATACATACATACATTGGTATATGTATAAGACAACGACTCGTACATGGATCTTTTTTAAAATCTCTGTCTGCAGTTTTTCAAGAACAACTGAGATCTAACAATAAGTAGAAAGTATCTAGCTCTAAAGTAAAAATAAGATCTTTCGTTTAAGGACTTAAAAACAAATTGAAATATGTATGTCGTCTTTTGATTGAGGTATAAATTAGTGTGGTTGGAAAATTCGCAGTTAAATATCAAAAATTACAAGAGCAATTCATCGTCAAATGCATCTGGGATAATTGGTGCTCACATTTAGATATATACATACATATTGTGTGTGTGTGTGTGTGTGTGTGTGTGTGTGTCTGTGTGCATCAGTTTGTCTGTGTGTTTCTGTGTATGCAATTTATAATAACAACAATAGCCCAACTCTGGTCACGTGCATATTCCCCAAGTCGCAATAACAACAAAAACAAGAGCAAACATCAACATGGACAACCTCTTGCCGTTGCTGTACTTCCTGCTCGCTCCTGCATCTTCCGTTTCACTTTCCCTGCCTCTGTTTTGTTTCATCCTTCACCTTTTTGCCGAACATTCTTGCATTGAATGCTGTTTGTTGTTGTTGCTGGTGTTATGACTTTTGTAAAAGCAAACATATTTCTGGCTCATATATGAACCCCCCCTCCAACCAGCCCTCTCCACATCCCTCTCCTCTAAGAAACATACACATTTAACCCAAACCAAGCAACCTACCACTTTTCCGCAATGACAGAGGAACAACTTTGACCGTAGCCTCTTGTTGTCTGTCATTATTCTTACTCTATAGTGAAATTTAGCTTGTACCGGAAACACATCACCACACACACACACATAGACCAGACACACACACATACGGAGAAACACAAGAAAAATATATAAAAGCATGATCTTCTTGGTTAGAGTATGCCAGATTCGTTGTGGTTATATATATTTACGGCTAGTTTCAGTCCGTCCCGTCCATCTACGTGCAAAGATTTTGGCAAAAGTACTTAGGCAGCCAGCCAGAAGTTGGCCAAGTTGGCCAAGTTTGGAGTTGCTCCCTGGTCTCGTGTAATAAAGGTAACCTTCTTAATTTGTTATGACTGTCATTTTGGGGGCAAAATGTATGTACATAGGTTGCGCGCTACTTGCCAACTGGGCAGCTGGACCCCACGGCCACTGAAAGAAATTGATGTTCGTTCCTCTTCCCCAATATCCTGATAGCAAACGAAAAAGAAACAAAAGACAAAACATAACAAATAATTTTCGGCAATGTTTTCTTTCTATTTTAAGCATGAGGAGTCCAAGAAAATGTGGCAAAATAGTTTATGAAAAATATGAAAAACACCAAAAAACGAGAAAATTTTCACAAATATTTACCACAAATTGAATTATGTATAAAATTCATAAGATACTTTATCGTTTTTGGATGTGAAACCTTAGGACAATCTAACAGATTTTTCGAAAAAATTTTGGCTTGGATTAGGAAAATATATTCCTTTGTTTATATATGATTCACCTTGTTCCTATTCCATGCGCAACTTTGCAATAGAAGTAATCTATCTTAATTTTGGTCTACTGAGTGAATTTTGAATACTTTTTCTCTCTGTGCAGACCAACAGAAAGGCATTCATAGGATTTGTCCTCCTGTCTCATTCGCGTTCTCTCCTTCTTTCTCTGTGTCTTTGATTTCGCTGGAGTTGGGCCTGAGGCGTTGGCGTTGGCTTGTCACTTTGCATTGGCTAAGGTTTTGTTGCAACATTGTTGCTGCTGCTGTTGTTGTAGTGGCATATTTGCATTGCGGTGTCATATCCTCATCTCGTCCTCGTCCTGCGATTTGCAAATGCGAAACAAGAGTGAAAGAGAACTTTCTGCATTGTTGGTTTTATTTCTTGCACATCTTTTTGTTTTTATGCAAAAACTTTGCTGTGTAGTTATTTTTGTTTTTGTTGTTGTTGGTTGCTGTTTTTTTTTTTTTTTTTAGCCATTTTGGCAGGTTTGAGTACAAGAAGTATGTATCTAAACTAAGGCAAAAACCAAACAACTCCAAAAAAAAAAAAAGAAACAAACTAAAAATAACAACTGACAAATAAACAAAACACAGAATAAGCTGGAAAACACAAGAGAATGAAAACAAAAAAACAAAAATGGGAACTCAAAGATTTGAAACGAAAGTAAATGGACATGAATCAAAATTAAACTTTGAAATAAAACTATTTATATTAAAATAAAGATATATACGCGATATACATATGTAGTAATGAGATAACCCAAAGTATTTTTAGAATCTGATTTTGGATCAATATTTTAACCTATGATCAATAAATGACGGGTTAATAAATATAACTAAAACAATGATTATTATGTGATATGATTTAAATGATTGGATTTTCATTTTCAGTATCTAAAATTAAAATAGTTGCAACAAATTTCAATTGAAAAATAGAAGCGAAACTGTTGCCTGAACTTTAGACATTTATAATGAGCATCTATAATATGCCTGGTCATCTCTCTGTCTCTCTATATCTTTCTCTTTCTGATTCTCATTGTGATTCTCCTGTGCTCTCTAACTCCCCTGTCTCTTGTTACTCATGATAATGGTGATGATGATGATGATTATGGCCAAACGATAGAAATGTTGCCCGTCGCGTGTTTATCCCAAGGCGACTGGCGGGATAAGGTCGCAGGAGTTTTGGGCTACCTACTCGTCCCTCGACAATGCCCAACCCACTCCATCGCCATCTCGGTCTTCATGCTACCAGTGACTCCATGCTACATTTACAAAGTGTTTGTGGGCCAAACATTTAAGCCCACGCGCTAAGCACACAAAAACATAATTTGTTTGCTTGTCATTTTGCTATAATACGCTGACAACAACAACAACAACAACAACAGCCAAATGAGAGAGGGAGTGCAAGGAGGAAACGTAAAAAAAGAAAACGAAAAGAGAAAATCAAGCAAAAATACTAATAAACGCTCCTCGAGGGGCTCCCCAACCGAAGGAAAAACTCACGCTCACCACTAATGTGTTTTAATTTTGTTAAAATGCTCCAAAGAAAACACATTAAAACTGAATGAGACAGGCATGCTAAGGCGGGAAAGTGAGTGAAAAAGACAGAGAGTTTTCACGACAGAGACAGCGAGAAGAAAGCTGATTCTGGAAAGCGCTCAAAGAAAACTTATATATATATCTAAGCACTAACTTTGATAGCAGAAAATAAAACCAAAATCCAAAACCGATAACAAAAAATGCTAAAATCGATTGCCAATAACACTTCAAACTCGATAATGAAAACTATTGCCCATCGCCAAAAAAGTGATCAAGTAACGACAATCGAATTCGGAAATAACTAAGGTAAGGAGAGGGTAAGAATTAATAGGCAGAAATCTTTTTATTATCAGTTGGATGTTCGGTTTTAAAGAGATTAAAGTTTTTCAATCAAGAATTTGGCCTACACTTACTTTTATGTTAGGTTCTCTGGCTTAGTTAATGAGGTAGAGAGAGAGGCGAGAACGCAGCCCCCTACCTCTAACTCCATGAATGGACTTGGCTAACTTGCCTCTGGGTAAGTGTGTGTTTGTGTGCTTACTGAGCATAATGAATGTGCTTACGAATTGGTTATTATTTTTTGGGGGCATACCCAGGAACGACATGGGAAATGGGATACAGGACACAGGACACTGAGCCGTAGCAAGCAGCTTTTGTTTGTTTGTTTGTTTGTTTGTTTGCTGACCTGCTACAAGAGCAGCAAAAACCAAAAAACCAAGAGACGATGAAAAGAATAGAAAATTGAGCGCAAAATGCTTAACAAATATTTTATGACTTTGAAGTTCAAACGCTTAAAATGTTGTCCTTGTTGTTGCTATTGTTGGCTGACTGTTGTTCTTGTTGCTGGTAAATTACCCACAGGACAAACAGGACGTCGCAGGAAAAACTATTTTCTCTGAGCAGCACATGCCAGAGAGGGGGCAAAATAAGAACGAGTAGCATATTTCTGTGCTGCTGCAACCACCAACAACAAAAAAATAAAAGTAAATAATATGTAAGAAAAACCCAAAAAAAAAAAAAAAACAAAAACGAAAGGGGAAAAAATAAACCAAAAATTGTTTGAAATTCCTAACAAAGCATTTTAACAATTTGCTGACATTATAACGGGCGACAAGTTGAGCGAAGTCAATAAACTGTTAACTAACAAAAAGCCAGGAAAACAAAATGCGCCAAAGTGAAAAAAGTGCTGATAGTAATAGACTGGAAAGACGTGCATCAATAGCGCTTCGGTCAGCGAAAGAAGGGGAATACCCGCCTTCTCTCTCACTCTTTCTCTCACTCACATACATGTACTATATACAGGATACACAGGGATCTGCTATGGATTGACGAGAAAAAAGAGGACAGAAAGAGAGGAAAGTTTTTAACAAAAATTCCTGCACCAACGGCTCCTGCTTCAGGTCCAGGTTCTCGTCGTTCTTCTCCTGCCTCCCCTCCTTCTCGTTTCCTTACCGAACATCCAAAAAACACATTGGCAGCTGGCAGCATAAACGGCATGAAACTTCATTAAAGCGATAAAAATCAGAGCCGAGGTGGCATCTTTTCTTCATCCCCCCTTCCAATCCTCGTCATCTCAGCCAATTGAGAGAAAAGTCGAACATCATCTACTCTCTCACATGGGTTAAGAAAACAACGACAACAACACCGAAAAAAGGGTCGAAAATGTCATTTTGCTTAGCACACTTAACCCACATTGATTAGGTGTACACGATATCGATTTAGTCGGTTCATTTGAATTTTCGATAATAACAAATTCCATAAAATTCGCACTCCATAAAGGCAAACCAAAAAAAAAAAACTCAACCAAAAATAATAATAACAATAAAAGTGTTAACTAGCATTAAACAAAATACTGCTTGGCTGCAAAAAAATCAAGAGATCTGCACAGATTACATATGTCTATGTCTATAGAACTTTGTTAACCATATAACGAAGGGGATAGGAATATCATGCTTACTCATATGAAATGTTTGTTTAGTTCGAACTTCTCTCGAATATTGTAAAGATAAGAAAAGAAAAGTCACAAAAATTTCTTATATACATTGACATTGTTTGATTATATTATTTTATGATTAAGTATTGTTTTTTATTTGAAAGCGCACATATTATCTCTAATACCCTTTTGCTGCAAGAGTATAAAAAAATCATCATGGCATCAGCCGCAAAGTATGCAACTCGAAAGTTATTAAAACTCTTCTTGTTTATGGCATAGCGTGCCGAAAGAGAATGACAGTCAGATGGACACAGTGAGCGCGCGAGAGAGAGAGGGAGAGAAAAGAGAAAGATAGAGAGACACACACAGACACAGTGTGTGTTCTTTGGCCCCTTCTGGTATGCAACAGTTTTTGCTGATTATGTTACCAAAAAAGTGAATAAAGGATATGGCTCCTGCTGTTGATGTTATTGTTGTTGGCTGTTGTTGTTGTTGTTGCCGTTGATGGATTTATGACAAATTTCATGTATCTATGTATACATACGTGTGTCTTTGAGTGTGTGTGTGTGTGTTTCCAGATTGTGTGGGACTTAACATTGCAGGTGTTACATGGACACCAATTGTTCTATTGTCCTGGACATTGATAGACATAAGGCAAAGACAAAAAAGAAAACAAATTGCATTCCTTATTTGGGAAAACAAAGCACAATATCCAGCAAGTCTATTTCCAATTATCTTAATCGTCATGATCCCTAAGAGAATCTATAGCAAAAGTTGCCTAAATTGAATGAAATTTCAATTAAGCAAGATAATAGAACAGCAGCAGCTTGAAATTGAAAACTTGCAAAAAGAACGGGTTGAATAGGGACGTTGGTGTAATAGTAGCTCTATAAAATCGTACATCTTGGTTCTTAATGCCCTATTACAGAAACTATATGCACATGTGTGATAATATATTTGTATGTATGTATATACTAACTATTTCTGTTGTATCTTATTTGGCCATATCATTAACAGTTTCTAGCTACTGCTACTGCTTCTTGGTTGCCTTTTGTTCCCCTGGGGTGAGCCAACGTCCGGTGCAAACATAAAAGAAATCAGCTATTTTGATTGAGCGCACACACTAGATAACATAGATTCATAATTACGATAGACAACGAAAAGAAGTCGTCGAAGAAGAAGAAGAAGAAGAAGGCAAAATGCACAGTCCTAAAAGATAAGCAATTGCTTAGTTCTCTCTTTCTCTTCATTCCCATACCCCAGACCTTACATTTCGCCTTTGTCTGAATTTTTTTTTTCGTTGTTCGACGTTTTCTGGGCGAATAAATCTCACAGGGAATGGTGGGGTGAGGAAGGCAGGCAGCGATGCCTTCGCTTTCGCCTTCGATTGGATAGCCATGTCAGATTGGTCTTGGCCTCTGTGGTGGGTGGTCGCAATCAGCGTTTGCTGCTCTTAATTGATATCGTTTGGCCATGATTTTAATTGAACCCAGTGGTTGGCCATCATAAGACACTTGAAAATTATGATATTCCATTCGAAATGGATGACGTTCCATCATTCGCAATCAAAACAATTACAAAAAAACAGCAGTAAAACAAAAAAATTTAATACAAGATGTTATTAAATTTTAAGTAGAAATTAATTGGTATTCTTAAAAAGCGATAAATAATTTTGGCAATATTATTAGCTGATTCCTTATAATAGGACCTCATTTTTATTCTAACTACAGAAATGATCGAAGAATAGAATCGAAAATAATGATGATATGAGAATAATGCATTTGAGAACAACCCGAACTCAATTAGCTGGTAACAAAACTATGTAATTCAGGAACACCTTGTTTTAAGGATCATCAGCCATACATAGATATGTGTGCATGAGTGGACGTGTATTAATACATGTGTACGTGTGTGTGTTTGTTTGGCAAGCCATTAATTGGATTATCTATCGTCAACAAAAAAAAAAAAGAACGAAAATAATTATAATTATTATGATTTCGGTTTTTTTTTTTCAGATGCTCGCATAAAATGCCACAAAATAAAAGATACAAAACGAAAAACAAGACAAAAAAAGGCAAAAATTAATTAAAAATTATTATCTTGTGTGTGTGTGTGTGTGTGTGTGTGTGTGTGAAAGGAAGGCCAATCAATCGATGGATGGTTGAATGGAAAGATGAATGGAAGGATGTATGGATAGATAGATGGATGGATGGATGGATGGATACATATATGGATGAAATGATACCACTACCATGCCTGCTCGTCAACTTTGCATTGAGCCTCAACCACCCGATGCATATGTGCAAGTGCAAGTGAGTGCACACACGTGCAAGTGTGTGTGTTTGTGTGTGTGTGTCCGGCCATCAGCTCACGCTGAGTGTGTGTATGTGTGTGTTGGTCAAATGTGCATTTGACATTTTCGTTATGTTCCCTGAGTCAAAAGCGGGGGGAACAAACGTGCGCCATTTAATGCCACCATGTGTGTGTGTGTGTGTGTGTGTATGAGTATGTTTACGTGTGTGTGCGTGTTGTTGGCGATGGTGTTGTTCCTGGTGTCCTGATAGCCATAGTCATATGTAGTCCTGCCACACTATAAACGGTTTTTGCTTTTGCATTTTCCATGAAATTTCTCAAAATTTTGCGCATTTGTTGAGGTTGGTTGTTATAATTTAGTTGGAAATTGCTGTCACACCCATACACACACACTCGCCACAGACAGACACAGTCAATGCGACCGTGGCAATGTTGTTTGTATAGTAAATTAACCCATTAACCCCACACAAATAAGTTGACAGAAAAGAAGTTATTACTCTTATGTATTTTTCCTATTCCTATTCCTATTCCTATTCCTATTCCTATTCCTATTCCTATTCCTATTCCTATTCCTATTCCTATTCCTATTCCTATTCCTATTCCTATTCCTATTCCTATTCCTATTCCTATTCCTATTCCTATTCCTATTCCTATTCCTATTCCTATTCCTATTCCTATTCCTATTCCTATTCCTATTCCTATTCCTATTCCTATTCCTATTCCTATTCCTATTCCTATTCCTATTCCTATTCCTATTCCTATTCCTATTCCTATTCCTATTCCTATTCCTATTCCTATTCCTATTCCTATTCCTATTCCTATTCCTATTCCTATTCCTATTCCTATTCCTATTCCTATTCCTATTCCTATTCCTATTCCTATTCCTATTCCTATTCCTATTCCTATTCCTATTCCTATTCCTATTCCTATTCCTATTCCTATTCCTATTCCTATTCCTATTCCTATTCCTATTCCTATTCCTATTCCTATTCCTATTCCTATTCCTATTCCTATTCCTATTCCTATTCCTATTCCTATTCCTATTCCTATATTTTTGGTGTACTTTCTAGGGTTAAAATGGATTTTTACCCATTTTCAATTTAATTTTGTACTCATAGGATCAGTTTTTTAGGCTTCCCTCCTTTCCATTCTCCGATCTCCGCTCTGTCCTGTGCGCCTTCGTCCTGGTCGTCCTGTCTCTGGCCATTTGCCATTTGCCAGTTTGTTGATAACATTTTTGAGCGCAAACTGTAATTTTCGGGTAGCCAACAAACGCGAATTGCGAATTGGATTGCGGCTTATAAGCACGTTTATAAATTACTGATTCGTCTCTCTGTGTGGCAGGATTTTATGTCAGCAAATGAATAAATTAAATATTCTCCCTCCCTTCTCTATCTACCTCATGCTCTTGCATTAAGTTCTCCCTGTCTGTTGCATTAATTACGTGTTTTTGTATACAATTTCAGATATACCCTCGATAAAAAATGTTTCACTTATTTATTTTGACAATCATCACAAAAAGGGAAAATGCAGTCGACCTGAGTCCCTTCAATGGCTCGGCTAATAGAAATTGGGAAACTTTAAGTTAGGGTATCGCGTCGTCGATGAGAAGCTGCACCTCTCAGGCAGCATTTGTGTAGTCTTTTATTATTGGCAAATTCAATTTGCTTCCTTTTCTAATTAATTTGGAATTTCAACAATTTCGTGCCAAATAATTACAATCATCATAATAACAAAAATGATTTCCTAATTCCCAACCAATATCAATAACATTGTGGGACTTATCATGAATGGCCTCTGACCGACTCTCTGCCAGATGCCGAATGTCATGTTATAGAATTAACACAAAAAAAAAAAAAGAAAAAAGTAAAAAAATTATTCGGCTGATTGCCTGCATTAATTTTGATACAAAATATTAAATATTTTGTGTGCTAAATGGAGCAGAAAACATTTTTTTAAATACACTCGGAGTAGGGATGGAAATAAGCGGATTTTTTATGTTTATTTCAGATCTTTATATTTACATAAACATGTGTGCACACACATACATACATACATACATATGCATATACATACATTTATGAATGTTCATCCATAGTCAGCTCTTGTGTTTAGCCTGAAAGTGGGGGGAATTGCAATTTGTGTGTAGATTTGTTAGTTGAGTATGCTCTTCAGAAGCTTCACTCATTGAATTGACACTCAGTACATTTGCATTTTATTGAAAATAATAAGGATATTATCGTTGACTTAATAAGCTGATTAAGGATAATGAGATTTACGATTGAGATTGTTATATAAACTCATGGAATGGTTTCATATTTTATTTTTTAAAATCGTTAAGACTATAATATCATGCACTTACCTAATGTTGTATTAAGTCTCCCTACCTTTCCTGTAAGCGTTCTTCTTCCTTTCTTTGTTTTATCTTAGTTTCTATTAGCTTATATCATGAGAATTTGTTAAATATTTTGATTTTTAATTGAAAATAAGTATTAATAAGACGTGCTGAAGTTATCATCTGATTACTATAACCTCCACCACTATTTCAGCTAATCAAGTATACGCAGGGGTGGTCCACATATATGTCATACTAAAACTACATAAATACATATATGCAATTTCGATTCATGGACTTTGTTTTATTAAAAAATTCTTGTATTGTCAATCAATTCCAATACGTTTTCAAATATAATACAATAGAAATACGTGAACATTTGTTCAATAGAAAATCTGTGAATTTTAGTTGACCTAAAAGTAGGTTATGCAAATTTGTTTTATACCTTAACTAATAAAAGTGCACATTCGCTTTGACATAACTTACCCTTGATTTGATTTGCTTTTCCAGTAATGTTTCTTCTAATCTAGTTTTTTTTTTTGATAGACGTTAATGAAATCATAGTCAATCTCTTTACTATCACTAAAAGTTTTGTATTAGATTCAATTAGCTACTAAATCTAGATTTAAGGGCATACAAATTTCAATATTTGCAATAATTTCCTTTTATTTTCACTTTGAAAGTAAAAATCAATAATAATAATAACAATTGTTATTAAACAAACGTGAAAAGAGGGGAAACAAAACAAAAAAAATAATAACAACTGAAACATGAAGCTAGTTAAATTGCATATAATTGAAAATGTTTATAATGCAGAACAAAAAAAAAAAAATAAAAATAAAATATATATGTATAAAAGAGGAAGAGAAATGGCAATGTGATATAAATATGAAATAAAAACGAGGAATTCAAATGGAAATTAAATTAAATCGCAGCGCAGTGCTGCAGCAACAAAAATAAGCGAGTGAATATCCGTTTTGAATTTTGTGAAATTTTATATCCTTCCCGCTCACAATACACACACAAACACACACACACACACGCTGAGACACAGCTGAGCTGCGGGATGGAGTATCGCATCGGGGAGTCATCATTAAATGGGGCATATGCCCCAAGCCCAATAACCGATTAATAAATATGCGAAAATTGTATTTTAATGCCTTCCTCTGCCGGCTCCTAGTATTGCTGCATTTTCTCTCTCTCTCCCAATTTTTGGCCATTTTTGTGTTTGCGAATGTGCGAATTTCCTAGCATTTGGTGAGTTATGACCTGGCTTTATGGCCAAATGAATGGAGAGTTGGCAAAATTGGCCGCAAATCGTGCGAAAATTTGCACACGAACACAAAAACAAAACAAAAGCAAAACACAAACACGCAGACCCACACACACACATACACGCATACACACAAATAGCATTAGCCAGGAAAAATCAATTAATTTAAATTTTTATTACATATATGTATACACAGATGTACATATGTATGTAGTATGTATATATGTATTGTACACATATCTACATCATTTTTGGCACACTTGAAAATGCTTCTTATGATTTATGCGTTCAAAAATGGCTTAGAGACGACAGACAGACAGACTTTCTTTGGCCATAAATACATACATACATACATTTATATGTATGTATATACAGGGTCAACCATAGGAAGCTTCTTAATAAATGCCAAATGCTTAAACATATTTCAAATTTAAAGCGTCTCAGGTGCAATTTTCATATATACTAAGAATTAGGTGTATATTAACTGAACAAAAGAAACAAATTCTATATGAAAAATCTTTTAACAAAAAGTAGAAATTCTTAATTCTCTATGCATAACAAACGAAGCCAAAAGAAAAAGTTTTTCTCTTTTTATAATTCCCGATATGTAAATAAATAGGTCATCGGCCCCCCAATAATTTGCCCCTTCCTCTTTTTCTCTTTTTTGATAATTTTGTGTGTTTTTTTTTATTATACATTAGCACTTTTTGAATGGCAATTAAGTTGGCCAGATGAAAAACATTTTGGCCCCACTTGAAAATATATTCAACACTCGACTCTTCACTTGCTGAACTCACTCGACTGTCGCTGTGGGAACTCAATTTGCACTTCATCTGTCAATTCTCTTTAATTGCTAATTGATTTTAACCATATGCAAATAGATGATTCATAATTTAATTGCTCAATAGCGATTGTCAGGAAGCCCTTACCAATAGAAGAAGATAACGAATAAGAAGAAGATGAAAAAACAACAAGAAATCATTTTCAAGTGTTTTGCAGCATAAATCTTAATGTTGACCTCGAGAGGGATAGACAACGAGTGGCCAATGGTAAAAGAAAATATACAAAATTACCAACATATTTTCTCTGGTTCATTGGCATTAAGTGATTATACTTTAAATGGGGAGGGTGGTGGGGGTTGGCTGGACGAGTAAGGGCGACTGGCAGCGCTCTAAACTTTATTAATTTTAATTAAAAGCACTACACACTCATTTTGAGGGTTGAATGCTTTCCATTTTTGCATTCCCTGTAAACTAATGGGACTAAAAAGTTTGTCTATTTACACTGAACCATTTGGTTTGGCCATAGACATCCAGAAAAATCAGAAATAAAGAGTATTTAACTAAAAGTTAGTAGTAAATGGAGAGTTATACTCTCCCGTTTTCTTACTCCCAATGCAGGGTATTTGCCTGTCGACTCTCAGAGGTTTGTTTCGCGGGATTTTCTCTCTATGTTCTTGCTTTTTTTTTTGTGTTCATCGTTTTTTGTTGCTTCTGTTGTGTGCGTGACCGAGTCTCCTGGTCATGCTCTTCTTATCTCCTTCACTCCTGCTCCTTCTCCTTGCTAGACCCTCTTGCCTTTTACTTTTTATAAGCCGCAGAACGCGTTTCCCGGCCAGCAGGCGGTGCAGTTAAAAACAAGAAAAGCTATCAAAGAAACTTCATCCTCGACCAAACATCCAAAAAAAAAAGACAAAAACTTAAAAGATCCCTTAGAAAATTAAATTCAAAACGAATTGGAAAATGCCCTCAGTAAGCATTAACCATGAGTTACTTAAAATAAATAGTTAATTACTCTTTACTCTTAAATATTTTAATTAATTACTTAATGAAATTACATTAAAATTCTTATTTCGAAAAAAAAGAAATAATAAATTCATGATTTCTGTAATCTGAAATCATTTATTTATTATGTTTTGTTAATTTATTAATAAAACGAATTTTAAAGCCAGCAAAATTGTTGAAACTTATTGAAAAGGAACGAAAATGTTTAGCTGCTTAAGTAATTATTGCAAGATGTAATCTGGGTAATTATTTAGAAATTTGGTTCAATGTATAAATTATCTTGACCTACTTAAAAAATAATTCAACTTCAAAAACATGTTCTTTTTCAGTTGAGATCATCAAGTTTTCAATTAAAGTCTATGACTTTTTCTCTCGCCTAACTTCTCAGTTTCCAATTCTTTTTCTCCGTCCATCTCTCTCTCTCTTTTTCTCTCTCTGTTTCTCTGTAAGAGATGGGGAAACTTTAAAAAAATCTGCGGCAAAATCAGTTGGTCCAAAAAGGCGTAAGCTTGCATACTTGCTACCCTCTGGCTCACAGAATTCCGTTGTCGAGTTTCTTGTTTATTGTCCTGACGCAGGGCAGAGGACCATAAAAACCTCAAGGTGCGATGGGCAATGGAGCAAAAGGGGAATGGAGAATGGTGGCGATGGTGAAAGGGAATGGGAATGAAGATGGAGTTGCCCTCCCTGCCATGAAAAACGTTTATGTAAATGCTTAAAGGTCTATATATATTTATATTTTGTTTTTCATTATTATTAATTTTGTTTTTATACATATACATACATACATACTCGTACACCTACACACTTAAAAGATATAAAAATTGGCCTAAATGTCTAAGGTGTTTGTGGTGGGTTCACTGCTTGAACTTTTTGCTGTTAGACCATGCAATGGTCCCAGCAGACTTAAAAGAACAGGCAATAGAATCAAGCCATGTGCTGCTCCAATTAATACAATGCCCAAATACATGCGGAAATAGAATATTTGAAAGACTTGAGAATTAGAGAATGCCAAAACGACAATGCCAGCGAACTTGGTTAGCGTTATGCCCGATAGGACACTACTTCCAGTCACATTTAACGATTGTATGGCTCTCTGTTGGGCTGTGCCCGTGGCCCTTTTAAATGATCGCACTATGTGGGCAACGAATTCGACTCCAATGCCCACGCAAACGACCAGATTGACCAAGGAAATGGCATTCAGTGTTATGCTCCAGGCCCACATCATGCCAAACATATTGATTAATATGCAGATACACATGAATAGCACAATTAAGGCGGAGGTGATATCCAAACCAGTGATCAATAGGGTAACAACAAATATGGCCAATAGCGACAGGCCTAGCGAATACAGGGTATCATTCCAAATGGTCAAATATTGTTCATAGTATATGAAGAATATGCAATATGGAAAGACTTCGGCATCGACACCATTCTCCTGGAACATGGCATTGATTTCATTGGCTATGCGTCGCACTTCACGCAACTGTGAATAGAATTGTATCGAGGTGGTCGATGTGGTTGAATATTGCATGAAATATGTGTCCTGTACGGAAGCGATGCCCTCATCATCTAATGTATAGATCACAGCCTAGAAGCAAAAGCAAAGGGAGAATATTGTATTAACCTAATCATCCGATTGACCATTTATTTTGCTCACATCTGCATAGGCCGCTCTACCAGCTTTGGCACATTCGGCATCAGGTAGGTCAAAGAGAAAATATGACACATATTTGTTAAAAGTTGCCTCATCTGGCCGTAGACCATCCTCGGTGAAGGATCGCTCGCAGGGCAAACAATCTTCGCTCTTGGAATCTGAAATTATCAGAGATTACATACAGAGATACATTCAGGTTCAAGAGTCTCTCGTTTCTTTGTCATACTTACTGCTAGCACAGAATCCTCCGGTTGTCACATTATATTTACAGCAATCGCTTATCGCCAGCCAATCAATGTAATCATCTATCCATGACGATGCCGGTCGGGCAAGTGCTGTGATTTCTGGATAACGTGACTGTGTATACAATTGAACGGACAATGAGTTATTATTGCACTCCACGCCACCGCAAACGAGATTCTGATTGACAGGCTGGGCATAATCTATGCCAGGTTTCACTACCCAATAGACCGGAGCACCCATGGCCAAAAGGTCGACCATATAACGGAAATATTTCACAACATGAGAATCCGTAGGCATAGACAATTCCTGATCCAGACCGGGCTCGATTGAGGGTGCCACCATAAGAGATAGGCATGTGATAATGGTGAATGCCAACAAAACGATCACCTTAACTGGTCTGTAAATTATTTGGAAATTACTTTATAGGTCAGATGGTCTGAATGATTGTCTCGCTATACTTACTTTGATAGCAAAAAGGGTGTGTAAAAGTTCTTGAACAATTGCTCCAATAATCCAACCTCTTTTGTGTGCTCAACTGTCTCCGTATTCATATCAAGTTGACGATCCTTTTTCTGATCCTTGCTACGCACACAGCACAACATATCCAAACGTCCATCCAAAAAGCGCCGCTCATCGATTGCCATGAGGGCAACGAATGCGGTAATTTGAAATAGAAAGTCCAATAGAATGGCAGCTGCCGCATATTGAGCAAATGTCTTGACGGCTGGCATATCGGAAATAGCGCCAATTGCAAAGCAGGCAAACTCACTGCCCGCCGTCTGTAGTATCGATGGACCCACTTGGCCTATTGCCTCACCAATCGCCTCATGGGTGGTGGCAAATCGCTTGTGGTCCAATCTCTGATATGTGTGCACCATAATGAATATGTTATCGACACCGACAGCTAGCACCAAGAATGGAATAACCTCAATGGCCAACATTGTGGTGGTAATGCCCACATAGCCCCAGAATCCCAAACTGCATAGAACCGATGCCAAGACAATGACAATGCCACCAATGGCCAGCATAATGCGTGAGTGTTTCAGGAAGGTGCAACAACTGCGTATGTGACCCAATGCAACGGCCACGTAAAGGAACATCACCAGATAGCTAATCACAACAGTGCCAACCTCACCCTCGGACAGTTCCACAATAGCATCCTGTATGGAACGCTCTGTCGAAAAGGCTATATCCAAACGCTCGCTCTCATATGATTTGAGAAAGTTGACAAAACGTAACTCCCATGCCTTCGCCGGCTCGATCTGGGACTCGTCAATGTAGTTCTTGCCCAGAAAGGTGAGAACCAAACCGGTGGCCAGCATGTAATCTGGATCATCGCCAACATCCACTGCTGGCATTCCACCGACGGCAATGCCCGGTTCAATGGGTCCGCCATAGGAGCCAAAGCAATCCTCCATCATGGGTACACTGCCGAGAACCAAAATAAAATAATACATCACAATTCATTCAGTACTGAAAAGCAGAATTAAAGTCATACCGCAAGCAATCCTCCAGCTGATTTAGATAATTGATCGTATAATTATTGGCATCGACATATGAGCTTTGGAATCTGGACATATCACTTTGAAAGTAACCGTAAATCGATTGTATAAGGCAATCATCTATTGTCGCCGTCTGCCCAGCTCTTAGAATGGGTGCATAGCAGATTTTTTCCAGACCCTCACCATCCTCCTGGCCCAATTGCATAATAGCTTCCTGTAGTTCGAAGACCTCTTGTAGGAAACTCTGCTCAAATGCCGGCCCAAAGGTGAGTAGACCACTGGTTGCCTCGTGAGTGAACTGACCAATCGATAGCAAAAGAAGTAATAAAACGAAATCTGAGAGATACATTATGAAACTTACACTGCTCTGATTGATGGCCTTCACAAAGATCTGATTGGTGCGATAGAATGGACCGAAATGTTGATCGAAATAATCCTTCTCAATGCGCGTTTGACTCTCCTCGCCGGCCCACAATTCCACCGGATCTGTGGTGATACTCATATAGATCATACCATAACCCAAGCCGGCAATTGTCCAAGAGCACAGAGCCAACACCAATACGGGATGTTTGGCACAGAAAGTTCCCCACCAGCGAAAGCCGAGATATAAGAATTCACCATATAATGTTGGCATACAGACATTGGGCGGAGCACGACGACCCAAAGCACCCCAGCATATGAGGCCAGAGAGTAGAATGCCCACAATTAGGCCCACAATGAATGTGATGCCATAGAGACCGGCTACTTGCCAGGGATCCTCGACCCCTGTCGGCGGATCGGTTAATGGACACGATTCAGCACAATCTATGCAAGCACATGCATAATTATCCTCATATCGTTCGCCACAATCCAAGGGATACATTTCCAAATAGATATCCTCATTATCCTCATCGGCATCCGCCAGCCACATATAGTTAATCGTAAATGGGACATAATCACTGGCCGAAGCATCGCCCATGAAATTATACCAACGACGATAATTACAGGTTTTGGCATTATATGCCCCACAACCCAAATCCATGGCCGGCCGCCCGGTTTGCGGATGCTGTATGCTGGCACAACTATTGTATATCCTTTCGACCGTATTATCGACCAGTCGATAATCGATATGTTCAACGAAATCCACACCGCTCGGATTGGTGTCG
This sequence comes from Drosophila willistoni, assembly GCF_018902025.1. Taxonomy (NCBI): domain Eukaryota; kingdom Metazoa; phylum Arthropoda; class Insecta; order Diptera; family Drosophilidae; genus Drosophila; species Drosophila willistoni. The sequence continues at coordinate 12,341,752 of NW_025814052.1, forward strand.
TTGTAGGCGGTAAGGAAGAGCGTATGATTTTTCGCACAGGTCATGGCGCATACAGTGAGTCCCATATTTTTCGTACACGTCGGACAACGCGAGTAGACGCCATCGGCCTGCGTCAAGCCGGCATCCATTGTGGCGATTTGTGCTGCATCGCAGCAAAGTTCTAGCTCTTCATCGCCATTCTCACCTTTGTATTCCTTGTACAAGGTGGGGCAACGCCGGGCGAAAGTCGCCTCCGCCTCGGGATCGTTTAGGGCACGCGCTGGCCGTGTATCGGCCAGATTTTGCCAATGCTGTCCAATCATATGACTTTGACCATACCAAATGCAACCCAATTTCTCCTGTTCATCCTCATTTTGACTGTACGCCAATTTAATACGTAGCACCACCACGAAACCTAATAACCACAAGGATCTCATCTTTCTCTATGTTTTTTCTCTCGCAAAACAAATAACAAGCCGAACCAAAAAAACAAAAAGTAAAGAAAAACAAAACAAAGAAAAAAAAAAAACCAATTAGCAACTGCAACAGTAGCCAACGGCAGCGTGCCACCAACTGATGTATAAAACCCTAAATGAAGTCTACTTTCCGTTTTATTTTTTGACGTTTGTGGGTTTTTTTTATTTTTTTTTTTTTTTGGCTATCTGCAATAGCGCGGTGAAGTGGTGCAAGGGTTTGATAAGAACAATTTTTTTTGTTCGATTTTTGACGCTTTTAGGCTTCGGGGCGTGAAAAAGCGAAAGGTAGTGTAGCCGGAGCTTATCTCTAGCAACTACTACAGCTAACCATTTGGGCTACTAACCGACCCATAGATAAGCCGTTGGCGTTGTTCAATCGGATTTTCGAACTAACAATGTGTGTGCAAATATGGCTAATCGATGTATTCGTTACACTACAAGAAATAAAGCAGTCAATTTGGAGAAAATAGAATTCGTTGTATCCTGAATTGCTTTAATAGTCTTTATCAAAGTATATACTAAAATAACACGATCTCAAGTAAACACAAATTGTGCATTCAATAGCTTAAGCCTGACTGTTTGATATTGATCTGAAGCCGAGTTTAAAATTGAGCTTAGCTGAGAAATCTGAGAAAGACTAAAACAAGATTTGAATAGTGACGAAATTCAAGAATATAGAAAACAAAGTCACAAAATATTTTCCAAAGTGTAACAACTATTATAAATGTTTGTGTTACTAATGCAAATTCTGAGAATTTATATGATTTGTTGGAACTCTATAAACTTGTGTGCTTATATCCTCAATATTCTGGTGGTCATCTTCATTGATATGCCGCATGGTTGAACCACTTTTGTGGGTATCAAGAGTTAAAGAACGAAAATTGAACAACCTTAAGTTTTTAATATGTAGTTTGGGCATTTGTGAATCAATGCTGAATCATTCATTTGACTCAAGCTCCACAAAATTCGGCCGCCCACTCCATTCCCCTAGGGAAATGTTTTTTTTTTTCTTCTTTTTCTTCTGCCTTGTACTTTGTTGCTGTGCCGCGGAATGCTTTATAACATTTGCTTTTTTTTGTTGTTGTTTTTTCCTTTTTTTGGTTTTGGTTTTCTTTTCTTTTATGGCAAACGTCTTGCGGTGGCGAATTGGTCAGCTTATCTGGACTAAAGGGAACAGGTGTTCACTTCAGAAAACATTTTTGTTGTTGGTGTTGGTTTTTTTTTTTTTTTTTTTGAGAAATTTTTCTTTTCAGTTTATAGCTATTCCTACTTATCGCTTGGGCCAAGCCAGCTGCTCTCAGGTGTCCGATTGTTGGATTTCTGCATGAACAAGAAATAGTCGATGTATATAGACCCTGATAAGTTGCTGGTAATCGCCAAGGCCCTGCATTAACCCAGGTGTCATATTGATAGGTATAGTTGATGGCGATAGTAACAGGATGGAGGAGGGAGGGCAAGGGCGATTTGTTGATTCATAAAATTTTAACTATCTCACCTACAATTTACTTGGTTAATTGTTGAGATAATCCACAAATAAAACAGAAACGACTTGACTTGTGTACAAGTGAATAATCAGCGGGGTTCGATAACCGAGCATTGGAAATTGGAAATTTCCCAATAAAACCCATGGATAACCGATATAGAAGATAAACAGTCATTTATGATGTGAAATTTCTCAAAAATATTTATCCTACTTTAGACAATACCCTGCAGCCATGGGGTTAAAGGGTACATAGAAGTCCTGTATTTAGCAGGCAAAAAAAAAAGAAGAGTTTATAAATAGTTCTCTCTCATTGTTAAACCTTTTATACAAGGGAAAGAGAAAGTAAAGGCATGGCCCTCTGATTTTCTAAAGTTTTAATGGCAAAGAAAGCAAGACACCAAAAAAATGGCCCCCTTATGTTTTGTAGTTGAAATAGTTTTTAAATATTACAAATAATATTTACGCTTTATAAGTTCTTGGAAAGATTTAAAGGTAATACCATCTTTCACAAAGAAATTTTGCCTGAATTCTTTTAATGATTGTCGTTTTCTGACGTTTGTTCATCTGTTATATTTTCGATCGAGTTACCTTTGCATCTAGAATCGAAGGATTTCGTTGTTGTTTCATTAGATTTGTTTAGTCAGTCTATGTTGTTTTACCCTGACACTCGTTAGTACATGACTCTTTGTCTGAATTTCTATAAAAAAAATTAATTTTATTTCGAAAAAAATTAACAATAAAAAACACGAAAAGATATGGAAAAGAAGTTTTGCTCTTTAGAGCAAAAAGCAACAGAAGGACTACAAGCCTTCGACGAGGGGATTCAGAGTGTAGACCCAAGGGGAAGAACACCAGGACACCTCGAAGTAAAGAAAGACGACCGCCAAAACAGGAGAGGAACGGAGCTTGAGAAGAAAGTTGCAGAAACGAATTTAGCTGTGGTTTTATCGCCAACCTCTTTGCGTAGGCAGGAACAGGGAGGAGTTTGTAAGTATACAAGGCTAGAAGACATTGGGTAAGCCAGACTAATCCATCCATCCATCGATTGAATTTAGCACACAAAGGGGTGTTTGGTGACGTGGCCAGTAACTATTTTAAATTGGCTCAGAGCATCGAGTGCCGTCAGTGCTTGCCACGTTCCGGTGGCTCCCGGGCATCAGGTGGTGGAGGTGGTTGCGACGAAGGTGGTGAGCAAGCTTTAACACGTCACTCACAGGGGGAGAATCAATTAAATACCAGCATTGGACTTGTCGATCTCTATCGTCTTCGATTGCAGTACGAAAAACTTGGCATTCCATTGACTGCTCTTGAGCTATTTTCCATGGCTAGATATGAACGGCCTCGGGATTTAAACATGGGGATAGAAGATAAGTTGCCACCACAGTCCCAGCTGCCATCCCCACTACCAGCTGTTCAGGAAGAGCAGCAGCAGGAGCCAGAGCTGGAGCTGGAGCAGGAGCAGGAGCAGGAGCAGGACTTGGAGCTGGAAAAGGAACTGGCTGTGGATAACGATTCAAGTCTTGGTGAATTGCGCTTAAAGGATGCAATGGAACAACGACGTCTTCCTGGTGGTTATCGGCGTGCCAATGGCCTGGAATGTATTGAAATCAGTTCTACGCCGCTATCAAAAGTCCAAAAGGAGATGTACTCATGCGGTCAGGAATTGTATGAGCAACAAGTACCCAGAGATGGATCCCATTATAGTACCAATCAATACTATGATGCCGAACAAAAGATGAAATATAATTCTAATGAGGATCGCCAGATGCAACTTTCGACTGTCCAGAAGGAAGGTGCGTATAGATCTTATGACTTGCCCAGAAAATTTCCAACCATGTTGCCGAATGCAAGCGATAATTGCCCAACAACTGCACCAGACGCAAATCAATATGCCCCTTCAGCTCCGATCGAGCAACCAGTTCGGAAATACCAAAGACGTTTCCAGCCATCTTATGATATGTATGAGACAAAGTTGACCCAGGACGCATTCCAAAGTGGTCCCTCCATGTCCCAGAAACAATACATATATAAAACGGAACAGGATTGCCAAATCCCAATGCAGAGTGAGCCGATGATGGATTATAGATATCGGCAAACGGCGCATACAAATCGTCCGATGCATGGACAGTATGAACCTTGTGTACAGGATGGACGTTACGACATCTGTTATTCTCCTCCGCCTCCTCTTGCTCTACAACTACGACGTCCACGAAGAGAGGGATTAAGGCCAGAGATTCTTCAGCATATAAAAGATGTGGATAGGAAAATGTTGCCTCAGCCGCCACCCCGTTCCTTTGATCTAAGAAGAGGCAAAATTGAATGCAATCTCGCCGAGCGTTTGCAACAACAGCAACAACAGGAACAGGAACAACAAAAGCTCAAGCAATCAATTTTATCCTCAGCAGCTGTCCAGCAGGATCAGCATCAGGATATGCAGCAGAAATTTAAAAAACAACGCCCACAGGCAGATGACAGTGCTGCTTTGATTAAAGGTGATTTGCAAACTTGGTTACCCCACAGCCAGCAAAATCAGTTAGCTGGTAGCGATAACGAAGAGGAGGAGCAAGTAGCTGAAGTAAAAAGAGAGGTTATTGCTGTGCCCCCTCAACCGGTGTCATCTTCATCCTTTGACTCACCTTTCAATCTACAACCGGATCGCTTAAATGCTCTTCTCAATGCCAGACCGCGCAAGTCATGCCTCAAGAATTCAATGAATAAACATGATCCCACTGAAGAACTAACAAACGAAAATCATGACTATGAGGCAGACCATGAGACACAATCGGATGATGATACTAGTAGCGACAGCACTGCAGATGGCAATCCATTGACGGAGAAAAGTTCTACCGACACTTTGACCAATGTCTGGTATCGTTTAGACGAAACCCAAAAGCAGCAAAAGAAAAAACAAAAAGCGGCAATGAAAAGGGGCAAAGCCGCAGCTCTGCCAGCCCCACGTCTCACTGGTGGCATGTACAGTGATGTGGACAAATTGAAATTTAAACCGATTGATAAGCTGGAGGCCGGCTCACCTGGTTCACCCATATTGGATGAGGAAGACTCTCATTTAGCTAGCGAGAGGATGGCCTATTTTGCCCGTAAATCTGCCAAACTGACACGCAAAGAGAGAGCCCAGGATATCGAATTGAGAATGGGCCAATTGCGTCTATTGCAGGCCACATCGGATCGCAAATATCGTCGCATTTTGAAAGCCAATGGCTTTTTGGAGTGGCAACAATTAAGCGCAGTGGCCATTGATTCAATGAGATATTGTTGTCCCCTGGCCCACAATGGAGTCACCCCATGTCCATTGCTATTGAATGAATCACTTTTGGAGCATTTTATTAAATCGCATCTAGATGTGCCGGGCTTGGAGCTGTGCGAGATATTTGAACGTGATCGCCTCTTGATTATCTTCAATCCATTCACCTTTGAGCTGGGTAAAAACTTTTGCATGTCGGCGATTGTGTACGGCGGCTTTCGTGATAGCCCCTACTCACTGCCCCTTATGCGCTTTATGCCCATATATAATGTAAATCTCTCGGACACCCATGGCAAATATGCATGCCATTTGCCACTCTTTCTTCTCATATGTCGCACTCGTCTAAGCGCAATCGATGATGGTAATAGCAATATTAGCACTAGCAGTTATAATAAAAAGGTTCGCTTCACAGATCCACCAATTACGACGACGATGAGGACGAGGCACATGGGGCGACAACCGGTCGACGAAGATGTTCTGGCTTTGTGGGTGGTTAGCATGGAGCTACCCCAACCCATACATGTGACAATAAGTCTTTTCAATCGACGTCTGGATGTCACACGCAGTGCGATAATGAAGGTACGCGCCCTGAAAGAGTCACAGAATTGCGCCGACTTTATGCGTACCAGCGAAAATTATATGCGTCTAACTGAACAGGATATGCAAATTTTGACCAATAATAACAAGGAATCAATCTACATGGAGTTGTCTGTCCGTGAATATGGGGCCACTGTTCGAGCTGAAGTTGTTTCGGCCCTTAAGTAAATCGAAAGAGCCGCAATCCCCCCTCCTACAGCCCCTCTCCCACTATACTTCCCTAGAAATCCCTAAGAAGATGATATAGAACCCTCATTTTCCGATCCAATTTTTTTTTTCTGTTTTAGGAAAAACAAACATAGACAAATTAAGAAAGCTAGAGAAAGCATTTGTAAGATCCAGACAATCGATAGTCCAATATTCGATATTATTCAAAATTATCCATAGTTTTTTTTTTGCATCTGTTTTGCCATATATATATACGACAATTCTTGCATATAAAGATTTATATCAGTACAAAATTATAAAAGGGGAATGTTGTATATATTCGTAATGTTGGTATCAACTATTATAGATTATTACTAAGTCAGCTAAATTAAGATAACATTTCCAACGATATATTACGTATACGACAAGTGATCCCTTCAATTATTGTATTCCTCGTTAAATATATAAAACAAATGTGATCCCTTTGCAAATTGTTTTTCTTGTAATTTGAATTGGCCAATAAAAACACCTCGACCATCTTGATTCCAGGGTTTAATTAGAAGTATGTATTAGCTTTAAGTCATTTCAATTTGCTCGATCATTTCAAATGGTAAGATGGAAAAAGTTTCTGCTGCAAGCTGCAAGCAGTTGGGCTATATTTGATGACCAAAGAAGCTTTTGCCACAATGTTAAGCGGACTGTTAATACACTGTTAACATGTTGGCTTTGTGGCTCTCTCTCTGTCTCTATCTCGCTGCGACTCTCCCACTTTCCCTCTGTTGCTCTTTCTTCGCCTTGTGTCTCTCACTGCAAGGCATTTAGCCAGCTTTATTTATTTTTTATTGCCGGATGCCAAAATGCTATTGAACTCACATACACGCACGCACACACACACAAAAACACGCACTTTTGTGTGTGCATGTGTGTGAGTGAATGAGTTTGATACATAATGCATTAGTTTTTGAATCAGTTTGAATAGTTTTGAAGTCGAATTGCAAAATAGGCAAAAGAACACGTGTCCTGAAAATCCAGACCTACATCAACATGGAAACAAAGTTCCATTTCTATACACACACACACACACACACACACACACACACAGACACACACTCACAGATTTACGTACAAGCTTTGTGCATTCCCGAATTCTTGTTTCCCGGTTTCCCATTTCCAGTCGCATATCTGGAAAATTGTGTCAAGCTGACACAATTTTCAAATCGCATGCCCGGAGTTGCAGTTTTTCACAGCTGCAGCTGCTGCTTTCGTAGGCGCTGCAGCAGCAAAGAGATACTGAGAGAGACAGAGCGAGAGAGAGAGAGAGAGAGTGAGTGAGTGAGCGAGTGAGCGTCAAGTTTTTGCCGGCACACTAAAAATAACGGTAATGCTTAGCCGCGCCATAACGGTACAGTAGCCGAACAGGAAGTGGTGCATTAAGACACGCGCCGCTTGCCAAAAAAGTACAAGAACCTATAAAAACAAAAAAAAAAATAAAAATATACAACAAAAAAAAAAAACAAAAAAACAAAAAAATCTGAGAATAATACAGTTCTCAAAATATACGAAAATAAAAAAAAATAACGTAAAATAAAACTAAATATAGAAATAAAAAACTTTAATAATTAATTGTACAGTTTTTTTTTGTGTTTGTGTGTGATTATTATTATTTTTTTTATGGATAAACTAACGCGTGTGAGTTCCAAATATTAATTAATAACAATTTATAACAATTCTCTTGTGGGTGTGTGTGTGTGTGTATGAGTGTGAATGCATGTATGTGTGTGTGTCTGTGTGTGTGTGGTTGGTTTTGTTTTATGCTTTTATAGTAAACAATTTTATGTTTTAAAAACCGCAAAACACAGCCGGCTACAAAGAGATACAGAGAAAGAGAAGGAAATACGACAAAGAGAAGTAGTGCCAGTTAGTCAGTGAGAGAAAGAGAGAATATTTCAGAGAGAAAGAGAGCGAGCGTGGCAGCAACTTCTCCAACACGTGCTGCATATGCAGGACTAACAAAACCAACAATAATAACAACAACAGCAACAATAATAACACCAACAACATTTTTCGGTGTGAATGCCTTCTGCACAAAAACGTGTTTTTCGGCCGACCAAATACCTTGCACCACCCTCCCATCCAACCGCCACCCAAAAGATTCATCCAGAAACGAACCTCTCCGCAGTGCGAAGACTTAATGCCGCTTTTTCATGACGTCAACTTTGCTGCGACGCTTCTATAAAACCAAAGAACAAAAAAAAAAAAACATTTTACATTTTAACATTGCTCTCTGTTAACATACATTTTTCTGTTGCATATGCCAAGGGGCAATTGCATATTACTAAAATGTTTCTTTCAATGCCCCTAAAGGTGAAAACTCATTGAGACGATAAATTTTCAAAATTAAATAATTATTCTCTACATCTGATTTCATTATGTTATTTAAATTATATTTTAAAACAAAATTCTCTTAGCTCATTGCGTATACGACATGTCTTACATATTTTAACCCAAAGAAGAGAACAACAAATTTGCATTGAAAATTTTATTGATTAGATTTAATAAAGACAGCTATATATGAAATATATTTGTTAATTAAGTATACGCCATGTTTGCAGCTAATATGATTATTTGACCAAGATGATGAAATATACTAAAAATAATATACTAATTGACTCAGATGATGAAATACATCTATATATATATACATATATAAGTCATAAATAAGTTTTTAACTGACTGAGAGGACTATCCTAAGGATTAAATTGGCACATTCCGACGGCATTTCTTTGCATTGCATTTTTTTAATGCAGTTTTTCCTTTTTTTGCTTAACTCTACGAGAGATAAATTTGAACGTTACAATTTCATTGAGTAGGCAAATCAAAGGCGAATCTCCTAGGCATTTTGTTTGTTGAATCAGAGTAATAAAATTTTGTAATATATCATTTGCCTTTTGTTTGGTATTGTTAACCCTTATAAAATGATTTTGTTTCGATATCGTTTTGTTGTTTGATTTGTGGGCTAAATGTACGCCTAAATGTATGCAATAAGTGTAGAAGTGTGCAGTGCAGTTGCAGTAGCAGAATTCGAAGTCAACGGCAGCAGCATCAGCATCTAATGAGACTCACACACACACACACACAAATACACGCACACATCTATAATGAGCTGGGAACATACCGGCTGCTGTTGTCTCTCCCTGCCGCTTCCGTTTCAGTTACCGGAAGTCGCACGAAAAGCTTTTGCAACTTCGCTTCTGTTAACCGTTCACGACAGTAAAAACAGACCGTATGACAGAGAGTGTGTGAAAGAGAGAGAGAGCGAGAGAGAGAGAGAGCGAAAGAGAAAGCGCCAACAGCAGCACTGGCAACGGCAACAGCAACAGCAGCTTCGACTGCGGCAGAGGCAGCAGCAACAGCAGCAGCAGCAGCAGCAGCAGACCACCGAAAAGTCTATTTTCTGGCATCTCGATTCTTCATTCGTGTGCGGCCCTTCACCGCTAAGCAACGTGTGCTGTCTCTGTTGTATGTGTGTGTGTGTGTATGTACGTATCTCTCTCTTCTTGTGTGTGCATGTGTCGAGGGAAGACCTCTTTTGTCGTCTTCGGCTTTCGGGATTCCGTTCGTCTCGCGCTCGTGTGGCACTCGTGTTCGCTATTCGCCAATTCGTTTTCCCCATTCGTGCATTTATGCTTCGGCTTATGTTTTTCTTGTTTTTCCTGCCTTCTTTTGATGCCGCTTCCAAGCGTTTGCTAGCATTGCTGCAAAAACAGTTTACATTTGTTTTTCCGCGTGCTCGCACACGTTGACCGGGTTCGAAAAGAAATCACAAAAAACAAAAAAAAAAGCACAAAATTAATTAAAATAAATAAATAATATAGAAGAAAGAAGAACACTTTTTCGTCTACATTTTGTGTGTGTGTGTGTGTGTGTGTCTGTGTGTGCACTTGTGTCGATGTATGGTTGTCTAGCAAAGTTAAATTTCAAAGTCCGGCTTTAGTTTTGCATCATTTCCGTGTGGTCCGTTTTATGAAAAAATTTCGAAAAAAGCGGCATTCCATAATGAAGGCTTTTGAATTAAAATTTTCAACATTTTTAAAAACCAAAGTCTCAAAAATCGCCTGAGACGTCGAATCAATAAGATAGAATAACAAAAAAAAAAACATTGAGAACTTTGCAATAAGACATTGCACTTAACCGAATGGCAATACAAAAAATTGGCATGTAATTTAAGAAAAAATGAAAGATTAAAAAAATCCTAATCATTATTTTTGCAGTAGATTTATTTAGAAAATTTTAACTAAAATAAAGGATTATTTCCCTGAAGAAAAAGTGCATACTTTTATTTAAAAAAGTTGAACTCAAATAAAAGATTATTTCCTTGAGAAAGAAGTGCATACTTTTAGCCACGCACAAGCACATGCACACACACACACACACACACACACATACACTGACACACTGGCACCTGCCTACTTGCATACACACACTCGCAGAACCGTACTTGAATGTATCTTTCTGTTTTTTTCTGTTTTCTTAATATCGCGCGAGTTTTTTTTGCAAATTTTTTTAACGTGTTAACATCTTTAAACTACAGCTACAACAACAATAACGTGCGGGATGTTGTGAGCTTGCCACAAGAAATCTAAAATAAGAAAGCAAAGCAAAACGAAAAGAAAAGAAAAGCGAAGAATGATAAAAAAAAGATAAAAAGGCAAAATAGAAAAAGGAAAAGCCAAACGTAAAAAAAATAAATTCAAAGGAAATCAAATTAATTGCAATTAATTACAAGCAAAAATGAAAGAAAAATGATATAAATATGCAGTGCAATTTTGTGTCCAAGACGACAAATGAAATAAACATTGGACAAGTGTCAATGCTGATGAAGCTGCGAATGAGAATGAAAACAAGAAATGAAAGCAAACTCTGAAGGAATTCCATCTGAAGAATGTGTGGCGGCAGCCACATTGGCTGCCTCGATTTGAGGCAAGCGCTCAAGGTGTGTGTGTCTGAGTGAATGATGACTAACTTCAATTGAACATTAAGTTTCCGTTTTTTGTTTTTGTGGTTTTTAATATACATATATATATATACCTATACCATACCATATATCTTCTGGGAATTTCAAATATGTTTAATGTGTGGGCTTTTTAATCGATTCATTTGTTTTGTTGTGAACGCTTGATTGAAGTGTGAAAAATTTCACGGGAAATTGTTATAAAATCAATGCCATATATCATAATTACACACATGACTAATCGACATTGTTGGAATATTTTTAGTAAGAAATTCGATATATACTAAAATTAAATGAATTGATATAAAGATAATGGGCCAAAAATTCGAATCGAAAGATCAATGAATTAAAATGACTAGATAAATGTATAAAGTAGTTGATCTAGCAATTTTTTCCCTCCTCTCTCTCTCTCTTTCTATTCGATCTATCAAAGAGGTGCAACTTTGGCAATATTTTTGCTTTTCCAACTTTTATTTCATCAAGATGAAAATATTTAGAGAACTTGAAGAAGGTTTAAAGTAATTGAACTAAAAGTTAAATGGTTTAAAACTAGTTTACAATTGAAATGAGGTTTGTTATTAGTTTTAAGCCAAGTTAAAAAATCAAAGCTAAACAAATGTATATATATTCAAATGCATTATAGTATTAAAGGTCGGTGCTAAGCTTTGTTTCCAGAAAATTGAATCGTTTGCTATTAGTTTATAAAAAAATAAATTTCAAATTATCAAATATTTAAGAATTGAAAGTTGGTTTGATATTTTGTAAAAGCAAATAAAATACCTTAATTTAATAAGCTTTTTGGGTATTTTATTTTCCGTTTTTTTAACAATTTATTTGAGTTTTTGTGCATTTCTCTTAATGAAACTGAATGAATTTGTGGTTGCTTAGCTCGGGTCTCTATTGGCGGCCATTCAATATAATTTGATCACATTTATAAACAAATTTTCGCCATCAGCTGTTCTGTTTTGTTGTTCGTGTCTGCATTATAAAAATTATAAACAAAAAGATAGAAATATATATACATATATATATATATGTATATAAAGGAAAGCGGCAAAACCATAGCAAAACTAACAATTTTCCAGTTCGATACATTTATACATTTTTTTTTTGGTTTTTAGTGGGCTTCGCCAAGTTGTGGGGAACACAAAAATGAGAACAAAAATGATGATGATTCCTCATCATTATTGAGAAGAAGATTGGAGGGAGAGAGGAAGCGAAACCAAAAACAACAAAAACTCAATGAGAAACATTTCATAGATGTGTGTGTCTATTTATAGAATGATGCATTGCCTTTGTTTTTTTTTTTTAATCATACTATAAATATTTCAAGTGATTTGAGTCTTAACATTTGTCGAATTCTACCCCCACCCAAAAGAAAGAAATAACATAATTTTTGTTGACAAATTTGTTGAAAATAGAAATATTCAAATTTTGATTTCTCTTGTCATTCACATCATTCATTATGCTCTTTAGGCATAAACATACTCAGAACTCATCATTCACTATTCTCTGTGCGGGAACAGAGAACTACAAAAAGGCGGGATTAATTATTTAATCAAACAAAATAAAAAATATATGGATATATGACAAAACCCAATTGTCATAATAATGACAGATGAACTTTCAATGCAATTTGCATAACGTTGCATAATATGAATATTGTTCAGCCAATGGCAACTGAATACACATGATGAATCAGCATTCAAAATGAGTTAAACTCGTTGGTTTTTTTTTTTTGCTCTCTTTTTTTTTAATTTATACATTTTCTTTATTAAAGCTTGCAGTCTGCACTTGCAGGTGACTGAACTTTCTTAGTAACTTGATTAATTCTTGTCAATATTTATTTCTACTGTATCGTATACTTTCCATATGTTATCTGTTTTGTTATAGTTTAATTTGTTTTATGTTTTGATTAGGCCGGAGATTTTACGGCTTGGAGACTAAAAAATAGTTTAAATTTTTTTACTTCAGTCATTTCAATTTTCAAAAATTAAGTTTGAAATTAAACAGAAGTTAATGTCTGTGTCTATTTTTAAGTCATTCACTAACTTGTTTTACTTAATTTTTAGGCAAATCTTTTACTATTGCTTTCTCATTTATATATATGTGACCTAATTTATATGAGGGAAAAGGAAACATGAACAAAACACAACAACAACAAAGAGAAAGCAGAACAGGGACAAGGGCCAAAAGAATCGTCGGTTGTTGTTGTAGTTGTCGTTGTCGTCGTCATCGGTCGGAATATGTCGCATATTTGTCGTTTTATAGAACGAAAAAAGCAAAAAAAAAAAAAATAGAAGAGGGAAAACTCAGCTTTTTAATATAACCACAACAAGAAGGAGGTGGAAAACATGATGGGATCGGGTGGGGTAGGGAGTGGATGAGCGGCGGTGGGGAGAACTGCATAATGGCAAATAATGCGGGCTAAAAACAAAAGTGACGCTGCTGCTACTGCTGACTTCCTTTATTGTCTCGACATATCCTTCCATTGTTGGTTGGCTTGGTTTGGCTTGGCTTGGCTTGGCCTGGCCCCGTCGATGTCCTAGTTTAAATGGTCTTTGGGTCGCCGCCAGTGTGAACGAGACGGAGATAGATCGCGTATTAAACACTCACTAATACGCTCATAGCACAAATTTGCATATGTTTGTGTGTGTCTATGTGTGTGTGTGTTTAGTTGTTTGCTTGTTGGCTTTGATTTCGGTTTTTGGCCTGGGCACCCTGCTGATGCCTGCCTGCCTGCCTGCTGTTTCTCGTATCCGATATCAAATCAGGCACACAACCAACATTATTTTCTATGTGTGTAAATAGCAATTACTGCGCTGCAACAACAACAACAAAAACAACAACAACAATAACTAGCAGCAAACTAAAACTAAAACTCTCTTGCACTTAAGCGCCTTCGCCAGCGCCCATAAGTATGCTTCAATAAGTGTGAATGAGGCAAGAAGACACACATACAAACATACATATAAACTTATAAACTTAATGCAGGCGTTTTGCTGCACGCTGCATGCTGCACACTCTGCGGGAGGGACTAACTTACTTAAAGTGCAAGTTAAAAAAAAAAAACTTGTCCTCTTGTCTAGTCCATGATTACATCTGCACCACATATACATAAATTTATCAGTGTGCGTATGCGTGTGAGTGTATGTGTGTGTGTGTGTGTGTGTGTGTGTCATGGCACACAAAATAAGGATATTTCTATTCTGTTCACATATAAAAGTCAAATATAAATCATTCCGAAAATCGGCTTAAAGTGGCAAAAATTGGGTGAAAATACGAATTTCTCAATTTTTTTTTTCTTTCAAGCTTGTATGTGTGTGTGTGTGTAGGTATGACATGCTGAAAATTGTGGCAAACACCTTTTCATCTTGATTATGTGTGACTAAAATCCGATAGCAACAACCTTAAATGAAAAAAATATATAAATAAAACCAATGGACTCTATCACATAGAAAAATCTTTAAAGTCATCAGGCTCATAAAGTCAGTTCTAGCCAATTCGAATCTCTGTAAGCTCTCTCTGTCCTAAAGAATTTAAAGAATTTTAGCTCTTATTTAGAAAATTTCTATAAGAAAACAACTATATTTGATTTTAAAATCTTTATAGATATCGTAAGTTTGCAAAAAAATTAAAATTTATATGACTCGAAAGGAAGTTAAATCCAGGAAAAAATTAGCTGGGATATCTTGATAGAATATAGACTCAATTCGCTGAGCTGAACAAGAATTAATATAAAATTATTTCGAAATTATCATGACATTGCAGAAACTTAGTTTGGAGAGCAAGAGCCGAATAATGGGAGGAGGATGGATTTTGTTTGTAGCCTATTTAAACAAGACAAATTGCTTAAACTAACAGGTCCAGACAAATTTAATTACATTTACTAAGTATATATAGGCGAGATAAAAGGGCTAACATAGAGAGACACACACACTCTCTCTCTCTCTCTCTCTCTTTCTCTCTATCTCTATCTTATTTTACTACTTTTTCTACCTCTCGTTGTGTTTATTTCTCTTTGGCATTCTCGCTCCCCTTCCCCTTTCTCTACACTCTTACTCTATTTGGCTATTACACAATATTTATTTAATGGCATGACTTTTCATACATCGAGAGACAGAGAGGAGAAGCGCCAATTTATGTGCCGGCCTAAGCCCCACTCTCTCTCTTATTTTTCTTCGTTTTTCCTAACCCTACACTTACCATTGTGACCGACATTCGACGACAACGACGACACCCTCCCCCTCCACCCCGGTGAACCCCCAACAACCACTCTTTCAGCCACAACGCCAACGTTTTTGGACTAGGTCTTTGTCTTGAAAAACGAAAGCAGAAAACAGAGCCCGGAAATGTTTGCTAGCCGACATCTCTTCCAACTGCTTACCCGTTAGGGCGATGGCTTGGATGGTGCACAGTGACGATGATGATGATGATGATGATGATGGAGGAGGAGGTGGTGGTGTTGGTGGTGGTTGGTCGGTCGGTGGTACCGGATTGGAAGGTGCGATGCAATGTGTGCATATATTATGCATTTACCTCGGCTCCCTCTTCTTTTCGCGCTCTCTTTTCTCCAGCCATCTTTTATCCCATCCTACACTTGTCTGTCCCATAATTACTTGCTTCATTTGCCTTTTGCTGGTTGCTTGCTTTAAGTTGACTTTAAAATATGAAATTTTACAATGAACGAAGAAAGAGAAACTTTGAAACTATCTTTCAGTCGATCTGATCTAAAGACCTTTAGAGAAATGAAAGGAATCCAGTATTTCTTTGAATTAGTTTTTCTTTTTGACAGCGGAATAGAAGTTAGAACATTTTTTTTCATCGTAGCAAATGAAATCGATTGAAAAATGTGAACATAAGTTTTTCCTTTGCAGGAAACGAACTTGATAAAGTTTTTTGGTAATTTTCGTAATTTTCTCTACGTGTACAATGTCTGTGGAATTTAATGTACATGCATGCATATGTCTGTCTGTCTGTCTGCCTCACTGTCGGTCTGGCAAGCCTTCTTGGCTCATTTGGCCCAGTCTCACCCAGTCTCTTTCTCTTTCTCTCTCTCAATTCTAGCCTTACCCTTTTTCTGTCTCAATAACTTTACGATTTTGCTGCATTTCACGTTTCGTATGCAATTTTCGTATTTGTCTCTCTCTCTCTCTCTCTCTCTGTATGTCTGTCTGTTTGTGTGCGTGTGTATGGGCTACCACGCCCCCTGGTACGTGTTGGCAATGTAGGACATTGTTATGCAGGCAGCGAAATGAGCTAGTGACGTTGTGTTCGGGTGTGTGTGTGTGTGTGTGTGTGTGTGTGAGTGATGGCGGGTAGGGGTAGAGGAAAAGTGGCACGAAACGTGCAACACAAAAGTTTTGTCATTATTGGCTTATGAGGTGAAATTTATTGCAGCATAATTCAATGGGCCCAGTTCAGGTCAACTCTACCGATTTCGATCTATCACAACCTCTTGCACTATGCACTTACATTCTAGCAGTTCCAATCTCGTCTTCACCTCCTCCCTCTCCCTCCCTTTCGTCAACGACTATAGACTTTTGCATGTATGTAGTATATACATATGTCTTAAATATTTGTGCGAAACTCTCCCATAGGAAACTAAATGAGAGCACTTTGAATGAACAATAAGCAGAGCGAGCGAATTGTATTACTATCATAGTCATTGTTGGGGTTTCTTAAACTTATGTCCCCAAGATTATATTTAAACAAAAGAAAAAAGAGGCAGTAGAGAAAAGGAGGAACAAATTAGAGATACGAGAATTAATAAATTGGAGAAGAAACTTGCAGATAACAAATTTTTAAATTTTCTTCAAATTTTTCAACACTTAAAAAGCTTTCTAAGTGTTAAGTGTAGTTTTTTAGTGTTGTAAAGTGTATATGTATTCCCATGGTTTCTTTTTGGATAATTTAAGAAAAAAATATCAAAGAAGTTAACTTTATACCCATGCAGTCCTTGGCTGTAATATTTTTACATGTTCCAAACTCTTTTTCTGTATCATCAATTCATCAATGCACAAACAAAACCTCCCAAATATCATTTCCATTTCTTTTTCTTCTTCTTCCCCATGCTGCATGCTGCGATTGGCACGCATACACATACAGTTTACGTAGCGTTGCGTCTGTGTGTGTATGCGTGTGCTCAGCTGCTCTGTGGATTTCGAGCAATGACGTAGTAGAGTCCATTTATATTCACTGTAACTTGTGTTATATTTATCCGATCTGATTGGCTATATCGACTCATATTCTCATGCTGATCAAGAATATATGTACTTTATGGGGTCGGAAACGTCGCCTTCTGTGCGCTACAAACATTTGACCAATTTTATAATACCCTTTGCAAGGGTATAAAAAACTAGATCAAAACAATTTTGGAAATTATTTCTTTGTAAAGCTCTACAACACCAAAGAAGCTATCTAATTAAAACGCCAGTGTTGCAAAATATATATTTATAACTTGCCATTGATTAAATTTGATGTGACGATGCCCATAAAAACCGATGTATTATTTCTTGAAACATTTCTTATTATTTATGTTACTAACCATTCTTTCTCTTGTTTCTTGCCAACTTTTATTACAGAACTTTCAAACGGCGCTTGGAGATTAAAGCCAAGGAACAAAACAAAACAGAAACGATAACTTAATTAATTACAAACACAATTGAACAATTGAAGAAGAGAAAGACACATAACAAGAGAAAACAACAACAAGAAGCAAGAACAAAACCGAAAAAAAAGGAATCTCATTTAATTATATTTTGCAATATTAAGTATTAAGTATTCCATTTGAATTAATATATAAATTCTATAAAATATAGCAAAAAAAAAAAAAAACAAAATAAACAAAAGCTCAAATAGACTGAAATAGAGTCCAAATACTTATACTTATATATAAATATATATGTATATGTAAATAAATATATATATATATATATATATATTTATATGTATATATATATAACAAAAGTAAATGCAATTAAATTTAAACATATCATAAATTAATTAGTAATTGCATTTAAGTTAAACCAAAACCAAATATACAAACCGACAAGCGAAATAAAAACAAAAACAAAAACAAAACTCGGGACGTCGTGAAAATTACAACAATTTAATAACGAAAATCTCTCAAAAGCTGCCACAAACAAAAATAAACAAAAACGCAAAAACCAAAAACAAACATTTAAAGACGTCTTCAATATAAATTTAAATCATTTAATAATTAATAAGCAATTAACCGACGATAATAACAATAAAACACGATACCAACAACTACACCAACAACAACAAGAACAGCAAAAACAACAGCAACAACAACAACAACAAGTATAAGGTAAGTTCAAACAAATCCGACACAAAAATCATTTCAATCAATTTGAATTTGAATATCTATGCGATTTTCAACAAGTGAGCGCTTTCTGTGTTTGATGTGCAGTACGTACACACACATACAAACATACGTGTGTCTCTGTGTGGGTGTCTATTTTTGGTTGTGCACACACACACACACACTACAAAACAAAGCCCAACAAGAAAAATGTTTGTGAAAAATGATTTCTTAATGAGTCGCTACATTGAGCACCACCTCAACAGGAAAATGTTCGTGGTGAACGGAGGCATGAATAGCAAGATGAGGTCGAGGTTGGCTGGTGGTTGGGTGGGTGGTTGGATGGTTGGTTGGGGGTGCTATAGAAAGAAAAATTGTCGATTGAGACACATACAGAGATTTTCCTTTTCTTTTTTCTTTTTTTTTTTTTGTTGGTTAGGCGACGACGCTTTAGGCATAATAAATTTAAATGAGCGAATTCAAATAAATTTGTTCAACAAGAGCAAACATTTGACGTTGGAATCAGTACAAGAAAAATTTGGTCCATCTTCTCGACTGCTCCTGACAACAGTTTTTATGTTCGAGAGTACTTCAAATGAGAAATGAATTCAAATAGCATATGCGAGAGTTGTTTAATGAGTTTCGTAATAAATATTGAAGAATTGTTTATTCTATTGATTTGATTTTGGTTCCTTTCCAAGGTGTTTGTAATGTTTTCAATCAAAAGTTTTACATTTATCTTTGATCTTTGATTTTTAGGTAAGACAAAACATAGAACGTCTTTTAACTAATTATTTGCTTTTAAGTATTAACTGATAAAGCATCAATTTCTTTTCATATGTTACTTTACCTTCAAAACGTTTGTGTCAGGTCAAGAAGATTTCTTTTTTTTTTTTTTTTTTTGTTCGTTACTTCATCAGTCATAAGTCTTTTGGCACTTTTGATGACGAGCATGTTTCCTGGTTCTACCTTAACAAACAACCACTACAATAGACTCTAGCTTCCTATGTGTGTGTGCGTGTGTTGGGCCATATAGAAAATCTGGCATTTTATTTATTGTTTTCTATGTGCTTTTGGGTGGCTCAAAGATTTTCCTGCTTGCTGAGTGACATGCCACAACAACGACACAACACAAACACAAGAGAGACGCCAAGAGACAGAGATAGCAGATACAGAGACAGAGACAACACCTACAACAATCGTATGTTTGTTTGTTTATAAACAAACTTTTTATTGCCACAAAGTGGCAAGCAGCGACAAGATGATGATGTGGGCGATGGCGAGGGCGAGGGCGTGGGCAAAGAGGTAAAAGTGTCTGTGGCTTGGAATGTATTCTATTTGGAAAATGCATTCCTCTCCGCCTTCCCGATGGCCTTCCCATCTGTTTGCACTTGCTATTGACAAACTCATAATTGAGGAAGAATTATTTTTATTGTAAATTGTCGAAATATTATTTTCAGACATTATTTATAAAGTTTGTTCAGCATTCCATTTCATTTTTGATTTGCCGTACTTGTTGTTGGGTGTTTTATCAAATGCTTGTTAAATTTTTCCACATTTCTTTCAATTGGACTGCTGCCTGGCTGTTTATTTCCTGTCACTGCTCTCCTGTATACCCTGTAGTCTATAATTGCATGGCATTTTGAAATTGTGAGCAATTTGTAAAAGAAAATATTTGCAAAGTTTATGAATCAAATCAATGTCTACCTCTGTTTGTCTCTCTCTCTCTCTTTTTTTCTCCCTTTTTCTTGAGTGGGGTTTATTAATAATTTTCTTTAGTTCTCTTTTAGTACAGGGTGTATTTCGTAACGATTCTTCTACTTTACTCAGCAGCGATGAAACTTTACGTGTTTGTTAGCTCGGAAACGTGTGTTTTTTTTTTTTTTTGGGAACTCTTTGATTTGATTAGGCTGCTGGGAGAAAAGAAATGAAGCGTTAGAGAGGGCCAGAGGGAATGGCCAAAATAAAAAAAAAAAGGCAAATTTTCTTTTTTGTTATTTATTTATTTTTTTTTTCAATTTTGTTAGCTACGAAATTGATTTGGCTTCGTCAGCTGGTTTTCTGTGTGCCTGGAATTAGCTTGTTTCCTGGGTACAGAGTATTGTGTGTGTGTGTGAGTGTGAGTGTGTGTGTGTGTGGAAGGGTAAGTGTTAGAGAAAAGGGGGCGTGAGTTTGTTTGTGTGTTTGTCTCTGGCTCTTCAAAATTGAGTTATGAAAGTGGAATGATGTTAATGAAGACGAAATACGAGTGTCTGATTTTCTCACCAATTCGTTTACGTATTTTCTTTTAATCAGATTTTCAATCTCTTGATTTTTGTGGTTTGTTGTCACTCTCTCTCTCTCTTTCTCTGTCTCTTTCTTTTCCTGTGTTTGTTTTGGGTGTGAGAATGTATTCCAAGAATAAAGTCAAAGAGAAGCTAAATATGGAAAAGGTGAAAATTTGTAAATCAATCATATAAACAGAATATTCGTCTCTTTTAATTGTTTCTAAGAATCCTTAAAATCTCAAAGTCCTGAAGGAACTTTAACTTAAATATGTTTTCAAATTTGATTTGTCTTTTTATGACCATTTCTGTGTTGGTGTGTGTCTGTGTGTGCGTGTGCGTGTGCCATTTGGCCATTATTGTTGGTCTTTTTAATGTTTCGTAATTTGTATTCATCAACATTTTTAATTAATTTTAATGCGAACGGGTAACAAAAGGCCAATCGCCTCTCACCATTTACGTTTGCAACATTTTTGCTAATTTTTATGACCATAATGATTGATTGATTGATTGATTGATGGATGAAACCAAATGAATGCTGAATGCTGCTGTCTGGCTGCTCTCTGGTTGAGTGAATTGCTTTTTGATGGAATGGAAATGTGTACGCAAAAGGCAGAGCAAACACAGGGACTGAGAATCGAATGGTAGGGCGGATTACAAGGTAAACTGTGTCCATTGTTCCCCCTAACAAAAGAACTGAACGATAGAAAGACACAGGGCATAGAAAAGCAAGACCGTGGGAGAGAGACAGATAAAGAGGGAGAAGGAGGGAAATTGAATAAATCAGAAGTTCATAGTTTTGGGAGTTTACCGATTATATATGTATGCATGTATGTATGTATGTATGTATATATGTATATATGTTGCTTTGGGCCCACAAAACTTTGTGTGTGTGCCCTGATTGGGGGAGGATAATCTGTTAGGGATAAGGGTATGGCATGGGATGGTGTAATCATTAAAATAACAAAGAAAAATTATATCTAAACGATTTGTTCAACACGAAAAGCATAATTACATATATTTAACACAGATTCGCCTTGTCCTTGGTTTTCTTTTCTAATGCATTCAAGCTGAAACTGATTTGAACGATATAACCTTCATCGAGGCATTACACGACATAAACTGAATGTGAAACTTTAAAAGCGAAAATATACAACTTGAAATAGGAAAACTCGAGAGTTTACGTCCTTGTTCAATAGTATCTATGGATTGAATATCATAAAAAGGAAAGTCTGTGATTAAGTTACCCAATCTCTCGTTTTTTGTTTTTTTAGGGAACTAAAATAAGTAACTAACATTATACACGAATTATATGGCTATGCAATATAGTAATAATTTAAAACCGATAACATCCTTTGGGATTCGAAACCTTTGACCAACAAACAAATTGCAAAATTTAATATTTTTGGGCGGCAACAAAAAAAATGCGACCAGTCGGAAACGCACAAAAAACTACCAATGCAATACAAAGCGAAACAAAGTATGAACAACAGTAGCCAACATAAAAAAGAATTAAATTAAAAAAAAAAAACTAAAAAAAAAAAATTAAAGAAAGCTTTTTTCACAACAAATAAAGGCGGTTTTATTATTGTATTTCGCTCTCTGGCAAAGGATGAATAAATTTCACTAACATATAGACAACGCGAATGAGGAATGGCAGGAATGGTAGGCAAAAGAATACGAGAGAAAGGGAGAGGGAGTTGGCGAGAGAGTGGGAGAGGAAGTGAAACATTTGACAAGTTCATAAATTATGGAGTATGGCAAAAAAAAAAACACGATTGTTAAATTTCACTGAATGCCATTTGCAGACTCATCCAACCTACTTTAAATTGTATTAAACACAAAAACAAAAAAACAAAGCAAAAACACAAAAAAAGAGACGACTAAAGTTGGACAATTGCCAGGTCGTGGAGGTTAAAGTAAACGTATACAATATAACAAATAAAATAAAATGAAATAAAATGAAACTTTGCAGTAAACAGCATAAAAAAGGCAACTCTCGAAATTCTTTGATTACTAACAAGCGATAGAAGGATCTTTTTAATTGCATCATTAACATGAACTCATTTATCTGGATATCAATCATACGCACTGTTGCATCAATGCACAATCAAATTTCTGCATTTTAGCTTTAAGGGGCATGTCGTCTTGCAATGGTTATCCATTGATGTTTTTATCATCGTACTTGATGTTTTTATCATCGTCAGCAGGAGCAGCAGCATTTCGGGAGGGTGAGTGGGGGGAGGGCGTTGACAACTATAGAAAAATTTTACAAGGATATAAGAGAAGACCATAAAGCAATATCCAAAGAAATGATATACATATATAAGGAAGGCAAATAAAAGAGAAATCGTTTATTGCCAAAGAGGCCATAAATTGATTTTCTCAAATAAAAATAAAATATCGACACACGAGAGCCCAAACGAGTCGACTTGACTTGAGTTGAGTCGAGTTGAGTCAAGGAGAAGACAGATAAAATAAGCCATCAGTGGCTTGCTCCTATTTGGTGGAAGCTGCTACCAAAAAAGACAAAAAAAAAAAGATGTGTAACTTTGTGGAGGAGGACGAGACTTGCAGACGCCAAGCCTTCAAGACATTGTCCTCATCTACTTGTCTTTTATTTATTCCCCTGCCCCTAAGGTTTTGCCCATTTAAGTTAAAAACTATTAAGGAGCCTGCTTCCTCTTCGGGGAACTACATAAATTAAGTAAAACGAAAGGAAAAAAAAAAGAATATAGTTTATTTTTTTCTTCGTTTTTGTTTCGTTCTTCTTTTTATTAAAAACTATGGTAGAGCTCGACTAGGCTCTTTGGCTCTGGGTTTGCTTTAATAAAGATGTGAGAAATTGTAGAAGTAAAACTGAGAAAGCTTCTTCACAGCAATGGACCATAAATAAAGGCCAGAACACACACACACACACATCCACAACCTCCCTCGCCAAGCCACATGGAAACTCACTCTAATATTTATCTGGCAAAGAAGAAAAATACAGCTAAAACGAAGGCAGGACAAAGTAGTTAGGCTACAAGCATAACTGAAGAGAAAAGAGCCGATGGTTTCAAGTCGTCGTTGTGTGGTAGGGAGTGAGTGAGTGGGAATGGATATATATATGTATATGAGTGTATGTGTGTGTATGTGTGTGTGTGTGTGTTGGCATGGGTAGGGGTAGTGTAACGCCCTCGGTCTTTGTCATCGTTGCCATTTTTTTCCGTCTGTTTCTCATTTTTCTCGCTATTTGTATCCCTCTATCGTTGGTTCTTTCTTCTTTTTTTTCTATAGTAGAGCATTTTGTATGAAAACCAAATACACGTCTAAGGCAAACGTTATGTAATCATCAACAAAAAAAAGAAAACCCCCCCCCCCCTTCGTTTTAAAGTAACCGAAACAAAGTTACAACATGAAGTTTCACTTAAAGAATGTTTTACAAATTAAATTCAATTTTCAGGGAAATGCTCTAATACAATTTTTAGATGAATATTTATGAATATTTATGGTTGTATCACTAATCAAAAGCATTCCAGAGAACTTAGAAAAAAGTAAACGATATAGAACTAACCGAATTTCAGAATGTTCTTCGACTTAAGAGTTCTTCTTTAAAATATTGTCACATGGCCATGTTTTTTTTTGCTAAGGCTAAGGCTAGCCTTTTGGGGTCCTTTTTTGAGGGTCTAATCCATTGGAATGAGCCAAATTGTAGGGAATTACATTGTAGGCAAAACTTATAAACTTAAACTAAAAACCACAATGCGTGCTGCATAAATTGACAATACACAGATACACACACACACAGAAACAGACACACACATTACATTTCCCCCATTTTTTGCTTCTTTGGGGTGGAGATTTTCTTTTTTTTCTTTGTTTTGCTGCTTTCCACTTGAAAATAATTTTGTTTCAGCATAAATCATTATATAAATCAATTTCAAGACGAGTCTGCCAGGAAAATTTGCATTTCTGCTTATTAAAAACTACAAAATGACTAAGACCATAGAGATATAAATTGACAATTTTAATTGGACTAAGAGACAATAAAACACACTCAAACACACACACACACACACATAAAAACAAAGAAAAATGAAAGAATGAAGTGAAGCAAAAGTTTGTCAGGTTATAAAATGAGAGAAAACAAAGTGTTTCGAGGAAAATTAAAAAGAAAAGCTTAAGCTTAAGATAGATATATATGTATATGTACATGCATATGTCTGTACGAGGGCACAATAAGTGAAAGGGGGCGGGACCCATAAACTTTATGGTGATGGTGATGATGATGATGAAGGCATGGCCAATCATACATTCATATTCTCATGTTTATTTAACGATGCTTTTTAAGGCTGCTGCATCAACTACAACAGCAGCGGCAACGGCAACGGCAACGGCAGCGGCAGCTTAAATGCAAAAGGATTAAAACGCCGGCAAAATGTAGCACATAAGACGCACAAACTGACACTGTCTTTACCTCGAACCATTCGTCCAACTGTCTCGCTGTCTCGCTGTCTGACTGTCTTCCTTCTTAGCATCAAGTGGCGTGAAATTTGCCACGTTGAATGGCCCCCCAAAAAACGAAAACCGTGAAAGAAAGAAAACTTTGCACTAAAGCCCTAAGACAAGACGAGACAGAAAGATAGAGAGAGAGAGCGAGGGAGAAGGAGAGAACGAGCAAGCTCAAAGAAGAACTTCAAGTGCCCCATGCTCGAAACATATGTATGTACGTGTGTGTATGTGTGTGTTTGTGTGTGTGCGGTCTTAAAATATTAAAAATGCCTTTTTATTTAACGCCCATCAACTGGTAAATGTTTCCACTCTCATCAACGAGATGAGAAACGCTTTAATGTCAAGCAAAACTTTTGATAACCCACCAAGAAAATGTTTTTACAAAATGTTCACAATTTGATGCCGAATTTTTAAGTGACAACCTTCTTCAAAGTATTAACTAAAGGGTTTTTTTTTTGGTCACAAGACGAAACCAAAAGATCTTATATGTATATCTTATATAATGTATGGAAACTCTTTAAAGTTTAATTGAATTTTGTTTTGCCATAGAAAAACTCCATTTAAATTTTCTTCTATTCCCAGCCTACCAATGCCTACCACTTGTCCGTTCATAATTTATTTATTTTTTCTTCCTAGCTCGCTCCTTCTGTCGCCCTCTCTCTCTCTCTCTCTCTCTCTCTATCTATCTGTCTGTTTTGTCTATTCCTCTCGCACTCGTTCACTTTGTTCCCTTTTGACTCTTCTCGTGTTTCATTTGAACTGTCACTTGCACATTTGTTGGCCACTTCCGTTTCAACGCGTTTCACACAGGCTGGCTATCAATTATTGCTCTTGGCAATTAAGTAACATGGCAACTGAACAATCACAAAAAAAAAAAAAAGCACAAACCCCTCCCATCCAACACCGCCGCCACCACTTTCAACCCAGGAAAGAGCAGCCATCCAATTGCCCAACCAGCACCCTCTCACAACCCCCTCAAAACGAAGCATAAAACAAACTATTTCATTTTCTTCGCTTTTCGGTTGTTCTGTTCAGTTCATTTTTGTGCTTTTTTTTTTTTTTGCCGCTTTGATTTATACATTTTATTTACTTTTGACAATTTTATTGGTCCATGGACTGCGGCTGCTGCTGCTGCTGCCGCTTTTTGATGTGCCACATGAATTTTTTATATTGATATTATTATGTTTTTTTTTTGGTTTGGTTTTTTTTTTTGTTGCTTCTCTATAAATAAATTTTAAGCTCTAAGGAATTTTTTAAGCGGCTTTTGCTTCAATAAAATAATGAAAAACAAAAAAAAAAATCGAATATCTAACAAAATAAGCTTTGGCAGAGACATCAAACAAAGACACAAGCCCAGTAAGAAGAATTCGTTTCCCAAGCGATTAACATTAAGCAATAAAAACAAGAAAAACGATATAAAAAATACAACTTAATAATATATATAAATATATATACTTTTTTTTTGTGTTGACCCAAGGGAAGACAAAATCGAAAAAAGAAGAAATTAAAATTTAATGAAATGAATTACAAATGATGCTCAATTCTAACTTCAATTTGAAGTTTCTTTGATGAGCAAACAGTTGACACTAGGCGTAATTATAGTTTTGTTATCCATCAACAGAATAAATTGAAATTAGAGTCGCTTTTGGTTTGGAAACATCTTTCATAATTGCTTGTTAAATATTTGCATTGTATTGAACTTTATTTTGCATATTAATCAAGTTATTTAAATGATGCTAATGGATTCCCTTTTTCTGTTTTCCACTTTAGTCTCTCAGTTTTGCATTGCTATCATAAAGGGCGCCATGGCCCCATCTCATGCCATATACACACACACACACACAGCATACAGAGCCACTTCACGTATTCTATATAACTGGCAATTTCTTCGCTTTTTGCGCATTGGCCAATTACTTGGAGAGAAAAATAAAAGAAAGGAATAAAAAGGATGAAAGGAAACAAATGTCAATCGGCAGTCAGGCACTGCTCTGTGCCGAGAACAACAAACAATCTCACTGAATGCAGATGCATTCGTCCAGCATATACGCACACACACACATAGATATACCTGGATACATACGGTTCATGTATATGTGTATTGGTTATTTTCGTTTTTCGCAATGAAACAGAAACAAGAGGAATTATTGAAATATTTACAGAGCAAACACAATTGAAATCTCAACTATAGAGCAAAGGAAAGATATGAATGTAGAGTTTCTTCTTCTTTTTCTTCTTCTTCTGCTACTACTTCATCTCTCAATTTCCATCTCCATTTTCATCTTCACTACTCCTACTCGACTTTCTCTTTTGGTCTGTCTCCGCAACGGAGATGACATAATTTATGGCAAAAATCCCTCAATTGGTCTCTCTTCTGTCTCCCACTCCCTCTTCCTCTATTCATCTTAGTATCTTTTTTTCGAGTGGCTTTCCCCATTTACTTGCTGGCACTGGCAATTAAAACGCCAAACTAATTAGATGAATTTTGTGTGATTTCCGTATAATTAAATTGCCCATTTGCTGGTGCTACTGGGTGAAGAAGTTGCTAGTAGTTTTGTGTAGACCCTTGTTTATGTTCATACTTCCTGTAAGCAGGTACAGTTGACACTGTATACAAGACCAAATTACCTTTCACATATTAGAATATACATATAAATATTGAAAAACTTAAAACATCGGGGTCACCAATTAACGTGACCGCTAAGAAAAAAGGAAATTTTTGATATTTCTTGGCTAAGGCTAATTAGAAAAGTTCGTGAAATTAGAGGTTTAACTGTAACCTCATTTATAGGACATTTAAAACAGCAGAAAACTTTGCCGCTTAGACAGGAGAAAGAGCACAGGATATGAGTGTAGCACGGTGGAGGATGGAGGGCCATGGAGTGCGGGGCGCTGCGCGATGGTGCTGGGATGGAAGAGTAATAGAAGTTTAAGAGGATGTTTTATATAACATTTATAACATGCTTAACTCTCTCTAAACACACACACACAGCATGCGGACAATGCGGACATTTCGAGGACCTTTCTAACATTTTAAGTTTACGGTACTTAACGTAATTTCCTTGCCCCGCACTTAGAACTCGAGTGGCCTAACCCATCTCATCTCATCTCATCGCATACCCGTGGCAAGTTTTCGTAAAGTTTTTACAAAAAAAAAAAAAAAAAACGAAGCTCACAAAATGGCGCATCGTCCAAAGATAAATAAGCAAATAGGCCAAATAAATCTTCATTTCAACTTCTCATGAGTCTTCAGCTGCTGTTGCTGCTTCTTTTCTTCCTGTTCCTATGTGTACTTGGTCTCCTCTTCATCTGCTCTTCCACTTAACTTTTGCTCAGCTGTTCGTCTTTATCATTTCTCTGGGCCTTCTCCTCCAACTCTTCCTCAGCTTTTAAGCTCAGCCAATTCAAATTTTTGCCTCCTCCCCCCAAACTTACGCTAGTAAATTGTTGGGGTAACATGCACTTAAGTATACTGCTCCTCCACCCCACCCGCACCCGATCCACACACACAGACAGTAGTTGTCAGTTGCTAGTGCCACAGCCCGCAGCCAGGACATGTGTGTGTGTTTGTCTCTTTGCTCTTGCCATTAAAAAGTTAAGCCTGCAGGCAACTTTCGGCCCTTGTTCTTCTCTTCTCTACTCTACCCTTTTGTTGGAGAAAAGTATTTTTGGTATTTTCTCTTTTTTTTTTTTTTGGTCTTTCCTTGGCTATTTCAATTTCTTTTATTTATTTTTTAGCTTCATTTGAAGTGCAACAATTTGGAAACGAGCAAAAGAAAAGTTTCAAATGGCCAAAGCAAATCGTTAAATACTTTCCACACGTCGGGGTCACCATTCGGGTGCACATTCGCACATTGAATGGAATGCAGGAATCAGGAACCACTTTGAAATTTTTTCACAATTGAGTGACCGCCAGGACTTGAGTCCGATTTCTAATTTGTTTTACATAGTAGGTTTTATTTTTAAATTGATTTAAATTTATTATGCAGCGTGGCAAAAAAAATTTGATTACAAGCATAAAAGTTTATTTGTTTCTGCATTTTTTGTGTTGTGTAGTACTTGTTGTTCCGTTTATACAGTCTTTGCTTCGCAGTTTTCTGATTGTTTGTTGTTTGTTTGAGGTTGAGGTTGGGTGCCACGGGGGTTTCTAGTGGGGGCTGGGGGCTTGAGGCTGTTGCCGCTGATGCTGCCATTCGCCTTCTTTTCAGCAAGCTTAACACTAATTTCATTT
This sequence comes from Drosophila willistoni, assembly GCF_018902025.1. Classification (NCBI taxonomy): domain Eukaryota; kingdom Metazoa; phylum Arthropoda; class Insecta; order Diptera; family Drosophilidae; genus Drosophila; species Drosophila willistoni. The sequence continues at coordinate 12,371,020 of NW_025814052.1, forward strand.
CGCAGACAAACACGGACAGAACGACTCCGGTCGCATTTCCTTTTCGTCTCCGTTGCATGTAATTTTTGTATCATCCGCCAACTCCAACGCCTTCTCATCGTCATCGCTATCGTCGACGTCGTCGTCCTCGTCCTCGTCCTCGTCCTCATCCGCGTAGTCGTCGTCCTTTTCACGTACTTCAATCAGACAAGCTCTTGGCCCCGCTTCCGTCTTGTGTCCTATGTCCGTTTCAATCTGTCCAGACTCCAACCACTGAGCCAGTCATTCATTCATACACTTCCTGCCTTGCCCGACCGCTCATCCTGTTATCCTTGCCATCCCTCTCCACCATCCCTGCATGCCTGTCTTCCTTTTGCCTTTTGGCGCTTACCTTTGCATATTTTTGCAATTCAGCGCAAAGCTCACTTCAGTTCGTCCTGCGTTCTACGTCCCCCCAACTCCACCCACTATTCTCTCTCGTCCCGGCTTATGTCAGTAAACTGTAAATATTTAATTAATTTGCATGGATATTTTTATGCCAGGCAAGTTGAGTTTATTAGTCGGTCCTTGGTCCTCGATCCCGCCTGCAGCTCCTCACTCTAAGAAGTGCGAGTGAATGTGCGTGTATGTGTTTGTGTGTGTGTGTGTGTGTGTCCTCCTTCCTTCCTGCTCTTACTTCTTGTTGTCTTTTTTGTTTACTTGGCCTGGGCATAATTTGCCCAACAGCTTTAAATGTTTACATGTATGCCATTTTTTTTTCTTCCTTTCTTTTCCTTTCTTTTTTTCATCTCCCACTTTTTTTGTTTCGTCGCCACAAAAGCCGCACGAAGATCCTGACCAGGACATCCGGGGTCCTCATCAAATGTTTACACATTTCTTTTCCCACCCATTTTTTAATGAAATTCTTGTATAATTTTCCCACTTGAGAGTGTATATGAATCAGTCGTTTCCTTTTGAGATCTAAGCGAAATGTAATATTTTTTGAATGTCACGTCGGGGTCACCAATTTGGTCTGGTCAAACTGAAAAATGCCTAAGGGCTACTTTACACTTGTTTCAAGTAAGTATGAAAGTTTTCTAGTTTCGAAGTTGCAAAGCGATTAAAGCGATGCCACAATTGGGTTAATGGAGTGCGTTTTTGAGTTGATTGATCCACAGAATCCTTGTGGGAATGAAATCGTATTTCCGTCCACGGTTTTTACAATTGGATTTGTCAGTGGGACAATCCCTTTTGTTTTTTCATTTGACCGGCCCGAAAGACTGAAAACACCATGCCACAGACCATGACTGTAAGCCCCAACTGCTGTGCGACTTACCCATTCGTCCTCCCCCCCTCTGCCACTCATCCTCTTTGCCCCTTTTCATCCGGCCTGGGCTATGTGTGGCGTTTTGTCCATGTTCATTATTGCGGTTAATCTGTTTGTTCTGCTGCTCGCTGAAGAGTTCACCTGGGCGGCTAACCAACAAAAATGTTACCTTACGTTTTTCTTTTTTTTTTTTTCATTTATTTTGCTCTTTTTTGTGTTTTATTTTAATAAGCTACCTGGCAACTTGGTCAGGTGCAAAGTAACAAAAAAAAAAAAGGAACAAGAAAAAAAGAGACACAGTTCGTTGTTGACATCAAAATAATGACGAGGATGCGGTGGATGCGGATGCCCCAAAACTGCCACCATAACAAACATATGCTTAAGACACACACACACACACACACACACACGTATCCTTTTTTTGCTTTCTCTGCTCCTCCTCATCTGCCTCATCATCTCGTTCTTGTTGTTGTTAATTACAAAAAAAATGCAAAAGCACGAAACATGCCGCTGTTTACCAAATTAAATGCTACTAATTGGACGAGTTTAGCGTCGCTCAAGTGTGTGCTTAGAGTGGAAGTGGGCGTGGCCAAGGGAATGGCTATGGGTATGAGTATGGCGAAGGCGTATATGTACATACTTCGAGGCCGATAGCAGGAATGGGGCGATGGAATTTTTAATGAAAGAAGTTATTAGTATGTATCAGCATCGTTAGCATAAAAAATGAAAGTCATATTATGGTGTGTGTATCGCTGTTGCCAGCCGCCAGGATTTCAGCAGCAAGACGTGAAGTGGGGAGGGGCTAGGGAAGGAAGAGGGCGAGATTCGAGCTGGAGGAGGGTAAAGTATACATACATATATGTATGTATCAAGGGTTGCTCGCGAAAATTCCGATGGCGTGAGATGTGTGAGAAAAATTTCAACAAGATGAGATGAGATTTTGTGACATTACACTTCGATATTGATAAATTCTGCCAACACGTCGGGGTCACTCGACCAAAAATCTATTCAATTGACTCGCTAATGATTTAGACATGCGATGAGAAAGCAATCTTCCAACGCCAATTATACATATGAAATCCAATGTGAAATAAGAGTTAGGGAAAAGACCAAAGATTCATCCAAGTTTATCCATTCAATGATTTTTAGCAATTTTTGGCAGTATTAAGCACTTAATAAATGGATTTTGTAATCAAAAACCCCTTTGATAGCTCCTTCAAGGGAAGAAAAAATGCGAGCCCGTTTTAACTTAATCCGCTACTGCATTTTAGTGTTTCTCTGCTTTCACTTGCCATCAATGTATGGTGGTGACAGAGACAGAAGAAGCGAAGGAGAAATAAACTCAAATTAAAAATAAGAACATAAGCTCTGAGAAGCTCCGAGCCACTTTTTGTTGCCATCGTTTTCGCTGTTAAACCCAGATTCTGTCCAGTTTTTGTTCTGCCAGCAGCCTTTCACGGGCGCTGTGCACAAAACACTAGCAATGACATACTAACGAAAAAGAAAAAGTAACATACATGTTGAGGCATATGGACGGAACAAAAGCATAAACGAAAGTTCTAATACCCTAACAATAATAGTAGTAAACCACCGATCCACTTTGTTCTTACTCTTTCTTCTGTAAGCTAATCAAAAATAATATCATAAATAGATGATGTCATCTCGATGCAGACAGAGAGTAAGAGAGGATTGACAAACTGCTAATCAAATCGAATATACCCTTAAATTTTTGGCGTTAGTGTATAGGGATAACAGCAGCAGCTTCGCTCCACTTTTCATTTGCTCATTTACCACTTTCATTTCATCACAGCGAATGAAGAAGGCGAAGAAGGCTTTATGTGGGGCATTAACGTTGCCAACGTTGCCTGCCGCATGCCGCATGCCTCATGCAGCCTGCTTTGCGCTATGTCGTTTTTTCCTACTCACATAGATATATATACAATATATACATATATATATATATATATATATATATATAACCCCATCAGCATTTGAAGTATTATTAATACAAAAAAATATATATATATTCATAAGGCGGAGTGACAACTTGAAATGGGAGCAATGGGCGTGGCTGGCTGACAATGCAACAAAAAGCAAACAAAAGACGGAAACCACGACAACCAATGCGAACAAATAAATACAAATTATACACTTATATATATACATATATATCTAGGTATATATAGGGGCATATATTTACATACATGCAAATCGGTCATAGCATTCATTCATTCCTGAATGAATGAGTGAACTTGTCTCTTTAAATTGCTCAAAAGCAAAACATAAAAAATACGAAAAATTAAATAAATTTTTAACATTTTCTTCTCCGTTTTGTTTTTTTTTTTTTTTTGCAGTTAATTAAAAATTTCTCAACATATTATAAAATATTTTTCGAAACAAAAAGCAAAAAAATAAACAAACAAAATGCTGACAAGAAGAAACTGTTGGATGGGATGGGGTTTAGCGGGGGGATAAAAGCGGGCGCCGAATGAATGCCAGGAATGTCGATTAAAGCATAGATAACCATGCTCGAGAACGAAAGAAGTGAAAGAGAGAGAGAGAGGAATAGAACGATATCCTTATTGTTTCTTTTTACATCTTTGCATCTCTTTCTCTCACACTGTTTTGTTGTTGGTCGCCTAGAAATCAAGTTGAAGAATGAATAATGAACATTTTTATGTCCCTATGAGCAAGAATTTCACAACATGGGGAAAACAGAAAAGGAAAAATACATACACTGAAAGAGCAAAAGAAAGAAGAGTCGTTTAATAATAATAATTAACATTTTTTAATGTCAACCAAAAATATGCTTATGTCCTTGGGTATTATGGATTATACAAGGATTTCATTTCCTAAACATTTTGTAGAGTCGTTAGAGTGGAAAAGTGCCCAGGATCGAAATCTGTTTATATTGATATACATTGAAGAATTATTTCGATCCAAAGTTGTGACAAAAAAAACGAAAATCTAAACATAAATTTCATTATCATCCAGATCAATCGATATGTCAACGAGATATATTTACATAAATTCTTATTTTTAGCCAACCAATTCCTCTTTTCGGTACTTGAAATGGCATTTATGTGCTAGAGTATTTTTTTTTTTGTTGTTTGGTTTCAGCTAAGCCATTGTATTTGTGAACTATGTGAAAGTGACATTTATATCACCGATTCGCATTGCAATGCATTCCCTTCTCTCGATTCCATGAGTTTTTATGGGATGTCGTGGGGGGAAGGGGGCAACCAAAAACTTGACATACTTGCCCTTGTTCCCTCGGCCTCGTTCAGTGTCCCCTTTTTGCCTGCATTCAAGTCATATATCTGTATGCATACATATATGCATTCAGTTGGCATTTTTACTGCTGTGTGTGTGTGTGTGTGTGTGTTTTTTTGTTGTTGTTGTTTTTATATTTGCTTTGTTTCGTTTTTATATTTTGGCATGTAAAAATCAACCGCATTTGGGCCATCCATTTGGATGCAGTGAATCATGAGTTTTGATTAGTTGAATGCAGATGCATTTCTCTTCACTCGTCTCGATGAGCATGATGATTTGATGTCAGAACAGTTTCACTCTGAAATGGCTTGCATTTTGTATTGTGTATTTTTGTTTAGCCATTTTCATGGGGATGTTTACTGGCCAAATAAACTTTTCACACATCATCAGCGGCAACTGAAAAATAACAGCTAGCAATCAATGCCAATCTCTCTGTCCTCCCACAAGGCCCCCATCGCTCCCCCTCCCACCCCCAATTATCCATCGGGTCGGGTCGGTCTGAGTCTCTATATCTTTGTGTGTGCTAATTTCGTTGCATCCTCATCCCATGGCAAACTGAAAACGTGCTAAGTGCTAAGCAACAAAATCATACACACACAGACAGAAGGAATATGGAAAATGGAAGGAAAATGAAATACCAAGTACATTGCACGATCAAGTGAGCAACTTCATAATGTTTCTACGTTATATATATATAACAATTTCTTTTTGCTTTATTGTTGTTTTTGGGCCAGTGACTTTAGAATGACTTGACGATGACAGACAAAAGCATTGCATGCTCAAGGTGGAGAAGGAGCCAGTCACCAGTCGGTTATTCTTCTTATTGGTCACGTACGAAGGCAAAAAAGGAAGCACAAATTCTGTTGACTTGTGCACTTTTTGATGGTCTTTACTGATTTAGGCTCTAAAGTATTAATAAGTGAACGTTGTCAAGTGCATTTATTAATAACATACCCAAGAGGATAGGCAACAAAGAGGAGGAGCTGTTGGATGATGCGAGGTGGCGGGAGAAAAAATAAAAACTTTGGTTTGAAGTTAAGCCATAAAAATTGCTTTCAAAATATTAAACATAATGTTTTTTTTTCTCCTATTGCGGCTGCTGCGGCTGTTAATGGCCCAATAAACAGCCTAACCACAGACAAATACATAGATAAACATATATGTATGTATGTATGTACATCTGTATGTATATTAAATATTATCTTTATTAGCCATATATGCCATATCGAATTATATATATATAGAAGAAGCAGGACAGCAGACATTATTATATAAATCCAGCTCTAAACTGCTTAATTTGCCATTTCAAGCTCAAATCATTTTAATAAATTCATATCCAAAGCATAATTTGCCATGCAGCAAAATTAATTCCATGAAAATCAGACATAATTGAAATTAATGTGTATGGCAAAATTTTGCCTTCATCTGCCATCTACCTCTATTACCACAAGTTTTCTCATCTTTAGGTCATGCAAAATTTATTGGATCAAATTTGTTTATATTAAATTCTACATAATCTATAACATGTACATATGTATGTACATATAGTTTATAAATTTAATCAGCATCTGTTTGGCACTCACATTTCAATTGAAGTGGAAGTAGGCAACTGGGATCAATGACATACATATCTCTCTTGATTTTTGATATTTAGGTAGTGTAAATCCTGGCTAGTGATGGCCCTATTAATAATATGATAAAAATGTATTTCACTTTATGATATTTAAAATGAAATAGTTTTATTTTTGTTACTACCAATTATACTTTCTGATGACATTTGCTCTAGAGATTTATTAAAAATTTTAAAATTATAAGAAAATAGTTCGATGATAAATAAATGTTAGACTAATCGCGATTAATAATCGCTTACCTTCAATTAGTCATATGATTTATTAATCGATTAATGATATTTACTATAAAACAGGTGATGTCTTCTTATTCTTCTCTATGAAATTTTACCTGTAGTAAGTTAGTTAGTCAAGACTCTAGAAGCCTTCGTTTCTACCCTCTTAGGTAGGGCAAAGAAATTGAATCTATTAATAACATAAATGAAAGTGACATAGAAACACTTTTCTATATCAACTTCGCTTGGTATAATAATGATTAACGAAATTTTGTATATTTTTTGCTATATATTTTCTGGGTTTTTTATGGTTTCTAGATTTGTTTTGTTTTGTTGATTTTCCCCTCTCTGATTCTATTAATTTGTATTGTCTTCGTTGCCTCGATTAGACAAATCACATGATATCATGCACTTTTTTTCTTTCTATTTCTCTTTGTTGCTCTTGTCAGTCATTATTATGCGGCCATTATTAACATTGTTTTGCGTTTGGGAGGGAAGTGGAAATCATAATTCTATTTGCCAGCAGAGTTTTTTATGGCCAACGTTCTTAACGTTGTAGGAAAGATGAGGAAAAAGAAAAAAAAAGCAAACCAGTCAGAGCCGGAAGCTAATGTTAACAGTTAACGTTTGTGACAGCTTTTCTATACCCTGCAATATGGTGAGAAAATGTTGATAATAAAGTGTTTTGACGATTAATACATTTATACAAATACATAGAGTAAAATAGATTAACTTTAGATTTAGTCTAAAGTTTGGTTAAGTTATAAGGCGGTTGTTGAATTATTTAAGTATGAGTTCTTTTAATCATTTGCATATACCCTTTATGTAAGCGTATGCCAAAAAAAGGCATAAAAAAAGACAAACACACACTTACACACACACACACATTACACACAACACGCAAAACCGTTTTATGCCCCTAAAAGAACGCTTCATACTCTTTCTCTCTCTTTCTGCCTCTGTCTATCTGGCCCAGGTTTTTGGTTGTGGTCCTTGAGTGTTAATGCGCGCCTTGCTGCGTTTATGGCATTGTTTAAAGTATTAAAAGGAGCAACAACAACAACAACAACAACGACATAGAAAAAAATACAAAAATACTAATAATAATAACAATAAAATCACAGAGACATTAAATTCAAGTTGCCATTTAGTTCAAGTGAAGCGTTTACAAATTTTCTGTTTTACGAGGCTTTAAATAAAGTAAATTATGGCTCGAACATTAAATAAACATCAATTAAAAATATGTTATTTGTTGTTCTTGTCGTTGCTCTTGTTATTGTTGTTGTTGTTGCCATGGATTCAATGTGTTTCGTGCATTTTAAAGACATTTTGCCAACCCTGCCGAGCACGACAATAAATATTTATTCTCCTTGTAGTAAAAACAAATCAAAAGTCATCAAAAAGTGCACTTTGCTCTAATTCTTTGTTCGCCTATACGTCGTCGTCATCATCGTCGTCGTCGTCGTCGTCGTGACAAGTCATGCCATGAGCCTCCCCAAAAAGTAAACTAAAATAAACTAGGCAAAAAAAGAAAAAAAAACCAACAATGTTAAAAAAGAAACACATCACGTTAAAGCTCTCTTTCACTTGTTACCCTTTAACCCAAGTAGAAGGCGTATAACTGTAACTAAGACAAACTAGCTAACTAATTAGCTAGGAAAGGAAGCATTTTTCAAAATGAAATCAAAGATTCCAAACAAATGACTCGTTAAATTCCGATGCCATAAAGATCTTTTAGAGAATTAAGAATAGATTAAGTTCCGGATCTTCAAGAGACTCTCTTAGTCTAATACAAAGAAGGGCATTTAAAACTAGTATTAAGATCCCCAAGAGATCCTCTAAAGAAGGTAATTCGAAACTAATTCTAATATTCCAACGAAAATTCTTAAGATTTTATCAAGCGATAACAAGGATTTGAAATTAAACTATGAAAGTTAACCTTGTCTGCCCCCTTTATTATGTTGCATACATTTTGGCGCTTGGGAGTATAACCTTTTACTTAATGGCTGTAGGGTATAATAAAAAGAAGAATCAGCGGGCAGGCAAAGACGCCACACACAGCAGGAGCAACAGAACCCGGAATCATCGTAGTAACAACAGTAACAGCAACAGCAAAACTTATTAATAAACGTTATGGCGACAACAACAACAACAACAACAACAACAGCAGCAGCAACAGCAAAAGCGACAAGAAGCAAAAGAACAAATCAAATGAAGTCAGTTGACGACATCCAAATTGGCAAAGTTGGAACCAAAAAAAAAAAAAAAAAGAAAGAAAAAAATAGCAGTCATCCAATCCAATAAGGAGAAAATGCCGAAAAGGCAAAACGGGCTAAAAGCGAAGCCAAACGCAAAGCAAATGACAATGAGAAGCCCCCGTTGCGCTCTGGCATAATTGCAAAAACTGTTTTCATAAGGCCCAACAGCCGCGCGGCACTAACAACCAAAGGAACGAGCGAAAGAACGACCCAGCCAACCAGCCAACCAGCCAGCCAGTCAGTTAGTCAGCCAACCTCCGCTACCCCCTCTCAAACAATGGCACCCACCGCCACCATCCATCGACCCTCTTCGGCTCCAAGGTAAGAAAACACAGGAGAACAACAACGACAAACGTATCGAACTTGAGCCTAGAAACACTTACCAAAATGATTGTGCACATTGCGAATCAATAAAGCCCAAAAAAACGATTGTCTATGCGAAAGTCATGTCGAAGAGAACATTGATCACGTTTCGAAAAACTATTGAAACTCATAATAATCGATATATGTATAAACTTTACTCGATCATACAGATTATATTTTATTATCAATTGTTTGAACTTGGTTTTGGTTATATTAAAGTTGCTACTTGAGGGAAGAGAAAAAGCTGCCAATTTTTCGTCGACTGAAAAAGGGTATCAAACATTTTCATAGAAACTCATTTCATTATTTTTATTATTGAGCCATTGTTTTGCTTTGGCAATTAAAATCTGGGATTTGGTGCCATTTTGTGGGTGTGGTCCTTTGGACATTTTATGGGACCGCGTGGCCTGTAAACAATTTACAGAAATTTTACAATCAAAAATCGCAGCTGTTGTCCCTATCTCACTCTACCCCCTAACTGTCTCTCTCTCTTTCTCTCTCACTCTCTTTGTTTATTTATGCCTGTGAGCGGGTGGGTGTTATTATGAAAATGAAATTAGTTTTGTCATAAAATATTCATTAGCCCAACTCTCCCTGCCCTTTTGACGACAGACTCAGTCTCTCTCTCGCTCTCTCTCTCTCTATGGTGCTCTATGGTATGCCTGTCTCTTTCCATTTGCCGCCAGTGTGTAATTTGCATTAATTGAATTGTTTGTTAAATTGGAAAATTTTCAATTCTTATAAATTCTGCTTAGTTTTACCCACACAACCAATAACCATAACAAGATGCAATAGTCATAATAATAAAATGAATTAAATATGTTTACAACAACTGACAAAAAAAAACAAATGTATGCTATATAAATGTATTTACATATATATGCGAGTATAGAGTATTCATATTGAAATTTTGCATTTAAATTTAAATTCATTTTACGTTTTCTTTTCTTCTCTTTTCTCATTGCAGGTAAGCAACTTGTTTGGGGCTTCAATTTGATATTTGAATTGTAAGTGAATACCTAAGAGTTTTTTGTTCTTGCCTTTTGATTGACAAGTGAAGACTTACAGATGCATATATATATGTATATGTAAGGAAACATTCGTTAACAATGTTAAAAAGGAGCGTAAGGAATCTATCAAATTGCATATTAATTTATCCAAGTTAATTGACATTTAGACAGATTTAAACCAAACACTACAAAATGTTTCTTTATTCAGCTAGTTTGTTGATTTTGATATGCAAGTTTATTGTGAGAGAAGTCTCAGTGTTGTGTTTCTTTTGTTAGCTAACTAACTAGATACATATGTATGTGTGTATGTATGTATGTACCCAGGATTTGCAACTAACTAAAATTTGGCTAGCAACCATTTGCATCTACCCTGATTCCTTTTTGGCTTGATTCCCATTGTTTGGGAGTGCCAAGTTTCAAATTACACGCCTCGTCTATCATTGAGTAAAGGAGGTGAAGAACAAGAGGACAAAGGAGTAGGAGTAGAAGTGGAAGAAGTAGGAGAAGGACATGGTGATGGGATGGTCTTAAAGAAAGGGAGGCAAAACTTTGGGAAAAATAAATAAAATATAAAGCAAACTGAAGCGTAACACTTTACCGGCGACATGTTCAATCTGTCTAAACCTCGTTTCCAACCGCCTTCGATTATTCTCCATCGTATCGGCTTGTACATATATATATATATATATATATATATATGTATATATATATATATATATATGTATATGTATATTCCCTTTCCCTGTCTCATTTATCGGCAATAATTCTCAACTGTCCATTTATGTCTTCATTTTGCTCTCTCCTTCTTGCTCGCTCTCTCACTTCTGGCTGTTTCTATCTTAATGCTTGTGTCTCGCTCTATCTCTATTTAATATTGAAGAGAATCATAACTGGTAAAGCTTGTCCCATAGACCGTAAAAGATACAATTCATAAAAACTTCGAGACCAAATCGAGACAAAGGAAAAACGAACGAAAACGTTTTATAGATAACTAAAGCAAAACGAAGGCGATGACGATGACGATGAGGAAAGCAAAAATCAACGCAGGGAAAACTTTTTCTTCTCTTGTGTATCTTTGTCGTGTGCGTGTGTGTGCTGGTGTTAGTGTGTGTTGTTTGGATTTTGTTTCAGATGGCATAAATTAGATACGTGTTCAGGACACCACACGCACACACACACACAAACACACTGGCACATTCACATTCACACAATCCTTCTGGCCTCTAAGGACTCAGATTAGATGTTGGTCGTCCTTTTCACTCTTCACTTCCTTTCTTCTGATAAAAGATAAATCATAATCATAAGCTGACTGAATTTTATTGGCCCTTTTTCTTTGTCTTCTTTGTCAGTTTAAAGAGACACGGATTCTCCACCCCCACCCCATCCCTCTCCCATCACCAACAAACATATGTTCTCTATGTATATAGTCGTACTCTATATCTATGTAGATATACATATAACCTATACTCATTTTGCTTTCAGGCTTTTTGTGGTACTTGCTGTTTTGTTTGATTAATTTCAAGTTGAGTGTAAACTGCACAAAAATTCTGAAGAGAGCAAGAGCACCGAAATGAAAATTTTTTTCAATTGCAATGTAAACTTCTCAAAATATGAAATGTGATGATGAACTGAGAGAAAGAGAAAACAGAATGACCGAATGAATGGGTCGGTGAAATAGTGCGTCAATTTTATAAAGAGTTGTTAAATATTTGTATAAGCAACTGCTAAACTGACCAAAAAACATAAAAATCAAGTTCGACTTATGATCTTTGAAGGCAATTAACGGACCTTTGGAGGAGATGTGAAGGAAACTTAAGGCCTGAGATAGATGTCTCCCATGGTAATGATCGTCCTTTCAGTTTTAATTTTTCTTTTTATGTATGGCTAATGCTTTCTATATCCTGCGCTGTGTTACCATTTCCTCATCTTCATTTTGGTCACAGCTTCCTGCTGCTGCTGCTGCGGATGATGATGATGAAAGTTTCAATTAGCGTAGCGCCATTTTCATTAAATTACCAGTGACACTGACATCGCCCCAACCCCCATCTTCCTTCACCCACGTTTCGTCTTTTCATTCAGTTCATGTACATCTTTATATACATTTTTTCGCTATTTTCTACTTCTGGTCGTCGACACAAAATGTCGGTCACTTGCGGTTTAAGAGCGCAACCAGGCAACAACCACTGCTGGTTGCTGCGAACAATCCTCCGCGTTCCTTTGCTAAGTGTGCCCAATTTGAGAATGCTGCAAATAGCCAGGAAAATTACCTCATGCGCATTTTCTTATTACAGAAAAATGTGCATAAGAAAATGGACGTAATGAAAAAGCGTACTCATCGTGGCAAGGGCAGAACAGAGCAGAGTAGAGGGAAACAACAACGACGACTCTAAAAGAACTGAACACTGACTAAGCCAAAGGGACGCGAAGGGGCTGGGGTGGGTTATGCTAAATGAAGCCATGGTGGAGAGTCGCAGCTGGAATACCTCTTAAGAATTTATGATGAATTGCAAATTTCACCTTCATAAATTGAAATTAGTTAAGGCAATCAAAGGGACTAAAAGGATTTTCTTTTAGCATTACTGTTGAATGGGTTCTACAGAATGTGGTATACCCTAATAAGCAGAAAGGGTTGCTAGATGCATTCAAGATGTTCTTAAGGCTTAAATCAATTTGGAATCAGATGACCATAACTCTCTATAATATCCATCTAATCTGTTTCTGATTTCACATTTCCTTTATTGACGACTTGGGAAATTTGTTTTTGATTTCAAGATAATTTCTGATTTTCATTTTTAAACTGAATGGCTTAAGGCAAAAGAAGAAGGGGGGAAAAAAACATGGGAATTCATTTTTAGTTTGTTTTTTTTTTTTTTTGGTTTCATTTTCGGTTTGCTTTGTTGAACACTGATAGCATGGCAAATGCAAATTGCAAATGACGGCAAATGGAAATAGATGAAATTGAAAATGGAATGGTGGGGATGGTGGGTGGTGGGTAGTGTGAGGTTGGTTGAAAAGAGCAGGTGGCGTTGATGGCGGCGGAGAGTTGAGTGAAACGAAGGAGGGGGGACGAAAGTGCACAGCACAGAAAATGAAAAATAATTAGCGCAATTAATGACCACGTAATTAGCGCTTCAAATCTGCACCGAGTACCGAGTACCTCGAACAAACCGACAAACTAACAATTCCCACCACCCATTCTACCCCCACCACCCCATTGCTAACCCACAATGTGTGCAGTAGCACGTAAAGCCTTTTACCATACCAAAGACCCATCACAGTCGGCAGAGCCTTTAGCACTAATAGTTAGCTGTGGCCACGTTTGATAACTCTATCGCGGTCCAGTTTCCTCTCTCACTCTGTCGGTTTCTTTTTTCCTGCAATTTTCTGTTGTAGCCAGGATCTGCAGGACACACTAATGAATGCCGCTCGCCTGACCTGGAAATGCAACTCAGTCATGACATTTCTTCATTAAAAAGTGGACTTTTATTAGACCAAAAAAAAGGAAGAAAATAAAAAAAAAAACAACAAAACCAAAAGAGGAGGAGAACTATTCTATGTGGGATTCAAAAAAGAGAGCAGATACAAATTGCATGGAGTGAGTGAATGAGGTGGGGGTGGGGGGGAAGTGAATAAAAATTAAATGCAATGTGTGTGTGTGTGTGTGTTGGTGTGTGGGTGTGTGTGTGTGTGTGTGTGTGTGTGTGTGTGTGTGTGTGTGTATGCCAACCCACTATTGGTAACGCCTCCAAGACCAAATATCATCACCGAAATACATATAAAACTTGCCTCCAACTTATAAACAACTTAAAAATTCATTGTCTACACAAGCTGATGCCCTCCCCCAGGGCGATGCCTAACCATTTCCGATCCCCGCTTCATCTCACTCACACCATCTCATTCGCATTCCTTGTACTCCTGGCCAGAAGGTCCTTGGAAATGAAAATCGAGGAAAAGCAAGAGAGAAAATGGATGAAGAAGAGGGAGCAAAAAAACTGTCATCATGTGGACGGGAATCAATCTAAAGTCATTTTATAACCCGAAAAGTCATAAATCTAACTTTAATGTTTTCAACGTGACTGCGGCAACGGAGCCACGCCCACGCCCACACCCACATACCGATGTTCGCCCACGAGCAAGTCTAAGCTCAAGCTCAAGTCCTACCCACTCGTCAACATGTGTAACAATGTCTATACCGTATATAGGTGCGAGTGAGAAGAACATATACAAGAAGACAAGGATGGCTTGATGGAGGGAGAAGAGGGACAGAGGGACAGAGGAACCGGGATATGGCACGGTAAGGGCAGAATTCCTCCGGCATTTGAAATTGGAAAAGTAAAACAAGCAAATGAATGTATTTCCGTTTGGGATTTTTCACTTTCCGGACAAAAGTGTTTCGGGGCGTGGCTGAACAACCAAGCAACCAACGAACCAACCAACCAACCAACCAACCAACCAACCAACCAGCCAACCAGCCGGGCAGTCATCCATCCCACCAACCATTCGAGATAAATGACGAAAAGCTTAAAGAAAACTTCAAGTGTGGAAGTATGACCAAAGAAATAGATAGAAAAATTTATTAAATAGCCCACACATACAAAGACACACACACACGCACACACACACAAAATACTTGTTCTTTTTTGTCGGAGCGTTGAACAAAAGGTCGCTCATCTTCTCAACTCCCAACCCTGCGTGTACGTGCAGTCAACAATCATAGGAGTCAAAGGGTGGTGGCATGTGGAGCCAACTGGACGACAGGACGACAGGACAACTTGGCCATATGTGTGAGAGCATTAATTAAGTAAAGGATGAGGGAAAAATCGTGTGCGTAGCGAATTGTGTGTGTGAATTGGTCAAGAAAATTATTGCTCATAAAGTATAAAAACAAAATTCCACTTCCCCTCCCACCAAAAAAAAAAAAACACATAAAAATGACTACACAACGTGTCCGGTTAAAGTCCAAGTTTAGTTCACAAAATTAAGAATTTTTTTAACATTCATTGACTCCACCCGTTCTCGCTACTCTTCAACCAAATTGAAGTTGTGTTGGATCTGCTTTAGAGCCATAGATCATCATGTAGATGCTTTAGTTTCTTTTTTTTGTTTTTTTGGGTTTGGTTTGGAATGATTGAAATCTGCAGTTAGATTTCAGTACAAATGATGCTACATCTGGTGCACAAAAATGTCGTAGAAAATTCATGCAGATTTTTAGCTGCAGCTGTCACATTATACCGTCAACGATTCGCATTTGTAGGATTGTTGGAACGATTGTCGATTGTGATTGCAGAGCCATGCACTTTTCCATTCCAGCAGCCAAATCACAAAAATTGAATAATATGCCACATTTGCGCTTGGCTCAAATCAATTTCATTTCTTATTTAACATTTTGATTAATGCAGAACGGTGACTGCAACCATCCAGGATGGCTGATAGAGGTGAGATGGGTGGTGAAAAGGTGCCCCAGCATCAAGGTGCACACAATATGCAAAGTGAACAAACTGTCAAATAGAAGAGGAGAGGGAAAGGGAAAGAAGTAGAAGAAGAAGACACAAATGGAAAGCGACACACAGAGAGAGAGAGAGAGAGAGAGAAAGTGAGAAAACTGCAGATGGAGATGGATGTGGTTTGACTCTTACAATGGCGGCCACTTGACACGTGCTTAAGCACACATTCTCACAGCACTCTGTGGGAATGGATGGCTTTTTGCTGCTGTTGCCACTCCCACTCTTAATCCCACCACTCTCTTCCGCTTCTGATGTTGTAGCCAAATGTTGTCAAATAATATTTACCAGGGAACACTTGTAAGTGCATGTCGGACAGCTTAAATTGCAATTTTCTCTACGATAGTTAAAATGCAATTTTTTAGCTTATTTCGTTCACTTTTCCGCCAGATGTGAAAAGTTCTAGTTGAGCGTTGCTAATATTAAATGCAATTTCACAATATATATTCTGGCTCTCCCGTTGGGCGTCAAGAAAAAATCAAAGTACTTAGAATACTTCGGTTCTATTTTAGTTTAAAGTGCCTTAAATCATGTTTTAAGAACAAAACTCTTTTTGGATTAGATTAGATAAGAAGTCAAGGGCTAATGAAAGCTTTCAGATGCGTCAAACAAAGATTACTTTTCAATTGACTAACCAACCAACTAACTATAACTTCCGCTCCTGCCTTTTCCTGGTCAAGCAGATCTGTCGATGTGTTTCCATTCAAAATTTGAAGTTTCTTGTCTTTGTTTCATTTCCCAGGATTCTAGGAAACTAGGATCAATGTAATATTTGTTTCAACAGACTTATTGAAAAATGTTTTCAAATCTATAATGCAGAGTATGGATATGATAAAAAGGAATATTCTAGGATACACAAACAAAGAAAGAGCATTTTCAAAGGTCCTTCAACGTTAATGTTGCACTTCCTTATCGCTAATGCTTTTCTCGAGCGATTCAGATCAAAAAAAAAAAGGTCTCAATTATAGCGTCTTCAGGTTGAATAGATATGCCACTTGGCAAACAAAAAATATTTTAGTCTTGTGTCTACCTGCATACACATATACATATGTATGTACATAGCATTTATATATTTTCTGATGGTTAAGTGGTAGTGGGAGTGCATTGCGCGCTAATTAAAATCCAAGATGCAACTTGAAGTAGGTGCCACATGGCTTGGGTGGGTTTCGGGGTGGTTGGGTTTCGGATGTTAAGCTTTTTGACTCGCCACTTATTAACTTGCCAGCAATTATGGCAGAAAATGCAGCGGAAGGAAGACCAAGAACAAGACGAAGATTATGAGGATGATGATGATGATGATGATAGTGGTGGAAGAGGGGAACGGGAAGAAATTGCTGAGTGAGATTTTCTTTTAGCTTTTTCTTAGCTTTCTACTACTACGTTTTTTTTTTTTTTTTGTAAGTCGAGTTGAGTTCAGGTCGTTGGACGTTATGGTCTGGGATTTCCTTTAGCCTGGTTTTTTCCTATGCCTTATATACTTTTTAACTTCTCCTAAAGTGTTGTGAGTATTTCCCGATGCTTTTTCTGTAATTGCTCGGAGATAGACAGAGACAGGCACATAGAGAGAAAGAGATGGAGAGGGAGACAGAGAGAATATAAAGAGAAAGGCAGCACAGAGGAAGTCATCCCACATGTGTAACTGTCAGTCCTAGTGCCTTTTTGCTCCTCTATCTCCATCTCTTTTTCTTTCATACTCTCAATGGGTGTGTAAGGAAGGGGCAAAGTGTGTGTGTGTGTGTGTGTATGCTCTTAATAGGTAACAAGTTGCAGACAACGTCCTGCCGACTACCTCCCTCTTAAGATACTGCCTGCTCACTGACTGCCATTATCTCCATCAGCACGCGTAAACTTCGTTTGCACCAAAAAACTGTAAAAAAAAACACAACACAAAATAGAGATGGTAAAGAGGCTTCTAGACTAGGAACATGAAATAGACACACACACACACACAGAAGAAGTGTGTGTAGTCTAGTGTAGTGGAATAGAGTCTATGGCAGTGCATCATTCTCCATTCGCTTTCTGCTCCGGCTTCTGCCCATGCTCCTAGTCCTCCTGCTGATACTGCTGTTCCCCAAATGGAACGGAACAAGAAGTCATTTCGTTTAAGCTCAGCGGAGGCACTTTTCTTGCACATTTGAACTCGATGCGCTTGCAGGCGAAGCCAACTCAGGTCCAGCACAGTGGGACGAGGCGAGACTCCAAGAAGAAATTAAGTAATATTTCGTTAAGAGAATTTTGTATAAGTGAACGACACAATTTTCGTTTCGATACTAAATCTGTTATTCTTTAAACAGTTTTTCTTCGTTGAAAAGCTCACGAACGCGAACTCACACATTTTTCTGCAAGAAAAAGATAAAAGAAATATTATTTTTTATTAAAATTTTTGCGTATTTTAATGTTGGTAAAAGTTTTTGTGCTGATGTTAATTAAAAGATTAATCCACAAAAATTAATGAGTCTTGCCATGAGGGTTAGAGATTTAGAACTAGGACTGTGAAATTGAGGAACTTTGCCCCCTTAAGTATGCAAAAGGCTGGAAAATATTCATTGTTTAACTTCAAATTTGTTTATAAACATTGTTTACATCGATGATTAACTATTTATCTACAAGAATTGAAATAATTTCTTTACATGTTGTAAAAATTTCTTCCTTTTGCTGCTTATTCCATACTTTAGGGGCAAAGTTTGTCAATTTCAAAACCCTGTAGCCTCATAGCGAAGCTCATCTTCTCTTGAATTAAGTGTAGGAAACGAATAATAAGCATACAGTTTTTTAAATGCTGCTACTTTTGTTCATTTAACTTGTATTGATTGAAAAATTTATTTGAATAATAGAATTAACTTTGACAAAGTGTGATTTTCATAAGCCCTAAAACACACAGACAATCTAACTAAAAGAACATGCTACCAATTGAAATCCTGCACCACCAATCACTTCTACATGCGAATAACTTAAGCCATATAATTAAAGAATTTTATATTTAAAGATTCATTCCCTTCATCTTGTATATAGCCTGCTGATAGGTCACAAAAGATTCAAATAAAGAGAATTTGGCCTTTATTATTTCACAGTCTTTTACTTAAAGAGTACCAGAATCGGTCAGCTTACATCGATGTCGACTTTTGCAGGCTTCTTTAAGTGCATTGTCAGTTTATGTATTTTTCGTTGATTTTCATTTCTTTAGAGTATTTCGTGCGGCTTAGTTATTTATTTATGTATGTATATAACATACATTTACCTACTTAACCAAGCCACGCCCACACCTACAACGTTCGCCCGTCTTCTGTCATCCACTATGTATAGTACTTACTTATATTTGTTACGTTTCATTTCATTTTCTGGCCGAATCCGGAGGAGCAATTCAAATGGGAATTTACAATTTTTGCACCAGAAAGCGAGTTGCCAGTCCCCACCGACCGAATCCCCACCCTGCCTCTTCATGCCCAGGCTGTTTGCTTGTTTCTTGCATAAAATGAAATTGTATTGCATTTTTCGCCAAGCATCCACCCGGCCTCTCCCGCCGACCCTCAACCATCCTCTCACCGCACTACTTCGTATACTCCATCACACTCTTGCATTTGGGGAAACTTTTTCTCTTTTTGGGCTGCTTTATGGAGCTGGACACATACATACATATAGAGCGGCAGCAGAGGAGCAGCAGCAGCAGCAGCAGCAACAAGAGTGGCAAGTGGAAAATGTGATACGGGGGGAGCGGGACGGAGGTGGAGACAGAGTTTGTGGGTTGGAAAGGAAAGAGCAAAAATTTCGCGCTGGCTCAGCAGCTACTCTCCAGTTTGGCTATCTTGGGCTTTTGCTTTTTATGTCAGTTTCATGCCTCACATTTTCCCCATCTCCACTCGCCTCCTCTCCACCAGCCCCACCTCGACCTCCTCCTGCACACAGTGCTCGAGTCCCCGCGGCAACAACAGAAAAAAAAGGCGAAACATACAACTACAATAGAAAATCGCAAGTCGTATTTTTAGAGCAACATGAAAATTTATGATGCATTTTTTGCCACGCCCTCAACTTCCTAGCCGCCTCTTTGCTCTATCCAACTAAAGTCGTCCTCGTCGGCCGAGTCTTGTTCAGCTATCCAATCCCCTCCTGTCCCCTAACCCCACCAACACCCACCAAGACTTTGGAATCAGTGCAACAAAACTTAAATAAAATTGTATATAATTGTAATGGAATTTATATTAGATTTTTAGCAGACAAAAACCAGGACAACAAGCCAAAAAAAAAAAAAAAGGAATAGAATGAAAAGCGAAAAGCTAATGTCATATGATTTATTTCGATTACTTAAGCGCTGGCTCCTTTTCCTTTTTCTCTCTCTCTGTCTCTCGTCCTACTGAGCAAAAGCAAACAATCATAAATAGGAAAACTAAGCACAAACTTAAATAGAAACCCAAGAGAAGCATAACAACAGAAAGCACTGGGCAAATAAAAACTGATTGCAATAAATTGATGATTGCCGCAAAAAGAAATTAAAGAAATCCACTCAAATTAGGGTGACAGAAGCAAAAAAAAAAAAACACTTGTTTTCTTTCAACATCGACTTAAAAGATACCCTAAAAGGAAACATTTACTCCATCAATTAGATATCGCTTTACAAAAGAAGCAATCTTTGAATTTCCGAAAAACCGAATGACTCGTTTGGGATTTCGAATGTGTTAATGAAATGAAATTGAAAAGAAAGTAAAAAGTCTCAGATTAGACGATTATAAAATCAAACATTTTGACTATATCAAGAGTAAGAGTATAATATCAAGAAATACTTATATACATATCTCCAAATAGATACTGCTTTCTTTTTTGTCAAAAGGAAGGAACTAATTGAGTTTGCTCTACTCGAAATACCAGTAGAGTAATTGAATTATGAATTTCGTATAACTAAATTGCTGAAATGAAAGTTGCTTGTTGTGTGTGTGTGTGCTTGAAGTAAATCGGTAGCAATATCATAGTTTTATTATCACATAATACTATTTGCAGTCCATTTGGGCTAAACATTTCACACGCTTTTTATGTGCCACATAAAAATGTTTGTTTCTAACCCAAAAAAAAATAAAAAATAATAAAAAACATAGAAGGAAAATCAAAGAACACAACACAAAAAGGTGTCCTTTGGCCTACTCTCTGGCCGTCTGATGAGCCTGATGATAAGACGAGGCTGTTTGGCCATAACTTTTCTTCTTTGAAATGAAATCTAAAATTCATTACGCATTTTATGCGTACCAGATGAGCTAGAGAGACACACAGAGATAGAGTAAGAGACAGAGAGACAGAGAGAGAGAGAGACATAGAGCCGAGAGAGAGGGAATTCACGTAATGAGGCGCGTGAGGCGTGCCACTTCGCAACGTCTTCTGTTAGTCCTCTTGGTCCTTTGGCAAATGGCATTTATGTCCCTGTGGAGAACGACACGCACAACGCGAAGACAGCAACGCCTTTTGCCGCAATTTACCCGCCGGAATTGTAAGCCAACCCCCCCCCCCGCGTGCTTCTTTGGCATTGCGTTTACTTCTGCTGCTGCTGCTGCTGCTACTCCTGGGGAATAAGATGAATTACATGCCTCTCCAGCAGCAGAAGCAGCAGCAGGATCTGGCAGGCCACTTGATTCAGCGGCATGCAAAACCAGCCAGCCAGCCAGCCAGTCGGTACCCCGGTGGTACCCCGTACAGCAGCAGGAGAATGAAACTAAATCCCTAAGCAAATAGTTTAGCCCGCCTGCTGTTTAAATACAGTGACTCAAAGCAAGTTCAACAAATTATTAGGTCGAAAAACTATCTAACACACATTGAATGTGAGAATTTGATCTCAAAACACATCCATTGACTATATAACGATTTTAGTTTCTGTATGATTCAAATGTCAACACTCTTTGATTTCATTTAAGAAATTGTTTTGAGTTAAACATTATATATATCCATTTTCAATAGACCTAAACCCACTGTGCGTGCGGCCGAATTAAAAAAGAGAAATCAACCGCACGGAAATCATGTCTACGCATCATTCTTTGTGAGCTTGGGCTATTACTTTACTACCAACAAGCGACAGGAGGAGCAAGAGCCGCAGGAGAGATAGGCATTTCCTCCCTACATCTGCCCCACCTCGACTGTGGCAGTGGTGGTCTTGCAACAATTCTGGTTGTATTGTATTTCAGTTTGGTGTGTGTGATTTTTGCGTGGCTGTGTGGAAATGTGTGATAAGCAGTTTTCCGCTTGGGAATAGAAAAGAGAAGAAGACATCGGTCCCACTTTCTCTTCCGACTGGACTGGACCGAATGGCTAGGCTTTTCTTTTTACTTATTTCTTAGTTCCCCGTGTATGTGGATGTGAGGGGTGTGTGTGTGCGTGTGCGTGTGTGTGGGTTTGTGGTGTTCCTTTTCATTGGCGTCACTGAGGCGGATGTGCGGAAGCTGTGGCTACTAATGCAAATATAATGGCAAATGTTTCGGAAATATTACAAAAGATAAAAATTGATAAAGGCCTACAAACTATTTTTATTATTCAGTCTGTGTTGGTGTATATGTGTTGGGGTGTGTGTGTGTGTGTGTGTGTGTGTGTGTGTGTGCCTTGCGTGTGGAGGAAAACTATTTCTATTTGTGTGCAAAACTCTATTTCCTTATTTTTTTTTTTTGAGGTTTTTTGGCCAAAGTATTTCAATCATTTGTCTGCCGATTTTCTTTTTTAAACTTAACTCTTTTCCTTTCGCACAATTTATCGGCTCAATTAATGTAACATTTATTTGGCTCACTGACGATGGCAATGGCGACGACGGCAACGACACATTTGTCAGACCTTGTCTAGAGTCTTGCACTTGAACCGAACGCCATTAAATGCCGCCTTCCCTTCCCCTCCCCAACCCTTCCCTGACGCCTTACCCATTTCTCACTACAATCAGTTTTCGTATACCACGAAGAGAAAAAAACTTAACTATTCAAACAGCAGTTGAGCATAATTTTTCATTCAGGGTCGTTGGCTTCAGCCAAACAGAGAAAGACAGAGTGAGAGAGAGAGAGAAAGCGACATTGCGGCTTCTTTTTATTATCTGCAGAACTCTCTTCCTTCTGACCTCCTGATCTCCCCGCACTCTTCGCCCCCAGCTCACTCACTCCTCCCCTTTTTGACCATAGTGCAAACATAATTTTTCTTGCTTCCTAATGCCCCCAGATAAACGCAGACAAGAGCCAAAAAGAAAAAAAAAAAAAAGAAAACCCAAAACGAACAAGTAAAAACCGAATGGCAAAAAGAAAAAGCTAAAGAGAAAAACGCCGAAAAACCAAAAAAGCTGGTGCAAAAAGTTCTTTAACCCCATGTTGGCCCCGCCCGCTCTAACTAACTGCTAACTCTTGTAACCCCTGGAACCCCCACATGCCAACCGCAGTGGCTTCACTACACTAGGAGCACCTTGCTCTTGCCCCGGCAAACACCCCAAACACCCGTCATCATATTATTTTCAACATTTATTTGCCATGCGTAAATAGAAGAGGCAGAAAAAAAAAGAAAGGAAAAATTCGGTTGCAAAATGGGCGAAAATTCTCTTCAATTTTCAAAGCGAAAAGTGGCAAAAGCTTCTCGTTTCTCCTCCAACGAATTTAAACTGCAGCCCGTACACCCTCAAAATAATAAATGCAAAACTGCATTTTAGGTAAACATAGAAATGGCCTAAAGAGAACAGAGCAGAACAGAGACAGAGGACTAGACAGAGAAGTGGAGTGAGCGAGGGGAGTGGGAGTCGGATAGATTGGCTAAAGGGTTTGCTGTGTGTGTGTGTGTGTGTGTGTATGTGTGTGCATGTCCTGGCTACCGCCCAATTGACGTAAATCGTGCGCAAGAGATTTTTTTTCGACTCTTTTCCATCTTTATTTTTATTATTTCTTTTTTTTTTTCTTTTTGTTGGCTGCCAAATTGACTGTGCGGCGTCGGCGTCTAAAACCTGCAAAAAGGTCAGCAAACTTACCATATATTCAAATGCATACATACCTATATATATTCAAAGGTATATAGGTGAGAAATAATGCTAACTAAACAGTGCCGGATTACACCCATAGGAAATGCGTTTAGAGGCCCCAAGAAATCATTAGAAGAAGCAAAGTAATAACTTATTCTTGTCTAAAACGCTATTTAAATTAGTTAAAACTAACTTCTTCCTTTGTTGCTGTGGAAAATATACCTATTGATTAATATTCAAAGTGAATTATTACCGAAAATCTCTGATTTTGTTTGAAATAATTATGTTAACAGAATTGCAAAGGCCCCACACTGGCTTAATCCGCCACTGTAAACAATTGGCAAATTATTTAAAGTTCGAGTTGTTATTTTTTTAAGTCTAAGTAATTCGAAAAGCCTAGAAAATATCATTTATCGAAGTTTTGAATTTAACAATAGTAATATCCTTCATATGGAGGTAAAGTTTAGAATACAATAAAACTAGTAAACACTCAATATATATTGACTCTGAAATGTTTGATTTTCTCAAAAACATGTTACCTTTGCTTTTTTATACAAGTTTTCAAGAGTTTACTTTAGCTCATTCACATTCACAATACTCACAAAACACTTTCATCCATCGGACTTACAAGTCAACTAAATTTTTAAATTAAAATACGAAAATTCACAGCGAAAAAACACATTTTGGTTTTCAAATTCTTAACAGTTCTTAAACATTTGCCATAACACTCTACAACTCTTGATTGCCAAGGTAAGCAGAGTTATTCAAGTTGTAGATAATTATGGATTACGTATCTTTCCTTCCCCCCTCTCTCTTGTTCCTATTCAGCATGGATCATCAGCCAGCCGATCCCGTTAATAATGATTGGGATTCCGTTAATAGTTCAACCTCTATTTCGGCCTCCAAATCGGCAACCGATTCGAATTCAAATACCAATTGTACGCCAGTTGCCAGCAGTTCAACCGAAATTGCTCGTCTGCATCTTCGCCTGGGCAATGAAGGATCAGAGCGTCATGTTAGCTTTCATGTAGGCGTTATCGATAATGAGGGCATGAATCGTCATAAATCGAAATGCTGTTGCATTTATCGCAAACCCTATGCATTCGATGAGAGCTCCTCATCGTCCGATGATGAGACTGACCATTGCTACGGTCATCCCGAAGTGAAGAAAATAAATCGTTTCATCAAGCACCAACGATGCGCTGCTGGTTGTTCATGTTGTGGTCAGAAGTAAATTGAAAAACTATTTCGTTTTTGTGTAGTACACACTGTTAACATACAAAAATAAACGATTACACAGTCTACCAGCTCCAAATTACTCTTGCTTAATTATATTTGTCTTTGAAAATGAATGAAATTTCTGGAAAATATATTGAAGACCAAAATGAAAAAGGGAGAGGGCTTCCATCTGCTTTTTCATGACGTGGTCGATTATCACTCCTGCCCGGCAAGGCCACAGAAAGCCATAAAAAAAATGGGTCGCCAACAACATCACGCCTACATAGAAAGAGCGCGCCCCCGATTTTCATTCGCCATGCCGGGCTCGTCCCCACCCCCTCCTCCACACTTTTAGAGAAGGGGAGCAGACTTCGTCAGGCTCTTTTTCGTCATATACCCGTCGATCTATTGATTGATTATGCGAACTGTCTGCGCAAACTTGTAACTAGATTAATGAACTTTTGCCTGGATGCACTGCGTCATGTTGGGGCGGTTTTTGCTATATATTTTCTTTTCCCTTCCTTGTGTTTTTTTTTTCTTTTTTCTCTTTTTTGGTTGAATTTTTCATTTTCCTCTCTGTGTCTGTCTCTGTCTGTGCTCACACTGTGGCCCGCTATAAACTTTGAACTTTCGTTGAGAAAAATTCGAGCAAAAGCCAAGTTATGCAATCCATGTGCATGGCACCAATTTGCAAGCTACCAACCTACGAGTTCCCCCCAAAAAAAAAAAAGAAGCGAAAAACTGAATTTGTTTTTAAATGGAGCGAAACATTTCCTATTTTCTTTTTTTTTTCGCTTCCCTCGTTTTTGCTTTTGAATTGAACCCTTTTGAGGGGTGAAGCTAGCGAAGGGGGGGGGGCTGGCTCCTTGCTGTGGCATTAAACCACATTTTAATATATACATGCATCTATATATATATATGTGTGTGTGTTTGTATGAGTTCCGTTAGTCGTTTTTATGAGGTCTCCGCGGGCCCTACAAACCGCATTTGAAGTGCCCGTTAAAAAAATAAAACAAAAAAAATATATACATATATGAAATACGCTAAAACAGGCAAAAGGATGAAAAAAAAAAAAACATCATCTCACATAGACATATACATGATACATATTCGTACATTTGTATAAATATACATTTACAATTTGCCGCATATATAGTATATATGTATGTATGTGCCACATGTGGCAGAGTCAGAGAAAGTTGTCCAAGGGTTGGGCAGTCAGTTTGTGTGTGTTTTCGCCTTTGTTTTTGTGTTAAATTCCATTTTTTGTTTTTTTTTTTTCATTTAACTTGGGGAATGGGTTGACGTTGATTTCTTTCACTACTTTTTAGTAGAGCTGTAAGAATTTGTTGTTCCTTTCACCCATTTGCTCATTTGCTTTGCAAAATACTTGTCTCAATTAAAATAGAAAAATAAAAGGGTACAACTCATTGTGGCTTTCTATCTGATCTTGACCCTTTCACTACACTTATGACCACCCGTCCATGAAACAAAGTGTTTGACCAAGTGTTTGAGGTCTTTGAGGTTGAATAAACAATTAAAATAATACTAAATATTGTGGTAAAGTGGCCAACACTGCAAAGACAAACTAAATATAAGCCACAATTAAAAATGCGAAACACAATGGGAAGGCCACCACCCAGACATCACAGGATAGTCACAGGCGAAGGCGGAGGCGTAGGCAAAGGGGTAAAGATGTTATGAAAAGTATTTCTGGAACATGGTCAGCAAAAAAAAGGAGGAGAAAGTACCCAAAAGCCACGAACAGAAGGTGGAGAGCTCAAATAATGAGGCAAACCACAAAAATTGCAACAAAACAATGAATGAATGGAATGGAATGGCAGGAGAGAGAATTGGGGATGGGGAAAATAAAGGCAAAAATAAATGCCTGAATCCTCCTATCTCCTATCTCCTAGGCCCAAAAACCCCTTAAACCCAAGCCAGCTGAAACCAAATTTTGTCTTCATGCCCCTTACCCTTCGTTCAATCCCCCTACCCGTTCATCATGCCGCATACCACATTCCTTCTCCTTGTTGTTGCTGTAAATGTGAAATGTGCCAAAGTGAATAATTTCTTTTTAATTTCCACTTAAGTGCTTTTTAAATGTTTCACAAAAGGAGTGCAACTGTGTTGGAAACCGTCGCTGGAGAAAGGAAAAGAGAGAGAGAGAAGGGGAATTGGAAGAGACCACTGATATGCTTGGAGATAGACCGGGAGAGAGGGGAAAGTGGAAAAGTCGGGCTAAAAGCAAGAACACGCCACTTTGACGCTTCTGGGTGTTAAAAAATAAAGAAAAGAAAAACACATCAAATAATATTACCCCTAGTGATGGGCGGAGGGGCGTGGCATGCATTGAGTATTTCTCTCTCTTTGCCTTATTTCCTTTTTTTTATTTCTTCTTTTTTTTTTTTTTTTTGCTGTTGTTGTGTTGAGTGAATTGCTCTGGTTTCCGGTTTCATTTCAGCTCCACCAGCAGCTGCTCGTGCTCATCTTCTCTACCACTGTCATTTCTTTTCTTTCGTTCTCTTTTTTATTTATATATTTTTGCTCTTCTGTCGTTTATGTAATTGACTTCATTGCCAACAATCGATTCAAGTGATGGCTCCTCTGCTCTGGGGGACGGCGTAGGTCGGTCTGGTAGAGGTAGAGGTAGATTGGGTAATGTAGGCTCATTGTCATTGTCGTTTTTATTTATGGTCTTCGAGCATCAATATGTGATATATGCAAAAATGAGTCCAGTGTCGAGAAGGGAGAACCCGCGGAGATCGAGGGGGGAAAGAGACATACATATACACATACATGGGTGAAAACCAAACGAGATTTGGGAAATTGACAGCTGAGTCAGCTGAGAAATTCACATTCGGAATGATATGTAGAAGTCGCAAAAGAAAAAAAAAGGGATAAATGATGACTGCAAATTCCAAATGATGGATAAACCCTTAAAAGGATACCACTCTTCATGCCTCTCCATCTTCATCTCTCTCTCTCTCTCGCTCTCTTGTATTTCCTTTAAAAATTTTGCAAATGCAAAAACAAATCATAAGAGTAAACTCTCTCTCGTTCTCTGTTCCTTTTCCCAAAAACAAAACTTAAATGAGTTTCACTGACAAAACACAGTAATAAATAGGCCAAAATACTCCAACACTAACACACACACACACACATACATACACATGTGGTGAGGTGCCGTGGGTCATTTTAACGCTGATGTCTATGACATTATCAGCAAAATTTATTAAATGACAGACACATAAATATATAATATATTAG
Organism: Drosophila willistoni; assembly: GCF_018902025.1. NCBI lineage: Eukaryota > Metazoa > Arthropoda > Insecta > Diptera > Drosophilidae > Drosophila > Drosophila willistoni. The sequence continues at coordinate 12,398,989 of NW_025814052.1, forward strand.
GCCATAAATACATGGCAAATAATACATAAAAAAATGGAAAGAGAACAATTCAGCTAAGGACACCCCAAGCAGGACGTGTAGGGGTGTATGAGTGAACGAGTGTGTGAGTGTGAGTGTGTGTGTTTGGGGTATGTGTAACTCATGCAGGGAGTTTGAGGGCCAGCGCATACTCTGCATTTATTTTGCTTTATTTCTATTAAAATTTTCTTCATCAAGTTGTGTTTTAATTAGGGAGACATCAATTAATAAGTCATAGTCATGAAGCTTTGTTAGTTTTTTTTTGCTTATTTCTTGTTGATCACAGGTCGTATGAGTGATATTTTTCAAGAACATTTCTTTGGTCAATGAAAATTACATTCAAATGAAATGCATTGAAAATATATGCAGGCTCTTTGTAAGAGTATCAAAATAGGAGGAGTCAGAGAAAAACATAAACTTGAATTACAATTTTAATTTGATGGTATTATTATAGTCACACGCATATACACATACACATGGAAACGTATACTAGTACACGCCTCTTCTCGCCCTTTCATAGCTTCACATATATTATTATCATTTATGCATCATTTGGGTGTTTTGTTTTTGTTTTTTGTTTCTATTTTGGTGGCTCGTTGTCTTTTATTTATTTTATAAAAACATTCTTCTTGTCATTATCGCACACAGACATATATAGGGAAAGAGAAAGACAGAGAGAGAGAGAGAGAGAGTGCGAGTAAGGGAGGCAGTAATATTGTTTTACTCTATGCCTCCCAAAAAAAAAAAAAAGTATGCAGTGCAAAATTATTGACATCTAAATTACGAGCTTTGCTCCGGCTGCAATTTGGTGGCCGCCAACAAACAAAATGATGTCAAAATATACAGCCACACACACACACATACAAACCCCTCTTTTACCCACTGTCATGTGTGTGTGTGTGTGTGTGCAGTGGTGCTTATGGCTTTGTTTGCTACGTGGCCTGTTTTGGGACCTCCTGCTACGAAACGAATCCGCAAGGAAAGCAAGGAGCCTAGCCGACCGAGCCCTCCTTCCTCTCCCGAATCATTTACCGAGTCTCAGCTGTCAATAGATTGTTGACATTTTTCTTTATATTTTCATGCCTCGCACACACACACTCACACCCACATACACCCGCCCTCTACACACACACGCTTAGGTGTTGTTTTCCTTTTCTCTTTACTGTTTTTTCTTTCTTTCTTTTTTTTTTTTTTGTCTTTGTTTACTGCTTAAATCTGCCAATTTACTCGTTTACGTTTAGGCTTCTCTTCCTTGTTGATGAAGAATGGCTATGCGGAACACAGGAGGCGAGGCCGTCATGTGTGTCTGTCAGTGTGTGTGTGTGTGTGTGTGTGTGAGTGTGGGTAAAGATGGTGCGTGTGTGTGGCAAATTAATATTTGTGTCATTTTTTCGGGTTAATAAGGCTAACTTAAGAAATGACGGGGGTGAAACGGCAGCAGAGTGGGCTTATGTGTGAAACATACTTAATTATCCTTATATTTATGAGCAGGCAACAACAACAACAGCACCAACAAACAATTTGTAGCCCAACGTGAAATCTTAAGAAAATTCTCATATATTCTCATTCCCCTTGTGTGAACACACGCCAACACGCATCATTACAACTTTTTATTGTTTCCTGGAAAACGCTTAAGATAATTATCAGACCAAGAACAACTAAAATGTCTTCCCCCTGAAAAAAAGACGCTCTGAACGGAGGAAGCGTTAAAATTTAATTATAATATCACTCATACGCCATGTTACCAAGCAAATGCTGTTGACATTAAAGAATAATGTTACTCAATGGCCATGTTTACAAATTAAGATAACACGTCGATAGAAACTAAAAGTAAAGTAAACATAAAAAGGCTTTTCGATAAGACATTGCACGTTGTGAGGTGCCTAAAAGTGATCTACCAGGCAATTGCTCTCTATTAAATAAGACTTAAGTATTTTTTTGTCGTGGTCAAGTCTTATTATTTTAAACTTAAAATGTCTGTAACCGGTGTCAACTTTCTCTGTGACTCACTAAAGGGTAGCGTTTTGAATGGCATGTCAAGAATCTACACGTTTGGTGCAAAGACTTTGGCTTACCTTGAGGGGCAACTTGGCTCAGTTGGCTTCTTTTCGTGCAAGTTTTGCAAACGTTAGATAGACAGAAGACGAATAAATGGATGGATGGATGGATGGTTGGTTGGTTGGTTGGATGGATGGACAAACCTCTCATCATCTGTCAGTGTGAATCTCTAATCTCTCTTTCTCTCTATCTACTTGACTTGGTGTCTCATTGTCTCTGCTCTCTCTCTCTCTCTCTCTTTCTCTCTTCTGTGTGTGTGTTTTTGTCTTCGGCTCAGTGACTTGTCTAATCTCATTTGATGACTGGGCACAAACTCAAACTCAAACTGAAACTCTCCTTTGGCTGGCCCATTCCCTTATAAGCTACCCCCCATCCATTCATTTCCCTTTTCCCGTTTTGCAGCCACCAATTGACTTCCATCAACCGCATGACTTAATCAATCATTCGGCTTGCAAGTTGTGAAGGTTGTTGTTGTTGTTGTTGTTGTTACTCTTATTGTTGTTGCTGTTGTTTTTTCATTTATTTATTTTCAATTTGATGGCCCCTCAACATGGCTTCAGTTTCAATTAATTTCCCAGATTATGGCCAACCATGCTGGAGAAAAGTTGCTTCCTGTTCTTTTCTAGCATGAACTTTGAACTTGTCTTTTGGTCCCTTTCACATTGGTTGGTTCGGTCCCATCCTGGCCTGGATAGGATAGGATAGCCTGTCCTTCTGTTTTATGTTTTTGTGATTGAGGTGAAGGTGAGGGGGACTGACAACGGCGGCAACAACGAAGATGAAGAGTTTTGTTACACTTTTCAAACTTCAATTTGATGGCAATCGAAAGTCGTCGTCTAAGTCTTAAAATGGGCAATCTCTGAAAAGAAAAGTTTTGTGTTTTGTGTTTTGGTTTTGGTTTCGGCATGGTGTTGGTGGCTAGGTGGAAATTGATAGGGAAATTAGATTTTGCCTTCGATGATGGTTGGGAAAATTGAATTCTAGTGATTTTCTGTGATTTCAAATAAATTGAATATGAAATGAAAAATCATTTTCTGAGAGAAAACATTTTAAACAAATCAAAAACAACTCAAAAAGAGGAGGAAGAGGAAAAGAAAAATCCCTGAGCTTTTAAGCAAACCAAAGTTCTTGACTCTTTTCCCTTTTTGCTTGCTCTCGGTCTCTATCATGGTCATGGTCTTCTTTTTGGTTGCGCCTCTCTCTCTCTCTTTCTCGCTCTCTCTCTGTCGCTGGCACACAGGTGCACAGATGGTTAGCGAAAAGTAAAACAACAAAAAAGGCCGCCTAAAACAGAAGCAGCATCAGCAGGAAATTTACATAAAAAACTTTGTCAAGGGGTCCAAAAACGAAGGTGCCTAACTTATATACCTATACATATACATATATATTTGTATATATGTATATTAAAAATGAAAATGTTATGAACGCTTAAGCTCCAGACGAAGGAGACAGCCGCAGGCAGCCAAAGGGCATAACCAAATCCTAAGAAACATGTTGCGAAAATGTAGCCTTCTTGTTATACCCTGTAATCATAACTCATTTAGGCATTCTCGTCCCTTCTTTTCTTTTGAATTCAAGATGCCATTTCTACTCACCAAAAGAGGTTTCAATGTGTTGAGTATAGGGTAGGCCATGAGTCGACACTCTGTCTAAACTTGAATACATAAAATTTCCCTCTTTTCTTTTATTTATTTATTATATCTTCTTTTTGTTTTTGTCAGGTAAATGTATGCATGATCATGTCTGGATTAACTTAATGAAAGCAAAAAGGCTGCACCAGCAGCAACAGCAACAGCAACAACAACGACAGCTGCAAAATGTTTACAACCGAGCAAAACACAGCCAGAGGTTAAACATGAAAAATACCCTAACCAAGACAAGAGTCCAACAGTTCAGTGGCGATTGCTTTGAAAATTCATTTACTGATATCTGAATGAGGCGGAAGGTTTTCAAAAACAGTCTAATTCTCAATTCTCTTACTTTCTGCTTGTTATTAGGGGAGGTCAGCTCCTTAGTCAAGGGCATTTTCAGTTCGTCTTTTGTGTGAAAAAAATGAAAACTTCTTTTCCTACACTTACACTTATGTACGTGATAGAGCTCTGACATGCTGACGGCAACATGCAGCCAACAACAACAATAACAACAACAACAACAACAGCAGCAAGAACAGAAAGAACGAGTGAGCTAAGAAAATCCTTCACAGTCGCGTCACGACGTCATCAAAGTCCTTAGTCATAGTTTTCCTTGTCGTCATCGTTGTCGTTGCCGCCGCCGTCGCCGTCGTCGTAGTCGTAGTCGTCCTTGTCTGTACAAAAAGATTTACGAAGAAGTTTCACAGCAGCCTCAGACGACATTTGTTGTGGCTTTTATAAATTGTCTGCGCGTGGGGCAACGTAACCATCGTATCGTCATTCCCTTCTCCCTATGCCTTTTCTCTCTATCTCTTCCTCACTCATCCTTTCTCTGTGTGGGGCTGTGGCACACTGTCCTCCAGCCATCTTCATACTTCGCATTCTAGCTACGTCGATTGCTGCAGTGTCAGCGCCATACTACAATGCATGACATCGACAAAAGCAACAGCAACACGAACATGGAACACGGAACACGTTAAGCGCATTGCCATTTGTGCCACATCATGTTGAAGGCAAAAGAAGGTGGCATAAGCGTAGATTGCTGGGTCATGGGAAAGCCGAAAGCTGCTGCCATACTGCAGACAGCTGGCAAACAAAACACACACACACACACACAGAGAAAGCCAACAAACAAAATTCACAAAATAAAAACAACAACAACTGGCTTAAGTTGGATTCCTTTTACCTTTAGATCGATGATTGAGTCAACATAAAATAATGTTTTTTTTTTTCCCCCCAACAAACTTTATTCACAACTGAAATTTTGAAAGCAAATGGAAATAATATTTCTATCAGAAAGATTGAAACTGCAGCATTTGGCTCTAGAACCTGAATAGAGAATGAGAGAAAGAAAGAGAGACAGTTGGAGATTTTCACTATTATCCTGTCGACTGACATCACGTGACCATTTCCATGGCCGACGTGTGTTGTCTTTTAATGGTTATTGACATTGGTTACGACATTAGGAGAGACCAAGAGTGGGATATGACAGTTAATCAAAATTATGTATAGCCTACTTATTAGGGCATCTAATAGAAATGCATTTAATAGGATTTCTGGCAGGTTTTCTATTATTTCAAGCTAATTTTTCTATTATTAGACTTGGTCTATGTATATATTAACTCCGTTGCCGTAACAAATTTCACGCGTCAAGTAATTAACATAAATTTAGTATAAACTTTGGCACATTACGTATACGCAATGTATGTGGTATTGTCGTTGCCTTTTCAATTGTCTGCCGCAGACAAAACACAAGACAAGGCACAAAGGATAGAGCGAGAGAGGGAGAAAAATAATTGTGAAAATGTTGATAGAGCAACAGAGCGGAGCCGGGTAGAAGACGGGAGGCGAAATTGTAGAAATTAACTACGCGCACAATTGTTTAACACAAGACAAGGCGAAGATACTAAAGAGAAGAGAAGTGCCTCAGCTGGAGTTGAGTCCCTCGCATTGTTTGCTTTAATGCGTGTGGCAGCCATTTTACAAGTTTATGGACTTATCCTGCAGCTGAGAGCCTCAATAACAACAACAACAACAACAACAAGAGCAACTCGCATGGTTTGTTTGGTGTGTGTAAACTTCTGCCTCAAGTTGACTGAAAATTGCTTCAATTAACCTTTCAATTCTCCCCCTTTGTATTTGCCTTTCCACGCGAACACTTTTCCCTTTGATGGGATAGACGACTTTGCATTAATTTGTTGTCATATTTGCTTGACTGAATTTGAATCTAAATCTGTATACTTTACCTATCTCTCCTATTTATATACAAATACATATATATATATATATATACATACATGTAAATGTATTTGACTTTGATTTGCCCAAAATCTTATACTCACTCCATCACACACATCATTCCTCTTTGTCTTTGCAGGTAAGCTTCAAATGGAGTTTGTAGAGAAACAAATTATGAGACAAAATGTTAATTGCTTATCCTGTCAAATTGACAGCAGGAGCAAGAGGATAAACATACCGCATTTTGTGTCATCTACACAAAATGACAATATAATCAATGTTCTCAAGGTAAAAGAGATATTGCCTAATGACTTAGTTAAATCAATTGAGACCAAATTACCAAATTAACTTGCAAGTGAGACAGGGAATGAAAGAAAGAGAAAGAAGGAATGAAAATCTTGTTTAAATCCTTTTTGAAATTGGAAAATAAAACAAATTTTAATAGAATACTTATACTAACCTCTAAAACTTAGCCAACGGAAAAGAAACTGATATTTTGATCACACCACATGGACTTTGCATATGATAAGACGTTCTTTTCTTTGGAAGTGAAAAGAAATTTTGCAGGCTTCTAACAAAATCTAAAAGTAGAAGCCATCTAATAAGTAAGAGGCAGAGGCACGAAAAGAAACGGAACAAAACGAACTTAACAAAGAGAAACAAAAACAAGGATTTATTTGCTGTTTTTTTTTTTTTTTTAGGTGCAAGAACATGCGAAAAAGGAGTAAAAGGCATAAACAAATGGTGCATGCACGTGACTCGACTTCTAGTTTTGGTCTGGTCTTGGTCCTTGTCGCGGCGCATTGCATTGCATTGTTTATCTGACGACGAGAAGGGTTGGGACAACACGGAGTAGGAGTTGAGGGGTGACATCATCCTCTTACCCCATACGGGAAAGTTTTGTGGAGTTGAAAGATGCCTTTTCTTCTCTTTTGTGTGCACACATACACAGACAGAAAAGTAACACAAGAACTTGAGTTGTTTGTTTTTGCTTTGTCGTGTGTTGACACATTTTTAGTGCAATTCCCTCCTTCTCGCCTCCTACATACTCTCTCTCTCTCTCTCCTTCCCGCCGCTCGCTCTAAACTCTCGCTCTCTCTTTTATAAAAAAAAAAAAAGTGTTTGCTGGTGCATAAGCCCCGGAAATTATAAAAGCAACAAGATGTTCTGCGGGAAAGTTCCATGTTTTATTTCGTTTTTAGTTTCATCCGCTTTTGGTTGAAGTAACTAAAATAAGAAGCTTGATATGATATTGATTGAACTGGTTCAATACTTCGGGTAAGATTCGCACATCAACTGTCAAAGATAATTGTTAATACAAAATTTTAAATTCAAATCATTTGAAACTTACATTTTTATATATGTTTAATTTTTTAAATGATTTACCGAAAATTTAAATTGTTTTGAGATATCCAAAAAAAAAAGATTCCAAAATTGTTGACACCAAACTGAAGTAATTTAATAATAATGTAACTATCGATTGCGGAGTTTTGTGGGTAAATACTTTCTGGTCTCATCATCGTCATCGTCGTCATCGTCGTCGTCATCGTCATCGTCATCTTCATCGTCATCGTCATCATCATCGTCGTCGTCGTCGTCGTCGTCTTCATCCCACACTGATGACTCAGATGTATTAACGCTTTGGGCACTAAGGGCGCTATTAGTTTGTTTCATACGATCCATAAGAGTCTGATGCAATGACATTTTCCTGAGCATCTTACGCTGTTGCTTTTCTTTTTTTTTTATTTTTCTATCAGACTTCGAGAGTCGGATCTTTGATCCAGTTGAACTCCCACCAAGTTCTAACAGCTGTTGAGATGTTCCTTGACCCAAGGTCTGTTGCGACGTATTACACGAGGCTTCACTTAGTTGTTGCTCTAATGTTCCTTTACGCAAAGACAATTTTGACATGTTATGGTCAGACGAAACCTGACTTAACTATTGCTGTAACGTACCTTGACTTAAGGAAAATTCCGATATATTAGTTTCGGCACCACCACAAAGATTTGCGGGGCCACGGGAATGGGCACAGTCCACATAGTTACGGGGTTGAGAGCAGCTAGGCAGATCCATTGAGTTGGGTGGAAGTAGGTTTGTTGAGCACAACTCGACCTCATTATCGGTGCCATTATCCTCCTCCATGTTCATAGTCGATTGCGTTTCGCTGATCGTCGAAAAGTCTTGACGCGACTCTGACTGGTCCCATACAAACATGTCAAACTCCGACTGGCTATACCCAAGCAAATTTGAAATACTGTCATCGCCACGCTTGTTGGAACCTGTTGGCCGTTGATCCATTTTATTTTTTACACGCGTTAAAAGGTCCTTAAAATGTGTAAAGTTGTGAAATCCTATGAAATTTTCGAAACTTTGTAAATATGTGTGTTCGTTACGACTTGGAAACGTTGAATGATATTTATTCGGCATTAGTTGATAAGGTAGCATTTTTGTCCAAAAAACTGTCACGTCATGGCTAACTAGATTCTATTTTTTAGCATAAATATTTCATATTGTCGCACATTGCTTACTAAGTTTTCTAATTTAGAGGACGATTAAAGAGTTTAGTTTGATTGGTTATATATAGATAGATTATTTTGCTCAAGCTTATGACTTAACTGTATCGAAAAATGATTAGTTGAAGGCGTTTATTGATTAATGACTCACATGCTATAGAAAATTTTTGGACCCATGTTTAAGACAAAACTTGATTTCCAAGATCCTGATATCTCAATCAACAGAATCAACAGAAATAGCTTAACTATCATTCACAACGAAAGCCTCAAAGACATTTCATCTACTCGCGAAGATGAATTTGATTTAAACATTTGGTTCAAAGGTCCAATGATATCTATATATTTCAACATGGCGATTATATTTCCCCCTAAGCAGATGCTCCTGCCATTGAAAGAGAAACAGATTAACCACTACTCAATTGCATAAACCTCTCTTTTTCAATGCATAAATACAAATGCCTAATTTTGGTTATAATTTAACTTTGAAATCACATTTGCCTTACAAATAAGTTTCAAAATATTAAAAATGTAACGAAACAAAAAAAAAAAACTAGTTTGGTCGATTAATCATTAATATTTCTTCGTTAAATCGTGATAAATCAACATACAATTTCGATAAATCATGTGATTGCATAATCGATTAATGATTTTTATTTGGCATCACTAAGTAATAGGGCATATTCTTATATCTGTCATGTAGTAAGTTTTCATGCATCATCATGCATATAATACAAAAGATAAAGCACTTTTTGAACAAATAATTGATTCAAATAAGAAGCAACAACCGCTTCCAAAAAAAAGGAGATAAAAGGATATTCTAAAAAGTGTTGAAATTAATGTTCCCTTTTAGCGCCATTTTGTTGTGTCAGAAAATTGCATTGTTATTATTATTAATTAAACATTTTCGTCGTTACATTGTTAGCACAATGTTTAATTTGTTCAATTTATTTTCATTTTTTTTCTACACTTATTTTTTTTTCGGTTGTAACTTTATTTTTTGGGGGAATTTTTTGTGCTGACACCGCAAAGTATGCAACATGTTTGCCATGTGGTAAAGCACATGCATTTATACTCCGTTCACTGCTTTTGGCCCTTTAGTGCAGACCTCAGGTCGTTGGCAGCCATTAGCACAAATGTCGCCGTCTGTCCATTTGCTCTCCGCACAGCACTTCTCTTGCTAGCCAACGGCAATCCCTCTGGCAGGCACACACACACACATAGATACAGACATACATATATAGTGAACAAGGTTTTGGCTGGAGCAAGTGCATCAACAACTTTTTAACCAACTTGCCGAGACCGCAGCAAGACTAAAAACGAGGATGAGCAGGACAGGACAGGACAGGACAGTATACCAAACTAACTAACTCGATGCCTGCCACTTGTAATGTACCGTTATTGTTGCAACAATGCCGCATCCATATTTGTACAGGAGGGGAGAGACGTCGGAGGAGGGAGTTTTTGGTAAAGATTTTGCTTTGTTCGCGAAATAATTTTTTTCGCCTTGCCCATTGCAAATGGCATAGAAATTGAAGAAGAGAAAAAAAGGCAGGGTGAGAGAGAGAGAGAGAGAGAGAGAGAGAGAGAGAGAGAGAGGGAGAGCGAGTGGGAGAGAAGAAACTGCGAAAAACTTCAACTTCAACTGCAGAGATTTTTCACATTTTTGCTTCTTGTTGTTGTATTTTCTATTTTTTTTTTTTGGCCAGCGTTAATGCAGACAAGGATGCCGCCGCACCACCAGTTTACAACGTCTCTATTCCCCCCGTTGATCCCTTCATCATGGGTAGCCGCTTTTGCTACTGCTGCTGCTGCTGTTGAACGCTTTATGGCTTTTTTGGTCCTAGACTTTCTCTCTCTCTCTTTCTCTCGCTCGGTGGTCGTGGTCGTGGTCGTGGTCCTGCTCCATTGTGGTCTTGTGTCTGCCAAGTTTCTACTCTATAGCTAAATAGTTGGCAACTTTTTTATGTATTCCCGCTGGCCATGTACCGCCCCAAACTCCATTCTGCGTTCTCCATCGCCGCCACTCGCTCCCTTGCACCACTTTAAATTGCACACAAATTGGCATAGGTCCCTTCTGGTTTTTTTTTCTTCTTTTCCACCCTTTTATTTGTTGTTTGTACTTTTTTTTTCTCGCTTTTGCCTTTGACAACTTTTTGAGCATGACGCTTTTAATAAAAACGCATTTTAATAAAAACTAAGACAATAACAATTCGCCCTCTTTCTCTCTTCATGTTCCGCTATTGTTGTTAGAAAATTAAGTGTTGCGGTTTTGACTTTGCTTTTTTTTCTTTTTATTTTTTTTGGGGAACGGTTATTTGTGAAAGGGATAGCTATAGCAATTGAAAGATAGACAAACTAAAGAAAACCGCACAATAAATTGCAATTGAATTTTTGCACTAAGTTCTGCGAATTTCAACAAAGGCAAAATGTGACAAACAGAGCACTAAAAAAACGAGAGAGAAGCTAAACCTTGTCTACGCCGAAGTTCATGTACCCTTTTAGTAAATGTTATTTCAAAATCCTTAATTTTCCCCTTCTTGTCTTTATTATGAGACATTTCTCACAAAGCCTACTGTAAGGAGTCGTTGTATGTGTTTGTGTCAAACTTCATCTCGATTGGACAATAAAAAGCTTAGATACCAGCAGCTTCCTAATTGAAGGCGTGACATGGCTATATCGACTCGTCTTTTCACACTGATACCCTTTTCATATAATAAATTGAAGTCATTGGCTTTGTGTTACAGTCAGTTGAATAAGAATAAATCAAATTTATATCGTTTCTTTGTATTAACAAACAAGCAATTTCTTACTTATGCATATCATTTCATTTGATAGCTCTTGTTGATCCTTTATACGCCAAGTTTTTTGTGATAATTTTTTTGTTATCTGTTTGATTAAATGTTTGATTTTCATTCCGTCATTTTTTTGTTGTTCTTGTTGTTTTCTTTTATTTAAATTTTTGTGTGTATTCTTCTCATGTGCATATTTTTATCATTTGCAAATTGTCAGCAAATGCAAATAAAAATGGTATACGAAAACGAAACCAAAGTCACAGCTAAAAATAAAATATGCAAGGGAGAGAGAGATGGTTATGGGGAGTGAGAAGGGTCTGATATACAGTCGAGTTAGACAAATAATGTAGAAATGCAGAAATGGCAGGATTTTATAACTGCAGCAGTAATAAATGATAAACAAGTGCAAGCTGTGCATAAAAAGGGGCCTGACTAGAAAATGCAAATGAAGCCGGTAACGCCAGCGGTCTGCTCCGAGGCTGATATTGAAAATTGTTGAAGCAAGAGTAAGGAAACCAAGGCAAGAATATGGGTAGAAGTACAGCAAATATTTGCCTCACACACACACACACACACATGTATTTTCTCTCCATGTCTTTCTCTCTCCTTTACACTTTCGCATAATTTATGCTTTTGTGTGTGAACATGACTTGAAATGCAGCTGTGAACACAGGCAAAATAAAATCCAGGCCCAATTTAACTTTCCAGTAGTCACACACATACATATGCTCTCACACACACACACACACACCTAGAGATGTGGCTCGTGTCAAGCTTCATAATTAACACCACAATTCATATGCAGCAAGTGCAGCATCCCAAAATGCTAAACAAAAGTCATTTGGGTATAATTTAGCTAACTATTCTGGAAAAGAGAAACCAACCAAATTATTGAAATTCTATTCCATTTTAGTTTAGAGCGTATATTGGCTCAAACATCTATCAAACAAATGAACAACCAAATTATTGAAATTCTATACCATTTCAATTTATGACGTGTATTGGTTCCATCTATCAAACAAATGAACATTCTCATTTTCATGTCCCAAAAAAGTAGGCAGCAGTTTTTGGTTTTTCCGTTCTCTGTCGTTCGACCTGCCTGTCATTCGTAATTAAATTTACATTGTATAATTGGTTAGTTGGCCTCATACAAATATTGGCAATGTAATAAATAGAAATAAATATAAATTGATTTTAATTGTATGATTAATTGATTTAAAAGACAGCAACAAATAAAACACAATGAGCAAAATAAAAAAAAAAAAATTGGCAGAGAAAAACCAACAAACAAGCAAATTGCTTTATATTTTCCACTATACAAAAAACAATTTTAATGCACAAAACATTTTTGCGGTCATAATTCATTTATTTTTGTTTCATGTTGTTTCACGTATTAAGCTAATATGTATTTGTAGTGAGAAATGGATTTAATTAGAGATTAGACTCATATCAATTTTATTTCATGTTGACAGAAGATCTTAATCCTTTATCCTTATCCTTTCGTTTCAAGAGAATCATATTAACTATTATTAACGATTTTATTTTTGACCCTCAAACGATGCTGCAAGTTAACTCAAATCTATCTTTGTACGAAATGTACGACTGAAAAATAAGAAGGTTTAGAAGGTTCGTAAACCTTTAGTTAAAACCCTCTTCAGTTCCTTTATAGTGGTATTCACTTTCCTTTGATTGTTAATTGAAATTGTAAAATATAGTAAAATGGATTGAACTCATATTAATGCCTTCACTTTAGAGTTATCAAACATCTCTCTGCATCAATAAATATAATTAGCCCAAAGGGAATAGGGGTATTATACTTAACAGTTTCGTTCCTAATTTAAAGTAAAAAGAGTATTAAACAATTCGTCGATTTATGTATACTTACTTATACATAAGTCGGTTTAAATACATTTTTTTTTTGTGCATAAGAAATTAAAGCGTGACTCTTGGCAAAATGCAATGCAATTTTGACGTCTGTCCAAAAGGCAGCAGTAGCAGATGTACACACACACACACTTATACACAAATAACATGCACACATTTAGACATACACAGATAAATATATATGTATATATATGTATATGTACAACTTGACAGACATAACTGCACCTCGTTGGGTGCTAAAGTTCATTTACCTTTTAGCGTTTATTTGTCTCTGTCTCTCTCTCTCTCTTTCTGGTTTTATCTTATTCTGTGAGTGTGTGTGTGCTTGTTCTTCTTCTTATTCTCCGCAGTAGCAAAAGTGTAATTGTCTATCTTATGCTTTACATTCACACACACATACACACACACACACTAGCATGTGAGCTTTAACTTTGTTTGTTTGTTTGCATTTGGCGCTGCTTGAGTTAAGAAATACTCAGACTCTGCCTTTACCCCGTTGTCGCCCTCTCGCTCTCTCTCTTTCTCTGTGTATGTGCTTCTCGCGCTCTCTGTCTCTCTCTTTCTCTCCATGTGTGCTTGTGTGTGTGTGTGTGCTTAAGTGTGCAACATTAGTGCAGCGGGTCATGCCTTCTTAATCTTCTTTTGCTGCCTCTTTTGCCATTGCCTTTAGCCGGTTTGAACTTGGTTTTTTTTTTTTTTTGGTTAGCGACCAACGCCAAAGTCAAAATAAAAATCTTTAATATTTAATCTTTACTTTGCAAACATTATTAATTATATTAAATTATATAATGGCAAAATAATTTCACTTAAACACATATAAATAATGAAGAATGAAATTTCATAAATTATATTCATTGCGGAATGTTTTTAAGGTAAAAAAAAAAGTATGCAGATTGAAGCACATTTTCGAAATGCAGACTTGATTTTTAACTCACTTATATTTTGCATTTATCCAGGTGAAAATTCAATGGAATTTTCCTTCTTATTGCATTTTCCAAAGGGAAATGTTTTATTGCCATTTTGCGGTGGCTTTTCACTACAACAATGTTACAATCCATTAAAATACACAAACAAACAAACAAACAAACAAACAAACAAAAAAAATTGCCTGGGCAACCACTTTTTGGTCGAAAATCAAGAGAAATCAGTAAATGCAATTACGCACAAAGTAGACAATAAAACAAAAAAAAAAAAATGCTGCAAATGTTAGCCCTGCAGTCACATTTAATTACTAATTCCATTTGAAACACACACACACACACGCACACATACGCATACCATTATCAATACATTCCCCTTTCATTTGCTTTTGTTTCTACTGATATCACACTCGCAGTTCCCTGTAATGGGATTAATTTTAAAATTTACAAATTCAAAAGAAACCACAATTTGAAATATGTCAGTTAATTATTTATATATCTAATTGTATTTGTGTTTTTTTTTTATCGATGGTAGTGGAAAGGGGCTTGAGAAACTAATAGACGCAATATATCAATAATAATTAGCAGTTTGAATTGTATTTCAAGTTTATTAATAGGTTGAATTGGATATACGTTATTTAAAGCACTTTAGGCTTTTAAATAAAGTGTGCTACATGTTCCAAATCATATACATATATATATATATTAATATATAATCAGTAGCAGATCTAAAGATGTGGCAATATGCAGTCCCAGAATTGTTCGCTTTATGAAACATATAAGAAAATCTCCAGTGGATAACAAATAATTCTCAAACATTGTTTATAGACGTCTTTTAAATAAGTTATTAATTTGTTGCAATTAATTCTTCCCAGCCTATTGCATACTTTAAGGGTCAACGTTTTTCCAAGCTCTGGATACGTCTATTTATTTAAAAATGTTTTTGGTTTTTCTTCTGTTAGGGCATAGATATTCGTTGTATGTTGTCTCTCTCTCTCTCTCTCTCTATATCTCTCGCATTCTCTTTCTCAATTCAATCATCCAACTCTTTCTCAGTGTCTCTGTTCCTTTTGGTTTACATTTTTTGCTTTGTTGCTTGTGTGTGTGCCATCAATTGTAACGGTTCCTTCCGCCACACTTATGCATCCCGCAAAAGTTCGTAAAGTTCCCCGCCACTCTACACCGCTCTAGCCCACTATTCGGTTTGCTATCTCTGTCACTCACACACGCTCACTCCCTAGTATCTTTCTGGTATTTTTTCTTGTTTCAGCTCACGATTTGGTGCACCCAATCGACCCATAAACCCAGTTATTTACTTAGAAGCGCCTTTTAACATTTTCTTTTTTTTGCGTCTTTTTTTTTTTTTTTTTGCTGTTTTTGCCCCTTACCAGAGCCGCCTCCGCTTTTACTTCTTCTCCCGTTTTTAATGGTGCATCGACATCACTGCCGCTGCCTCTGCTGCAGTCGACGTTGTTGTCGTTGTTGTTGTTGCCGTTGTCGGCTTTCTTTTTTTCCGCTTTTTGGTTTTTTTTTTGCTTGCTTTTGCTTTTGCATTAAATCAACGCCAGCAACAATAATCAACAAAACAGAGAAACGAAACACACAGAAAACTTTGGCCGCAATAAAAGCGAGAACACCTCACCACCTCCTCCCCAAATCCCTTCGTTGCATGCCACAAAAATACCCTACATCCTAAGCGCCCCGCAGCAGCCCCAAAAACCCGTAGCCCGGCTATTCACTCACTATGCAATCCTGTTCGGTCGTCCTTCTTCATCTTCCCCTCGCATGGCAGTAGCAACCAATTTCAATTGCAATTCGAACTCCAATACGATTCAAGAATTCGTTTCAATTTGTTGGCCAACCACCGCAAATAGATGAAGGCTTGAAGAAGGAGAAGGAAGAGCAGGATGGGGAGCGGTGGAGGTGGTACCGGTGCAGATGCTTTGAGGTGGATTGGACTGATTCGCGGCTGCAACATGCAAATAAGGTCAACGTGCGCTCGCTTGCTCGCCAGCTGGCTGGCTGGCTTGCTTTCCCCCTTCAGTCGATTCTGTTCAACTCAGCTCTGTTACATTCTGTTTGCCTGCCAAACGTCAAGGAGCGGCCCATTTTTTTTCTCTTTTTTTCGTTAGGCGCCGGAAAGTATGCAACACTGCGCCAACCGCATGACTGATTGATGGTTGTAAGGGGGCTGAGTGGATCGCTAGTGAAGAGGCAGGGTAAGGCGAAGGTGTTCATATGTGTGTGTGTGTGCCTCTTGTTTGCCACGTTGCCATTTTGGCTCTCATTTCAAATGTGCACAAAACTGCACCACATATGTATGTAGAGAGTGTCTGTGTCTGTGTGTGTGTGCGATAAGAAAGGTACAGCATCCAGTCATCACTTGATGTGTGCATGCAAATGAATGAATGATTGTGACTCTTAAGCAACGAATGATTCAATAAAGTGTGAATGCTCTTTGCAATTAGTATTTCATAATTATTCATGAATATGTTTCCATTCATGGCCCATTCTTTTTTCCATTCTTTTCATTAAATTACCCACAAATTTGGCAATCAACATGTTATAATTGCCTACTTTTTAGGGTCAATTTAAGTGGCCTACTAACTGGAGGGCTTTTAAAATTGTTTTCAATTGAAAAAACGATTACCCAGAATAATAATTTGCTTCTTGTCTATTTTGTTTTTATATTCGGACTGTTTTTTTCAAGTGTACTCACCGGTTGAGGGGCTGACTTGCCATTTCCTAAATGTGAATACACTGGAAGAAATTAGAAAGAACAATTGAACTTATCGATTACATGTGTAACTCGCCCATGGATATTTTGTGTGTATGGTATAAAGTTTAAAATGATCATAGCCAATTCAATTGATGTGGAATAGATTAGTAACTCGCATTTCAAGGCCAATTGAAATCATATTTTTTTGGACAAGTGTATGCTCTACTCTTCTTGTTTGTTTTTATTGGTTTTGTGCTGGTTTTTCATTTGGTTTTGTTTTCTATTCTTGTTGCTGTTGTTGCTTTTTGTGTTGTGTTGCATTGGAAAATGGGGCACAACGTCGACGGCTAATTGATTTTATGAAAATGAAATGGCTAAAATACGCTCTATTTAGCAACAACAATGCTTGGGCAAAGTGTTGATGATGACGACGACGATGTCGATGTGGATGACGATGACGATGATGATGACGATGATGATAAAAGGGACGTAGGGATAGTAAGGCGAGAGGAGGGCTGCTTGTTAGCCATGGGATGTGGGCGTAGAGAAGGGGACAAAGAGGGAGGGATTTCGCTTCGTTTCAATCAATTAAGCGCCAATAATTAATTCAATTGATTTCGTTCCATTCGCGAGACAGGAGCTGCCGCAGCAGCAGCAGCAGCAGCAGCAGGACAAGGCATTCATGATTGCGAAAGCCAGCAGGAGATGATGGTCGAGGGGTAAACTATGGTATAGTGGTTAAGTGGTAGATTGCGAGAGATGGCCGAGAAGGGCCGTGTCTCTAACGCCATTTGGATTTCAAACGCCATTAATTCAGTTGAAAATTTATGGCTTACAAATTGCCCGTCGCTCATTTCACAAATCTCACTGGCGCGGTCTGTCCCTCCTTCCTCTGCTCAGCTCTGGATTTGCCTTCGTTTAATTTTCTAGGCTGCCTTCAGAATTGATATATATGTATATGTACTTTTTTTCTATACAGATTTGTTTTCGCTCTGCGGTAATTTAATGGCTGTGACAGCTGCTAGTTGGATTGGGTTGGGTTGCTTTCCGGTTTTCCGGGAGTTTACGATTTATGGGATTAAATATCAATGAATTTTGTTTTCTTTTTTGATAAGAAATTTTTCAACAATTTTTGATTAAATTTTTGAATAAAATAAGAAAAAAAGGTGGAAAAAATGGGAAAAAATAAATTCTCTAACCATAACTTCATTTTTTGTATTTTTTGTATCATTTCAGGTGAGTGAGTTATTCGATCAGCCGAGAAGGAGGAAAACTGCATGTTCTATGTACTTTGAGTTAAGAAAATTGGTGAGCCACCCTCATAGATTTCTTTTCAACTTCCCCTTCTTCTTCATCATCTTCTTCTTCGTTCGCTTCGTCTTCGTTGGCTTTCGTTTTTGAAAGCCAGCCAAAAATCCATTTACATAATAAGATTTTCAGGCCAAAGAAGAAAACGACAACCAAGACGACGATATGGTGGACTTTGGGGGTCAGTGGAACTTCTTCTTTGCCTAACTAAATGCCACATAAGTCATATGTGAGTTATTGTACATAGAGTTATGGGATTGTCCCTCTCTCTCTCTCTCTCTCTCTCTGTTTCTGTCTATCTGTCCGCCCAAGAGTTTTGGCAAGAGAATTAACAAAACATAAATCGTGCCAGACGGGGCAGCGGCCACTATGTAGATTACTCAAAATATATATATACACATATATATATAGATATGACTGAACACATACTCATATGAAGAGAGAAAGTATAAAGAAAAGCGAAATGAGAAATGGCCAGAGAAAAGTCAAGTATAGTTATGATTTCATATTTCTTTGCCTTTGGGTGTGGTAAGTATTGTGGATAAGACTTCAAAGAAAAACACTAAAGATGGAAACGAGTAGTCTCCAAGTGAAATTTACGACCAAATAAATTTTCTCACATATAAATTGGGTTGACAAATAAATTTAGCTCTATATCTTTCCAAAAATATTCAATTAATTTGCAATTTGATTAATTGCATTGATTTTAAACCTCAAAAAACTTTCTATACAACTATGAAGAAATTCTTTTTTAGTTGATTTTTGCAACACTTAAAAAAAAAGAACCCCCAGAAGCACCAAGAACTAGATGAATGGGTTGAGGAATGAGAAAGAGAAGAAAGGGAGAGAGAGACAAAGAGAGAGAGAGAGATTGAAGAATAGCGGAGCGGAGGGAAAAAATGTTGTTTCACACTAAAAAATCATAAATTACGCCATTTAAGTGGGTCAAATGGAGGCATTTGTGCGGAAGACGCCAAAATGCCAAAGAAGGGGTTGATAGTCGAGCGCCAGTGAGTAGATGGGTGCGGGGAGGGGAGAAATGGTGGGGAGCTACAGTGAGGGTGGCAGCAAGTGCTGGGCTATACGATGGGTACTGGGTACTGAGGAGACAAGCAGCAACTGCGGCAGTTTTCATGTTACTGGGTCACTGCAGACACACAAATTGCGGTGAATGTTGAACGGGGTTGCTGCTTGTTTTCAAGCAGAGTGAGGTGGGAGTGGGGGGTGGGGGGTTGGTATAGACAGACGTAAAAAACGTTGCTATTAAAGGGGCAATAGGCGGCAGGGAATAGCAGTCTTCAATATAAATGAGCAATGTTACCTCTTGCTCTTGCTGTTGCTGTGTGTTATTGTAAAAGAAGCCACAAAAGAAAGAAAACGAAAAACCAGTAACGAAACTAACAGGGAAATGAAAAGAAAAGCAAAGAAAATCTGAGACAAAATGGAAATGAAACAACAACCAAACCAACGTCATCGTCAATTGTAGTGAACTCTCGTTTGTCGTTTCTTCAACATTCGTTCTTGGCTTGTTCGTTTGCTGCTGCCGCAGTGGCAATTATTGCAAAACAACCTACCAACACACACACACACACACACACACACACACACACACACACACACACACACACACACACACACACTCGCCACCGATTTTTTATCGACCTTGTCAGCATTTTTCGCCTGCCCCGCTGCAGTCACGTTGACAATTGCAGTAAAAAAAATTTCACCAGCAACAAAAAAATTTAGAAAATTTCTGCTTCAATAATCATTTAGAACCATTCCAACCGCCGCTGCCTGACCCAATCAGCTGCTGTTGATGGACTGATTGTAGGTCGGACTTGAAGGAGTGCGAGCGGTGAGAAACTGAAATTTCATTAGTCCTAAAAGGCTCAATAGGGCGGTGTCGTCTCTTTCATGTTTCGCAGAAGCAGCGAAGCGCAACCGAAATAGCACTCAATTCTCATAGACAGCGCAAAAAATAAAGGAAGAAAACGAAAATGCCAGGATAATGTGTAGAACTTCAAGTCAAGTTCAAATTAAAATCAAACAAACATTTATTTGCCAACTTCAAGACATTTCAATGGCATAATAAGCTTTCAGTAGTCAATTGGGAAACAAAATTTATTATGAAGGCCAAACGAAAATGATGTTCGTTAATAGAAATTCCTTTGGTTTTCGCTTCACATGAAATGGAAATTAAATTTGTTATAAAACGATTTCCCAAAACAAAAACAAAAAAAACCAAAAAAGGCATTGTAAATTTAACCTTTATCATGTGTTTTGCTGATAACTTTTTGTTCAAATGTGGCTTAAATTTTTCACAGCAACACTATCTATACATCTTCCTTTCTCTCTCTCTCTCTCTCTCACACACACACACGCACACACATTGTATGTGTGTATAGAGTATGCAAATGATATTGTATATGTATTGTATATGGCCATATAAAACTGATATCTGGCGCACTAATCTAAGATACAAACAATATATTCAAAAAGCGACCTAGATCCCTGCTTTACGTCGAATAACAGCAGCAGCAGCAGCAACAACAGCAACAACAACAACGGCAACAGCAATAACAAGGACTCGGCGATAATAATAACAATAGTCAAAGTGAATGCCAACCAGCATGAATGAACGAATGAATGAATGATAGCAAAAGGAAAATGAAGATTTAGGAGAAGGGCAGAGAGGAGTTGAGGAGCTAGAGTCACAAAGCGAGCTTGGTAAAGTTATGTTGTTGCTTTTGTTTTTGCTTTTGCTTTCATTTCTTTTTTTTTTTTGGGTTGCAAAACCAACTGGGAATCCTTGTCATGGTATTGGGCAATCCCATGGAAATTCCTTACACATTTAACACACAAATGAAAGCAGTTATAAACAATAGCAGCAACAACGACAACAACTACCACAATAATTTGATATACATTTACGTACTCAAGTTACCCTATATCAGTGAACGATCAGCTACAGTTGGCCACATTTTTATTTATAGATCAATTTTGTTTTCACTTTACCTTATGAAGTTATTTTACTAGGAAAACATTACTCATACGTCATGTTGTCTGCTACTAAAGATAGAAAATTTACATACAAGACTATGGCTTAGTTTCCAAGGAGAGGCTTGTTTCTTAGCATGCTTATCTAGATTTGATTTTTTTGAGATTTTAAGCATTTATAGGGTATAGAAGTTTGAACTAGTCAACATAGCCAATGATGCAAATAGTTAGAGAACTAGTCTAGTTATCTTAGGCAAAGAATGATTTTCCAAAAATGTTTACAACTCTTTAAACAATTTCCCTAGAATAGTTGCAAATAATATTCACCCGCAAACCAGCCTACCAGCTCCTCCCATAACCGCCCCGCAACGCCACGCCCTTTCCGCCGTTTATTTGTAAAGATGCCGTTCTAGAGTGGAGAGGCTTAACTTTTGAGGCATGCTGACAATTTTCTTGCCTTGTTTGTTATGCCAAAGAATTTTGTGATTATGCAACAATAAATCCTTTGGTCCATTTACCATGAACGAGAGAACTTACACACACACAGAAACACATAAAGAGAGAGACAGCGAGAGAGATTGTGAGTAAGAGCCAAGGAACTTTGAGGTGTATGGGTTTTGGGCCAGGCCAAAAACTTTGTGTGCTCCTTTTTGGTATTTGGGCCATTGTCGTCGTCGTCGTCGTCGTCGTCGACGTTGTCGTCGCGTTTGCCTCTCACGTGAAATTAGCATGTGAAAATATTTGTCAAAGATTTGCCCAAAATTATGCGCAGTGTTTGCTCAAACACACACACACATCTATATATATGCACATGCAGACACACACACACACATGACATGAGGCAAAAGTTTGCAGAATTTTAATTTGAAATTTTGGAGCTTCCGACAAAAAAACAAAGAAAAAAGTTATATGAACATAAAAAACTAAAAATAAAAAAAAGAAAAAACCAAAATGTTTGCAGAAAATTTTCGACAGAAAAAAGTTTGCTGGCTTTTATTTTTTTTTTTTTTTTGGTAAATTTTGGTTTTTGCCTTATTTTTAAGCTATTTACATAAGCCAAATTTTTGTTTTTTTCGTTCTTTTTTGGTTGTTATGATGTTTTTGTTTGGGGTCAGCTTGAAAATACGCGAAGGATTAGCGGGCAAAAGCTGGCGCTGCCACAGCCATAGCCGCGGGGTCCTTTTGTTATGTTTATATATATATATATTCGTATATAGTCTGTATATATAGATATGGATATATAATTTCATTTTGTTTGTAGGCCTTTTTTAATGGCATTGAAAATGCTTGTCGATGACCACGATGAAGAGGAAGCGAGAACTGAGTTTAGATGTAAGGTGGCGGTTGGGGATGGAGAGGGGAGCAGTGCAGGTGCAGGGTTGTTTCATGGTGTCCAATTACGTCGCATAAACAATGCGTTTTTTATGGCGCTTGCGATTATGTTGCCCAACAACAATGAGATAAGCCTCAACGCCGCCACGGACCATGCTGACGTATACGTGATTTTTTTGTTTTGTGTTTCTTTCATTTTTTTTTTTTTGTTGTTTTGTATTGACGCTTTTGGCCCCAATTTTCATTATATACTATATGTATGTATATAGAAACTATAAGTATATAGGCGACAAACAAACATGCATGCCAATGAACGCAAATACCCTAACAAAGTGGGCACTATGTAACAACGAACGAACGAAAAGTCGAGTGCAAAAGTTGAGTATAATAAAAGAGAGACAATAAAAATTTGTTACATTCAGCTGAGATGGAACTAAATATGCTTTAGAGCCTATATGTAAATATGATATGTAAGTTGTTGCAAAATCTTTAACACAAAAGTTTTAACTTTTTCCAAACGAGAGTGTTTAATTTAAAAGAAATTTACCTACAATAAAAACAAGTGTTGAAATTTAATCTCCTGATATAGCTTAAAAGCCTTTACAAATAAATAACTTTAGTTAGAATTAATTTTACCAAGTTCAAGTCTTAGCCAAACTGCTTTCTCTTAGTTAGCCAATATTGTTTTTGGTTTGTTTTTGTTGTGTTTTTTTTTTTTTTTTGCCCACGTCATTTAACGTATCGATGACGTCGACACAATTTACGTTAGTCTTACAATTTTTGGCATTGTTTGTCCTCTATTGGTTGCGTTTGGGGTTTTTGGGGTTCGGGATCTGGGGTTTGCTGAAGGTTTTGCTGTTTGTTGCCTTTTGCCTTCATATTTATATGTATTGTGTGTTTGCCTGTTTGCCTGTGTGTGTGTGTGTGTGTGTTGCCTTTCATGCTTTTCTGGCCTTTGTCTTGCTGTGTTTCCTGCTATTGCTGCAGTTTCCTATGTCATCCCCATCCCCCTTAGAGTTCCCTCCTCCACAGTCTCTATTATTCTTACTGCTACAGCTTCAGCGTCAGTTTGTTCCTTTTGTCAATTGACAGTGAAAACTAACGATACGGAAAAGTAAACGCACTGTGAGTAATATTAGTTTGTAATTTGATTTTATGCTTGTTTTTCTTAGCTTCGCATGCGATGGATTAATGCATGGAGGGAGATGTGGGAGATTGCCTCGATTCCGAAGAGGACATAAAAGTTGGAATGAGAAGTTCTTTGTGTGTGTGTGTTTGTGTGTTTGTTAGTGTGCGGGTTGGAGGGAGGAGTGCTTACAATTGCAGGCAATTGTTGTATAGCGCAATTGAAGCATCTTCGTTTGTCTTCATTGTCGTCTTCTACTTAGCGTTAATGCGCTGACAATTGTTTATATGAGCGCCAAGTTGAGCCACTTAAATTAATTTAATGTGCGCTCGCTGATGTTTGCTTTCTTTGGCATTTAGTATCGTCTTACTCTTTTTGGCCATCATCCGGCACACATTACAGTGCCACAATACGAGGCTAATAGACGACAGCATGATGGGGATTGTCGTTCAATCTGGCAAATAATAATGCCAATGAAATCAAATTAGCAAAAGTGCACTAAGAATAATTTACGCGCAAATGAAACGAGAAATCTCATCTAGAGCAAGATATATTATTATGTTATTTATGCAGCGATTTGGTCAATATAATCGTTTAAAACAAAGCATTAATAAGCATTCTTTACTTTAAAGCACTTTTTCTAAAATGAAAATAAAATAAAACAAACTTACTAATTAAAACTTGGGTTACAACTTTTTCATCATTTTAACATTCATTAGTTCATCTATTGTCATTAAAATAACAATAAAATATTTAAAGTTGCAATAAAATAGTTTTAAATTATTTGCAAATTGTAGTCTTTATTTTTTGTTTTTAGTATTTCGCCAGCTTTTTTGTTTTGTTAATTTTCAATCCTTTGCAAAATGAGCTCGCCAAATTCTCATTTCCGTTCCGCGCGGCTGTAATTACGGCACGCACACACAGACACACGCACACACACACACACATAGACTGTAAATTTAAAGGGAGAGAGAGGGCGGGCATTTGGGTTGGAAGTGAAAACTAAATAAACCTCAAAAAGAGTCAGAGTCAGAGTCGAAGTTGGAGTTGGAGTCCAAGAGTCAGAGTCAGAGTCAGGAAGCCTTGTCTTCGTTTCCACTTCGAAGAGGCATTAAAACTGGGCCAAAATAATTCATTCCTCAAGCTTGGCACCAAATTACACGCAACCCTTTCACATTTCCCCGTTTCCCCCGCCATTCGACGTTTCCAACCAGTTTTGGTGCCATCCAAGTCTCTAACTATTGCACGTAGTTAAAAACTTTTTCGTTGGCAATTTTTCTTGAGCTGGCAAGCCATTATTTCTTTCTTCCCCATCATGGTGCAACGTGCAACGTCACCAAAAAAAAAAAAAAGGCAACTTAAACTTAAACTAGAAGAAAAACCAAAAGAAAGCGAAAAAGAAACAGTCTTTCAATTCAATGACACGCCCCTTTCGTGTGCGTGTTTTTTTTTTTCTTTTTCCTTTTGGGCAGACAGCGGCGAATGGAGAGAAAATTTAAATGTGGCAAGTTTCGTTGGCATTAATTTATATCATCCTCTAACCCAAAAAGGGTTAAAGGTACGCCTAAAAGTCGACTTCACTTCAAGAGAAGAAAATCTTAACTTGAATATATAAATTTTCTCTCAAACAGGGATCAACAGAGTGGTAATAGAAATTTGATGCCACTTGAGCAAGTTAGTTACAAGTTAAAAGTGGTTAACTTTCTCTTCCTCTCGATCTTTCTCTATCTCCAACGTATCTCCAATTCATCTCCTACATCAGTGTCTGCCTCTGTTTTAATTAGCTTCACATTCAACTGAGCCCCATCAACATCATCATTGAAAAGAGCCAAATCATTTTCGATTTCAAGGCAATTCTATTACCAATAATTGAAACTTAAGCATGCCATTAGCTTTGCTTCAGTTCCCTAGTCAAGTTCCCAAAAGCATAAACTTACTCGCACACAGACATACAGATAAATACTGAGACAGTGAACCAAGAATGGATAGAGATAGCGAGAGGTAAGAGAGAGAAAGAGAAAGAGAGAGAGAAAGAGCGTAAGAGAACATTAGCATGTATTTTTATCATTTATATGCATGGCAGGCCCTGGCACATGAAAGTCATCTTTATTTTATGTACACAACAAACACACACACACACACACACACACACAGTATGTCTTTCCCTTTCTAACCTACATGCAACTAAAAGTGAAGCGAGCATAAACTTTAGATACCCTCACTTAGATCAGACACGGTCTCTATTTCACCATTGACTTTGCCCAAAAAAGTATGCTATAATTTATCATAAGTAAATTACACTTCAGTTTAAACACTTGAACATGCATGAAACAGAAATGAAACTTAAAATTAAAGATGAAAAGGCTTGCAAACTATAATTGTCAATCAATTCTTTTAGTTCAGAAGTCAAGATTAAAGTCAACGCTAGTTGAAAGAGTATTTAATTGTGTATTTTGTTAGGCATAACAAGTTGCAGCTGCAGTTTCTTTTTCGTTTCTTGAGTAACGACTGCTCTGCGACAAAGAGAAAAAACCACGAGAAAAAAAAAGAAGGTATCCCCCAAAATTGCTGCCATGCTGTGTCCTTTGTGACGTAATAGATTTTACCACGCGGCCATAAACATTCATAAAACATTTCTGGCGCGTAACTCACATAATCTCGTAATCTCGCAATGTTGTTTCATTAAATAATTCATTTAATTTGATTTCGGTTTCGATTCCTTTTGCGCGCCCGCATATCGATTAGATATATATATATATATATATACATATATTACAAATATAAGTGTATCTATGTGTGTGTGTGTGTGTGTTTATATACCATATGTAGGCAAAAAACCGACAGTGGAGTGGAGTATAAATGGTGCTTGCCATTCCAATGGCTTTTATGCGCTCTATCGAAATTTATTTGCCAGCGCATTAAATGGAAATACACTCTGACTCTGATTCTGTTTCTGATTCTGTTATTTTCGGCAGCGAAACATGCGAAATGAATAAATGAAAGTCATGGCAGACACTGGAATGGGTCGCCAGTGTGTGTGTGTGTGTGTTTGTGCCACTAAATGGCTATTTGGTTCCTGTTTTTTTTTTTCTGGTAGGGAGGGTTATTTCTGGTGCTGCTGCTGCATGCATGAATAACTTAAAACTGATTTAGTTGTTAGCAATTGCAATGGTTTTGTTTTTTTGTCTGTTGCTTTTTATAGCATTTTCATTTTGGTTCTGTAAGTCATGATTTAGAGGCAACATCGAGTAATATAAAAATGTTAGACACACCAGAGGCATAGATTCTATTTTAAAAGCCAGACACGAGAGAGAGAGAGAGAGGGAGACAAGACAGGGTAATGAACTCATGCAGACAGAGAATATCTAAAATATATGCTCATATAAAGAGAGAAAGAGTTATTGAAGCTCAGCATAAGTTTTAGAGACATTTACTTCTCTAAAATCAGTTTGAATCACAATTAGATCAACTTGATCAAATTCTATTGTAAAGGAATTTTTAGTTAATAAATCGTAAAGAAGGCTTGGAGAAGAATTAATTAACGTTTCGTTGCCATTATTATGAAATCTTCAAAGTCAACTTAAATGTTTGCTAGCAAACTTGTCGGTTTCAAGTTATTTCTCTTTCTCCCTCTGTCTCTCTATCCTTTTCCATCATTTCTCCATCTCTGTCTCACTCTGTTTAGCTTGCTTTTCGCCTTCCTTTTGGTCGGTAGCCTGTGGTAACCATAAAAAAAAGGCAGAAAAAGAAAAATTGAGAGGACTTTTCACATCTTGATTAGCTCTTGAGGTTGGGGCAATTGACATTGAATTGATTAAGTCATAACGGTGCATAGCAAGTGCCACACACACACATACACAAACCTCCTCTCAACCACTCAACCTCTCTCTATATCTCTCTTGCTCTTTAGTCTTTCTCCATCAGCAGAGCACCTGTCTTCTTCTTTCACTCTTGAGTTCGATTGTTCAATCAATTTGCAAGGTCGTTTTTGATGTAATTTTTCGTTTTTGTTTCATTTCTTTCTCTTTTTTTTCATTTTTGTTTTCCTTCAGGTTTTGTAAGCTTAATTAAAAGAACAAAAAAAGCCAAATGAAATGAGAGACACACAGAGAAAGAGAGGGATATAGAGAGAAAAAGGGATAGAAAAATTGAAAGGGAAGGAAGCACTCATAGCTCTTATGTGGGCTGAGTGCCTACTACAGTAGTACTTGAACATCAATCAATGCAAAAATTGGTTCAAGGTGACCATATTTTATGCGGGCTCCTCCTCTGTCTTTGGCTTGCTCTTTTATTTTGATTGTATTTTTTTGTGTGTTGAGCTTAAATCAGCAGGACACAAGAAGTGCGCGTGTTTATCTAGTCTTTGGGATTTTTTGGTCTAATCAGCTGTTTATTTAACCCTTTTTGCCGAGCTGGGCCACTTTGACTAATTAGTCTCAGCAGGCACTGGCTGCTGGCATATGACCGACCATTCCAACCATCCAGCTATCCGGCCAGACAGCAAAATGATCAATTTGCATTTTGCGACCTAAACAAACCCAAAAACATCATCAAGTGGATGCTAAAAACTAAAGAAAGGCTCGTGGCATACATTTTTAGCTAACCCAAACAGAAAACTTACGGAAAGCCTTCAACATGAATGCCGAGTGAGCTGAGTTAGTTAGACTAAATGGAATGAGTGTGGGTTTCAGGTAACTATTTGAAGAAATTGAATTTTCAATTTATGGCCACAAATTATGTGCAAGAAAGAGAGAGAACGAGAGAGAGAGAGAGAGTAATAGAGACAAAGAGGGAGAAAGTGGATTGGAAGGAGTTAGAAACTTTTACCCGTTAACTGCGCATGTAAGCTAAAAATTTTATCACTTGACAAAAACATAAATTTCTCGTTACCCTACCACTGTAGCAAGTAACAGTATCAGTCCCCCCGCCCATCCCACCACCACCCCTCTACAGTGTGCCTACCGTAGCATATGGCGCTGAATTTAATGGGAAAAAGTCAGGAAGGAGAAGGAGTGAATAAGAAGGACTACTTCATATTCAAGTCCCGAAAGGCTAATAAAGCATAATTTAATGAAGCATGTGGCATGTGGCATGGTATGTGGAAGGCTCACTCACTCACTGAATGACTGACTGACTGACTGACTCACCCGCTTACCGGTTCAACCGTTTCCACTGGGCAAAGAGAAGAGGAATGGCAATGGCAACGGCAACGGCGACGATGATGAGGACGAGGACGAGAACGACTTCCGCTTTGTGTAAACAATAGTTTATAATTCGCACACACACGCACGCACGGTAATAAAAGAAGGCTGGCAAAGGGTTAAACACGTCAAATGAGCAGAACCATGTATGGTGCACAGTGGAATAAATTGACAATTAAAACTATGCCAATAATCAACTGAAAAACTCTCAAACACCCGATCAAAATGAAGATCTAAAGACTTGAGTATTCTTATATATGAAAGTCGTAAACAAATGTCAAGAAATCAAAATGAATTTCAAACCACTGTGCCTAAGCGTGAATGAAGTGAATGTGTAAGCATGGCGAAAGAGCCTGAGAAAGAGGTTTTTGGTTACGCTGCCTACGGCTTGGACTGAACTGGACAGACATTTGGGTACAGGTTAAAGGTTTAAAGTGCCCGCTGCTATATCTCTCAGTGTGTGTGTGTGGGAGTGTGCATGTATGTATGTGTGTGTGTGTGTGTGTGTAGTCGGGTTATGTGTGATTGTGACTGTCGCTCGCTTGAGCACGTCTACGTGCCTAAATCATGGCAAGCACAACCGTATGCCTCAAAAGGTCATGATAAGGCCAGGTGAATGAGAATTCTGCAAGTGTGTAGGTGTGTGTGTGTGTGGGTGTATGTCCAATTGAAAAGGGGCGGGAGAGTCAGCATTAAGTGCAGATGAAATCTGGCAATTATAGATATGCATGCAAATGGACTCCCGGTGAGACGACTACGACGACGACGATGATTATGATGAGGATGATGATGAAGCCGATAATCCAGTAAACGTGATGAATGGAAACAATTTTTTCCGTCATATTAATTAACAATAAAGAAATGAGATAGATTTGATGACAATCTCACTTGCCGCAAGAAGAAAGAATCAATCGAATTAAACTGATTCTCGAATTGATTTAACTTTGCTTTTACTTGGTAGATGATTTTTTCTATATAAAAATGTATAAAGAGTAAAGAATAACTCGTCTTGCTGGATCTCTTGTGAATATGCAGAGAAATCAAAAAAAAAAAAAAAAAAATGTTGATAGACATCAGGCGGTTGTCCCATGTCACTTGCTTCACCTGTTTCCGTGTTTTTTTTCTTTCCGGTCCGCATTTAATTTGCTTCCCACACACACACACACACATCTCTTGCACACTCACACAGAGGTATAATTTTTTCTTCTCTGGGTTGATCATAAAACACCCTTTTAAAGAAGGAGAAAAACAAAACAAAACCCACAAAATGCAAGCCACGAAACGAGCAGCGACACAATATGCTGAGACACCTTTTCCTCATCCTATCCACAACTCCTTCCCCTTGCCAAACCTTCTATACTGGCCTTTACATTTTAAATTTTATTATTTTTTATCGCTTGGCACACACACACACACGCACGTACAAACACAAAGACTCTTTTTTTTTTTAGGTATATCTAACCCTTTCGCCTTTCGCTTGGCTGGACGCCCTAACCCCGCTGACCCTTTGCCCTTGGACTTTAGGCCACAAAACAGCAAAATATGCCTTTTTGACCCATCTCTTACCTCAAATCCTTCACCTTAACACACACAAGCACACACACACACACACTAGTGTCCAGTCTGTCCACACTCTAACGCAGGTTTATTGTCTTTTGCTTTGTTCACCTTTTTTTTTCGTTTCATGACTTTTCCGTTGATGGGAAAATTCACAACTCTTGAAATTCCTGGCCAAAGTAAAATTTTCATTGTTCAAGTTTTCGTTTTACGTTTCCGTGCTTTACTTCTCCTTTATCGCTGTCCCTCTTTCGCTCTTACCCTCTGATTAATCAGTTATTAATTTGTGGGGTTTTACAAAGTTAAAAGGGAATCAACACTTTAGCTTGATCTGCAAAAGGCGAATGGATTTTAATGGGCACGGATAACACATGTAAGCCGAGAATCGGGTCATCGGTTTGTGGTTTGTAACTCGATCCTTTAATTGGCCCAATCAAGAGGGGGATGACAAGCCGCTTCAGTCAATTCCAATTGAAGGACTCGTTGATAATAAAACTTTTTCCTCAGCAGCCACTTGATTAAGTCAATTATTAAAAATTATTGTAGCTTAGGATTGGCTGGCATTGATCTAGTGACTGTTGGCCAAAAGTTGATGGAACCAAATTAGATAATCTAGAACGTCATCTAGAGAACGAGAGAGAGAGTTACTAAGGCACCTGTGAATTTTTATTTCATTTTACCATTTGATGGCCAATATATGAAATTAATTCAAATATTCCACTCATATTTGTTTGTAGTGCCTGCGATTTGCCGAAAAGTATGCAATTGCTTTTTATATCGCAAAAGCTTACTTGTCACCAAAGTGTTCTAAAAAGTGTGTGTGTGTGCTTCGTTTTGTTTTGTTTTTATGACACATTTACAACAAATTTACAACAAATTCTGAAACGAAAGCTAAAGGCTTAAGCCCAGCAGCTCAGCGAAATCTACCAAAAAATGCTTAGACGACGGCATTTATCAGATTTGTAATGACAAAATGGCTTTTGAGGCAAAGCGACAGGGCGACCTCCCGGCGGTTGCCCTTCGTGCTTGCTGTCTTTTTTTCTTTTGCTGTCTGTCTCCCTCGTCCTCTTTCTTGGGGGGATTTTTTCATTTTTTCCTTCTTTTTTTTTTTGGGCAACGGCTTACTTTTTATTTTATTTTTTTTGTTTTTTTTTTTTATAGTTATTACACTCGGCGGTGCCTTTGTGTGTTGTGTTGTTGTTCGTTGTGGGTTGTCTTTATTGTGTCACGCTGGCGCTTCAACTCTTGCCATGTTTGTTCCACCTCATCCTCCGATTTCATCTCCATCTTTGTGGTTCTTCTTCCCTTCATCTTCATCGTCTTGCTCAAGCACCGTTATTGTTCTCCTCGTCATCATCGTCGTCGATGTCGATGTCGTCGTCGTCGATGTCGATGTCTTTCGTATTCTTTTCTCTTGGTCTTCTTTTGCGGTTTTTATTTCAGTGTTGCTTCTGCTGCTTTGTGTGTGTGAGTGTGTGTGTGTCTGTCTGCTTTTATGTGGTCTCTCAGTTTTAAAAGGATTAAGCTATCGTTAGGTTTTGTTCTGCCCGTTTCTCTCTGGTGTCCGCCATCTCCTGCTCGTCCTCCTCCTCCTCCTCTTGCTCCACGTTGAGTGCGTCTCGACTTTAAGCATCGATTATCCATAAAAAGCTGCAGCAAATGGAAAAAAGGATCTAAAAAAAGGAGACGAAGAAATGTTATTGGTATTAGTGTTGCTATTGTTGTTGTTGAGCAATCAATCGACAGCCTGCTGTTCCTCTCTCTTTCGCCTAAATGCAGCAGAGAATCCAGATGCAAAAATAGACTTAAGCAAATCGAATTGAAATTTATAGCGAGTGCATGCAAAGCCAGCATAAAGAGTGATGAGGATAAAATCTAAAATATAAAATCAATGCATCCGCATGTAACAATTGATTAAAGTTTAAGTTTAAAATGATAAAAAATACATTACAAGTCACACATTATCACATAAATTAAAGACTTCTCTGAATGAATATCTAGAGGATGATAAGGGAAAACTAAAAGGTTTCCACCATGTAGATCAGGAGATTTTCCTCCAATTTGACATCAAACTCACAGAGACGCAACTTAGTTGACTATTGGTTTTGGCTTAAAGTTACTTTGGCAATTTGGTTTTTTTTTCTTCTTCGTTTCCTTCTTCTTTTACCCGCCTTCTGGCTATTTTATATGGAAATGTGAAAATCCAGGAACGACAAGCGAAAAGAACAACAGGAAAATCAAAATCAACCTGTTTTGCCTTTAGGCTCAAATGATACCCGCAAGCAAATTTACAACGTTAAGCCTCTTGCCCAAACTAGACTAAAACGAAATCCTCACGGCTATATCCCAACAACAACAACAACAACTAAAGTACCAACAACAATCAAGCAAGTTAGTTATCCCCTCAAAAATGACAGCCTCTTGTCAACGACAGGAGCGAGAAAAAAAAAATTATAAGATGGTTGTAACCGAAAATAGGTTTAAGCTACTTAAAGGAAGAGGACGCGACAGCGAACTCTCTAGAGAAAAGGAGACCGATGAAGAGAGCTTCAGAGAGGAATATAAGATTGGGAAGGGACTCCCTCAACTGATGCGGCGATAATGTGATTTCAATGAGCATATGCGTTTATCATATTAAAATACAATTTGGCCCCCATTTCTTTTTATTCCGTAAGAAAAACCGAAGACAAATCCAAAACCAAAGCCAATGGCAAACGCATTGTCAATCCTTTGACTACTATCGTTTACGTAAAAAGGATGATGAACAAGATGGAAAATGGAATAGAGTACGGGGATTAGGCTTGGAAATATGCAGAATGGCCCGAGAATTGAATCAATAAAATTCAAATTAGTTTTGGGCAATCATTGTTAGATGGTGCAAGACGATGTCGACGACAGCAACGACGATGGCTAAGAAGTACCAGGATAAGGAATGCGGGTACAGGTCTAAGTGTGTGTGTATATGTGTGTTTGGCCATTCAATCATTTATCCATAAGAAGAACTTTTGCCCAAGCCACTTGAGGGCCGAAACAAAAGAAATCGAATATCGAATTTGCTTGAACCATCCAACCAACGAACCAACCCCACAAACCAAACAGAGAGAAAAACTGAGCTAAACTTCAGAATTGTTATCTAGGCAAATCAAATCAGAATCAAGTAATTTGCCATGATTCTCAACGTTTGACCGCAAGCTCAATTAAATTACCAAAACCAAGAACCAAAACGAAACCAAAAACGAGCCACGAACGTTGAACGATGAAAAGCGAAAGACATTGAGGCACAATAAGCGTATAAGCCACTGATGGGGTGGCTAAAACCAATAAATAACAATGCCCAGACTCAAGGCGACCGACAAATGCTCTTTCGATACTCTTTCGATTTTGATTATAAAAGTTGTCAAATTGAAATAATTATATATTTTAGCCATATATAATTTTCATAGTTGATAATTAAACAACACTTTGAGAGCAAAGTGACTGAGTAGAGTATAGGGAATAGGCTGATAAAAGAAAGTGGGTGGCACCGAATGGGTGCAAAGGATTTGTGGCACATTAGTGACGTCGACGTCGAAGAAGAACAACAAGAAGAGGGGGCGAGGTGAAAGCTAAAGGGAATCCCCGCGCACAACTCGTTTGCACGCCTTAACGCTTCGTTGGGTTTTTCGGCGATTTGCATCGTCCTCGTGGCTCTTCGGGCACATCTTAACCCCCCACCAAGCGTCCAAGTTGTTGCCTATCTATGCCATCCATGTTGTCGGGCAATCCCTCAGCTAGTTTGCCAGAGTTGAGTTGAGGCCAAGGCGTTAAGTGTCTTGGATTTATTATTAGATTTGTCTCTCCCACCCTCGCTCTCACTGTCTCTCTGGATGTGCGTGTGTGTGTGTGTGTGTGTGTGTGTGTGTTTGAAAGGATGTGTGTTATGTCTTCCTGTTGTTCTTGGTAGCAAATCTCAACAAATATGCGTGGCCATCTCATACCAACCATAACATCCCTTCACATGGCATCGCATCATCTTCTTAGCCTGGTATTGCCGGCACGCTAATGTGGTTTGTTAGTTTTGTCGGTTCTGGCCATTAAAAGGCTTTGTTATGGGGATTTTTGTGTACGTGTTGGAAATTTACAAAGTTTTTTTCTCCCCGCCCTGTCCCTCTCCTTTCTTCAGTTTCGTCTTCTTCGTCTTCTTCTGCGATGGCTGCTGATGGCGGGGCGAGCTGTCGGGGTCTGGTATAATAATCAATTTAGGTAAAATTTTGTGCGGGTCGAAAACAGCTTAAAGCCATAAAACGTTCTTGGCTAAAACCGATTATGAGCAGCATCTCTCTTAAGAGCAACAAATTCTGGCTTCCTTTTTGGGCGCGAGGATTTTGGGCTTTCAGTCTAGTCACTTGTGCACTTTAAGCATTCCTCAATATTTAATGGCAGAAAGTGTTTGGCCATGTTCTCATGGGCTGGGCACAAAAGGGCTGTAGCTGATGGGGGGTCACGAGGACGAGGACGAGGACGAAGGTAGGACCCAAAGGACACCAGTGGATATAATGGACAAAACGTCACGTTTGCCAAGAAGGATATCATGTTTGGTGGCAAGGTAACCAACCGACCACCCCGGGCCAAAGAGGGCCAAAAGGAAAGCCGAATTAGTGTAAACTTGGTGACAAGACAAGAGCAAAGCAAAAGCACAAGATTTTTAAAGTGAAACTGCTCACCCAAGAGATTTCATCAAGAAATCCTTTTTCATACCCTGTAGACCCCGATATGCGGCATTTGTTTGAGAAAGTATATACAGTCAATCAAACAAATAACAATTTACTATGGGAATAAATATATGTAAAATATTAAATATTTCTTTACATTTCGAGTAATTATTCTTACTCGTATGACATGGTCAACTAACTCTTAAATGTTCCATCTACACATACATATATAGATGAATAGAGGGAGGAAAGGACGTTTCTTTAACTGGATTTCATGTTTTGCATGAATATTAACTAAGGCCGAAAATTGTGTCATGAACCCATCCAGACACACTTGGTTCATCATCAGTCAGTCAGTCAGTCAGTTGGTCGTTTAGTCAGTCAGTAGTTGCTTTTTTTCCAGTTGCGGCAAATGCGAAGCGTGTCCTATCTACAATCAGTTCCAAGTTTCTAACCCAGGCCAAACTTATACCCCTCCCCCCTTCCTTATTTCATCTCCTTCCATAGCTCTCTAACGGAAAGAAACAGAAAAAAAATTACGCAAAATTCCACTATATACATATGTATATATAGAAGCTGCTGCTTCTGTCCACGTTTTGGGCTATCTATGTCCAATGTCTGTGTGTGTGTGTGTGTGTGTGTGTGTGTGTGTGTGTGTGTGTGTGTGTGTGTGTGTGTGTGTGGTGTGTGTGGGCGGCTGCTGCTGGTTGGCTTTTCTGGGCGTGACTGTCTAACAGCCACTCAAATGCAGCAGCAACAACAACAACAAGCAACAAGACAAAGAAGAAGCAAAATTTTATGCCAGCAGCAAAAATAATGAAAGTATTTGCTTTGCTAAGCACAAAAATATGTCAAAGTAAATTTCATTTCACATCGTTGGCCCCGCGTTTGCCCTCTGTTTGCCAGTTTTGCCCCTCCAGCTACTTCTCTCTCTTATTCTCTCTTTTTCTTTGGCAGTTTTTTTTTGTTTTTTTCATTTATCGTTGGGAGTTTTTGCAATGCGTTGCACGTAGCCATATAGCAGATTTTCTTTTTAATATTTATATGCAGCAACAACAGCAGCAGAAGCAGCTTACTTGCTGACTGCTTGAACTTCATTTCTTTTGATTCTTTTCTGTGCCTTTGGTCCCAACTGTTTTCTTGCCCCTTCGCTTTCACTCGCTTGTGGAGCAGACACTGAGCCAGTTGTAATTAACTTTTGTTTGAGCGAGACAGAGCTACAGAGAGTAGCGATGTTTTTCGGGGGGGGGGGGGGGGGGTTGGGTAAACAAAGTGCGTGTGCTTAACTTGAAGACTTATATGTCGGACACAAGGCTATGGGGAACGTGTTTTCTCCACTCGACTTGTATTTTGAACGAGTTAATGTGATATGCTTCTAATTGTCCGACAATCTTAACAGAAAATAGTTAGATCAACAGATTAACTTTAGTGAAACATATTCATTAGCAAAAATAAAGCTCAATCATCTGTACATACAAAATTTGGCAAATGTAAATCCGAGCCAATAAAAGTATGCTAAAATGCAAGAGCATGCTTATGTACAGCTAAAAGAGCATGCCCAAAAAACTATGCTATAATATTTTAACTTTAAATGAGAAGAGAAAATGTGTAAGCGCACCACATAAACGAAATTAAATAACAATTTTTATATTAATGAGATTTCGAATTATGAATCTTTACCCAAATGCAAATCACTTTAAAGAGTTTGACCTACTTTGATTGGCCGTGAGAAGTATATAGATATGATTTATATACCAGCAGAATTGAATTTGTATTCTCCCAATATCTTTGAGCTCCCTGAAGACTTTTCCATACAACAGCTAAAACTTTTCATCATGATAATTTTTATTTTTTTTTATATATTTATTTTCGTGGTAGCTGCCAAATCAAAAAGAAATTCAAGCTAACAAAAAAATAAAATGGCAAAAAAAAAAATAAAAATAAAAAGAGTGGCGGAAAATCAAAAAATACCCATATCATATGGTATATCACGATTACTGCTGACTATTGCTTATTTCTTAAACCTTTGAGTATGCGAACGGGTGTGTGGGCTTGTGTGCGTGTGTGTATGTGTGTGTGTGTGTGTATGTGAGTGTGTGTTTTGGTTCTTGTTGTGGCTTGACGGGTAAACAAGCGAATCCATCAATCAACCGGCACACAAAAGTGACAAAGTGGAGCGAGGGGAAATCCTTTGAAAAAAGGAAACCGCAACAACAACAAAGAGGAATAATAAAAAAGAAAAGAGGACTTAACCAAACGAGTGGAGGAGGGGGAGGAGTAGAAGCAAAAGTGTAAACCAAATTCGATATGCATGCTTCGTACGACAAAGAAATGAAATTTCAGACATCAACCAACAATTGGATAGAAGAAGGCATACCAAAGAAAAAATACCAAAAAGAAAACCAAAAGGAGAAACCAAAAGGGTTAACATCGTTCTTAGTTCTTAAACGTGTCAAACCTCTTGAGGCACTTTGTGCTAAGTAAAAGAAATGTGTAACGAAACAAAAACTTTAATATGCAAAACAATTTCAATACAGTTTCCATATGCCATCTCCTTATGGCTTAACAACTACACTGACCTCACGAAATATCAGAGCTCTATATATATTAATTCGTTAAGTAACCAAATCAAAGTCGAAAAGTTAAATATGAATTTTATACTTTAATTTCTCTACAAAATAATATCTCCTTTCTCTCCCTCAGTCCTTCTTGTTCGATTTATGGATTAAGCTAGTTCGTTTTATTTGCTTTGATATCGAAACAAACCATTGAATATTTTACTTACTCCCGCCCCTTTTTGTTGTGTATTTCTGGCCTCTTTCAGCAGGCTAATTGGCTACCATCTTTTCCGCTCTGTCTGTCTGTGTTAGGCATTTTTCTTAACCGCGATTTATCAACTCAAACTGTTTGCTGGGCTTGGGGTACTGGGCGCTGGGTGCTTATTAGACGGAACATCGTCATCAATATAAGCTTCACATTCAACATACATGATTTCCGCTTTGCTGCTTTTGTTACTACTTTATTATGTTGAAAGTTATTGCTTGACTTCAGTTTTTTCTTCTTTTTTTTTTGGTTTCCTTTTTGTTGCTGTTGTTGTTCTACATGTTTCGAAAAAGAAACGAAACGGAAACTTTTTGCCGCTCGTAAATTTTATGAAATAAAATAGCAATAAAACAAGCCATATTCTTGTATTTCTCTTGATTTCTTTCTCTTTTTTTTCATGCCTTCTTTGTTTCGCCCTCTCTATATAAATTTGTTGTTTTCATACACTTGCCAAAAGAAGTATAGTATATGGAATTTGATAAAAAGTTTGGCAGAACTATTCAAATTTTTGTGATCTATTTTCTAGAAATTTCTCGAGATTCTTGCATATCCTGTTGCCTCTTGTATTTAGTTAAACTTCATCCTTAGATACTGCCTTAAAATGTTTAACTATGTGAGAGTATAGAGAAATCGACTCATTACTTTTTTTTTATCTTTGGTTTGGCTTTCAGCAATTATTTGATTACTTTTGGCATTCTCCAAAAAATTTATTAGTCAAACAAACAACTGAAGGAACTTTTTTTTTTTGTTTCTTTGGTTTTTCTTTGGCTCAGACACGTTTCACACACATACATGACAAGCCGGATATGCCGCTGGAAGGGGAGCGGAAGTGACGTTGGTGGGGAAGGTGGGCGGACAGTGTAAATATTGAATTAATCAAATTTCATTTTACGTGTGTAATTATTCGTGAGATTATAGCCACAAAACTTGAGTTTATTTGCACAAATCTTGTCTTGTCACACATAACAAGATAGATAGAATGAGGGAGGTAGGTAGATAGGTAAAGAGAAAGGCAACAAAAACAAAGGTAAACGAACAACACCTGTGTGCGTTCGTGTGAAATCAGTTTATGAGCTAAAGCAAATAGAATAATCGTAAATGGCCAAAAAAGTAGGCAATAGATTTCGTCTTATATCTGTGTGTGTGTGAGTTTTATATTGCCATGTTTAATCAGAACAATCGCTGGTACCTAAAGATTAATATATAGAATAATTCGTATACTTACTTTTAGACTAAGATTCTATTATTCCAAGATTCTATATAAACTTTTGTATTCAATAATCAGTCAACTAAATATATACCTTCTCCTTCTTTTTCTTATATATTTCACAGATCGCTTAGATGTTCATGTGTGTGACTTACTTGAAAAGTAAATAGTGTGTGTTATTTTTTGTTTGTTTTTTTTTTGTGGTTTTTTTCCCCCCTGCCCAGTCGAAGTGGTGGGGGAGTGGCGAAACGTTGTGTGGAGTGGAGTGTAAGGCAACCCCGTACAACCTGATCAGGATCCGATCACTGGTAGGGGCAAGAAAAACATGGATTGGACACGGTGGCAAGACGCCCGGGCCAGAGATAGAGCTGGCAGCACTTTGCGGATGAATCAACATACAATTATGAAGCGATTGCCCATTTGATTCCCAGTAGGTTCAATTCAAAATCAGAATCAATCAATCAATCAATTAGTCAGTCAGTCAGTCTGTCAGTCAGCCAGTCAGTCA
The DNA here is from genome assembly GCF_018902025.1 of Drosophila willistoni. NCBI lineage: Eukaryota > Metazoa > Arthropoda > Insecta > Diptera > Drosophilidae > Drosophila > Drosophila willistoni. The sequence goes on from NW_025814052.1 coordinate 12,438,512, forward strand.
CCCACTCAATCAGTCAGTCAGTCAGTCAATCGCCGTTGTTGTCCCTGTTCATACCAACAAATTCTTCGTAGTGTAAAACAAATTGCAACACCCATCTCTCTAACTGTAAATACAACCAAAATGCAGTAACTTTAGAAATCATTTTAAATTTATAATAATAACACACAACAACAACAACAACAAAAAGAATTTCAAATAAAACAAACATCAATTTATAAACCAAAAAAAAAAAAACCATTCAACACAAGTGCAGTGAACATAAAAGTTATCCTACACCCCCCAAAAAAACCAAAAAGTAAAAACCAAAAAAAAAAAACAATATCAAATAAATCATATATAATTGAAAAAAAGTATAAAGAAAGACAAACGCAAACAAACAAAAAAAAGAGGAAGAAAGGAGTGGCATATGCTGCCGGTTCTGTTGTCCCCAAAAACCGTGGGGGACTTTGCAGCAGCAGCAGCAGCAACAACACCGGGGCCAGCAACAACCAACCATCCAACTTACAAACAGCAGTAACAGCAACAACAACAATAACAACAACAACAACAACAACGGCTCCTCAACACTGCCAATGCCATAGCCATTATTAAGTGCACCAGAAACTATCAACAGATACATCATTGTTCGTTTAGATTCAATACAAGTGAGTTTAGTTTCAATCGACAAAAAGCATTTGAAAATATTCATAATCTTAAGTACACTATTACCTGCACTCATACCTGCATACCAAACATATATATATATATATATATATAATTATATATACCAATAAATACATAATTTCAGTCGATATTCTACGATATATATACATTTCAGCCATAATTTAGTATTTATCCACATTTAAAACCATTTTATCTCGATATTGGAAAGTCTAAGATCAAATCGATTCGTAACTAAGCTTTGATGGTCTAGAAGGATTAAGCTTATGGAGATTTTGAGTTGTATATCATTTACTTGACAATTTGCAGTGAATTTGGGAATTATAGATGAAGCCATTTCGTTTTTGATATTCCTTTTAGTTGGCAGGAATCCAACTGGATTTCGGCTAGATCTAATGCTTAGTAGAGCAGTCTTCTGTTGGTCTGTCCATCTGTTCTCACACTCCGAACTTTCTTTGAAAGTCAAGACCTATCAAGCAACACACTCGATAGCGATCTCTTTGGCATAAAAGTTTGGATAATAACAATTTGTTTCAATCTAGAAAGTATTTTTGGTCTAGGAAATTCACTTAATTCCAAGGGGATTGAGGATTTATCATAATTGACCAACCACTTTGAAGATATACTAGTTAAGCGTATAGACAAGACCAAAAATTTAAGTAATATCGATATTTCGAGGGAATGTCTACCCCTCGATCCATCCACGATTTGTTTCATTTCTTTATAAGTTTTACCATTATTTTCTTTCAAAGAAGAGCAGAAAATTCTGTAAAATTTTAAAACTCATATTATCGATCTAGAACTTAAGAGCTCAATCTGACTTAATGAAATAGTGTAATTATTAAGATCTTGCTAACTATGGGAGAGCTATTTTAAAAAAATACTCATGGAGAGATTATCCACACGAATCCACAAATAAATCATTCTCTTCCCTAAATTTCATGGTAGTACATATTAGCTGTAAATTAGCTACAAAGCAACATTGAACTCAATATCAATTATTGCAATTATTATTATCTAGATTTAGTTCAAGTAAATATATATACACATATATATATATTATTCAATTAGCCATTTAGTTGCTATATACTTCACATTCGAGTTTGATTCAGTGAAAAAAAATGTCTTGTATGCAATTCAGAGCGACAAGCAATTTGTAAAAACAAAAAACAAAATAAAACAAAATACTAAGCGGTCAGGGATCAGGCAAAGGTTTTCTCGTTTGCGTGACCCGCTAAATCAACAACAAGAACAAGAAAAAGAAACAAAAACATTAGCAATAACAACAAGAACAACACGAACAACTTAATTGCCACACGACACACAAAATGAGAGAAAAGCAAAATGAAAATGAAATGAAACAAAACGGTGAAAAAGCGTGTGAGTGAGCAACTAAAACGAAAGAAATCAACAGTCAACAATCAACAACAATCAACAGCAAAACGCAAAGGTGTCACCCAGACTAATTGGGCAAGTTGCGTGAAAAACGGCAACGGCAAACACTAAATGCCTAAGCATCTAGATGTATAAACCGGATACATTAACACGACGCGGCAGTCTGAGATCCCTGCGCAGCGCCCCGCTACTTAGCACTGTATTAGAGAGTACCCTCTCTTTGACACGCATCCATCCGATAGCCTCATTAGAGCTGCCTGGTCTCGATTATGCCTATCAATCGCAATCGGCATTGGGTGGCGCCTTGCAGCATCATCGTGAATTAGGCACTTCGTTACGCAGTGGTATCGCAGCGATAACAGCGGCCAGTGCCACTGCCGCCGGCGGTGGTATCTCAACTCAATCCCAAAGTGCCCATCTTCTTGGACGCTACGGCCCAAATGCCTCAATAAGGCACAACGAACGAAAGATTGTCCAACCGAAACGGTAGGTGATACATCCACCCACCACCACCACCAACATATAGTCCCAAAATGAAAAAAAAAAAGAAAACCCTTAATAACCATTCATTTATTTTTAACTTCTATTATGATTGAGATTGTATCTCTAGTGTAGCTTTAGTCGCTCTAGTCTATTGCCAATCCCTGACAGGACTCCAGCGCTTTAGATTGCCATCCCAGGGTAGATCATCGATGCCCGCTTGGGCGGCAATGGCTGCCTTAACGCGATTCGAGAAATCAATTGAGGTCTCATCGGGTAGCTTGAACACTGGTGGCAAATACCAAATGTCACAGGTGATGCACCAAGAGCTAATGACCATTAGCATATAGCGAAGCATCGAGTATCTGGTGCTGTCCCAGTAGGCCTCGCCAAAGCGACGATCATAGCGCACGGCGACGGGATAGACAACATTACTGACGGTAAAGCTACCTTTCTTGAACTGCATAACTGCTGTATTGTTAATGCAAGTGCCCTCGGGAAATATCAAGATGGGTGGACGATCGTTGGCCCCAACATGGAGACGCAAAAGCAAGGCCAGGGCTTCACGTTCACCCAAAGCTCGACGCTCGAACCACATGTGCGGCGATGCACGAACCAAAGAACGTTGCAATATACCTAAAATTCCATCATGTCGTTGCCCTGTGGGGAGACCGGGGGTTAGCAATTTGATTCTGATGGTGATTAGCTCTGTGTTTGAGTGTGTGTGTGTGTGTGTGTTACCTGTTAGCGAATAGTGGACATCACACATCAGAACTAGAACATCCAATGGACTTGTATGATTACACACACTAATGCCCAAAGTGGGGCGATTTTCAAGATTATGGAAACGCATCATTACCGGTATACAGGAGGCAGTCAAACGGAAGCATTGACGCAATACATACTCAACAACAGGACGCTTAAAGGGCCAATCGGGCAATAGGCCCAAAAGGGCGGTGGCAATTGCTATAACGACCACACAGGTTGAGCAACCTATAGCTCTAACGGGCAATAGTAGGACATAACGTAAAAGCCAGGCAGCTAGCCAAATTAGACGTAAACGTAAATTCAATCGACGCTTCTTTTCGCGTAGATTACGTGTTAGCAGATTCCATTCACCGGCTGGCGGTTGTGCGGCCGCAAATCTGGAGGTCACTTCATCGTCGAGCACTAAACGCAGACCACCAGCAATGACATCGCAACATTGTTCCATGCGTAGATTCAATCGATTCTTGATGGGTGGCCATTTAGGGTTATTTGTCCTCTTTGTTTTCGATGTCGTCTTTTTCTTTTTTAGTTGGCTATAGTGTTGCCGCTGCTGCTGCTCCTGCTTAGTAGGTCCGAAATCTCCAGCACGTTCTTCGAGTGCTCGTTTGCGTAGTGTCTCTTGTAATTGCTTCGAACTATAAATGAATAGTTTTTCGAGGAGTTCCATCAAGGGTTTTTGCATTAGACTCAAACCAAGGCATATAACCCAGCTCATGAAAATCAAGAGAATAGATCCATTAAGCAACCACATTGTGCTGCAAGAAAAGAGAGATTGGCAATGCAAATTTGATTAGGCACCTTCTTAATGGTTCACATTGTATAATAAATTGTATAAATCTGCGAAAAAAAATTCGCAAACCATTTGAGGCAACAATTACTTTATGTGGCTTAGGACCCTCTTAAACTTATTATTATTACATAAAGAACAGTCGGAGTCGGGTGAGAGGCGATGAGAAATGTGTACCCCTCCAGAAAAATTTCCGCAATTAAAGTACTAATTCAATTTGGCGCCGCCTTTTTGGCTTTTTGCCTTTCATTCCTCTTGTTTTTTGTATTTTTTGGCTGTGTCTTTTGATTTATTTTTACAAGCAAAAGGCAAAACGCAAGAAGGAGCGAGTAGCAAAAAAAAAAAAAAAAAAAAAAGGAGCAGAAAGTTTGTCGTCATATTTTATCCCATTTTGTAATGTGGTTGCTGTTGTTGCTTTTTCTTGGTTTTTTTTTTTGTTTTTTTTTCATATGGCAATAATTCAATTATGCATAACAAGGCCGCAAAATGTTTGCCGCAGGGACGACGACTTTTCTCCTTCCGTTCCGTTTCGTTCCATTCCGTTTTGTCCTTCCGTCCTTCCGTCATTCCTTCCGGCTTCCCGGACCTTCCATCCGACAGACAGAGCACACAACAACCAACCAAATTCACTTAAAAACCACAAAAACTTTCTGGCTGGCTTTGTTAATTCGTTAATTAAATTGGGACGATTCCCGATGACAGCTTGTAAACAGGAATTCAACTTTAAGGATTACGCAATTTCGACGACCAACCCCGAAAAAAATTGACTTCACCTCCCCTCCCCACCCGCACCACCACCGCCAAACACTCAAAGCCATTGATTTAAGAAGACCGCTAAAGAGAGAGAGAGAAAAAATCATTTGCTTATCAAATGCAAACAACGACAACTCATTTAGGTCTCAGGCCTGGGCCCTTAATTAGCATACAATGTGTTTTAAAAAGCCACTTGAGCTAAACATTCAAAACACCTACACACATAACCTGGCAACCAAACCAACCAACCAACCACCCACCCACAACAGCCACCTCCAGCCCCTCCTACTCCTCTTGTCAGCACACTCATCCAACGACAACGACCTTAGGCGGCGACTCTTGCCGCTGCCGCCGCTGCGAAGATGGCGACGGAGATGGCAACGAAACAGCGGATTGTGGCACAGTTAGGCAAGGCTGAGGTCGGACAGACTTACAAGTAAAAAATAAACGAAAAATAAGAAAAGTCATTCTAAAAGCCAAAATAAAAGCACACCGACATTTACATGCTCTTTTCTTAGAAACTATAAACCATTTCGATTCTTTCGAAACAAAGACCAAATCCTAAATAAAGCTAATTGAATAGTTCGATATCCTTGTCTTTAATATTCACTTACATTTCAGTTGGGAGAAGGACTTTAACATAATTTCCTCTATCAAAGGAGTAAAGGAGTTTTGTTTTTCTTTTTACTCATGTCTCCTTTATTTATTTATTTTTTTTTTTTTTTTTTTTGTTAGGAGGGGAGAGGTGGGAATCATCCTTAAAAGGTTTCTATCAGTGTGTATGTTCGGTCGATGTTTCCTTCACGCAAAACACTTCTCGACATTAATATCGCGTCGCGTTGTCGCCTCAACGGAGGCAGCAACACAGCAGCACGTGATGCTCAAGTGTTTTTGGGATAAGCATTTCCGCTCTTCAGACGTAACACGAAAAAAAAAACACACACACAAACACACAGACACAGAGAAATCCACCTGGTAGTACGATGGAGGGGATATGAATGGTTGGAAATTGGAGGAGGAGAGCGCCGGTAGGCAAATGAGAAAGCACAAAGTGAAATTGTGACGCTGGCTGGCTGGCTGGCTGCCTGACTGACTGACTGACTGACTGGGGGGCGTGGCAGACAACCAGCTCGACCCACCCATCTACCTACCTACCTGCCATTCAAAAGTAATTTAGCGTTTAAAAAACATTTTTCTGCCTGACTTTTGAGAAAAAACCTTGCGTGTAATGCGCGTCTCGTTGCGGCTGTGTGTGCGTGTGTGTGTGTGTGTGTGCATACTTACACTCTCGGTACACTCTCTCACCTGGTTTATGTGGCCACGTTTCGCCCTGACGTTGTCGTTGTCGCTGTCGCTATGGCAGCTCTCGTCACTCGTCACCGTGATCCGCCTGATTGTATTATAGTCTCAAAGACCACGCCGATGATGATGATGCCGCCGCCGCTGCCGCCGACGACGACGACCAAAAAAATACAAAATATATAAGTGTGAAAAATAAGCTAAGCAAGTATAGGGAGTGATACAAGCTTAGTGAAAAATTTTCGTTTACTGACTTTGACGTTTCTACGAACTTGGTATATAACATTTCGGTGACAAGTTATTGGGAATGCCGCTTGCTTGGATTGTGATGAAAATCTCAAAAAGGGTCTTGAACATTATAGAGAGTATGTTGGCTTCTTTTTGTCATCAGTTAGATAGATCAATGGGTTGAAGTTAAAGTTTCGATTAATTTCATCGAGACAAGCGTAGTGAATCAAGTGAATTGGAACGTTGGAATAGAACGGTCATTAGAAACTCACAAGATGCTAGGCCATTATGCCATTATACTTGAATGGCTCTTGGCGAAAGTCTTAAATGCTGATTTCCCCTTGCCATCAAAACCCCACTTGGGCACCTTAATTTAAGCAAAGTTAATTAAAAAAGTGTTGCCATACCATACCATGATGAAGATGATGATGATGACCCGCAGACGGTTGGGCAAAAGGGCAGGCGTAAGGCGTAAGGATATTCCCCCTACTTAATGTCGACTCCTGTTGTCCTCTTTGCCTAATGTTAATGCCTGCTGGCCGGTCTCTGTCCACACTGTCGACGACGCCAACAACAGCAACAACAACAACAAAAACGACGACGACGATCTGGGGGGTCTTAAAACATAAATCCCTTTGACACTCGATGGGTTCCTTCTGATGGTCCGTAATTGGTTTATGCCATTTACTTGGGATTCGGATTGGGATTGGGTACTGAGACCGGAGCCATGGCATAGGCCTTGTTTGTCTGTTTGTTTGTTTGTATGTTTGCTCATCGCCAACATTTGCATAATTCTTGTGGAGACAGAGAGAGATAGAGAGACAGAGAGAGAGAGAGAGCGATATCGCGAGTGTGAGTGGAGGGGGCAGAGGCAGATACGAATTGCAAAAACAAGAAATGTAATTTATTTTTGCTCTTTGGAGTATTTTTAATTAGCCACCATCTTTCACCCGGTTTAACCCCCTTCTGCTACTTTCGCATCAATTAATGCTTTCTCTGTGTCTCTCTCCCTCACTCTCACTCTGTCAAGTGGTTCTTTGAAATTCGTTTTGGTGGGATTCTCTGAGAGAATTAAACGACTAATTATGTGGGAAAGATGATGGGATTCAAATTCAGATTCTCATTATTATTGGTGTCATCAAGTCATTATTTAATATATTATACGGTATGTTTGTATGTATATAGCCAACTTTTGATAAATTATTTCCGTTTGATGAACGTTACGTGACGAAAGTTGTCAGTCGTCCACCCGAAGCAACTGAGGGACCAGAGCGGACCGCAAAGAAACCATGGGGACTTCCCTTTGAGAGATTTGAGTCCTTGAGTACGCTCAACCATCGTTCTCATTTCCTTCCCGCAGACGGTGCCCGTTTATTGTGGGCAATTAATCAACTTAGCCTTCGTTAAATAAGTGATAAAGATTTATCACTTTTAACCATTCCACAATCTCAACTATGCGGCAAACTCTTGGTCTCTCTCTTTCTTTCTGAAAAGAAACGCAGGCAAACATTAAAGTTCAACAACGTTCGTTGAACCGAACCAAACCGAACTGAACTGAACTGAACTGTGTTTTGACTTTTGCGTTTGAACGCACATGAAAAGCCGTTTTGGCCAAAAATGGACGCTTTACGAGATTGTTAGAGCAAAAAGAGCTGGCTCCAAAATTTTAGAAGTTATGGCCTAGATGTAAGACAAAATTTTTCTTTTAAATTCGATTAATCGTGATCTATAATAATCGATGAAATGAAAGAGACTGAATATTTATCAGAACATACGGCTTATCAATGACAAATAGATCAATCTAGAAAGTCTGAATAATCAAGGATAGATCACCAAATTAAGTCAACCTAAGAGGAAAACAAGTTTTTTTTCGAACATGTTTAATCGATTATCAAAAATCGACACCAGACTTGAGTAATCGATATGTTTGAAAACTGTAAAACATCAAAGAAAAAAAATGCATTTACTTTTGAAATTCTCACAATAAGTGAAAAGAATTTATTTCAATATTACTAGGCATAAAAAGGATAAGGGTGAATGGTAAAGCGATAAATAGAGTGAGAGGGTGAGAGAAAGAGAGAAATATAGAGCAATGCCGATGCAGTGTTAAGTTCCGTTTCTCACAGGTTTCGTCTGACAGCTTTTTCGACAACTTTTTAACGCCATGAGATTTTTTTTGTATACGAATGCATATAGAGTGCATATCCCCCTCCGTACCCCATCCACCGACCCTCCTCCGTCTATACACGACGTATTTATTGCGCAATGTTCGTTGGTCGCTTTGGGGTCAGTGCACTTTTACGGCACTACTTGCAGATTGAAACGAAGCTGCAGATGCACACGGAGATGGTTCTCGATGTTTTCAGTCGCTCCAATTAAAAAATTTCTTCTGCTTTTCCTATATTTCATTTACCTACTATTTTTTATATTTATTTTTAACATGCATACATATATTTTTTGCTTTATTTCTTGAGTTGTTGCTGACTGCCAACGTAAAGAGAAAGAGAGAGAGGAGAGAGAAACTGAAAATGGAAAGAATTTTTGGGGAAAATATTTTCTTTGGTGCAAAAAGTTGCACGTCGCATTGAATGTTGATGGGTGGTGAATGGTGGGTGGGTGGTGGGCGTTAGTCGTCAGACGGTGGTTTTTGCCGGGTCGCCGGTGGTTGCTGTTAAGTGAAGTGTAGGCGCTGAACGAAACACGCGAAACTTGTCGGTGCAATGTAATAAATTTTGAAAACGTCCAAAAGCCACCCGCCCGGACTATAACGAACGACTTGGACAATGCACATGGACAGACATCATACACCAGACCATACCCAGACCATAGACCATAACATACCCAATGCAGACCCATCTGCCCTTGTTAGGCTGCCAGCAATAAGTCTTCATAGTATGCATATATAGAGAGAAAGAAATATGGAGGAAAATCATTAAAGTTGCCCTCTACATACATTTGTAGTAAGAGAATCGTCTTTAAATTGATCAGTTTGTATGAAATTAGAAATATTCGAATTGAAGTTCCAATTCCAGTTCCTAGGATTATCATTATTAACTTGTTCAAATGACAGTGCTATCATTGATAGCTTCTCAACTCTATTTAGTTTACTTAAACTAAATACTAAATTCCATCTCTAGGATAACATATTGTTGGTTTTTTGTCAAGCAATTTGTTAATTGTATTTGTAATATGAAATGCATTTTGCAAATTTGATTAGCTTTGTGTGTTTGGTTGGCATTTGGTCCCTGAATGCAAATAGTAAAATGGAGTCAAAGGAGTTTTCCCGGCTATGTCTCTCTCTCTCTCTTTCCCTGTGGTTGTGTGTGTGTGTGTGTGTGTGGGAAGAAATGTAACTAAAAATGGCAACATGTATGAAAATCAACTAAAATATGCATATAAAGTAAGTACAGATGAAACGACATGACATTCATTTTATTATTTGGGTGGTTGGGCAAATGGCGTAAATGGCTGTCATTTTGCCTTAGGCTGTATGTATTAGCAAAGTGTTTCTTGCTTTTCTTTTTCCATTTATTTCGTTCCTTTTTGTTTTTTGTGGCATTTATTGTTATCGATTTATAGATATGTGTCTGTGTATTTACATATATACATATATCCTGTATTCGCTTCATGAATATATATAGTTGACTATTGCTGGCAGCTCAAAATGTAGTAGCAAAGCCTGAAAGCATTGTTTCTCTTAATTAACTTTGATGCCCAACTAAGTTAAACTGGCTTTAAGGTTCCTTTGCTCCCTTTCGTGCCATCTCGTTCGTTTTTTGTATCTGTTTCTCGTCTACGTTTCATCTCTCCCTTTATACAAATTAAGAATATTACTTTCAAAAGTGAGCGAAAACACACAAAAACGAAAGAAAGAAAAAAAATAAATGTAGAACGAAAGAATGAAAACTAAACAAAAGTACACAGACACAAAATACACACATACATAAGTGCAAATATTTTCTTATGCGCTTGTATGAAATGTGTGTAAGCTTGTATTTAAATACGCACACATACACGCAGAGAGTGACGGGTTGCAAACGTTGGGTGGGTGGAGGGGGGAGGGGTGGACACCCACACAATAATACACATTGCAGTTATGGGCAAAGTCGAGCTGAGTCAAGTTAAGTTGAGATTCTTCGGCGAGGGAAGCTCGAGAATTGTTTGCATTTCAAATTTGTATTGTTGCACATATATTTTATTAAAAAGTTTCTTCACTCTATTTTCTTATAATTTGCATGATTTACCGTTATGCTTAATTATGTATTTGCATGTATGTATGTATGTATCAGTTACAGTTTTCGTTATTTTTGCATTTTATGGTATTTTTTCCAAGGGGTTTTCCTTGTAGCCCTCGTTTGATGTGTTTTGTTTTTTTCTTTCAACATGTTAAATATTAATAACAATGAAATTTAAACTTTCAATGAGGCTTCCCTCTCTCTCTCTCCCTTGCTCCTCTTAGCAGTCGCCTCGCTGGGGATATGTGTATTCATGTCCTGGTATATTGTATTTGCAAACAAATATGAAAATTGCTGCCTCTGTTTGCTGTTCATATATATATTCATATGTATACATACTTATATATAAATGTATGAAAATTTCTACTGAAGAAGGAAAACGAAACGAAAGGGAGCGAATGAAAAAATTTCAGCTGAAATGTACAAAATTCATTCTGAATGCTGATGAAATCTGGAAAGAAGAAGCAGCCACTAGATAGAAATTTCAGATGCAATCAAAGAAAAATAAGAAGGAAAAACAAAAATATGCCAAAGAAAATATTAGTTTAAACATTTAGATATATAATAAATTTATTGCTCTTTTTCTACTTTAGATTTAATTTATAATATTGAATTTTGTTTTTGCCCTTTTGAATGAATTTCTTTATTTTTTGTTTTGGGGCGAAAATTAAGTTTTAAATAACATTTGGTTTATGCTTGTCGGTTGTCAATTTATTGCCAGGGCAATATGCTCAACATTTTGCGGTCTGGTCATGACTATGTGTAAGTGTGTGTGTGTGTGTGTGTGTGCGTTTGTTTGTTTGTTTGTGCATGGGCATGGGCATGATAGTGGGCGTGGTCGGAGTCGTGGTCGTGGTCGATCGATCGATGCTTGGCCATTTCATAATATCCTGCTGGGCTTTTAATATCGGCAAATGGCTTTCACTTGTATTTACCACTTTATGCAAATTTCAATCCCTCTCTCTCTCTCTCTCTCTCTCTCTCTCTTGTAGTTGCTTTCTCCTTCTCATGCCATTGTATATTTCATCCAATCCTTTGTCTGTGTATCTTACGGTTTGATTTATGTATGTATTCTGTCGGGAGTGGATGCAGTTGAGTTTGCAATTTATACATACTTTACTTTACTTGCAAAATAAACATATGAAAATATAGCAAGCTTTTTAACACACACACACTTATACCTGAAAGAGAGCGAGGGGGAGAGAGGGAGATGCATACATTTCTTGGGATATTCTTATGTCAATACAGGAATACACACTGCATTAATTATGCACCTTTTGGTGACTATTCAATAAATTCATCATCTTGTGCAATCGCAAACAACAAAAAAGCAAGAAAAACCCGGAAATGAGGGACAATGGGACAGGAAAGGGTAATGCAACATACAATGAATTATGCTTATGGGAATATTTGCATTCGTTCAGGCTAAGCAAACATCAAATGAAACTCTATTGATTAAGTAGACCAAACAAATAAAATAAAAAAAAACAGTTTAGAAGCAGTTAAAGTTGACTCACTTTAAGGTCGATGCAATTCCTGTTAAAACTTTCCTTTAACCGATTATATGAAATTGTCGCACCTTCTGAATACAAGATATAGATTAACTAGCATTAGTTACTAATTATTAGCATTGAAAGAACCTTTTAAAACTTAACGTAAGCGTAGAATGGAAAGAAAAGATATTAGGTTTGTTTTAAGTGTTGCTAATTGTTGGTTTCATCATCAAGTCCAGAGTCTAGACAAATGATCAACGAAGTTAATGCATATATTAATCTTCGTTTGTTTCCATGCAAATTCGTCCAGCTCTGACCAATGCCTGGCCACTTGCACCTGCTCAGGTGCAATTTCACCTATTCATCTACATCATCGTCTAGCCAAACGACAAGCAAGCTTCTCTTCCACTTGACCAAAGTATAATTAAATATCCATTTAGTATACATTACATTTTCTTTCGTCCCTTTCGCTCTCTCGAGCTTTGCTTATGCTTTTTCGTTTTTCTTTTTCCCTTTTTATTTTTTTTTCTTTTTGCGGCATAACTTTTGAGTGTGGCAAGGCAAGGCAAGCGAAAAACCCTTAAGAAAAGTTGCCTAGAAGTTTAAAGAGCTGCTGCTTATGTCTAAATTAATTTAAAAGTTCGTTCACTTGAAAAAATTCTGTGGCCGCCACCGCTTGAGACGCGCCCGCGGCACAAAAAGAAAACTCTCTCTCTCTAAAAAAAAAAAAAAACAAAACTGAAAGCCTGGATGGGGAAAAAAGACAGAAAGAAATGGTAAACGGACGACACGAAAAGAACTCCCATGGCGTTCACTCGTTTATTAAAGATTATGCTTATAATGACGACGACAATGACGACAAGCAGCGGAATGCGGCACACCGCCCGAACCACCCAAACCACCCGAACCACCCAAACCACCCGCACCACCATCACATTTTCTTCTCCTATCCACTCTTCCCCCCCCTCCTTGCCATCATTTGACCAAGCTCTTGCGCTAGTTGATGATGATGCTGCTATTTTTCTTTACTTTTTATTGTATTTCATCTCTCGTTCTCCTGTTCTCGTTTCTTCTCTTTCGTTGTGGTTGTTGTTGTTGCTGTAGCCCATTAAAGACTGACTGGTGTTGCCGTTGTCCTTTATCATCCTATCCCGGACGTGTTCCTTTTTGAGGGCGCAAAGTTTTGTTTCGACAATGTGAAGACGTGAAGAGTGTGACGTGATTTGTGTGTTGGAGCACTTTTTACTATACCCACTTCAAAGTGTATAGTGCAGAAACAGCGACGAGGTGGAAAAATCCAACAAACAACAAAAAGAAATAAATAAAATTCTTAGTCTAAAAAAAAAAAGAAAAGAAAAACAAAAACACAGTCAACCGAAATAAAACGAAGACTTTGGGTTTTCTAATGTCTGTTGAGGCCTTCCCCAGAATGAAACTAGCCAAGTGCTGATCTGATTCTAAGTAATTCTACTTAGTAAACTAACCAATTACCTATTTGGTATTATCTTTCCACTTACTTAAGAACTAACATACGTTGCCAAATCCGAGATTTCGTAAATTGTTTTATAGATCACTTTCCAATTCGGATGACTGTGGCCCATTTTAGGATTCTACGGGCCACTGTCATTGTTTGACCTGAACCCGCGCTTTGCGGTTCCAGTTAAATCAGAGTTAATGGCTGCCATATAAACAATATAAATATATATATATATATTCTTGTGTATGCACGTGCATATATGTATGTATGTATGTATGTATATCCCTTTCGTATATTTCTCAACCATCTCGTATAAAAGTTTGTCCATTGTTTGTTCCATTCTCCCCTGTTTCATTTCTATGTCATTTCCTTTGGCTTGGTTTTTTGTGTTTTTTTTTTTTATTTTTACATGTATTTTCCACTTGGCATTTCACAGCTAATTTCAACGAGTGAGAGAGAGAGAACATTTTTGGATCGTGAGATTAGGGGCAGGCTGGCTGACTGGTTGACTGGTTGACTGGCTGAGTGGTAGTCGGCAACAAGAGCAAGGGCTAGGGCTAGGGCTAGGACGAAGACGAAGTGAAGTAGGGGGTAGGGGGTAGGGGTGGGCGGTAGGTGGGAAACAGGGACCATAAGTCATCCGACCGCTTGCGCTTATGCAAATTTGTGCCAGCTGACAAATGGGACAGCATTTGCACAATATACCAACAACAGAGGAGAGGCTGAGGCGTATATGGTGCTGCTCGGTACGAAAGGCAGACTAGTTGGGAACGGTGAACAGGGTGGGGCGGGGCGGGGCGGTACGGAGCTGGGCGGGGTGGTCTTGTCTATATTAATGTCATTTGTGTGTTTTGTTTTTGTTGGTTTTGCTCGTCCTTAGCCTGACATGATGATGATAAAGCGCACATTAAAAAATATATTTACCATTCGCCTTTTCTTATGCTTGTCTCTCAATCTCTACCTTTTTTTTATTTTGCTCTCGTTCTCTCATGAAATCTGTCTCCTTTACTTTCTTTTGTAAATTATTTATGCAGAAAGCGCGGGTTTTGAATATTAAAACTTTACTCAAAAAAAAGAAGAAACAAATAGTTTCAGGTTAAAAAATCAATAAAGGAGAAAACAAAGGAAATTGGCTTCTCAGTTTCTCCGCTTCTTTTCGCATATGAGCCTCATTATACGCACACACACACACGCACATACACACATATTGTACATGTGCTCACGTGTCACATGCCCTTCTTTCTTCTTCTTTGTTTCCTCTTTATCGCTCCGCTTTCCCTTGGTCTCCGCAAGATACTGCAAGCCGCCGCACCAAAATGAAGTCTTCTCTCTTAATTTTTCCTTATATGTACTTTCGTTTTTCGCACATAAAATTATTTTCTTCATATAATAATAAGTGTAATAACTTTCATGTGTCGCTTGCTGAAGTGAAGAAGCTAGATGTGCGTGTGTAGGGGTGTGAGTGGGTGAAAGTGTGTGAAAGTGTGTGTGTGCGGCTGAAATTTATTAAAATATGTCGAGGGTATTCAATGCAATTATGGAAAAATAAAAGCTTACTAAGTGTTTACTTTGCCGCTAATTTAATCACAAATGATGATTAAAAGTGCCAAGAGGAAAATGAAAAAAAGCATCACAAATATTTGTTCGTTTTGGTATTTTGGTATATTTTCGCATATATTGATTCAAAGGTTTGCCAAACGATTTATAACAAAACAGAGCCCAAAAAAGTAGGCAACCTTTTTTTCGTTTTTTTTTTTTTTTTTTTTGAATTGAAATCGATGTCCATCTACATATGCAAATGTATCGATGCCAAAAAGTAGGCAATTCTTTTTGTTGGTTTGTTTGTGTACTACACAAGGCATTATGTTGATAATTTGTATAGTTTAGACTAACCCTCGCTCATGACTGTTACATTATTCTTGTTCCCTTCATCACACCGCCCACTTCAGCCTTTAACCACTAGCCTTGTGAAAGTGTGACTGTGTGTGTGTGTGTGTTGAGCACTTAAATGGAATTGAGTGCGGAGTAGTGCGTTGTCCTCATTTAGCTGCTTTTGGCTCACAAATCTCCGCACAAGACAATCAAAATGTTAGTGTGTGTGTGTTTGTGTGTGCTTCTGACTGTAGTTGGGAGTTGTCTTCGCTTAAAGCATTTAAAAACAAGCACAAGGCTAAGGAAATACCAAAAACCAAAACGATACAAACACATAGAGCGAGAGAGAGAGATAGAAAGAGTAAGGAACAGAAAAGGAATAGAAATACAAAAGAAAAAGCAATTGGTTGAGTGAATTGAAAATGGAAAGTATCAACAACTAGGGCAGAGAATGCATGCAAAAATGCTAAAATGGCCGTGCTGGGGTTGAGGGAAAGAATTGTGGATGACAGGTTGTATGGTCTAATTAACAGTGCACAAGAAAAAGGAGATGAAGAAGAAGAAATAGCCACAGCAATAGCACGAATACGGAAACACAAACCCAAAAAGACAGCAACAAACACAAAAACAGAAACAACATTTTCAACAAGAAACCAATTTTTGTTGATTTTTATAGAAAAATTCGAATATTTTTTAGGAAATTATCTAACTAGATTTCCATATAGCCATGTTTGGGGCACATAAAAGCAATTTACTAAATGCGATAGCCATAATCCTTTTGGGTTAAATTCAAAAAGAGCCAGCTCACTTTAGCCCTTTATATTTTGGGTTTTTTTTTTTTTTTTGGGGGGGGGGGGCGGGGGTCCCTTTACAAATTGTTGCTCTATTGTTGGCAATGAGTCCTTCAGACTGTGTGTGTGTGTGTGGATTGCGTGGCTTGTGGCTTATTCATGTTGTCTTATAATTGCCCCTCTGAGCCGGCTTAATTGCTTGGGTTAGATAGGAGAAGAATAGGCCATAGCCAATGCCAAAATAATTGCACATAATTCCAAATTTACAATGTAGAAGCGGAATGGTATGCAAGCAACAAGCGCAGCAACGAATGCATTTTACCCCCCTCATAACAATGGCCAACAAAAAGACTACAACCACGACAACAACAGCGGCCACATTATAATCATCATTATCAACAACAACAACAACAGCAACAACAACTTCTCATGTCAATGTCAAAAGCAAATAGAAATAACAAGACAATTGTCAATTGGCTTCTGAATTTCTAGTCTTTAGCTCTCTTTGTTTTTAGGTCAGTGAAAGCTTTCGTTTAAATTATATATAATGGATATAGTAGATATCTACTATGTATATATATACATAAGTATCTAAATCAATGCAAACAGTGAGTGCAAAAAATGTATGAACCCATGAAGAAAGCCATAAGCAAACTTTAATACTCGTATAGCTATAATTAAGTAGCAGATAAATATGAAATTACATTTTAATTGCTCCCTAAAGTAGGCAATAGAATAGATGGTTGCTTATCTCGATGATTTTGAATTTTATTATCACATTTTATCTTGAAATAAAATTAACTGAAACTGAATTTAACCACAGCATAAATGAGTACAGATTGCGGAATCGAGATATAATTTATGCTTTGCTTTGCAAAACCAAATTGCACTATTTTTTTTATGAGTGTAATTGTGGTCTTCTCTCTCTCTCTCTCTATCTCTATCTCTTTCTCTTGCTCGCTGTCGCGCTGTCGTTTTTATTCTTATATTTCTACTATTTCTACTAGTACCTTTTGCCATTTATAATTGCGGTTATTAAATGGCATAAAACGACGCTAAAATTCTCATGAATATTATAAAATATAAAATAATAAGTTTATTGCAATTTTCTTTGCGTCTCTTTTTGCTTCTGCAAGTTACTTGGCTCGTTAACTGCATTTTCTTTTCCTTTTATTCTTCTATTCTTTCCCCTCTCTGTCTCGCTGTCTCTTTGTCTCTTTGTCGCTCTGTCGCTGTCTCATTTTGGCGACCATTTGGCCAATTATCAGTTGTATGGCCATCAGCATTGTTGCAGGAGGACACGCAACAGCAGTTGTTGTTCTTAGATAGTCGCAGGAGTTTGGTCACACGGGTTCGTTTCGGTTCGGTTCGGTTCTGTTGTTAAACAGTTAAACATATTTACAGTTATTTTGTATAATTTTCTTATTGTGTAAATATTGGTTCTTAAATAATTATATAGCTACTCCTTACGTGGTCTTTGTAATCGACTTTGGTGATGAGTTAAGCTTTAACTCCAAAGAGTATCAATTATTCGTTAGTTTTGGCAACTCTTGAAATTCATTTATATTTAGTTTATGTGTCGCCAAGAGGATTAAATTTTTGCTGTATCAAACAATTTGCATCGTCCCACACATGACATTTAATGCAGCAATTTGCAAATGCTGCAGCAGTCCATGAAGTTGTAATCAAATTTTCGTCTGAACTGAGAACTCAGTGCAGTGGCAAAGCTAAAAACTAGATGTGGGTGGATTTTTGAATGTGGTTGGAAAGTTTGAGATTGCCTTGGTTATTTTATAGCCACAACCAATTTCACTTTTGCCAACTGACAGCTTCGCCATGCAGCATTACAGATGATATGTGGGTGGTTGGTTTGCAAGTGGTTTGGGGCTTAATACTTGCTATTGGTATTAGAGGAAAGGTCTGGTGGATGAAATGAAAATGGAGTTTTCACAAGCAGGTTGGCAGGTTGGCAGCTTACGCGCTTGTGGGTTAATTTAATGGCCCCTCTTCCCTTTACTCGGGGTTAAGCCGGCTAATTGCCAACTGAAATATGATCAGGTGAGGAAGAAGTTAAAATATCAGATGAGTGTCGAGGGTCGGGGGTCTTGAGGCGGTATCCATGGTGGTTAACAAGCAAATTAGTTTCCCCAGCTTAATGTATGTATGTGTAAAAAGGTGTGTGTGTGTGTTTGTGTGTGTGTGTGTGTGTGTGTGGGTACGTAGTAGCTAAGAAGCAGTAAATTAAAAGCGTTTTAAATGTAGCTTGTTAAAAATTTAAAAAAAAATCTTACAATTAACAAAACAAATTTCTTTTCAAATACTTATATTTGAGAACTAGATATTGCCGGATAGGACAATCTGCCTACTGCTTTAATATAGATCATTATATAATACCGGCTTCACTTTAGGATTCTGTCTAAAGTCTAGAGTCTGTTTGTTTAACTGTTTCCGATGCTTTCCCATTGCCAGCTATATACAGTTCCAATCAAATTTGATTGATCCATATTCATTAGAAATCGAATGTGCCTTGAAATGAATTGTATAACATTATTTTAATTAATTTCAGGCATTTTGCTCATTTGCCCCACATCAAATGAAATTTGAATGAGCCGATATCTTTAAAATAAAATTTCCGCCAAGATGCCTTTTTCTACCTTTTCCATTCCCAATCTCTTTTGCTTTTCGTTTGCTTTTCTTGTCTCTTCCATCTTGCCCTGTTGCCACTCTGTTTGCTAACTTTTTTTCAAATTAAATAAACTGGTCTTTTTTTTAACCACCCAAAGACCAAAACGTACGAAAAAAAAGAAAAGGAAAATAAAAACACATTTATCTCGATTTTCACGCGCTGTCAGCAACAACTCAAAAAGGCGACAGTTTGTAAAAAAAAAAAAAAGGAAAAGGAAAACGAAAACGAAAACGAAAAAGGTAGCAACATCAACAACAACAACAACAACAACAACAACAATAAGGCAAATGGTTGAGGAAAACCGCGACAATGTCGCCTCGTCCCGCCTACAGAAAGTCAATTTCAAGATTTATTTTTTTGCAATTTAACATTTCCCCCAAAACGAAACACCCGTCACATCCGTAGGCATCCACCCAGGAAAAACACACACAAAAACAAAACTCACGAAAATTAAAAATAAAAGCAAACGAACGGAAAGCAAAACAAGTGAGAAAAGAAACAAAAACCCGAAGGAAGAGCGAGAGAGATAAAGAGATGACCAAATACAAAACAAAAACCGAATGCGGTTAAGAAAATAATCATAAATTAAAAGCTTACGCCGCCCGTGCGAAAAGGTCAAATACTATCAATAAAAAACAAAGTGAAATGAATTTTCAACATTAAATGGAGAGAGAGAGAGAGGGGGAGAGACAGAGAGACAACTTAAAACTAAAGCTGTTTAGTAGGGGTCTAGTCTATGGGCTAGAAAACATCTTGACAAACCACCATGTCGTATGAGTGATATTACTTTGAAGTTTTTCAGAGTTTACAACTTAAGTCTCATCTTATTTTATTTCCGGTATTCCGGATTAGAGTCATATATTATGTAAAGCTGAAATTCTAGCTTAATATTCCATAGATATGTATTTTCATGTCGTTGGCAACTTCTTCGTGTTCTCCTGCTACCAACTTCATCTTCATTGCCCATGCTTTCTGTCTGTTTGTCTGTCTGTCTGTCGGTTAGTCATAGCTTAAAAGCTTAGCTAATAAAACCAAAATTATGCGTAAAAGAGAGTGTATGTGTTTGTGTGTGTGTGTATGTGTGTGCTAAAGGGCACTGGGTAAGGATAAGAAGCCATGGATGGATAGGAGAGAAGTTGGTTCCTGTTGCTTGAAGCACAATTAAACGATAAGCGTAATCTGAGGGCGTAAATGCCATTCGCATTTACACACAAAAATGCGTAAAGCCGTTGGATGATTTCAATTAGAAATCTCAATCCCCCATCCCCCATCCCCCATCCTCCACCGTTCCACATCCTCCATGCCCACACCCAGCCGCATCTCGCTGTCCTGCTGAGTGCGGCCAATTAGCACAAACGGCAACTGAAGGAATGTGTTGGAGAAGCACATCGCATGGACAGGGGGTGGGTGGGTAAGGGAAGGTAAGGGAAAAGAGTGTGGGGTGGCTACAAAGTAAAAAGAAAGAAAAACTGTTTCCGTTTAACAGCAGCTAAAGTGGATGATGAGACTAAAATGAGTAGAATGAGATGAGATGATGATACTTGAGGTTTAAATTTAGAATGCGTCGAGCTGAGGGTCAAGTCCTCCTTATTCTCAACGTCAACGTCAACGTCAAACGTTCTCGACGTTGGACGACCTTCGCCTGAGAGACAACACACACACGCACACGTACATACATACCCACACACACCTACATACACTACATTTTTGTATGATTATTCTCTATGTTTGACTCTTGTGTTGTCTTGTCTCTTCTGGTTCACAGGGTTCTATCACGTAAACTAAAGCCACATTTAGTTGCCGACACTGTTAAACAATATATAAGTCGGGCCCAACGCACAACAACAGCAAAGAGCAGCGACAGCAGCAGCGGCAGCAACAACAAAAAGGCAAATTCACAAGAGCAACAAAATAACATGGAGTTTTTACGCGGCGTTTATGCGTTTATGCAAGTGAGTAGATCATCGGTGAGTGTCAATTATATCCAGTTTAACAAATGTACTAATCCATATCTATCAAATTTCGTCTATTTTATTTTGCGATACATACATACCGAACAAAAATCAAAAATCAAAAATCCAAAATATGTTTTACCACTACTACTATAACTACTACTACTACTACTACTACCTCCTAAACTATCTACCTAAACTACTTAAAAAAAAAAAAAAAAACAATACAAAAACAAAACCGATTTCGAACAAAAATATGTATATATATATACCTGCATATATATACATATATATAAACTTAAAATCAACAACAAAATACCAAACATGATGATAATTTTTGTAAATATAAACAAAAAAATTACACTATTTATTATTCTTGTATCACAAAAAAAAAACAACAACAACAATCTTATGTAAAATGATAAACGAAATCGTCGAGCAATTATTATGTGAGAGATCATAAAGAATTAAAACAAAAACTAAAGGAATATAAACACAAATCAAAGATCAAAATGGAACAATCAATAATGCATCATAACGGCAAAAAAAAAACAAAATAAGCTCATTAAAACATTAATCAAATCATATATAAAACGAGAACGTATAGAATGAATAGAAACAAATAAATTGCTAAACATTTTCGTCGACTTGCAAATTCAGGACTCCATATAAACCAAAAAGTATCCATTTAAGATTTACTTTATCTCGAACTCGAACTCTCTCGAAACTGTTCCCATGGTTTCCTTTTATTTTCTTTCATTTTTTTTTTTTTGACACTCTTGACCATTGTCGTTTAACCATTAACTGAACCATTTTGTCCATCCGCCATTCCCATACAGAGAATTTTCACAAGACATACAATATTCTCGAACTACATTCACACATATAAACACATATAAACACACACAACTACACCTACACCTACACCTCTAAACACCTAATGAAACGAATTGTCCCCCCCTACTCTCTCTCTCTCTCTCTCTCTCTCTGTCTATCTCTCTCTCTGTCCTCTGACTCTGTTTCAACCTCCTACATAAAACTCTGAAACTCTGTCTTTCTGTCTGTAATTTTCTATATAGTTATATGTTAAATGTATGTATATATGTATGTGTCTGTCTCTTTGTCTCTATCTCTATCTCTCTCTCTCTCTTTTTGATTTTATTCATAATTTGTTTCTTCTTTTGATTAATTGTTAATTGGCTGTAATTTGATATGCTTAGCTAAGTTTAACTTGTTGGTTTTTTCTAAATTGATGTTGATAATGTTGTTAAAAAAAAACGAAATAAAACAAAATTTTAAAAGTATTTTTATGTTTCTGTGTTGTGTGCGTGTGAGTATGAGAGTCAATGTGTGTGTGTGTGTGTATGTGTTTGAGAGTCAAACTGTGTTTAGGCTTTCTTTTTTAGTTAACCCCTATCCCCCACTCTTTCTCTATCTGTCACACTCTCTCTCTCTCTTGATGCATTAGTAAATGAAGAACAAAACGTAAACAACTTCTATTATATTAATCAAATCTGAACCCTAAAATTAAATCCGTAAAACCAAATGAAGGTCGATTACAACAACGGCAGCAACAGCAACAGCAGCAGCAGCAGCTACAACAACAGCGGCGGCGACTCAACCAGCCTGAGTGTGGCCAGTGATACAGTTGAGCCTAGCCAAAGATCGATGGCTTCGATAGCATTGATAAATGCCAGGACAACACTAACAAAACAGTATATAAAGGACGATGACTTGCAGCCACCACCAGCGTATCGAAGTGCACTTGCTAGTGGTAGCAGCAGCAGCAGCAGCAGCAGCAGCAGCAACAACAACAACAATAACAACAACTCCAGCAATAGAAGCAACAGTGGCAGCAGCAACAGCAGCAACGCCTGCAATGCCAGCAACAACGACCTCATTATAATCAAATCAAAGTCAAAGAATTCAGCACTTCCTTCTGCCTTGCAAAAGATGACAATTACTCAGCAAATCGAATCAAATACAGACAGTTGAGAGTGTGTAGATAAATAATATTAAAACAAAAGCCCAAAAAGACTAATCGAATTGCATGATTAACGCGAGCAATACGTCAAAATCTGAACAATGAATCAAGTAAATGTGATAATTTGTATGTATATATAGTCATATACCCGATAACTAAAAAGTTATTTGCATACACATATTGAACTGAAGCAAAACAAAAAAAAAAAAATAATATAAATATCGCGACGCGTGGGAAATGTATCAAAAGAAAATCGCAACTTTTTTTTTGCCCCCCCCCATTTCAAAACCCACTTAACACACACACAACAAAATATATCAAAAAGCAACAAGAAAAACCAGAGGCAAGAGCTCAATAAATGCGTCGGGAGTAATACGAAACAAGAGTGGCCTTAACTTGTGTGACTGAGAATTTAAAACAACAACATCAATATAAAATCAAATGAGTATAATCGATTAATAATCGATAAACGTTTATAAGCAATAACTCAATGCAACTCAAACAAAATGATAACGAAAATCAAATTGATAATAATCTTACACTATA
This sequence comes from Drosophila willistoni, assembly GCF_018902025.1. Classification (NCBI taxonomy): domain Eukaryota; kingdom Metazoa; phylum Arthropoda; class Insecta; order Diptera; family Drosophilidae; genus Drosophila; species Drosophila willistoni. Next base: position 12,461,918 of record NW_025814052.1, read on the forward strand.
AACGATTGAAAACGTAAAGCAATAGTAACTAAAAATCGTAATCTATCGATATGTATCGATCGATATCGGTAATTAAATAAAAAGACCAGTTCAAACCATAAAGAATTTAGCTAAAGCACAAACGATAAATCAAATATCAATCAAAATCAAAAGAATAAACAAAAACACAATCAAAACTATCTATTCTTCATCTGGTCGGCTGCAATTGCAAATTTCTTGCCTGCTGTCTATCGATAAATGCGATAAATTGATTATTTAAGCGGCGATCTTAGTGGCCGAACCGAAGAAGAAGAAGAAGCAGCAGCAGCAGCAGCAGCAGCTTAAAGGGTCGGTGTGGTGTGTGTGTGTGTATACCCCCTCAAGCGGGGTGTCCCACATCCCCCATTACCCCCGCTCCCCCGCTGTGTGTATACCGCAAAGTGATAGAAAATGGTAATTACAAATAAAACAATCTACAATGAACAAAACAAAACAAAAAAAAAAAGCAAGAAAAATCCAAAAGCTAAAAGACTTGAACCAAAATATGAACAAATAATTTTCAATTTATAATCAAAATCCAATTCTAGTTCATGTCTTCTTAAACCATCTGACCAAATCACGTCCTTCACCCAAGACCACCCCGATCCTATGCATCAAACCCAACCCCCAACCCCCAACCCCTTACCCTTTATATATATATAAATATATATCTATCTATCTATCTCTCTCCGTCTGTCACTTTCTCTATCACTCTCTCTCTCTCTCTCTCTCTCTCTCTGTCTACATATCTTTCTGTTTTTTTGCCTTATAAATATTGCATAATTATAGATTTAAATTGTAGATTTAGAAAATATAAAAACAAAATAAAATCGAAAATTTTTACTTGCTTTGTTGTTTATTTTTTGTTTTTTGTTATCGATTATTTACTGATTTTCTCGAAATCTCGATTGTAATTGTCTTTGTATTCAGTTGTTTTTGTTACATTTGTGTTAGCTGTGCACTAGAATTTCTTTTCCTTCGTTTTCGTTTCTCTAATGAGACTATTCCTGGTCTAGATTAAGTTTTCACTCTTCCATTCTATCCCAGCGCGAAAGAAAGGGGAACGCAAATACAAAAAAAAAACAAGGAAAAAATAATCGATATTTTATTAAAACGCAATAAAACAAAAACGACATCGCGTAATCAAACAATTAAAACGATAATAACAAATAATTGCTCGAAAATGCTAAGAACAAAAAAAAAAAAACAAACAGAAGCAACAAAAGTTAAAAGTTTGTTAAAACAAAGACGAATCAACTATCGAAACTATATATACCTATATATAAATGAAAAAATCAAATTTAATACAAAAACCCAAAAGTAAGATAAAGAAAATGGAAAATCTCTAGACACACAAACTGATGATGTTTGTGGCAAAATTTTCTAAACCATTTCGATCTATATACATATTATCTGTAACTCTATCTCTCTATCTCTCTTGCTCGCTCGATCGTTCGCTCTCGCTCTATATCCACACACATACACATACGCACACACACACACACACACGCATACACCACTTTGTAAAAGTATAGTAAAGTGTTGCGAGTGCCAACGATAAATTGCAAAAATGAAAACGATTATTGAATAATCGAGAAGAAAAAATCAGAGAATAGGAAAAAAACTCTCTTCATTTTCGAATTTTCAATTTTAATTTTTCACATCTATCAATAACGATGACTATTTAATATGTATGTATGTGCATATATACATATATATATGTCGATATCTATATCTATATATGTATGTATGTATATACATAAATGTATGCTTTAAGAGAAGAAACCAAACCAAATCTGAAACCCTGAAAAACCCAAAACGATATTAAATGAAAAGCTGTACCCAATATAATTTAGATCTAAAATAGCTCTATTGCCGCGTATATGATGTTCTGTGACATGAAAGAAAATTAAAAAAAAAAAAACACAAAACCAAAACCAAAAACCAACTGCAAAAATCGTCAAAAATCAAAACCAAAGAAGCAAAAAAAAAGAAATACACATAATACCAAACCTGAATTTGAGCAAATGATTTATGCCTTTACCCTAACGCTCGCTCTGTCTCTATCTCACTCTCTCTCTCTCTCTCTCTCTCTGTGACTCAGTCTAACTCTTTTTCTCTCTCTGTTTCTCTCGCTATCGTTCGTGAATTTTTCTCACTCTCTCTCTCTCTCTGTGTTTCTGTTTCAAACTTTATTTTTTTATCGTCCTTCCAAAAATTTATGAAATATGTTTCCAAAAAAAAAAAACTAAACCAAAATAACCAAATCGGCAACCTCAAAAATTCTTTTTGCTTTTGCGTTTAACCCACCATAACCCACCCCCAAGCCTCCCAACAACACAAAAAAATTCCCGCCAGTTCCCTCCACTCCACAATTCACAATTGTCTTGTCTTCTTCCTGGACCGACAAACAAACAAATACAAAAAATTATATATTATAAATATATATATGATAACTAAAACTAAACTGCACGTGTCTTTGAAGCCGTATCTAAACGTATCCGTATACAGTAAAAACAAAAATATCTCAAATCAATATGCATAATCTCGTTATCCTATCTACCTACCTAGTATATATATACCTATATATATATACTAAAATATATCTCAAATATCTCTACATATACTATATGATTTGTTGTCTTGTAGTAGCCTACCACACGGAATTATTCGTATTCGTATCGGCAAACTATTTACTATGTATTCGTAATAAATAAATATACAATATCGATATACAATACATGCATACATACATGCATATAAATACATATGTATCTGTAAGATGCAAACTGTAATACCTAACAAATACCCAATTCATTTATAATTTTCTTTTGTTTTTTATTTCTTTTTTTTTTAACTTTTGGTCCACACATTTTTAGTTTTGTTAACAAATCTATTCTAAGTAATTATATATAGTATATGGATGTATGTATGTATGGATGAAGTGCATGAAGAGCATGGAATGGCAATGGGAGGGGGGATCAATGCAACAAGGCAAAACATAATCGAATATATTAATTGGGTAGCCCACATTGAAGTCATATAATGAAATGAAATCAATATCAATAACAAGATTTATAATTAATCAAGTAATTTGCTATCTCTAAAAGAGATCAAAAGGAATTTCAATTAACTACAAATCAATTAAAACTATAGATAATTGTAATGTCAAAGTAATTGACAGCAAGAACTGTTTGCATTACTTTTGAGACTCGTGTAATTAAGTAAGGTGTAGTGATTGCTCGATTAATGAAACGATTATTGCTAAATTTATTTCAATTAAATGAACTGTCAATCGATTAATTTCCAAAAAATCTCTAGATCCACGCTTCAAAAGTTTTAGGTAGTTTCAGTCAATTATAAATTATAAAAAAAAGAAATAATTAAATTATCATTAACAATTGGAAACCTAGAAAGCCTTAAAGACGTTTTATGGTAATTGATAGTTTTGGTGACTTTTTTAAACAGCTCTTTCAAATATTTTCAATAAAAGTTCAAGTTACATATGGAGTATTTTGTTAGAGAAAACTTGATAGGAGTTATCGATATTATTTAGGTATTAAGATGACAGTTATCAGTAGGTACTTGCGGGTTTCCCTGGCTTTGATTGATGCCTCTCCTGCTGTGATCATTCTGTGCTTCGAAATAATATAATGTCTAACGGTATGTATCCAAGTACTATAAAGGCGCATTTTGTTCTTTGTGTATGTGTATGCTTGTGTCTGTGTATGTGTAAGCAATTGTGTATGTATGTATTGTTTATCAATCAATAAATTAACTAATCGGTGTAGTTGTATCTCAAGATTTTTCATTTATTTTGTTGGATTTATTTACATCAGTGACTTGTATTTATTTATTAATTTACATTTTCTGTTTTAACGTAAATGTTGTTAATAAGCAAAGCAAATGAATGATCGTTAGATCAGAAAAAAAAACCCAACTGTATTCCTAAACAAAATACAAAAACAATATAAAAGAATAATCAAAATCAAACAATTTTATACAATATCTCTATACTAAATATATACATATATAAATATATTCATATCTACATATTTATATATATATATCTATGTATATATATATATCTATTAAAATAACATATAATAATAACTATTATACAAATACAAAAAAAAAAAAAATGCCAAACAAAAAGTAGTTGTCGTTGTTGATGTTGTTGAAAATGTGCAATTTTTATCGATCGAACAAAAAAGTACGAGAAAAAAATGTTGAAGCAAAATGTGAAACTGAAACTGAATTAATAAGATATTTTTCTCTATAAACACTCACACCCACACCCACACTCACACACACACACACACACACCCACACCCACACTTACACACACACACGTACACACATACATACACCTGATAAACAACCTGTCACCATCAACCAGTAAACAGTTACCACCATTATCACCACTATCACAACCAACCAACCAACCAACCAACCACCACCACCACCAAAAACCATGACCACCTACAACCAGCATAACCACCAGTCACACCACCGATAGCCAGTCAGAAAATCTCACACACACAACAAAAAACTTCAATTCAATGAAAGAAATTCCCAAAAAAAAAAAGTCAAAATAAATAATCCATCTCAATGTCTCCAAACTTTTTCTCTCGCTATCTATCTGTCTTTCTCTCTCTCTCTCTCTGTCTGTGTGTGTGTATCTGCGTGTGGGTGGTTCTGTGGTTGTATGTGTGCGTATGTGTATTTGTATTAAATTTGGTTAACTTTAATAATAATAAAGTAAAAACCTTATAACTAAATCTTACGAACGGGCAGCATATATGTTGGCAATCGAGCAATTTTTGTTAGTATCAGCAAAAAAAAAATACTTATATATAAAAACTAAATATACATATTATATATTAACATATCAATATATATATATATATATATATATATATACATATATGTATGCCTTTGTATATGTATATATATGTACATATATTACCTATAATCAAAACAATATCAAACAAAGGATTTTAGATATTTTGTTTGTTAATTGAACTTTGTTTTATTTAATGGATTTATTAGTTATCAGTTGAAATTTCGATAAACGAGAAAAATATTTAACAAAATATACATCAAATAAAAGAAACAACGAAAAATGCGAAAACAGGTGCCCAGCAATAGCAAAAAAAAACAAAAAGAAAAAAACTACAACAAAAAAACCAAAAGCAAAAATAACACCAAATACACCACCAATCACACTTAAAAAAAAAACAATGCAAACCTTTAAAGTACAACAACAGGAATACAAATATCTACCTACTCAACCAAAAACTATATACTCTCTCTCTCTCTCTCTCTATATATACATATATATATCTATATACTATATATAACCAACATATTTAAATACCTAATCACAACCAATAATAAACTTAACAAAAAAAAAACACACACCAGCAAGCAGTAAATCTATCACTCTATATATATTATATATATACTCGTACTTAAAAGAAACTTATCTATATAAACAAAAAAGTAACTACACCTATGCCTACTATCCAGATCTATCTATCTATATATTTCTCTCACTCTATGTATATACTTATATGTATATATACATATATCTATATTTAATTAATCGGTAAGCTGTACATTTTTTGAGTTTGCATTTTGGCAGCTCCACCTGAAGGTAAATGCTCTCCCTTGACTCTAGAAAGTATGCAACATGCTTTTGCTTTTGCTCGTCCCAACTCTCTGTCTCTGTCTACTAACACACACACACACACAACTGCACGTTAAACACAGACACACACACACAGACATACGATAAACAATTAATACTTCCTCTACTCGTAGACCTTTAATTACATTTAAAGTTGTGTCTCTCTTTTTGTGGTTGGTTTTTTGTTTCTTGCTTTATCTCATCTTGAGAGTACAAAAACTTTTTGATTTTGTTTAGAGTTTTTTGCTTTTATTAACATGCAAATGCATTGCGTATACGGCTTGAATGCAGTAAAAAGTACTAGTCAAATGATGATGATGATGATGATGACAATTCATACATATATATACACCAAACACTAACACAATATCTTTGTATATATATATATATATAGGATATATATATATCCATATGTATAAAATGATTGTTAAGTGACAAAGCGTGTATATAAATCGAAATAAATACCTACTTATTAATATATAAATTGTACTTTGAACCTACAAACCTATGTACTGCATACAAGTTGCAAGTATCCTCTGCCTGTCTGTCTCCCCCTCTATCTCTCTCCTTCTCTCTCTTTCTCTCTCTCTATCTATCTATCTACATACAGATACTAACACACTCATACAAAAGGTTTGTGTAGAAGAAATAAGCCAATTCAAGATATGCCAACAATTTCCAAAAAAAAACGATTTAATAATTGTCTAAAGTCTATTTGACCAAAATTTCCTTTTGATTTAAGACTTACTCTTGGCACATGGCTTTGTCTTTAGTTGGCTTTACCACACACACACACACACACACACACACATACACTGTGTCTTTTTTCACTCTAATTTCTTAATGTTATTTCTTCTGTCATTTAAAGTTAAATCTGTATTATTTTCTGTCATTTTTTTTTTGGTTTTTTTTGTTTTGTTTTCTTAAATATATGTGTATTGTATATAATACTTCACCGTTGTTGTTGTTGCTGTTGTTGTTGTTGTTTGTTGTATTTGCCTTTTGGTTTATGGGCCACAAGTACTTGGCACTTGGCACTTGGCTTCAATTTATTATTGACTTTTTCTTCAGTTGCAAGAAAATGGTGATGATGATGATGATGTGGAAGAAGCAGCAGCAGCAGCAAAGGACGACAAGTAGCAAAAGTAAAAGGAGGAAAGAGTTCCTTTAGGACCAACGCATCCTAATGAAGCGTAAGTGGCAAGTGGCAAGGCCCATAACAATAACAACAACCAACCAAAAACAGAAAGCCAGGAGAATTCTCTCTACTTCTAAACCATGGCAGGCATCCTCGTCCTCCATATTCGTCCTCCTCCTGCTCGTCCCCCGCATCTATGTCCTTGTCCTGGTCGTCATCGTTGTCGTTGTCGGTGCCGTTCCCGTTGCCGTCGTTGTAGTCACAAAAGCTTATTTTTATTGCCACGAAATATATTGCCAATGTTGTTCTAATAGCAGAAACGAGCTAAGCTACACACACATACACACAGGCGAAAGAGTGTCTGTCTCATTGCCTAGCAGCAAGTTCATAGACGTAGTTAGCCAGGGGATAACAATAGCAAAACAATAGTCAAGACCATAGACCATATAAATTGAATGAAATCAATCCAATGTATGTAGATCTAAAGTTGCGTCTCCTTCCATCGTTTGCATTTCAAAGCAGCTTATGATTCAAATTTCCGCTCCCCGCTTATGATCTGCTCGGACCTACGCTTATGGCCAAGTCGTTGGTATTATAAAGACAAGTACAAGTGGGCGAACTAAGGGGCCAAGTGAAAGTAAGTAGTAGGTGGAGTAGGAAGACAAAAGCATAAAATTCATTGTTATGGTTACTTGGGCATAAGTCAGTCACTCGCACAGTCTCGAGTCATTTTGTTAATCAGCTCCTGTAAGCCAGTCCCAATGCCAATGCACATGATATGATACTTATTACAACACAAAAACCAGAACAAAAACGGGCAAAAAGGAAAAACGAAAAACAAGAAAGTACGAGAACGAGAATAGTTATAACCCAAGGGGGAGTAACTTCTATACACACACAGAGCCATAGGGGCCAAGTGATTGAGGTTAGTGTAGTTAGAAGAAATAATGCCCCAGCATAGTGGAGAAAATATGGCAACATTTTCTGTCAATTAAATATGAAAGCAAATAGTGAATTTCATTTCATTGAATAGAGTATCTCTATGATTTGATTTCTCTTATACGATCTAAAACTCTCATCGATATTGAATTCAGGAATAGGTTTGGATATAAAAAAATTACTTTTATTTTGCAGTTTGTCGTGTGTTTTTTTAGTTGTGTTCAGTTTTAATGTAAATAATTGAATTGCTTGTTGCGTATATTTTCATTTGTATGCTTTTTGGTAGTCAATTACCCTTAAGTTGCAATCTCTCAATCTATCTTTCTCTAACCCAATCCTTGTCTTTGTATATATAATTCCCTCTTTCTAACCAACTGTCTTTTTAACTCTCCTTTACATAATAATATGTGTATATAGTGTAAAACCCGTCCCCACTTTTCAAACCAGTTAACAGGAAACCAAAAATGTGCTTACAACAACAAACAAAACCAAAACCAAAACAAACCAAACCAAACCAAACAACAAACCAATCAAAGACATACAAAAACCAATATAAACGCCTTTTACATAAATTTGGACAAAAGCCAATTAAAAAAAACCAAAAAAAAAACAAAAATCAACATATATCTTAAAGCTAAATTTAAACCCATCCTTTAAAAACGAAAAGAAAAAGACTACATAATTAAAAAGAAAATACCAGCAAAAACCTATGTATGTATATTGTGCAAATTGTGATTTCAAATAATACAAAAGTCCACATCAAAAACTAAAAACAAAACAAAAAAAAAGAAACAAGAAAGAAAGAAAGAAAACAAAAAGGGGATAAACACAAAAAAAGGAAACATAATATTAATCGAAATGCAGGAAACAAAAAGCAGAAACAACTACGCAAAACAAAACTATACAAAAAAACACCAACAATGTCACGTCACGTCACGAGTCACGAACCACGAATCACCAATTAAATTAGTTTGCCAAGCCAAAAAGCAAAAGAAAATCAAAACCCAAAAAAGCATATCTCTTACCGTTTAACGAAAGCTTACTCCACTCTCTTATGATTTCACCACACACACACACACACACACTCTCACTGTCTCACTGTCACTCTGTCACTATCACTATGTCACTGTCACTCTGTCACTATCACTTATTCGTCCTACGTAACCACCGCAGGAGTTGTTTAGTTTACGTCACGTTACGTTGCCATACGTTCCGTTGCGCTACACTCTCTCACATGTTACGCCGCTGCTCTCCTCTTCACAATTTCGCCAACTGAATCACACAAAACGTTTCGGCACACACCCACACACACACACACACACAAAAACATACACGAACCCTCACTTACAGAGAACTCACCTCACTTCACCACTACTCAACTCACTTGGAATGGCTCTCGCTCACGCTCGACGGCTACCAGCTAATACCACCACCAACTACCACTACGTAAAGCGTATTTTGTCACTCAATAAAGCGCGAGATCTCTTGCTCTTAACTAAACCCGTTTACCCGTCCGTCTCACTCACATAACAAATCAATATTAACTAAACTAAATATTATCACTCACTCAAACTATCACTCGAATCACAAAGTACATTGTCTCTCTATCTCTTTGATCACCACGCAAATTTCTCACAGTTCTCACGCCAAAAATCACCCAGCAAAAACAAACAAAAAAAAGAAAACAAGAACAAAAATATTAAATAATATAACAAAACAAAACAATCAAGCAATAAGCAAGCGAAAATTTACATTAATTAAGAGCTGAACCAAAAAATAATAAACCCTTAAGAAACAGAATAATATGCCAATATAATAATACACCTAAAATATATATATATATATACTTATATACTTACTATTTACCTATACTACGTACATATATACCTAGAAGTATTCCTATGAGCTATTTTAAATACTTAAATGAATTACATTAAATAAGAGAAGACCCGCAGCTAACTCCCCCACCACACAAAAGTCTCCCCGAAACTGACCAACCAGCGATCACTTTCCACACATAGCAACTGATTAACAGAGAGCAATTCAACAAAATTAACTACTATGCTATTTACTACTCTGTCTCTTCACTTTAATCTCAAAAGATGCAAATGCAATTTCCAATGTTTGGAAAAATGTTTAGTTTTCTTTATTAAAGATTTACATAAAACATACATAAACAAAAAAAAAAACAAAATAACAATAAATTTATATACTCGTATAAACAAGAAAAACAATGAGAACAGCTCCCAAAACACTTCGGAAACTACAGATCATCGAAGTTAATATATAAATATATATTTATTATTGTGCAGTCAAGTGTTCTTTAATACTTTCTCGTTGATTGATAAAGTAATCCGATCTACAAGTAGTGATGGCACAATTAATCATATGATACGCAATAATTTTGTTCAATTTAACAAATTAACCGATTACTGACTCAAATAATCGCCTCATGAAAGGCAACCTTCGCGCACCTTCGATTAATCATTTGGTTAAATCATCGATTAATTATTTTAACGAGCCATCACAATTAAATTTAATTCGATTGTTAAAGTTACCTGAAAAGGAAATAAAGCGAGTTTCTTTCAATCAATTCAGAGAATAAAATGACTGCCAAACGATTCATTATAATATATTTATATATCTTTAAAAAACAGAAATCAGAGACTACAAATAAAATGTTATCTGACTTATCTGATATCTCACTTTAAGGGCGATTGTTTTTATCCTTTAAATATGTAAATGATGTTCAAGTCATTGACAATTAATCATCTAGAGTTAATTTATTCAGCTGCGAGCTCAAAAGTGAGATATTAGTATACTTATTTACTTGAAACCTCTTTTTATTTAAAAAACTTTAAGCTTTTGATTTGAAATTTCAAGATAGGAGCCTTTAAAATATCACTATTCAGTTTACTTTATTCACTCAACGACCACTCAAACGACCTTTTCACCTTTCTAAAATAAAGAATTTCCAATCCCAAAAGTAAATTCCATGATTTAAGCAACTCAAATTTGAAAGCCGTAAAAAAGATTCATTAATCAGGCTTGGCAGCGCTGTTATCCGATTAATACTCCAAAAGAATATATACTTAGATATACATATATGTATGTATTTCTCTATTTCTATCTCTATATATCTCACTCTCTATCACTCTCTCTCTTTCTCTCTCTCTCTATCTCTGTTTTTCTATGTGTATTGTATTTATTAGATTTACAAATGTCATTAAAAACAAATTATAAATTAATAAATAATTCATTTATTTTGCTATAAATCTTCCATAACATTTGAAATTAAAAATTCCAAAAATAAACTGACATATTTCGCATACCAAAGATAAACCAAATCCAATTCAAAGAAAATTTAAAAATTCATAACTAGATTTTTTTGAAACTCTTCTTATCTATATAAGTATTTCAATTAATTTTTCTTATATATTATATATATATACATATATATATCTCACCATTCAAAACTCACTAACTGACTCACTGAAACTCTTTCACCACAATTCACCACTCAGATAATAGAAAAGAAAAAAAAAACTAGAGAAACTTTCTTCACCTCACAATATCCTGTTTTAGTATTTGTTTAATTTTTTTAGTTTTGTTTATGTCGCACTCACAACAAAAGCTCTCTTGCTACTTCTTCTCGCTCACTCTCTCTCTATCTCTCTCTATCTCTCTCTCTGTCTCTATTTCTCTCAAACGCAAACGCATTCTTTCTCTTCATTCAACTATATTCAGCTAAGCCAAAAATCATAGAGAAAAAGAAAAATCAAATGAAATAAATTTTCAAAATCTTTCCTCACTGCAATCACCTTGAACCACCTCAAACCACCACCACCACCACCACCACTACCACCACTTAAACCACCAATCACCACCACCACCACCACCACCACCACTAAAACCACAATGATGAAAACCGAAATAATGCATCAAAATGAAACATTCGAGTACCCGAAAATTGATAAGATCATTATCGAAATTTCATAGGACTCTTATTTTCGTTTTGCTTTCGTTTTGTTTTTTTTATAAAAACTAGAAACATAAAATATCGATTAAGTGGTCATCGTTAGAAAAAGAAAATGAAACAAAAAGCAGCAAAAGTCAAAAATGGCGGCTCATCATAGTTCAATCTGTCTCTCTCTCTCTGTCTCTTATTCTCACTCGCTCTCTCTCTCTCTCTGTCTGTCTCTCTCTATATATTTTCCACTTAGCATATCATTATGTTGTTTTTCGTTAAGTTTTTTATTTTTCTGAAAGGGCTAAAGAAACATTATAGAATCCAATTGCTGTGACACCTTACTATACTTCAAAAAAACCGAAAAGCAAATTGTATTTAAATTAAATTTACAAACAGAAAAAATATAGAACAAAAATTAAACCTGAAATTTTTGAATTGAAACCAAATCTTTAAATATGTACGCAAGTTTTTTAATTACATTTAATTTGTAAGCCTAGTCTTAAGATACTGGAAAAGAATACCAAAAAAACAAAAAAAAAAAAAAGCAGAAGAAGAACTGTTATACTCCCATACCAATTTATATCTAAACATATACGTATATATATATATAAATATATATAAAGCACTAAAGAAAGAAAATACCAATAATTTATATACCTATTTATATATATATATATTTGTGTTCATAAATATTATTATTTTTTTGTTGATTACCAACGTTCATCATTCTCCTTTTTCTTGCTAATGCAACCATTGCCAATTCTCTTAATAATAATGTCTATTTTCTATATCATCGACCGTCGTTTGTCGGCCGATTGTGATCGCCGTCATCGTCGTCCACATAACAGGTGTCTCATGTCAAAATCGATTCACCTGTCTTTCGCCTGCACACCAACGCAACGGTTATACTACTGATCACATTCTCAATTGCTGTAACGACGCGGCAGTACGTAGGAAATCCCATAGACTGTGTACACACAAGGTGCGTATGAGTAATATTTTTGCTATTCACTTTTCACTTACAACAACATTTTCGCTTTACCCACAGAGACATTCCTGAAGATGTTCTCAATACATATTGTTGGATACACTCCACATATACAGTGGTCGATGCGTTTATGAAAAAACAAGGTTCCGAGGTGCCTTTTCCCGGCGTTCACAATTCACAGGGTCGCGGCCCGTTAACAATAAAGCACACCAAATATTATCAATGGGTAGCGTTCACACTATTTTTTCAGGTAAGTCCAGACATTTACTTTTAGCCAGGCGAAAGCTCTGACCTTAGTTCTTAAACACAAAGCTTACGACTAAAAAGCTTTCAACTTCTTCTAATCTAAATCAAAAACAGCTTCAATGAATATCTTATCTATATGCTATATACTTCTTTATGAAGATTTACCATATTAGGTTAAGGCAAATTAAATTTTCTTTTCATATCCTACCAATAAAAGAGTCCTTAATACAAAAAGTACAGGCTTAATAGTCCACTGCTTGTGAGCTTTAAAGCTTATTGGAAATGAAAGCTATTCCAAGAACAACACCCAAATAAATCCTTTTGGCAGTTTAATAAACTTTTGTAGTCAAAAAGCTTGTCAGCTTTTCCAGGAGTATTGAGCTTTGTGATAATGAGAGCAGGACACGGATTTTTCGACATTAAATTAGTTCATATGCTAATCTTAGTCTGCTTTAAGCTTTAAAACATAGATAAATAACTCCTTGGAATAGTTTACGACTAACTTTAGTGTTGAATTCCTAAGAGTCTGATGGATGGGGAAAGAAATTTGCACAAGCTATACATATAGACTTCTAATACACGTTGAAGCGAATGGTGAAAAATGTTATTCATTGACTTGGACGGAAAACTATTTAAAGGGTTATAATTTGTGTCCCCCTTTTTAAAATGTTTTGGGATATCAAAAATATGATAATATATTAGTCCTAATTACACTGACATTTCGACGTGCCTACAGAAGAACTAAAGTTTCTGTTTCATTTTTCGATTTAGATGTCAGAAATGTTGTAAATTATGACGTTGTTGTCTTTTGGGGTGTGGGGTTGAGCTAGAAGAGGAGGCACAGTGGCATGACCATGACTGTCTAGCCGAAAAACTCGCCTGGGAGTCGTCGCGTTGTCAACAATGACCTTTCGCACAGTTTGAGGCGTTGTCGGGTCTTTTGTTTTGGGCTTTGTTATGTAGCTTTTGGACTCGAAAGGCAACAATCATATAATGATGATCCATTAATGCGGCACAGACGATGCAGCACACCATGCCACAATGCAGCCCACCCCAAAGGCGGCACCCATGCTCCAGCGAATGGGTGTGTGTGTGTGTGTGTGTGTGTGTGCAACCGGAAAACGAAGACTAAAATTATTTTTGGAAGCGATTTGAGTTTCATTTGCTCTTTCTCTCTTTATTCCCCAATTCTCTCCAGTTCCATTTCTATTTCTGTTGTTGAACAAGCAGAAAAATATCAGGTGGCAGGGGGGGTTGGGGAGGGGGGAAAGATTCAGCCAGAGATCGTTTGACCCCGTTTTGAACTTTACCACATTTCGCTCTCCCTCTTTCTCTCTCTCTCTCTCTTTCATTCTTTTTCTGGTTTTGTACTCCTTTTTTTTTGTTTTTGTTTCTTCCCATTTTTTGCTTGATATTTCCATTAAATTTTATTTATTTACGCAGACAACATGCTATGTATTAGAAAGGGAGATGAAGGTGTTGAGAAAATTATAATTTATGTTTTGTGTGTGGCCCCACAATGAGAAAGAGATGAACTAACTAAAACTAAAAGAGAGAGAGAAAGGAATATATATATTGCGCTATCTCCCTCGGGGGAATACCCATAAGCATGTCGTAAAAAAGTCATCTTTTTGATATCCAATTGTATAAATCATATTTCATTTAGATCGCAACAAGATCTGACGCAACCATTTGACATTAAAATTAAAACTAAAATAATAAAAAGATACAAAAAGATGCCCCAGTTCAATGCTCGAACAGACGACTACAAGTTACCCAGCACACAAATACATACCAGATTGACTCAGATCAACAAACACAATATGCCTAATCAATTAACTAGTCAAAACTTGCAGGGTATGTGGACTGGTGCTTGGCGGTGCCCTGTTGCCTCGGAATGGGATTGAGAATGCCGTAAAAAATCAGCATGTGCGGTTTGCTTATTTGAAGATCATTAAAATTCGAACACGCTGACAATCAAAAACCGAGAGTAGTTCAAAGAAAAATAGAGCAAAAGGCGTTACCGACAAGTGTTTGAAGGTTGCGTTAGGGGGCGCCACTCTCTGTGATATGCCATAACCCTATGGTTTTTGCACGATCAAAGTGCCCATAAATCACTTTCGCCTAGTAAAGTTCTGATGTTGGGCAAATTAACATTGGAATTGGAATTTCAACATCTCTTTGGGAGATCGTGACAAGGTCAATTCATTTGGAAGACTTGGATGTTCATTTCGTCTTTGAAAACCTTTTTGTTTTGTTGGTTTCTTCTGTTCTTCTGGCTAGCCGTCATCAATTAGCGCCAAGGTGTCTTTTATTCATTTGTTTTGCCCTTCTTCCTTGGTTTGTGTTTAATTTTTTGTTTGTTTGGCTCCCTAATGCAAGATTTGGCTCTGGGCCCACATAGCACTAAAAATGGTGGCACTTCAATGCATTTTAGTTGAGTTTTATGATTATTTGTCTTGTGTTTTGGTTTTTTGTTTTTTGTGCATTTCCTGCTAATGTTTTGTTTTTCTTGAATTAATGACAAGACAGGGGCCCCCGCCCACCTCCCTACCCGCGCCAGCTTTCCAAGAAGCACATGGCCAAGACCAAGAATGAAAAGGATGACAACATTTTTTGCCTAATGGCCGAATTATGCAGGGCATTTCCTTTTGTTTTGTTAAGCCTGGCAGACAGGCGGCTCACGTAGTTGCTGCCTCAAACCAATTGAATTTTGATGGCGAGTCAGCCAGCCAGCCGGCCAGCCAGCCATTCATTCGTCTGTTTGTTGGCTCGTCCATCCATCTATTTGCCACACATCATGGCGACAAAACGACAACTTAATCAAAAAATCTTACAAAATGCCAGACAAGTTTTTATTTCCATAACTCCCAGCTGTGACAATGATTGTCTCTGTCCCTGACACTGTCTTGCATCTGCCTCCAATTGATATGCGCGTCTAGGCGCTAAAATCAAAACATCTACACGCATATAAATGCCGCTTATCCCTAATCCCCACTCCCCCACTCCACACAACAGACTGACAGTGAAATTGCAGTAATAATGAGCAGCGGATGTCAGTATGTATGTACGAAAGGACGAAAGGAGCAGGCAGAAATATCAGCAGGACAACAAAAGGAATCGCCATGCCAATGCCAACGATTCTGTCCAATTTTTGCTATTTTGCATTCATTTCACTAGATGTTGTTGGTGTTGTTGTTTTAGGAGCTCTCATCATATGTTTGCAGGCCCAACTCCGTTCATCCAATATGTTCATGTATGTATGTATTTGCCTCCCCCCACACCCCTGCACCCTTCTCCAACCATCATCCTTTTTATGCTCCATTCCTGATGCCTGATGCCAACGACGACGACCACTCGCGAGCGTGCGAGAAATAAATACGAGTATGTAAATAATTTCAATGAACAGGCACAGTGGTACAAAATATGGACCAATTCAGATGAAAACAAATTATATTTCAAACATAAAACTGAATGTTTACAGTCGAATGTCGAATGAAAATGTTGAAACAATTGATCGATTTATCAAAAAGTAATGAAAATAATGGGAAATGTGAAATGGAACAGCCTGAAAATATAACTTGATAACAGCGTAAATTACATTTTAACTTAAAAAAACATTACGAAACTATAATACTTTCGAAAATCGGCTAACATTATACAAAGTATTATAGTTTGAATTGTTGTAAATGAGTTGAATTAACTTTTCAGTGATTAAAGTTAGTTATAACTTGAGACTTAAAATGTCAAAACGTTTACTAGAACTTTAATGAATCGGTTTTTTGATGAAACATTTAAAAAGAGTTTCAAATGTTTGTCACAAGTTTCATTCTAACGATTTCTTCGCAATATTCATTGAAAAGAAAAATCAGGAAGTAAATTATCAAATTTGTTAAACTTTTGCATTATGACTGGCAACCACAGTGCATCAAATAAGATGTCGACGAGAGGCAAGACATTCCCCGCATTCGGAGTGGCCAGTATTGATGGGGGGAAAATGGTCGAGGGTGGGTGGGTGATTGTGTGGTTAAAAAGAGGTATGAGTCGGTATGGGCCATTGTTGTGCCACAGATTGTTGCAACTACCAAAACCCACCACGCACTCACAAACATACACAGCATCTTGGAACTTCGTGTCGCGTTCGCGTCGCATTGTTGTGTGTTTAAGGGCCGTCCGGGGAATGCAACAGCAGCAGCACCAGCAGCAGCAGCAGCGAACATACAAACCGGAAGTGTTGTGTGGCAAACGAACCAGCGAGCAAACGAACGAACGAGCGGGCCATCAGGCCAGTCTGGCCTGGCCTGGCTATATCGTGTGAGAGAGAAACTGTTGGCAGAGATCTTCGTGGCTCTATGCTCCGTCCAACGTCCGTGTGCTCGTCGTCTATAGTTCTCTAAAAAATTTTTGGTTGTTGCTTCCCGTTCGCTATGTTGGCTGTTGGCTGTGGCTGTGGCTGAGGCTGAAGCTGTTGCTGGTGCTGATGCCGCCGTCTGCGTCAGTGTCTGTTATGTGTTGGCCAAGTGAACGCGCGGTTCGCTCGATTCGATCTCACAAAAAATAGAAGAAAAAAAAAACACCCATAGAAAATACAATTTTTTGGGGGGAAAACAATCAGAAAAATATAAAGAAGAAAAAAAGAAACCAAAGAAAAAATAATATTTAATTCAAGCAAAAATATCGGAAACTCGTCGGAGACGCCAAAAAGAAAATATTTTGTTGTGCTTTTTTTCTGTGTTTTGTGTTTTGTGATCTCGAAAGATGTGAAAAAAACGAATCCTTTTGTTGCGTTGCGCTTACAAGGCGCCCCGATAACTTCTTGCGTTTGCAGACCCGCTAACAATCAACTCGATTGTAAGAATTGTGCGCGATCTCATCGAATTTCAGTTGTTTTTATTTCAATTTCGATTTCATTTTCTTCTTTTTCTTTTCCTTTTGGTCTTTAAGTGATTAAAAATGTTCCATCATAATTAACTTTACAAAGCGAGTGGGCCGGGCCATGTGTTCGTGCAATTGAAGAAACATTTGGCAAACGAATATTATGAAAACCCCTCAGTGTTTCAATAACCCCTCGTTTTAACCCGCCCCTCCTCCCCTCTCTCTCTATCTCTCTCTCTGTGTCTTTGTGTATCTCTCCCACTCCTCGAACTAAATTTTACGTAGACAACAAAAAAATAAATAGTTGTTAGTTGGTTTTTTGTTTAATCTTTTCATTTTATTTTTATATATTTTATAAAAGGCTGAGCAATAGTTAACAGAGCGTCGCCGTTTCTTCTCTCTCTCTCTCTCTCTCTCTTTCTCTCAATATGTCTGTGTGTGTGTGTGTGCGTGTGTGTATATATTGTTCCATATCATTCACACATAGATGCAAATGATGGATTTTTAATGGAATACTCTTGTTTGTGAAGTCATGGGGAAGACTAGCTAATTTATTGACCGATAACTTTTATATGGGTTAATTAGCCAAAATAATCGGATGAGATTTCTCTAGTGTGGAAATGTAAATCAAATTGGTTTTCCATATATATATATATATATATATATAGTATATCACTTGTGATTGCTTAAATTAAGTGAGATCTAGTCTTAGGTCACGCGATATTCCAAACAAATAAGGGATAAAGTCAAGGTGTAAAGATCGAACATATGTAAGGGGGCTTAAGAAAAGTTAATAGTTCGATTAAAGACCCAAATGCAGATTTATTTCATTTCCATATCGATTAGGTTGATTTGAAGTCTATAGATGATTTTCTAAATAGTTGCTTATTGGCATTTTGCAGTTTGCAGTTTACGACAGGAGAAATTTTAATGTCAAGTAGTAGATAGTAAGTTAAAATTTGGTTTTATTGGCTAAGTAATTAAGTAAATAACTAGTTCTACAGTTATCATTTAAAAGTCTCCTGGTTGTTCTGAGTGAATTACATCTACCCCTTGAAAAAGAATCATATCTCTACAGATTTATGAATTTAATTCTGTAGTCTGTGGGTCAAGTTGTCAAATATATAAATACAAAATTAATGTTTGTCGTCCGTTGATCTTGTTATGGTCAGAATATATACATATATATGTATATATTTCGCCAACTTATTCACTTACTCACTGTTTGCCCTTAATACTTTAAGTATATTAACCTCAAAGTGTCTTCTTGTGGTTTTCTCTTGAGATTGCTCAATTGGTTTTCAATATTTAATTCAATATGTTTTAATATTTTTAACATTTTACGTATATATTTATGTTTTCGCTCCAATTTTATTCGTCATGTATTTAGGTTTTGCTGTCTGCCTGCTGTCAACAGGCTAACTAACTTAAGACCACATTATAAATTGACCACAAGATTAATTTTCCATGAACAAATTACAATTCTCTCTCTCCCTGTGGTTGTGGTTGTATGTGTGTGTGTGTGTGTGTGCGTGAGTGCGTGTTTTTGTTTTGGCGGTTGCGGTTTCTCATACGATTCGATTCCCCTTTGACTTCTCACTTTGAAGTGCCTTTTTGATGCGATCTAAATGTGTTTGTGTTTAGGTTGCATTCGAAAGTGATTCCAATTCGAGCAAATCGAAATGCTAAAGCTATATAATATCATATGCCATAAAGCATGTAGTATGAATCTTCATCGGGATCGAGAGATCGAGAGATAGAGATTCGAGATCAAGAATAAAGAAAAGTGCAAGTAATGCGATTGATGGTTCAGTTTTATTTTCTTGCAGGAAAAAAAAGGAAAAAATAAAATTCCGTTTTTTTTTTGTTTTTTTGCTCTTTTTGTTTTGTTCTGTGGAATTTGGTTTTTCCTCTTTGTTTTTTCTCATTTTTCTACCGAATTTCTCATTACTCATTGAGGGGAGGGCGCTAGGGGCTAGGGTAGGTGTTGCCAGGCAGTCGGTCAGGCGGGTGGTGGGGTGTTGCTTTTGGGGGCGGAGACGCATTATTTGTCAAGCGCCGAGGAAAACCCAATTAGTCATATGCATGAGAATGATAATGATAATGTTAATGTTAATGATAATGATGATGAGGAGCGATGTTAATGGTAATTATGGAATGAATGTATATATAGAAAACATTTATATATATATATGAATATAAATATATAGCTCGTTAAATTTAGATCTTTTGTTAGGGATGCTTTGTAAGTTAATTTCCAAAAACAAACAAAGTTTTTTTTTGTTTTCTTCTGAAAAGCATTTCTCAAATATTTCACAATGATCTCCCCACCCCCTCTGGCATCCTCTTCTCCATCTAATATCGCTTTTCGTTGAAATGTCAAGTGCAGAACGGTGGTAGGGGGTCTTGGGGATTCGAAAAAGTATTTTATAAACAACAACAAAACAAATTCCGGTGCTGAAAATGTAGAGGGAGAGGTAAAAACTGCAGAGCAGGGAGCTGGGGCGAGGGGTATTACGAAATATATGTACATATGTATATGTTTAGGTATATTCACTATACATATATATATACATATATATATATATATTCCACGGGGGCAGCCTTCGCCTTTGACTTTCGATACGCTACAATTTCGTTTTGATTCTTGATCACTCCAATTTTCGTTTAGTCTTCGTTCTTTTGGTTCTGCTCGATGGGCCACGTGTGATGCTGCGTATACGCAATTTTTTTCGGGTGCCTTTATTATCTTGGCAGGCCTCGAAATTTGTTTATAAACATTGCAATTTTAAAATTTACAGTTCATTTGGTGTTGGAAACCAACCAACCATCTAGCCAGCCAGTCAGCCAGCCAGCTGCGTCAGTCAGCATAAGTTTATTAAACATATGGGCATGGGGGGTGGGTTTACCCCAAAAGTTAAATGATTCCCAAAGGTTGTGGCCAGGGGGCAGTTGCGTGAAAAAAGACAAAAAGAGAGAGTGAGACAGAGAGAGAGAGAGAGAGAGAGAGAGAGACGAAGATCATTTAATGCCACATTTTATTTATATGCTAGAAGCGTTTTTTATTTGTTTTGTTTCTTTACGAAATTTTCAATGCCTTTTCAGTCCGCTAAAATAAATATTTCCCACTACCTCCTTCCCCCCCACCTGTACCTAAAGCAAAAATTATAAGAAAAATATATATATACATAATGTATGTATATGGAAATGATTTTTCAATAGCTACTTCATAAATAAACAAATCAAAAGAAGGTTAATCAATAATTTCTTCGTAGTTCAATTTCAAAATTTTCGAAACTTTAGAATTTATTTGAACAAAACACCAAAAGAAAAGAAAAAGACAAATAAAAAAAGTTACCGAATAAAATAATTAAATGTTTTGTGTGGAAATATTTTTAAAAAATCTCTCCTAATTTCAATAAATAAGTTTCAATGGCTTGTAACGGGTTATCGAGGCGACGAATATGAATCGTTCAATGAATAGTGTTAAATGAATATATATTCAAACTGAAGCCTAACAAAATCTCACTCCAAAAAAATGCGCAAATCTGTGAATCAGACGCCAACAACAACAACAACAACAACAACAACAACAAAAACCACAACAACATCAACAACAACATCAACAACAACAGAAACCCAACCAAATCGTGTAAAGTGTAAAGCCGGTCTAACTCAATTACAATTGGTGGACAATCAGTTCCAGTTTCAGTCTCACAATCAGTTCCAGTTCCAGTTCCAGTTCCAGTTCCATTGCTGCCGGTATCATCGGTTACATGGAGCTGAAACGCCATCGTCAATATCAACGATTATGATGGCCTTGCCGCGCAAGAGAAAGAATCTTAATCGACATCAGCGAAAGCAACATCAAGCGATCAGTAGCTCAAGGATAATTCTAAAACAATTGATAAATCAAAATTGCTGATACACGCACACACACACACACACACACACGCACACATACCCGCCCATACATACACACACACACACACATACACACACACACACACGCAAATATACAAAAAGCAAACAAACAAAAAAATTGAATCCGCGTCTTGGTTTTGCTAAAAAACCATGTTAGATATATTCCGTGGATTGAAAAACCTTGTAAAGGTCAGTCACGTTAAAACCGATTCGATAGTATTCCGACTTCACTACTCAATAACTGTGATGATTCTAATGTCATTCTCACTGATAATAACCACACGCCAATATGTGGGCAATCCGATTGATTGTGTACACACAAAAGATATTCCAGAGGACGTGCTCAATACATATTGTTGGATCCAATCAACGTATACGCTAAAGAGTTTATTTTTAAAAAAACAAGGCATATCAGTGCCATATCCAGGCATTGGCAACTCCGATGGCGATCCAGCTGATAAGAAGCACTACAAATACTATCAATGGGTGTGTTTTTGCCTATTCTTTCAGGTGAGAAAGATGAACAAAAAATTGAAATAATTCCAACTTTGATTAACACATAATTCTGCGCATAATTCTACTAAACATTAATCGCAAAATATTGTAAATATATAATTGATATTTATCGAAATTGAAACAGAATAAAAAAATAATTTGCAAGAAACAATTATTCATCAATTTCAATTGACTTTTTCTACCTTTCTCTCGAGTTACTTTCCGATGATGATTACATTTCAGAAAATAAGTTTTCGAAATCTTTTTATACGATCAGAAACTAAAAGATCCTAAAAGACTAAAATCTTACTTTAGATTTGAAAGATTCTAAAATAAGTGCTTAAAATTTGATGAGATTTCCCTTTTAAAATATATTATTTAAATTATTTTACTAGAGTCAAGAGGCGAATTGATATAAAATTAATTAAATTGATTTAATTTAAAATTGCCTTACTCTCCCTTTCTCTTTCTCTCTCTCTCCCTAGAAAAAATTCTAGGATAAGTGGTTAAGATTTGATGAGATTTACTTTGTGATATTAATGAATTCAATGCAAATTTGGCATCTCACTCTTTAATCTCTCTTCTCTCTCACTCACTCTCTCTCTCTCTGGCTCTGTCTGACTCTTTCTGATTTTTGTTAATAAAAATTTCAATTCGCCTTGACTTTATTACGGTTTTTACCAATTACTTACTCATAGATCAGTTTATGGTTATGCCTGGCGATGAATGATTTGATGGATTGGCCAATTGAGGCACATACACATACATATATATATATACTCATTGAGTTAACACACACAAAGATGGGAAGATAGAGAAAAAGATATATTCATTCATCTATTAAATACGAAATATTCAATTTCCAAATATTGTGTTCTATTTTTTTTTTTCTTTTGCGGTTGCGGCTCGCACGCAAATGAAAACTTTTAAATATTCTTTTCCAAGCCAAACAAACTAAATCTATACAAGATACAAACTAGTGTGATAAAGAGGGGAAGTGGTAAAGTAGAGAGCAAGAGAAAAGTGCAAAATGTTTTATTCACTTCATTTTCCTTGTACAATAAGTTAAACCAATTTTTGGGTGTTAAGTAATATATTTATTGAAAAACCTCATTCTGTTTTTTTTCTATTTATTTATTTTTTGAACTTATTCATGATTCAGATATGTATGTATTTTCTAATTTATAGCAATGGGATACCAATAGGCAATTGTGGATAAGAACGAAACGAATTGGCAATACCCTTTCTTTGTGGTTTGCTCAATTAATTACGATTTGTGAGACTGTAGAAATTTACAAATATTTTGACTTAAATCAGTTCTAAAAATCATATAGCATATTCGTATATAATACGTCACGATTCTTACAATCTATCCCTATATGAGCTTTCCGTCTCTTTCTCTCGCCCGCCTCTCTATAGAGGGCCCATCATTCTTACCTTCTGCTTAGATTTTCCATTTTCTTCATGCCAAAACTGTCAGCGCTAATTGCTTGGTCCGCTTAGAGGAGATTGATTTTGTCATGGATCGCCATCGCATATGTATTTTTCACAGTGCTTGGCAAAAGTTTAATGACACCCACAGTCAAAATAATAGATACATTTTTAACAAATGCAAAACGAAGTCAATTTCTCTCTTCAAAGTTTCAAGTTTTGACCATATTGACAGTCGCTTATTGTATTTGATACTTCCAATCATAGTTAAAGTTGAGTAAATAACTCAAACTTGGAGCTAAATTTGTGGCCTGTGCTGTTTTCATATGCTGCCAACCGTTCCGATTCCCATTCCTATGGCTCCCTCTCGATTCCCACCAGCAACAATGACGTCGTTCCAAAAAAAAAAGAATATGTATATATATATATATATATATGTATATGCATACATGATTCTCTATAGTTCTTCCGCCTGCCGCCTGCCTGTACGCAAAAGTATTACACAATAATATATCTTCCCGCTAACAATGTACAAATATTAAATGTATATTTTTATCACACTATATTTTTTCTTAGCTTGTCCGCTTGTTTCGTTGTCGTTGCTGTTGTTGTTGTTCTTGTTGTTGTTGTTGTCGTTGTATTTCTTTCATTTCTCGGTTAGTATGACAAAGACCCGATTTATATAGGGGCAGACACATCAGTCGTTCCAAATACCTATAAATACGTTTATATTATTTGGGGTATTTCTGCCAGTTTATTGAATACTTTCCCTTTTCGGGGCTATAATTTATTAATAAAGGAAATACCTAACTGAAATATATGTGAAAGTCTACCTACAAGTATTCATATAGAAGAAGATATATATAAATAAGCCATTTATACATATTCATCTAAATATATATATATACGTAGAGAACAGGGAGATAATAAAAAGCCAACAAGAGAACACAAGCAGCTACAGAGTCATAAAATAATAAAACAAAAACAACCTAATACACCTGGCCCAATTATCCCCACATGATAAATTGAGGGATGTATCGTTGATGGGGGCGAATGGAATGGGTAAAATGAGTAGAACGTGCACGAGTCTGTTGGGTTGGTGGGTGGGAGAAGGGGAGAACGGGAGAACGTGGAGGTGGGGGAAGATTCAGAAGGCTCCAAAGATTGGCATCTGTTGGTCATCGATCGATCACTAATGGCTCTAGCCATAAAACGTCTTTAAAAGCATATCCATCATGGATGGATGGATGGATGGCTGGCTAGATGGTATCCCGAATTGATCCCGATCGATTTGATTCTTTGTGCTCTCCCCTCCTACACCTTCTCCTGCATTTGCCTGCTCCCTCTTTTTCACCGATATGTCAAAAAAAAAAAAAGAAACAATCTTTGCATTTTTTTTTTGTTAGTTGGCGCAGACAAACATAAAAGTGAAATAATAATTTCTGGCTCTATGCCAAAAGAATTGTTGAAACCAAAAAAAAAAAAAACGAGAAAAAAACCCAAAAAAAACATGGGCATGTGTTTATATTTGACTTATGTACGCGGATATTTTTGAAAGGGAGTTTTGTGGGAGTGACAACGGATCATTTGAAGCCTAAACAACTTTCCCCCAGACTCCCAACTCAATTTGCATTTGTAAACTGTTCCACAAAACGATTCCACAGCCGCACAGTGATCGAAAATTGATGAGAAAATGTTTGTTATATTTCAGTTTAGATTGCTGCTTTACGTTTCGCAGGAAAAAGTTGATTCCAATCCTTGATGGAAGTTTCGCTTCCAATTCTTTGTCTTCTTTTAAAGTCAGAAGTTTTAAGATTGAAATTAATTTTTCCATTCCAAACTCTGTTTCACCCACTGTAATTATTATCATGAGCTCAGAGGGGGTGGGGAGTGGGAAAATATTCGTGCCTTTTGCCTTATATTATTTGAATACATTTCCGCCTAGTGCAAATAATTGGCCAGAATAGTTTTGGCTAACGTTTATGTCTTGACCCGGCTAGCAACATCTGCGGCACATTGGATGACGCCAATTATTGCAGCAGACGGCAGACGGCGGCGTCGATAGGGTCCAGGGTCCAGGGTGCAGGGATCAGTCTAAATGCCTTGCCGGAAATCAAATGATGCATTTGATTTGCTTTCGTCTGCTTCTCCATCAGCCATCAGGCAACTAAACCATCTGCATTTCAAGACAATTTGCTTTTGTTTTTTTTTTGTTTTTTGTAGGGTCTAGTTTTCCCGGGTTTTTGTTTGGCAAATTGCAATCATTCGACGACAGGCAACAACAACAGAATATTGTGGGTGAAAACCGAAAAAAACAAATGTAAAAAGGGTGCGCGTATTGTATCTATAAACATCTGTATGGATGCGTGTGTGTGTGCTTGTGTGTGTGCGTGTGTGTGGAAAGCAATTTGGCAAACGTTCAAATTGCCACAAAAGCATCTCATCGCATAAATGCAACTACAATCAAAGCAACACCCTGAGAGAGCATGAGTCAAAAGTTTAAGTAAAAACTCAGATGAGGATGACGACGATGGAAAGCGAAGAGCAAATTGCCACAAGTTGTGCTCATGGCAACAGTTGCACAGTGGCATGAAATAGTTCAAATTGAAGATCTCTAGCGATTCTAAACTCTCCATAGATCGAAGAAGAATCGGTGGCTAGACTAAGATTAAGGAAAAGCTTTCAGTAAGACTGAAATGCTAAAATAAAGACCTCAAACAATTAAGGGTTTCTCCATACTTGAGATTTAATTCTTAAGCATTTATTTAGATAGATGAATCCTATTTTCTTCATATGAAACCACTGTGATTTAATGACGTTTGAATATCTTCCATGTATTAGTGTTTAGTTTTCTGATATGTTTGCCAAATGGAAATTGACAGCCGCCACTTGGTCGCCGCTCAAAGACAAAGCTAACCAAAACTGAACTCTCACCTAACGAAACATACATACGAAATACGAATACGAAATTGAAATGACTTAAGCTCCAACTTGGCAAAAAGGCTTTAGTCTGGCATTTGTCTGCTGGCAAATTTACGATACAAGTTATTAAGTATTAATTTGTCATCGAAAAATTCCCAGACATTTGTTAAGCCCATCTACATACTCCCCTGCCCACCTCTTCTTGTGTTGTCATGAGAATGAACCAAATTAAATACACAAACTGAAAAAGAAAGAACACAAAAAATCCAAAGAAAAGAAAATAAAAAGATTCCTTCCTTCCATCCATCTCTCTCCATTGTGTGTTTTCTTAATTTAATGTTAATTTTATTTTTGATGACATTAGCAAACAAGATGAAGATGATAGGGAAGGTCATACCGATCTCGGATCTTATTTAAGTTCAGTTAATGCCTTTGGCATTGTGTTAACTGGAATTAGAAATTCTCTGTCTGTCTCTCAATTCAAACAGCTGGCATATGTCACTTGTCACAATTTTAGTGGGGGGTGGCAGGCAGGCAGGCGGCTGGGGGGACATTTTTACGACAAAACGAACAAACACCCACAACACAGCTTACCTTTAATATATATGTATGTATGTATATTTTCCCTATATATAAATAGTGTACATCTGCATGCGTATGTATGTGTCAGTGTGTGTGTGTGTGTGCATATTATAATATTGTATATATATCACTCTCTTTTTTTTTGTCTTTTGCAGGCAATCTTATTTTATACACCAAGATGGCTGTGGAAATCTTGGGAGGGTGGCAAAATTCATGCGCTCATCATGGACTTAGACATAGGCATTTGTTCCGAAGCCGAGAAAAAACAAAAAAAGAAATTACTTTTAGATTATTTGTGGGAAAATTTAAGGTAAGTACTTAAAATCCCCCAATTAAGCTAACCATGGCATCCAATTAAAACTTTAACGAAACGACAAAGTAATCCTTCGCATTGCGTATACGATCCGTATTCAAGTGTTTTGTTTGGTATAATTTTGACCCTTTTCCACCTCAGCCCCAGTAATTACGATAAAGAATAGAAAAGACAAAGAGATATAGTAACTTGATCCGATCCTACCCTGATTTGACCATCTTTTGTGTTTTATTTGTTATCCTTACAGATATCACAATTGGTGGGCGTACAGATATTACGTGTGTGAACTGCTCGCCCTTATAAATGTGATAGGTGAGTAAAATCTGAGAAATTTGGTGTATATTGTTCATGAACATATATATGTATAAAGCAAAATTGAACCGATAAATTGCAATTGCACATGTCGATGCCCGCTGGCTGATGCCCGTTGCCGGTCTATAGATGTAAACTGAACTGATCAATAAACAAATTTCGGGGTTAACAATACACACACACACCTTCATGCACACCGATACACACACACACACACAGACATTCACTGTAGATTATTCATTAACAATATTCTCGAGAAAATCCATGATGAATTTTTATCGACTGACCGCAGTTTGGTTAACCAAACGTCCCCATACCTTGCGCCCCTTCACAATCTACCAAGTCTCTAGCTTGGCTCTCTCTCTCTCTCTCTCTCTCTCTCTCTCTCTCTCTTTCATTGGCCCCACATTGAAATCCCCAAAAATTCTGACAAAATAATGAACAGTCAGAAAACATGATAAATAAACAATAATAGCCAAGAGAAAATGGCCAGCATCCCCCTAATTGGTTGCAAGGTGTGATAACCGAGATGCGAGATGTGAGATGGAAAACGTTTTAATGCCTCCATCCGTCACAGCATTTCAGAAATGGGTCACACAGAAATCTGGTTTTTGGGCAAAACTCTAATTGGCCTGTCGAAGGAGGCAGCCCCGCCTCCCTAAAAAAAGAAAACAATCATTAATCATTGTCCGATCCGCAGGTGGTGCAAGGTGAGATGGCAGATGAAACTAGCTCTCAATTTGGTATTGTTATCGGAATGAAAAAAAGATTCGTAGCGTGCCAAACATATTTCACTTGATGGAAAATCCAATTAGAATTGAATACACAAACCTACAAAATCCAATTGAAAAGGGCAACTAAGTATTTAATATTTTCAACAACGAACAGAGACTTTTGCGACTGATGATCCAAAAGTATTCAAATGTTATATTAAGAAATCGTTCCGTTTATTTTCAATTTATTTAATTACTGAGACACACACATCTTTATAACACTTTCAATTGATCTTTTATGCTCAATTAAATCACATCATTTGGAATCATCATTCTTTTTTTTTGACTCATTTGATTTGAATGTGATAATTCACTTTTTTGATTAATCAATCGGCTCGTTGTCCACGCCCACAGACATTCAATTGAAATGCGCTGCAGCGTCATCGTCATCGTCAGTCGACATCATTTACATATTGTTAACACAATTTTCACCCACCATGCCCCCCACTCATCCACCCAACACCCACCCAACCCACATGAATATATATATATATACAATATGAAAGAGTAAGAGGAAGAGATACCAACGAACCCATTAATTAGGCATGTCAATTTCACGCAAGGCGCAAAGGGAGTGGCTATGGGAAGGGTTTGGGGATATGGATCTAGATCTGGATCGTGGTGTGTCTGTGTGAGTGTGTTTGAATAAACACTGAATGAAAAGTGTGTGTGGATGATTATCAAAAGCAGAAAACGTTTTTGTTTTGAATATTTTTCAGTCTTTTTCTTCTTTTCGGTTATATCAAATTAAATTAAATTTAATTCTCTTCTCTGGTCTTCTTTGTTCTTTCAAACGCAGGTCAAATGTTTCTTATGAATCGATTTTTCGATGGCGAATTTATGACATTTGGCTTAGATGTGATAGATTATATGGAGACCGATCAGGAAGATCGTATGGATCCAATGATTTACATATTTCCCAGAATGACCAAATGTACATTTTTTAAATATGGTTCAAGTGGGGAGGTGAGTAAAGCGTTTTTGATGTTTATTTAATATTTAAAGTCATTTGAAATTGTGTTGAGTATGTATTAGTGTTGGCTTACTCATGAGTAAGTGAACCCAAAAAGGATTGCTAACCAAACTAAGCATCGCTACTCGCTACTCGCT
This sequence comes from Drosophila willistoni, assembly GCF_018902025.1. Taxonomy (NCBI): domain Eukaryota; kingdom Metazoa; phylum Arthropoda; class Insecta; order Diptera; family Drosophilidae; genus Drosophila; species Drosophila willistoni. The sequence goes on from NW_025814052.1 coordinate 12,491,646, forward strand.
ACTCGCTACTCGCTCATTTTGAATCATTTGCAATTTATCGAAATAAAACTGAACAGAGTGAGCAAGTTGATTCAAATGAGCAATGATTATCCAACACTAGAACGTATTGAAATAGTTAACACACACTTTTGGTTGGTTTCAGCAACTTCTTCGTAATACAAAATATTCGTAATTGAATATTCACATTACAAGTAAAGAATCAAAGTTTGTCTAACATTTCAAATGAATACTTTTCGAATGGGAAATAAAATATTCAATATATGTGGACGAAATTTTCTTATTAATCAAATGACAATAATATTCATTTGTGGTTTTCATTTGATTTCAGGTGGAGAAACACGACGCCATTTGCATTTTACCATTAAATGTTGTTAATGAGAAAATTTACATTTTTCTTTGGTTTTGGTTCATATTATTAACGTTTCTCACATTATTAACGCTAATATACAGGGTGGTTATTATATTCTCACCTCGTATGAGGGTTTACTTATTTCGTATGCGATTTAGGTAAGTCATTATCGATAGCATTCGATTGATGGATTCGATTATTCATTCCTGTTATTCATTCCATTATCCCAATTCAGGTTAGTGCGTCGTGACGCTATTGAAATAATCGTTCGTCGTTCAAAGATGGGCGATTGGTTTTTGTTGTATTTATTAGGTGAAAACATAGATACGGTTATATTTCGTGATGTTGTACAGGATTTAGCGAATCGTTTAGGACATAACCAACACCATAGGGTGCCTGGATTGAAAGGTGAAATACAGGATGCATGATATTGGGAGTATTAAGAAGCGATACAAAATGCAATTTGTCGTCTCCAATTGAAACACAACAACAAAAACAACAACAATTACTTGAAAACAGAATGAATAAATGCCACTGCAGCAGCCGCTTCATTTCATTAAATCTTCTAAAACAAAAAAAAAACACAAGCAACTTAAAAAAACGGAAAAATCGTATTCAACAAAAATACAACCAAAAAAAGCAAAATCATCAATGCATTAAACCAAAATGAAACCAAAAAAACAGCAACAAAACAGCAGTAAATCAGCCACAGTCAAGGATCAAGACACTTAAGCAACATCATCCTCTCATCAATCACAGCACAACGAGGGCAATGACAACGAGAACAACAACAACAACAACAAACAACTCGAAGATGACAACGAGATTGAGATGAAGTTGAAAGCCGAAGGAAGATCGAAGATCGAATGAATGGAATGCAAGCGAGCTCAACTGTAACTACAGATTAATGAAAAGAAAGCAACGAGTAACGAGTGACAAAGTAACAAGTGTAACGAGTTACAAGTAACGAGACAACCAACAACGAACAAATTAACGAAAGATGGAATCAACCAATCACATTAGTAAAAAGAAAAACATTCGAATAGAATGTGTCAGTCGGGGGCAAGGAGAGTGCAGCCGATGGACTCGATCAACTCGATCGATCGGCCACACTGGACAAGATATCTTTGGGCACTTGGCAACTGCTTGAAGGGATCTGTCACATGGTTACACAAACAATTGGAAAATAGTAGTCGAAAAGCTGGCCAAGCAAAGTGAAAATGCAACAGGAGAAGAAGCGAAACGAAAAACAAATGGAAAAGTGTGCGGAAAAGACAAGTAGAAGAAGAAGAAGCAGACGCAGAAGATCTCTCTCTCTCTCTCTCTTTCTCTCTATCTAACTCTATCTCTATCTCACACATACAAGCATACACATCTATATAAACACACACACACACATATATATACACACACGCACATCTATACATATTTATATAAAGCATTTTCATCGAATCACGTAGACGCGCGCGCCGCCGCCCAAAATGCACTTAATGCTTGCAGCTAGCAGAAAAAAGGAAGGAAACTTCAATTAAATGCCAACCACAAAGTCTGAGACGACAACCGCGTAAAATTGCATTTCTGTATTAAACAAAAACCCCAAAAAAAAAAAAACAAAAAACAACAACAAAGAAAACAAAAATCCCAAAAAAAAAAAGAAAACATGAAGCAACCAAGAGAAACATCCAACACTTGAAGCAGAATGAAAATATATATAAGAAAAGTGAATAAAAAACGATTACAACAACATCAGCAACACCAACAACAACAACAACAACAATGGGATACAGGATCGATCGATTACCAACACAGATCACCAAAACAACAAAAATCGAAATGGAAGGATGAGCAACAACAACAAGGACATCACAGGATGACTCTCTCTTTCTCTTCCTCACTCTCGATGGCAGAATGATGCAACAACAACAACAACAACAACAAATAAAACGAAAAACTATGGAAAACTTTAATTCAAATTCAATTAATATTACCATAATTACATATACATATATACATATATATATATGTAAATATACATACGATAAATATATATATATATATATACATATATACATAAACATATATGTATATATATATACATATATACTTATAGAAATAAATGAAATGATATCTCGAAGTGTTCATGTATTCGAAATGTAGGTTAAACTAAGGTCAAAACACGCAGACACACTCACATACACACACACACATATATATATATATATATGTAGATATACATATATAAATGTATAAATTATATATATATATATATACATAAAGAAACAATTTTTTTTTTCTAACTCTAAGCATTTGTATTAACCGCTACAAAAATACCAAAAAAAAAAAAAAAAATGAAAAAAAAACTAAACAAGAACTTATATACATATGTAAAACATTTTTGTAACAGCATCAACAACAACAACAACAACAAAAAGGAAAAAAATATCAGTAAATATCAATACGAAAAAAAAAACACACACACACAAACATTAGTTGAAGTTGAAGAGAACAAACACAAAAGCAACAAGAACATACTTAAATATATATGTATACATATATATATATATATATATATGTATGTGTATATATACATATATATGTGTAAATATGAGAAGCATAAAAAACATTCACAAACTTAACCCAAAATAATAATAATAATAATAAAACCTAAAGCTATTACAACCAGGAAAAGAACAAAACCAACAAAAACAAACAAAAACAAAAAACCAAAACTAAAAACAGAAACGACAGAAAACCACAAAAGATCCAAAAAATTGAATTATGATTTGTTTTATTATGTTATAATCGAATTGTTTTGCTGCTTTTTTGGCCGAACAGCTGATGCCGCTACACCCCCCGCCCCTTTCACACACTCCACCACCACAAACACAATTACACCCCCCCCTTTCCCCACCCCACCGTCAACTCTTCAAAGGAATCCATTCTTAATCCTTTCTCAAAATGCTTGTAGTTTTCCCTGTGCTACAAATTGTAATATCCGTCCAGAAAACTTTTTGAAGCGCAACATTTTTCAGTTCACTCTCTCTCTCTCTCTCTCTCTCTCGTTCACACACAAGCTGTCTCTATCTCTCTGTCTCCGTGTTCATCTTAATCTTTCTCCCACAATTTAAATGAAAACTGATAGGAAAATGGACCAAAAACCCAGGCACACACACTCAAGTATATATTAAACTGTTTTCGTTTTTCATTTCTCATTTGCTGGGTTTGAAGCAGATCTCTTTTTATCTAACTAAGCACACACACACACACACACATCACAGCCAGAATTTAACATTTAACACTGCCAATATATTAAAAAAAAAGAAAAGAAAAACCAAAGGGGAAACCAAGTAACTTAAAGTAACATAAACGAGATCAGGACACCGAATTCGCTATACCCTTGCAGAGATTAAGCATTTGAAATTACTGCCTTGTAGACCGATCTATTATCCTTTAAACATGTCCTACTGAGAGATTATCAACTACTGCAAAGGTATTTAGTGAGTCGTAAACCAAAAAAGCAGCTGCCAGGCCAAATGAAGTTAAATGAAGAAGTCGCTTGCCAATAAGATCGATCACCCTCCCCCATCAGCTTTGTTCCACCCTGCCCGCCACCTGTCCCTGAATCCATCCCTTCTCCCCCTACACACACACACACACGCACACACACACACACTTCTCCACAGCATACTCAAAGACGCATTAGATTTTAGCCAAAAAGAGAAACCAAAAAACAAAACACAAAAAAATCGAATAAAGAACTTAAAATATAAATATTTTTAGCTCTAACAAATAAAACTAAACATAATAATGATAATTAAATATTAAATAATTAAAGCAATAAAAAATTAGAAGGAATGCAAAAGAAACAAAAAAAAAAAAAACAGCAAAAGTAAAAGTAATTTTAGCGGTGAGTTATTTTTTTTTTTTTTTGGTCTTACATTGTAAGAACAAAAATAATAATAAATGAAAAATGAACTAAGCAAAGAAGAATTGCCATTAGTTGTTAGAAGTAAATTTAAAAACAAATAATCATAGTAATTAAAATTAAACGAAAAGCAAAAGAGAATAGAAAAATGAATTAGCCATCAAGCAATACGATAATAAAGATGATGAAGATGAAGATAAAGGAAACGAAAACTTAGTGTAGCTCTGTCTCTCTCTCTCTCTATCACTCCCTCCCTCCCACTCTATCTCTATCTATCTAACTATGAAACAAAAAAAAAACTATCTAACAAAGTCTAACTCTAACTCTCTCGAACTGGAATCGAAAATGTAAAAGCAATTGTAAAATATAGTAAAAAGAAAGGAAAACACAAAAAACTACTTACATATAAAAGAAGAAGAGTCTCGGAAAAGTCCCTCTCACAGGACTCTGGGTGACTTAAGAGAAACGAAGCAAAGGCAACGCGCAAAACTTTATTTTTCAAAGTGTTTGCTGCAAAAAAGAAAACAGAAAACCCAAAAGGAATAGAATTAAAACCAAAAACCACATTTACCAACTAACTAAAAGCGAATTATTCAAATAAAAATATATATATACATATATATATATATATATATATATATGGAATATTTCATTAGAAATTTAGAAGCAATATGCGCAAAGTAGCAGGCGATAATTTTTTTTTTTTTTTATTATTGTATTTTTCTCTATTCGTACTTAAGTTTTTGTGTCATATTTCTTGTTTGTATTTAGTTTTTTGTTTATTTATTTTTTTTTTTTGTTAGTTTTTAATTTTATCAATCGAAAAGATTTCAAAACAGAACAGGAGCAATAAATTTAACAACGAAACTTTTTGATATATGTAAATTATATATAGAAATTATCCAATATACAACTCCATTTATACTATATATATATATATACAGAATCTCAGCCAGAAGCAAACAATTTGAATTTATTTAATTTGTAATTTTATTTCACTCAAAATGTTTTTATTTTCCTTTTCTTATTGTTTATTCTTTTGGCAATAAATATGATTTAAAAAATAAAAACTACAACAAAAGCTCTTTATATACATATCATTATTTGTCCATTAATTATATTTGATTTGGGTTCACGACTTTTTTGCTCATCAAGCTGTGACCTCCATTCACCCCCGCCCCCTCAAAACGGCCCAAAAACACCCAGCTACACCCATGAACAACAACAATAACAGGTCAATTTATGCTCAAAATGCATAAAGAACAAATCACTAAGTATATATATATATATATCGATAAATATATATATATATATATATATGTATGTATAAATAATTGGTGAAAATAACTTAGTCAAACAATAAATATAACTTATAAATGTATATATACGTATATGTATATATATATATATATATATATACTATATATAGGTACATGGGATTGGACTTTGAACAGAAGAGTTAGTTAAGAAGTATCCAAAAATTTCACATTATTTTGGTTATCGATAAAAAGCATCGACTATTCAAAGTGAGAAGAGAGAAGCGAAAGAAAATTTGTCCGATAGCTAGATCTGTAATCGAAACGATTCGAGTGACAAAAGTTTACCAAATCCATAGGCGATGCGCTTTCCATTAAAATTTTGAAGGCAGAAACTTGATGTAGTTATATGTGTTCGATTCTGGGTTCTATTGATGTTACAATTGAGAAATCGTTCAACTTATCGATAACCAAAACCACTGATAACCAATATTGGCTTCAAGGACGTTGTGAACGATAGAAAGAAGAAAAAAGATTACAAAAACCAAAACTAAAACTGCCAATTCACTTTCTCAGATAAGGAACACAATGTTTAAAATTTAAACTTAACAAGAAACTTAATAAAAACATTTATATATATATATACAATAATTACACACACACACACATATATATGTGTGTATATATATATATATATATCTATACCATGTATGTATGTATGTATATGAAAATTGCTGAATATTTAAAACACACACATATACATTTATATATACATATATGTATATAAATATGCAAAAAAATGAACTAGGCAACTTTGCTTGATATAAGAAAGTAACGAATTCCATTTACCATTTCCGTTTTCCCATTACGATGACGAACTCATTTCCGGATTAGTTTCAAATTTTATAAATTTTGCCAATCAGTTGTTCTTTTTGTTTCTCTCTTTATAGCATAAAAAAGTGTGAGTGTGAACAAAATAGCAGACAATAATTAGCAAGAAGAAAACCAAACATTAAAACAAAAAAAATACAAAAAAAAAAAAAACAACTAAAAAGGAAAAAAACAAAGAGAGATTGAAAACAGCAAAAAACAGAGAAAGGAATGAGAAACAAAATCGAAAACCAAAACTTTCAATCGATTAATTAATGTTAATTAATTTCAACTTTTTCACTCCACTCCTTCTCTCTGTATCTCACTTTGTCTCTTTCTCTCTTTTTTCTCTGTCGTGCTCTGTTTTGTTAAATAACTTATTTATCTTTAATTTATTAATTCGATTGCACAAGTTTTGCGTTGTCTTCCAGTAAATCGTTGGGGAAAATCGAATATTAGGGCAAACATTTTGCGAGCATTTGAGTTGAGTCATAAGTTATCGTTATCGATGATCAGTTATTAGATGTTAGTTATCGATTTTAGCCAGACTTAAAAGTAGTTCCTAAAATAAAACAAAAACAAACATATAAATAAATAATTAAGGCATCAAATTCTCTTCTTTTCAACTTTGGTAATTTAATTGGCATTTTTTTTTTGCTCATATTAATTTTTGATTTGCATGAATAAAAAACAAAAGAAACTGCCTTAAAGTGATTTTCAAATTAATTAAAAGCATATATACATATGTCGATATATACATATATGTATATGAACTCAAACCTTGTACATATATATATATATTTATATATATATATATACATATATATATATATATATATATACATATACATATACATATACATATACATATATAGGAAAATTAATTAAAATAATTCCATTTGTTTTTTACTCAGCAAATTTAAATACGAAAATCGAGTCGAATGATGATAACTTTTAACATTTAATATAAAAATTTGTACATAGAAAACCAATGAATTTTGAATTATACAAAAACTACAATAAATTATATGAAAAATTATAACAATTAAAACAAAAAAACAAAAAAAAAAACAGAACAATTAGTTGGTAGAGTATAAAAAAAGAAAGAAAAATAAAAACTAAATACAGATCTTTAGGAAACAATTACATCTAAGTTTTTCAGAAATTCAGATGACTTTTTGAAGACACCAAAACCCAAAACCAAAATAAAAAAACATAAAAACTTTTTTGCAAAACAAACAATTAACTTGTTTTCCATGAACAACTACAAAAAAAAAAAAATACCTAAAGAGTTCTTAGTTTAGTAACAACAAAAAAAAAAGTAAAAGAAAAAGATTGTAAAATAATTGCATAAATAATTTCAAATATATTCGCCGATTGCCTTCAACTAGAGGAATTTTGATTAAAAACTAAATAATAATTAAATGAACAATTAATAAAAATAATGATAAAAAAAACAAACCTAAAACCTTAATAATACAACTATAAATTATAATTAATGCAAATAAATAAACTATTTATGGACAAGTAAAACAGAAAAGTTTCGAACCAAAAAAACAAAAACAAATAAATAAATAAACACAAAAATCGAAACAAAACCCAAGCATAAAACAAAAACAACAAAACAAAAAGTAAACGAAGAACAAGAACAAATCTACACAAAAAAGAAATTCAAAAAGAACTGAAAAGTAAAAACAAAGATTTTAACAAAACGCAGCAACAAAATAACAAAACAAACAAACATCAAATACAAAACATTAACAACAAAACAAAAAACCCAAAACAATTCGCAATTATACACGACGCATAATGTTACAAAAAAAACAACATAAAATTTATCAAAAAAAGAATTATGAAAAAACCAATAAATGTTTGCACCTCTTTTAACACAAAAACAAAACAAAAAATAATTACCCAAAACCTAAAAAAGAAGGGAAATCGATAAGTTAAATCAAAGCTAAACTTCTGCCACTTCTCATCCTGGAGAAAGAGACGAAAGAGTCGAATTTTAAATGTTTTCCATGCCCCTTCCCCCCCACTCTACCATACTAATAAAGTAAAAGGAATAAAATTAATAATAAAAAAAACACACACACACACATATCCAACAAAAAACAAAAACAAAAGGAAAAGAAACAAAATAAAATTTATTCGATTAATCTAAATAAAAAGTAATAAAAAAAAACAAAAACCAATTAAATATTCAAATTTTCTAAATCAATTTCAACAAGCAGTAGTTTTTTTTTTTTGTTTTTTTTTTTAAATGCATTCCCAGAGCAATTAAAGCCTATAAGGGTCTATGACTTTCTCAAAAACAAATTTATCGATCGATTACAATTGATAATTGAGCGAGCACAGCCACGAAAGTAATCGAAATTAACCGTTATATGGCCATTGATTGGTTTGTGTGTAGATATTTGCCAAAAACAAAGACAAACGAAAAAAACGGTTAACAGTATTCATTGGTTTTGTATATAAATATCGGTTAACTGTTTCGGTTTTCAAACCCTTTCGATTCTTCACAAAATCTTTGATTCTCTCTGCTTTAACCATTTTCAATCCCATCTCTCTTTCTCTTTCTCTCTCTCTCTCTCACAACGCCCTCTTTCTCACACAATAAGACCCACAAAAACAAAAAATTGCAGCAAACCCAAAAAATGATATAATGAATAAATGATTTAACAAAAGAAAACAAAAGGAAAATATTAAGCAAAAGAAATTATATAAACATTTAAGTACTAAGTAAATTTAAGAAACTAATTTGTATTAAAAGAAAATAAGAAAAAAAAAACCAACAAAAAAAAAAACAACAAAAAAACAGAAATGGAAAAGAAGTAAGAAGAAGAAACCAAAGCAAGAATCTTATATAGCCTAATTATACATATACAAAAAAAAACACAAAATTAACAAATAAAATTTAATTACATTTAACTTATATATATATATATATATATATATATATATATACATATATATATATAATTACATATATATATATATATATAAGTACATATATATTATATATATACAAAAAGCAAAGGCAAACTGGTTAAAACAAAATGATAATTAGGGAGAATGTTTTTTTTTTAAGTATTATTCATTTTTAACTAGTTATAAACAACAAAAAAAATTCTTAAATTTTTCGATTATGAGTCGTTTAGTTTTTGTTTTTAAACAAAACGAAATGAAAAACGCGAGCATGGTTAATAAAGCTTTAATTTGAAGCTATATAAGTATATACATATATATCTATATATATATATATGTATACATATATACGTATAATAGTATATACAAACACACACACATATATATATACATACATATATACATATATATACATAGTTATATATATATAAAATAAATCATGATGCAATGTAAGGAAATATGATAGAACAAAAACGTCCTCAGTTTATAAATTTTCAAATGAGTGACAGGATGCGACATAGCAATAAGATTCCTCCCTCTCCCTCTCATCATCGGCCCCTTCCAACCATCGTACTTACAAACAGACAGACATACATATATAGCATATACATACCTGGACGTAAAGAAGGATAGATCCAATACATATGTATGTATGCGTAGGCATGAGTATTTTTAGTCACAATCGAATCAATCGAAATCCAAAGATATAGATCAAATATGCATAGAAAACTTGAATCGTTCGTTTGTAGGTATCCAATCTGTGAGGGAGTAACCAATGATACGAGCTATTGAAAACTATCGATAAATCGATTCATCGATTATTCTTAATCCAAGCAACGATGATCAATCAGATATGTCAGTTATCTAACTCGATTACTCGAACTGATAAGCATTATATGCTTAAAGATTGGCAATTAAACTGTTTCCATAATGTCAATATGGTTAGTCTTGAATAGTTTTGGGTGCTTCAATCATAAAACATAAACCAGACAAGCATACATACATACATACATACATACATATATGAATATTGAGGACATAAACGTGAATTTTTAGCAAACTAAGAGTACATATAAAATAGAAACTGATTTTCAGGATCATACGACATATGCAGTATAAAAGAAATCGATACATACAACACACACACACACACACACACACACAGACTCATACACAAACAAATACATACATACATATAAAGGGCAAAACAATTAATAATATAAATAAAATATTATACAAAATATACTTAAGTAAAGAAATGGAAAACCAAAAGGTAAATTCAACTATGGCAACAAACACGAAACGACACTTGACAAAAAAGGTAAACAGATAAGCAACAACAGCAACACTTGTAAATAACATTAACCTACACACACACACACACACACACACATACAGACACACACACACAGGCATACATATTTTACAATTAGTTAATTTTACATTTAATCTAAAAGCGAACAGCAAACATAAAAAGAAAATAATAAAAAGAAGAAGTAAACGAAACATCGCATGCATTATATTAAAGAACAAAAGTACAGTCTATAATAAAACATATACATATATATATATATATATGTACAATATATATATATATATATATATTGATAAAGAAACACAACGCAAAACTTAAGAGACGAGAGTGAGGATGAATAATACAAAAAGAAAGGAAAACAAAAAAGAAAACCAAATCGATATTGCATACGGCGAATGGAATATGGAAAAATGGAAAAATGGAGAATGGGAAAATGGAAAACTTATGTAGGTTCGAGTAGGGGAGGAGGAGGCTGGAGGCAAGTGTGTGTTGATGGGAAAACAAATTAATAAAAACAAAAAATTACCAAGTAATATTATAAAGAAACAAGAAAACAAAAAAAAAAAACAACAACAAAACACATATTAATTATATATTAATTATTATAATAATAAAAACAAAAAAAAAATTATTATTAAAGATAATGAAACGAAACACAACAACAACAACAACAACATTATTATTATAATGCGATACAATTGAGTAATCAACAAAGAAAAACAAAAAAAAAACAATTTGACAAAACGTTGTATGATTTTGATCAGAAAAAGTAAAAGTAATAATAATAATAAAAAAAACAAATAAAAAATAAAAAAAAACACATTTTCGATTTGTTACGAAATATACATAAATATAATTATGTGAGTTTTCATTTTGGTTATCGGGCTAATCGATCTTCATTCAAAAATGTCAGGCAATGCTTAACCCAGGATCACAGGATCTTATAATTGGGCCTGTTCTCGTTTTCAATTGCAAATGAGCTTCTTAAACAAATGTTTGACTTTATATGTATTTTCAAATATGTCAAATTGCCATCAAACTACACTTTATCTTCAAAATTTATCCAAAAGACTATGTAAAGTTGGCAAAAATGATTTTGCCCCAAACTGGGCAATTGGCAATTTGGCCATCTGAACAAGTTCAAAGATATTTGCCTAACTTTTAGCAGTTTACATTTTGAAACCCAATCAGAATGTCTCTGATAAGTCCAACTTCAGCAAACCACCAATAGATGGAGCTACACAGGGAAATGACCGCCAGAGGGCTAGCATTCAATATTCCATCTAAAAGTTGTTCTCCTCTGCCCAAGGTGGGAAAGTTGCTTCAACAACTTTCACTTAGTCAAGTTTCGAACCTCGAACCTCAATGTTGAAATTGAAATAATTGACTAACGTTAAATTGAAATGGAAATTTGAATTTCCTAATTTCTTTTTCCTGCTTTCCCAATTCGATACGCCCTTTATTGAATAATTTTTAATTTGGCTACATAAAATCAATAGTTGTTGTAAGCATTCCTTAGATATCCTAAAGCAACATTCGATGGGGAATTTTCTAAAGAGTTTATTTTGTTTTCCAGCACACTTTCTATAACAAGATGACTAAGCAGTGTCTCCTTGGTTGTCGAACTTGATGCTGCAGATGCATCCTTCTCTCGATGGGAAAGTGAATTTTTAATACTTGATTGTTGCGAAAAGTATGCAATGAAATTTTACAACTCTACTTATTTGGCCTGTTTGTTTCTCTTAATCTCTTATGAATGGGGAGAATGTGAGTATAATCAATATAGCATATCATAGAGGAACAGGATCGTTTCTTGTATACCCTTCAGGTCAGGTGTCCAATCCATTTAAAACAATTTCGCCCAACGATAGAAATCACTTGAAAAACTTCCGGTCCACATCATATTGAATAACGCCAAATAAATGAGTAAAGCAAGCAACAACAAATAAAAGAGTGTCTCTGATAAATATCTATCCAATAGTGTAAGCAATGGACATATATACCTATAGATAAGTATATCCTTTATTTATAATAGACAGCTAAATCCTTACTCCTTGCTAGGGAAGGGAGGGCGAAAGAGAGATCTTGACGATATGATTTACATGCGACATAATTGCCGTTGATTGAATTGAAGGTTGTGTCACACACACACACAAAGGTGAGATGCCACGCCCCGTTTTGGCCTTAGTATCGTATGTCAAAAAGCAACCGAAACAGATGCCAGTCAAGATAAGCCAAAGGGAAAATGGGAAGAGGGAGAAAGAGAGACTCTAATATATACACATATCGCTTTCTTTTTTTCTGTGATTTTTTTTAGCTAAACGGAAATGCACACTGCAAGCGGAAAAACACACTATGTGTGTGTGTGTGTGTGTGTGAATGATTGTTGATTTTCGCTCTCAACTGAATGTTTGCTGGTTGATTGCAAATTCGAAAAATGATAAAAATAAAAATTCTGAAATAAAATAGGCTTGAAATTACATGAGGACAGTCAAGCTACCTTATCATAAAACCAATTAGCTTTCGTACTAAAATTTTTAACCTTCCTTCCAACCACTTGAAGTTAATAGGTAAACTAAATTTAGTCGAATGAACTATAAGCTTAGCTTTTATTTCGAAAATATATTAATATATATCAGTTAAGCATTTTGGTTTAAAAATTTGACTTCTTAGCCAACCTTCACTGTATAAAGAGTGCTTTAGCTTTTTGTCATTAGCTGTTCGCCGTCATATTTACCAAACTGAAGCCTATTTAGCCAAAAAATTAAAGTGTTGAATTACCACTTGAACAATGGCAACAGTTCGTTGAGTTCAGAGCATCGACTAACCCTCATGACCCCCTCACAACCCTCTCACGTGAATTTTACAATCACCGCCAACAAAAATTGTTGTTTGAGCTTATAGCAACAACAAAAAAAAAATAAAAGTAACAAAATATTTGGAATATATATTTTTTAAGCCGACAGGCGCAGAGGTAACAGAAGAAAAAAAGAGTTGTAGAAAAAGCAAAACGAATCACAATCAAATGTCTCCCTTTTTCCAGCTTTTAGCCATTTTCTAATCTGTCCTTCTCTCTCACTCGCACTCTCTCTCTCTCTCTGTCTGTCTCTCTCTTGGTCTTTTTGACACTGGCATTAACACCAAAAACAGATTTCTGATTTATTTATTTATATATTATTACATTTGACTGATTGCCGAGTCCCTTTATATACATACATATGTATGTAGATTTGAACCATCCCTGTCGCTGGCTAAACTCATGTATTATGAATAAGTTGATTGTCGTGTGCGTCTATTTAGGATCAAGTGTTGATTTTTGTTTTGTGTAACTGGCAAATCATATTATGATGCCATCTATTATGCAGTAAATTTGCCAGAGTGTAAAATATAATTCAAAATCCCATTTATCTGCCAGTAGCAGATAGCACGTGCTTTGAGTTACAAAAAAAAAATAAACTCAATACTGGTATAATCAACTCAGGGACAAAACTGAATAATAGAAATCTTGCAGATTCTTAAGGAAGGCCATTTGATTTAGTTTTTTACCTTTTTGAATACTTCCGAGCAGAAAACTAAACTTTGTAGATTCCGCTCTCTAGAGAAATATTTAGATAGCTTATAGTCTGGAGAAACAGCAAAGAGAATTGTAATGCTTTGAGAACCACGATTTACCCCCAAATATATGCTATGATTCGTATCTCTAAAGATTTATACACACTAAAACAAAACAAAAGACATGATTTTGGTCATCCTTGAAATGGTTGAGTTACTTTAACAAAGAGAAAGAAAAACTATTTTTATTTTTTGGCTGGATAGCCCAAATATCTTTATACTTTGGCGCAGGACAACTCACACATACATATACACACACATATATGTATACTTATTGTATCACACGGCCAATTTGATGACATTATTACGCCAAAATGCACACACTTACACACACACACACAGAGAGACAGGAAACATACAACTAGAGAGAGCAAGAGAGAGAGATGGAAGAAAGGAAAGAGGCAAGTTGAGTTCTTTGTCCTTACGCTTGACATGTGTTTTAAGCATGAAAATTTCAATTTTTCGCCTGATAATTTCAATTTGCAACAATGTTGCTCAAAAATTTTTCTCGTTCGACAATTGCAAAACTGATTCGTTGCGCCATCATCAACGTCCTTTTCTTTTTTTTTTCTCTTCTACATTTTTAAGGCATTTTCCATAGTTTCGTTTTTTTGTTTTGTGGGGTCGACCACAGTCGTTTGGCCACAGCGGGTAAGCCAGCCCGTGACGGTCCTTAAATCGGTCGGTTTGGTCGTTTGGTCGATTGGTCGATCAGTCGATCGTGTCCTGCACTGCTCCATAATAATGATGTGATGAGCGTGCCTAAATGGCTATAGAAAATTGTGTGTCCCATGTCCCATGCATGGAGATAGATATATGTATATATTTGTCACGGCACGTCCAGTTTATGGGGTAATTTTGCACATTTTGCCGCAATTTTGTTCGTTTTCCTGAGTTGGGCATGGGATTGATGTATTCATTTTGAAGTGTTAAGTGGTCGCGTGTGACCAATTTGCTTGTTGTTCAAGGCACACACAGCTGGGACACAGATAATGTGTGATGATATAAGGAAGTAAGGCAAAAGAACTATGCAGCTGGTTTTTCAATTGGCAAATGCCAACAGCAAGTACATCATCCTTCAGTCACTTTAAGCAATAGTTGGGGAATTCCTAAAATAAGATGAAGACAAAGTTTAACGAAAACAAAAGACATGGTGGAGTCTACTCTACTCACATGGCTGAAGCCAATACTTAAACGAGTTCAAGATTTAAAAATTTCTATAGACTTGGTCAAAATCAGAAAACAAGAAAATTTGAATAATTCTGTTCTGATTTATGATTACACCAAAAAAAGAATGCATTCATTTTGATTTTGAAATTAAAGATGTATTTGAAATCGAAAACAGGAATAGACCTAATAGTCTAACAATTGAATAATGCTTTAAATTGACACGAAATTAAACAATAATATATATTTTTATGCAATTTATTTGGTTTCATTTGTACAGATAAATAGATCAAATGATTATTTAGAGAGAGAGAGAGAGAGAGATGCGTCACTTTTTGGTAAACATTTCGAGTCCAAGTCCTCCAATTGAAGAGGATATCATTTAGTTTGAGGGCCAAATTGTGTTGATGCATGATAAATGAAATTTTCATCTCTTGTCTAAATAATAATTTGTTGGTAGTCTGTCAAAATTAACAAATAAAAAACACAAATGAAAGCCAAAAACAACAAAAAAAAAAAAATTAAGAATTAAAAGGTTTTGCTTTATGCTGCCCTACTCAATGTCCATCTATCATCATCATGATCTACTTCTAGGGCTTCGCTTGGATATATAAAACCCTTTTTTGCACTTCTTTCCCTGTCCGCATGCTCCTTTACTCTTTCAATATTATTTTACATGGCCAAACAATGCGACGCCACTCGAAATGAACTCCTGAAACTCTGCAGAAAATTACACGCGTCACGAGAGCCAACCAGGTAAACAAGCAACACGGGGCAACAACACGGGGCAATGCAAAGGTGTAAAAAGTCAAAACAATGACAAGAAAATTAGCTATAAATGTTGCCCCCTCCCCCCCGTACCGACTACTACTCCTCCACGGCAAAACCAACTTCGCGTGCGGGGGTTTTTGTGAGTTGTGCAAACGAAAAAATGGGGGAAAAGTGGGTGAAACAAAACAAAAACAACAAAAAAAAATGGTTTGCAAGTCAATAAATAAAGGAAAGTTGGTGGAAAGAGCCAGGCGACAGATACACAGAAGGTTGATTAATGCAGGGCCAAAGGTCTGACAATAAACAATATTTAATTTTACATGTGTAGCTTTGATAAACAGGCGATGTGTATGAGGGAGATAGAGAGAGAGAGAGACAGAGAGAGAGAGAGAGAGAGAGACATGAAAAAGAAAGTGACAAGGTTGTTAAATTTAGGCATAGCAGACAAATTGAAGACTCTCGACTAAAGTGGCAAGTAAATGTTCTTTATACCCTTATTTCCTTTATCTTTCTCTCTTCTGAGGTCTTTATCATTCTCTAATTAAATATGTGAAATTTAAATGCATTTTCCTAGCTTATTTTGTAGCCAAATACTGAGTAAAAAGATTGAGAAGATCTGATCCTTACTGAAACATCATAAGCAACAAAATGATCTATTACGTCTTTTTTAAGGATAAAAATATCTGCTAAGTTATGCTATGTCAATTATATATTTAATAGTTTTAAGTAGTTAAGCGAGCTTTTCAATTCTAAGTGCATTTACCTAATGATTACTCTATATATTTTCATTTGGAACTAATCAATTGACTCGATTAGGTGGCGAAACGCTTTTGTTGCTATTTTCCAAGGATATTTCTATGAAAGAGCGAGAGAGAGAGAGAGATAAATAGAAAGAGAAAAAGCTTCGCAGTAATGTTAACAAAGTTAATTAATGAGGAATGCCTTTTGTTTTAATTGTGAATGCGAGTTGCGAGATTTGTCCTGGAGCCAGAGTCAGAGTCAGAGTCAGAGTGAGGGTCAGGGTCGAACATTAGTTGACGAGCTGCCGAGGTGAGAGATGAGCTTGATGATGAATTCGAAACGGTTGCAATGTGGCAAGGGGTTGGGTTTTGTAGGGGGTTTGACCAAGTTAATTGCATTTCTTTGCAAAAGAATGCCTTTCGTTGAGCGAGTTAGCGCCCCGCTGCGACCGTTGGCACAACACAAATCAAGCCAACGCGCACTAGGAAACGGCAAAAGGAAAAAAAAAAAAGAGATGAATTGAAAACAAAATAAAAAACGGAAGAGGTGCGAGCACTAATAAGGTTAGCACTTTTGAATGGGAAACGCAAAAACTACGAGAGGTAAGCCAAAGGCAATAATATGTACATGTTCTTCGGCCAGGGGCAAGGGGCGAATGGAATGAATTCGATTAAAATTACATTTTTTACATTTCACTCACTCGACACATGGGCAAGGGGAGTAGAATAGAGTAGAGTAGAGTACAGTGGAGTGGAGTGGAGTGGAGGTTCAGCGGAGCAACAGCAGGACGCTGCGGGAATCCTTTTCTTTTTTTTTTTCTTGCGCTCTACTGATTGTTGAACGCTCGCACAATTTGCAACTTGGTGTGTGTCTGATGGTGTGTGTGTGTGTGTGTGTGTGTGCAACTCTCATTTAATTTTACTTTACGCTTTTTTAGAGTTTCATTTGCCAATTGTGGACAAAGGACAACCCTTGGGCACGCCACAGGATCCCGCTTTCTCTCCCTCTCATTCTCACTCGCCGTTTGCCCGCCCCTCCAGCCACGGAAGATCGACGGAAGCAAAGCCGGCCACGTTGTGGGCTCACGTACCCGGCCACAAGCGAGGTCTACCAAAAAGCAACCCCCGTAACGTCCGATGTTCACGTCATCGTCCTCATTCTCATCCACGTACTTGTTTTCGTTCTCGTCGTCGCCGTCGCCGTAGCCGTCGTCGTCATCATCATCATCATCAAAAAGGACACTTGACGGGTACAACAAAAGCCGATGTTGCGCTGTATTTTATTCTCTATTTGCCTTCCCATTCTTTCATTCAGTCAGTCATTCATTCATTCATTGCGCGCAGCTTTTAGCACCGTTGGCTTCGACTTCAGCTTTTGTGTATCCTTTTTTTTTTCTTTGCTCCTTATGCGCACTGCTCCTGATTATCCTTTCAATTAAATTGTAGCGTAACATTTTCCACATCGTTGACAACACGGCAAGAGACACACTGAGTGAGTGAATGTAGCAACTCCTGCTGGCCGCTTTGTTAGAGACTTCTCCTCTATGTCCTGTAAGTGTTAATGTGTGTGTGTGTGTGACTGAGTGTGTAAATAAGTGTGAATATACCACGGACTGTGCATTGTAAATTGTTGCATAGCAACTAACTGCGAGTCCAAGAAGATGACTGTTGATTTTGCTAATGGTCTCTCCTTTGGCAACTCATCTACATTTATGCAAATTTAACTATAGGTTAGTTTAGCATTAGTATCCAACTAGGAAGTTGCTCTTAGTTTAAAGTTTCGTGCTTGGTAATATGAAACGATCTCGTCAATTGGCTGTTCAATTACATTACAGTAGGCACTTCCCCATCACCACCATCTACTTGGAACTGACAGTAAACCGATTTGTTTATGGTTTTTAACAAATTGGTGACCCCGACGATGCCTACGATGCATAAGAGTCATTTTAAGAGGAAAAACCCTTATCTATGGCGCCACTTGCGGACAGACGGATGTCTGTCTGGCTGCTCTCGTTCTTATTCTTATGCTGATTCGGATGCCAATGCTGCTGATTTATGTGTGATGTGCAGCAAAAAAAAAAAAAAAAAAAAAAAACAGCAGTTGGCCTGACGTAACTAGATGAAGAAGTGATAGAAATTTGTTTGAAACACTTGTCCTTTGTCCTGTTTTGGGTAATTTGTAATACGAAGCCGAGTAAACTAATGCCAGACTTATTACTTAATCAATATGCCCATTTTTTTTTTGTTTTCTTCGAGGTTTTTTCATTTAACTGGAAGTAGTGGAAGATGTTTTGACACTAGGATAACAACACAACACTCAATACCCCTTGAAAAAGGACACGCCGTAGATAGGCAGATAGGGTAACTAGGAGTGGCAATTGGAACTGGGTTTTTTTTTTTTTTGGGTGCCATTTTTAACGCTCTCAATTTCGTAACGATACTTATCTACCTGATCACAATGATGATCCTTCCTTCTACTCGGTGAACTATTTTCAGGCAACAGCAGCACCAGCAGCAGATGTTGATTAAGAGAAGATTTTGCAACTGTCGTCATATGTTGTTCTATTTTTTTTTTCAGTTTCTCTTAATTCCTTAAGGCTAATTCACGGCACTCGACATGAGGTCCTCGATAAGCAGCCAGCTCTACTTCTGGCTTGACCATTGGGTGCTCAATTGGCTTGACCACGGAAGTGACCAAGAGGCAACCTCGAAACTAGCATTCAATGGGCATTCATATCCAAAAGGGATTCACATAAAGGGGGGAGCCAGCATTGTCCACATCACGACCGCCTGGAATGAATGAATGAAGCTGTTACGCACTGCGCACCCTAAAAACTTCATTCACAGTGCTCCTCCTTTTCTTTTGTTTGACGAACTTTGCTTTATATTATTACTTTCGATTGTGATTTTACCAGACGTCCGTTCCCTACTTTGGTCTATCGCCCTTTTCTCTTCTCTCACTAACTATATAATTCAGCCATATATAGAGCTGAGTCGGGGCATTAGTGCCGAGGCACGCATGCATTCTTATGGGTTGGTTTCCTCACCTTCAACCTCAACTTCGACCATGCAAATCTACATATTTTGTATGGAAAAGTAAACTCAGCGGTATTTGAGACCCGGAAACACATTATTTGTGGACAGAACGGGTGATCAAAAATTTTAAAGCCAAGTAAGTGAACTTACCTTTCCCTTGCCCTATCGTTTGAAATATGAGCTCAATTTAGGTTTCTGTTGGCGGTTTACACTCTTTAATTTATTTGCGAATTTTGTTACCAAGATTGTTTATATACTTTAAAAATTTTGAATCCAATACGAAATGTTACGAACACGGTAAAAAAGTTTTATACAAATGCGGATATAGCAAGAGATGGGAAATAATTTTGGGATTTTTCAGCTAGTTTTCTCCATCTCCGTTTGGCCTGTCAGGGTTTATTTGCCCTTGCCAGCTGCAAGGGCAAGCAGGGCATTGAGCGTAGAGGTCCGGTTTTTGTCATCCATCAAGTTGGGCTTAGAGAAGTAGTCTGGTTGTCGCTGGCCTGGTATTATCGGGGGAGACGTGGTCCATTTCTGAGGTACGGCATATGCATCAGGGGATTTCGGTTTATTCAAATCATACAGTGGTCGTTTGAGAACGTCCTTCCAATCGGGCAGGCGTTCGATATGGAGTATAGGCAATGGATTCGTGTCTTTCTTTGGCGGATTTGGATTTGGTATTTCACGTCGCAAACGCTTCCTGTCCGAATCAGATATTTCAAGCAAGTGCGGGTTCCTTTTGTAAATGGCTTCTATAAGCATATCCGTTGTTGGACAACGATTTTTTTTTTTTGACGCCAGCATCTTCTTTGCATCAGGACCTGAAAGAATTAAGGCAAGTTAAAAAAACGATTGGAGGGGACAGAGAGTGGGAGAGAGAGAGAGAGGGGGAGAGGCATTAACTAACTTACCCAAGGCGAAATCCTTAGCTGTTTTCAGCATAACCCAGTGATTGCGTAATTTCTTCCACATGGCTCTTAAAATTTTTAACTAAAAGAGAATTAGGAAGGTTTTAAAGTCACCGAAAATAGTTTAAGTCCAAAAAAATTCACACTTTCAACTTTGGAATATGAGACGAAATGTAAGTAATTATAAAAAATGATTTGTTTTTATAAAAATTTGTTTATAAAAACAAAACTAAAATTGGAATATTCGGAGCTAGATGTGTTCGACTCAACAACTTATCCAAAAATGAAATCCATAGAGCCCCAACGCCGTATGTAGCCAAATCATGGCCTACTACAGAGAACCTGGCCAAAGTCAATGCCAATATGATAAATGTATTTTGAATTTTTCGTTTCAACATTTAAGTTGGGTGTGTTGCTTGTTTTTTCTTTTATCGAGACGAAAGGAAATGAAATGACCGGAAGTTAAATCAAGCCAACTTCAAATTGATAAAGGAACAGAGAAAATAACATACACAAATAGAAGAAGAACCAACAAAATTTGCCAAAAATATTCCATCAAATTGGACAGGAGGACCACAGAAAGTCAAGTCCTGGTCCAGTTCATGTCCATGCCGGTCACGTAACAAACTAAACTAAATACAAATATTTTGCTCTAGAGGGAAGGTGTTGACCCTTTGCGAATAATTCAAATAAAATTTACACCTAAGACCAAAAAGAGAAGAAAAAAAAATAACAACCTAAGACCTAGACCGAACCAAAGCGAACCGAACGGAAATCCTTTTTCAATTTTAAAAAGAGACAGCAAATGCATGTGGCAATAAGTATGAGCCAGAGGGGGAGAAGGACAAGTGGCTGGAAGAAATTTATATAAATTGAGTTGCTGGCCACTGAAGTTGATTATGGTCTCAACGCTTCAACGAATCTGAGCCAACAAATTTTCTCAATTCGTTTAAAAAATATATATGTATGTATAGGGGAAAAAAAATCAACAAAATCAACACCAAAAGGCCAGCCAGTCAAGGATATGGGAATATATGTATGTATGTATTCATGTGGGCATGTGTGTCGGACTAAGCCCTACGGCTCACATATCAGCCAGCATTAAAACAAAGTGGGCATCAATGTATAGAACCCGAATTTGAGACCTCCACCACCTCCACCCAAACAACCCCACTCTGATCTGTCGAGTAGGGAAGTGGGGTGGGGGACGAGAGAAGGAGAGGAGGTAGTCGGCGTTGTGTTACTCAATTTGGTGAAAACAACAAAAAAAACTTAGAAGGAGGGCCACAAGAAAAGCAAATAAAAGAATTGTCTACGAACTTTGGGCAGAATCTTTAATACTCTACAAAATAAAAAAAAACAAAAATCTTATCTCCATCATAGTAACATTGTTTTTTTTGCTTCAAATTTTTAAATAGTTAACAAAAAAATGTTGAAAAATTACAAAGAAAAATCCACAAAAAGTCAACAAAAATGCATGCAAAGCGATGTCCTTTCATAGTCTAAGAGAATATTTTTGTTTTATATTTTGGTCGATTGCAATTAAGCTTGTATTAAGTACGAAATTGTGTATCCTTTATCCTGGCAAAGAGTATCAAAAACAATAGGAAAAAAGCCCGAGAAAAAAAAAAAAAGGGTAGTGTCTTCTTTCATTTTGCCACCGACTCGACGGGCTACTTTGCGGATCACAATAATGGCCAATGGACTGAGGGATAGCAGCGGATTGGGGGCATTCACTTATCTAACGGGTCCGAAATTATTTACGCCTAAAGCAGCAAAGCCGATTTGTGGACTCCACCCCCAAACCAAATCTCAATCGCAATCCCAATCCTTCCCCTCCCATCCACATACACATGCAAATGCTGGCCAGCTGTTGGTCTCCGAGGTTTATCTCTTGGAACGGAAGTCGGAAAAACGAATTCGTGTGAAAAATTGACATTGTCCTGGTCCAGTGTCAACTTCCAACGAAAAAAATAGGACAAGTGCGAGAGCATCCTGTGTGTGTGTGTGTGTGTGTGTGTTTATTTGTATCGCTTGTCGCACTTATTAATTGCATTTCGATAATAATTTCATGCTCATTACCAGGGCAAGTCCTGGATATGCTCGTCTGTGTAATGTGCCCTCGGTCCTTCGTATTAGTTACACCAGCCGTGTGTAGCCCTTCTCCTCCTCCTGCTGCCCCTGCTGCTCCTGCTGCTCTGCTTGTTGTCGTTAAACAGTCGCTAATTGGAGACGCCGACGCCGCCTCTGCCGTTGACACACATGTGTAACACAAAACCGCATTTAAGACATGGGCCTCGGACCAACCACCAAAAAACAAAAAACAAAAAAAAAATATCATACGTAATAAAAATAAAAGTCAACTCCTCACTTACTACCCATGCGTTCAGTTCCGGCGAAGCACTAAAACTGTGCTCAGTTGCCAAAGAGGGAAAAAGAATGTTTTACACTTGAACTTGACCTGTCGGCTTGGGGGTGAGAGCTATGGGTATTGCGGGTGTAAGGTTAGAGCAATTGAAAATGGTATGACTTCGATCCGGGGAGGGGTTAAGCATTTGCCTGGACCCAGGACCCAGGACCTTTCAATGTAGCAAAACGCATTGGTTATCGATTTCATGCCTATAATTTGGCATGAGATGATTGCAAAAATTTGCTGCACCGCCCCTCCCCATCTTAAACGTTCAGATTACGTTACTATACATTTTACACGTTACCACGAAATAGAGAGACCCAGCTGAGAAGCCATTTTAATATATATATATCTTGGCAATTTTCTTTAATTTTGATTGAGAATTTCATTCAAAGGTCTTTAAGAAATTTGGTCTTTAAGCGAAATATGTTCGAACAGCTGCTGCCAATGGCCGAAAATCAAGTTGATGGCCATAATGTTGTAGAATGTTTCCCTATTTGGGTAGATATTTCGTTATTTCTTGTTGTTGTTGTTGTTGTTGTTGTTATTTTCATATTTCTCTTCTGCTCTTTTTTAATAAATTTCAATGCAGAGAGCAAGGGGGAGTCCTGGACACACACAGGACAGTGGAAGTCTGTTGGAGTCTGGTGTGTGAGGACATTTCGCTGCTGTTAGCGTCTGACGTCCCTTTTAGCCAGTTTTCATCAGTCAGTGTGTGTTTTTTTTTTGTTTTTTGTTTTTTGTTGCTTTGTTGTTGTTTTTGTTCTGTGTTTGCTGTTGCCTGACTGAAACTTTTGCATGGCTCATTTGAGTACAAGTTCCTCTTCATTTATTTATTTTATTGCGGCCTCATTCGCGTTATGAACTCAATGGTCTGTGGACATTATTTTAATAATTGCACAACAACAGCAGAAGCAAAAGCAACAAGAGCTGGAGGAGATGAGGCCATCCTCTCATTCGTCCTTTGGTATGTATGTACAGATATATATGTCCAGCCACCCCCAATTTGGTAGCCTTTTTGATATGCTGCTGTTTGCTCTTTATTACTCGCATTCCATTGATTTTCATGGATGGTTCTTGTTGTTGTTTGCATTTTGTTAATAAAGTTCATATTGTTGCTGTTGCTGTTATTGTTGTTATTGGTCAACCGGAAGACATGCCAAACCGTCTACCATTTAAGGCATCTACCTAAATGAGACGGACTACTATTCTGAATCTGTAGGCTAAGCTAAGCTTACACATATTTTGTGGCCTAATTTATAGTGAGTGGATCAATTGGGTGAAAAAACACAAAACACAAAACACTGTAAAATAAAACTCATACAAAAACCCAAAAACTAGGATCAATGATCGATCCTATGCACACACACACACACAGGCACTTCGAGATAGAGAGCGAGAGGATCTCTCAGTTGTTGGGTTTTGTTTGTGCCATTGTTAAGGGGTGTGGCCTGAACAAGGGATTAAGACAAGTGGCCAGGCGTGGCGTTACACAATGGAAAAACAAAAGATCACCGATCATCCACCTGCGATAAAGGATTAACCAGCATTCAATGGGCAAGCGAAACGGAATGCAGCCGACAGTTAGTCTAGCGAGCATCCTTTCCGCATGCATTTTTGAGATTTCGAAATCTTTCCACATATCCTCTACATGAAAGGAACCTAAATGCGGCTTAGCCGAAATGCTAATGTGAAAGCCCATCGCTCTCTATTATATGCCATTATATGAGCTCGATAAGAGCCCACACACATGTATCCTGTGTGGGTTAAGGCTCTTTACTTAAGGCTTTTACCATTTTAGCCCATTCAGCCCATTGTTGGCCACAAATTGTTGAACAAAGCAAAGAATGGCAAAGACCATAGCGCCGGCGCTGCCATTTGATCGATCGGCAACAACATGATGCCCATCTATAAGTATATACTTATGCATATTGTCTATTAGTTGAAATCCTTCCACAAAGGCGGTCTCTAGCACCCACGCCCATATTCAGACTCCAAGTCATTCCAAGAGAACATTGCCACTGACTTTGAGTCAGAAGAAGAACTTGTAAATCTTCCTTGGAGAATGTCCTAGTCTTAACTTGGCGAAACTTTTGGCTCTGTCTATTACCACATTTCCTCACAACTTTTTTAAACTAATAAATTCCTACGGAGACAGATAGATCCCACATATCATTCCATTTAAGTGCAACTGGCTGAGTGAATTGATTTCGAATTCTGTTCGCTGAAAAGAAAAAAAAACCGAGCCGTTTCAATGCAAATTTCTTGCATTTTTCAGACAAACTACTCCTGTGGGATTAGATACACTACTCTCTACTACTATTCTACTCCACTTTAAGGTTTTTTTGTTTGGTTTTTTGACCGGGAAAAAGGTTTGTTCGTTTGCATAGTTTTTGTAGCTCTTGTTGTATTTGTGTTAGGTTTGAATCTCGCCAGAGACCGATGAGCTCTATGTTTTTAATCAGTGCAGCTTCCGTTTTTTCCTCTTGGCTGACTGTTTCTCTCTATTTTTTGTTCACTTTCATCAATCCAACCATTTGGGTTCGTCTGCCGTTTTGTCACCAAACTAAGCAGTCAGTCAGTCAGTCAGTCAACATGGTTGAAGCGTGTCTGTGTGTGATATTTGTCAACAAGCGGAACTATAAATATGCAAGCAATGCTCGGAAAATGGGAAAATTTGCCATCATCTGGGCATCCAAGCTTTACTGTGCTGTGCTGGTTGTAGCAGTGTTTTTAGCAGACAGTGTATAGAGAGTAGGCTTTGATATTTCACTCAAACCAATTGCCAAACTGACGTGGTTCCTAGTCTCTCACATATTTCATTTCCATTTTTACTTTTTACGTTCTGGTACATCCATTTTTTACACTCTCGACAAAAGTGCAAAAAATATATTCAAAAAGGATAGATAGATCCCTCGTACACACAACAACACAGAAAGACAAGCCAAAAGGATATCGTAAACAGAAAGGCATCCAAACGGAACTGCTCTCTCTATATAAATATATGTATATCGCGTATACTATCCGTTCGTCGAGTGTTGTACGTGTGTGTTAATATCTGAAATCGAGCAAAACTTGCATTATCCTTTTCTCTACTTTCTTCGGTTTTTGTTTTTGAGTGGCAAAATTTAAAGCAATCGGCCCATTGAGCAAAAGATATTGCAGAACCAGACCAGACCAGACCAGACCAGACCAGACCAGACCAGACCAGGATCAATCACGGTGTCCGTGCTGTGACCGGCTGAACGTGTGGCACACAAAATGTTGCATCAAGCTAAGTTCAACACCCTGGGAAGGGTCCTTCGCTTGACGCTGCGTTCTCTGCCTAAAGGTGAGTCCAACCATTTTGTCAGTCGTCTGTATTCGAGGACTTCAACTGACATCAATAAGAAACTTACACTACATTGATAGGATAATCCATAAGATATTAGATATTAGATGGTTGTGTTTCCCTTTGATTAAATTGAATTTCTCTTCTCTTTCACTTCACTCACTAGGCTCAGAGTGCGTCCAGTCGTGTGCTGGATCGCGTTCGTTTGGTGACGTTGCCAAGAAGCCGCTGAAGATGCCCCAAACGATGGTTATGGCTATGCCAATGTCAATGCCGCAATCGAGCAGTTTGGCCAATACATTGCCAATGACCTCCTCTTTGGTGGTCAAGTGCAAGCACTCGATTTCGATGTTACCCGATTATACGAATCAGCAAAAACAAAAACAAAAACCATTTGCCATCCATGGAAGAAACAATGGAGTGAACCAGCAACATTTTCATCAAAATCATAATCAACCCGATAATCGTGCTGGCATGTCAACGAAAGCGGACCAACTGGAGGAGAAGTCTCAGCAACCAGAAGTATCGCAGCCAGTACCTAACCGTGGACCGATACCACGTCCTATGCACAATCCATTGAGTCGCCGTCATACAGTGGATCGTGCACGTCTCCAGTATATCAATGATATGTTCAAGGAACTGGCCAATGAGGTTGAAACCCGTAAACCCAGGACCAAGAAATTCGTCTCCCGACAATCATTGCATTCGGGACGCATTGATAAAATTGACTAATGACAAGCAGATAGTCACACTCCCCTATATTATTATCTATGTTATGTATAAACAAAGTGTTATTTAGTTTCTGTCAACCAAATCTCAAAGGCGGATGGAACCTTCATTATTTACCGTTCTACTATTTATTTTTCCCTTTTTTGGACTTGGATGGATGAATATAGTTTGAAAGAAGATCTTTTACGAACAATTCGACTTAAATTATATATAAATAAATTGTGCCGCACCAAAATCTCACTTCTCACTTATTTCCCAATATAAAGCTAAAGCTCTATCGTGCCCCTATGGGTGGGTTGAGCGGGTGTTCCGTTGGTTGCTCGGTCGGTCGGTCGGTTGGTGTATCAGAGTCGCCAGGGCAACAAAGACCAACAAGAAAAAAAATCATAACGACAACCGGCAACACATAAGCCGCCATGTAACGGATGTGCGATGTGCAGCAACTGTAACAGGCAGCCAGCACACACACACACACACACACAAACACACCTCTCTACACACGGGGGCACACTCACTGCATGCAACATGTAACAAGGAAGACGAAGAAAAAAATAAAGCGAGGCGGCATTTCGCTGAGAATCACAAAATGGGTTGCCCATGAAATGCGGGAGATTGGGGAGGAGGAAGAGTAGCCCATCGAGGTGGTCCCTGTTGGAGAGTTGTTACTGTTCCTGTTGTTGCAACTCGAACTCAAAGCTGCCCAAGGGCCACTCGATAGCAAATGAGACTGCAAAAAACAACAACAAAAAACAACGAAAACATACCAAAAACGAGCTGGTGTGGCCAAGCTTCAGTTGAAAGAGAAGAGAGAGAAAAATAGCATACAAAATGGTCAAGAGGAGTTGAAAGGTTGCCACTTATACATAATGCATAAGAAATCCATCTTGGTCATTCATGAATGTAAAGGTACAGTTGTGACCAAAAGACAAAGATCCTTACACATTTACTTTATAGTGTTACAAAAGTCAATGAAACTGCACGCAATCTAAATGACTTTAAAAACATTTATTTAAAAAACATTTCAAATAGTTAAGATACACACATATGTTATAATGCAAATTGCGGGGGCGGACCTACACACCAAATTAGTCGAATTCGACAGAACACAAGTTTTTGGATTCTCCAGGAGCAGGACAATAGATCTGCATTCAAGGATTTGCAATATCCTTTAATAAATATTGCTCGAATTTTTGTAAGGGGGTTGCTCAGAAAAATGGCGAAAAATCACAAAAAACGCATAAATGTCCTTACAACGTAGTCATTTGAAGGACGAGCAGGATGTTCTTTAGTCAGATTGTAGGCCTTAATGATCCGCTTCGACTGACACTAACAGATCCTTGAAAGTCCTTCAGGAAACTGAGATAAAAGGACTTTTCTGTTTGAACAAAAATGCCAAATATCTCGCGAGTCCTGTGAAGGATCAGGACGAAAGTGGTGTGATAAAACTCCAACCATCAAGGTCTATCTCCGGTGCAAAGGACATCTCCGTAGTCCTGTCGAGAGCTGAGATATTAAGGATTTTATGGTTTTGGTCCAGTTTTTTGGCTTCTTGGTTCAATTTGGGACTTGGAAAAAATTACAAGTCCAGTTGTTGTTGTTGTAATTTTTGTTGTTGTTGTTGTTGTTGTAATTTTTGTTGTTGTTGTTGTTGTTGTAATTTTTGTTGTTGTTGTTGTTGTAATTTTTGTTGTTGTTGTTGTTGTTGTAATTTTTGTTGTTGTTGTTGTTGTTGTTGTTGTTGTTGTTGTAATTGTTGTTGTTGTTGTTGTTGTTGTTGTTGTTGTTGTTGTTGTTGTTGTTGCTGTTGTTGCTGTTGTTGATGTTGTTGTTGTTGTTGTTGTTGTTGTTGTTGTTGTTGTTGTTGTTGTTGTTGTTGTTGTTGTTGTTGTTGTTGTTGTTGTTGTTGTTGTTGTTGTTGTAATTGTTGTTGTTGTTGTTGTAATTTTTGTTGTTGTTGTTGCTGTAATTGTTGTTGTTGTTGTTGTTGTAATTGTTATTGTAATTTTTGTTGTTGTTGTTGTATTTATTGTTGTTGTTCTTGTTGTTGTTGTTGTTAAAACAAATACAACAACAACAACAACCACAACAATTACAACAACAACAACAACAACAAAAATTACAACAACAACAACAACAACAAACATAATTACAACAACAACAACAACAACAACAAAAATTACAACAACAACAAAAATTACAACAACAACAACAACAACAATTACAACAACAACAACAAAAATTACAACAACAACAACAACAACAAAAATTACAACAACAACAAAAATTACAACAACAACAACAATTACAACAACAACAACAACAATTACAACAACAACAACAAAAATTACAACAACAACAACAACAACAAACATAATTACAACAACAACAACAACAACAACAAAAATTACAACAACAACAACAACAACAACAAAAATTACAACAACAACAAAAATTACAACAACAACAACAATTACAACAACAACAACAAAAATTACAACAACAACAACAACAAAAATTACAACAACAACAAAAATTACAACAACAACAACAATTACAACAACAACAACAACAATTACAACAACAACAACTGGACTTGTAATTTTTTTCCAAGTCCCAAATTGAACCAAGTAGCCAAAAAACTGGACAAAAACCATAAAATCCTTAATATCTCAGCTCTCGACAGGACTACGGAGATGTCCTTTGCACTGGAGATAGACCTTGATGGTTGGAGTCTTATGACACCACTTTTGTCCTGATCCTTCACAGGACTCGCGAGATATTTGCCATTTTTTGTCAAACAGAAAAGTCCTTTTATCTCAGTTTCCTAAAGGACTTTTCAGGATCTGTTAGTGTCAGTCGAAGCGGATCATTAAGGCCTACAATCTGACAAAAGGACATCCTGCTCGTCCTTCAAATGACTGAGTTATAAGGACGTTTATGCGTTTTTTGTGATTTTTCGCCATTTTTCTGAGCAACACCCTTACAAAAATTCATTAATATTTATTAAAGGATATTGCAAATTCTTGAATGCAGATGGGTAGTCCTGCTCCTGGTCAATCCAAAAACTTGTGTCCTGTCGAAATCGACTAATGTCCTGCGGAGATATCGCATCGAGAAAATGATCCTTTTTTCGTTTTTTAGCTCTAGAGTCCACAAATCCTGCCGCAGGACAAAAAGACATGGTATCCGAAGATGTCCTTGACGATCTCTACAGATTGGCATCAAAAAATGTTGGGGTCATCTAAGGATGCTGGACATGCAATACTCCAAAAACGTCCTTTTTCTCAGCTACTCCGAGGACGTTCCAGGACCCGATGATGTCAATCGATAGGCATGGACAAGGACTTTAAGCGGGCCAAAGGATATCCCAATCGTTCTCAAAATGACAGAGTTATGAGTTTTTTTTCTGTTTTTATACCATACACCCATAGGGTGAAATGGTATATTAAAGTCGCCAAAATGTATGTAACAGGCAGAAGGAAGCATCTCCGACCCCACAAAGTATATATATTCTTGATCAGGATCACCAACCGAGTCGATCTAGCCATGTCCGTCTGTCCGTCCGTCCGTCCGTCCGTCTGTCCGTCCGTCCGTCCGTCCGTCCGTCCGTCCGTCCGTCTGTCCGTATGAACACCTAGATCTCGGAGACTGTAAGAGCTAGAGCCACCAAATTTGGTATGTAGACTCGTGTAGTATGTAGAGTGATCAAGTTTATTTCAAATTTTTGCCACGCCCCTTTCCGCCCCCGCAATTTAAAAAAAGCGTTTATCTCAAAAACTATTCCAGCTAGAGACACCATATTTGGTATGTATATTCGCTTAGTAAGTGCGCACATTTTGTATATATAAAAATTTTGCCACGCCCTTTTCCGCCCCCGTAATTTGAAAAACTTGATTATCTCCCGTATTTTTTTACCTTATGCAATCAAATTTGGCACACTTAAATATAATTTGAATATCTAGCAAAATACCAAATTTGATCAAAATCGGACAATAAACAGTCGAGTTATGCATATAAACGTTTTTCCATAAGGCCGGAGTTGGCCGTTGGCTGGTGGGGGCGCTAGGGTGCTCGTATGATTGAGTGAGCGAGATAAGTACTAAGATATGCTTGTAAGAAGCATGTGAAAATGCATTTGTTTAACAAAGTTGAAATATTTGCCTTACTGGTGTATGGTATACCTAAGTCGGCGAGACGACTTACTTACTTCATTTTTTGGACTTGTAATTTTTTTCCAAGTCCCAAATTGAAACAGAAAAGTCCTTTTATCTCAGTTTCCTAAAGGACATTCCAGGATCTGTTGGTGTCAGTCGAAGCGGATCATTAAAGCCTACAATCTGACAAAAGGACATCCTGTTCGTCCGTATGAACGCGTAGATCTCGGAGAGTGTAAGAGATAGAGCCACGAAATTTGATATGTCGGCTCGTTTATTTCAAATTTTTGCAACTCCCCTTTCCAAAAGGCCGGAGTTGGCGTTGGCCGTTGGCTGTTGGCTAAGTCGACGAGACGACTTACTTACTTCATTTGTTTTTAAGCTGCTCGAAAAAAGCTCCACCACTTCTGGGATGTAAACTGAAATTCAGACAAATAACTCGTACTATTTACCAGTGTTGGCAACTGCTTTGTGAACATTTCTTATCCCTCTTGAAGACACTGCCGCATTGGAGTATTCTAGTCACTTGTACAATGGATGCAAATAAGTTTTTTCACTTACTTTTTGTCTTACCTGTTTCATATCCACCGATTCCCCCATACCCATTTCTATTCACATCTCGTGTGGCCTAGTGTATGCCCCGACCGTTTCATTGTTTTGTCGAGCATCGTTTTCGCATCCATTGAATCGAACGCTTGGTTTAAGCGTTTCACTTTCAACTCCGTTTGATGTGCACACAAGTAGCTGACGTTTTTTGGGCATACAAATCACACTAAACCGAAATGCGTCAAGGCGGCAGCAGTAGCTTAACTATGCACACACACACACACACACAGCACATAGAGAGAAAGAGATACTAGATGGCTTTCCTTTGAGTGCTCGATATCGCACAAGCACCCATAGAAGAAACAAACAAAAAATAAAACGGAAACGAAAGCATGAGGGGGGGAAGGAGAAAAATGCCCGCAAAAAACGAACGCAGAGGAGAAATTGCAAGCGCCGGAGCTAAATCTGGGAACCGAAGCAGTAGTATGAGTAAAAGGCGAAGACCTAAACAAAAAGCTGACTACACAAACCAAGTCAGAACGGATGCCAGCATCGACAAGGATTGACTTTGCATCCACATCCACTCCACCCAACCCCCACCACATGTTCCCTACTCTTATTCGTGTCCGTGTATCCCTGTGCCCGGCCCAATCCCTCCTGATACACATATATCCTGTTTGTGCAGAGATTTAGCTTTGAGCTATGGATATCGTTAGAGATTGCCGTCTGTCGAGCTGCGACGAGCTCATCGATTCGGTTTATGAGGCGTATGAGCGGGAAGAGAACCGTGCCAGTTTACATGCTCCTGCACATCGCTATTTGCTTCCCATTTTTTTGTTTCACTCTACTTTTTTTTTTTTCCTCTTTTCTTTTCTTTTTTTCTGCTTTTTTAATTACATCCTCCATTGGAAAGGATGCAACGTCAACCTAACCAAAGCTAGCCAAACCAAAAACTTGTGCAAATGCCATGGTTTGCCTTTGGCCTACCATCACATAACACACGGGGGAATGTTCCCATCGTCATCGTCGGCGCGTCCTCAGTGTCGTTAGTTTATTGCAAAATTCGAATAAAGACTCGACCAGTGGGCGTGGCAGCAAAGGTGAATTGGAGAAAACTGTAACATCAACCAAAACAAAACAAGGAAAAAGACAACAAACCAAAAGGAAGAAAAATCGCAGAAAATCGGAAAATTGGCCACCCACTCACGGGAGTATGAAATGCAAATACAAAGTCCTTGCAAACTGGTTAAACCACATCGAAAGAAATAAAGCTGGAAAAACTAATACACAAATAAACAATTAACTATAAGTCTAACTAATTCTAGATCGATCAATAGGCAGGTGAATGGGGAGGATTAATAGGAAGCATTAATATTTTAAATATACATAATGGAGTTTTGTTTTTTATACTTTGGAATTTATAATATGTTTCAGCATTTGTTTGAAAATTATTTTGAAAAAATCACAGAATAAATGTTTAGTTATAGTTTAAATAGGTAAATGAAAAAAATGCAATAAACAGAAAAAGACTCTGAAATGATTTCTTAGCTTAGACAATGCTTTTGGAGTCGATCGAAAATTATTTATTCGTGCATTTGTTTGGTTAAAATGAATCCATTTGATATTTCTTCGAGTGTGACCAACTGAAGGAAAGGGAGTGTGTCAGGTAAGTTCCATCGCGTGTGGCACTCAGTTCAATTGTGCAAGGGATTGCGATGCGCCGCCATCAACAACACCATCATCATCATTACCATCAGCATCATCATCATCATGGTCGTCGTCATCTGGTCCCAGGTTCAGGATTCTTTTTTTTTTTTTTCTCTTTTTGCCACGACGTTGTCGTTAACGTTTCGGGGTACTTTGGGGATTTTGTGCAGATTTACATGCAAACAATCAAGATATGCTCGAGCTTTCAAGTGGCGCTGCTCGGGGACCCAGACCCGGACCCGGACCCGGACACGGTAGCTGGAGTCGTGTGCCAATACGTCATGTAGTGTATGCCTCAACAGAAAACGAGAACGACAAAAAAATAAAAAACAACAAGAGTTTGAAAAAAGAGAGATAGAGAGTGAGATTGGAAGCAGTAACTCCGACCCACCTTTTCCTTTCTTTTTGCTTCTTTTGGACCGATTGGGGATTGGTAAATGCCCCCAATGCACGTTTCGTTTGCTTTTCACATCTTTTCACCTTTGATTTGCCATCCTTGTTGTTGTTGTTGTTGTTGCTGTTGTTATGTTGTTGCTCTCAATTGTTTCGCTCTTGTTATTTTTTTTTCCTTTGCCATGTTTGTTAAATAAACAACTCTTCACATGTTTAACATACAATACTCAACCAGTTCCATCACCTTACCCCACCCTTAGTTCTTCTTCGTTTTTTCTTTTTCTTTATGCTGATATTATTGGTTTTTAATTCAATTGCTACTTAGATATGCTAAATGCTTGTAAATACCACACCAATGTGTGTGTGTGTGTGTGTTTGTGTGTGTCCTTGTTTGCCTTTATTTCTTTGGGGGATTACTTTGGAAATTTTCTCGCTTTCGTGTGATAAATGATAAATACGAGTTAATTATTTAATGCCTGTCGCCCAGTGGCTAACTTCTGACATCTGAGGGGGTTGGGGTTGGGTGGGGAGAATGGTATAAAATGCAAATTGCCATTGTCACTGGGATAAACAAGGACAACATGTGACATAGCAGCAGGACAAAAGGATTCCAACTTACCCCCAAATAAAACGCCATTCTAACACCACAAGGCAGCTGGCAATACGATGATAGGATGATAGGAACAAAATGGGGACGACAAGGACGATGGGGAGGTTAAATATGGCCGTCAGGATTCACCATACATTTTGGGCCAAACTTCGGTTTGTCTTTTTCGCTTTCCGTTTTTTTTTTGTTTTTGTGTTGGTCTTCGTGTTAGTTTCTCAAGGGAGTTTTGACCAAAAGAAAAAAAGAAACCTGGCATATTAAAGCGCATGTCCTGTAGAACTTCGCACACACACTCATGTACTCATCCTTGCAAGTATGTAAAGAAAAGTGGTCGTTTTGATCTGATTTTGACTATACTATATTCATATTTCTTATCCAATTTCGTGATATCTAATAGGACAAAGCAATAAAGGTAACAAAATAATCGATTAGAACTTCTCAAGTTTTTTGACTATCAATTAGAGGTATGATCATGTTAAGTTATCTATGCTTCATTTCTGATGACTTTTTTGTTTAATTTTGGAAAACTCGTAGGATATTTAATGAAATGCATACTCGCTTTTTGTGTTAATTAACAGATAATTGGGTTGAGTTCTCGAAAGGAGAGTGAAAGCTGTAAAATTTCTAAGAATTTCAAATTAGTTCTCTTTCTTTACCAAACCCAAAAGAAAAAACACAGAAAAAGGTGGAAAAAACGAACCAAACAATTGCTTGCTGCATGGCAAAATTATTGCTGAGATTTGGTTCTCTTCTGCTTTCTAACGAGTTTTATGTTGTGCGCATTAACATTAATTTAAGAGATTAGAAAAAGCAAAAGAAAAAAAAAAACATACAAACAAAATACAAGAAGAGAACAGCAACAACAACAAAAAAGGAGTGTACACAACAAGAGAAAAAAATTGTGGTATAAAAACCACAGGGAAAAATGCTTCCAAGAATTTTAATTGAGTTGTTCTCCTCCATTGAAGGGGACGGGGTAGGGGAAGCTGACAGAGATAGGGAGTGTAGAGAGAGAGAGAGAGATGTCCTGAAGTGCCGTGTGCGTGATTTAAAGCAAATCCCAAAAATTTTGTGATAATCGACTTTGACTTTTGTCATTGCCGCCGCCGCCGCCGACGACAACACTGACAACTGATGGCAAAGATGTCGTAGGGCATTGCGCATTTCAGTTTATATATGTATGTATGTATCTACATTTGGTTTCTATTTTATTTTTTTTTTTGAAGTGACAATGTCTGGCCAGTGCCAAGACAATAGAAGTTATCCTCATTTTGGTCCTAGTCGTCGCTCTGGTTGATATCCTGTTGTGTGACGACATTTGGGTGCAAACGAGTTCGATTATTGCCGCCTGATAATGTTCTAATTGCCCTGCAGAGTGCAAAGGACCTCTCTCCCTCTCTCTCCCCCCTCTCGTTCTCTCTCCTACTGTTTGGGTTATACAAAAAGTTAGTTCAGGTTGTATGTGCCCTCTACTTACATATCTCTGTATATGTATGTATTTGATTTCTTTTTAGTTTTTGCAGTTGCAGTTGGCATCTTGCAGTTGTTGCCCTTTGTCCCCAGGGACAACATGCTGGGCTGTCGCCTGCGTTTCGATAAACCAGAGACGACGACAAAGAGAGAAAGAGAGAGAGAGAGAGAAAGGAAAAGGGATAGAAAGATGGAAGCGAGCACTTCATTAGTCTCTGTTCGGCTTGACTACTATCACTAACCGCAGTTGGTCACTTTCTTGGAATTGGGCGGCACTTTTGACATCAACAAACCAAAAACCAAAAAAATAACAAAAAATGCCGAACATTAATTTGTAAATTTCACTTTATTTTGGGAAAAACACACAAACAGAATGAGAGAAAGAAGTTAACACCAAAAGCTGGTGACATCTTGAGAGTCCTTTAGTAGAATCAGGATAAAATTTGAACTGGCGATCAAAAAAAGGGAATAGGAGCCCCAAAGAGGTGCTGAAAGTTTAATTTTCTTTAAGGTATCCTGCCGAAAGGATCCATGTTGATGATCCACCGATCATTCGATAATTGACAATATCGATTCATATGCTAGATAGAATTATCATTCTCTATTCTTCAAGAACACATAAAGTTAACCTGCAACGATTGCACGCAAAACTAGCAAAACTATTTTGAAACTCTGCAAATGTCGCATTTCGTTGGTCGTCAATGGTTTTCCATTTAAAAGAAGAGGAAAAGAAAAAAAAAAAAACAATGTACTAACAAAATACCTGCCAAACAGGCACTCGGGGAATTCATCGACCATAAGAGACATGGGGCCAGAACTAGAGAAGGGGAGGCGTGAGGGGGGGAGGCAAACAAGAGAAACAGATTTGATTTTTATCGCAAAGTATATTTGAATTTTATTGCGTACGAAATTTTTGATACAATCAGTGGGCCATTAAGGCGACTGGCGGCGGCCCTGCCAAATGACCAAACGAGAAAGAGAGAAACAGAGAAAAAGAATGAGAGAAACATAAGGCTAAACAAGAAACAGGAGCTAGAGTCGGGCATTTCTTTTGGCCACGTTGGCGTCATTTTCCACGCAATAAAATAAACATTCAAAATGAAATCAACTTAAACGCTTCACGTTGCTAGTGACCCTTAACCCGGTCCGATACACACACACACAAACACACACCAACACATACACACATTGAATTTTATGCTTATTTTTATTTCATTCGATATATTTCTTTTGCGTTTCGCAATTTTCCTAGCTTCAAATTGGTACACTAAAAAAAAGAAACAAAAGCTAAAACCTCTTGCAAATTCT
The DNA here is from genome assembly GCF_018902025.1 of Drosophila willistoni. Taxonomy (NCBI): domain Eukaryota; kingdom Metazoa; phylum Arthropoda; class Insecta; order Diptera; family Drosophilidae; genus Drosophila; species Drosophila willistoni. Next base: position 12,529,178 of record NW_025814052.1, read on the forward strand.
TGTTATATCCCATAGCTGAAAATGTTCTTTAATGTGTTGCATTTTTCTCAGTGTAGTTGTGGGCTGGTCAAAATTTCAATAGCCAGTGGCCGCAAAATCCCTAAGCACGCATGACACCCCCGTCCTCCCGTCCTCCCCTCCTCTCCTTAGCTCAGCTAATAGTTTGGGTAAACAAAGAGAGAAAAAAAAGGGTTCGACCTTTATGTGGATGCGTGTGGGACATGCCTGGTTGAGCTTTGATTTAATAAGTTGGCTTTTCTTTTCGGGTTTTTTATTTTGGGTCTTTCAATATCTATTATCTCAGTTTTAGGGGCGCTTCTTAGGGTCAAATCAAATGCGTATTTATCAGCGACTTAAATGCGATGCGATGCGACAGCAGAGAGAAAGAGAAGAGCTCTAAAGTAGATGGCAGAGGTGGAGATGGGGGCAGAGGTGGAGAGATGGCAATGGGATGGCCACACGCTTACCAAGGGAAACCTCTAAAGTGCCTTTCTGGTCAAAGTCAAACAATCGTAAAACGGCTCAAAAGAAAAACAGGAACAGGAAACGACAACAACTACGATTACTGAGGCTGATGCTGCTGCTGCTGCTGCTGTTGGGTCTACCCTCTGCTTCATCTCCGTGTGTGGTGACATCATCGCCCATTATAATTTCTGGGGACAACAATTACCCAAAAGACAACAATGCTTCTGTTTCGCTCCATTCTCTGGCTCTGGCTCTGATGCTTCGTCTTGATTGCTTCATTTTCATGGTGGCTAACGTAACTATTTAGTTTGTCGAGTGAATTATGAGACTCCACTCTCTCACAATGGGGGGATCAGAACTGAATATTTCGGTCATGATTTATACTGCGGATATATACTGGGCCGGGCACATTATTTTGTGGTGCTCCGTTTGGTGCTTATAATTCGAGGATTTTTATTTTCCAGCTGTCTGGCTAGAACCAAAGAAAAAGACGTTGCCACGTCGGGGTCACCAATAAAAGACAAATAAAAACGCAATGTTTGGAATTGTGTGTAAGTGTTGGTCTGTGTGTTTGTACTGAAAGAATTGGAACAATGTCTCTTTACTTTGAATCTATAGAAAATTTGTACATTCTGGTCTTGGATTTGTATTCTTGGTCTGGTTTCTACTTCTTGGACTTGGTAGGTGCTTGTGGCTTATCGCTTGGCATCACCTCTGGCTGTTCTTTTCGTTCTGCTGCTGCAAATTTGCCATCACCCGTGACATAGGCGTCCTGATCTTGATCGCCCTCCACAAGACGTGTATCCACTCGTCTGCCATCGCCAGTCCAATAGACGCCTTCGTGTTCCATATTAGTCTGCTCGGGAATCGATTCTGCACGTGGTCGCTCGCCATGACCATCATCAGCAGCAGCGTGGTCATCATCGTCTTCACCATCTTCGTCATTGAAGGATGACGATGAGCCCTTGGGTGGCGAACCGCCAGTCTTACCTGTTCCAGAGTTGAAGTTGTCGTTACTTTTTGCGAAACAAGTCGTCTCCAGAGGAGTTCCAACTGCCAACATGCTCTCCAGCCAACCAGGATACTGCCAACTTTTATCTGAATCCGCAAGAGACGCCCGGCCAAAATTGCTCATCATCAGCTTGATCCTTTGAGGGGGCACTGGACGATTATCCAACCAATTGAATGATTCGCCATCCATGGGCATCGTCTGTTGTTGCGGTGGTGGTGGTGGTGGTGTTGGTGGTGCCAGGGGAACCACCGTGTTACCCACTGAACGGGGGGGGCTCAAATAAAATTTTGTCAGGGACCGCGAGAGACCCCAGCTATTCTTGAATAAACTGCGCTGCATTGTCACAAAATTTAAGGATAACGAAAACGACTTTCAAAAAAATATCCAAAATATAAAAACTGACTAAAACTTTTTTGAAATAATAATTTTGTACTGAATTTTACTGAATAATTTTTGTGTTCCAATTCGAAGTGCTGATGTGAGACTAAATTCATAATCGACAATTCGTAGGGTCTAGCCCCTTGACAAATTTGGCATGTCGGAGCCTAAGCCAACTTGGATTTCGACCTGTACTTGGGGGTTGACTCTCACTCTCTCTCTCTCTCTGTCTCTTTCTATCATAAAACAATTGACTTTTGCTAATGTTGGGAAAAATTCGGCAATTTTTTTCCGGGGAAAATGCACAAAAACCCAAAAAATAACGAAAAAAGAAACATAAATTGAATGCGAAAAAAGGATTTTTTTAGGGTTAGAATTCGCTGAAATTGCAGTTTTTATGACAGGGTTAAAGGTTAGTGTAGGGTTAGGGAAAAGGGAAAATGCCAAATGGCAAAAAGAAGGGCTGCGGCTACTACCTAACCTTAATTATGTCATTTGGCGTAAGTCAAGGCTGCAAAGTCAATTGCCAAAAAAAATAAAGAGGAAAATGCAATAAAAAAATACATATAATACCTAAATATACTTTGGATTTTTTTTTTTTTTGCAGGAGGGTTAAGGATAAAGACAGGCAGCTGTCGATGGCAAGGCAAGTCACTTGATTTTATTGCAATCGGTCAATGTAATGCCTCGATATAATGATTCAGTTCGGTCGACAGGATCATTAATTTATGAAATTTAATCAACGAGAAGATTTAACCCTTGTCTAATTTGTTGTCAATTTATATTGTGATCAAAGTGATTAGAGATTCTATTAAAATTGTTAGTTGCTAATTTGTGTACAGTGCGGTCCACATTTATAAGTGGACTCTGTGTGTGCTTGAAAAGGTTTTCGAACAATTCTCACTTGAATTATTAGCTGAGTTTCTTTTTGTGAAAGAAAGTCAAAAGTAATTGTCAAATTGTTGGCCATTTGTCATTTCAGTTTTTAAGTGTTTTCTTTTTTACTATTTTACATTTTTAATATCAATGGATTTATCGATAAATTCTTGATAATATGATTGATAAATGTTATTCAGATGTATGTATGTATGTGTGTAATGGGAAATATCTAGGGGGATATCAGCAATTCGATTTTAAGTACATTTAACCCTTGCTGGGCCATGTCATCCCCGCCATCACCTCCCTCCCCCCTCCTTCCGCTCTAGGCGATAACAGCAGCAACAACAACATCACCAACAATTTGCCTGCAATATTGCGTTAACAGCCACGAGAAATAATAGCCCAACAATTTATACAATTTATGAGTTTTGTGTGCGACAGCAGCAGGCGGCAGGAGGCAGGAGGCAGTGAAGGAGTCCATAGGACGAATAAAGGTGGCAAGAAGGGGGAGTGGTGGCAGTGGTGGTGTTGGTGGTGGTGGTGGTGGCGCTGGGCAAGGGTTACTCACGCCCACACACAACCCCTCCCCCTCCCCCACCCAAAACCATGGTCTGCCCAGCATCAACAACAACAAAAAATGTTATATGTAGCATACTTAAGCGGGCGTCCAAGCAGAGGGTAGCTATAGGGAGGGGGGATTTTTGTGGGTGGTAGTAACAAAAAATAAAGAAAAAATCACAACAACAATCATAAATTCGGCATGTCTAATGACAATTTGCCTGCTCCACACACACTCTCATATGTGTGTGTGTGTGTGTGTGTGTGTGTGTGTGTGTGAGGGATGAAAGACGAGGATGGCTTTGGTTGGATATATGGAGGCCACGTAGAGAGACGCTTTTCCACCGTTTTTATCGTTTTGATTTTTCTGATTTGCCCCTTTTTTTTTTATATGTGCACATAAAATTCTTTTGTTATCCCTCGGTTAAAGCATTTTCCAACAACTTGTGCAACAACAACAACAGCAGCAACAAAGACCAAGTAGCACCGCAAACCAATTTTAAAATGACGCACGCTATTCCCCATGCCAAGCCAAGCAAAAAACCTAATTTTACAAATTTGTTTAACCAAAACGCAGACAAAAACAATACAGAAATCTGAAATATTCTAGAGAATTTGAATATTCATTATTGTTTCTACTAGAACTAATTCTTTGAATTATAGAAATAGACAAAATGAAATCATTATTTATAATTTTTAAGTCCTTTTCGAATCTTTGCAATATACAATCTAATAAATTTATGGAAACCTAAACCTTTTACTAATCTAAAAACACTTTTAAAAACTAACTTCAGTAAGATAAACTAAACATTATCTCTGAACTCTGAATGAATCACTTTGTCCCCTCTGACCATGAGACTCATTATAAGGTTCATATTATTCGTGACGACATTCTAATCAAACACATATTTCTGTGTTTTTTTCTTTTTGAAAATTGGCTACATCTTCAGTTAACTGGCGAAAGGAGAGTGTTCCCCCATGAAAATTCGCATGAAATTGTCGCAAAGAAATTTAATTTCCGGCTAGTCAAACATCGTTTATTATTTCGATTTTGAAATCGTACATTGAATTAAACATGGACAATTGAGCAAGCCGAAGAAAAAGAAAAAGAATTCAAAACGAAAAGACACCATCCAAGGGGATTTCTTCTTTTTGCTTTTTGTTCTCTCTTTCTTTTCTTTTTTCATTTATTTGGTTTCTCATTTTGTTTGCCCACATGATGGAGTGAAAAAATTATTAAACTATAATTGTTTGGTAAACGTTTTGGGCAAACGATGGCAAAATAAAAACAACTGCGAGGCCCAACACACATTTCTAGCAAGGGTTTTAGAGGTAGGGTTTGTTACTTTTATATGTATGTGTATGTGAGTGTGTGTGTGTGTGTGTGTGTCTGTGTACCTGGCGCGTGTGGCCAGGTAAAGGTTGTAAATTGTAAACGGTGTAAATTGCATTCACCGTGTCCTTGACTTTTGGAAAAGACAGTTGCATAAAAGTTTGCAATGCCTGATGCAATGTTGTGGGACTTTGTTCCAGGTAAAATGGTCAACCCGCAAAAACCTCACTAACAAACGGTCTCTTTCTCTCTCATTCCCTCCCACTTTCGCTAAGGAGAGGAGTAAGGAACCAAAACAACGGCTTTTACGATCTTTTACATGGAAAATGTTGGTGACGGAGTTAAAGTGGAAAACCAAAATAAAAGGCACAATTTACACAAATCAATAAAGCAAATCTGAATCCTGATTTGCTATATATTGATGACATTTTTCTTTTAAATCTTCATCTAAATACGTAACTAGTTGAATAATTTAGTTCTGCATGAAAATATATAGTCTAATGTTCCACTCGATCAGGCTTGGGGAAATGAAATCAAGCCACTTGCCACAATTGACTATTATCCTTTCACCATAAACATTATAATCCCCTCCTATTGGCCAAACGGACAAGTTAATTTTCGTTTTAACTCGGTTTCCTTTCTTTTTGCTCTCCCTTTTTTTACACATCTTCTTTTGAATTTTTGTCCATGTTTTTATTTCTGACAGTCACCCATGAAGGAAACCCTAATCCCAATTCAAAGCAGGCAGCCAACTAATTGACTTATTGATGGGCTCATTAAATGTGCCACAGCCGAGAGAATGTGAAATTGAGACCTGTACGAAACTATGAACAATGAGTTCCCAAATCCATGAATTTTGTTCAACTCAACTAAGTAGGGAGTTGCCCGTATTTTGATCAAGGGAAGACCAGAAGGCATTAATCAAGTCTCCATCAAATGTTTTACTTGCCATTGACGAGAATTCAACAGAACTCGAGTAAAAATGTTGTTCATAAACCAATTTCTAAACAAACAATGACTTCTCAATGAAATGAAAAGTGAACAGGTTTTTTTTTGGTTTTTCGATTTTACGTTTTCTTTTTATTTTTTGTTCGAACTGCGGACAAAGCCAGGGAAATGAAATGCTCAGGATGTGTGTACTTGTGTGTGTTTGTGTGTGTGTGTGTGTCAGGGTGAACAAGTGTTATGAATGATTTGGATGTTTATTTGTTTGTTTTGAATCGCCCCCTTCTAGGCCGTCTCATAGACATTTCCCCCGGTATATTATTTTTTTTCGAAACCACACAAAAGGCGAGAAAAAATATCGAAGGATGGAGCAATGGACCCGACCGCAGCTTCTGACATGATTTATGGACAGCAAGACAATAAAACAACAACAAAAATACGTTAACAAAACAAGAAAAATCCAAATGCATTCAATAAATATTTTATTTTTACTTTTTTTTTTTTTTGTAAATCAAAACCCTAGAATTGTCCTTTTTGTATTCAGTCTTCTGGCCACGGATTTGTGTTACGAAAATGATGAAAAATGTTTCAATAAACTAAACTCTCTCAATTCTCTCCTCTTTCATTCTGTATTCTCTCGATTCTCCACTTGTTATCATTCTCCTTTCCTATGCAGTGGGGGGTCGATACAATGAAATGAAAATGAATTGTTACAAAGGGTTCCAGTCCCCACATATTAACAGCTTAATTGACCATCGCGGTAAGCAGCTCAGAGCAGGGGAACCCATCAAACAAGAGGGCAAGAGAAGTTAGCTTTATCTATTAATCGTAGAGCCTGAACTGTCGTCCAGTAAAAAGATTCTAATTGTTGTTAAAGAAGTATTTATATCTATTTTAGCTCACAATCTGTAGAAGGCTTCTGCCTCTCTTTTCATAATGAAAAGAGTCTTAGAGGTTTCTCTATCGTTTATTGATTTTAAAATGGTGTTAACTAAAACAAAATCAGCGAATAGTTCAACCAATTGATCCCCCTCCTCGGCAAACGCTTGACCCAACTAGCCTGGCCTGACCTGGCCTGACCTGGCCTGGTCACCTCTGTGCCATCTGCCACATTGGGCAATTCAATTTTCACGCTTTAGACCTACACGTAGATAATTTTGTATCTGATTGGATCAAGGCGCTATGACAACCTGAAATGGTCGAATGGTTGTTGCACTTGTTTTGAAACGCATTCGCTATGCTCGAGGATTTTTCCAACCCACCTTCCATACCCACTCCCCTTCTACCCATCTTGCCACCCTTAATGGCATCTCTCGTCCTTGTCAGTCTTTTTGGTGTTTTACCATTTTCATTTTTGCTTTTTTCCTTTTCTTTTCTTTTTTTTTTTTTTGGTGATAACGTGAAATAATTGCGTGACAACCATGTTGCGATAATTTTCAATTAAACGGCGTTTTTTTCTTTTCTCCTTTTTTTTGTGTTTGTCCTTTTGTTGTTGTTGTTGTTGTCTGTTCGTTGTTTGTTGGTTGTTGCGGAAAGGAAGGCGATGAGGGAAGGGAAGAAAAGTCGACAAAAGAATGAATGAATGAAACCTGGCAGAGCAGCGTGAAATTTCATATTAAAATCAACTGATTTTCTGCTTTCATTTATTCATGCTCGTGTTGTTGTTGTCGTTATCGCTACACACACACACACACACACACACACATACATGCATACAGTGGATCAGAAAAAAACGAAGCAATTGTAACAATTTGCTCTTGTTTCGTGTTTCAACTCCATAGACACAACCAGTAGCCGGGCTAGCTGACTGGCACAGTGGAACAGAAAGGCCAAAAAGGTGAACAATTTTAATGGAGCTACACAAGTTTTCTATCTAGATGGAAAGTTATGAATTAAAAGTCCTTTTGTTAGCCTTGAAGTTAAATCAAACCTTTGGATGTCGGTTTTGCGTTCCTATTTTGGTTCTTTCAATTAATTTGCTTACTTTTTTCCACTGTTGATGAGCGTACCACTACGGTCTAGACCGGCTGGATGGAGGGTGGCATAGGGGGGAAGGTGGTTGGCAGTGGCATAGCGAAAAAGTGTCACACTTGTGCGTCATTAACGCCGCCGTCGGGTCACAGCTGGTGGGTGGGTTGAATATTTTTGTTGTATTGGGTTTCTTCTCCACCTTATCCATTGTTGTTGTTGTTGTTGTTGTTGCTGGGGTGCGCCATGTGGTTCTCTTACCGCTCAGCGGCTGACGAGATTCCTTTATTTTTCTGGGGGTTGCTGACGTTGCCGTTGCTGACGATGCTGCCGCTGTGGTTGCCAACGACATTGCCAACCATTTTTCTGCGGCCGAAAGACAACAACAACAACAACAACAACAACAACTAGTTGTAGCAGCAACAGCAACAACAACAAATGCGTGAAACTCAAACGCAAAACGGCAACAACATGAACAATGACAAGTGCCACTGTGCGTTGTTAATTTGATTTGCGCGCTTTGCAATTTAACAATAATATTGTCATCAGGTCGGTGTCTCTCTTTCTCTCTTTCTCTCTCTCTCTCTCTCTCTCTCTATCTCTCTCTCTCTCTTTTGCCTACTCTATATGCATCTCTTTCGGTGTTCCTCTTGCTGGTTTTCGGTGGTTGAGGATATATCAGCGGGGGCGTAGCCAATGCCCATTTAATTATCTAGTTGGGGAGTTAACACAGCAGCAACATGGCCAACATGGCCAACATTGGCAACAATGGCGTCAGCATCCATTGCCCTTTACATTACCCAGACAATGAATCCAATATGACTATTTGAATATAGATTTCGATTCAGCTGCATTATAAAAAATTCACATCATATAACGATCTTCCTATTCCTATGGTAAAGCATTTTGTCCAAATCCAAGCTCAAGGCTTTTTCTTTGTTTTTTCTTGCCAACATCTTTTGCTGGATCTTCCTTTTTTGCAATTTCTTATCATTGAAGTTTTTCTATTTTGATTTTCAAGCTGGCTTTCTCTTTCATTCACTAGATTTTTATTGCTCAAGTCTTCGCTTTTAGTCTTCTAAACTTCTTCTCGGTTTTTTCATCAGCTTTATTATTTCCACTTCTTCTTTTTCTAATTTCGTTTTTGGAAAATTTCGAGCATTTTGAAGTAGATCTATGGCTTAATGCCTTAAGCCTCAGACCACCAATCCATCCACCACAATAACCGCACACACACACACACACACACACACTCACACATGCTGGCCCAGTCGACTCGCATGGGTTATTGGGTTAATCAGCACGCAAAGCTTTTTGTCCTTGTTGTCGTCGTTGTTGTTGCTGTTGCGGGAGGACACAATTATTGGTGCAAAAGGACATGATTTTGAACTTAAGAGTCGCAACACTTCATCGTCCTTGCGTGCGAATCGCGTCATATGGATGGATGATAGAATTTTTATAATGAAACTGGAATGGAGTCAAAAACTGAGAGCGATAGAGGGCAACAAGTTTTTAACATCGCATATTGGACACGTGTCCACGTGTTTGGCTTTCTTTCCTTTCCTTTCTGTTCTTTTTTTTTTTTTTTGGCTCGATTTAAGTCAGGGCACGAGCCTCGTTTTATCCTCAATCCACCCTCACACACACACACACACACATACGTTTGCAATTGCGTTCTGTTCGCCAATTTCAATTTGAAGTAGTTTCTACGTGCCTGTTTATTGTTTGATGTGGATTTTAATTGAACTCAAGTTGATGGTTTGAACTCTCGAGGATTTTCGTATGACGCAAGGACCAAGCGCCGACAACCGCAAATATTAAAAAACCAAAACAAAAAAAAAATATAAAGCAAACTGACAGAAAACAGAAAACAATATGCATATTTGTTGTATGTACCTTCAGTGGGTGCTCATTCTCGAAATATGCGAGCATGAATACACTGCACTCATTAAAAAACACACAAAAAGCTGAGAGAAAGAAGGAAATAAGCCCTTCACATACACATACACATACACTCGAAGAAATTGAACAAGAAATCCAGAAAATGGCACTCCTTTCCTTGAGTTTGAGTAGGTAAAGTTACCTAAAGACTTTTGTACCATTGGATGTTTATTTTGTGAGATTTTAGACTGCCATTTAGCTAGATTTTTTCTATCAGTGTAGAATGGCAAAGGGCTCGAGCATGGACATGGACATGGGCATGGGCATACATATGTCATTCAAATGAGGCGCACTGTATGTATGCACAGTATTAAATAATAAAAAAGGACATTAAAGGGGTTAACTGCGGCAGCTGGGTGGTGGTTAGGATTTCGAACAAGTTCACTTGTCAGCACTATTAGTTCGTTCTCCTTTTCAGCGCTGTTAATTTGAATTTGATAAATGATTAAACCGAAATACAAAACAACAGAGAAATCAAAAGGGGCAAATCAAAATGCCAGCAAAAAGTGTCCTTGTAAGTGTCCTTCCGGCTTCCGTTTTTGACACCGAACTCTGACGGCGAAAATTATATATATAAGTATTATGGCAAACCGTCATCACGTCTGTCTTACATTGAATTGAATTATGTTCTGAGTAGTCTTTTTTGTATTTTTGTTGCCACTTTCGCTTCTTCTTTTTCTTCCTCTCTTCTTGGCCGCATATCCTGTGTGCAATTACTCTTAGCATCTTGGTCAAATTCAATTTGCGCATTCCATTTTATCTGGTCTCTTTGTGACCCAACAAAGTCAAGCGAAAGCGGATTTGCACTTATTATTTGTCTTATGATTTCGTTGACATATTCCTTTTTCATACAGATTTCCATTTGGTTTTCTTTTCCATTTTTCCTTGCTTTTGGTCTTGTGGAGTCAATGTGGGAGAGTATTAGCCCTGGCCAGGACAATGACATATGTCATGAATTTGCTTATGCAAGCAAATTTTTAAAATACAAAATATTCGAATTTGGTTTGACAGCGGCAGCTAATCTCTTGCCCATTGTTTGCCAAGAGAAAAAAGGAAAAAAAAGGAAAGAATGTCCTCGCATTTCACACACGCTCGTCAAAAAAATAGCTGTGGAAAATGGGATAAGTCTATTGACTTGAGCTGAGAAAATTTCACAATTTTACGATTTTGACTTCCATCTGATGGCGAAATTAAAACCCTTTAGCTTTTATATTGGAGAAAGATAATCTAAGATATATAATACAGATATTTCTTCTGCTCTGTGGTTTTCAGCTTGTTTGTTGATCATTCCAGACTTCTTTTATGTACATTGCAATGTAAGTAATTGATGATTAAAATCTTTAACTCCAACATGGTCCATGTGCATGGGCCATGCCGTCTGGACTTAGAGTCATGGGCAACGGCTCTGAGGTATGCAAAGAATGCCTGTGTAAGCCAATTAATGCGCCAACTTATTAGTTTTTCAGTTCAACCCCGGAGAAACAGCAGGCAGCTGTGCGATATCTAACTACCACCTATCCCAACACCAACCCCAACCCCAACCCCAACCCCAACTCTAACTCCAATTCCACTAACTCCACCACCATCGACATCCACAAACCGCCACCGCCACCGCCCCCAGACCTTTAGCCCTCTGCCCACTTACGTGCCATGCCATTCCGCGTGCTTTGAGCAAAAATTGAAAAATCTCGGTGAGAGGTGGGAGGCAGCTTCATTATTGAAATCCACACACACACACATCAAAGCCATGGAACCAGACCAGCAACCATTGTGGTGGCCACCCCGGACCAAGTACCAAGAGATGCAAAAAAAAAAGCACGAAACCAAAACAATTATAAATCCAAGTACAACGAATTTTCTATACACTAAAAATAGTTAATCTAAGCGACAGCCAAACTAAATTTAGTGAGAATCTTTCTAAATATAGAGATTAAGTGAAATTGTTCAAAATATTCATATGTTGGATCCATTGTGGTTTAGTTGGTAAGGTTGGGATATAAAGCATTCGATCCTAATGCCATTCAGTTAGGGTATCAAAAGCGAGACAGAGACGAAAGAGAATGCTGTGGGAGCAGCCGTTGGATTTCTCAGGATGAAGGATGTGCGGCCACACAAGAGGACATCGAGTGCAATTAATGTTAATGTTGAGATATTTATGATGCTTCTCCGTCTCATCGCCTCATCGCTTCTGTTCATACCCTCTCAGAGGAGGATGCAACCCCATATCGACAAAAATGTTAGTGCTTTAGCCACCCTTTTATTTATTTATTTTTTTTGTTTTTTTGTTGGTCTCTCTATCAAGGCGAATATATTTGCGTATAGGCTGAAATCGGGCTGAAATTTAAATAATACGCCAGGGCAGACAGAGGCAGAGGCAGGATCATTCACTGGCCCGCGCCACCCTCGATTTGACGTTGGCATGGCCACAAAACAACAGTTCAATTTCTGTCAAATAGTTTCGTATTAAGGACGACAACGACGAGCGGTCTAAGGATTTGTCAAATCAAAAACTTATGTTACAGCTGGATTAAAATTATACATGTCACTGGGTCTCGAAGGGCAGCTGAATTGCGCCCTGCCAACAGGACTTGTCCTTCTTGTGTCTCAATGTGTGTGTGTGCGTGTGTGTGTGTGTGTGTGTTGTGCCTGATTTAACGCATCAGCGCGCAAAATAAAACTTTCAAATGAACAGCTAAATGCGCCCTAATAGGGGTTCAGATTTCAGCAAACCTTCCTTCCGCCCTTCATCATATCCCTGTATTCTTGTATCCTTTTGTGCAACATTCTCTTTGCTTTTTTGTATTCCTCTTTTTTTTTTATTTTTTTGTATGCACACATATTGTTATATGCCTCTAGCAGAACTTACTCCTTTTTTTGTGTGTGGACCCGAGATTGATTGTGACATTAAGTAGGATTTATTTATTTATTTACTCTTTTCCTTTTTCTTTGCTTTCTATTTGTTTTTGAGTTTTTTTTTTCTAATTTTTAGCACGAGATGCAAATTATGTTGTTTGATTTGCCACGCTAAGATTTTTAACAAATAGAGAAACCAACAGAAAAAAAGAATTAAAACTAAGCTTCCTTTGTCCCTTATTCATTCGCAACACCTTCACAAATGAGCAACGCTTTATGATCTGACTTAGGCCTTACTTTTCAAACTCTTACTCTATTGGACATTGGAATTAATTTATTGTCAATTTCATAAGAAAGAGTAGTTAGCGGCAGTCAAATGCCCTTCATTCCCTTTAATTACGAAACCCAATCAAATTCCATGGATATCTTTAACTACTTAAAAAGAACCCTCAAGGCATACAAAGAACTAACATTGACCATACGAGAGCTAAGATCTCCCGAACTGAGATCTATAATGGGTCCAGGATGTGTCCACAGTTAGTCCCCTTCTCCAATCATTACACTCTGCAACACATCAGTCAAAATATTTCACATACTTATTAATAGGCCCTTATTCCAACAAGATGGATCAACTTTATTCTATTCAATTCATGTAATCTACAAATAATTATCAACTTACATAGAAAACATATAGGAATCAAATTACTAATATTAAGCTTAACTTAACCTTAACTTACGTTTAAGGCTTTAGTTGCTATAGATTAACCTCTAAGGCTTGACCGAATCATGACTAGAGAGCTAGCAAAGAAATAACTCCTTAAGCCCTAGGAAAGGGCATAAAGTAGCCTATACTACTCTGGCTCCCTTGCATCAAAGGGCCAAAAGGTCGTTAAGGCTGGCTAAAATTGTATATTAACTGCCATAAAGGTGAAAGCTATTGGCCATTTGTCTTTTTCTTTTTTGTCAATTATCTAAATATTTGCTTTCTCAAAGTTGAGAGATGTTTTTGTCTTATTCTTTAGCTTCTTCTTTATCTTCAAAGACTCTTCTGCCTTTCTCTGTGATTTACTCCATGTTATCAATTTGATTAGAAGCAACTGTGATTTCCACAAACTCGAAACTTTATTCGATTTTTTTTTTTTCAAATCTCTCTCTTTATCTCTGTTTGTCTCTGCCAGGCTATATAAAATGAAATGAAAATATGCAATATATGTATATTTGATTTTTGTATGCCATTTGTCCAAAGAGAATTGTAAAATATTCTAAATTGCAATTTCGATTTTCGTAACGTTATTGTTTTATTTTCGGGGGTTTTTTGGTGGGTTTATTTTGGTTTTATATCACGTGCTAAGTGAAAGGATTTGATACAACAACTAGAAAACAAAAACAAAAAAACAGAAAAAGAAAATAAAGCTTACAATAACAACAAAATGTAACTATGCTTTTCCTTTTTGGCCATGTTGCTGGTGACGATGATGATGTTGCTGCTGTTGCTGTTGCTGTTGCTGTTGCTTTTATTTTGTTTTGTTTTGTCGAGCGGCGCAAGTTTATTTTTATGGTTTTAAAATGATTTTTAACCCTGCGGAAAAAATGGGCACGTTTCCTGTTCCCTCCCACCTCCCCCTCCCTCCTGCCAGGAATGCCATCGATGAAGCTGCTGTCGTTGTTGCTGTTGTTGCTGTTGCTGTTGTTGCCGCCTAAACTGTGCTTAACCGGAAACGGATGCAAATTGCATGCGTCACGTGACAGACGAACCGAACCGAACGCATGTCGAGCATTAAGCTGAAAGCTCTGCAATTGCAAATTTTTCTTCTTTTTTTTGCTGGTGTGTATGTGTGTGTGTGTGTGTGTGTAATTTTTGTTGTTCTTTTTATTTACCCCATTGAGACCCACCCACACAGACACAAGGATTTTGTGTTTTTAGTATTGATTATGCAGTTTGTTTATTGTTGCTGTTCGATGTTGCTGATGTTGCAAATCCCCACTGCAATTTTTGCCACACTTCAAAGCCCCTTCCCCCACACACCCCGCACGGCTTTAAACTCAATAAATCTAAATTGCGCACAAAAATAATTGAATCACTAAACCCGTGAAAAACAGAAAAAGACAACAAACAAGTTGACAAAAAACAAAAAAAAAGCAGTGAAACAGAGAAAGAGAACAGAAACTAAAAAAATGCATAGTGCATTTGCCTGTCCTGTTATTTTATACATATGAAGGTATATATCGCATATGTATATAGAATGTGTGCATATTTATTTTACAGATTTCGGGGCAGATTTCTCTCACATCGTTTGCGACTTGATCTGCGATGTCTCTGAATGGTTTGGTTTTTGGATTGATAATTGAGAGTAGAACAATTCTCCATATAAGTTTATTTAATTGAGGTCCTGTTTAACGATGAAAGTCTAACTTTCTCTCTCACTATTTCCCCCAGTGACCATGTTAGTGTGATGAAAAGTCTATCTGTTTCTGCCTCTTTGATAATTTGCCAATTTATGAGTCGAGATTGGCTTGATTGGTAATCAATCATCCGTCCATCGATCGCTCGGCGTTTGCAGCTCCAATTAGCGCACATTTAACCACCAGTTTAGCCCTTTGCCTCATCATCTCATCAAGTTATCAGCAGAGTAAGGCTCAGAGCCCAATATTGTTGTCATCTTGTTAGGCATGCCTCAGCTCATTCCCCCCCTTCGTCGGCTGTCTATGCCGCTATTGTTGTCGGAGTTTCCCTTCGTTGTTGTTGTTGTAAATTGTCGATTTCTTTATAATGCTTAATTTTTCATTACTAAGCGAACTTAAACACCCTGAATGGATTGTGAGTTCTGGATTTCTGGGTGTTGAACAACTTGTGAACAACATGACAATGCAATTGAAAACGGATTCGGATTCGGATTTGGTATTGGTCTCGGATTCGGCAATGAGAATTCACCGGCCAAGGTTAGGGTTACGAGCCAACCCTTTCATTTGTTTCACTTCTTTTTTTCTCCCCCTCTCTCTCTCTTGTGTTCTTTTTTTTTTTGTCAAAGTTAATAATATTTCTGCACAAGCAGAAAAAAACAAAATAGAAATAAAAACCCTATATCTATTAGGGTGGAAATATCTGTGAGGATATAAATCATGCAACATATTGCATAATCATCGTGACAGGATGCAGTAGACAGGACACAGGCAGGACAAGCAACTGGCAACCGGCAACTGGCAACTTGCAACTGGTGCAGAATTGCTCGATTTGTGGGCAAGGTCAGGCCGAGAGAAACCTTTCTCAATTTTGCATCACCTACATACATATATACGAACACATTTGCATAAAGGATTTTTCTTGTGAAGCATTTCCCTTTTTCTTCCTGTTTTGGTTTATGATGCAATCGACGGGAATTGAGAGCAACAGCAGCCAAGCAAAATTGTTCAATCGCTTTCACCCGCTGTGAAAGGGAATGCTAAATGTAGGGAAAGGTCTTTCATTGGAATTTTTGAGCCATTATATAAAGTTACGCACCGATTTTTCCGAGCGGGTTTCCTTTCATAGCGCGACTTTTAATGACAAATATTCCAAGGAATTTCGCCGGGTTAAACGCTCTCATTCTTGTCTCACTCTCTCCCTCTTTCCCTCTCCCTCTCCCTCTGTCTGCCTTTCTTTCCCTTTGCTTACTCACCTCCCTTTGTCTTAGTGCCTTTCCCGAATGTGTCTCTTGTCGATATGTAAATATTGCCTTTGACCTTCGCATACTAGTTATCCTGTATATCCTTTGGCTGCTCGCAATATTATACAAATATATATTATATAGATCGCTTTCGTCCTCATCGCGGTTGTCCTTTTTATGATCGGCCTCATAAAATTCCTCTTCCTCTTCTTGTGGCCAAGCCGTAGAACCTTATTGTTGAAGGCATCGACAATGAAGACATTTGAGTTGCCTGAAGGCATATAACGTCTCATAAGGGCATGTTAACCATATAAAAACTTTTAGCCCAAACCGTCCTTTTTCGGTGGAAAATCAGTTAGATATATTTCCAAGCAATCGATTTATCAAGCAATATAAGAAATTCCCCATTATATTTTGAGCAATCTGAATAATCGATCAATTGTATAAATGAAAATTAATTCCCAACTACTTTGCCTTTACTTTGCCTTTTACCTTGATCCTTGTACGAAGATTGTTTCCCATTTTGAATTAAAAAACAGGGTGCCTCTCATCACAGGTGCTGCACCACCAGAAACATGGCCAGAGACATTTCGAAAATTCAATTTAGTTTCGCACAATATATAGACTGTGTTTGCTACCCCAATAGGTTGCCTTTTGTGTCATCTGCTTTCGGCTTTTTGTATTGTTTAATTAATTATGTAAACATAACTTTTGTCGAAACCCTTTTTGTTTTTTTTTTTTAATAGGCCAACCCGAACACATCCCCATGCCCATTTCCCCTTCTCCCTTCTCATCAAACAACACTTTTTTGCGGTGGCTTTTTTCATCATCATTGTCGTTCCAGAACCCTTTCACTTTCCCCTCCCCTCCCCCCACCCCTCGTCTTCGGCATCGTCGTTCGTCGCGCATTTATGGAAATTAATTTGCAACTGAAACCGACAAATGGAAATGGAAATGGAAAAGCATCTATTGATAAATTAAGAGATTAACGCAATTCCGCCGTAACCAAAAAAAAAAAAAAAAAAAAAACTTAGAAGGAAGAAACCGGCATAGAGAAGTGAAATAAATGGTCTCCGGGGATAGAAAGGGTTTAAGACAAAATGAAAACTCATTTACAAGCGAGCCATAAAAATTGGGCGTTGCAAATTTGTGCCTGTCTGTATGTGTGTGTGTGTGTGTGTGTGTGTGTGTGTGTGTGTGTGTGTGTGTGTGTGAGATGATATGCAAGATTGCTTAATGGGTGACAAGATATGGACATGGTTATTTGTAAGCCACATGGCGCCGTCTTAACATTGACCTACAAGGATCTATATTTTTGAAATTTCATTTATATTCAACTTTTTCCTACACTATTTGATTAGCGTAAGTTCATAATATATAATATGATTTTTAGTTAAACCACTATTTAAGTTGTTGGTACTTAAGTTTCAATGGTTTTCAATAGGTTCTCATATGATCTGCCTTTGCAAGAGTATGCAAAAATTCGTTTTGAATATACATATATCCAAATACATATCCATCGTGTGTATGTATGTATGTATCTCCTTTTTGTAAAACTCCATTTAACAGATGCTCTGGCAGCGTTTGTAACCCTTTTTCCCATCATTTTCATTCTCGAAAAAGGTAATAAACTCATAAAGAGCCAACTAAAAAACATTAAAACAAAACTAAAAATGTCATCTCAGCACGCCCAATTGTCAAAAGGACGTTGGAAGATGGAGGATTGGGTGAGTGGGCTAAAAGTGTGGGGAAGAAATAAAGGGGTAAGCATCAGTAGCGCATCGGTGGGCGTGCCACTTGGCACATTTGTCATGAGGCAGGCGACAAACCGGACAAACTGGTCCCACAGAAAAATGACTTTTTGATTCACTTGCGTGCGACAACCGAGCAAAAGTCTACTGTGCGTGTGTGTGTGTGTGTGCTGCTAAACAGGCGTAAATGCTTTCTGCCACCTCACCCCAAAACCAAGGAGAAAGGTCCTTTACGAACCTTTTGTTGTCACCAGCTGGCGGGCACTTGGAAATTAAATCGCAGCCATTTGGTGTCGCCATTTTATGGCACTTTTGCGTTGCTTTTCCACTTGGCTAAACTCCAAGCCTCAAGCCATCCGCTCCTTCTACAATGCTTCCAGGTGTGAAATTAGCGCAATTTGTTTGTGTGTGTGTGTGTGTGCGTGTGTGTATGTGTGTTGGGTCCTTTTTCATATGTGAACCTGTGGCTAGGCCAGTCTCCTGTTTTAGTCGCACTGTTGTCCTCGTTGTGTGCTCAAGTGTGGCCAAAGGACTGCGTTTACTGTGCTCATGTGGCCAGCCAAAAACGATGAAGGATCTGCCCTTGATTTAAAGTCATTTACTTACTTACTCTTATTAAATTTCAACAGTTGTTAATCTCTCATTATTCCCTTATGATATGATTAACCAGATTCCTCGTCCTACATAAGTCTTCTACATTCATATCGTATTCCAATCTAATCTAAGGCCTTTATGATTAACGATATGCTCAATATATTATTCAATCAATATCAATTTCCTCAATGTTTTTATATTTTAAGAACCAATCGGTTGTATTTCAAGTTATCAAAGTAATTTAAGAACTTTAATCCTAACTACCTAAACAAAGTTTCATACTGAGATTTGATTACAATCTAATCCAATAGAAATTTCCAAAACCTCAAAAAAATCTATCAAATTGGCATCGTCCTACTAAGTTCATGGACCCATCCAGGGCGTAACTGGGACTACATCCCTTGATATATCGATATTTCGTATAATTTTTTACTTTTTTGCTTGATTTTAGTGAAGTTGTTGATCGCAGGGAAAGTTTCATAATCGATCAAGCCAAACCAAACCAAAAAAAAACGTAAGAAAACTTGATTTAAGTCGTTCCATTTTCTATGCTTCTTAGTTTAATTACCGCTGAGACTAACAATTAGTTTTAGTAAATATTCCTGCTGCTGATAAATTGATTTTGAGGCATCATTCATTATCCTGATGTGTCACAATAGTTTTTTTTTTTTTTTGGGCGTTGGAGTTGGAGAGAAGGATCGAAAGGCGTTAATTAAATTTTCAAATATGTCTAATCCTCAACGACTGTTGCCACTTAAAATTTGTTTTTTGTTTTCAATTAACCGACGGGTTGGCAAAACTGGCAACAACCAATCAAGCCTCAACCAACCCAACATACCCCCCACCGCTCCATTGTTAAGGTAAGGGTGAAATTGTGTCTCTTTACTATGTGTATGTGTGTATGAGGGGTGGTGGGGGGGGGGGGGGGATTTATTTTCATATTCATACAAAATTAAACAGCGCGTGCGACAACATAATCAAACAAGTCAGCAGATCACAGAGAAGCGGCAACAGCAGCAGCCGAAAGTGCCTCAAATTACACGCGCTGAATGGGAAAACTATAAAAACATATGCGGGTGGTGCTGCTGGTGGTGGTGGTGGTGGCAGTGGCAGTGGTAGTGGTAGTGGTGGGTACACTCATCTTCTTCGGTTTTCCTCGAGAAAACTCTTGAAAGGTGTGGGGGTCGGGAAGTAGGCGGTGATGCGTTCACTTAAGACAAGTCACGAGCCAAAAGTCGCACTTAAGCGTTTTCTAATCTGTGAAAGGGGCTGACTGTCGTCTATCGTCTGTTGCCTGCCTATAAATATTTATACGCAGGGGTGATGGCAGCGGAGAGAAAAAGGGGGGGTAGGGAAATGAGGGATTTTGAAAACTCCTTCAAAAATATGTGACAACAGAACTGAAATTAAGCCATGCGCATTACTAGATAGGTAGCTAAAGAGGCTGGCATTTAGCTGCTCACTTACATACATATATACGTATATATACGTAGGGTAGATCCCTCTGATAATGGAAGGGGTATGTACGAGGTGAAGGGGGTCATGTGATTTACTATAGCGCCCCATTCTCCATCGATTTTTGGAGTCGAGTCAACGTCGGTGCGCGCGTGTCATAAAAGCATCTCAAGAATGTTGTTAACAAAACAAATGGTGGCAGAAACAAGAAGAGGAAAAAAAAAGTAGGGAATCAGCGGCCAGCAGAAGAAATAAATGAAGGCATCAACAACAACTAAGAGAAAGAGAACTTCTTCATCTCCATCTTCATCAGTGGCAATGGCAGTGGCACTCTCTGGCCGTGTGTTTGTTGTGTGTGGCATTAAGTGATTACCTCCCCGCCCCCCGCCTTAAAAACAAAGTTGATGTCGAAGGGGGTTAAGAGTTAGGTTCGTTGTCTATCAATTGATTAGTGGGCTTATTTTTAGGAAATTGAAAGACACAAACACACACACACACACACACACACACACTTGAAATTGAATTCACTTAATTGTCTGAAATAGAGACAGAAGAAAAGCCACCTAAGAAAAAAGGCAAATGCCTCTTTTGACAGGGCTTATGAAATTATGAGTGAATTATTTCTAATACTTAACAATAAATTACACTTTCTAAGTTAAATGCTTAAACATCTTTGAATTATTAATAATATATGTATATGATTTACCTAACAGGAGGAAGATATTACATTATCTTCAATTATGCGTGGAGTGCATATTTTTTTGTTCAATTCCAAGCCAACTTTTTAGCCAGGTTACTAAGGAAAGGAAAGTATTACCAACGAGATTTTCTTAAGACAATTGAACTACTTAATTTTAAATATATTTTATATATAAATCATAACAGATTCCTTGATATTTCTCTCTTCAAATAAATGGATTTATTTTCTTTCAACTTTTACCAAAATACACTCCTTTTCACACACACCGCAAGCCTTACCCACACTTACACACATGTGGCTGGCCAGGACATTCGGTTGATCCTTTTTTTTTTTTTTTTTGTATGTTTTGCAATGGGCAAAGTGAAAACACTTTTTGGTAATTCATTAAGTTACGGAAGTTGAACTCAGAACTGCAATTTCCCCATAGAAGCAATTATAGAAAAATTTAAATTCGTTTTAAAAACCAAAAACCGAGGTCCGAGAAGAGGTCCAGACACTGAACAGAAACAGGAGCCGGACTCGTAGTCATTTCCCCTTCACCTGTCCTCGTCCACACACACACACACACACACACACACTCACTCAGTTTGTCCTTCTCTTTTTCTCTGATGGATGACTGCAAGTGGGGCCAAGTGGGGCAGGAGGAGCCAGGGGGTAGTTCAGTGGGTGACTGTGTGTGTGTGGACAGCGGCTTGTTCATAAATTGAAATCACTTCCATATCCAAAGAGAAAAATTTCCGAAAAAAAGAATAAAACAAAAAAGAAAAAGAAAAACAAAAAAAAAAGGCAGGCACAGAAGCAACAAAAAACAAGCAAACCATTGGCAGGCAAATAAAAAATTCCGTTTTTAAAAAACTGGCGAAACGGAGACGGACCTGGTTCACATGTACGACAAGTGGGCAACACTTGACACAGTTGCCACTTTCAATTGCCAACATAACTTGAAAAAAGCCCTGGCATGGGCAACCGGCAGAAAGGGGGGGAGAACGGTCTCTGGCCGTGGAGGCTGGTCTCACATAGTTGCGCCTGCATATAAATACCGCCTGTGGCCATAAAAGTGGAGACGAGCCATCCAACCGGCGTCTAACAAGCATCCACACCCATTCTGCCTCTATCAGTTACTCTTGGTACTCGACTCACCTCACCTCGCCTTGCCTCGCCTCGCCTCACCTCATCACCCCTTGCCAATCACAATCCGCACTAAAAAATGGCTAACCGAATGTGTGTGGGCGCGGCTGTGGGCTGTGTACTAAGGGCTGAGTAACTGAGTCGGAATCAAGTGCCAGAAAGAGAAAAAAGAAAAACCAACATACACACAGAGAGTACGAGAGAGAGAGAGAGAGAGAGAGAGGGAGAGGGGAAGCTTGTAAAAGAGAAAGAGTATATGTAGCCAAAGCTATATATAGTTGGGAAAAACTGAATAATCTGCCACCAATTGGAAAACTAGTTTGTTTTCTATATAATTTTAATCAATTTATTGTATACTTAGTTGCAAAAATGTTGACCCACCTGGCAGAGTATCAAGAAGTCGTTGAATCTAAAAAGGATTTTCGATTCCTTTTTTTAGATTTTTTGCATTTTTCGTTGGTATTCTCCATTTCGTTTTTATCAGGGAACTGGGAATGTTCAGTGTGCTTGTGATGGGTGGTTCATTTTTTTTCTCTCTCTCTCTCTCCCTCCCTTCCTGCTAGCCATGGACAAGGACCGTGCTCCAATCTGTCCTGCTGCATGTCCGTGGTCCGTGTCCAGTTGTTTAGTTACTTTGGTAGTTTCGTTATATTTATTGGCCCACATCGGGTGAAAAATGTTCAACGCTTTGGCAATTTAGTTGAGTACCGTTATATGCTGGCTGGTCCGGGTCCGTCTCTCTCTCCCTATCTCTCCATCTCTCTCTCTCTGGGAAGCGAGGGCGAGCCATAAGTAAGTAGTTGGAGGAAGAAGTGGAGCAGGACTAAAGAAGGACTAGTGGGAGCCTATAAAAAAGCGAACCAACGAACGAACGAACGAATAAACGATGCGAACCAAAAAGCGAAACAATGGAAAACAGAAGCAGATTCACCTAGTCAAGGATTTTCTTTCATTTTCGTTTCTTTTTTAAGTGAAAAGGAATGGGTTTGGAGGTGAAGTCCCCCCACGACGGTTGTTTGACGATTTACGAGTTGGCATTTTGCTGCTCAACTGGACCATGAACTTTGTGTGCATGTGTGTGTGTGCATGTGTGTGTGTGTGTCAGAGGTAGTGCGGCCAAGTGGAGGCCACTGGGAACTTCAGGATTAGATGTATCTACCTTCCAGTGTCCTCGACTTTAGCTTTATTTTATATTACATAATTGGGCGTGTAACGAGTCTAATTGAGTTTTTATGTTGTTGCTTGAACCAGACACACATACACACACACACACACACACACACAGACACAGATGACGATCCTGTTGTACACTTCTATAAATATATGTTAAATGCTGTTGTTGGTGTGTGTTTTTTTTTTGCGTTTTTTTTTTTGGGTTTTTTGTTCTGCGTCTTTTGGGGTTTTCGTGTGCAACCCTTGTGCTTTACCATTTTATAGCCGCTGGTCATTGCCACGCCCCCAACTGGACTGCCTGCAATCCACCTTCACCAACCCATTTGCAATTTGACCTAAAGGCTAATGCGTCTAGCTCATTTTTGCGTTCACTCGTCGGGGTCACCAAATCAATTAACTTTACTTGGGCAACATGTGTTTAATATCCTTTTCAACTTCCTGCCGACTGGGTCGTATATAGAATTGAAAAGGGAAATCAAAGTCCAGCATATGAATACAGACACATCCACACACACTCACTCATACACACACACACTTATTTGGATTACAGATATGTAAACTCTCAATCGATATCAAATGGAAAATTAAAAGAAATGCTTGTAAGAGTAATTCTCTCTCCCTCTCTAAATATCTATCCCTTTCTCTTTCTCTGAGATCGTGTTAGATTTTGAATATTTCTAGATTAAGTGGATCCACTTTGAAGTCTGCTACAAGTTTCTAGATTTCTTTGTGCATTGTGTGGCATTGCATTTTTCGGATTTTGATGCGTGTGTGCGCCATTTAGCTTGATGGGCCACGCCCACCCGCTGCCATCAACGATGCTGATGTCCTTGGGCGTGGAATTTGCGATGCTAATGAGAGAGAAAGGGCAGGCAGTGTCGACGACCAACTGCTGGGCGAAATGTATGTCCAGGCTGTAAATTGTCAAGAGTCAAAGAAGAACGAAGGAGTGGGACCTCTTTTGCCGCATTGCGCGTGCACAGAAGCCCTCTTGCCCTCTTGCCCTCTCGCCCTCTATTGCCATCTTGCTCATGCCCATCTAGATGTGTGTGTTGTGTCTCTTTTTGAATGCACAGCATGTTGGCAACGTTCTGTCATCGCCCGCTGAGACAGCGCACGCGATCTTTTCAGCCTCTGACGTTTTTCAACGAAACGGAACGGAACGGAACGGAGCTCGCGCCTGCGGCTTTACGATATGCATTTTGCTTCATTGGAATGCCCAAAGAAAGGATCGGATATTGGGCTATTGGGCTATCGGGTATCGAGAATTGGGATCTCTACGATCGGAAAGTTTGAGGTGTCTACCTCATGCCCACTCGCTGTGCTCCGTCGCGTGTATTTGAAAAGCGTTAAATGGGAAATGCGTGCTGAGCGCACGACCAGAATGACGACAGGACACAGCACACAGCAGAGCTGAGCACAGCACGGCTCAAGGTTGTAGGCTCTAGACTGAATGCTGAAGGCTGAAGGTAGTAGCACCCAGATTCCGCTAATGGCAAACAGAGAGACCGACTCCATGCCGTGCAATTGATTTGCACCTTTTCGCTAGGACTAGTGCAAAAAATTGATCAGCAATTGTGTTGCCTTCTCCTGTTGGTTATCACTTACTATAAATGTTTCAGATTATTGCGAGATATATTCGCCAGATATCCCATCAGGTGTCCTTCGAACAGTTTGGTGGCAAATGTCACCCCCTCTCAAGTCATTATATTCTTACTCCAATGGATTTTCCTCTTAGTTAAAGGCTGCTGCATGCAACATTTGTCCCAGCCCCCCACCCCCTCCCAACCCCATGCACTCGTCCATGTTCGTGTTCTTGCCCCACGGCCCTTTCCTTCTGTTGTTGCGCTTTGTCAGCCATTCAACTTCAACCCATTCCCCTGGTTTCTTTTTGCTTTATGGTGCAAAATTTTGTTCGTTCAGTTTGGTGTTGTACACGTTTTTATCCCCATCGTTGTCTTCATTCGTTTTTTTTGTGTTCTACCTCTGTCTTGTATCGTGTACCCAGTGTTGCAAAAGTCTGTCTAACGAGCAGAGCCAACAACAAATTGTCATCGGGTGGAACACTTTTGCAGGATAACCCTTTGGTCGTTCATTCTCGCTGATGCTGATGATGCCCGGCTGAGTTTTCTTTTTTCCCCTTTTGGTGCTCATGCAACGGCTTCTGTTTCTGCAACATGCTGCAATTGTCTTTCCCGAAGGCCTCCCGCACACCTCCTTCTTGTCTGGCTGCTGCTACACACATTTTTTTTGCGGGTATCCGATATAGTTGGGTCAGCGCTTGTGGCCAGAACGGTTCTGGTTGCTCGTCATAGAGGAATGGTCCAAAAAAAAAGGAGCAAAAACCAAAACGAAATGGCAACAAGGTTGCATGGTGCATGCACGGCCAGAGCGAGAGAGAGAGAGAGACTGAAGAAGAGTATGGGCCAGGGAAGAGAGTTAACGTTATTGAGTGCAAATAGCAATTTCGCAACAATTCGGACTCTGTGTAACATAAAAAAAGGAAAAAATGGCAAAAACCAAACGAAAGGTTCTGTGTTTTGTTCGTTTTTGCTTTCAGCACTTTAGGCCGAGATTCGCCAGGATCCCCCCCTCGCGCCCTGCGTTCTCAAACTGGCCAAAGGATCCATCTATCCATCCATCCATTCTATCCAGCCTTCCTTGACATTCTTTGCGTCTATTGACTTGACTTGCTTGTTGTTGTTGTTGTTGTTGTTCTTTCTCCAATCCAATTCATTCGCCGCTTTTCACATCGCACAATGAACTGTCAAATCTTTTTTCTTCTTGTTTTGTTTTGCCTTTCGATTTGTTTCATTTTTTTTTTTACATTCCTGCAGTCGATTTTATTGGATTACGGTTTAGATTGCACTACGTACAGAGTTGCTGCCCGAGTGGTGGTGGGGGTGGTGCGCGATTGTGGTGCTAGGTGGGCGGGGTGTTGGCTGGGCGTGTTGGGTGATGGAAAGTGCAGCATGTTGTTGTTTAGAAAACATGCAAAAAACTTAACGCTTGTCCTTGTCATCCGGTTTGGCTCCCAACTCCCTCCCAGGAGACGTCTCTTCTTAATTTTTGTTTGTTTTTTTTTGTTTTTGGCGACGCATTCCAACAATATCCTTTATGTAGGAGGCGGGGGCGCATGGGGTCAGCAGCAGCGGGTGTTAACGAATTGAAATTTGTTTGTTTGTTCGTCTGTTTGTTTGTTTGTTTGCTGTTTGATGTTCGATTCCGTGCGCTTCCGTTGCAAAAATGTACGTGCAACCAAATGCAATTGGGCAAAGGCGCAAGACAACAGAATGGTGTGGGGCTAGGAGAGCGTGGGTAGAGGGGGCGGACAGCTTGTTGGTTGGGGGAATCAATGGCCTCCCTGTCAATTTCAACCCCCTTTTCAACGATACTTTAAAAAAGCACTTCAACTACTTTGACGACTCAAATTTAACCAAAAACCGTAGTCACTATCTTTTGATTGTCCCAATTCAAATCATTATAAGGGAATAGTCTAATTCAAGAACGAGAGAAAAGAAAGGGATAAAGGAATTATATGAGAATGGCAAACGAAGGTCCATTAAATGAAGGATATCACATAATTTTGCACTGACTAAATTTAAGTCTGACAACATTCAAACAGAACAACTCTCAATTCAACTCAATTCAATTCGAATTTACTCATTTTAAGGCATTTTGTACGTGAATTCATGGAGGTAAATAGATAAACTCCACTAAAATACATAAACAAACTCGAATTCGTATGAGCAACAAATTCTGAATTGCACTAAGAAAAATGATATAGAATTTATTTTATTTATTTATTTATTTATTTAGACTATGATTAGTAGGTAATTATAAATTACCTCTAATCTATGTGCTAGCTATAACTTCTATGGTCTTAAGCTAGTTGTAAAATATGTATATTATACACTTCTTTATAATTAATAATTATTTACATTTCTTTTGTTAACCTATATTTACATAAGTTTGGGTAATATTTTACAATAGGTGGTACAGGTTTATCTCTTTAAAGAATTGGGAGATAGCGACGATATTGGGGTTACTTAGGGATAGGGATTCAATAGGGTTAGGGTGTAGGAATTTTTGTTGCAATGTATACATTTGTTGTTTTTTGAATATGAATTCGTGGGTAAGTTTTGTGTGTCCGAATCGTATTCTTTGAAATTTGGTGATGTCTGTTCGTTTAACGTTGTTGTCTATTTTTATTTGTGAGTCTCTTATCGAGGTTTGGTTCTTATTAGTCGTTTGTAGTGGTCTGATGAATTCCTCCAAACTTTGCTTATGTATTTTTTAAGGATGATGTCCTTTATGTATTTTGTTGTGTCTTTGTGGTTAATGTTTTGCTCAACTATATATGGGACACTGTAAGCTATCTTTGTGGCTCTGTCCGCTGTTTCATTGCCCTGAATGCCAGTGTGACCTGGTACACATATCAAAATTATTTTGGGGTATTGGTTGGTTATTATGTCTCGTATATGGGAGATGTACGGATTTTCGTTGTTGACCTGGGTTACTGCCTGTATTGCTGACAGTGAGTCTGAACAAATTGCAAAATGCTGTTTTTCTCTTAGTGCATATTTACAGGCAGCCAGTATAGCTGCTGCCTCCGCTGTGTAATTCGAGGTGTGAGGTGGGAGCAAAGCCATTTTAACTATGTCTGACTCAGTTGTGATGCTGTATGAGACTCCTTGTATTGATTTTGATCCATCCGTGTAAATAAATGTATACCTATGATATCTCTCTTTGAGGCTAAGGACCATTTTGCGATATATTATGGGGGGTGTAGATGACTTAGTCGTATAGTGAAGAGAGAGATTAATTATAATTAACCCCCACTCCATGGGGGTTTTAATAATTTTCTACTTCTTATTGGGGTAAACAATAGATCATTGTGTTTGCAGAAGTTCAAGGTGTTATGCAGAATCGATGGTATTCTGGGTCTTTTTTTCGATTTTTTTATTTTGTTTAACACTTCCTGGAGAGGTGTGTTTGATGCGCGCATTAGAGTTTTGCACTAAGAAAAATGAAATAGAATTATATTCAATTTTCTTCATTATACGGAAAGTTTAACTGAATTTCAAATTATAAATCATAATCAAGAAAACCTTCAAATCTATATATACAGTAGTAGCCATGAATATAGATTTTCTGACAAAAGGAACATAATAACATAAAGTAGTTTGACCAGCTTCAACACTTTACTAAGTACATATGGTTCGACAGTTGATCAATAGATGGCGCTGTATATATTTCGAGGCTCTCAGTTGGTCCTTACAAAATGTTGAATAGTTTTTGTCAATAGTCTCTCTCTCTCTCTTTAAAATCAATTTTATATGCAAATGTTTTTTTTGGGTAATTAATTAGGTAAAGGTAATTAATATTGATTGTTGTTTGTTGTTTGTTGTTGTTATTTCTTATCTCTTTCGTTCATCAAATCCGATTTGTTCGTTCTTTTTGCTCTGTTCATGTTTTTTATTGGGTCCTTGCAAGTTGATTTTGGGAATGTTGTTAATAATGCTGCATGTTTAGCTCCCATGCAGTGAACTCACTAGCTCGCATGTCAAAGAGCCTTGGCTAAGCTAATTAAAATTTGGCCACAAAGCACGGCAACAGCAGCAACAACAACAAAGACACAAAAACCAAAGGGAAAAAACACCAAGCAAAGGTCCGGGTCAAAGAGCAGAGCGTATTTTAATTAAAAATTTCAACTAAGCATCAGCCATCAGCTCAGTGGAGTAAAAAAGAGAAAGGGAAAAGGAAAGGGAAGGGATCAAAAGCTAAACGCTATCGCTGATGCGGCGACCACAAAAAGCTGCAGGACATGAATGTGTATAGATGCGAGTGTGTGTGTGTGTGTGCGAGGATTTTCTTTCTTGCCAGCTAATGCTCAACATATGCGTCAGATTAGACTAATTAAATTGCCAGATATTTTCAACAAACAACAACAACAACAACGACAACAAATTTTCGTAACCAATTTTCAAGCCGGCCAACAGAGTTAATCGATAAGGAGTGAATCCTTAAAAATATCCTAAAACACCCCCACCACACACACACACACACACCACACATATCATCTACCAAACACTCCCCACTCCCTCCCCCGCCCTCCTCAATTGATTGTTTAGTTTCGATGCATTGTATGCACTTTGCTTTTGGTGTGTGTTTCGAAACGGCGGCAACCCTTTGCATTTATTTTTTTCCTTTTTGTTTTTTGCCTTCCTCGTTTAGTGTTCTATTGTTATGTTGTTGTTGTTGTTGTTATTGTTTTTTTTCATTGGAAATTTCACCGTCCTGTCCTGATGTCCTGACTGCTTTCCTTGCCGCCTGCCTGCCTGTCGGCTTCTTACAACTTGTCAGTCATTTGAACAAAACTAATTTGCATGTCATTTCTTTAGCACTCTTGAAATTTTTGCTATGCACGAAATGTGCTGATGACTCTCCTCCAACCACCCAATCACCCAACCACTCGGCCGCCCACACATTGCCCTGCAAATTTTGGGCACTCATCACTCTTGGCGAGGAAAGTTTAGTTGGTTCAAGAAACTATTTCTAAAACCTCCTCTGACCAGCTTATCCCTCGTGGATATGGACTAAAACAGAATGATACAACGAGATATATGTATGTAGCAACTTTGATAATACTTTTGATTTAAAATAGTTAATACATTGTCTAGTTTTTTTTTGTTATGATCGGTTGCGTTAGACTAAATTGAATTTTAATTCGTACATTATCCAAATACTCTTCAAGCTCGACTCGCCAAGTTTTGTTTGCCCGAATTCAACTTGAATAAATATGATTTCCAATGGAGTAAGGAGAGGAACAACACAATTGGCTCAAGGTGGGTTGCCTAATTTCACATAAAGGTACTCGAATGCAATTTGTGGATTTTCGGTTGGGGGTGAAAATGGAGCTTGAAATGGGTAAAATGATTGGGCGGAACCCAACTTGCAACTTGCAAACACATGCCAACAAATTAGAGACAATGCCCACGTCGTTTCCTCCTCCGACTCCTGGTCCTGCTCCCCTTTTTTGACTTGAGGTGTCCATTAAACGGCATCGTCATCTGGATCTAGCGGCTCTGGTGGCAAGAAGGCCGAGGCTAAGCATAAGGCCGTCAAGGATGCATAATGCCGATTCAATTTCATCTCATAGGATTTAATCTGAGCGGCAACTGTAATCAACTGTTCTTGGATAAAATCAACTAGTCCTAAAATCTCTAACACACTCCCCTCATGGACATCGCTCATAAAATTGCATTGAATTAAGTACTGGTCCATCAAGGTCATCACTGTAGCTTGTCCATTTGCTGAGGAGTCATCCATCGTTGAGGTTGTATTAGTGCCACTTGCATTTTCCATCAGGTCCGGATCAAACTCTTCTTCCATCTCGGACGACTGTTGACTCAATTCCTGCATGGCCAATTGAGGATCGAACATAAACTCAGCATCGCCACCACCATTATGAGCAATCTGATTCTCGTCCACCATCACGTCGGGGTCATCACCCATCATATAATTGAAGTCACCAATGTCATTGATATGTTCCATTTCCCGTTCCCAGCCACCATCATCGAGATCTTCGTCTTCAATTTCTTCGTCGTCCAATCCATTGACCATCATCACTGGTTCGTCGCCTGTGTCGCCTTCTCCTGCTGCGGCATCTCCTCTAGCGGTTAGGGCCAATACTGCCTCTGTGACTCCTTCAGGTACAGCTCGATGTCGCCTATAGGGCTCGGGATTATGATGCAGGACCTCCACGTTCTGCAATGGCAAACTCTCAATATTATCCAGGTTCTCCACAAGTTGCCAAAGGCTATCATTCTCTTCATTATAATTTTCATCAAGGCTATTGTTAATACTATTATTTGATTCCATATTTATGTGGTCTAAACGCAATTGTTTCACTTATTCAATTTTGTTGGCCGAAACTATAAAAAAGTTGGGTTTTATTTGTTGTTTCAGTGTTGTTTGTTTTCTTTTTTGAGGGGTTTTAAATGGGCGCTACTACTAGCGTTCTGTTTACGGAACGAGCCTATCTGATTTCTACTGTACTTGCCAATGAAGTCAACCGAATACTGAGAAGCTAACTTACAAAATCTTACAAGTAGAATACTCATGGCCTTCTTGTTAAGAGAAATGGATAAATCTGATGACAAATCATTGGCTAAGTTTGCTTAGATTAAAAAAACACACAAGGATTATACAACTTATTGTGTTGTATATTCTAATGGTGGAGAACCGAATCCCAAGGACCTATCATTCTGCAAGTTGCAACCACCGAGCCCCAAAGAGGAAGTAAGTAATTCTTTACTATGCTAGCCAGAGACAACTTGCTAAAGTTTCACTGGCACATTTTGATACTGGTTACCTATTTATAATTATCCAAAAATTATAAACACTAAAGCTGAGATAACACAGAAGAAAATAACGAATGAATATTATTAGATTTATTATTTCCAAGAACAGTTGAATAAAGCAAAAGTAACTTTTTGAGGCTCACAATTACCGAAAAAAGAATTTCAAATATTTTGACTCACTAGTTAAAGGTATAAAGAGGTGAAAAAGCCAAAACATTGTCCATGATTTTGACTTGTACTTGATTCGTTCTCCCCTCTGTCTCTTGTGGAACCCCAAAGCCTACTTTACCCCATCTATTATAGAGTGTTTTTTAGGTCCAGTTGTAGCAAACTTTGATATTTTTGTATAGACATTTCAAATAGAATAGAAATGGAATATAGAAAAATTATTGCAATTATTGAAGTTCCTGTTATAAGTAGATATATTTTTATATATAGGTGGTTATTAAATCTTATGCAGCACATGTTGTCGTTTTGTACGAAGGACATAAGAACAGCTTACACAAATCATATTACACAAAAAAAAAGGAAGTACACACACCTACACACACACAGAGAGAGAGAGAGAGAGAGAGAGGAAAAAAATGGCAAAACTTTACACGCTTAAAAGCGCATGTAATTGGCTTTTGAAAGGTTAACACGTAGACATCGTCCTTTCGGCCAGCATGGGGCATGGTCTATGGGGCATCTGGTTGAACGATGAAGCACGGTTGAGAGTCCTGAGTTCTGGCGACACTCTTGCTCCTGGGATGCTAATAACAATAAGTGTCGGTCGAACGTTTGAAATATGAGCGACGCAGGCGACCGACCGACCGACCGACCCAAAGGAGACACCGTACGAAAAACCCTTTTGCTAAAAAAGAAAACGGCAACAACAAAATTTGTTCTCTTTGTTGTTGTTGTTGTTGTTGATGTTGTTGTTCTAGGTTTATATCTATCCTATCTCTGTCTGATTTTTATTCAGTTTTTTTGTCGGTTGATTTTGCCCTCTGCTAATTTTTCGTGCTACCAGCAACTTAACCTGTGAGTGTGTGTGTGTGTGTGTGTGTGTGTGTGTGCGAGTGTGCGAATGTGTGTGGCACTAGCGTTTGTTATATATCCTTGAAACTTTTTTATTTCCCTCATCCACTGCCACTTCCATTTCCGAACTCTTTTGCTTTCGCTTTGCTCTTTGCCATTTTTGTTTGTGCCTTTTGCCTTTTGGTTCGTTGTTAGCTCTGACGTATATTTAACATGCCGCACCGCAACTCACCTCCTCCCACCGCACCGCCACACACCGCCACAGACCACCTCAAACCCCCCCTCAAAACAAAGCCAACATTTTTGGCTACCGATTTTTGAGTGTTGGCATGTTTGCTGTCAGACAAATTGTCAGAAATTGTATATAGCCAGGCAGCATATTTTCCTCAGCTTTCCCTCTCCCTCTTTCTCTTTCCCTTTCTCTCTGGCCTCGGTTTTTTCCTGAATTGCCTGAGCTAGATTTTTCATTAGGCCTGATGATTGGAAAAATTGACAGGCAGCATCAAATCAACAAAACAAAACAACAAAAAAACGAACCCAACAAAAAAAAACTTTAAATTTTATTTCAAAAAATTCAAACAATTATAACAAATAAACACTGAAAATTATGGCATTTGAATAACAAGACAGCAATATATACGATGGGAAAGATTTAACTGACTATATCTCAGGTTAAGTAGCAAATTTTGCCAAATTTATTACGATTTTATATCATAAATTCTTTGAAATTTAATTGTTGTTGCATTTAGAGGCAGATACTAATACATATATATATAAATTTACTTACGTAATTCAGCCATAAGCCACCAAATGTTCATTGTCTTAAGCCATTTCCATAAACAATTTCTCCACGCCTTGCCACTTCCCTCTGTGGATTTTGCTGGAGTGACTTTTCTTGCGAGTGTTTCTCGTTCTTCCTTTCTTTGTTGGTAAGACAATGTGCCATGTTTTCACATTACCACAAAGTGTCATATGTGGGGCCTATTATGCATGTACATGGAACAGACATTAACATTAATTTTAAGAGGCACAGCTAAAAAAAATTTTAATTAGCCACAAAATATTAAAAAAAAAAAAACAAAAATGAGGCAGTTTTTGTAAGACAGAACAACAAGAGGACAAAAAAGGAGCTTACCCTTAAAGTCTTGAATGGTTAAAGTTGATTTTGACATCGGCTAAAATCAAACTCAGTATTAACGTTTGTTATGTGACGCCAATTAAGAATTGATTTTTGAAATTGAAACTTTTAATGAATTTTGAGAGAGAGAAGAATGTTGATTTCTTAGCTGAGTGAAGCCTTCAGGAGTTTCTATCGGTTATGCAATATTCTTCTTAAGATTAGATTTTGTTTTTGTTTCAGTTTTTGTCCTTGACACACATTATTCAAATATATATACGAAATGGCCGTTGTATTTGGCTTTGTTGTTGTTATTGTTACTGTGTGTTTGGCATATGTGTGTATTATATTAATGATGGCACTCTAGAGGACTCTCTTACCACACGGTTGGTGTGTGTATATGTGTGTGTGTGTGTGTGCGTGTGTTCCATTGTTTGGTTATCTAATGCCCGCTGGGTGGTGCTGGACTGCTGTATGGTGGTTTGTTTGGTATAATGGGTAGAGAGAGAGCGAGAGAGAGAGAGTGGAGGGGGAAAGGTTGTTAAAAACAAAAAACCAAAGATACAAGATACATTCATCATGTTTGTATGTCTCTTTATACGATTTGTGCCCTGCATATGGATGTTAATATTATAGAATACCCCAAAAAGAAATAAAAACCACCCCCCACCCCACCACCAACCCATAGCCCTAAGCGCCGCGGCGTCTCATTCCCTTTTTGTTGGCTTCAATAGCATTTGAAGTGGTTGGTTGTGCGATTTGGATTTTGATTTCAATACCACTCCAACAACAACAACTGCTGGCCGCTGGGAAAATCGCCTTAAAAAGTCCATTTGGTGTGGCCCAACCCTCTGATAGGATATATGTATATATATATATACATATATATATGTATATGTGCATGTATTTATTTGAAACTCAGGAATGGGTGACGAACCATTGGCCATGCCATTACCCCATGGCCATGGGGTTGCTTTTTCATTATCATTTGCCTCTGCACATAAATTATTTATTGTTACGCGATTTTCCCAAAAAGATAACACACACACACACACACAGAGAGAGAGAGAGAAAGAGAGAGAGAGAGAGAGAGAGAGAGTTACAGTAGCAGGACGAACGAAAGTTTTATTTATTTTGGTCGCGAATCTCCATTCACTTTTCTTTCTTCATCATCTTTCTGTCCCTCTCTCTCTCTCTCGCTCTCTCTGTTTGTATCTGCATTCACCCTAAATCGCATCCTGCCCTGCTTTCCGGATGTAAATAAATATTTATAAGTTTCTGTTGCCTTTGCCACATTATTGCAAAAGAGAATTCTCATTATCATCCTTCAACCATATTCATGCATCATCATACGCATCCGCATACGCATCCGCATCCGCATCCTCATTCTCATCCGCATCCTCATTCCCATCCTCATAAACATCCATTATCCATTATATAATTTTATATGCATTTTGTTCTTTCAAGCAAATAGCCCATAGGCGGCAAATATCCCAAGTTCAAATATTATTTATATACATATGTATATATGGATTACATGCATTATCCCATATAACATCATCTTATTAGCAATTTAACAGAATTTTCCCAAATAAAAACTTCTACTTTGATTTGCTTTCGGTTAATTGAAGTTTTTCAATTCAATTTTCATAAATCAAGATTAGAAACTAGATCTGAAAATCTCGAAACTGAGAACTTTAACTTGCTGAAGTATTTATTTCATCAATGAACTTTTCGACTCTTTTTCCAATTGTTGATTTACCCATTTCAATCCATTTTCAGTTATGAACTAATTGAATTGTTAACTTAATGGAGGATAGATTAGAAATGCGAAAAGCCAAAAATTGATGCATCTCCAATTCATTCATTCATCTGTCATGGCTTTATATCGATCCATGGGAATTGTGTGCCAATCTTTTGCAAATATGTAAATTTTTCGTAAACCATTTAAATACAATTTAGTTTTTATTTGCTTTTCGTTTATTTTGTTTGCAATGAAAAGAAACAAACTAGAGTAATAATAAAAAATTTGTTTTCCACAATTCAGTGGGGAGTCGAATTAACCCTTTAAGTGTAAAGTATTCATTGAAATACGAATAAATGAATACCCTTGCATTTGCATTTTTTTCCACTTTCAAGTGTCGAAAGTGGAAAAAAATCTAAAGTAGGGAAAAGGACATTTTAGGAATTGAGCGAAATATATAGGTAAAAAATCGTTACAGTTCGTCTAATATAAAGTAGTATATAAATTATAAACAAACCGGATAGGTTAAATGATTGTCACGACTAACAAATGTGCCCAGTTGGTAAGGGTATCAGAAAGCAAAAGGGATAAAAAAAAACGGTAAACCGACTAAAACCACCAAACAATGCCACTACATTAGCAATGCCTCATACCCTCCTCCCACCTACCCACCTACCCACCGTGGTCCCCCGTTGCCTGGTGGATGATTGCCCTTCAATGGTTGCCCGTTACCTCCTTTACCAAATAATTGAACTTTTGGGCCGGGCCGAAAAAATGTGGAAAAAATCTCCAACGTGAGCTGGCTCCCTGGCTCTCCTCCCCGTTGCTCCCTTTGTGTTACTCTGATGCACTGGCCACAAGAGCGGAAGTTAACTTGCGTGTCCCCCCTCAGACACCCCCCACCCCACAAACCTCATGCACACATTTTGGAGCTGTTGCTGGCGGCTCGTCTCATTCGGTTGCGGTTCAAATTTAATATTCACTCGCGCAAATAATCCAACACAGAAAACAAACCAACACAATGGCAAAATGGCGCTGCTAAGCTGTCATATGAATAAGAGCCAACTCGACGAGTGAGGGGGGAGGGGGGGGAGGGTATTGTGGGCGGTCTGTGCAAACTGCAAGTGAAGTGTTGTCTGTGGCTAGCCAGACTCTGACTCTGAGAGCCAAAGCAAAAGCCAGTAACAGGAACAGGAACAGAAACAGAAACAGAAGCCCATCGAACAGCGGAGAGGCGGGTCAAAACGTTATGTTTATTATATGCCAAAAGGGACTTCATTTACATACTCACACACACACACAAACACACACACACATCCAATCATTTACATTCCTTAAACTTGAAATTTGTGACTGAGTAGTAAAATTGAAGCAATTTCAACTTTCAAAAGTTCTCATTCATGTTTATTTAGCCTTTATTTTTGGCTGTCGAATTCTTTTGGCAGCTGCTTTTGCGGCTCATTTAAAATTTCTGGCCAATTTCTAGTCCAACACTGTGACAATGTCCGTGCTGTGTGTGAGAAATTTAGTAAGTTAGATGGAAAAGCGAGTGACAGAAATTGCTCGTTGCAGTTTTTGCCTAATTAGCCACAAATTCGTGGCACAAAACGGTAAGCGATGTCTGCCGTGTGTCTCTTCTTTCTGCTCCTCCTCCTGCTGCTGCTGCTGCTGTCTGCTGGTGTCTGCCACATCTGATGCAGGTTCAGGACGTTGGTCAAATCACTCCGTCACTTGCCGGGCATTTTGTTTGTCCAACAAATTTTTCGGAGAACTTTTAAACCTAGCAATTAGCTAGAGCAATAATATGGCTTGATTTGGACCGGCTTTCGGCCCTCTCAGCTCTCTCTTGAATCTCAGTCTGTGACCTGACCTGGCTCGACCTGATGCATTTTTCACAGCTGAAACGTTGCGGATGACCGGTGCGGTGAGGTTGGCGGCGGGTAGGGGGGTGGGGGTGGTGTTGGGGGTGTGAAGGATTAGGGGGAAAGTTGCAACTGACCTCCCTTCAGCCAGGCTTCCGCTTCTCCGTTCTCCGCTGGATGTGTCACTGTCGCGACGCGTTGCTCTTGCTGCTGTTTGTTTTCTTTTTTTTGCTCTCTCACTGATGCCTCCTCGTACAACTGTCCAAGTGACAGCTGCCAAGCCCTACCCCACCCCCTTATACCACCCCCTCATGCCCCATTCCAATGCGCAATCAGTTGCAACGCAATTTGATTTTGTCGCTTCATGGCTCATGCACTGCTACCAATGCTCTCCCTCTACCACTCCCACTACCACTTCCATTGCCCGGCCAG
Organism: Drosophila willistoni; assembly: GCF_018902025.1. Lineage (NCBI taxonomy): Eukaryota > Metazoa > Arthropoda > Insecta > Diptera > Drosophilidae > Drosophila > Drosophila willistoni. Next base: position 12,566,496 of record NW_025814052.1, read on the forward strand.
CCCCCCTCTTTTGGGTCACCATAAAGTGCACATGTCGCTTCGTGTTCACAGTGACATTCATTCGCCGTCACCGAGCTGCTTTGTTTTACCCGTCTTTAACCTCCTCCTTTCCTATCCATTATGCCCCATCATCCCATCATCCCATCGACCATCCATTCGCATGACCATAAAAAGTTTGTTGCTTTTGTTTTTTGTTTTTTTTTGCCTGTCTGGCCATTGCAATTGTTTCACCTTCGATCACTAACCGACACACAAAACCCCTCCAACCACCCACCCACCCACCCCCTCTTACTGCAATTTGTACAACTTTTTTGTGGATTCTTCTTCTCTGTTTTTTTGATTTCTGTTTTATTTTTGTTTTGTTTTTTTGGCAATTTGTTTGACGGCTTCAAGTTGACTACAATGGAGGCGGAGATGGTGACCCCGACGCCGACGGCGGCTGTGGCTGCTACGTCGCCTGCGGTTGCAAGAGTGCATTAGTCGGACAGGCTCAACCTGTCCGTTTCTAAATTGAATGATGATGGCGCGTTTTCCACTTGGTAGAAAACGGAAATAGATAAACTGTGTCTCAATTGCGGCATTTCATCATAATTGTGTTTCAATTAGGCAAAAAAGAAATGCCAAAATTCAAGAAAACTTAAAATTTTAAATAGTTTTTCAACACATTACCAGAAAAATTAGTGTTAAACAGTAATTATTTTCAAACAGTGTTGAGCAAATCAACCTAACATTTCTTTCGTGTTGCTTGTTTCTTTTAAATGGATGTTAAGTATCCGAAAGTAAAGGTACATACACTAACTTTGTTATGACTTATGGTGGAATCTGTTGTAATATATATTATTTTGATTGGAAAGCTTAAGCCCATTTGGTACTCTGAGTTGTCCAAGTTTAAAGTGCATGAATGTTGAAAATTGTTTTGAGGAAATTAACAATTTAACCTCAACGATTTATAGTTACAGTGATCTTTGCCTTAATTTAAAAGGCACTCATGTGTATGTATTTTTTTGTTGGTGTTGCTTTTTGTTCGCCCTTTGGCAAATGTTTGACCTCCACTTCATATTGCGCTGCGGTGGCGTTGGTCCTCAGCTGTTTTGATGATGACGATGACGATGACGTTGCATGGCGTTTGATTTTCTTTCTTTTTTTTTTTTAATCCTCCTTCTGGTCAATATTCATTCCCGCTCTGTTGGGTGCCTCTCCCTCACGCCGACGATCCTCGGGCTGTGTGTTTCGCGTCCATGGAGGGCCTTCACATGCGATTGGAGCCCATTAATCATGTCATGTAATGCCGCCATAAATCCAACAACAATTTTTGCCGACCAAGCGTTGCATTACGCCCCAATAACCGCCTGGAACTGCTCTCCCGGACCCCAGCTTCCCCTCACGTAGAGTGAAGGGCAGCAAACCTTTGGCAGGGACCCCCGAAATCCATTTTATTAAATGACCAAATGAAAAGTCGCGCCAGAAATAAAGAGCAGAAGGGGAAGGAAGGAAGGTGAATGGAGGCTGCTGAATGGATTGGCGGCGGTAAAGTGAGGTAAGATGCAAAGTAAGGGGTGAGACCTGGACAATGGACATGAATTTCTGCATGTATGTATATGTGTTGTGTGTGTGTGTGTGTGTGTGTGTACGTGGATGATGAGGGGCGTGGCTGGCGTTGCATATTTGCGGCGCGCATTAAATTTTGGCTGACAACGAACGGCGCATGAAGCATGGCCCCATCAATACACGGTCACTCACATGTCAATGTCTCTCTCCATGTGTGTGTGTGTATGTGTGTGTGTGTGTGTGTGTGTGTATTTGGCATGTGTGGGCGTGTATGCAAACGCAATATGGCGACCGCAATGCTTCGAGTATTCAGAGAACAGTGAAGACAAAAAGCATGGGCGTAGCCCGGACTCAACTCTCATCTTCACTGCATAAAGCATCCAAAAATGAGGGCTACTTTCGGAGTGTTTAGCTTTCGAAATGTAAATTTAACGATTTTTGTATTATTTTGTTTTGGTATCCTTCGTTTTTGATGCATTCCTTGGCTACGCCTGCGGTTCAGAAACAGAACAAAAGCAGCAGCAAGAACAGAAATTTTACAATATCCGTTGAGGCTCTCGCTCTCCCTCTCTCTCTCTCTCTCTCTCTCTCTCTCTGGCCAAGTCAAACAAAGGTTCCATAATGCAACAACTGCAGCAACAACAATAACAACAGCAACAAAATCAATTGAGTGCTAAAAACCAACAATAAAAACAACAACAACAACTGCCCATTGTCGTTAACGTTGGCTTCCTACCACCCACACCCATTGCCTCCCCTTTTTCTCTCCGTCTCTTTCTCTCAGTCTCTCCTTTTATCTTTCTCCCTGCCACCCTTTTCCATCCTAGACAGTTAAAAATAAAACAAATATATGTTTACATATGTATATATATGTATATATGTATGTATGTATGTAGGTGGGCAAATATATCCAAAAAATAAAGCTCCAAATTAAAGTCCTCGTTGGAAATGCATTCAATTTAAGGCTGAACCTGTGATAACCATTTATAAAATCTTTAATGAATACAATCTGGTAGGCTATATCTAGACATGAATATCTCTTTATTCAAATTTCGAAACGATTTCTGCTCAAAATCACAAATCCAAGTTATAAGGACTTAGGGTATTTTTAGTTCTTTTTGTTATATCTCAGACTTATGTTGTTTCCAAAATATATTTTTCAATTTGATCTGAATTCAACTGTTCCATATAATGTAGACACCGATGTTTATTCAACTTTTATTCGATTTTAATGGAAAATATCTCATTCAACGGGGAAATTTAATCACTTCCTTTCGTAGTTGATGAAATATAATAGTTTAGAATTAATTACTCAAGTAAATTAAGGTCAAGTCAAAGGACCTTAAGAATGCATCAGAAAGTCTTCAAACAAATAATAATGCAGTTCGATTTAAATGGTGTCATATCGAAGCTAGAAAGATTATCTACAAAAAAAGTTAAACTAGTTTCAAATAATTGAACTACGACATATCGAAAATGAATGTCTTTAGTATAAACTTGACTGTATGTTAATTGGCTAACAATGACTTATTCTTCTGCCGTTTGGTAAACATTAATAAATCATAGTAAAATGAATGAATACCAAATTTACTTTTGACTATTAATAGGTAGCTGCCCAATAGAAAAACTTGGTCGATTTGTTTACTAAAAACCAGAGGGCCGGGGCTAACTTCGACCGCGTCAAAGTTTGTATACCCTTGCAACATTTTTGGTAACTCTTTCCTTACCTATAGCCATCAAAAGTGGAAAAACGTTTAAGCTAAAAAGGCTAATGTTTGCGAAAGAACGGCCTACATAGGAAATAACGGAGCTATTGATCAAAGTCACTGTTTTCCACCGATCATTCCTATGGGAGCTATATGATATAGTTACCCGATCCTTATCAAATTTGGCACAATCATTAATAGATATATTAAACTAACAAATGTTTAATTTGAAAGCAATCGCGTCAAAAGTAACAAAGTTTGTCACCAAAGTCACTGTTTTCGAAAGATCATTCCTATGGGAGCTATATGATATAGTCACCTGATCTTGATCAAATTTGGCATAGTCGTTTATATGTGTAATTAACTCACCAATATTAAAGTTCACGACAATCGCTCAGAAAATAACGAAGTTATTAAGAAAAGTCACTGTTCCTGACTTTGCCATTTGTATGGGAGCTATATGATATAGTGATCCGATCCGGCTGAATCCGAGATATACAACGCCTGCAGTATATACAAGCCTACATGCAAAATTTCAGCTCTGTAGCTCTTACGGTCTAGGAGGAGTTTGCGTTGATCCAGATGGACGGACGGACGGACGGACGGACGGACGGACGGACATGGCTATTTGAACTCGTCTCGTCGTGCTGATCAAGAATATATATACTTTATATGGTCGGAGATGCTTCCTTCTATGCGTTGCACACTTTTGACCAAAATTAATATACCCTTTTTGCAAGGGTATAAAAAGTATAAGACATATATAATTCTAGTCTTAAATTCCAACAACAAATACATAAGTACGAAATAGCATAAGGATCTCCATCTAGACAGATAAGAAGAGAGTCTAAAGTCGAATTCAAGTTCAATAAAGTCACACAACACCAAGGATACAATTTTACATATATGCAAGTCCCGAAATCTTAGATGACTATCAATCCAAAGGAGTCTAAAGTTGCTTAATCATTTGTGGGTCAGTGGGATGGCATTTGAGAATGGAAGCTTTAAAAATTCGATTCAGTCTTTAAAAGTGTGTTTAGCCCAAATGAAAACTGAAATAGGTTTATATCTAATTGTATGTATGTAATGATATATGTAATGGACCACCTAAAGTGACACCTACCTGTCCAACACTTTCTCCTCCTTCTACTGCTCAACTGTCATCCACATCGTCATCGTCCTCGTCATCATCGTGGTGTTGGTCCTGTCTCCTGCCTGTTTCGAAATGCCAGACTCAATTCGCAAATTTCCAATTACCTCAAATGCTTCTCTGTGTGTGTTGTTGTCTCTCGTTGGCTCGCTTACGATTCGTTGATTCTGTTGATCCATCAAATGAAAAATGTAATGCTTCAACATTTAAACAGACACCCCCCTTACCCCAAGTTTGCCTAGCTTCTACTAATAAGTGCAATCAACTTCCATTGCAGTTCCCTTTTGTTTTTTGGGTTCATTTTGTTGTTTTTTTTTTTTTTGTGCCTTTTTTTGTATTCGTTCGTTTTCCTAATGAACTGAGCGAGTTGGTGGGGGGAGGGGGGAGAGAGACCTGGACGAACGGCAGACGTCCGACCATCAAGTGCCATCAACGTTGTCATGATTTCTGCTTGTTAACATGGCTACCGTAGGAGCAAAGCCCTCCCCCCTCAGGCTCCCTCTCTGAAACGACACACATATACTATATACTAGCTACAGTTTAACCCATTCCCCCACCCCCCACCCCTGCCTGGTGGTTGTGCCATCTTTCGAATTGTGAATTCTGAAAATTTAACTCTTAACGTAGCTCGCTTTTTGGGTGCGGTGATGTTGACTGTGAATGGGGAACGGTTGCTTTCCTACTACTACCTACTACCCCACCAAAAGTTCACTCCACCACCATTCTGATTCTGATTCTGATTCTGATGACTGCCATAATTCCTCGTCGACATGTCAACAGAGGAAACTGTTTTCAGACAACGACAACGACAACGACGACTCTAGAAGTCTCCCGGACAGACACTCGACGTGTTAGTTCATTTTGATTGCTAATTGGTTTGTTAAACAATGGCTTCATGGGTTTTAACGAATTGGCCAAAATTTTATCAGCGAACCGACTGCCGAATGCTGGGAAAGATGTAGACAACGAGCCAGAGAGTGAGAGAGAGAGAGAGAGAGAGGAGGAGACTTCAGCTGCCATTAGATGGAGGAATTCACATGATGGTTGGCAATGGATTCGGCATTCGGCATGGCCCTTAGAAATATAAACTGGTCGAGAATGTTAAGCAGTCTTTTTTCCTAACCTTACCCAACTTAACTCAATATTAAACTTTTGTCCATGCCATGACTTTCACAATTTTTGTCTGAGTTTAGTTAAATATATTAGGCTTATATATAGGCCTATGACTTTGCTTTATCATAAACTTATCAGACATTTCATAAAGTTTTAGCTCTAGTCAAGGTCATTGGGTGAAATGTTTTTGGGCTAGATGGCCATGCCAGGTATCAGGCAAATGGCCAGTGAAAGGTAATAGCAGAAGAGGAAGAGATAGAGGGAGAACGCAACAAGTGTGGTAACCGCATAATCCACAGTAACCACAAAGGCCACACACAGATACACACACACACACATATACACCACCCATTTTTCCACTCAGCGACACAAAAGTTGGCGTATTAATAAATTTTTGCTTGTTGCAAAATATTGAAAATCGGATCTCACCCACACACAAGCATACATACACACACTCACACACACATGATTGTCAGTGTTTTTTTTTTTTTCGCTGTTGGCGTGCAGCAACCACAGCACGGATTAAAGCCCTGTACGGACACAGTGCCAGCCAGCCAGCCAGAGCACAACAATATGGCTAACAAATGCAAACAACAAAACGCCGCCCGTTGGCAATCCAACTCAAACAATGACTCGTTGATATTGACAACTTTTTAATCACTTAATAAATTCAATAAAATTAAATGCGGTTATGCGTCAACAACGACCACAAGAAGAGGTTCAACACAAAATCCCCACCAACATCATCATCATCATCATCATCATCGTCATCATCCCCAATACGTATATCCCATTCATTCATGGAGTCAATCAAGCGTTTGACAAAAACTCAAAGCTTACAATAAACAAAGACCAATCCCCTTCCCCTTTCCCTTCCCCTTCCACAGGAAAAAAAGGGTTCTATCTAAGCACTACCCACACAATTTCTTAGTAAAGAGGAAAAACAACAAAAAAATCCTTTTGCCCCCTAAATTATGTCAAATATTTTCTTAGTTTATAGAGACAAGAGGAGAGGAGTGAAATTCAGAGAGATTTGCGATTTGTCATTGTTGGAATTCAACTAAAGGAAAGTTGGCCAATCAGGTCATTATATACTCATATATCCTTAATGAATTGCACAAACAAACAGCTCGATCAGCTCTACAACCCCAAAACCATAGCAAAAAACAATCGAGTATCCCTTTCTTTTTGCCCAGTTGACAGTTGGGCAAAAAAAAAAACATTAAATTGAATGACATTTAATTAGCGTGAATTATTTTTTGCCAAACAATTTTAATTTGACAAATTAAGTGGGAGACTTTAACGTTTTACAAGTCAATTTCTGTCAGATACCGCTCCCCCTCAGCACACACACACACACACACACAGACACACCATGGCTACACCTCAAGTCCCTAACTACCTATGTATATGTAGGAAGAAATCTCAGCAGCTTTCAGGGATTATGTTGGCTACCTACCAACGGGCCAAGCCTATCCATCAAGCAAGCTACAAGCACCTAACACCAAAAGATACAAGATACTAATTGGCTAGAGCTTTAGAGTATTTTTCTCTGTTAAGAGCATTAGAAAGCAGATTGTCGAGAAGGAAGAGAGAGAGCGGGAGACACTTGGGGAATGGGGACCATCTGCCTTTACTGGGGGTTAACCGCGAAACCATTGGAACCTCTCAGTTTGAACTTCATCTACTTCTTTGGCAATCGATAGGGTGACAATAAACAAATTGCCAACATTGGCACTTAAAGTGTAATTCTACGGGAAAACCTCACATTTAAAGTTTGCCCAGGCAATTGACTTTGCTTGCGTGACAATGCCCGGTCAATGGATGTTAAAAATTCACTTTGCCTACTATGGTCATAGACCATACTTAGATACACATAGATCGTGGGATGGTGCGAGCGAGAGAGGGGAGGGAAAGGTACTTTAGGCCACATGCAATCAGCGTCGCACAGCGCATTTCATTAGCAGCAAATTAAACAACCAAAAAAATTCACAAATTAACAAAATATCGCCGAAAACATAAAGTACATATAAACGATGTTAATACCCTGTGAACTCAATTTTATTCTCTTTTGAGAGTGTCCTTGTAATGTTTAAGTTTACCTTATAACCCATAAGACTTAGGTCATAAGATGTACCAAACTAATTTACCACTCCAAAAAAGAATAAAACACAAAATAAAGTTTCCTTGATCCTTCATATTGACAACAGATTCAATCTAGGCTAAAATGGGGCCACAATGGGGTCTCATTCAATCTCATACCATTTTAGTTTTGGAAACTCTATTCTAGAGACTATTAGCAATATTAGGTTTGTATAATAGTTTAAGGTTCATAGTTGAATGGGTTAATTGAAATGCTTTCAATATTTACTTTGCTCATTTTTTAATCGTCTTGAACTGGTATTGCCACATCAAAGAGAATATCAATTGAATTATTTGAAAACTCCATTGAGTAAGATTTTTATTTCTGTGAGAATGGAAGTTTTTCATTTTGATTTCATTCCATATCCAATTGGTTAGCCTCAACTTCCCCTTTAATATTAATCGTTTTTATCTTTTGCACCTTTTTGTACATTTTGTACTTTTTGCGCGGTATTTCTTAGCGAGATGACAACAAAAAAGCGATTGCAATTCATTTGGGCATCAACAAAAGGGATAAGAATCAAAAAGACGTGAAACCACTTGGCTAAAATGAATTTTCTATACCCTCAAAAGGGTTGTAGCTTAACGTACTTGGCTCTTTCTCTTTTACATTTTGATTTTCAGTTATTATAGTGAATGAACTCTGTTGGCCAAAATGGTAGAGTATATAAAATCGACGAAAACAACGAAAAATTCAGATGGAACTCGCTCATTTCGTTTGTAATTTGTATTGAGGGCGGGCAATGCGGTAGGGGTATGTGGGTACGTGTTACGTGGCATGAGGTATGAGGTAAATGTGCCCCTGCCCCTGCCCCTACCCCTCCACTCATCTACATGTCCCACAAGCTCTTTGTAATTTCTGGCCAACCATTTCCCATTTTCCATGGTAGGGCCATTTTTATATTTTCAGCTCATTTCTCTTATTCTGTTCTGTTGTCTGTTTTCCTCTCCACCCAACTGAATCGGTGTGTGTATAGGCATTTTTTGGGGTTTTTTTGTTTTGGCATTTCCACAGCCCCAACTCACACTCTTTTATCCTTCATCATCCAACTCCTGCAATCACATAGTCAACCTCAGTCGCGGCGGTGGACGAACAACAACAACAAGAACAAGAACAACCAATGCCAAATAGTCAAATAGTTTTCCACGCGCCGCATTTCACAAAAGAGACAGAGGCAGAGGCGCCCAACGTGAATGCAACAACGGAAAAACATCATCAGCAACAACAACAACAGCTACATGAACAAGGGAAAACAACTTGAACAACTTCGAAGAGCTGCAAAGCTGCAATAAAAAAATCCTACACCAAACAACACAACAGAGAACGAATACAATAAGAAAAACAACAACAACACCATCAGAAAAGTGTAAAACACATTGCGAAAATGTAAATTTTCCATTGATTAAACGAAAAATTGCATAAAGTGGATGACTAGTTGGCCGAGGAGGGCGGGGCAGGGCACAAGTGGCCAGAGATTCTGGCGACATTTCGTCTTTTCGACACATAAATAACCGAAACCGAATAGCGGTTACATTACGGTATTACTCCACGTTCCCTTCCATCATTTATCCCAACTGAATTGAAAAAGCTCCTCCTAGAAAATCAGTTGAAATCATTTTGGAGTCGATTCGATTAGATCCGATTCGATTTTCGAGGGTCATTTTGATCAAACATTTAAAAACCAGTGTGAATAGCGATCACTCTGTCCTCTGTTTTGGCCAATTTCCAACTAATTTAAAAAAGTTATTATTCAATTAAATTGTTACTTCGTATATGTTAAAATGATATTTGAAATAATTAATGCCAGTCCAAGAATTGGCCAAAATTATTCTTTCCGAAATTTCAATGCAAATTCAAAAACTTAAAAATAGAGACAAAAATTTTGTCAAAAACTCAAAAAAACCTAAACTAAATTAGAGCTTCATGAAATAGGAGTTTATTGGAATATTTTGTTCTTCATCGATATTTGTTGAGTTACTTGAAAATATAAATTATATTAACTTGATAATTTGCATGATTCCAATTCGAATTATATTTCGATTAAAAAGCATTAAAAAGAGATATTTCCTACTTTTGAAAATCTATTCAAATTTGGCAAAGTCAATAGAATTATTGGGAAAATGAATGAATTAACCTTTCAGTGATTGAAACTTTTGTTTTACAATTTTATTGTTCTCAAAGCGCGGAATAATAACTTGGGAATAATTTGAATTATTCCTAACAAAAACCTTTAAAAGAACTTCTCTTAAGCATTTTAACTGCTTATCTGTGTGATTAATTAATCTCTAGTTCACTTTTCTCACTTTATGCTAGAAAATCCCAAAGGAATCTATTGAAATTATTTAGAACTCTCAACTCTTTGATTTCTGTAATAATTATTCAAGTCAAAATATTTCTATGGCCGTCGGCAGTGGGAAAGTTGATTGAGACGTTGATTCTTGAGGCAACATCAATTGGCCCTGATGGTTAGAATTAGAGACCTCGATTTTAGGTTTTAGTATATCTTGAGATATCTCGACCATGACTAATTGTCATGTGGTTGAAGTGCAAATGTCCTTGAAAGTTGGTCAACACCTTGCCCAGCATACTAAATGATTTCCCATGTACGTTTTCTTTATCTTTATCTGTTCCTTTTTTTTTTGTTTTTTTGTCAAATGCCAAATGTCCTGCGGTTGGGTTAGAAAATTGAGTTAGCCATGCCAATTAATGTAACAATTGTTCAAGTCAGACTCAAAGTCTGAGATAGAGAGCTGAAACTCGGCAGGAATTAACTCCTCGTTAGGCGTATTAATTGATGGCAATTTGTACGCTTTTGGTTGGTTGACCTTCAATTTGCAGACCACCAAGTAGAGTGGAACCAAAAACCATATAACGATACATAATGTGGAAAACTAAGGAGAAAAACAACACTGTGGGCATTTTCCAACAGTTTAACAAGTTGAACAACATCCAAGGCGACAGTTTCTTCAATAAAATTAAGGACTCGATATAGAATTAAAAAATTAGTCGCTTTAAGTAATATATTCTCAATTAACCCTCGTGCCAACACTTGAGGTTAATATTCATTTACCTATTTAGTTGAGACGTCAATCAAAATTTTTGATATATTTCGTTTTACCCACTACACACATTTTCCCCCCCAGCTGCTGATATTGGGTTTTTCCTGCCTCTCCACTCCACTCCTATCGAATTAACCGCAAATATTCAAGTGAGTCAAAGAAATAGATAAGAATAAAAACAAAGGGGGGGGAGAAGAATTGAATGGAATTGAACAACTCGCTGAGAAGTCCGAGACACTCGATAGATAATGCCAATGGGTGATCAATATTAGTAGAGTGAGGTTTATCTCACCATCAAGTACGACTGAATTTGTCACTTATTTGGCTAGTTTCAAGTTGATAATTAAATTGTGGGATTTCTCACATTTTATTGCGGGTAATTTTTAGCTTAATGAAAGAGCTGATAAGCAAAAAAAAACAAATTTCCCATAACAAAAACATAAAACGGAACTCTTTAGTGTTTAGTGGACGGATCAGCGTTCTATATCCTTTTAAAATGCAATGTCGACGTTTTTCTGTAAAATTATTTGATGAATTTCTCAAAAATTTACTCAAATGATTTCCAAAGTTTCATAATGTTATTTTTGAAATGAATATTTCCTAGTTGAATCAAAGAATTAAGTCCTTTACAGCATATCCTGTCGAATGGAAAAACTAAACTTTGAATATATTTGGAAGCTGTAAGAAAATCATTTTGAACATTCACCCATTCGGCCCAACCCAAAAAGAAGCATAAAGTTGATTTTTTTTCTATAAATTTTCTTTTGTGTGTATTTGTTGTTTTTTGGTTTTTTTTGTCGCAATTTTTTGGTTTTTTCTTTTCTTTTTCTTTTTTTGTTTTTGGAAATTCGTTTGTGTTATTATTTTCTTTCGCGCTAAAACTTAACTCTAGACAAAAAATGTATCTTCTTTCGCTTAGATCTAGACAAAAAATACTTAAATACTATCAATACCTAAATTCGATTTACAAAAAAAAAAAAAAATTATAATAATAATAAAAATAATTGCAAATGGAAATGAATAATCGATGAAGTAAAATGATAAAAGGGTAAAGGATGAAAAAAAAAAAATTAAAAGTGAAATGTGTGTGTTTTGTTTGGTTTTTTTTTTCCTTTTTGTGTGTGTGGACAACCAGACATTGATGGTTTTCGCAAGGATCGATCGCAATGGCGATCAGGTGAAATCATCTGTGTGGCATTTGTGTGTGTGTGTGTGTGTGTGTGTGTGTGTGGGTGAGGGACGAAACTCAGCGCAGGATTTTATGAATCGAGCATAAAACATCAAGGGAGCCCGTTTAGCACCTAGATAGAGATATCTCCTCCGTTTGCCGGCCGGAGGCATCGTTTCTAGTTAAACTTATATGACTATATCACAATATTACTTTTCGCTCTGCGCCCAAAAAAAAAAAAAAAAAAAAAAATTTGAAGAAAATTCCATTTGAGTTTGTGTGGAGGGAGGGGTGTGTGGGGAAGGGTATCTAATAAGGCCTCCATACGGTCTTCTGCTGGACAGCGGCACTCTTGAGCTTGGTGGCCGCCGTCGTTAGGCTGGTGGTCTCTGGTGACGTTTGAAGGAGGCCAGCTGTGGGCGATGTCGATGTGGATTCATGGAGCAGGGGCTTCAGGGACGATGGAGCCTTCAAATCGCAACGCATACGCAACGGCATGGAGATTTGTTGGGTGGGCGAACTGCGTGTCGAATCGATGGACTTGTCCAGATCGTATTCCGATTTGACCACATCGATTTGCTCATCATCCGAATCGGCATCCGAGGCGGATTGCTCGTGTATGGAGCTTGTCTCAATCGATGTATTCAACTTGAGCAGGACTTGTTGATGGTGATGATGATGATGATGATGCGAATGCGAATGCGAATGATGATGCGGATGATGCGAATGATGCTGATGGTGTGGCAGTTGCGTCGGCGATGAGGACGAGGGACGCGATGAGACTGGACTCGTCTGCTGCTGGTGTTGCTGATGGAGAGCAGCCGCGGCGGCATTTCGCGCCCGCAGACCGGCAGCGGCGGCAAAATTGTATGGATGGAAGGCATGAGGCGTCGATTTCTGTTGCTGGGCCGAGGCAGCAGCAGCTGCTGCAGCAGCGGCGGCCACATGATTGAAGGGGAACTGTGGCATGGCCATGGCAGCAGCAGCGGCAGCGGCGGCAGTGGCGGGCACAGGAACGGCAGCGGCACCAGGCGGTGGCGATGGCATCATGCCACTGGACGCCGCCGGATGGTGGTGCTGAGGTTGCTGCGGTGTGCTGGCCAAAGCCGTGGCCGAGCCAGTTGCTGGTTGGTTGGATGGTGCTCCGGCTGGTGGTGGCGTCAGTTGCGATACATGATGATAGTCTGGTGGTGTTGGTGCTGCACCACCGCCTCCGCTTGGTGGCGGGGCACCACCGCCAGGCGATGTTTTCGCCAAAGCCGGATGATGGACAGCAGCAGCGGCTGCCTGATGGCGGAAGTAATCCGCATAGCCGTACGTCATGTAGGCTGCATCTAGCCAGGCGGGATTGAGCATGAAGGGATTAAAGGCTCCGGGATGTGGATAGCCATAGCCTAGAAAAAGCAAAACAAAACGAAGAATACGAATTAGTTTAAATCAATTTTTAACTTAAATTTTCAATTCAAATGGGTGGGTGGTTGGTTGGTGGGGGGAAAAACTAAAAACATAAATTGAAACTAAAAAACTCACTTTGCTTACTTCTTGGCTCCCGTGGCCCATCGACCGTGACCTTAATGGCCTTGCTGTAGCTGGCTATTTGCACCGGATATGTGGCAATTGTGATGGTCAGTGTGAAGGATTTGCCTCGTCCCGAACGTCCGACGAAGCGCAGATCATTGAATTTGGCCACTTGATTCTTCATTGTTGTCGTGCAGTTCCTCAACTCGCCGCAATAGTTCTCATCGTTGCCGCATTTAATGGACACGAGGGTGCCATCGGGCACATCGTCCAATGCAATCACCTTGAAGGCACCCGGCAGGGATTTATTTGAGCGCCAATGGTTGGGCAAGGCGCTGCACAGGATGGATGGTGAGCCCGTTTGGGCCAATTCTCCGTGATATTCTTGGAGCATCTCGTGTAGGCTGGCAAACATATCGGTCATTGAGCTGGGCATTTTGGCTGATGACGATGATGCGGACGATGATGAGGCGGATGATGATGATGTGGAGGAGGAGTTTGTGTTGTTGTTGTTGTTATTACTACTGTTGTTGTTGTTGCTATGACTGTTGTTGTTGTTGTTGTTGTTGTTGTTGTTGCTGCTGTTGTTAATATTATCCGGTGTTGAGCTACCCGTACTGCTGGCCGTTGTGGAGGCGGATGATACATTGGCTGCTGCCACAGCCGCTGCAGCTGCTGCAGCAGCCTGTAGAACCTGCGTATTGGCAACCGCTGCTGCTGCCGCTGCTGCTGCTGCTGTTGCTTGTGTTGTTGTTGCTGTTGTGGTATTGGTAACCACCATAGTGGGTCCGGCAGGCAAATGCATTTTTGCAACCGCTTAGACTATCCAATATTTCAATTATCGGTGTTATCGGTGTATAATCCTTCTTCGTCGTCACTTATCACTTTAATTCTTTGTTTTGCTTTTCTGGGGTTTTGTTGTGCGAGCTGGCAATGCCGTGCCACGCTTTGCACACACTTGTGGCAACACTTGCAAAAAATTCTACAATTTTGATAGATACATGTAGTGGTATTGGGTTTATGTTACACGGATTTTTCACGTCGCGCAAAATCTCGTTTTAATCAATGTGTGTTGTAATTGTATCTCGTTCTCGTTACTCGATATACTATTCGATGTGCGTGTATAAGTGTATGTATGGGTGTGTGTGTGTGTGAGTGTGTAGATGTAAATATATATATAGAGAGAGATGCGTTTCTGTACGCCGTTCTCGACACGTTAAAGTCGCTGAGTGAACTGATTCTCTGCTGCGATCGTTGCCAGTATTTAAAGTAGAATTGCCAACGTCGTCAACGTCAACGTCGTCGCTGTCGTCGCTAGGCCAGCGCGCGGTCGTCACAGGGGTCTTCTCTTCTCTCTCTCACTCACTCTGGCCTTCCTTCTCGCTCACTCGCATACTCGCTTGCCCGCTTGGTGCCCGCCCGCTCGTTCACTTACTCGCTCACTCGCACACATCCTGCCTTCGTTCGGTTGGCTCTTTTGGTTTTTATTTTATTATATGCTATGCTATGTGTTTTTTTTTTGCTTCTTTTCCTTTTTTTTTTTGTTTTGTTCTTCCTTCTTCAGCGTTGTTGCTGTTGTTGTTGCTTCCCTTGTTTTCGTACCTAAGGGTGCAGGTAGCAGGCAGCAACCACCATTGCCGCCACAACAACAACCACAGAGGCAGAGCCAGAACCAGAACCAGAACCCAGAGTTGGACGAAGGCAACGACGTCGGCGACGTCAGCAGCAGCAGCAGCAGCCACCGCCGCCGCCGCAGCAGCAGCAGCAACAGCAGAAAAATTTTCCCATTTTTCCCATTGCGGTATGTGTGAGGGAAGTCGATTGTGGCCAAAAGGGGCGCGCGGCCGCATAAAAAAATATACACTGAGCATAAAAAAACAAGGAAAAACTGAACAAAAAATTCAAACCAGAGAGCCAGCCGCGCTCTCTCTCTCTCTCTCTCTGTTTCTCTCCCCATCTCTCTTGCTCTTGCTTACTTTTATGCTCTTTCTCGCTTTCTCTTTCGCTCTCTCACTGGGAGCGCGCATTGGAAAGGAGCGCAGCAGAAAAAAATGAAAATGAAGACAAAACAAACCACTAAGAAAAATTCACTCCATCGAGCTATCTCTTTCTGGCCCACTAACCCCCGCAACGGGAGGTCGCAGCTCTGGAAAATTTGCTTTCTTTACGCACATCCAAAATGGGCATGGGCATGGGCATGGACAAAATTTTGTTGTTCCTTGTTCCTTGGGTTTTCAATGTGGCAAGCGCAACAGTTCCAATCGTGAGCGCGTGTTCCTAGGGAGCGGAACAACGGGCGGGCGACCAGGCAGCCATTTATCCATCTGAACGCATCCTTAGCACGGCAGGTAAGAATGTCCATCCAGTCCATAAACTGTCCCCATGAACTGTCAGTGGTCAGTGGCGTCCAACCGATAGGATATCATGAGGACTCAATTAGTAGCTCAGCACACAAGGATAACCAAAGACGATAAGTCCTTGAGAATGGCAAATTTAAGAATCCTACGATCGAACGAATGATAATTTAAGACTTCTGCCCACTGTCCAATTTTCTCCTGCCATGTTATCCTTGCGGAGCACCCCAAAAAAAACCAAAAAACACAAGTCAAAACGAGGCCAATCCGCACATAGACGATGGAGGCGAAAAATGCCTTGACAGGGCAACCACAATGAGGGGTAACAACTTGGCCACAGACATGAACTAAACGACAAGGACAACGACGACTACGACGATGGAGACGACGACGACGACGATGACGATGAATTCGTCGTGTCAATTGCTTAGCAAGGGGTTAGGTGGGGGGTGAGAGAAAGGAAAGGAAGGCAAGGCAAGGCATGGTGATGGACAGAGCCAACCAGAAAAAAGGCCGTGCGCGAGAACGCGCCTCACAGCAAGGGGCAAAGGAGGAGATAAGGTAACAGAATCAGAAGCAGAAGCCGCCGCTATAGGATATCATCAAGGAGCAGGGAGCTAAGATGGAAATATGGGAAAATACACGCACACTTTCCAATAAAAGCAGCCAAAACGCGCGCGCCCTCTTGCTGTGAGGGTGCCTTGGATGGATGGATGGATGGATGGATGGATGGATGGACTGGTACTGGGTCTGTTTGTTGTTATTCTTGTCGGTGTTGTCACAGGTTAGAGCGTTTTCCAATGAATCCCATACAAGAACGTACAACAAATTGCTCTCCGGCGGCTCGTACGCGCGGCGTATCCTGTCGCGTTTCTCGGCAATTGCGCGGCTCGGTTCGTTTCAGTTCAGTTCAGTTCGGTTCGGTTTGGTTCTCATTCAACGCCCGCTGATCCAGCCAGTACAGAAGCTATGCGTAGCACGCGAATACACACACACACACACGCACAACATGCACAATTTACCTGTTTATCCTGAGGAATATATATTTGAAAATGCAGCTGTACCAAGGACATGGAGATCGGCAGGCGGTAGCTCATTTTCATAGGCGAATATTTCTTTTTTTTATGACCGTTTTTCGTTATTTTTTTGTGACACTTACATTCCCCCAAATCGTATCCAGAATTTTTATTGATTTCAGGTAGTCCGTGCAGCACTTTCACTTAATCCTTTACTTATAAAAGTCAATCTCGGGGATTAACCAATACGCCCCGCCAAATATTTTGGGCGATTAGCCGCCTCTGGCCCGCAAAACGATCATAAAAACAGGTAGAAAATCCCATTTTGTTTTACCCACAATATATGTATGTACGAATATTTTTGTGTGTCCTAAATGTGGGTGAATACGCTTTTTGTCCACCCATCGCCAATCGCAAATATAAAGTTTTTGATTGCACTTTAATTGCAGCTAATAAAAATTTGGTAAATGCACAAGTTTTTACTACCTACCAACTGAAATGCTACCGATCTCTCTGTCTCTCGATCATTGGACGGTTAAGTCATTAAATGACTATATATATTCATGAATAGATGAGTTTAATACCCTCTTCGAAATTCTGATCTCAGAATTGCGCATTAAAAAAGTTAATCAAGAGATTTTTGATCCAACTAGAAGAGTTCTTTATCAACTTTTGTCAATGGAGACTAAAGATCCACTCGATCACTTTTACATATGTGTGTGTGTGTGTGCAAAGGCAAGGGGGAAAGGGGCGGAGGAACAGATTAGCCAACCGCCGATCAGCAACCACACAAAACGCACGAGCCAATGAACGAACAAGACCAACGAACGACAGATCGACCGAACGATCGATTGATCGGACACAAGGGCAATGATGGGGGATGAAATGATGTTGTTGTTGTATTTGTGGCACGTATACACACACACATATAAATAGAATTGTGGTTAGCCAAGCGTGCACTGATCGTGTCTCTCTCTCTCTCTCTCTCTCTCTCTCTCTGTGTGTGTAGCTCCGCCTTCTTCTTGAGGAAAGAAGCAGACAACTTTCTACAGTTTTCTTTATGTTTGGGTGGGGGAGGGGGGCAGCAATTCCAGTTTGAAAATGGGAAATAATAATGCGCTCAGGGGAAATGCAACCACAGGCAACTGCCACGAAGAAGACCTTTGAGTAAGTGAATTGTGGTTTGTTGTTTTGGTTGGCGCTGCCAGCTGCCATCTACGTCGACGCCAACGCCGACGCCAACGCCAACGCCAACGTTGACGCAACAGCAGGATCTCCTCTTTCCCGTTTCCCTGGCTCTCACACTCCCATTCTCTCTGTCTATCTCTCATCTCTCTCACTGAGTGAAAAAATATGCTCACCACTTCCAATGGAATATTGTTTGAGTTTTTTTTTTTTTGTTTGTATTTCTTTTCCTTGGTTTTATTATTGTTTGGGGGTTGGTGTGGTGTGGTGAGTTTTCATTTTCCTTTTTTTCTGTTTTCACGCTGGTGACACTCCCACAATATTGTGTGACTGTGTGTGTGTGTGCCCAACCCCCTTTCTCTCACTCCCACACCACTTTACTCACTCCTCTTAGCCAGCAGATGGCCGACCACGCTCTCCTCTGGCTCTCCCCTACATTTGGATTTTTCGAGTATGTCAATTCTTATATTTATGCTCGTGCCATTTTTTATCCTCTTCTTTCGTCGGTCGTTGGTCGGTCTTTTCTACTTCTTTTTTTCCCGTATTGTTGCTGGAAGTTGTTTATAGAGTGTTTCTCAGGTGTTTTACGATCGCATGGCAAGAGCCATTCCCATGGAGGGGAAAGGGCGTATGGTTGGGGAGGGGGCAGGCAGCTGCTGAAATCCTTAATGATTGTTTCGAACCACTGAAACTAATGTATGCCTTTCCTATACACGAAGAGAAAATACAAAACAGAAAAATCAACACAACAAAATAAAAAGACACATTTTCCATTTTACAATTTTTGATTTATGGCAATGAAAATTCTACAAATTTGTTTGTTTTTGTTATTGCTGTTTATTGACTTCCAAAATGATCGATCGCATCAAGAAATGATCACATTGTTGGGAAAATATATTGAACAAATTTATTAATAACTAAGCTGAACTAAATTATTGTCCAAAAATGATCTGAAAAACTATGATGAATATTTCAAAGGAAGAATCAAGACTAATTATAAAATATAAAGTATGCTAAATATTTTGAAAAACCGTTGAAAAAACTATCGGAAATTTGGGTATTTTAAAATATTTACATTGGTTTCTTCTTAGACAAAATGAATATCCTCCAAAGGTAACAAATGAAATGATTGTAATTTTGAAATAAATTTCTTAAAAGGTTTTAATTCAAAAATATATTTTTTTGTTAAGTTATACAAATTTCCGTTTTGCAAATTCTTTTATAATAAAATATATGATATAATAAAAAGTCTCAACTTGTATCAATTTTCTACCCAATTTTTCAATAATCTTAGATAATGTAATTCGGAAATGATCTCACTAGAAATAAATTGAAAAAGGAAACCTGAAATATAAGCAATTTGTACCAATCTACGACAACTTTTTTGGCATTAACTGCAAGATACAGATACAAAATGTGTCTAAAACACAAAGAGTAGGAGATTCCTTGTCCAAAAAAAAAACAAGCTCTTGAAAAAACATGCAAGAGATAATGTGGAAAAAGATTAAAGCTGAAAATCCGTTAAGCCCGCCCTGGCAATGCGCCCTTAATGCGATTGCCCTTCGACAAGAGCAACAAACAGTAAACAGAATCTAAGAATTGATAAACTGACAGAGACCGGGAAACAGGAACCAGGAACCAGTTTCATGATGCACACACACCAACACACACACACACACACACACACACGCAAACCGCTCAAATATCAAATTTCATATAATTTATTCGCCATTTTTGAACTACCGAAATAAAATGCATTACAAAATGGAAAATTTCTTTATGATGTCAAAACTGATATGCCTTAATTCTGTGAATGTTCGTGAGAGTGTGTGTGTGTGTGTGTGTAGGGGAGCCTGTAGGGGAAAATGAAAAGAAAAACGACTAGAAGTAAATTTTGGTGGGGCAAGCAAATGTGGGTGGCATATGGAATGCATTTTTGATGGAGAACCGAATTTTGCCATTTTTTTTTTTTGTTTTTTCCGTTTAGCTTACCTTTTCTCTTCATTGCTTGTTTGCTCTTGCAGTAAGTCAACAAGGAGCAGCGGCGTCCCAGGACCCAAATGGGGTCCTGCGAATGAAATGCGAAAAATCTATCAAATGATTGGACAAATATTCTGCTTTTCATTATCTTATAAAGACATATTATGTATAAATTATTGTTAAATACTTTTTATCATTAAGAAATTTGTAAGTAAATTTCCTTAAAATAAACAAACTAAGAAACTACAAGTCAATGAAAATTAAATGCCTTTAAATATCGAATATATGAAAAATTTGATTACGAAAATCTAATTTTGAAAAATTAATCGAAAAAGAGTAAGCAAAAAAACAAAGTTCAAAATAACAGAGCCAACTGAGTTTTTTCTGAATAAAACTTTTACAAAATTATAATTTTTTACAGCTTTTTTTAAGATTCGATTT
The DNA here is from genome assembly GCF_018902025.1 of Drosophila willistoni. Taxonomy (NCBI): domain Eukaryota; kingdom Metazoa; phylum Arthropoda; class Insecta; order Diptera; family Drosophilidae; genus Drosophila; species Drosophila willistoni. The sequence goes on from NW_025814052.1 coordinate 12,586,877, forward strand.
TATTGAAATAATTTTGGAATTTTTTGGAATAAGGTAAGATTATCTATGATATCAAACCCCCTTTGTGAGCCACTGGGTGGTTCCTCCTATACGCTTTTTTTTTTGTTTAACCAGCACCATGACAACTCTTTTGGTTTTTGTTGTTGCTCTGGTCTGAACAAAAAAAAGAAATCACTTTTTTACGCTCACATCTCCTCACATGGCCTGGAAATCAGAGAGAGAGAGAGAGAGAGAGAGAGAGCGAGAGACTCTTGGAAATTTTTACATTTTGTTGCAAAATGGAACCACCCCATTTTCAACTGTAGGTGAAGTGGTGAAAGGAAAGGAGTGATGGATGGAGGGGGGGGCTAGAGAAGTCTAGAGAAATGGTTGATAATGGGTTGGTGGCTTGGTGGCTTGGTGTGGCGGGGGGTGGTATGGCGGGGGGAGGCTAACAACAGTGTGTTGTTAGAGGGTTGCGGCAGCTGCGGCCACACGACGCTGCCACAAAACTAGTTTTGGCTTTGGTGTATGTGGATGGTTGGTCGTTCGGTCGGTTGGTTTGGTTTGGTTTGGTTTGGTTTGGAGGGTTACCAACATTCGAGAGCGACTCGAGAAGGGCTTTCTGGGAGGGTTGGGATGGGCTTAGCGGGTTAGCGGGGAAACAGACCAAAATTTCCACCCACTTTTTGCTGGTTAAGTTTCTTAGAAGGTTGTTGTTGTATTTTTTTTTTGTTGTTTTTTTTGTTAAGGGTTGCAAATCAAAACGCGGTTTGTCGGTTTGTATTTTTGGCCAAAGAAAGGGAACGAGCATATCGATGAATGAGTTGAACAGAGAAAGCAAGCAGGCAGGCAAAATGAGTGAGAGAGTTGAAGAGTGACAGGGTGAAAGCGAGAGAGAGAAGGAGAGAGAGAGAGAGAGAGAGCGAACACGTGAGAGAGAAAACGAAGGGAGGAGCTGGGGCCTCCGTTCAAGAGTTTTTCAACGCCATTATTGACACTTGGCATCTCTCGTTATCCCCCCCCCCCTTGCCGCTCGTCTCCTCCGCACCGCTCACCACAAACCACCTCACCACGAATTGCCTGCCTGGAAGTTGTCAACTCATATGCATAATTGCCCAGTACTTTCTCTCTCTCTCACTTGCTCTCTCGCTCTGTCTCATTTGATTTCTTTTTTTTATCATTTTTGTTACGGTTTTCTGTGTGGGTGGCAGATATTCTGGTGAGGGGGAAGGCAGTAAGGGGGGGTAGGGCATTCGGTCGTTCGTTCGTTTGTACTGTCGGTCGGTCCGTCGGTCGGTTAGTCTGTGTTGTTCTTGTTGTTGTTGTTGTTGTTTGTGTGCATTTTAGTTTGAGATTTTCGTGGCATTTTTGTGGCCTTTTGTCTGGTTAACCGTGGTTGGTTATTGGTCAACACGGAGGCCAACACACACACACACACACACACACACACATACGCACATACGCTCGTTAAAGTTTGTCAACGTTGTCAACCGCTAAAAAAATATTGACTTGGCCCAAGCCAAAATGCTTAATTCTCTTTTAGCCAATTTAAATGGTCGACAATTTAATCATCATTTAATAAGTATAAATATTTGAAAATTATTTTCAATCGTTTTAAACACTTCATTACAATTAAGTTAATAACTTTCTTCAAATTTTAGATAACAGTAATAAATTAAAGTAATAAACACTTTGAATTTTATGATCTACATATATCAAAAAGGAAAATTCATTCATTCATTTATTCATTAATACTTATTGATATTTACATTTGATATGTGTGAGTATAATTCTAAGGGTTAAGAGTTCACGCTGCATTGGCATTTTCTACTTAAATATATAATAATTTGCTAGACATTGATGCTTAACGATAATACATATATTATGAGATAAGTTGTGGAGATAATTTATTAAAAAAACCCCTTGAATATACATTTAGATAAAACTTACGACTAAAACTAGAAATTATGCTAGGATATTTATATGAGGATACGTTGAATACAAACATCTATTTTCAAAATTATTGAGGAGACGTTCGAGTCTCACCGCCACTAGTTCAACATGTTTTAGGATCAAAGATATTGACCAAAATTTTAAATATGAGATATCACTTAGATAATGTGTAATATATAGGGTGTTGTATATTGAAATGCTGTATAGAATATAAAAATTTAATTTTATTGAGTGTATACATATATGAGCATCTCAAGATAAAATTTGACGTACGATTTTCCATTGTAGTTTATACTAAGTTTAATTATGGATAAAACATTTTTAATAAGTAACTAAACAATATTTACATGTAAATAATTGTTTGTGGAAAAAACAGTTGAAATCATATTGTATTGAATAAGTATTGATCAATTTATTGATAATTCTGGAGCATAAAAAACTGTTGAAAAACATAAATGTACGAAATCTCAAATCGATTTTCCTCTGTTTTTGAGCGAATCTGTCGATAACGTCTTCCACCGTGATATCAATATCTCTGTTAATACTCATTAGAGCAGACCAAAACTCAGACCTTTGATGACACAGATTTTTATATTCTCTATGGAAACTTATTTACCCCAAAACCCCAAAATCTTGTGAAGAATATTGCCTGAGTTTTTTCGCTATTTACTTGTATTTTCCATTTATGAAAAAAGGAAAAATGGAAGCTGGAAGCAACTTAGCTGGAACTTAAAACATATATTAACACTTGCATTTGTAATTTTTGAATTCAACTTAGTGCGATAAAGAATCTGATGATGAAAGTTCAATATGATCTTGCATAAAAATAATGTTTATCATGAACATATCTCTTAATCCCTTGGATATTAGGGATAAAAAAAGTATCTAAATTAAATGACGAAATCTCAATGCCAAGAAAATAATAATTGACATGCAAAAAATTGCATTTTTTTATGCAATTTCGTGGGCTTTTCCTTCAAAAGAAAATTAGTTTATTCCTTGTGCTCGTCGTTCATCGTTCGTTTTTTGTTCTTTTCGAAACCGCAAAAAAGAAAACCGAATAAACAATGAATATCTGGAACCCGCAAAGGACTACCCAAGGGACTAATAAAAATGTTGATCCAGTTTTTTGACCAATTTTTAGTGCAGTTTTTTCGTCTTCTTTTTTGTTCTATTTTTTTGTTTTTCTTTCTTTGCTTCTTTTTTAGACCAAAAAGCGTCGCAACAATGGCTAATTCCCAATAAATGGCTCAAGGAATCTATGGAAATTTGAAGGAAAACAAAAAAAAAAAAAAACAACAGCGAAATCTGTTGTAAAAAAAATCATAAAAATTATTTAGATCTAGATCAGAGGCTGCTGGTCATAAATCTTTTGACCTACAAATTGGTCTACATAGAAAAAAACAAGAAAAAAAAAAACAACATTGCAAATGCACACAGTGAAAACGTAATAGAAAATTCCTGGAACACTGTAAACTGTGACAAGGACTTGCATAATAATTTGCATTTTTTTTCGTTCTTTTTTCATTCAAGGCGCGAAACAAACAAAAAATTGCCCTAAAAATTACCTAAGAGATTGTAAAAATAGCACAAACAAATGAGGATGCTTATGTAATGCACACACACACACACACACACACACAGGATCGACCCATGGCATTTTAAGGAGACGAAGACTCTGAGGATTCTTTTTTTTGTGGCCTAATAAAAATACAACGAGGCAATTTGTCGAAATTCTCTAAAAAGAGAGCAAATTTGAAAAATTTCAAACTAATTTAGGCGGGTGGTGGTTTATGATCCTACGATGGAGTACCTCTAGGTCCTCGAAATTTCCCTGCCCTGCCCTGGCCAGTCCCTAAGCCGAACCTGAAACTGGGGCAAAATATTGTAAACTAGTCATAGATACATATATTTTTTGCTATGGAAGGAGTCCTTGTTTTTGTTTTTTTTGGTATTTACCCATAAGTTCTTGGCCACCTGCCGTTTATTTGCAATATGTCAAAGTTTTTGATTCAATTTTCAACCCTTCCTCATGCTAATTTGCTGAGTCTATTTTATTATCTTTACCATGGACCAATCTCTGCTTTCCGCTTCTGAGTTTTCTTAATTAAATGTAATATATTTTTAGCTTGGAGAACAAAGTTGGAACAAATGAAGAGCAAATCAGCGGCAAAGGCAGATCAAGTTAAAGAGACAGCCAACTAACTGATTTCAGAAAGATTAAGTTAAGACAAGAACAAAATGTAAGTGAAATGACAAATGGGCTAACTGAAAATGGTCAGTAGTGGCAGAATTTTTAGAAATTTGTTAATTGTGGAAGGGAATTTTTGTCAATATCATCATTCTAATGAATGAAATCGGGTTATTGAGCAGGATAATTGGCCAGTATCAGAGGTAAAAAAAGGAATTGTTGCATCATTCCATCAAGTTTAAAAATGCTTTGATTTACCTAAATAAATCGTATTATAATCCATAAAAGAGCCTACTAAAATTTCATGGAAAATCTTTGAAAATCTATAACAAAATAAATTATCAAAATTATTCTCTTGCCTGTTGGTATCGATATGATATGATATGATATGATATGAGAAAATTATATATATATACCTATGTACATTTTGTTTTGTTAGATTTCCCAATTGTTGGTAATAAATTTGATTAGGCCAAATTGAATGAAGTCCCCCCCCCCCTTTCCGAAAATATTATGCCAACATATTAGTACAAGGAAATGGAAGGCATTTGGCCACTAACCCTTTTCCCATATGTCATGCCAGGAAAATAAATTGCAAATCATTTTTAACATTCGTGGGCGGTGTGGGGGGTAGTAGGGGGGTAGTAGGGGGCATGGCCAGGTTAGAGACTCCGAATGCATTCGTCAAGCTCCAACTCAACTCGAACCTCAGACAATGGTTGAGGCAAATATTATGCCTCATGTCTAAGGATGATTATATGAAAGGGGCTGGAAAGGGAATGGGGAAGGACTAAGGGCATGGAGAAGTGTTTTCATATTGTAAGGATGTGTTTCGTGTTGTTTATTTTACCACCCTTTGTGCTGGTTCTCCTGGTTTCCTTCATTCATTCGTTTTTTGGTTTTTGTTTAGTGGAAAAATAATCCTTTCCGGCTGCAAGTGCTCAACTTGAATGTTGTGTGTGTGTGTGTGTGTGTGTTTGCTGACATTTTCGCGTTTGGCTTTGTCAGCAATGTCCTTGCTGCTGTCATTTGTTTGCATTTCCACAAAAGGTGATTGCGATTGCGATTGCGAATTCCGTTGACGTTTTTATGGCGCATTCAGTGTAAAACGTTAAAACACACAGACATAGACACAGAGAGGGAAGGAGTGGCGGGAGGAATAGGAAGCCCTTTTTGGGCTAAACAAGGGTTAACACACGCCGCCTCTCGCGCGCCCTTTTCCCATGCATTTCTCAAACTCAACTCGACTCAACTCGACACTCCAAGGCAGCAAAGAAGTAAGAATAAAAGGACAGCGCACAACGGCCAGAAAGGAAGAAAGGATTCGCTCAAGCATGACAAGCTACAACACCCGCGTCTTCTTTTCTTTTCTTTCGTGTTTTTTTTTTGCAAATTTTTATGGTTTGTTTAACAAAACGCAACGTTATATAAGCAAACAAGGAGGAAACGCTTGACAGAAATATACAAAAAACAAGAAAAATAAAAGGCAAATAAAACGGCAAACATAAAAAAAAAGAAAAACCCCTGCAAAAAGTCAAATGATAGAAGAGTTGCATTTACTTCCATACAAATATCCCTTTTCTTTTTTCTTTGCTTGTAGTTTTTATCCTTGTTTCCTTGGAAAATGACTTTCATATGCGTCCTTGACTTGAGAGAAATGCGGCTTGATAGCCTTGACTTTACTTTTTTATTTGATTTTCCTTCAATGGAAAACTATGTGATTAAAGTAACAATCCGAGACTTGCTTAGCATGGAAATGGAGGAGTCTCAGGAAACCTCAGCTCAGAATTTTGAATTTGAGCCAAAGCCAAATTAAGTAATTGAGCCAAACTTCTTTTTATTCCCATCTAAGCCTTGTATCTAGAACTCGAAGAGTCCTTCAGAAGTATTGAAATGTTTATCCATCTGATCTATAGAGATTTCAAGTGGTTTATTAGGATGGGGCCAGGAAAATGCAGATTTAATCAATATTGCTGGTCAATTTGGTTTTCCTTTTTTTGGTTTTGGGTTTTCGGTGTGTCTGTGTTTTTTTTTTTGTTTTTTTGTTCTCTTTTTGCCATTTAATTTTGTGATTAAGTTTTATTAAATGTTGCCACTCTGTTTCTATGGCTCACATCCTCTCGCATTGGCAAAATCAGGCAAAATCCTCGTAATACCCAACGAAACCCAAAAACGTGCGGACGAGTGTCAAATTAATTAAAATGTCAGCAAAATATGTTCAATTGTTGCTGTTGTTGTTGTTATTGTTGTTGTTTGGATGGTCATGGAGATGGATGGATGGATGAGCGGATGAACGGATGAATGTGCCACCTCATCGCCTCAGAGCCTGTCAAACTTCATTGACAATATTGGCAGGCAGACAGAAAGACAGACAGACATACACATCGGACTGTACTGGACAGAACAGGACAGGACAGGCAAGGCCAGGCCTAGGCCAAGCCGGGACATGGACACGGACATGGACAGGAAGAGCGCCCTAAGCAGCACCAGTAGCAGCAGCAGCAGCAGCAGCCGGACAAAGGACACATCAGATCGACCCCTGTCCGAAATGAGAGGAGACCCGTTTGATTTGTCATATTTTCAATTTTGCAATTCGCACGGTTGCCCCTGATTGTCTGCCTCTCTCTCTCTCTATCTATCTATCGTATGCCTGCTGGTAGTATCCTGCATCCTCTGTCATCCCCCGTCAATAGTTTCGACCTCTTCTCCCCCCCCACCTCCGTCACTCCATCACCATCATTCCATCATCATGTTTGTGTTGGCCGTTAATGTGCATTTGACGTTTGCGAAATGAGAATCTGGGCAAATGATTTGGATTTATGGCAAATTTGTCGAGCGATTTGTGCAGATTTACATGAAGTGCCAAAGCCAAGTGGCCACTTGAGAATGCCTACCAATCCTGGCGAGACGATAATGATGTGAATGATGACGATGATGGGATGACTTGAAGGCGTTAAGAAGTCTCTTAACAGTTCACAGCAAAACGCAATTTGGATTGTGTTGATAGAAACAAATAAAGGTTCATTTGACTAATTGTAAGATTTGCCCAAAAAAGTTGAGCCATAAAAAAACACCAAATGATTAAAGACAAAACGCGTTAACCAAAGATTGGTAATAATTGCAACGAATACAAAAAACATGATCGATAAATATGCTCGAAATAATATGCAAAATTCTCAGGACGATACTCTGCATCTTGTGTATATCATGGGATGGATGGATGGATGGATGAGTACCTGAGATCATTCGCTTGTTCTTCTTGCCCTTCTAATTTCGTTTTAATCCTTTCCTTAACCATGCACCATGCACACGAAACGCTAACAATTTTCATGCCCACTAATCCGGCCGAGTTTTACGGGTGCGGCGGGCGGCTTTAGTTTCTGTGCCGAAAGCGTAGCGAGAAACAATGGCATCATCTATAAAATGACAATTGCAAACAACAATGACGACAATCGCGGCAAGGACAAACAGTAGTAGTGCAGCAATGCGCGGCATTTTATTTGCCTGAGGTTCAGTTCATTTCATTTCGGTTCGTTTCGGTTCGGTTCCTTTAACCGGTAAACGGCGGCAGCAGCCCTTTCACTCCTTTTATCCCAGTCACTGCGGTGCAGTGCACTCCTTTTTGTCGGCCCTCTATTTATAATTAGTTGCAGGCAATTAAGGCAGCTCCCGCGGTTGCTCACAAGGACAACGGCACGCACGTCTTTTGGTCCTTCAGTCTTGGCCAGTTTAAACGTTCTGCCGTCCTATCGTCCTCTCGTTGTGGGCGTCAACGCCCTTTTTGCGCCTGCGCATCCGTGTGCATTTGCAATTTGTTTATTTTGAAAACAAGCGACACCCCTTTCACTTCGATCGTCTTAATCTGATCTAGTTGCATCTCTCTCTGGCCCATCTAAATAGGATTCAGTCCCTTAATCCTTTGACTTTTCGCCTGTGACTTCGCGAAAATTTTTACTCCGTGTTTTGTGTCTGTGTGTGTGTGTGACTTTCCGGAAAGTGTGGCTTACTTTGGTTCCGCTCACCAAAGTTGGTAATTAACATTTGCGCCTAAGCCCAGTTGCCTTGGACATGAGCAAGATCAGGCCCAGAATCCAGTTCCAACTTCAGGTCCCAAGTCCAAAGGCCACCGCCTGTGTGCTTATGTGGGCGTTGGCAATGTCTTTCCCTTGAAACCCAGGGGCGAAATAGCTGAGTGGGCGCGACTAGGGCGAAAGGGTTTAGTTTTAATTAGCTGACTTTGGACGCGCCTTGATCCTTGATTTTCACTTTTCCAACCCGAATGATGCAAAACACACACACACACACAGACACTAACAAAAACACACAAACTAAACTTGATAAATATTAAAATTTTACATATTCAAAGGAAATCTGAATGGAAATTCAAATGAATTAACAAAAAGTTGTAACACATTAAAGACATTTTCTACTTTAATTGTGTGAAATTTTCAACCACTGTGCAACACTCTCCACACACACACACACATACCCACACACACACCTTACTTCACACAGAAATCGTGAGTGTTGTCACAAATTGAAATTAATTATGCGGGGCGTTAAGTAAGAAAACTTGAAACTTTGTTAAATTATGCAAGACAGAAGGCTCAAGGACTCCTGCCTAGTTACATAGATCCTGCCTTAAAAAAAGGGATGCTGTGTGTGAAATTTTTGGCAATTTTTCTGGATTCTGGTGTAAAAGGCTTGAGCGACAAATTCTCATCATTAATGCAAGACCAAAAAAAAAAAGAAAAACCGAAAAGAATAAAAGGAAATTAAAGCATTGGGCTTTGTTTTTTATTTTTGGATGTCTCGCCTCGTCGAAAGTTTTGTTGTGGCGAAAGGATTCCAAGGACCAAGGTGCAACCACATTAAGAACCCAAATCGCTCATAAAACGCCCTTTTGCAATTGCGAGACATTTTTTTATTTCTGGTCAATAATCAATTTTGAGCTAAACCGTTTCACTCGGCGTTTAATAACGCCAATTTATTTGCCCATATCCTGGACTTTAGGTTGGATCGAATGGAGGAAAAAAAAGGGTTGAACGTCATGTGAATCCTGGGATTTAGCTTCGGGTTACACGTGGCCCCTGCCACCCGAAATGCCAGCAATTTATCTGTTTGATTTTTAGATATACCCATACAAACAAACACACACACACACACACACACACACAGACATTAGTCAACTCTATAGATGTATGAATATTCTGATATATATCAGAACTAAACTGATTTATTTATTGTTTCATATAATTTCATTTCCATTTCATGGGAACGACTAGCGTCTGCGACGAGGTTTAGCGTTTAGATCACGCTTAAAATTCTGTATGATATTTATTTTTGGCAAATTTATATTTAGCCCAGATGGTGGCAAATTCGAATTTACCCCAGATGATGATGATGAGACTAAAACAGGAATATGCACTTCATCCGGATTGACATCATCCATGTTACTTGGACTAGCCTCGCGATTGGGTTTAACTGGAGTCACCGGCTTGGATTTCTCCTTGAATGGAGTTGAGCCTGTTTTCTTTGCATCGTTGGGCTTATCGTTCTTGGTTGATTTGGATTTCGTTGATTTCTCATCGCCAGCATTCGGTCCCGACTCCTTGGACTTAGTCTTCTTCGAGTTGGGTGACGATGATGACTTCGACTTGGCAGATTTGCTGGCACTTTGTTTGCCTTTCGGTTTGTTAGCCGGTGCTGAGTAGGGCAGAATATCGTCTATTTGTATTTTGGCCCTCTTATCGAGTGGGGCCAGGGCCATTTCCAATGCCGAGGCTGTGGCTGCTGACAATCTTGAACGATTTGCGGCTGCTAGGGCTGCAGCGCGAGAAAGTGGTGCTGCTGGTGGTGGGGGTGGTGGTGCTGGAGCTGGTGCTGGTGGGGGTGGTGGTGCCGCCGTTGATGGTGGTTGTGGTTCAGAGGCCGGTGCGGGTGCCGGAACAGGTGTTGGAATCGATGGCGGAGCCGGTGGTGGTGGTGGTGGTGAATTTACTTTGCCCTTATTTGGACTCTCCAGTTTGGATTTCTTGGGTGAAGTTGGCATCTCACTGGATATCTTTCTTGCTTTATCCACTCCAAAGTCGCTGTCATAGTCGCTGCCCGAAGACGAGTCTAATCCCTCCGGTAGGCCCATTACTGAGGCTCTGTGTAAGCCAAACTCATCATCATCGTCATCGCCTTCATAGCCTTCCGGGAACATTTTAAGCAACCCACTGGGATCTATATCGTCATCGGATCCTGGTGTATCTATTGACGAGAGGTCGGGTCGAGGCGCAACTTGGCAATGTCGCCACGATGGCAAGTACAATTCATTCTCCATGAATGGCACCAATATAGGCATACTATTCACACAAGCTCTTGTCCGATTGATAGCCATCAAGGCATCAGACTCATCAATCGACTTACTACTCTTTCCTTTTTGAGACATGATGAAATGCTTCAATTCGGTTTTATAATGCTCACTGTGATCGGCAATTAACTTGGCATTCACTAACAAATCACGGGTCTTGGCTAAGCGATGAGTCGACAAAATTTATTGGCAAGTCTTTTCTTTTTTTTTTCACACAAAAAAAATTCTTTCACTTACTATAACAAAAATCCAACGTTAAGCTATAAACTTCTTCATCGACTGGCATTCCATTCGATTCCTCCGAAATTATATTTTTAATGAATTCTAAATCTTTCTCACTATCGACTTTCCAGCTAAGTTCTTCTAACTTTTCTTCCAATCCATCTGCCATAATCAAAATTCCAGAAAGAAAGAGAGAATGACAATCGGCAACGAAAAAGGGTTGCAAGGTCACGGAAAAAAGCACGATGAAAAGTTTTCTCTTTAATTGAAATGATGGAATCGAAACGATAAATATAATGTTTAGTTATTAAAATGCTTTTTAATGAACAAAATGTGAAAAGGAAGAATGAAATGAAATCTGAATAGAATTCTCTATAAGAAACATTGAAGTAACCAAGTCTTAAAGATATTAGCAGTCGGTATAGTAAAGTATAGTGTTCAAATTATTAGTTCTTAATGGAGTCTTTAGGGATCTAAAATGGATCTGACTGACTTGCATATCGAATTATTCCTTAATTCCAAATTTGTTTGTTCTGGCACCGACCGACAACTTGACCGATGACTTCATAATGATGATAGAGCATCGATATACTTGGTTGGAATATTGCCACTTGGCTATTTTAATTGTTCTCTTCTCCTATTTGTGGGTGTATTTTCTATGTGTGTGTGTGTGTGTGTGTGTGTGTGTGTTTGGTATGTTGTCATGACATCATTATTATTTGCAAGTCCTTTTTAACAAATGCCACCCAAATAGAGTGAATAGTTCAGTTGGTTAAAAAGGAACTCTTAGTTTGGAACAATATCCACCCAGGTGGCAGCCCTTCAGTTAAACCAGAATGGAACAAAAACAAAGTGAGCCAAACACACAAAAACCAAAAATGGAAAATCATTTCTTTTGACTTGATGCCTGGAAGGACCCACGCAGATTGCCGCCTGATGACAACAATTAGTGCAGAATTTTGCTTTTGCTTTATGAGTAATTGAGAGGGAGGGAGGAAGAGTAGAGTAAAGAAGACCCAAAGAGGCAGAGCAAGTGCAAGTTGAGAACATAATCAGCAATGGCCACGTGGGGTGCAGTGCATCCGCTGCGGGTTACTTACTTACTCACTGGCTGGCTGGCTGGCTGACTGGCTGACTGACTTATTTACCCCCGGCAGGCGGTGAAGCGTGAAGACTCACTCAGCCAGTCAATGAAAACGCATTTTTGCTCACTCTATTGCAGACACTTCAGTTATGAATAAGGTAAATATTTTGGTAGAAACAAACGCAACAGGATATCAATTGAACAAAATCGACAAATCGACCAGAGGAGAGGAGAGCGAGTCCCAACAAAATATGCCCATGTGTGAGTGTTGCGAGAGCCAACTCCGTTTGACATTTGAATAACTCAATTTGACACAAAAAGTCAATGGATGAGAGGCAACCCAGCAGCCAGCAGCCGGCCACCCCGGAAGCCATTTGGAGTGCTAGAGAAAACAACACAAAAACCTGACGAGGAAGAGAAATCAATGCGAATATTTTTTCATCAAGCAGGCAGTCAGTCAGTCAGTCAGTCGGGACAGAAGGCAGCTGCCTGCATTTTTGCACTACGTCTCAAATTGCGTAAGCCATAAAATTGTTGTTTTTTTTTTTTGTTCCTGTTTCTCTCTCTTTTTTCTAGGTTCTTGTCAACCTTTCCACGAAGCAAACCAAACCATGTCACACCAAAAACCAAATGGAACTACTCACAAACGATTCGCGCACGCATCCTTCGCGTGTCGCGGTCGGTCTAAAAAACTAGCCAAAAAACTACTAAACCAAAAAAGAAAGGTAACAAACTCACCCACGCGTCATAAAAACCAAAAAAAAAAAAAAACAGGCACAATGCATTAAAAAATATCTAAAAAATGACGCAAATTCGCAGAAGATTACGCAAAATGCAATCGGGCAAATCGTAAATCATTTCGCATCGTAAACCCAACAAAAAACCAACAAAAAATAAAAATGCCTTGGTTATGGTTAGCCTTGAAGTGCAGTTTTTTAGGTTTTTAGGTTTGCATTTTTTGTAAGAAAAGTTTTTACAATCTCACCTCGCACCAGTTGACGTAACCGAGAGGGACAATCGTAAAAAAACAAACAAACAAATTACACAAAACTGACATGGAAAAAAGAGAGAGACATAAGAGTTCCAACTTCAAGTCAAGTCTGTATGAATTTGTGACCAATAAAAAAGTAAAACAAAAATATATTCCTGCTCATTTTGCTTACTTGGAAAATGCTTAAAGTCCTGATGGCTTAAAACTCTTGAGAAAATATCTAATATCACCTGCTGAAACAAAGAAAAACGCGAAAGAAAATTACCAAAAATTCCACAAATGATAAATATATAGAAGTATATATCTACATTATATAGAAACAAGTTAATATTTCAAATAAAAATCAAAAGGTCGTGATTTAAAATGTCCTCTACGAATAGAAATTTGTAGTGAAACAATTAATTTGGTAATAAAAATATCCTTTTTTCATATCAAAATGAAAGATAATCCAGATTCAAAGATGCAGTTTCCTGTATGCATTCTAGGTCGGGTCAATTTTGAGAAATTCTGAGTACTTTCGAAAAGAAACACACTGTCTTCGGTGAGTTCCTAGCCCCCGCTCCAAAGAATGATCAAATTGTATAAATTTTGGTTTTTTTTAATGAAAAAAATTAATCAAAACTGATGCAAATATATTTGGAAAACCTATTAATACAAAAATATACACGGTTTTTTGTATTACGGTTTTTTTTTTGCCTATTGTAATGTATAGATAATCTCAATTCGGTTCTCACATAAATTTTCACCTCTCAAATATTTCAATTTTAAAAGAGTTCGGTAATAAAATCAATGTGCAAGGTCTGCTGAAGTCGACTAAAATAAGTTCCATTTCATGTTTTGATTAAACTTAAACTTTACTTAAATTAATTTGGATTCAAATAATTTTATATATTTTGAACCGCTTGTTTTTGGGAAAAAATCACCGGAATTAAGAAAAGCAAAATCAGTGTGAGAGAATTTAGGCATTTGAAGTGTAAAATTGTCCTTGGATATCCCATTTTACTTTCAGAGGTGTAGTCTCCCCTTGTTTCCTTGTTTCCCCCCCTAAGCAAATACATAACCAAATAGTATAAACTTGTAATATTTTTGAAACTTTGATAAACTTTTCAATTCTATAACCTTCATTTGCAGTTTTTTTTTTATAATTTGCAAATACTTTTGTCAGGACATTTGCGTTCCGTTAGTTTTTGTCCAAGGATAGGAATAGTTGAATAGATTGCTTGCAACAATATTTACTGTTTATATGAAGGAAGTTGAATGGTTTGTTTGGGCCTTTTGATCCCGTTTGCCTTTTGGTCATTAAGGAGCGTTAATTATTCGATTGAGTCGTCTCAGTAGTCCTTTTTTCTTTGCCGTCAAACGAGAATTCCTTGTAAATGGCATGATATAGCAAAAAATAAAGTTGTGAAAGAGTAGAGAGAGGGAGGGGAGAGCGAGGCTCCGTGTGGTCTGCCACTCTTAGCCGGAATGGTTAATTATGCATTTTTTTGACTTATCATTGTCGTCTTGTCATAATTAGCACTGGGCGAAAGAGATGGCACGAGGACTAAGGAACAAGGCTGAAAAGGAAGTGGAAGTGTGTATGGGCTGTTGTAATTTATAACGGTCCTGCGATTCTCCACTTTATCTCACTCACTCTCACTCTGTCCCTATCCCTGTCCCTCTTGGCTCTTCTCTATCTCTGTCTCTGTCTGTGTGTGTGTGCTGACACACAATGACAGCAACTGCAAAAGATTCAATTTACGAGAACAGAAGAGACGACGACAAAACGAGTCGAGGCGAGGCGAGGCGAGTGAACAGAAGTTGGCACTGAAATTAAAACGAAAATTTTTCGCCATCCACCCTGTCATTAGATGCCCGATCCATTGATGCCGATTCAATTGTTTGCCAAAATAGTAGGAAAAAGAAAAAAACAAAACTGAAAATGAAAAGGGTCCTGGATTCTGGATTCTGGATTCTGGGTCCTGGTGACCTGGTGAATTTCCCCTTGTGGATTGTTCGATTGTTCACACACACACACACACACACACACACACAACATAGGGGGTGGGGGGAGGGATATAAATGTTGTGATTTCTTAATTTTTGTTTGCATTTTTCTCAAATTTAGTAGGCTGTTGAGGTAATTACACTAATTATATGGCTCCGACTTCGACGATCTCTCACTCTTGTACTCACCCCTCCCCTGCGTCTGCGTCTGCGTCCGGGTCCGGGTCTCTGGGATAAGGGTTGCTACTGCCACTCACATATTCCAATCGAGTTCTTAACAAGGTCAGATGGCGCGCATTTTCTGGATTATTTGACATGTCAAGAAGCGACAGTAGCTCGAGTTAGATCGCACATTGTTTGTGCCTTTCTCTCTGTGTGTGTGTGTGTGTGTGTGTGCCTGATTTAGCGGGTGTGATATAGATATACCTGACATTGATGCCAGTGATTTGGATCAAGATTATGTCGATTATGATCATAGAAAGCACAAAAAGAAGGGGAGTGAAACAGAGAAAGAGAGCGATAGAGAGAGAGAGAGAGAGAGAGATAGATATTAGTTCCGATAGAATATTCTTTTCACTTACATATATTTTGCTTTGCAAACAAAGTAGTCGCTCACAAAACTGTCATAATTTTATTTCATTCATTTAGCTACGAGAATTTCTAGTTTTCTCATTCAATTTTAGGCTCTCAACCGTGCGCGACATAATAATAGAAAAAAAATTTCAGTTAATTTTTTTTTACTTTGATGATATAGAAAACGAGCGAGCTAATTAAGTGCTAAAAGTTTGGTCAACCAAAAACTAAGCAGCTTGTCACGAAATTCAAAGTGTTGGACGACAATTTGAAGCTCACAAACCGATCCTCGTCATCCTCGTCATCATCATGCAGCGTCATTGGGAGTTGCAAAAGAATATTTTGCATCTTACACAGCAAATGCAGAAAAGTAAGTCACAGGATTTAGTATCCTGAAATTTATCTTTTTCATGTTACTCTTGTTTTTTATTTGTCAGAGCACATTTGTGGCTATTTAAAACCATCAAGAGCATTAGCAATATCATTTACATCAGACAACAGGGCAAAGAAACAGCAGCAACAGTTGCAGCAGCAGTCACGGAAGGATCATGTGGCAAATGGCATGAACAACGGCAACAATGGCAACATGCCCATGAAACTAAAGAATGGGGCACGTATACCAACCGCTGTTAGCTATTTGATCGGCTTGAATCAGAGCTCCCAGATGCCACGCAACGAGTGGCAAATGGCTAACATCAAGTATGGCAAATCAATGAGTACTTTGGAGCAGTCGGCACGTCAATTGTATAAGAATGCCAAACTAAAGTCAACGGTTTGCAAGATGCCGGCCAGAAAAGCTCTGCAACCATCTGCAACGGCAACTGCCACAAATTTGTTTGGAGGCAAAATTAAATGCTTTGCCTCATCCACATCTTTGGCCCAGTTGGATGATAATAAGGTCCAAGCCTCTGCTCTTTCCAAGCGTCTCTCTAAACTATTCTTGGTCGAACCAGATGATGAAGAGGCTTCACCTAATCCAGACCGCGAACCCTAAATGGATACATATACATATATACTATATAACATGTTTTTCTTCACCTTTCTCACCTCAGAAAACACCCCTCACCACCCCTCCACCACCCTTTAATTTCTTTTAACAAACTTACTTTTTCTTTTGTACATCTCAATCATTGGTGGATGACTTTTGTTTTTTTTTAAGCAAAAAAAAACTACAAAAAATTTTCTGTAACGAACTAATGGGTTAATATATTTTCATGCCACAAAAGAAGCGTTTAAGGGGGGGAAGGGGCAAAATAGTGGATAAGAAGTTAAATAGAAATGACTACGAGTAAAACCTGAGCTAAAAACAGGGTTTGGATTTGCCTCTCTAAATTGTGTTTTACTGGTTTAAGAATTATAAAATTGAGCAATTTTTAGTCAAACCATTCTTTGGACAAAATCTGTTTATGATTGCCTAGACAAGTTTTCTTAGTCTTTGACCAAACTAAATGGTTAATTGAATGACTTTTAATGACCCTTTGCGAAATCTCCTGGATTCCATTCTCTTCACAATGGCCCAATTTAATAGATAACAAAAAGGTAAGTTTCAATCTATTTGAACAAATTTATTTTTTCATTAACGAAAGCAGTTGCGTTAATGTATCAAAACGTTCGTCAAATCATTTATATAGCCTCTCTATCTAAGAGAGCGGAGCCGTAATAAGGTAACCAAACATTAATCGCCAAAAGTGAAATCAAAAAGTGCGAAAAGTTATATCCAAAAAGTCCATACAAATTTGTGGACAGCCAAAAAAAAGTATTGTGGTTTAAGTCCATCAGGTTCATGCCGGGTAGTCTCGCTTCGCTCGGTTCCTGCGGGCACTTTACTTGATCGGAGAACCATGCGGATGATGCGGAATCTGCATTAGCTGCATTAGGACAGCCAACAAAAAGTATCGCGACTTAAGTCCATTTTATCAACTCATCATCAGGTTCAGGTCGGGTAGTCTCGCTCCAGTAATCTTGTTCATAGTCAGAGCCTAAAACGCTCGGTTCCTGCGGGCACTGTACTTTATCGGAGAACCATGCGGATGATGCGGAATCTGCATTAGCTGCATTAGGACAGCCAACAAGAAGTATCGCGGTTTAAGTCCATTTTATCAACTCATCATCAGGTTCAGGTCGGGTAGTCTCGCTCCAGTAATCTTGTTCATAGTCAGAGCCTAAAACGCTCGGTTCCTGCGGGCACTGTACTTGATCGGAGAACCATGCGGATGATGCGGAATCTGCATTAGGACAGCCAACAAAAAGTATTGCGGTTAAGGTCCATTTTATCAACTCATCATCAGGTTAAGGTCGGGTAGTCTCGCTCCAGTAGTCTTGTTCATAGTCAGAGCCTAAAACGCTCGGTTCCTGCGGGCACTGTACTTGATCGGAGAACCATGAGGATGATGCGGAATCTGCATTAGATGCATTAGGACAGCCAAAAAAAAGTGTTGTGGTTTAAGTCCATCAGGTTCATGCCGGGTAGTCTCGCTGCAAGGTAGCACTGTGCATTAGCTGCATTAGGACAGCCAACAAGAAGTATCGCGGTTAAGGTCCATTTTATCAACTCATCATCAGGTCCAGGTCGGGTAGTCTCGCTCCAGTAGTCTTGTTCATAGTCAGAGCCTAAAACGCTCGGTTCCTGCGGGCACTGTACTTGATCGGAGAACCATGCGGATGATGCGAAATCTGCATTAGCTGCATTAGGACAGCCAACAAGTATCGCGGTTAAGGTCCATTTTATCAACTCATCATCAGGTTCAGGTCGGGTAGTCTCGCTCCAGTAGTCTTGTTCATAGTGAGAGCCTAAAACGCTCGGTTCCTGCGGGCACTGTACTTGATCGGAGAACCATGCGGATGATGCGGAATCTGCATTAGCTGCATTAGGACAGCCAATAAGAAGTATCGCGGCTTAAGTCCATTTTATCAACTCATCATCAGGTTCAGGTCGGGTAGTCTCGCTCCAGTAATCTTGTTCATAGTCAGAGCCTAAAACGCTCGGTTCCTGCGGGCACTGTACTTGATCGGAGAACCATGCGGATGATGCGGAATCTGCATTAGCTGCATTAGGACAGCCAACAAAAAGTATCGCGACTTAAGTCCATTTTATCAACTCATCATCAGGTTCAGGTCGGGTAGTCTCGCTCCAGTAGTCTTGTTCATAGGCAGAGCCTAAAACGCTCGGTTCCTGCGGGCACTGTACTTGATCGGAGAACCATGCGGATGATGCGGAATCTGCATTAGCTGCATTAGGACAGCCAACAAAAAGTATTGCGGTTAAGGTCCATTTTATCAACTCATCATCAGCTTCAGGTCGGGTAGTCTCGCTCCAGTAATCTTGTTCATAGTCAGGGCCTAAAACGCTCGGTTCCTGCGGGCACTGTACTTGATCGGAGAACCATGCGGATGATGCGGAATCTGCATTAGGACAGCCAACAAAAAGTATTGCGGTTAAGGTCCATTTTATCAACTCATCATCAGCTTCAGGTCGGGTAGTCTCGCTCCAGTAATCTTGTTTATAGTCAGAGCCTAAAACGCTCGGTTCCTGCGGGCACTGTACTTGATCGGAGAACCATGCGGATGATGCGGAATCTGCATTAGCTGCATTAGGACAGCCAACAAAAAGTATTGCCGTTTAAGTCCATTTCATCATCATCAATGGTCATCAGGTTCAGGTCGGGTAGTCTCGCTCCAGTAGTCTTGTTCATAGTCAGAGCCTAAAACGCTCGGTTCCTGCGGGCACTGCACTTGATCGGAGAACCATGCGGATGATGCGGAATCTGCATTAGCTGCATTAGGACAGCCAATAAGAAGTATCGCGGTTTAAGTCCATTTTATCAACTCATCATCAGGTTAAGGTCGGGTAGTCTCGCTCCAGTAGTCTTGTTCATAGTCAGAGCCTAAAACGCTCGGTTCCTGCGGGCACGGTACTTGATCTGAGAACTATGCGGATTATGCGGAGTCTGCATTAGCTTTTGTTCGTTGCGAATCCGATTGACGGCAGATTCCTTAGCTGATCCCAGGTGCGTTTGCAAGTTGTCCAATTTTGCAGCACGAGCACGATGCAAGGCTATGACTGAATTCTCCCGAGAATTTCGACGCCTACGTTCGGTCCGTTGTCTTTGAGCCTGCACATCAGCATTATCCGAGTGTGCATTCGTTGGAGTATAGGCCGGGTAATGAAATTCAGGCCGCATGTGGCTTGAGGACCGCCTGCGCAGCTGGCACCTCTGGGGTCTGTAACGCAAGTCGGATTCGAATTGATATTTACCCAAGTCAGAGGGAAGTACTCTAGGCGATGAAGAGCTTCTACCATTATATTTACTGGTTCGGTTCCCAATAAGTAGTTCATCAAGTTTCACGTCTTGCTTTTCCATCAAATCCAGCAGTCTCTCTTTGATATTTACCCCGCGTCCTTGGCCGTGGAATGCAATCGGTTCTGTATTGATAGGACGATGTGTGTTCCTATCCAGTGAAAGGTCCACTTGCTTTCTGCGACGTAACTGGGATTCAGGCTTTGGCTTCAATTGTTTTACAGCCTTCGCCTGGATTTCTTGGGGAAACACGTACCGTTCATCCTTCTTTCGATGGTGAAGCTGGTGATGGTGCTGCTGGTGGTCCTGGCGTTGACGATGCTGAGCGTTCCTCTGTTGATGTTGTTCGTTGTGCCGATGGTACTGCTGGGGTTGCTTGTGGGGTTGCTTGTAGGGCTGCTCGTCTAGCTGCTTGTGGGGCTGCTGCTTGGCCTGCCGCTTCGCCTGCTGCTTCGCCTGCTGCTTCGCCTGCTGCTTCGCCTGCTGCTTTTGCTCGGCCTCCCAAAGTCTGTTCGCTTTTATTCTCTTCTCATAATTCGCCTCGTTTCTCTCCTCAACGGTAAGAGGACCGGTATTGCGCCCCTCATCATCTTCTCCTATATACCTTAGGAAAGGCACATACGTCGGGTTGCGCACTCCAAATCTTTCGGAACAGTTAGCGATCGAGGCCCTCTGAGTTAACTGGTGTTGAGAAAATTGTTTACATATCGCGAACTGGGGCTCTGTTATGTAGCGAAACTTCAGACTATTGGGGCCGGGGTAAGGATAAAAAGGCAGGAACTTCAATGCTGTGGATGTCTCTGCAAAATCAGGAATTAGAGAATGGGGAAAATCAGAAAACTGCATTTCACGCCCCCCTATTGTTTTGGAAACCCTTGGGTCTTATATATATTACTTACTAGTCCACATCCTTGAGGATGTTCCGCATATTACTTACCGGTTCTTAACCCCATTAACTGGCGCAGCATGAACGTTGTTTTTGTATTCATACAAGTTATACTCTTCTTTAGCATTTCTGACACTTTTAACTCGACCACACACTATATAAACTTAAAAAATTTAAAAAAAACTTGTAATTTAGCACTAGGTGTTCACGCAGGAATAATCCTTTAAATTTATATGTTTTTGAAAATAAAATAGAATTTTATTCCGAACTGGCTGTTGATTTGAACTGAACTGATGAAACATGGGTTTGCGTTCCAGGTACATTGACCAAAATCGAATCGACCAGGCCAACTAGATTGAAAAGTCCAAATTTGTGTGGAAATCAATGCCAACTTTGATATGAAAATATATCGATATTTTTGATTCCCTTCTCACCCTTAGATTGCGGGAAATTATATGGCAGATTGACACTTTAGCTCAAATGAGGCAAAACAATGATACGAGCTAAGCAGAGACAACTTCATCGTCATCATCATACATAAATGGACAACCATGAAATTCACGGGAAAATCGCTGCATATAAAATGAAAATGAAAATGGTAATGGAAACGAGAACTCCTGACATATTTTATGCATTTGCCTGGCCTGGCGCTACTTCACTTCAAAGCCATCAGCACAAAGAAAAAAGTAAAGGAAAATAAGAAAAACGAAAGCGCACAGAAAGAGAGAGAGAGAGAGAGGGAGAGAGATGGAAAACGAATATAAAAAAGCCGAACAAATAAATAAATAAATAATTTCGACTGCATAATTTATGCATTTAATGTAAACAGACAATTTGGCTCGCACAAAGTCATCAAGCTCCTGGAACTTGAAGTTCATCATGATGAGGATGACAATGAGGTTGGCAAGGGAAGAAGGCAGCAACTTGCCCACTACAAAGGCAAAGCAAGAACTTATCTATAGAAACGAGCGAGAGTCACTCCAAGAGTTGTGCAATATATATAAAGTCATTTCAAATGAGGCTTCAATGGTCTTGTTTAACACTGTGAGGTTAAAATATTTGTAGTCCAAATGCTGATGGTAATTTATCGTATAACGAATATCCGATTCGTTCGCTTCGACCTTCTAGTTATCAAACTGAATTCTATATCCTCTTATCTGTTTAAACCATTCCTCTTGTGATTCTCTATGGTATGTACTTTTAAAAATATATAACAACAATATATAATTGAAATTTTGAAAGCTTTGGTATCACCTCTCGCAGGCAGTGAAAGTACAGGAAAGTAAATGGAAAACATGATTTTTAGTTGCTCAAGGAACTTACTAGATTGAGGGTTGGACTCAGGCTCAATAGAGGCCAAAAAGGAGGACCACTTGATGAGCAAATCAGGGCTCATGGATCATTGTCATAGCAAATTGGAACTTCCTTTGGGAGTCCTCATTTGACGATGATGACGGTGAGTGGTGAGTGGTGATGTAACTCCCCGAACGCACACTAAGGACACGGATACACACGCAGGGCACAGACTGGAGGCAGGTAACCGATTCAACCTTACAACGTAACACGAAACACTCACAAAATGAAACGGAACAAAACTGACGAGAAAAGAGAGACGAGCAGGAAGTGCAATGCATATTAATGCCACTGATTGTGCCGCACAGATAACTAAGATGCGATAAAAACCTAGATACAGATACTGAGAGATGTAAGCGAAGTCGGCTACTTGAATTACATTTACATGGACCTCCCCCCGCACACCCAACAACCACGAGAGAGAGAGAGACAAAAACCGTCCTAAGTACATTAACAGAAGATGCGAATCAAACGAGATCTTTGTTGCAGTTTTTACTTATTATGTCAGAGGCTCGGATGGATGCATCGATATACATACATATATATATGTATATGTTTAGATGAATGGATGGATTCATTCATGCTTTTCTACAGTCTGTTTACCTTACCTTATGTATATATGTATACATATCTGAGATGGAGGATGAGCAGCAAAGAGATTGCATATAGATGAACAGCCGAAGATATGCATAATGTGCGAAATTGTCTCATCGTTCCTCAGTCTCAGTGTCTCTCTGTCCCTCTGTCTGTCTGTCAGTCGTAAAAACTTTCAGAACAGAGATCAAAGTGTGTGGCGGCGCCCACATGAAAAGCGAAAAACGCAAAGGCAAAACTAAACAAAAAAAAAATGGTAATTAATTTTACTTTGTTGCAAATTAAAAATATGTAGGCAATTGATTTTGTTCTCGAATTTGGGACCAAACAGTTACAAATTTCGATTACTTTCAATTGAATTCTTTCACAAATAGAAGAGAATTTTTCAGGGTTTTCAAGTCCTTTTTCGAAATACTCCTGATCAGTATTTTGGAATGTTTAAAGAATGTTTTCTTACGTTTTTTTAACGAAATTGTGCCCTAATCTTTTCATATTTTTTTAACTAGATTAATTATTATAATTGCTTTAGATTTATGTACAAAGGCTTCTGGGATTTTGCCTAATCACCTAAAATATAAACAGTTTCCATACAATATTTCAATTTTATTAATTAAAAGTGTCTCACAACACCCAAATTTAAAAAGTTTCCTCGACTTCGAATCGAGTCTAATGTTGATATTGTTTTCAGTTAAGAATTTCTTAACTATTAACTGATTGCATACTACCTAATAGAATACTGCTTCAAGTAGGCCAGGAATAAACTTGGTTATCATCCAAAAAAATACCAATTATAATCAATTTATTTTTGAAGTTTACAAAATATTTAGTGTCAGTTACAATTTTATGATATCCTTAAGAGCCGGTTCTCATACGAAATGTTTCTTGGAACAACTGTTTACAAAAAATTACTATAGGCCATGGTTCATTAGCCAAAAAATGACGTCTTCTTGCTGTTTTGTCTACGTGAACGAGCATTATAACATTCATAATCTTTTACGGCAATTGAAATATTTCGTTTGACAACCTTAATTAGTTTGTAACGTGGAATGGGATGGGATGGGATGGGATGGGATACCAACTGTCTACTTCCGCTTAACCATTTGACATGTGTATTGTGGATAGTGGATGGTGGATGGATGATTGAACTTGGTGCAACAGCAATTTGGGCTCATTAAAATGAATGCACACCGCGTGAAGCTGAAGGAAGAAACGTTTATGTGTCCAAGCTGTGGATGAGAAGGAGACCCCAGAGGAGATGGAGTTGGCGATGGTGAAGAAGTAGTTGTAGCTGTAGTAGTAGTAATAGTAGGTAGTAGTAGGAGTAGGAGTGTCATTGCATCGTCGTCGCCGGCGTCGACAACATGTGGGAAATGAGCAATAAAAACACAAAATAAAAAAACAAAAACCCAAAAAAAAAGGGGCCCAGGAAATCGACGACGAACGAAGACAATAGAATTGCGGCGGTCGGTTTGGTTCGTTTCGGGCCTATACTTAGTAATTGTTGGCGTTGGTCATGGTGAACCGAAACAACAGCAACTGACGGACACAAACTTGCAGATGGAGTTAAAGGCTAAGCCGGTGGAGAGGGAGGAGGGGGAGTAAAATTGAAGAACAAGTGCAACCTACAACACGTGCGTCGCGTGGGAGCATTCACATGCAAACCGGCCTATAACAGTGAGCGCAATTTATCCATCGACAAGCAATAAGTTGGCTACAAAATCGGTATTAATGGAAATGAAATATTGCTTCGATTTAGTTGTCGTAGTTTAGGCTTAATATAGTCAAATGAACCAACTTTTTGTAGGTATACTTTATTGATTAACTGTATCTATGTCCATATACGTACATTGTGATTCTTGGCCTGACCAGGGTCTAATTAGGTGCCCTAATGCCATGTGGACGACGACAACAACAACAACAACAGCTGCTCTTCTCTCTCTCTCTCTAACTCTCTTTCTCTCTGTCTTTTACCGCTCATCCTTTTATTTAATTTTCTGGTGTTTGCGTAGGTTTATGTAAATTAGCCCCAGGGCCAGCAAGTGATTCCTAGAAGGTTAACCAGCCCAACTCTTTCGTTCTTTCCATTCACATGAATAAGACAAATTTTTATTTTGTGTGTGCCCATATATACACACACCCAAACACACACACACACGCACACACGCACACACGCACACCATTTCCATTTACATATAGCACATAGGCAACGGTTTTTCCTTTTTATGACATTGCGCACCCCGTTGTAAACCCTTTTTGGGAGGCGGCGGCAACCGGCATAAGCGGCATAAGGTCCTAGCCCGATCCTGCAGACCACCGTGATGGCCGTTGGCCGTTGGCCACTAGCCGCTAGCCACTGGCCACTGTTGATTTTTCGCGGTCTAATAAAACAGAGAAACAGTAAATAGAGAAAATAATAAAAGGAAAAAGTAAAAACTAACAAAAGATCCCGAGAAAGAGTTGGATTGCATTTGTGTGCGTTTCCCTTTCCTAGGAAATCACGACCAGGAAAACAGCAGCAGCAACAAAATCAGCGGCCTTCTTTGTGCCTTGGGTGTGAGCATTTGCATAACCCGCCTGTCGACGCCGTAAACTCAACTCAAAATCCCAAAAGTGAGAGAGCCAGACCTGCTAATCCTTTGGTTTGAATATGTGATGTTTAATAATTGATACCATTTGCTTTCAATAGTTCGTTTAATGTCGCCTAGTCATAAGAAACAATTTGTTATATGTCTTAAAGGACGACCCATATGATAATATCACAAAGGGAGATCCTTTAAATGCTATACTGCAAAACAGGTTCATCGGATCCTTTTAAAATGCTTTAAACTACAAATTATTTGAGATCCTTAAGAAGTTCTATTCTGTTTTCTTAATCAAACAAATGGAATCCCCAATTAACTATCTATCGTCTCATTCACATATGTAATATGGGATTATGTTTCAATAAAACGGATTTCAAGACCTTCTAGAGAAAGTTAATTGATTCTTTTGATGGTTAAAACTCACATCTTATAAATGATTTATTTTAAGTATTAAGTCTAAGCTGATACGAACACCTTGCCCCACCTTATATGGCTAATTCTGTCTACTTTAAGACAAACAGGTCGCTTCATCATAACCCCGAGAAAATATTCGATTTTAGTAAATAAATTGTTTAAATATAATGAGTATATAAAATAAAAAAAAAAACTACACACTAACAATAATTAACTGCATAAAACGTTAGCAATTTCTAATGATTGTTTTGTTTTTTTTTTCCGGTTTTCAAATTGGCATTACCGACCGACTAGTTAGTCTCGACTACTACTGTGTGCTAAACTTTGATATTTGCTAATAACTAATGAATGGGTGAGTGACGGGCCCATTAACAGCCAGGCGGATGGATGACGTAGATTTGGTAGTATGTTTGATATTGCGCCCGATCAGGCCACTGGGCAAAGGCCTTGCCTTTAGACTGATAAGAGCTATCAACAATTGTGTTCAATTTTCTGGTTTTTGGGTCACTTCAAAATACGATAAAAATATATGTTCAATATTAGAAAAAAAGAAAAAAAATATAGGTATATACTTAAAAAAAAAAATGTTTGTTTATATCGACTGCATTTCATATGTTTAAAAAGAACATAGCAAAATTTATTTTTTTTTTCTTGTGTTTTCTCTTTTCATTATGTGTGTGTGTGTGTGTGTGTGTTGATAGCGTGCCAAAAGTATTTACAATTAATATGTATATGCTGAATCCAGATGATGTATATAACAAAGATGATTTGATTTGGATAAGCTATGTATGTATGTGTGTGTGTGTGTGTGTATATGCTATAGATCGTAACAGTCAACAATTTTGAGGTAAATGCTATGCTCGCTGGCAAGTAAAGCGAACTTTGGATCGAAGCTAATTTGCTCCACTGTCTGATCGCACAATTCGACTTGATGCTGTCGTAGAAAGTATATAAGTCCCAATTTGATCTGCAATTGTCCGATCTGCATTCCAATACAATTATGCGGTCCCGCACCATATGGCAGATATGACATTGGCACTTGATGAGACTTATTCAATGCAGTGAAACGTTCTGGATCAAAACGCTCCGGATCGGGCCAATACTGAAATGTAATGGAATGGAATGGAATGAGTGGAAAGACCTAATGGAAAGAACTTAACTCACCTTAGGATCGTGATGTATGGCCAAATTGGATATGTATATGGGCATACCCCGCCTGGCATAGCACTCGGCATGCGGACGCAGAGAGTAAAATCGTTTCTTACTTGTCGGTGTACATTCCCGCTCTAGCAACGGGACAATGGGATACTTTCTCAGTGTCTCCTCGACAACCATGCGCAGATACTCCATGCTGGCAATGCGCTCGTAGCTTAGGGATTCGCTGCCATCGTCGCTTTGGAGGCGAAACGCTTCGCGTATCTCGCGGCGCAGGCGTGCCTGCATCAAGGGTTGTTTGGCCAACTCGAATAGGGCAAAGGACATACTGGATGAGCATGTCTCAATGCCAGCCACCTCGAAGCTGGCCGCTTGGGCGGCTAGAAAATCCTGATGATGGGTGAAATGCGATTTATCCTGCTGCAGATCAGCCTCCTTTTTCAATGTTAAAAGCATTTCGATGAGATCATTGCGTAAAATGCCGCCACGTTCACGCTCCTCGATGACCAATTGGATCACACGGCGCAGGAACTCCGAATGGGATTCGGTGAAGAGTTTCGAGCGCAGCAGCGGCACCAATTTGGGCAAATAGAATATCACAAAAAAGTCAATAATTCGTCGCATGTTGGGACGAAAGATATCCTGGCAATGTGAACCGATTTCCGATTGTGTGTTCCGCAGACTGTACGATCTCAAGCCGAAGGCAATGCTGGCTATCATGTCAGTGTTGTAAAGATCACAGATATCCTTGATGCTAACAATGGCTCCACTACGATCAGAGGTTGAGTCGTCACGACGTAAGCTGCGCATTAAACGTTTTAAGTACCATTCCAGATCGCAGCCAATCTGCAGGAGATACCCATAAAGAGAGATAGAGAGAGAGAGTAGGAGAGAGAGAGAAAGAGAGTGGGAGTTATTAATGAGAGCAAATTGCACTTTGAGATCAAAAGAGAATTATATGTATATAAGAATGCCAAAGCACACCCACATGGGCCACAAGTGTTGGCTCGTTTCTCATTTTGTGTTGACCAGTGTCAATACAAATTTTGTATGTATGAATATTGTTTTTGTTTATGCATGCTTTCGAGTGTGTGTGCGTGTGTGTGCGGGGGGGCTTGACTTTTGCGCTTCTCTGATCGATTGTCAGACTCACTCACTCACCCACTGACTGACTCACTCACCTCCTCCATTAGCGAAAACATTTGCTTGATCTTGGCCTCCGTGAATGCGGGCGAGAGTCTGGTGCGTATCTCACGCCATTCCGCCTGTTTGGCAAAAAATAAATTCAATGCACCCATTTTATCGTGCCGCAAATCGCATTTGGCAAATCGATTCGAGAAGCTGACAAAATCCTCAATTAAGACGGTTCGCACCAATTCCAAATCGCGTATTAATAGTGCCGGCTGATGAAACAAATATATACCAATAACTGGCTCTCTCTGAAATCGCCGATCGAAATAGAAGCGACGAAGCTGCAGGGCAAACGACTCCTCCAACTTGAGTACCTTCTTCAGATTACCCAGCAACGGAATGGGCTGAACGAATTTCACCCGGCGACGTTGCCAATAAACGTAGGTGCGACGCGACCAAATGAACACAGCCGTCAATATGGTGACAATACCCAGCAATATGTTGGTGGAGTAAGCCATGTCTGTGTGCGTGTGTGGGTGTGGGTGTGTGTGATGAGACTTCGCGGTTATATATGTATATGTATATTAGAGCCACATCAGAATAAAATCTACTTAAATTATATCACAATTAGAGGGATTAATTAAAATGTTTTTCTTGTTTTTTGTTTGTTGTTTTAAAATTTGTGTGTGTTTTTTTTGTTGTTTTCTTTTATAGTTTTGTGCGGCAACGCACATCCAAAACAAAACGCGAAACAGATGATGATGACGACAAGAAAAGAAGGGAAAAGGAGAGAGACGGAGATAGAGAGTGAGAGAGAGAGGCGAGCGTGGTAATAGTAGCAGTAACAGCAGCAGCAGCAGCAGAACCGTATGAAAAACGCACGCCAACTGGCTTCAACCACAGAGCTCCACAACAGACCGAAGCAATGTACCCACCGACGACGACGTCGACGTCGACTGCAGCTGCTGTTGTTTGCGTTGGCGAGAACGTTGGCAAAGCTCTCTGCCGGTGATTATCAACAAAAAACTAAGTAGAAAAACAAAAACTCATATAAACCACATACATACACACACTCACACACACACATGCATGAATATGATATATAAATGTATGAAAATATTACAAGTCCTAAAGTCGAAATGTTAATACTCTACCAATTTAATTGCCATTATGTTAGACAACTGTGAATACTCTGCGAAATTGTCAAAACAGAGAGGAGAAGCAACTTTCTCTTGGCATTGAACTCATGTGATGACAAGAGAATGGAGAGACTTTTCTTTTGGTAAGGGTATAGACAACTTTTTGCAGGGCTGCAGCGCAAAAAGCAGAACCAACGATATTGACAGGCCGCAGCAACCGCAGGTTTTGCAGTACCGTTCCTTCCGCTCCAACTCCCCCGCATTTCTTCGACTGCGGCACAAGACGCGACGCGTCGATGCTTTGTCTGTCTTCTCCTTCGTCGTCGTCGCCGCCGCCGCCGCCACCACCACTGCTGACGCCTTCGTCATTGTGATTAACCGCAAAAGTGTTTTGCGGGGTCCATTTTGGGGGCAGCGACGCAACGTCAGCGCTAAAAGATCTGCCAAGACCCGGTCTCGGGCAAAAAACAGCACAAGAAGCAAACAAAGAAAGAGCAAAAGAGAAAAGCAAAGAATTGAAAAATCATTGACAGCACAGTGGGACCGAGCAGCAAGTGATTCCGCAGAGAGTTAAAATAATATCTTTAAATTAATTAAATATGCTTTACCAAAAAGAAACAACTTTGTAATTTATAAAGTGTTCATTTGTCGTATACGTAATGCGTATACATAGATATATACGTCATCACATGTTCACTTATTTTTTTTACAACAGAAAACGAATCTATTTGTTTTTTTTGCATTGCCCCACTGTGGCCCCCATCGAAGGGGCACACAAAGTAGACCGCAAACTAAATGTGATTATTAAAAGCGAAGCACCGATAGGCGACAAAAAGCGGCGAAGAATGCCGCACGCTCCACGTGACAAACATACGAAGCAGAAGAGAGTCCAAGACCCGCAAGAGAGAGCGACTGAGAGAGCGGTTTGTTCTATAAATAAACGTGCCCCCGTATGCTTTCATTTCGTTTCTTGCTTATCATCGACCAGGGACGACAGTTTCTACCTACCTACTGGGGGGCCACCAGTTGACTAGGGCTGCACACTCATTCACTTGCAGGTTGCGCGCCAAATAATATTGAATTGAAATCTTCAAGTGAAATGTGTTATTGTCTGTCTCTCTAGCTGTGTGTGTATGTGTGTGTGTGTGTGTCTTGTGTCCGTAACTCAATTGTTGCAACAAATTGCTGTAGACAGACTAAGAGACACATTGTTGTTGGGAACCTTTTGTCAAGTGCAGGAAATCGGAAACTCCGTTTACAATAAATTGACAGAAATTAGCACTTTTCTTTGTATGTGTGTGTGTGTGTGTGGGGAAAACTTTCACGTTTCTTCCATACACACATGGCACAGAGCATCTTAGCTTTGGCATAGACTAAAGAAACAAATCGGAAGATTGAAGAAACGTCATAGCTCTACTACTACTCCTCCATAGTTTTTTAAGAGAGAGAGAGAGAGAGAGACACAGAGAGGGTATTTGCTAGTCAGTGTTTAGGGCCAAAAGACTTTTCTTGAAAATTGCATCTCCAACTCCTGCTTGAGAGTTTTGTAAAAAGATGGACTGACTACAGTTACAGTTACAAATGTGCAACATTTCCGGGACCCTGAGACACCAAAAACTGTTGGCCACATTGATGGCACACACACACACACACACACACACTTGCATACAAAGTGGAATTGTTGAATGATGAGGTCGTGGGTGGAGGGGTTGGAGTCAGAGAGACTTGCTTTGATTAAATTTCACGCACGACCGCATAGCAAGGGTTGCTTCAATTGGATTGGGATGGGTTTGAGTTTGGGTTTGGGTTTGGGACTCCGAAGACACACGTTGACATGCGACGATTTGCATTTGTCTTGCGCAAGTGTTTGGTTTTGGGATTTGGATTGCTTAGTGTGAATGTGTGTGTGTGTGTGTGTGTGTGTGTGTGTGAGGGCGGGATTGGTGATGTGTCAATAATCGGCGTTGCTTATGCATACAATGACTCTGTAAATATGCACATACAATACGTACGCGCGGCACTTGTCGCTACACTCCCTTCCCTTCCCTTCCCCTCCCTTACCATTCCTTTCAACCCCCCTCTCACAACTTCATCATCCACATCTCTATCTCTCTGATGAAGGCATCAAAATCAGCTCAGTGCAAATCAAAGCCGTCTCAATAAACAAATAAACAAACAAACACACACACACACAACAATTGCACATTTCATGCCGCGTACAAGGGACAACAATGAGATTGTGGGGAACGAGAAGGAAGAACAAGTCACGGCGGTGCAGTGGGAGGCTTACCATCTCGGGGATTTACTGTTGCTATTTAGTTTACGGCTGCGACGACTTTGTTTTGATTCCATTTATGCTGTTGACATTGGAAATCTTTTAATTATTGTCACGCACCTCCCTCGGTTCTGAATCTGGATGGATGGATGGATGGATGGATGGATGGGTAGATGGATGGAGCATATGGTTTTCATCCCACTCCCTGCAACCCATGTTGACAATTTGGTTTCTCTCTTTGGTCAGGTCTGGGAATCTGAGCAGGTGGTTTGCCATGCTTAAGTAGGATAAAAGACGCAATTGGGTTACCATTCATTAAGTTGGCTATTTGTATTAATATTTAAAAATAAACTAAAAACCAGAGGGCCGAGGCTAACTTCGACCGCGTCAAAGTTTGTATACCCTTCCAACTTTTACCTATTGCTTTCCTTACCTATTGCCATCAAAGTGGAAAAACGTTTAAGCTAAAAGGGCTAATGTTTCCGAAAGAACGGCCAAGATATTGATCAAAGTCACTGTTTTCCACCGATCGTTCCTATGGGAGCTATATGGTTTAGTAACCCGATCTTGATCAAATTTGGCATAGTCGTTTATATGTGTTAGTCACTGTTAGTGACTTTGTCGTTTGTATGGGAGCTATATGATATAGTGATCCGATCCGGATGAATCCAAGATATACGACCCCTGCAGTATATACAAGCCTACATGCAAAATTTCTGTAGCTCCAACGGTCTAGGAGGAGTTTGCGTTGATCCAGACGGACGGACGGACATGGCTATTTGAACTCGTCTCGTCGTGCTGATCAAGAATATATATTCTTTATATGGTCGGAAATGATTCCTTCTATGCGTTGCACACTTTTGACCAAAATTAATATACCCTTTTTGCAAGGGTATAATAACTAATGGGCAAATAGTTCAAAGAGGTTAAAGAGTATTTTGCTAAATTATACATGGTTAGTGTATTAGATTTGTGTAAATTCATCACTTTCAGTTTTGAGAAATATCGAAATCAAAACATATTATTAAATTTCAATAGAAAAGGATTCAAATGTTGGTCCATGTCTGCTTCAAATGTTAGCCAGAGGTTTCTCTATTCCAAGTATTTTTGGAGAATATTTCATAATCACACTATGTGAATAGTCCATTCCACGGCCTCTACTCCTCTCACTTCACCTCACCTAGAAAACGCAGTGGAAAAACCAAGTGCATGCTGAAAATAATTATGCGTGTGCATTCCGTGGCCACACCAAAATGAGCTGCGATTTATGAATGCCAAAAACCTCCGAATGCCGAAACTCCCCGTACTCGCACAACTGTGACCCGTAGCCCGGAGCCCGGAGCCCGGTAGCCCGTTGGCCCAAACGAAAACTCAGTTCCGTTCTCCTCCTCTCGCTGGCGTCTGCAACATGGCGACCGTGGCACGACAAGCGCAGACATTATAATTATTAATAAATGCAACCCAAGAGGAGCAGGCGAAAGCAGCGGGGGGATCGGGGATCGGGGGGGGGGGGGGGGGGGTAGAGAATGTGCAACGACGTCCTGCAGCAACTATTTACGGTATGTCCTGGGTCTGGCTCCAGCTTTCATTTCACCCGTGTGTACCCTCCCATCTCCGAAACAGAGTGCGAAACTGGAATTAATATGTGGCACCCGACCAGAAAGCGCTGCTCCTGACATAACCACCAAGTGGACGAGTGGGTGAGTGGGTGAGTGGGTGTGATGTGGGCGTGAGGTGGGCGTACGCATTTATACACTCACTCACTGAACTGGCTGACTGGCTGGCTGGGTGGTTGGCATTTTAAAATTTATGATATGAAATTGATTTTATTAAATAAAGTCGCCACCGTCAACGAGGTGCTGAGGTCGAGAGACAGCTGCATTAACGTGCCGGCTTAATTAAGCAAACGTCAACAAATTATTTACCATGGACATTTAATTTTTCGAAAAAAAAACAAAAACAAAAAACAATGAAGTAAGTAAGTCGTCTCGCCGACTTGGGTATACCATACACCAGGTGAAACAAATATTTAAAATTTCGAAAACCAAATGTATGTCTACTAAATTGTTTTAACATGCCTCATACAATTTGCTATCTCGCTCACTCTACAAACACACGAGCACTCTAGCGCCGCCACTAGCCAACGACCAATTCTGCCCTTATGGATCGCGTAGCAAAATACGTTCATACGTATATTTTGTATGTTTCTAGTCCGATTTCAATCAAATTTGGTAGTTTGATAGAAATAAATAAGATTTACTAGTCTGCCAAATTTGATCGCGATGGTCAAAAAATAGCAAGAGCTAATCGGTTTTTTCTAAATTATGGAGGCGGAAGTGGGCGTGGCAACATATTAAAATATATGTATTCTGCGCGCATACTATGCCAATATACATACTAAATTTGGTGACTTTAGCTTTGTTAGTTTTCGAGAAAATCAGTTTTGTTTAATTTTCGGGGGCGGAAATGGGCGTGGCAAAATTTTTAAATAGTCAATATCTGCGCGTCTATTAAGCTAACTTACATACCAAATTTAATGTCGGTAGCTTTCATAGTTTTTAAGAAAATCAGAGTTATGTAAATTCCGTGGGCGGAAGGGGGCGTGGCAAAAAGTTGGAACAATTATTTTCTGCGCGCTAACTAAACGAGTATATAAACCAAATTTGATGTTTCTATCTGCTATACTTTTTAAGAAAAACAGTTTTATGTAAATTCTGGGGGCGGAAGGGGGCGTGGCAAAAATTTGAAACAAACTCGATAAGCGTACATACTACACGAGACTGCATACCAAATTTGGTGGCTCTAGCTCTTATAGTCTCCGAGATCTAGGTGTTCATACGGACGGACGGACGGACAGACGGACATGGCTAGATCGACTCGGTTTTTGATCCTGATCAAGAATATATATACTTTGTGGGGTCGGAGATGCTTCCTTCTGCCTGTTACATACATTTTGGCGACTTTAATATACCATTTCACCCTATGGGTGTATGGTATAAAAAGGGCCAATCGTATAACAGAATCAACAATCAAGGTATCAGACAAGAAACGAAACATTTTGAATCCCAAGGTCTAGAGGCTCGGCCCAATCAATTATCTAGAAATGGAATTAAGACGTTAGAATAACTGTTTAACTAAATTTCATGCAAAAACGTTTTAAACTGTGCAAGTACTTGGAATGGATTAGTGTAATTTGGTCCCTCCCAGATCCAAATACTGTAGATTTTGGTCCTTGCTTTGTCTCCCTGTGTGTGTGTGTGTGTGTGTGTGTGCGTGTGTTTACATTTTGTTCTCTGTGGCATGACGTGCCAGGACATACCTAAGAGATGGGTGGAAGTCCATCTATTCAAGTTGCCATCGTCTGCTACTTCTTCCTGGACAATGGTTGCACTTTTCGACTGTTGCAACTGCATTATTATGGGCTTGTGTGGGCTTGTGGCCAAATGTTGGTCAGCATGGGGCTTTAGCTTCAGCTTTGGCTTAGACATGACCAACACGACAACAAGCTGATTGAGTGCCCCCCATCCATCCATCCGTCCGTCCTTCCTACCATCCTACCACATCCGCACCGTAGGTTGTAGACCTAGGAAGTGTATATAGAAAAACCATTTAACACTTGTGGCACCGCTACGTTTCATCCTTTTGCTTAATGTTTCCGACACAAGAGCCCAACAATGAAACATGATTCCTTGAAGAATTGTTAATTTGGGATGCATGGATATTAATTGAAAGATTTTCTTCTCATGGTAATAACTTAATTAGAGCATAGCCAGTTCGCCTCAGTCTCTGAGCCCAAATTAGATGTGTAAACTCTGGCCAAAACATATGGTGTGAGAATGCCAGAGAGGGACAGCGAGAGGGAGAGCGAGAGGGTTGGAGAGAAGCTGGCCAACTCGACCACCGACAAATACCACAGCAATTTGTACAAATTTGTTAGGCCTCATAAAAATGTCGCTCCCTCTTTCGATCTTCCCTTTCCTTTGGCATGAGAAAAAAATTAATTGAGAAATTAAAGCAACACCAAACATGGAGGATAAGAAGAGATAGTCAACAGCAACAGCAGGTTCAAGAAAAGAAAAAACAAAAAAAACAAATTATTATTAATATGTAAAAAAATGAAAATGTGGAAAAAGAAAAGAGAAAAACAACGAAAATACCAACTTAAAATTTGTTCCATTGTTCCAGTTTTTGATGGGCGAAACCGAACCGGTGGTTGACTTATGCGACAGTTTTATTGGGCCTTGTCGGCATCATCTCTTGGAAGAAGAAGGTCTCCGGCACAAAAGGGTTAATGTTAATTGCGCCTTTATGTTAAAAAGTCGCGTCGTCATCGGCTCGATTTTTAGGCCGCAGCAGTCAAAACTCGAAACAAAACAAAAACTACAAAAAATGAAGAAACTACAAAACTTTAAAAACAAAAACCCACGCACACAAATTTTTGTCAGTTTTTCTCAAAAAAAAACATTCAGTTTCCTTTGAATATTTTTTTGTGCCAAAACGAGAAAAAAATATATATCGTGGGTGAAAATTAACCCATTCGCTGACCAGAAAAACATAAAAACAAAAAGAACAAGTCATAAATGAAATTACAAAGATTGACCTAAAAAAATGCTTAGATTTTGCTTATATCCCTTTTTTTTAACCCTTAAATACTGTGTAAATGTGTATCTCTGTCTGTCTGTGTGTGTGTTTTTTTTTGTGTGTGTGTGTGTGTGTTCTCGTTCCACATTTTTAGTGTTTAGTGTTCGAATCGATTTTTATTGTTTTATGGATTTATGGTTTTATGATATGCCGATTTTCATTTTTTTCCGCTTCTCCTTTCATTTCTCTATTTTTTAACCCCTTCAGCAAAAAGAGAAGAAGAAAAAATGCATACTACCTACCCAAAAAGGACTCTCTGGACTTTGGTCCTCTACCGGGAAATGTGTTTTATGCCATGATTTTTTTGCCTTTGTCTCTTTGTTTCTCAACTCGTTTCGTTTTATTTTCTTCTTATTTTTTTGTGTGTTTTTGTAGAACCTTTACTTGGCGATCTATTTCTAGTTCTATTTAGGTTTGTAGGTTTCTAGTGCAGACTAGAAAAATGTTATCCTTTTTTTTTATGGTGTTGTTTCATTTTTTTGGTTTTTTGTTTTTTGTTGGGCTTCTTGGAAGTTTTGACATTGGCTTGACTAAGTTCTTTTTAATGTCTCATCGGGGTTTTTACATGCCACTCACCAGGTTTTGACTTCATATTTGTAGGGGTTTGACTTTACGACCAACAAAAAAAAAAGTAGTCAAGGACATATTCGAATAGTGAAAGAGTTCATATGATCCTCAAGTATTTGTTAGTCGTACAATTAGTTAATCGTTACTTAGTTGATTCGTAAGAGGGGGAAACAATGGAAGGAATTGTAATTTCCATTTAGATTATAAGACAAAGTAGAGCAAATCGGTCTACCAAATCCTTGGCCAATGATTATTTCCACATATCTTCTACTCGAAAAACACATATCTAAATCTAAACAAGATTTCCCGCTCATGTGAGGCCTGACCCTTGCTTCACCTGATGCAATAACAAAAGATTATCCAGCGTCCGGCAAAGAAAACTAAACGAAAAATGAAAATCTTTCACATAAATCCCCTGACCCAATCTAAGGCCTTGTCAGAGGCGAAGGTGTAGGCACACACATGTGCCTATCTCTTCGCTGATTTCTGTTCCTTTATGTTTTATTTTTGAAGTGTTGCCGCCGAAAAAAAAAAATGATGGCAATGGAAAGAGTGGTGAGGGGAAAGGAAACAGGGAAGAGAGAGATAAAGTGCGCAAAATAGATGCGTAATTTGACGTTAATGTTACGCTAATAATAATCTGTCAGATCACATAAAGTAGATCCATGAGATCTATACCCAGCAGCTGATCTCTATCTAATGGGCACATATGAGAGACCCAGGGTGTGTGTGTGTGTGTGTGTTGAAGGTCCTTCCTTTGGGTATTTTTTTGGCATTGTTTCGCTTGCCATTTTGACGGGTTTCGATTACGCTTAAGAATTTTCTTCGTGTCTGTGTGTACTCCGAGTTTTCGTCTTCTTTTGCTCCATCATGTGTGTAATCCACTCTCCTCGTTGCTCAATGTTAAATGATGCGAATCTAAGTTGACTAAAATTTTCTTTTCGGCTGTGATGAAAGACAAAATGTTGCAAAACAAAAAGAAAAAACAAATTTCGATGAGCTTCTTACCACGAATGAGTATAAAATTTCTCAACCGATCGAATTGAACAAGTTTTATCTACTTTCTTTAGCTAGAAAGTAGACAAATACTTTCTCCATACGAATTAATGCATGTAAAGGCAGTTTGCTGTGTTTTTCCCTCCTGGGCATCATTTAATGAGGGATTTTAGAGTAATTTTAAGCAATTTTGCAATTGCAATTTTCTCTTTATTGTCCCTGGCCAACAAGATAGTCGGTCGTTCTAGTCTGTTGTGGGGGTTATTTTTTTTTTTGTTCGGTTAACCAGATTTCTCATTTGAATGCAAATGCAAACGATAAAAGTTAAACCAAGTGAGAGGGATGCGTAGCAGCTGCCTAGAATAGAAGTCGTTAAGAGTATCTCAATGTTTTGGGATGGGCCAGGATGGGCTCATTTCTCTACTCCTTGGAGTCCTGTTGTTGTAGTATTTTTGCCAATTACCGATACCGTTACACACTCACACTCATACACACACACACACACAGACAAAAACTGTAACCAATTCTCCATGGTTGCGCAATAACTGCAAATTTAATTTCGCAATTTCGCGCTTTGGCCTCAGGACCGTCGGGCAGAAGGACAGAAAAGGGGCTCTACTTTTATCCACACCTCGCTACTTTTCCCAAATGCTCATAAAAATCTCTCTCTCACACACACACACACACACTAGGGAACTAATCTCAGCTTCTGCGTGTGTATGTGTGTGCTATAAATTCACAAATAAATTGGCAGTGCTTTAAGGTTTCGCAGGATTTTTTGGGACTCCGGATCGCTCTACCATTAAGACGGCAGCGGAGAATTTTTTTGGGGATTCCGTTTTCCAGAGTTCTCATTTTGGTGCTGTGTGTGTGTGTGTGTGTGTGTGTTTGTTTTGGGTCTACTTACAAATTGATTTTCCTGTTAACATTTGTTGTTTGCAAATTGATTAGGTGATGAAACAGCCAACAAATTTTGGGAATGGGAACAGAATTAAAGTTATGTTTACTTGAAAATTACTTTTCGAACTTGTTTAGAACTTAATACTCAATAATAACAAATTGATTTTGAACATTTAATAAGCTATAAACTATTAAAATTAATAAATTTTGTCTTAAACCAAAAACGGAGTTCAAAAGTCCTTCAAACTCTATCGCAAAGAAGAGAAAAGTCATAATACCAGGGAGAACCTTTAAGGCGTAGTTGATAACAATATGAGCAAAGTTGAGATAGGTTCAGCCAGTGGACATATTTCCACATAGACCGATATCTAGCGGGTCCTTCTACACACAAACGTTACAAGTTTAAAGGCCATCTACTTGTGGATATTTAAGTTAACCATATTATAGAACTAACTTTAGATTTTCGCTTGTGCAGTGGAAAAGAGATTGCATCTGTTTGGATAAGCTATAAAATAAACCACCACGAAGCAGCTCAATCTTATACTTTTTATATCCTTGCTTATATCCTTGCTTCTTTGGCTCACTCGCACACAAAGTGAATGACTAAAATTGCCACCAAAAAGCAATTGTGGAGAGGAAAAATCCATTTCAGGTTATCCGCGAATTTCAATCAGACGTTGCCGCCAACAACAAAGTGAGACATGGTTAGTAGGAGGAAGCCAAGAAGGGGGAGGAGATGGTTGGCAGTGAGGTAAATATAAATGGCTGCCTGTGCTTTTCGACTGTAAAAATAAATAAACACAAAGGGCATACGTGATATAGAGAGATGTATTCTCCGTATATATAAACCAGCAAACGAAACGAAGTGCGGTAAGAGCAATGGAATGGATATATATATATATATATATGCCACGCGTTCTCAATTTAAAGACATCTTTCCGGATGAAAATGATTTCTCTTTTACTCACTTACTTTCGATTTTCTTTTGCATGTGCGTGTGTGTGAGTTTTGTGTCTTTCGTTTTTTTTTTGCCAAAGGGAAAAATCCTCCACTTAAGCAGTTTGACAAAACTACTGCAACTGCTGATATCTATAGATACGTATATATAAATACGTACGTATTTGTGTATAATCTACATGTATGGGAAATAGCTTGGTTAAAAGACTGAGAGAGGGGTAAATGTTTCGTGGGCGCTTCACACAGCTGGTAAAGATTTATGGCATCTTTTACGTGGGCAAAAGTCTTCTTATCCAAAAACTCTTGAGAAGAAAATCTCATCAAATTTGTTTAAATGCTCATAAATCTTAGCTCCCTTGTAGCCAGGCAGCTGCAGCAGCAGCAGCATCATCCCCCTTACTATCCCCCAAATCATCATTATCATCATCATCATCATTATTCTCATTAGCATCTGGATTATGATCCAAGTTATTCTATTCAATTGTAAACAACAAGTACAACAAGTGTGTGAGAGAGAAAGAGACAGAGGACCGCCAAAACATAAAACTTACAAAGAAAATATACATAAGAAACTTGTTTAACCCATTGGCGCCACTTTTCTGATAATAAACTGCAGTTTTGTTGCATTTTGCGTGAGAAATTCAACACAGAGATGCGCCCTTATCCTCCACTATATCTATCCTCCCCCACCTCACTGTGGGATCATAAAATTCCCTCATAGGCTGATAAACAACCATATTGGAATTTGTTCAAAATCCAAATGAAATCGCCCGGCGAAAAATATTTGTTTGGTTTTGTTTTTCCTCTTCTCTTTGTATTCTGGTCATGTCCGAAGAAGCGCACAAGGGCGCCATTGGATCTACAATCCGATCTGTTTATCCATATATGTGCATATATATGTATATATATATATGATATGATTCTAGCCAATAGCCAGGAATATGCGTTTGTTCTTTTTTCTCTTTTTTTATGGTAGACATTTTTATGACCCGCCTGTTTTTATGGTCTCTCTCCCGTTCCCCCCTTTGAGCCACCCCCCGACTCGCTCTCTCTCTCACTCATCTGGCCAGGCAAAACGGAAAATGGGAAAATGAAAAAACCGTAAATGCAAATTCAACAAACATCCAAGAACAACAACAACAAAAACAACTATGGCATAATTAAATAACAAATTGCTTAAAGCAAATAAACAAATTCAATTGAGCGAGTCAAAAAAAAAACACACACAAAACAAAAAAACGAATTTCAACAAATCGTCAGCTACTTAAAAGTTTCTCAAGAAGATCGAGAAAAGTCTCGACTAATTTAAAAAACAAAGAAGATATTCATTCAATTTTGATAACTGAAGTTTGTTCTTTTTATATTGTAATTATTATTGAAAAGAAGTTTAACAAATTAAACTTTCAAATTACTTTAAAATATGGCAATTTTGTCTACATAAACTAAACTGATGATTGATTAATATAAATATATATCGGGGTCTTAGGACAAATTGGGCGATCACTTTTTAATCTGAAAGTTAGAAATTGAATGAGAATCGGGCAAAAGCAAGCAAATTCACAGACTCTCAATGATAATGATAATAACATTTTTTAGAATTTTCTTTAAATAAATTTTTGATCACTCTTTGCCCAATTTATAACCAATATCGAAATTTATTATATTTTATTATAGATATTATATTTGAAATGAATAATTTTAAGCCGATTTTTGAAAACAAAATTTGATACAAATAAATCACAATTTTTTTGTGAAAAATGGCAAAAATTTTCGTTTTTGAAAAAAAGTGTTTCATTAAAAAAGTGAATTGCTAAGCATTAGAATGAGATTTTCGAAAATCGATTAAAATTTGGCAAGGTTATAGCTTTTAGAATTTTCATACATTTCTCTCAGACTGTATTATGAAACTCCTTAGACAGATCCCCAAATGAAAGTGCCATTAGCATTTGCTAATTCTGCTAATTCTGTTCCAAGACAAATTCCTTCAAAACTTTTATGAAAATACACATTTTATGCATTTGAAAAACAAATAAAGTAATAGTTGTAAAAATGCATTCAATCTTTCAATGTCCAGAGACTTATATGGTTGATTTAAGGTTGAGGATTCGGAATAATTAACTACGAAAAGAACGATCATCTGACCTGAATGAAACGAAATCTCTTTGGAAATTGAACAATTTTTAAATTCTATTTGTGATAGATTACTTTTATGTTGCCTCTCGAAATGTATTCCATTTGGTTTCCCCTTACAGATGAACACTCGAAATGGTTAGACAAATTAAAGTTTCTCATTTTTTGCAATTCCTTTGAGATTTCGTTTAAATCTCTCATACTCTCAATTCGCTTGGTCTGTCTCTGTCTCTGCCTCTGTCTCTGGCAAACTCTTACCAAATGAATGTGGCTCAATTCTAATAACCCTCGTTTTGCCCTTTGTACATACATACAAGTCTCTTATAGCAGACACCCTTTGATAAAAAGCGTAAGGGAACCAAAAACTGCAATGGTGGGAATGGAAGGGACAGACGAGAAGAGAGGAGAGCAGAGGGCAGGATCAAAAAGTATCCTTGGCTGTGCCTTTGTATGGCCTAAAAAGTTTGCGAATTGAATACGCCACACGACTTGCCACACGCGGCTCACCAAATTTCGCACAATTTTGCGTGCGACGTGGCCATGTAATGATGCCATGTGCCATGGAGAAGGACCCATGGAAAAGCAGAGAAAGCAGGGTACATCAGGGGGGCGGGGCAGTGTCAAAGCATGTCATTCAGTGGCAAGAGACATGTGGAACGGTGTGGGAAGGAAGAGGAGGAGGAGGGGAAGAGAGAGAAATCTCCCAATGTATGCGTGTGTTCATCGCCTTTTGCAATGAGGCCAATAAAGTCAACACGGGATGGAGAAGGACAAGAGTCGGAGCAGGAGCTGGAGCAGGAGCAGGAGGTGAGCTACACACCCCCCTCATTTTGCTGTCAGTGTTAGGGGGGGGAGGAGGGGTTGGTGCTTTCTCTATGGCAATTCAATTCAACTATTACATGAATCCATTCTGTTGTGTGTCTGTGTGCCTGATTTTTGATTATCGTCAGGCGCACCCAGACACCAAAGGCCCAACAGAAAGTCACGTCATGGCCTCAAGGCACTCGCCCCCGATACCCGTACCCTTACCCTTACCCATACCCCATGATGATGAGGTGGTGGAGCTGAGTGTGGGTGTACATATATCGAAGTGGGTCTGGGGGAGATTATTGGGTGGTATAGTACGACATGTGGCAT
The DNA here is from genome assembly GCF_018902025.1 of Drosophila willistoni. Taxonomy (NCBI): domain Eukaryota; kingdom Metazoa; phylum Arthropoda; class Insecta; order Diptera; family Drosophilidae; genus Drosophila; species Drosophila willistoni. Next base: position 12,629,374 of record NW_025814052.1, read on the forward strand.
CATCAAACTCAATTGCTTGGAAAAATGGCTCAAACTCTAAAGCAGAGCTGAAAGAAAAGGCGCGTAAAACATATTACGCAGATTGTATTGATTTCTGATTATTTTGTCTCGCATTGCCGTTTGACGCTTCGATTTATCGTTAACCAGAAAAGAAGCAAATGAAACCAAGACACTTTTCCCCCCCCCCCGTCTCCGTCTCGCATTCTTTTCCTTTCCCTTTCTTCTTTATAAGCGGATGGAGAAAATTGCCTGAGTGGATGTGGCGGTTGCGGCGGCTTGTTCTTTATTGAGATACTTGTAAGTAGCTTCTAAGCTTACAACTCTTTTTTTTTCTCTTCTTTTTCCAAAGGCATCGACAAAATCTAACAGCTTAAGCACTTGCACTTGGCTTTAGGCTAAGAATAATACTGGAAATAAAGAACTCTTTCAAAAATGAAATAGTATTTAAATATTGCGCGTTAAGTGTTTACTTTTCATGGGGTTATTTCCTTCTTATACTTGTTCCCCCAAACCCAAACAATCATTCATTACCATATATTATTTCTATGTATTAATATCTGGAAAGAAAACTCCTAAAATAAGTCTATAGTCTTAGCTCTAATTGAATATTCAAACAATACGTTGATATCTTATTAAGAATGAAATTTATTTTATTTATTTATGTACAGTTAACTTATAATGTAAAATTATATAGCTAACTAAATTATAGAGTGCTGGCTGCTGAGGCCTTCGACTCTCTTGTTGTGGTTATATTTGGTTTGCAATTTTTGTTTGGGTGAGGAACTTAAGGATAATATTTACTTTTTTTGGAGTTGGTAGGGAAAGGAGTTGAATTGGGTCAAGATTTTTGAATATATTTTTATAAGAGATTTTTTTGGGATTGACATTCGTTTAGGATATGTTATTTTCGTATTATTGCAGAATGGACATGAAGAGTTTAATGTTAGGTCGAGGTAGTGTTGGTGGATGATGTTGGTGTGGCCAAGTCTAAGTCTAGTGATTTTAATTTGTTGGGATCTTGACGTGTTTATTGGGGCTTTGTATTCCTGCGGGTCAAGAGTTTGGTACCAGTTTAATGTGTTGCGTATTGTGTTTCTTCTAAGTGTTTTGAGGGAGTTTTTTAAATATTTGTTTATGTCTTGAAAGTTATGATTTGGGGTTAGGATGAGTGGAAGAAGGGTAGCATCTTTCGCAGCAAGGTCGGCTAACTCGTTACCCTTAATGCCTACATGGCCGGGGATCCAGATGATTTTAAATTTTGGTTGGTTTTTGGTGAGGATGTTTCGGATGAAGGATGCATAGTAGGATGAGTTGTTGATGTTTCCTATTGCGTCTATGGTTGAGAGGGAGTCGGTGTATATGGCATATTTGCCGGGCTTGTGTTTAAAAACATTGAGGGCTTCTGTGATGGCGATAATTTCAGCAGAAAAAACTGTTGAGTAAAATGGTAATAAGCCAGATAATGAAATAAATTAAATGATTTTAGTCGAATTGAATTAAGCTTTGTATTATCTATAGAATAAAGTTAAATGACGTTCATATTTTAACTCCATTTCAATGATATTCTATTCACAAGTATAAGTAATTAAGATTGTTTTTACAAAGATAGTTCTTGATAAAGGAACGATTAAAAACGAAAGATTCTGTTTGTAAATTTTACAAAAAGAAGCTTATATAGGTGAATGTATTGGGAATATATTTGACATTCTTTTGTGAATAACGAGTTAGTATAATAGAGTATTTAATTATCTATTTACTAATTAAATTATAATGAATGTAACCAACTATTTGTGAGCAAATTATATAAATATTGCTTCCTTGAAAACGGTGGAAAAGGCCACCTACGTCTGGGCTCGAACTCGAGAGCAATAGTTGTTATAGTTTGAGTAGGTCTCCACTCATTAACCGATAGGCGGTTGTATTTACTAGTTAACATATGACCATTACATATAGGAAAAATGATATTGAAGCGGTCATTTCGACGATGTTTAACAAGGATAAAGGTAAATGTGTAGCGAATGTAACGGTTATATTCCCATGCATCAACCATGTGAAAGCTTCTCTCACCCACCCCTTAGGGTAAGTACCACCTCACACACACACACACACACACACACACACAGACACTCAACGAAAAACACTCGCCGCGGATAAGGACAACAATGAAATAGGATAAATCAAAAGTTGAAAGTGAATATCGCAACCCATTTTGGCCAAGGACGAGTGGTGCGGAATGCAACCCGCAGATTGTTGCCGTTCCCATTCCCATTCCCATTTCTAATATCCCCTTCCCTTTGCCGTTGCGCTTACCCCTCCCCTTTTCCCGCCCTACCATAATGCTCTTGTATTTTCGTAACAGCCCACAGACGGCGACGCCATTTTGATCTGCGCGCACCCCAACCCCAAAAATACAAAAGACGGGGGAAAAAAAATACATAAATAATTTAAGGAATATGCGCTCTCTCTCCCCTGTTGTTGTTGTTGTTGTTGTTGTTATTGTTGCCGGGGCACTTGAGTCGAACCACGACGACCCCCGACCCTCTCTCGCTCTCTCACACACCATAATACTCGTTGCTAACAAGCATAAACCACCGTTCCTCTCACCGTGCCCTCTTCTCATGCTGCGTTTTTACATGGACTTATCGTTCGGTTCGTTTCCGTATCCGTGTCCGTGTCCGTGTCCGTGTGTGTGTGTGTGTTTGTGTGCATGCCGCGCGTTTTTGGTTGGGCCTGCCGCAGATGATGACGATGATGATGATCAGTAACAACAACAACAACAGCAGCCAGCCAGCCAAATATCACAAGCTGCCTCATGCCTCATGCCTCATGGTGGTGCATGCCCTTTTTTCTGTGTCTTCTGCCTCTCCCTCTCCACCTATGGTGGTTGTGCTCTTGTGCTGCTGCTGTATGTCATCATGTTCCAGCGGACGAATGGAACGACTGTGGCCGAGCGAGAGCACGCGTGTGTCTGTCTGACTGTGTGTGTGTGTGTGTGTGTGTGTCGATAATAATAGGCAGGAAGGCGAAGGCAGTCGACAACTGTCCATTAATAATGAGCACCAAATGGAATATGGCTTAGTCTGCCAGAGAAGTACATTGGATAAGAAGGGGGAGGCAGATCGTCATCAAAAACTAACTTAAACTTTAAATTCAATTTGCAGGACATTATATAATAATGTTAGTCCTTGTGGAATTGTTATAGACATATATTTAAAATGCATTTTCATCGGCGATTTATCTTTTATGTCCAGTAATCCTAATCCTAATCCTAGGAATATTCTAAATTTAATATAATATATTAGTATAAAATTGATCAAAGTTCTCAATTTCGAAGAGTCTATAGGTAATTTGCTTCTAGAGCGACTTTCCAATCTTATTTCCCGTCAATTTAGTCAGACAATTAAGTAATTGTCCTAGTAAGTAATTTAGTAATTTAGATCTTTAACATAATTTTTTTTTGAAAGTCCATATTCCAGTTCGTAAATAAAGAACTCAAACCAAAAAAATGAAAATGTTACATGGAAAATAGTGAATACAATTTATTTCAATTTTTAATCGTTAGATCTTCAACAAAATTTCTCCAAAAGTCCATTTTGCATAGAAAAAACAAATTATTGACGATTTCCACTTCACAATTTTAGGAGGGACAATACAGACGTATGTACATATCGCCTGAAGAAGATCCCCGAAGGAGATTCAAATATATTAGAAAGCCAAAAACTTTAAAAACTTTTTGTTTTTAAGCCATTGAGCTCGAGAGGCGGCAAGCAAAAGGTTTAAACAAATAAGTTGTTCTAAATGTCATACTTAAATACTCTTAAGGGGTTTTTGCTTTGAATAGAAAATAATAAGTCTAAGCATTTGTTCAATTTATGTATATAACTTTTTTGTATAATTATCTTATGTTCTCCAACGAAATTTACATAAAATTTAACAGTTCCTACAAACATTTTTTTATACTTAGACAAACTCACCATTTAAGTGATTGTTTAGCAAGTTATTTTCACATTTCCCCGTTTTTCCAAAAAAAGAACAACATTTTAATGAGTAAAATACTTGGTAAAAGGCAATCGCAAACAATATTTTTTTTAAGAGGTGGAAATCGTTGAACAATAAAATAACTAAAGTATCTTTAGGCTTAAAGGAATTCATTATTATCAAAATAACAGTAACTTAGTTAAGTTAATGAGAGGCAAATTAGAAATAATCTAAACTATCATTCGACCGACGGCAAAACAACATTTTGGGGGGACTTAGTCAGGAACATCTAATTCAAGATTGGACTTGACCGCCCCCTTCCCTGACCGCCTCCCCCCATTAACCAGCAAAGAAAAACTATCATTTCCATCAATTGAACAAGGACATTCAATTGATAAATACTGACAACATTTTATCGACTCGTTTCAGTGTTTCTTTTTATATTTTTTACGAGCTAGTTGAGTGATCTGTCTCGACTCAATAAAATTACAAAATAAAAAAAAGAAGAATAAAAGGAGAAGGAGAGGAAAACAACCCAACACAAAACTCTACGTAAATTAAAACATCAGCCTGGAGGCTGATGACGTCGTAAATAAATAAAAATAACAAATCAAAATAAAAAAAAAAGAAAAGGGAATCAAGAAGAAACAGCAAACAGCAGCGGGGAAGATGCAACTGTAAGCGATTTATATAGAAATATCCATTGACTTTGAGAAGGGCGAGGATTACACAAAGCACCGGTAAATGTGACAAAAGCAATAAGGACAATGAAACGATGCGCAGGACGAACGGCCAGACGGGCTGGAAGAAGATGTCTTGGTCTGCGTCTTGGTCTCCGCATTGTCTGACAACTCAACTCAACTCAACTGGGCGCTGCTGATGATGACAACAACGAGACAAACAAAAGGGGGCTGATCATGTACAAAACGGTGTGCGTGTGTGTGTGTGTGTGTGTGTGTGGAATCCCTCTCCACAAAAATAGGACACATTCGCCATCTATCTCCCTCTTGCTCTCCCTTTAGCCACTCTCGGCGCATTTAGCTCTCGCTCTTTGACTTCTGATCCTTACTGTCGCTATAAAATATCCTAAAAATGCCAAATATTGTAGAGCATTTGGTGAAAAATCGTTCTCGTTCGCCTTGTCAACATTTTCCTTCCATTCGAATGCATCCATTGTCCTTGCTCGGGATCAATGAAAAACAAAAAGGAAAAAAAAAAATAAATGAAATGAGATGAAATGAAATGAATGAAAATGCCGTGCCGATCCTTTCTCGGCTGTGACAGTTTTTGGCCTGACAAACAAATGCAATGTTATCCTTTTGTCAGCATGCTACTGAGAATTATGTTATAAAATACACACACACACACAGACACTCTGGAAATTAATGTCCTTTTATTTATTATTTTTTTTTTTGGCTGCTGATGCCAACGGATGCAACGACAAATATTTGTAAACGCGCCCTTCTCTACCTTTTTTTGTTGCTTCTCTTTTTAACACTGAACTTAGGCGGCAACTAGAGGGGGGAGAGCCGCCATTCTAGGGCTGAAGTGAGCGCAAAACGCCCAAAACACTTCAAAACTACGAACGATCCGTGTCATTAGGCTTGTTCGTGATTAGTCGATAACTTTTACTACTCACAGATAAATCGCATGTTTCTTGGATTTTTAAAGCGGATTTGCTATGTTCCAAAATGAAAATCGTTGAGTGCTTCAATAGTGGCGAATCTGAGAAGGGCATACGACGATTTACATATAACTGATCAAATTTTCATATTTCCCTCAAAAATGTTTAATAAAATTTCAAGAATAAACCCTTTTTTGGATCACATTTCATTTTTAGGCATATGAAAAAAAAGAACAAAATTTTCAGCAGTATCGCTGATTAGAATTTGACTATTTTTGACGCCAAAATACCTCGCGTTAGATTGTTCTTAGTATAAACAAACTAATATCAATTGAGTTCAGATTCTGTTTTCCACAATTTCCAAAAATGGACAGAGGACAAAAGAAGACTTTACCCGTAACAATTTAATCTAAGTAGTTCAAGAAAAATGTAAAATTTGTATTTATTTTCCCTTAGATTATATTTAAATTCAGAAACTCATTCTCTTTGTAAGTCAAACTGGGAATATAATAGGTATATATACATACCTATCCTCTTGTGCTGTATATAACTAACATTTCAGAGTCTTCTATATACAGAGGCGAGCACATGTTTTGATACTGCGGCTTTGAATGGCTGTAAAACCCACAAAAATGCATTAATCGATTCCAAATTTTTAACAAAAATCCACTAACAATATATAAAACAAAAAACAAAGAAATTTAATCCTTTTTCCCCTCCTTAGCTTGAACTATCCATAAAAAAAATAAAAATGAGCAAGTATCCACTTTTGCTCGTATAACAAAACTTATAGATTAAGCAATTTTTACAATATTTAGTGCAAAGGGGTTTGGCTGTGGCATACTCTTGTCCAATTTTTCTATCAATCCGTGCGATAGAGTTCTCCATTCCGTTTGGACTCGACTCCAAAGTTCGTCCATTGTCCTGGGCGGATTATCGTAGCAAAGCCCATGATTTTCGATCGGATTTAGATCTGGGCTTTGAGCCGGATACTGCATCTTTAGAAAACTTTGATTTTCGATATGTATAGGAGGAAATACTAACATTTCCAATTCAATTCAGTTTGTTTTCAAAGAATATGATCATCATCAGGAGAATTTCCAAATAAATTGCTGACCATTTCTGAACTGAAATTATTATTTTTTGTGCCGTCGGTAGTTTGTTTTAGTTTTTCATTATGTTTTTTGTAGTCATTTATTTTCAATTCAATTGTTCCATGTCAATTTGTTGCACGCCCGATATGGATGAAGGGAAAGTAAAAGGTTCTGAGGGAGTTGCCGCCACACAATAAATTAGTAGTTGTTACCGCTTTCTTTCCACCGCTCTCCACCAACTGTCAACCTGCTGCTGACCTCCAATGAAAAAGGTGTGATTCCCGAGAAATAAGGGAAAGGGACGTAGTAACAACAATTCAACTGCAGACTCTTTGACACCAAAACAAAAAATTGTAACAAGTCAATTTTCAAACGATATGGCAGACAGTCTGTGTGAGGGAGACAGAGAGAGAGAGTTGGGAAAACTCCTGCGGCCAGACAATGCGGCATCGGCAACTATTTCTTAAATTTTTGTTTTGTTTTCATTTCTCTGGTCTCTGGTCAATTGTTAACAATTGATTCGGTTTTAGTTGTGTGGGTCAAGCCCATTGACATGTTTTTGGAAAAATGTTTACAAAACATTTAACCAAAAGTCAAACTCAATTTAAAGTAAATCAGACTCAATAGTAGACAAAAAAAAAAACACAGAACAAACGCAGAAAAAATGACCAAGGCATCAGGAACTTGGGCGTGGGAATTGGCAAAACACATTCTCAAAATAAATTTATTCATTATTATTATCAATTCCCATTCAATTTTGTATATTTGCGGCTGACCCCAAAAAAGCGGCCACCATTTATAAATCATTTCACAAAAGCAACTAAATAAATATCAAATATATAATATAAATACGAAAACGAGAATACACAGGAGCGAACTAACTTTTAGAGGAGAGGATTTTTACCATGAGCCATGAGCCCAACTTGTTTTTTCATTTTGTTTGATTGTAATTCTCAAGCAGTTTTAGATGTTAGAGAACCTTCTTTTGCAATAGAACTTGATGGCTTGATGTCATTGAGAATATGAGGAAAAGTTTTGACTTTCTTTGGATTCGTCTTCTTTGGCTCCAAATTCAAGTTGTTTTATCCTATATATTTTATATTTCCCACAGTTATAACCATAAACTATATTGTCTGATACTTTATATAACTCAAATTTCAGAGTCTTCTTTCATCTATCCTATTAATTTGATGAACTTTTCATAGACCGTCCCTGTGCACATCAATATACATATATATATGTATATATATAATCACAATCTGTCTAACGCATAAATCTTGAGTAAATAATTTCGGTCTCGCAAAATGACAAAGTTTATTTGGTGGTTTTGGCTCAGCGCTTTATGTTCGGTTTTTATTCGGTTGTATTCGTTATTGTTCATTTTTGTTTTGCTTTTTCCTATACCCTGCATGTCTAGGTTGAAATTGTATATTATAGACGCACAACATGGTTAAAGTATCCCAAGCAGAAAAATAAAGAAATTGACTTAAACTCATTCTCGATTTATTTATGGAACTTAAGTTCTTTCAAAGCAATATTTTTATTGTTTTGCTAAAGGGTATAACACATTCGGCACAATTCGTTATTTATTTATTTTTTGCTGTTGGTTTTTGTTTTTGCTCTTTATTTTCATTTTAATATTGTATTTTATTTTGCGGACTCACACAGATGGGCGGTTTTGTGTGGTCATGCCAAAATACTTTACGTATAGTTTATATATATATATATATATATATATATCAATGGCTATATATGTATCGATATATTATATAGGTAAGTATAAAGTTCATTGTCTGTATGTGCATGGAGACGGTGGCGGATCCAAAGGTTAAGTGTTTCAATTTATCAATTGAGTAATTATGATTGAAATCTTGTCGTATTTCTGATAAGTTCAATAGACAGACACATATAACTTTAATTCCTATGGATGACATTGTATGAACTCGAATTAGTTTTTCAGTGAATAGTTTACAGGAAAACGTTTTTAAAATAAACATATTTCACATTTCAAGTTGTAGATGTCTATGCAAAAGGGTTACACTTTACTCTAGACATATGTATCTAGCAGACTGCATAAATCCCCTTTCAGTTAAGTCATCTAATTTGTCTCTCAATCTCTCTGGTTTTACTTCTCTTCTGATAAATGGGCCAAGTCATCATCATGTTATCCAAGGGAGGAGCAAAAACACAAAAAAAGGCTTTAAGCAGCTGCTGATTTATGCAATGAGAAGGCATTGAGGGCGGCGTTCAGCCAGGTACATACTGAAGTTTTATTAATGAGCCCTAACGCCATCTACACAGTTCCACCCACCGCCCCCCAACCCACACACACACCAATTTCCATCTGCCAGTCGTCATGCCCCCCTCTCCCTTCCGACGACTTCTGTCAGCCTCCTTCAGTCCGCCTCAAAATGTGTCACTTAGCATAAAGAAACAATTAAAAAATTGCCCAAGAAAACTGAAAACTGAAAACTGTATAGAAAGAACAAGAGCAAGAGGAGAAATTCACTTTCTGGTCTATGAAAGCGTTTTGTATTTTTAATTTTTTTTCTCTTCCCTTCTCTGAGGGTTAGCCGCACAGGCCCCAAGGAGTGGGAGTGGGGGAGGGAGTGGGAGTGAGAGGGAGAGACATAAACTGCGCCCAATAGAGCGCTTTGGGAGAGAAACTCATTAACTTGTGTCAAGAGCAGGAACAGAAAGTGCGAAAATTATCATTATCACCCCCCATCCCTTTCCCTACCCTCACACAAACCCACCAACCGCGCAACCCCCCCAAAACCCAAAAACCTCCATCCCATTGGCATCTTTGGTTTGAAAAGAAAGCCGCCCACTATTGTTAGGCTTAATTAACACAGCCCTGTTAAACGAAAGAAAGGGGAGTAGATGCGGTGTGGCAGTGAGTGGTGGGTGGGTGGGTGGTGGGGTGTGTTCAGATGCAAAAGTACTAATCAGGAAAATTAAAAATAATTAAAACTTTTCTTTCAATTTGCCGAGGCGGCGCGGCTATAAAATGCTTTACGCCGGAAATGTTGATAAAGTGCTTCGGCGGCCTAAGAAACATACAAACAGCAAAAAAGGACCAAGCTTTTGGGCATTGGGGATTGTGTGTGGACCGGCGGCTGGGGCAGGAGCAGTAGGAAGAAGGTTGCTTAATGGCCGCCGCGGTTAAATGGCGCTTCAGCGATTTTCATCACAATTTACGCCTTGTAAAGGGTTGAGTGAAGCTCCTTAAAGACGGGTAGACTACCATGGAGAGGGGGGAGTGTTTGGTTGGGGTTTACTTTATATTGTTGTTTTTTGTTTTGCGAGTCTTGCTGCTCCTGGGGGCTTGTTATTCCTGACTGTGGCAGGATTAGTGTCCCTTAAGCAGTTTAAGCGGCCTAAACGAAATGCCTCTCAGATCTTTTGCCGGCACCTGTGCGAAAAAGATACCAAACGAGCAGGAGTAAATGTCCTTTGGACCTGCCCAACCTTGGTTCATTCATTCATGCAGTCATTGATGGGAAGGAACGCCAAGTGAATGGGAACTAATCGCCCCGCAGCTAACGCAACGGCTAATCGGCTAAGTAATCAATCTTTTGAGGACACAGATTGCCACAGGTTCCCATCAGCGTGTTCGGCGTGTCCTTTTTGCCGCCGTTATCTCATCATTTCAGGCAGGACATTGATCCGCTTGCGCACGGTTAGCTGCATTGTCCTTTTTGTTTGCTTTTGATTCCTTGAGCTATGCAAGATGATGCATTATGCACTTCCGAGTCGCCTTTAAGCCGCTTACAGCCAAAAAAGAGAAAGGGAGCGAGAGACAGTGGGAGAAATAGAAGCCGACCGAAGGAGAAAAGTGTCCCCAAGAGATTGCCATGCCATCCTATAGACTGAATAATGTTCACAGGATCAGGTCTTTGTTTTCTCCATCTCTTTCGCTGCCTTTGTAGCTTGTTTGCTTCGACGTTGAAGAGAAATAAAAGAGTCGGTGTCATCTGTTCATGCCAATGACCAAGTGCCTAATTATGTAATTATGTTGTCGCTCAACAAATGTACAATAAAAAGGGTTTCCCCCGTCTCTAACCCCCTCTCCAATCCACTGCTCCCCAACCACTGAAGAAAAGAGAGAGAGAGAGAGAGAGAGATAGAGAGCGAGGCGTCAAGCTGCTAAACGTGCAACTGCAACAAGAATAAGCAATAATTTCACTCACCTCGCCTAATCAATTTCTCCCTTCTTCCCTGTTCCCCTCCTCCCCGCCTCCCTGCATCCACAATTCCCTCGTTGCGGTTGACCAAACTTGCTGGTGGTCATTGACTTGGAACAATGCCAAGAAACGCCAACTCAACGATCGACTCAGGTTTTGGCTTCTTAAGTAGAAGGCGGCCTAACCAAGCGTATCATAGCGCACTCCACCTTTTTCGGGTACCCATATATATAGGCGCGCAGAAGGGCGTGGCCAACCCACAATTAGCTGCTTACAGACCAAACAATAATCATAATAATCAAGCAAAATGGCGTTACTCGAATCGCCAATGATAGGTGGGGCGGGGGGAAAGCAATATATATTGCGTTTTTCCTTAGAAAATTGTAAAATAATAGAAGACGAACTAAACATTATGTATTTCATTAAAAGGCTAAACAATCTTTAATTCAATTCATTCTACAAGTCCCTATTCGAGAAATAGATTTATGTAAACTTATCATCGTGCTTTTACTCGGGTCTATGAAAATTGATAAACTATTTGATGATAAGCTTATTATGTTCTCCTCGTGACTTTTCAAAAGACGCTCCATTATAACCATGATAGATCATAATGAGATCATAATTTACTCGTAAACTGGTTGGGAATTAAAGGAACTAGAAAAAACATTGCCCTCTTCCCTTTTTGGTCTAAGAGAACAATCGATTTTGCAAAAAGATAATGCCAAACTATTAATCATATCGAATAGTATACGAAATTATATTTATTTAATTATATTTTACAAATTTCACCTTCACTTTGTTTCGTAATTGAGAGTTTGTTTTCAATGGTTTTTCAATCCATTAAGTTTGCCGCCTTGTTGACTCATTAAAACAAGCCAGAGAAGGCTTTACTAGTAGTAGTTGTAGTTGGTGTTGTTGTTGTTGTTATTGCATTTACTGGCCCTTCATTATTTGTTTGCTTTTGCCTTGCCATGTCGCGCAGGGCGCTCGTTCGCGCACATTTTGACATTTTGACGAAGAGGAAATGTCACGTCACGTCGTGTTTTGCCGCACACCTCCAATTTCCGGTTCAGTAAGCCGGCTGGTTGGTTGGCCGACTAACCGGCCTGCTTTACCGGCCGTCAAGCCAAACGAACACGACGAGTAGCACAACGGAAAAGTGCGTGGGTGAGTGGGTGAGCGGGTGAGTGGTAGTAGTTGAACCCCCCTCCCCAATAACGTTTATGCCCCTCAACTTTATACGTTTTGCAATCCACAAAATTTTGCACGCATCCCCTTCCCACTACATATATGTATTTGTTTCTTTCACCCAACCCGCACCCATACACACTCCAACATACACACACACACACACACACACCTCCATTTTGGTTCATTTTGGGGCCACATACTTTGTGGTGCGGTTCATTGTCTGATTAAGTTGGATTTGTGTGGCTTTCGGTTATAAACATTACAATTGTTGTTGCTGTTGTTGTTGTTGTTTTTGCCCCCTCACTCTTACCCACTAACTTGGTCACTCTATTTACTTGTGATATGTAGTTTTGGTCACACTTAAAATAGGTTTTTCATTATGAAATCAGTAAGTAACTAAGATCGTATCGATTTAGATTAGGCTATCAAATAAATACTTTCGTTTTTCCTAAACACGATGAGGACTATTTAAACATTGGAATATTATTTAGAATCCTTATCATCCAACTCGAGAGTCAAGTCGATCTTCATGAAGGACCAAGCACAGATCTGTCACCCAAATAAAAAATCTCTCTTTTTATCAAATGGTCTTTTGATTTCTCTATATAAACACTTGAATTTTAGTAGAAGACAACACTTGATTAATTTTCATATGAAATTTCCTTCAAGTGTTGTCTCTGTACTTACTTCTTTGGCCGAGCCAGAGCCTCTCAACCCGTGCAACCCGTTCCTCATGACCCCCATGGGAGCTTTGTGGCGCCATCTGGCATGCAAGTGTTGAAGCACTAAACGGTTTTAAAAAAATAATCAATTCAATTCAATTCAACCATCCAAGGATTTTCATTTAATCCCAAGTCTCCTATTGTTTAAATTTGTATTGAATGTTTAACAATTGGTTTATTGTATTTGTTAGTCCTTGGATTGGGTGGGAGGAACCACCCAATGCAGCCGCTTTTCATATGGGGGGCCCAGAGACTTTAAAGTTTATGTGTGTGTGTGTGTTTGTGTTTGTGTGTGTCTGTTTGTTTCGAGTCACCCAATTGGCTTACAAAACTTTTTGGCCAGCGCCATCTGGTGGGCATTATTTTAAAAATGGCGAAAAGCTTTGGCGCCATGACGCTTAAAAAGCGAAAGGGTTGCTTGTTTCACTGTTTCGGCACACTTCAGCTCACTTCAGCTCACTTCAGCCCCCATTTTTAATTTTCCCCTCATTCGGTCTAAGAAATTTCTTGGCATTGGCTTTGAGGTTGGCGGGAACTGGGAGGGGAATGGGAGGTTATGTATTTGGGACGCTTTTGTCAAAGATATATTCCGGTTTGGTTTATATTTTCATATTCTGTTTACTTAATTTCCTGTGATTTGGTTAAGAAAAAAGAGGAATATGATTGATAGACGGTATCTAATCCTTAAGGGTGGAGCCTGCTTTAGGAGGCCTAAAAAAGCCAGTTTTTCGTTTTTTTTTTTTAGGATAGAAAAAAACAAGCAAATGTAATGAAATTTTTGCATCATTTTATTACATATTTAAACTTACAAAAAACATTTTTTAAAATTTAAAATATCGAAATACAGCCCACTTTCATCTTCTTTCATCGCAATTTTTGTCTGAGACAAAAAAACAAATGGATAATTAATTAATTAAAATTAGTCCTTCTTCTATGTGAACCTAACAAAACCCGAAAAAACGCGAAAATCAAAGTTTTTTTAGATTTGATTTAGATTAGATTTTTTCTAACTTCAATTTACCAAAAAAAAAAGTTTAGAATTTTTTTTTTAAAGAACTTTTCAGGTTCACAGAGAAGGTAATAAAATACTAAATCTAATAAGCTTTGGTTTTTTACGATTGGTTGAATACTTTTTTTGTAATTTTGCCCGCCAATCCCAAAAATGAAAACTCGAGAGAACGCGCTTTAAAGTTTACCGAACGCCCGACTGCTTTTAGTGCTGTATCTTCGAAAATAATTCGAATTGTCTTTGCAAAATTGACAGACATATTCTTAGATATATTAGGAACAGATTTAAGCAATAAAAAAAATTCGATTTTTTGAGCCTCCTAAAGCAGGCTCCCCCCTTAATCAGATACCATCGAAATATTCGATAAAAATTATTGTTTATATAGATAGATTACATAGATTTTCATTCTGATCTATGAATTATGTCGAAACATTTGTAGAAGTTTATAAACTTTTGCAAATGAAATGAAAAACGGTTCTTTCTAAAAGGTTTCTTAGTTGAAGATTAAACAAAATCACTTCCCACCACTACTAAAAATTAATCAGATTGAAAATAAATTGATCTAAGCATTGACTGAACTTTAATAATATGTGAAAAACTAAGAAATTGAATTGCTTTTCCACTAAATATAAATCACATTTTATTTTTTTGATTGTAAATATAAATTTTAGAAGTACAAAAATTCTTAAAGCGTGTTCCATTGTCAAAGGAATCAAGCATCAAGGATATTCTGTATTCTTTACTCTTTCTTTTTTTTGTGCAATAAAGTAAAGGATATGTTCATGTTGTTATTGTTGTTGTTGTTGTTGCTGGTTGAATTTACAATCGATTTATTTACAACAACATAAAGGGCACATACTTTAGTAACTTTTAAAATGAGATGTGTGTTTGTGAGTGTGAGAGTGAGTGTGCTTAAGTGTGTGTGTTCGATGGCTGAATGGCTGGCTGACTGGCTGGCTGGCTGGCTCATTAAATAAACGTAGAGACCCTTGCAACACGGTGAAAAACCAAAAGAAGCAAAACGAAGCAACAGCAGGGATTGGCTTTTTAATGCCACTCGCGCTGCCTTCCATCCATCCATTAAGGCAGTCCAACTTCAACCTCAACCCCATTATCAATCCCCAATCCCTTAAAACCCCATTCTTGTCCAGACGCCAAGGATGGGTTACCGTTGTTGCTGCTACTGATTTTTTGTTGCCTTTCTTCTTTTATTTTTTGCACATTTGCGAAAAGCACGCATTAATTTTCTTTTGTGAACCCTTCTTTGTATTTAGCATACACACACACACACGCACACACACACACGCATGGACATATGTATCTGTCTGTGTGTAAAACAATTTAATGAATTGTTACACATGTTTCGAACAGCAATAATAGCAACAAAGTGCGCTGCTTTGTCTGCTCATTATGCCGATATTGTTGGGCAGAAGACGGCAACCAAAGAGAAAAGATGCACTCTCAGTTTTTGATGCCTTGCAACGCAAAGTAACAACAACAAAAAAAGGCAAAAGGCAAGGTGTATACTGTGGAAATATACAAAAGGATGTAAGTTTATTTCTCAAGTGGTTTGATTCGATTCTACTCATATCTCGAATAGATTGAATTTCGCTCTTGGGTGATACAAGAAAATTAGCATTTCCCACTCAAAAATTCTACAAGTATTTCAAATTTTACAAAGGAATCTCAAAAAAATTACATTAAATTATATTACTCTATTATTATTATTATTTATTATTAATTATTATACAAACTAATATAATAACTAACGGGTTAAGAGTGCTAGCTGCTAAGGCCATCGACTTACCTTTACTCTATTATACTAAAGAGATTAAATGTAAGGAAAAGACGTAGAAAACTTACTTTTGAATTCAATATTTTTATTTGTCGACAACTCTAAGACAATTACCTAATTGGTTGTTCTATTGATAATGAAAGGGACCTCTCAATTATACAGTGAAATCTCAATATAATAAATCTGTGGGAACCCCCACACTCTCTGCATATTAGTTTTTTCAGGAGACCTAACTGAAAATACTTTATGTCTATTGACTTTTTACTTAAAAAGAGGTTTTTGATCAACAAGAAAACATTTACATCTAGAAATTTTAAGCCACATTTGGAAATTGAATATCTTTGAACTTTACTCTCATTCGGTAGCCATTATTTATGGTTGAAAAAAAAAAAAGATCATTTGACTATCCTGAAAATGTTTTTCTCACTTTGATTACTTTCCATATCCATATCCATCAGCAGTCTTGAAAATAAACAAAAATAAAAAAGAAAGAAGAAAAATAAAACACATTAAAACTAAACCAACAGATCATTAATAATTTTTCATGTCCTGACATTTAACATTTTGTTTTTTTGGACACATTTTGTTTGTTATTCGATATGCAAAGTTCCGTTGATGCTGCCGCCTAGAAAGAGGACATATTTTGGTCAAGTGGGTGGTGCGGTGTGTGTTGTCCTGGTTGACCGCCGATGGTCCGGAAGCAAAATACCCATGTATGTATGTGTGTGTGTGTGTGTGTGTGTGTGTGTGTGTGTGTGTGGGGAGAACCCGTAGACAATTTTCTCAGCTGCTGCCCAGACAGCTTGGCGGCGATCCGAACCAATTCAATTCAAACCTCCTGTCAAGTGGCCACTTGAATGCAACAACAAACAGATCAAACGTAGTGAAAACCTTCCGCCGACCAACCGACCACACACACACTCACACACACACACACCCAGACGCAGCCACCCAACCAAAGAAGAAGAAAATTAAAGTGGGTAAAGAGTATACCCACTTGAACTTCATTTGTCAAAAGATGTTTCGGAAACGGATCTACGTTTTACATTCACTGTCCTTCTTCTTGTGTCAACTTGACAATTACAATTTCACATTGCATTTAAGCATTCTTCCGCCCTGAGCTCCTGTATTGGTTACACTTCAATCCATGTCCTTTACTTTTGTCATTTTTTACACTTTACATTGACCTTAAGTATTAATTGTGAGCCACAGAAGTTGCCTTTGATCCCAGCCAAATTTTTGTCCATTTCTTTTCCCGTTTAATGTCTCAAATGTATCTTAAGTTAACTGTAAGTAAACTGATTCTAAACTATTATCTTACTTATAATATCCATTACTATCAAAAGTCTTTTAAACTCATCTAAAAACATCCTAAGCCATTTCTTAGCACCCAAACCATGACATGTTTGGCAATAAATTAAACGAAATTAAATATTTAATTTCCTTCCAATCTTAAAGCACTTAAAACGGCTTTAATTGGACTTAAGTTTATAGCAAGTATTTGAAAAAAAAAAAACGATTCTAGGTAAGTATTTTAAGTACTTTAAGCAAAAGTTCTTAGCAGCTAACAATATAAACTTAACTTGCCATGCCATGAAAGAAAGACTGGGACACGCGCTGCAATCGGTTGTAAGGACACGTGAGGTCCCTATTGACCTCACTTCGTGTGTGGGTGCCAAATGCTGGATATGCGCCAGTTGCTGCTTGTAGGGGAGAGGAAGGGGAAAGAGAAGAATTCCGTAAAATAATATTTAGTATATTGTAGCAACAAAAAAAAAAGGAGTAAGCCGATGCCGATGCCAAAGATGCGTTAATTGTACGTAAGACATGTGCCGCGTGCCATTTCCTGTGCCCCCGCGGGCAACACATTTTTATCATCATGTTTTATATATCCAATATAGTTTTATATTCAATGTTCCTTTTGTACTTTGCTTGTGTGTGAGAGTGCGGGGGAGCTGGGGAAAGGCAGAGGTCACGGCTCATTCGCGAGTCGGCATATCCTTTGCACGCGGTCGTCCAGCCGGAACTGTAAACAATAAATATGAGACGAGCCAAGCCGAGATGAGATGATCGTTTTGCTCCCCTCATAATCCTGCTGCAGCAGTTGCCATTGCCCGTTTGCCGTATTTGTTGTTCTTGTTGCCCATTGATCGACTGTTAATTGATTTATTATACGCCTGCGCCTCGACATTCTCGACGATCTACGACCCGTGCTGATCCTGCTGCTGCTGCTGCTGCTGCTTCTTCTTTTGCTTTCTTTATAACTTTATTACTGTTATTAAATTTGATGCCCTTAGGAGGGTTGAATGTTTGGACAGGATCCACAAAAAAAAAAAAAGAGAAGAGAAGAAACAAAAAAGGATCTGCCGAGCAGTTGTTACAATTGCAATTGGTGCCCAATGCTAGAAGAATTACTTGGAAAAAAACACCGAATGAGGATTATTATTTCAACAGGATGTGCCTAGTCTTGGATTCTTTGGGCCATGGCAATGAAATGGATTTCTTTCTTTACCCTCTGTCATTTTGTTTTGTATCTTGCGAAACAACTTTTGCGTTTAATTAATTTTCAGCCGCAAGCTGAAGAGAGGCTTTTGGGCGAAACTATCGCATTAATCAGTTGGATAAACTTGTGTACAACATACGACGCCGCCATCTTCCCCTCCCGCTCAACAGCGCCCCCCATTCCGATGCCTTTTACTTGCCTAAAAAACGAAACGAAAGCAAACCAAACCAAACCAAGCCAAGCCAACCAACCAACACATCAAAGTCGCTGGCAATGACGTTTATAATTTGTCAAAAGTGACAGCGATGCGCGCGATGCGTCCTGTCCTGTCACTCATTGTCCCCCACCCCCCTACATACAACCCACTATCCACATAGGACCCCCTGCCCCTCCCCATCTCCATCCCGTTTCACACTGTTTCTTGGAGCTAAACTATGCTCTTGGTTTTAATCTATGCAATTTAAAATAAGGTTTTTGTTGTCGTTTTTTTTTTGCTGATTTTGACCGACATATGAGGGTGAAAGTTGCCAGGATACAGGCAAAGTGTATGTGTGTGTATGTGTGTGTGTGTTTGTTAGCTCATTAATTATGTTTTTGTCTGCTTTTTGGTGGGTGTGAAGTGGGTAAAATTCTTCATCTTGAGAAACATCAGATTGATATGTGTCTACATGTAAAAAGGATGATGCGAGAGCCAAAAACTTTTTAAGCCAAATAATAGATGAAAAACTATTCTCAGAGAGATAATGGTCTTAAGATTGAAGTAGTAGACACAAAGGACAAATAATTGGGATTATACAAACTGTGAGATATATATATATATATAGCACATTGTAACAAAATAAGGGCACAGTTTGTACATTAGAAAAGAGTTTTGACTAAGTAAGTTTCTAGAATGCTGCTGTCAGAGTTCTTAAAGTCTTATCAATTTGTTATTAATTCTTCAGCTTTTCATTAGGATTTATACTGCAGAAAGAATTTATTTATAATTCAAGCTACACATGTGGAAAGAAACAAGATGCTTAGGATAATAGTAAAATTCCACAATGCATAAAACATAAGATGAAATACTGTTCGACTTGACAGTTATCATGAACTCCATCGAATGGAAAGTAATTGGGTTAGAAACTTGTTTAAAATAAGTAATTAGGCACCTGCAATTAGTGTTTGCTTATATTTCCATTCAATTTTCTTATTATGATGTAAGAAGGCTTCTCATAACCTTTTCAATAGATTTAACATTTACGTTTCTTTACTATTGGCATCAACTGGGGAAAGACTTACAGAAGATATTCTGTATCGCCTATTTAAAATAAATTTTGTTGAATACTAGAACTCAAATATTTGTTACAAGTTCAGGGAACCGGAATCGGAACCACACAACAAAAGACAAAAAAAAGGTAGCCTAACTTGTAGGCACTTGCTATTAGCTCAGACATCTAACATATTCATTGCATAATTTTAGGCTGAGATCAATTTATTGTAAATGAAATCAAAGTAAAAATGTAGTATGCCAAAAATATCTTGGGAATCTTTTTTTGAAAGGGATGAGAAAGTAAATATGATGGCATTTCAGCATGAACATCAGCGTCACCTTTCGACCAACCCCCCCAAGTACCCTTCGCACATCTCTCTCTTTCTCTCTTATTGAGTTGGCCAGCCACTAATACAACTAACGAAGTGGACATTGGGACAAAGGATATAAGGCCGGGACTCGCCACCGCTCGGCGCTCTGTTGACTGCACTTGCTGACCCTTTAGTTGTTGTAAGTCTCCCCCATATGCAAAGTGTGCCCAAAAAGGCGTATTGCCGAAATGTGGATGGCCAAGGCAAGGCAAGGCGAGGTGAGAGGAGCTCAAACGAAAACAAAAGTGAAACTATGTGGGTAGTAACTGGACTCGAGAAATGGATGTGCAAGTGTATGTGTATGTGTATGTGGGCACTTTTGGGTGGGAGGTGGTTCAAATGAATGAACGGATGAATGAATAAAGGCCACCGCATGTTACACAAGAGTCTGCGTGGACCTTCGTCTCCCTCATCTCCCCTCACACACATGCCCAGTCTCTTTCTTTCTCTTTCTTTTGCTTGCCTCCCTGTCTGAGTCCATGAGTTTTTCGTGCCGTGCCGTCGTTTGGGTTTACTCTTAGTTTACTTTGGGATTTATGAATGCTTTATGGCGGCATGTCTGGACAAGGTCTTCTCTCAGTCTTTTACTCATATCGTGGAACAGCAAATGTGTGCCGGGAGGGGGTGGGGGTGGAAAGGGGTAAACCCAACTAATTTATTGCCAACTTCCGGCAAAGGCGAATAATTTTGTTTAGTTTTTGGTGTTGATAATGAACGGAATGGTCAAGTAAAAAAGGGGCAGACGCACCCCACTCTACATCCCCCCCCTCCCCCACCTACTCCTCCTCCTCCTCCTGCACCAACACAAACACACACATTCAGTTCAGTCCAGTCCAGCTCATCTTCTTTAGCTCTTTTGACTGCGGTTCGTGGTCCTTTTTTAAAGGGTTGAAAGCTTGCTGGACTTTCATTTTGAGCTCTATAGCTTTTCATCATTTGACTTTAACTCCCTCAAAAGGTGCGGCATCAAGTGTGTGTGCCAGTGTGTGTGTGTGTGTGTGTGTGTAGTATTAGTAGTAGTAGTAGTTGATGGTTAGGGTATTAATGGTGGCAAAGGTTTCACTGACCAGCTGGACCAAAGGCAATGCTCATTTAATTTTCAGATATTTGCGCATAAAACTTGCCCTGAATTTATTGCCTTTTAAATAAATAAACGAGCAAATAAAGTGCAGAAATTAGACAGAAGATAAAGAGAAAAGACTGAGAACTAAGTGGATGGGTGGGTGGGTGTTGGGGTAGCATCTCATTGCTGCGGCTCAACTAATTGAAAGTCGTTCAAGTGTGAGTGACCCAAACCCCCCGGCACCCTCTTAACCCTTTACCCATACTCACTCATCTTTAGCTCTTACCCCCATTTTTTGGCTCGACCATTTTAATGCTAGTTTGTGTCTAAAGAAATTTCAAATAAATATTTAATTAAAAAATATTTTTCTTCACATTTTAATAATAACAAATTCCTTGCCGAAACCCCCCCCCCACACACACACAAGAAATGATAAACAAGAAGACAATATATGCACAGCAAAATACTTCAAAACTATTGAAATAAGTTTTTAAATATTTGCTTGGACAATCAAAATTCAAAACATTTACACTTATATTTTGGATATAGACAACTGACTTGAAAGGCAATCCTTATATGAATAGAGAGAGAGAGAAAGAGAGAGAGAGACAAATCAAATCTCTCAAAAAGCATTTATCAAAGGAAATCCTTTAAATATTCTTTTGCTTCTTCTTGCTTCTGAGGTAAAAGTTTCTCATTCTGAATGAAGAATTCTCAATGCCTTCAGCAGGAAATTTGAAGAGCCAAACTGTAGACCAGAATTTCGAAGTAAATAGATATTCCAAAATGAGCTCAAACTTTGCCACACTTCGATAAGTAACCAATATATTATACAGCGGCTGATCTTGGGCCGTGAAATTGGGGGAGCTTTGTCCCCTAAAGTATGCAATGGAATTCAATTCTTCAAGAAATTACCTTTTGAAATAGATAAAACTATTTTCACACGAAAAGTTCGAATTTTTTGTAAAACAACTTATACTTTCCCAGTCTCCAGGGTTAACTTCACCCCTTAGCCCTAGATTTGCTAGTAAATCAAAGTCTCTAGACCTTAGAACTGATATGCTTTTAGATATACATATTTAGTATACATTTAGATATGTGCATATATATTTTTAATTATCTTTCAGTGTGCAAATACTTTTAAAAATTGTTGCCGTTCTTTTTGTGTTTTGTTTTTCCATTTGCTTTTGCATTTGGTCATAAATAAATAAGAGATGGAAGGAAAAAACTTTCACCAGCAAAAAGAGAGATTTCTCATTTGGCATCTTTTGTTTACACACTTGTATTCCCAGCCAGCCCCAAAACAAAAAAAACCCCACCCAAGAACAGCCCCTCCCACTCCCTGCCCCCACCTAACCGACCACCAACAGTAAAAAGCTTTCAGCACCAAGACGCAGGGAAGATGGGGGAAGACGCAACCTCAAATCGTCTGCCATAACTAATTAATGCCATACTAAATACACACAGGGTCCAGGGCCCCACTGGCACGCCCCTTTCTATACATTTTTGTCGGTTCTATATTTGTTGCTATCTCTCTCTCTCTTTCTCTCTTTCTCTCACTCTCTTGTTCTTACAGTCTCTGGGTTCTATTTTGTTTTTGTTTTTGTTGTTTTTTTTCTCTTTTGGTTTATTTCGCTTTTTCTTTTGCTTCTGGTAGATGCTCATCTTTGCATCCCCCGCCACCGTCGTCTGTCTCGGAAAAGAGCCGAGACAGCCAACCACAGCCACGCAGAGGCACCCCGCATCTCTGAGGAGCGAGGTTAGGGGCATGGCATGGGGGTCACCACTTAGAGCCAACAGCAAATGGGAAGCACGCAAAACTTTCGTTTTTCTATTTTTCGCAATTTTCATTGCATTGCATTTATTTTCTTGTCTCTTCTGCTCCTCTCAACGATGACGATGCTCGACGGCGTCGCTGCTCCTGCTCATTTTTTTTTTTGTTTTTTTTTTTTGGTTTTTCTTGCTTTTTTTTTTGCAATTTTGTTGTAGTTGTCGTTGTTGTTGGGTGCCAGAGGTAGGAGGCAAAAAATTGTGCGCATGTTCCCTACCAGAAAATAAATGGCAATGGCAAAAGAAAGAACAAAAAATTGAAGTAAACAACTAGAAAAGGCGAAAATGCATTGGTTAGCTTGTGGGCACAATGCTCAAGAGTGATGAGGCGGGGGCGGGGGCGGGGGCGACAACGAGGTTAGGGGCCATTGGCAGTTGACGGGGTTGGTAGAAGGTTAGTAGAGCACACAGAAAATGGCGGAAGGTGACGACCCAAAAAATTGCATTAACATGGCAACGACTTAAAGATATCCTATATAGAAAACATAAATTGAAGTCAAGCTCAACAAATTTGTAATATGAAAATTTGCAAATTAAAATTGAAAAGGTGACCCCGATGATTTTGATATTTAATTCTGGTTAACTGATAATCAATTTTTAATTTCAAGTGGTTTTAATTGCGCTAAGAACATCTGTAGAGATTATATAAGCAATTCCTAAGCTTAATAAATTTATTAAGGACATAAGATCATTTTCAAATTCTTCTTGTAACTCTCAAGTTGTGACTTACAAAACATAAGGTGACCCCGATGAGTTTGTATTTGGTGGTTGAAAAGATCTGTACGATTGGTGGGAACAATATTCTAAGCTTAGGGATTGTTTATGGATCGCGTGATCTAGATATAGAATGTATTACATGACATACATACTTACATGCCAAATACTATAATACCCGCGATGCCTGTTAATGCAAATTTTGTCACCCACAAGTATGCCCAGCGGGTGACGAAGGAGTCGGCGGGTGGTTGGGATATAGGCGAAGCATCACCGCCGACACCACCAAAGTCAGCCAGTGGCACACGGCCACAAAGTGCAGCATGATGAAGATGAGAAGAGGAGATGTAGATGGGCCTTGCACAGTTCGTGTGTGTGTGTTTGTGTGTGGGAGTTCGACTCATCCTAGAAAAAAGGAAAAAACTATAAAAGGAAGAGGTCTCCAACCAAGGGGGTGGACGCCCTCGTCATAGCCTCCAATCAGCGGATTCGGTTGGGTGCTGCGCATTTTTCTCTGCCATTAAAATCCAAAAAAAAAACAAAAAGCAAACCAACAAAAATCCCGGACACACAGAAATAAACTAGAAAAGCAACGGCTCCGCCTGCTGCTCATCCTTTTGTGGCGACTGCACATTGAGTGAGTGAGAACGAAGCGAACGAACGCGACTCTCAGAGGTTGTAATGCTGAGCAAAGTTGAGTGCACAAAATGTGATGGCCAGGGTTGTCGAGTTGCAAACATTTTGAAGTACTGAACTGCTTATTGCAGTTTCCACTTAAAAGACAGCTGTCAAATAGAAATCTATACAACTAACTAATAATTTATTAACTTTTCTTACTTTATTTCTTCATCGATTCTTTCATGTAATTCATTCTAACTCAGTTTTAGTTAGTTCTGTTTTTTACTCTGACTACTCTATTCGTTGCAAAAACAAAGCAAAGCAATTTTCTGAGTGCAAATATTTTATTTGTTTTCTTTTCTTCTCTCAATCTGAGTGCACTATTTGCCAAAGAAGGAGTGAAGATGGAGTCGAGTGCAGTGGAGTGCTTCGCCGAGGCTGCCGCCGCCGTTTTGGTTCTGTTCTGATTCGGATTCGGTTTTTGGTTTCTTTTGTTGCTGTTGTTGCTACGGTTGGGTTTTTTATTGCCTTTTTGTCGTCGGTGGCACGTGGCACACAAGATGTAAACAAGCTGCATAAAGTGAGGCATTTAACGCGTTGGGAGGTCGCTCACACACATATGCTTCTTCGTATCAGATGTGTGCGGAAAAGTGCCCAAGACAAGAAGATCTTTGATACTAAAATAAAGCCCAAGCAAATATTTCATATAGGATAATGACTGAACTGAACTGACTGAAGTCTTAGAGACATTCTACTTGATTAACTTATCTATGGTCATTCAGTTTATGAAAACTTGTTGGCTTAATTTTCATGTTTGAAACGGAAATATGAAGTTTCAATGGAATTGATGGAATTTTGACCCTTTCTCTCTTTGGTTGGTAGGTGGAAGCGTCATTCAGGTCAGACTAGATCACCTACTAATATCTGCTGCTGCCACCTACTCCTCCTTTTTGCAATGTTCCTTGGACATGGCCTGGGCAAAATGCGCGTTGCATGTGCATTGGTTTACTTTTGTTTAGCAAAATGCTTCATGCAAAATCTGCACGCTGCATTTTCATTTGCATAAGCGGCCCCGGGACTAGAACGGTTCCCCCTCACCCTGCCTCCCGCTCTGTTCTCTAACCGTGCTTACTCTTTGGTTCGTCATTAACCTGGACCCGCACTCGTACCCTTGCTACATGGCATGCATGCACCACCTGAAACTCGTTGGGGCACGGGCTATGGCTACGGCAACGGCTACGGCTATGGTTGTATGGTTCTATGGTCCTTTCAGCTTCAACTTTCAACTTTCCACGCATTTTCGCGCACGCACAACGCAAAAACTCAAACTCTCGACAATTCCACACAACGTTTGGCCAGCTCATGCAACAACCTTTTAGAACTTGCCAAACTGGTTGGTTTAGTTTTCCTTCTTCGGGCCTGGGACCAAGCGCAGTTCATCGTGTGTGTGTGTATGTGTGTGTGTGTGTGAGTGTGTGTGTCTGTGTCTGGAAAACCATTTAAAATTACGGCAAAAAAGCAACAAAAAGTTTTAAGGAAAATGAACGGGTAGAAGAAAAGAATTGTGGGGAGGGGTAATGAAAGAGAAAGGTTGAGAGGGATGCACAGGACTCGCGTTGCGTTAAATTAAAACGCGCATGTTGCACACGCATTAATTGCCAGGAAGTAGATACACACACACACACACACACTCACATATGCATAGACCGGGAGTACACTAAGAGGATGAGTTCCAATCCGAGTTCTGGTGTATGTGAAAGGGATTCTTTTTTCTAATCATTAACACAGTTGCAAATAAGAAATTACACACAAACACTCACGTCCACAAACCACCACACACACACACACACACACATACATATACACATATGCGAAACATATACAATTGCAAATGAGAAATGTCCATCCCGTCACAAATGGCCCTTTAGAACCCAGTACTCCCCACGCCCCTCCATCCTCTTTTAACCCGTATCAGAGTAGAAAAAGTGGCAAAGTCGGTTTTTTGTTGTAAGGATAATGCTGATGATTTTGTCCTCCTGGTCGCCTGGTCTTCAAGTTATCCCCATACACAGACACACAACCAAATGTGAAGATATAAACCCCCAAGAGAGAGAGAAAGTGAGATCTGCCACATACACATATAGACAACAAGGCATAGTGGTTACAATTGAACAATTTTGAATGTCTTATGAATTTCTCAACATTGATTAATCTATATCGTTAATATCCTGTTGATATGTATCTCTGATCTATGAGAAATTTGAGATTGAGCAATGTGAGTGAGCACAAAATAACCGTTTTGAAGGAAACCCAGAGAAGAGAGTATCCTGGAGCAGTGAAGATGGCAAGAAATGGAATACAACTTCTGGAAGTCAAGATCATGTCTTTATCTCAACATTGAAAACTCTATGAAAGGTCTTAGATACATATATGTATGTATTACCAATTTAATCCAGTTCTTAACTCAAAAAGAAGTAGAACAAGTAAAGTTAGAGAAAGCAAAAATATGTGAGTTGAGGTGGAAAATATATACTTATGATCATGATTCATTAGAAAAGTAAGTATGAGTGAGTAAGGAAAAAGTTGATTATATATAGAAGTGAAAGATGGATCATGATAGTGGCTGAGCGAAAGTTAAAAGAGATGTTTAGATCAAGAAAGAGAGTCTAAGATCAGACCTAAACGATCGATAATGGATAATTGCGAAAAATGCGAATGTGTGTTCAATAGTTTTCGTACCACTGTTGGCTCTATGTATTTTTGCTGTGTCTTATCTTAAGAAATAAGTAAATCAATTTAAATAGAAATCAACTCGTTGGCTTGTTCAATATGCTCTGCCCGCTGGCAGCAAGTACAGTCTCGGTTTTCCTTCTTACTCACTCTATGGCTCTTCAAACACTATGTGTCTCTCTCTCTCTAACTCTCATTCACTGTCTCTGTTTCTCTTATGCTTATTCGCTACTAATTTACAGTTAGACACTAATGCGTAAGCTTCTACGCGTTCGCCCCCGCCGCAAAAACTATCGAGCAATGAGTGAACCTTTTGGGATGTTGGGGTGGGAGGGAGGATTGGGGGTTGGGTGGGTGGTAAACTTTTGTGCTATCCGCAAATGGTAGAGCAAAATGGCGGCGACTCTGACTGCGATAGTTTCTGCCGACCCCATCCCTCCCCTCCCCACCATTCCCATTCTCCCCCACCAAATAGTTTAAAATCCCATTTTATATATGTATGAACATTTTGCAGGAAAACTACACTCAACACCCCTACACACGCACACACACACACAAGTTGAGTTATATATATATGTATATATGTATATATGTTAATGTACATAAGTATGTTGTATATTGTATCTGTATATGTGTGTGTTCGCATGCATGTAGTAAAGAGAAATCTTGGTATATTATGTAAAATGTTGCATTTGTTGTTTATGATAATGAGCAGGCGGCAGAATCAGAAGCAGAAGCAGAAGCAGAACATTTCGCTCATGTGCTCAGAGAGCAACCAAAAAGCCCGCACATAAATATAGCCATCTCGCTTCATTTACCGTTCACCAGCAGCAGCAGCAGCAGGCAGCAGGCAGCAGCAGCAACCGAACCCCACAAACTCCATCACACCATCTCCCCATACACACACACACACACACACACACACACACACACCCCTTCCTCTACCCACCGCTCTTTAACTCGGTTCTTAACTAGGGTTGTTGCTTTTCTATGCCGCAGATAATGATGCAAAATTTATGTATTTTGTGTAGGAAAATAAAACCTGATTTTTGTGGATGAGTGAAAATTTTCAGAAAAACCCAAAAAACGGAGAGTGAGCAAATGAGATGGAGAGGGGTTGTTGCTCCTCTATATCTCTCGCTTTGTGTGTGTGTGTGTGCTGGTCAAGCGGGGGAGTTAACCCACTCAAAACTGACCCAAAAGGGGTAATAAATGACTAGGGAATGGGGGTGGGATGGGAGATGGGTAGGGGGGGGAATTGGTTTAGTCAAGTTTTAATTGTTGCCTAAAAAATGTTTGTGCTCAAAAATCCTTTTTTGCACTCAATTTGTGAGGCTTTTGAGTTATTTACAAAACAGAGAAACAGACATATGAGCCTCTCCTCTATATATATATATATATGTATGTGTGTGTGTGTGTGTGTGTGTGTGTGTGTGTGTGTGCGTTGCGTACACATATGAGAGACGAACGAGACGACGCGTCGTCATTGAGCGACGTCGACCTGACTCGCTGCCTCAACGATGCCTTTACTTTGAAATTTGAAAACGTTTTTTGTGTGAAAATTTCGAAAAAATTTTTCAGTTGCCGTTGCCGTTGCTGCTGTTGGCTGGCGTTGGCGTTGGCGTTCATGTGTGTGTGTGTGTGTGTGTGTGAGTGTGTGTTGCGTGCTTGCGTGGTTGCTAGTGTTGTTATCATTTGCAATTGTGCCGTTAACCGGTTCATAAGGCCAGGCAACAGTATAACGGAACAACGGAACAACAGAGTCCAACTACTACAACTACTACGACTACGACTACGACTATTGCTACAACTACTTGTGTAACCTGTAACTGTAATTGTAAATCAGTGTATTTTGTCCCGTCGTGTTTCGTTCGTCGTATCAATTCGTAAAGTTTCGTCAACATTTCGTACTTGTACGTGCCTTCGTCTTTACGTAGTCGTCGTTGCTTTTGATTTGCTCGGCATTCCCCCACACACACACATACACACACACACACACACCCACACACATTTAAAGTGCAAGTGCATAAAGCGCGCGCTCAAATACGAGATACGAACTCTGGCTATAGTCCATGGGCCGACGCTTCGTGCCCCAAAACACGAATGCATTTTGGGCAGCATCCTCCAACAAGAAGAAGAACAACAACAACGACAGGCAGCAAGCAGCAGCCAGCAGGCAGCATCCAAACATCAGACATCTGGTGTTCATAGGCTATAACGAAATGTTGTTGTGTCACTCTGCATTCTGACCACTAACTCGCCGGCCGTGTTTCCGTTTACGTAACGAGATTTGTTTATTATTCCAAATATCCTCTTCTCGTAAATTTATATACATATATAAAAATCGTGTGACATCGCGCTTATAAAACATATGCAAATTATTTATGCATATATATATATTTCGAATTTTTTTTCTATTCTCAAAACGTGTTAAAAATGGTGTTTAGCTCATACTTGGAGATAAGAATCAATTATCTATAAAGAAAATCCAAAATATAGATCGATCTATAAGCCATTAGAGAGCTTTCTCTAACAGTTTTGTTGTTGTGTGCAATATGAAAATTAAGTTACCAAATCAAACTACATCAAAAATCAAAGAAAATTTGTAAGAGAAGAAAAAACAAAACTCAAGTGTCTCAAGACAAACGACACGCTTAGAGTATTTGAGAAAGGTAAGTGAGATTCAAATTATTCCATTGAGTAGTTTGTCTAATGAAATTCAAATGAAAGGGCCACCAAGTACTTGTGATTTATTGTTAGTATTAACAATAAAAATTGAAAGTTTCAAACTTCTCGGGATGCCATTCCATATCTTTCTTAGATCACCAAAAATAAACCAGGATGCTTAATTTAATTCTTATATCTGGCTAGGCACAGTAAATGCATTTTTGGGTGGGTTTTTTATAGAAATTACTCAGTGGGAGTTCATAATTCTGAAAATTAGTTCATGGCTTGTTGTTTATGCAGTTAGAATATACAATTTCTTTATGGTTTTAAAGGCATATTAATGATTTTTATACTAAAAAGGATGGACGAAGGGAATGAATTCAGTAAGCTTTTATAATCCAATAGATTTAAAACTGCAATCAGATCACTGGATACTTACTTAAGCACTTGTAAGCTTCAGGCTCAAACCCCGATGTAGTGAGAACAATACTGAAAAGAAGTAGTTCCAACTCAAATAGTAGAAAACAAGTGGTTCAAAAAGTCAGTCAAGTTCATTCATTTGCTTCTACTTACTTAAAATTATTACTTTTGTAATGAGTTTAGAGTGTCTCTTAAAAATCAAATCAGTTTTCTAAAACTCATACTTATTAAATTTTGTTGTAATAGATTTGAAATACTTTTAAAATACACTTGTGGTTTACTTCAACTTTTTAAGATTCGTTAAATACTACACCGAAATTTGCAATTTTAATGGAAATATATAAAAAGAAATTGCGTTGTTTGGGGCAATTACTGCTACTTTGTAGATTTCTGGTTTCTTCATTTAAGTTCCTGCCTCAATTGGGAAAGCCTTGATGTTGCAGGAATATAACAAATATGGCTTATAATTTCTTTTGATCCTTCTTTGTCTCTCTTTTTATATAAGAACTATTTGCTTTATAAAGAATATATTTGG
The DNA here is from genome assembly GCF_018902025.1 of Drosophila willistoni. Classification (NCBI taxonomy): domain Eukaryota; kingdom Metazoa; phylum Arthropoda; class Insecta; order Diptera; family Drosophilidae; genus Drosophila; species Drosophila willistoni. The sequence continues at coordinate 12,659,677 of NW_025814052.1, forward strand.
TTTTTTGAAATGTATGCTGCGGACTTTTGGTTTTAAATTAATTGGTTATGAGTTTTCTGCCATATGGTGACCAAATGTCTCCATATTAGCACGTAGACGTCATCAAATGGCATATGGATAACTAAAAGAATGACTAACAACACAAAATTGGACTTGCTGTGCAGATGAAATTAGATTGATAACCTTTTAAATATGAAACATTCGGATTAAAAAAATGAAAATTACTAACACACACACACACACACACACACATACAGAGATAAGAACAAAAACTGAACTGTAACCATAATATTTAAATGAGCCACTTGAAATGAAAATCAGTCATTGAACATGTTGATATTTTATTGTTTCTTAATGCAATTAATCAAAAATTTAACATATTTATTTCGTGCGGACAAATAGCAGCAAAAACAACAGCAATAACCACTGTCTATGTATGTGAGTGCGTGTGTGTGTCTGTGTCATATATGTTTATATGATACCTTGGAAAAACTCAGCTCAACTCGACTCAATTCAACTCGGTGAACCGCACTTATGTGTGCCGCAAGTTCTACCACGAAATTGATAATTCAACGGTTAACCAAACGGGACAACAACTAAAAAAAAAAACAAGAAATATATATGCATGGAGAAAAAAAGAAGCAGAAAAAATTAAAACCAACAAATAAAAAAAAAGACAAAAATCAACAAACAAATAAAATAAATATACAAAAAAAAAAGAAGAAAGAACGAAAAAAAAAAATATATACCAATAAATATCGCTCAGGTCTGGCGAGTGTTAAATGCTTTAAATGAGCAACAAAAAGCAGTAACAAATACAAAAAAGTAGACGTCAACTCAAGCATTTTCTGTGTGTGTGTGTGTGGGTGTGTTGAGGAGCGTAGGTGTGGCAAAAAAGAAGGCTGTGTATTTGAAAGTGGTCAACCAACTCGTTGACCACAAAAGAGAGCAAAAAAAACACATACATATATACACAAATAAGCACACAAATACGCACACAAGCACACACACACACTTATAAAATTTAAATACACTCGTGTGTATGTGTGTGTGTGTGTGTGTGTGTATAAGTGCAGTCAAATCAAAATACAAAACAAATTGCAGCCGGCGCTGAAATGTAGGCAACACTTTTTTCTTCATACAAATTCTTCGCCTTTTTTTACCTTTTACATATACATACTTACAAATGCATTTATCTAAAGCCACAGAGTCATTTTATATCAAGACATCGGGCATAATTTTCTTATTCCGTAAATAGCCGTCGCAATATTTTGAAAATTTTATTTCGTAAGCGAAAACATAGCAGAAGGCAAAATTTAAAAATTTTCCAAGAGAAACTCAAATTTTAATAACTTGATTTTATTATTGTTCAATTCAGTGCAGTTCAGGTGGTTCGATATTTCAACTAATTTGGCCTTTTTTAATAGAATATTTCGAGATTGGAGTAGAATAAGACACAGAAATAATTCACTTGCCGTTTCCTCTTCTTTTTTTTGTTGGTTAACTAATAGTTTTTGCCTTTTTAACTCTACTAATATGGCATAGCAATGCTATTGGTTTGGCCAACTACTTAATGGGTATATCACATTCGTACTGTATTGAATTTGATATTTGCTTTTGTTGCTATTGATTTTGCAGCGACTAATGTCAGGCGACAGTTGACGGTCGCATTATATAATACTAAATTTAATTTAATTTAATTTATATATGTACATTGCAAACAGTATTTAGTATTTGTTATTTTTGCTGCCATTTATGTCATAGTTAACAAAGTTGGCTCTCGTTTAGGCCAATTTAGGCCTTTTGTTAGGCATATCGAAATGGTTCTAAGAAATCAATTTTCAAGTATAAGTATTTAACCTTTTAGTTGTTATATTATCAAAAGCAAGTCCATAACGTACTAACAAGTTTTCTTCTTATACTTTCTTGAGATTATTTGACAGATTTTTGAATTTTTCTTTCTTGAATATATATTTTTTACTTTTTGAGTTGCCAATTTCCTTTTATTTTACTTCTAAAGGAGAGAAAGGAAATGGGTGGGATGGCGTGGGGAGGGGAGGAAAGCGACTTGTCCCATGGGTGGGCGTTTGTACATACGGGCAAACAAGGGAATGGTGGAAGCGAAGGATGAGGAGGAGGAGGAGCAGCAGACGGGAGCATATAGGGGACGGCAATGAGAAATGCGTGTGAAAAATAAACGAGATTTTCGCAACGCGCTTTTGATATTTTTGCATGACAGAAGCCAAATGAGAAAATGCGATTTTCCGCATTGCTCCGGCCAATGACATGGACATGGACATGGCGGCGTCCCGGCCACAGGACCACCATAACCATCACCAGTGGCATGGCTAGTAGGAACAGCAGCAGCAGCCTACAAACTTAATGTGCTGGCGTTTCCTGGCACACAAACACACACACACACACAGAAAGAGAGAGAGAGAGAGAGCGAGATAGAGAGAGACACAAACAGACGCACAATAATTTTTACAATTTGCAGCAATGCGTTTTTAATTTAAATCGATAAAAGTTGCATTTGCACACAAAAACAAACCAGACGAAGACAACAACAGCAGCAACGGCAACAACATCAGCAACAGCAGCAACACAATGCAACAATAATTGCCAGCAACAACCCCTTTAGCAACTCAATTCTTCACAATACCACCTCTCCACGCCTCCTTCTCGCCATTCTCCTCCTGACATCTCTTATACTTTCCTCCTCTGCTGCATTATCTCTCATTTTGTTTGCATTAAATAGGCAACCAATTTTAATTATGACAAAAGAAGAGAAAAAACCCTTTAAAAATACAGAAACTCAAAAATTTCACATTAAATTCAAAGTTTCATTAATTAACTATAAAAAGCATCAACTAACGTAAAGTTAATCTGGTAAAGAAACCTTTAGTCTTGGCTGAAATTTTATGAAAAGTTCAAAACAATTAAACCATTCTGTTTAAAATTAAACATCGTGTTCATCTGAACTGGCTAGACCAAATCAAATGCACTAAAAAAGTATTCGAAACAACACACAAAACAAAATTGAGTCATTAAGAATCACATGTTAAGTATTGCTTAAAACCAAACCAAAACGCATCCACACTCTGTGGAAAACATTTAAGAATATATCCGGTTTGAAGGACCAAAAATGAATTGGATTATTTTCCTTCTCCCAGGAGTTCCTATTCAATGCTTTAAAATAACATTGAGACCACATTCCACAAGAGAAAACTTAGCCGAACTAATCCTTGGAATAGATATCGAAACGTTGAGGTCCAAAAATAAAAGTGAAACACTTAAATCCGTAAACTTAAGAAAGATTTCAATGAAATTACCGCCGATCTGTATACTTTTTGTTTACCCAATAGTTTGCTAGCTGCCAAATATCTCGAGTAAACTGAACTGTAGATGCAATTGAAACTATGTTATTAAAACAATTTTATTATATTATTGCTAATTAGACAATTTTTAAGGTTTTGGTGCAAACATTTTTGAAAGGAAAAAGGAATTTGAAATAGTGTAGAAAAAAATCCTTCGCCTGACAAAATTTTAACATAAATTTTGATTCAAAACAACTTAATACAACCCAAAAGAGTTGTTCATTTTGTATATTTCATTTCCATACAATCCTCTTTTTTAGTGCACAAACCAAATGTCGTTATTGGAAGAAAGTGTAAAGTAAATTTTTTCATTATTTTCAAAATGGATCTTCAAGATAAAGTGAAAGCAAAAGTGAGATCGTTTCTCTATCTTTTTCTTGCGACATCAACTATATGATGGTCATGACAATGCGAGAAAATTGAAGAAAAATACTGTAATAATATGTATAAGTCTTAAGCATATCTTACTCCTATCTCGTGTACAAATTAGTCTTAAACTATGTCTTACTCGATCTTTTATCAAGCAGTGATACAGCATCAGAAAAGTGCTTATTTTACTTTCAAAGCACAAGAAGAGATTAATTGAAATGTAAGCCATAATGCTGCTTAGGTTTAGAATCCTTTCATTCAAAATTAATTTGTTTTAGATGGATGGGTGATCTGTAATCTTTGGCTGCTGCCAATTTTGGGATCAACTTTAATGAAGCTTGCCTTTTAAAATTGCCCACAACATCTGTATAGAGAATGTTTCGTTGTCCTGCAACAGCAACACAATTAATAAGAATTACAAGTTGTATGTGCAACCAAAGGAGAGCGAGAGGTAGAGATAGTCAGGGGGGAGGGGAAGGGGAAGGCTGAAACGATGCTGCATATACACATCCTGTGTACATACATATCCTACGTGGGTCGTGAGCCGCACAAGTGCTAATGACTTAATAAATCATCGCCGGGCGACAAAGAAATATTCGAACAACGAGTTGCCAACGGATCCAGTAGATCCTGCACAATCAGACCGCAACCGAGTCGCGACATGTGTGTGTGTGTGTGTCAGTGTGAGGGGCAACAAATGACGGCTGGTGGTGGTGGTGGTGGGGGGCATAATTCAATGAAAATCCGCAAAATGCCTTTAATCCTCAATATTCATTAAAAAATATTCCTACTGCTGCTGCCTGCTGGTGGCTGGCTGCGATTCGTTCTTTTTTTCCTGCCTTTTTTTATTTTTGTTGTTCTTGTTGTTTTTGTTTCAATTAAAAGCATTTAAAAAGAGAGAGCCAGGTTTCAGACCACGCCCACTACCAGCACAACCTAGCCGCAAAACGCCTCACTGTTTGTAGTTTATTAAGCTGCCGCTGTTGCCTCTGTTGCCGATGTTGGCGATGTGTTGCAGGTGTGCAACCAAGCACAGTACTCTGGATTCGGGTCATTACATCTTTATGTTCCTTTAAGTACATAATGTATAATAATGCCAATGAAATACATAGGCGTGTATGTACATATATGTATATATATGTGTGTGTGTGTATCATCATGATCAGCATCAGCATCATAATAGGAGAAGAGCAACGCAAAGGACATACGCTTAATCAGCAACTTAAATGTGTCCTGCGGCAAAAAAGGATTTAATGTGCTTGAATCCCAGTCCACGCCCAGACAGAGAAGCGAGCAGCGCCGCGTTTGGTCTGGACAGTAAAAAAGTTTTCTGCCATTTTGCACGTTACAAAAATTAATTCGATTTGCTGCTCGGCGGTCATTTTAATCGCTTGCCCAACAACAGCGACGCGTTTAATGAAAGGACACAAACGTTAGCCATGCCTCTATCATGCTCTCACGCTCTCTCAGGACACACCAAATGCAATTAAAAATTAAAAAACGTGAGCAAAATGCATAATGAGCTCTCAAGCAACACTTCATTAACGCATTGCCCAGTTGAACACCCAGCCCCCCACTCCCGTCCATTCCCATCCGCTCCCACTCACCCACTCCACTCCACTCCACTCCACTCGTTGCACCACGCTAAGAAGGCTTACCTGAAGTTAAACTCACCCTCATGCGCTTCTCCTTCACATGCAATCAGATTGGTTGCAATGCATTCCCATTCACTTTCGCATTGATAGGCGACAAAATGTTAACAAGCTGTTGAAAAATTGCCAAACAGAGGCGTAACCATAAAATGGCCCCAAAATCAACCGAAACCGAAGTCGAGAAAAAAAAAAACAGACTCACACACACACACACATACACAAAAATAATAAAAACCAGAAAATGTGCACCCAGTGATTGAGTGAGTGTGGTGTAAAGTGTGTAAGCGAGTGAGTGTGATTGTGCAAGTCAAGTGAAGAAGATGTTATCGACCAGGCCCATAGCCTGTAAAGAGAAAGAATTTCAATCAAGAAGAAGGGTTTTGCTTGGCACCAGAAGAGTTTAAAAAAAGCTTTTCAAATATTACGCATACGACGCGTGGGCCCCTGAAATGTTGTCAGACTCTTAAATGGTGAATCTTACTATTTAAGTTAATTATTTGTACAACGTGTGGTATGAGTAATATTGCAAAAGCTTCTTCGAGGCAAAGAAAATTATAGTTTTAGTTAGGGCAAGCTAAACCCATCCGCTTCTGTTAATGTTCACTCACAAAATGATTCATTTATTTTTATCTTAAGATCTGTGAATTGCAATGTCGATGTTATTCGAGTTTAGTTAAACTAAAATCAGCTAAAATTGTGGCTCATTATGATGAGTCTTGGCTTTTGCTTTAATAACTTGGAGAATGTTAATAGTTATGATTAAAAAATATAATATCACAAACTCTTAGATCGAGAGCACCATAACAAAAAGTCCAACAAATTCTTTAAGCGATTAATAGTTTTACCTTGAAGAATTAGATAAAGATCTACACAAACCGCCTAACAAATGCTTTCAATCTCTTGAAGATGAACAGGCAAAGCGTTGAATTCAATGGAGAGAAAGTGATTGAAGTTTTATTCCATTTCATCAGTTTTGCCTTTCGTAAAATTGAGGGGAAACTTAACCAGCGTCATAAATTCACACGCATACCGAAAACGTCAGCTCAGTTCAGCTCAGTTCAGTTCAGTTCAGACCAGGCCAAACAAATAAAGGCCGAAAACAAAAAAATCAGCAGTAACATCAACAACAACAACAACAACATGAATAACAGTAACAACGGCCACCCCCAATCATCAAGGTTCTCCCATCATGCAGCAATTGTCTCACCCTTGGCATTAACGTCACTTTGCCATCCTCTCTCCCACCTCAGTTCGTGGCCTCAATGTTGGCCTCAAAATGCAAAACCCCAAAAAGGAGCAAGAAGCCTGCCTGATGGCAGCAGGCAGCAAACTGAAGGCAAAAAAGGTAGGCCGGGTTGCCGGGTGGCAACGAAACGAAACGAAATGAAGCAAGGAAGGAAGCCAGGAAGGAAGGAAGGAGACGGTCCTCCGGTCCGAGGCACAGTCACAGGTCCATGTTGGCCAAGTTGGAGTTCACATGGTAAATTGTCAACAAGTTTGTTGCCGCTGCCGCTGCCGCTGCCGCCGTTGCAGGATTTTTGCTCTTGTTTTTTTTTCTTTTTTTCTTTAGTTTTTTGCTGCTTTTTCTTGCGTTTTTATCTGTCCATTTATTTTTTCGCTTTTCATTTGCATGTGTTTTCTGTATGATTGTTGTTGTTGCTGCTGATGATGATGATGATGATGATGCGTTTTATTCTTTTGGTTGTTGCTGTTGCTTTTATTGATTTTTCATGTTCTTTTTGGTCGACAATCAGGAAACCATCCGACTGACCAAACGCGTCCTGCTTCAGCTCCAGCTCCTGATGTTGCTGCTGCTCCTTTGGTTTGTTGTCCATTGCCGTTTGTACAGCTGCTGCCCCCAATGTCAGCCTTGTTGCAACGTCATCGCCATTATCATCATCCCCATTCCCCTGCCCATTCCCCATCCCCATCCCCATCATCATCATCAGCTTCAGCTTCGTTTATTGTTCAGGAGAACAAAACAAAAAAAAAAAGAATTGCGAAAATTTGTTCATTCCTGGGGACACGCGTTTCCTCGCATGTTTATTATTGCAGAGTTGCATTCTGCCCAGTTCGACAACAAAAAGTAACCGCCAAACAACTCACCTGCCCACCCAGAATGACGCCTGTCCGACCTACCGCCCGCCCGCCAAACCCCCAGAGCACCGAACCCCAAAAGCCACTCAAACCCAAAGGGGCTGCTGTTGTTGTCTGTTTGGGCCTTTTGTTGGCTGCAACCACATATTTGGTTGCTGATTTTTGGTTTCGTAATTTTTTTTTTTTTGTTTGTGTTTTTTTCCACATGCATATCCACATACAAAATGCAGGCCGGTTGAGTTTTTTTCTGTTTGTTTTTGTTGTTGTTTTCCTGCTTTCTTGTTGTTGCATTTGTTTGCGTGTGTGTTTGGTGGTTTTCACCATTTTCATTTCATTACTTGTTGTTGTTCTTGTTGTTGTTATAATTTTCCCATACCCTTTGTTGATTTGCCGCAACGAGAAGAAAATGGAAAGATAAGCACTTTGATTAACTTCAATTTGTTTAAATTAATCGCATTGAAAAATAACTTTTACTAAGATAATTGTGGGAAAATAATCAAAGTTAGATGATTCTTGTTACATTTAATTAATAACTCTTTAGTGGAATATAAAACGAAAACTTTATAAGTCTCTACTCAATGATCATTCCAACGAAATAACCAAAACACTATTAATTAATTAACCTCTTAATTAACCTCACCATGAGTTTAAAATTAGCACTGAAAGATATTGAATGGTCGAGATCTTAGTGATTCTTGTAATAGCCAAACCGACAACTTGTTTACCTTTTTTTGTTTTCCTTGAAATGTTCTTCTTCTTGAGCTGGCTTAAATGTTTTGAACCAAATTTCAAGGGAGTCACAATCGAAACAGAAAAACAATTAGGTTTTCCAAAATTTTTTGTACAAAATTTTTTGTGTAAAATAAAATGTCCTGTTTCTTAGTCTAGTCTCTATAAATAAATGTTACGCTCCAAAAGATTTTTAAAAATCAAGAACTTTCCAGAGTTAAAAATTCAGTTTTGCTTATAGCTTCTTATAAAAACATCTTTATCAATATTTTCCAAGTTTTTTACTCTGGCTTTGCCTTTGATTTCCAAGTTTTTCACTCTGGCTTTGCCTTTGATTTTTCAAAATCTATTTGCTAATTCATTGGAGATTGTCTTTAAGGAATTTCGTTACTACACTTTGTCTATTTACTTCGAGGCAAGAAGATCGACAAAGACACAAAAGAAAATAATCATTAATCTATTTGCAACTTTAGAAAACTTTCTGCAAATTTAATTAATAATAATTTTAAAGTATATGCTTTAATCTAGAAATTATTTTGCATATTCTGCATTCAAATTTGGAAAAACAAATTGCTTGATTTCATTGACACTTTCTTAAAGATTTATTAAAGAAAATCAAAATTTTTAAATTGAAAAACCCTTAAAGTTTATTTTTAAAAAAGCTGTTTCAAAATATGTTCTCTGATATAAATAAACACAATAGTTTGCGAAAGGTACAAAAATAATGTAGATGTTGAACAAATATACAAATTAAGAATGAAAATAAATTCTAAAGTCATGCCAATTAAGAGAAAGTCTGAGGTAATCAGTGAAACAGGCAACTGGTATTCATATCAAACTAATCTCTGCATATAATGGCAAATCTTTAGACGATAGATGAGCTTATCTCTCGTGAAACCAATACAAAAACTTACATAGATAATCAAGATACAAGCTGAAAAATTTTACAGAATAATTTTTTTTTGACATCTGCCTGTGTGCAGTAATAATATATGGCCAGGAATGATATAAGACTGACCTTAAGTATTGTAGGGAATGATTTTGTATATATTTAAATTTCTACTGAGTGAATTATTGTGAATTATTCTTATTGTAAGTATCTAACTACTTAATTGTAAATGTATTAGTAGTAGAACACGAATTTTGTTTGTTATAATTCACATGTATTTTGACAAGAATAATTTATTTGAGTAAATTGTGTATCTAAAACTTGAATAAAGTTTAGTTAGTATTCAATCAAATATAATTCTTAATTTTCGCAATACAATTCAGTCCCAAATTGTTCCATATTGTTAATAGATCGATTATGTTCAAGCCGCCCTTAAAAAACAAGAAGGTTAATATTTCGACTAAATTACATTTTCAATTGATTGATTACCTATTAAGATGGGCAAATGCATTTCATACGGAACAACAATTTACAATTTCTTGCATTTCTTTTTGATTTCAATTAATAGAAATATATAAATTTGCCTACAATTTTATCATATATTTCTCAGGTGAGAAATAAACAGAAAGAGACAGGGTGAGGGGAAAAAAATGCACACACGCAAACGTGGAATACATGAGCATAACAACAAGTGCAACATAGCCAAAGGCTTTTCAGGTCTACCAATATTATTCCACACAACTTCAAACCCACAAAATGTTGGTTAGTTTTTCGTAATAACTTCAAATCTGCACTTGCCACTTTGTTGCAGCAACACGCATACCCACACACACACACACACACACACACACACACACACACACATATCGGCACACTCGTAGGCATGAAAAATACATGAACATATTCTTTCTCTCCTGGGCCGGAAATTTTCAAATGGCAACAAATTTTACCTAGTTTTTTGTTTGTTGTTGTCGTTTTTGTTTTTGTGCGGGGTGTGTAAAAATAATTGAACTAAAAATTGCACACAAAAATGCAGCAACAACAAATCTGTGCAACAAGCAGCCAAAACCAGCAACAAACACACACCTTTCCCCTCTCAACTAACCCCCACAATTCAATTCTCCCAAAAATAAAAACACAACACAGAACAAAATTACAATAATAATAGCAAAAATAAAACTGACCATAGAAGTGGCAATGCGTCTGCATTTTGTGGAAGGGGGCGGAGCTCAAAAAATATATATATATGGATGTGTGTGTGTGTGTTTGTGGGAGGGGGGTAAAGAGAGTCATATTGGAGACTATGTTTCGGGCTCCAACGGGGCAATCAACCAACCCTTGCTACGTGCTGCTAATTGAGAGCCTGCAACGGCGCATTGCTGTTAACATTTTGAGTGGAACTCGAAAACGCACACACTCACACTCACACACACACTCACTCACCGAACACATTTAACTCGACTCGAGTGTTGCGAGTGTAAATTTAATTTTCAAAAAAAAAAAAAACAAACAAAAAAATATACAAAAATAATTCACACATAGAAAAAAAAAAGGAAAACAAAAATTTGGAAAAGTAAAAGACAAGACTCACATATGTGTATGTGTATGTACAGTTGTCTGTGTGACTGTGGGTATCTGTGTGTGTGTGTGTGGATCTTTCTCTCAATTGGCATCCAATGAAATGTTTGCTTCCCCTTTAAACACTCGTGTGCCAAGTGAAAATAGTTCTTCGCGACTTTTTTAACCAGCTAAAGCTTATTTTTGTGCCCGCAAGTGTCAAGTGCATTCAAAAACCTAAAACAAAAACCAACGAAAAAATTCTAAAAAAAAAAGGATTAAAATCAAAACTAATTCAATAATAAATTAATATATGTTTTGTGAAAAACAAGTGATTTCAAAATAAAGATGAACTTTAATTCACAACAGTTTTTTAAAAAGTAAACAACTGAAATTTCACAATATTCCCAATATAATAATAGATTTTTAAAAAATAAAGTTAATCTTGTGAATCGGTTTTTGGAAATGAGATAAAATAACTTTAATTAACTGTAAAACACATGAGTTGATGTAAAATCGGAAAATCTGACTTTTAAAAGCTTTTACATTCATTGTATTCTTCATATATGTAGTTGTAATTCTCAACTAGTTTTGGAATGACTATTGCATTTCGAGGACTCTCCGCAAAGCCTGCTGAAGTCGGCTTTTGAGTTGCCTACAATTTATTGGCCAAAAGCCGGCTTATATCCAAAACTTTAATTTAGCTTTTTGTGAGCTAAACAAACTCAAGTTTGATTGGGCAAAATCTTTTCTAACATTTTCAATTTAAAAGCAAAAGTAAAAAAAAAATAGTTTGTGAAAAATATTTATTGGTTTGGCTTTCGGTTAATATTTAACCTTCGACCCATTTAAATTTATTTTAATTCAATAAATAACATTAAATCTTCCAGATTAATCTATTAATCTGATCCAAATGATCAGTTTTCTTTGCGGTAATTTATCCAATTATTAATCTTTAAAGCCATTTTAATATCAGTGGCAAATCTAAGAAATTGAAAATTAAAGGCATATAAAATAATGATCACTTTTTCAGTCTATTGCATACTTTGAGGGTCTAACTTCCACATATTTCATAGCACTATCTCCGGGTATGTGAATATACCATGAAAGGTCAAAAAAATTGGATTAGAGATAGTTATGCTACACTTTTAAAGTTCTGTAGAAATCATGTATTTGAAAATGCTTTAACGATAAATCAACTTTCGATTTCCTTCTTTCATTTCTTGATTTAATTAAACCAAAAAAAAAGAAACAGAAATGTTTTGAAGCAAAGTTCTTTCCATTCAATAGGTTCAAGTATTTATATCAGAATTCAATTATATTCTCTCATATTGCTACATTTTTCAAGTGCAGCTGCTGCTTAAGCTATACAAACTGAGGACTCCTTGGGAAAATTTAACCACAATCCCATTTATCTTTTACTCTGGTAATGCCGCAGTGTGATACGGTGATTGGTGGTCGAAAGCTCAAGAGAAAATTAACAGCATTTGCTCCCGCATCTAACAGCAAATTGAGCCATACATTGTTTAGATGAAGGCTACCCATACCACACTGTTCCACACTGAATGGGTCAGGCTTTAATGCCTAAATCAACTAACTTTGCGGACAGCAAACTTATTTCCGGCATGCCGAGAACATTTCCCAGGAGCAGTCGACCAGCAGAGCAGTGGATAGTCAGGAATCAACAGACCAGAGAAGCAAAGCGAAAGGTGGAGGACAAAGAGATACCCGAAATCAACCATAAATTGATGCAGTAACACGTAGCAGTAAAAAAAAACCCACACATACGCACACACACTCAACAAAAAACCAACAAAAGCAACATTTGCAAACTGCAATCAAAGATAGTGAGTAAGGGAAAGGAGACAGAGACAGAAACACAGAGAGAGAGAGGGAGAAAGTAGAGAAGGATGCATCCTCATGATGCATTTTCGGCGCGTGTGCCTCGGCCTCGGCCTCTGCACTCTGTGCGTGTCTGAACTGTGTATGTGTGTGTCTTTGGGTGTGTGTGTGTGTGTGTGTGTGTGCTGGTCAGAAAAACCAAAAAGCGAGCAACCAACAATGCCAAGTTTTCGGTCAACTTTCGGCCAAAACAATGGCAATCTCCTTCATCCCCAAGCCCGCCCGTTTCGTTTCGTTTCTGTTGCCCATATGAACCGGAGGAGGGTCACGCATCTTGTGCTCATTCTCATCCTTGTTGCATGTCCTCCTCTAGCCAGTAGACTGTTGCAACTGCAACGGCAACAGCAATGGTAAATGGCAAATGGAGTCGGTGCTGCTGTTGCTGTTGCCTGCTGTAGTTGGAGTTGGACTTTCTCTGGTCAATTCGCGGTTTTGCTTGTCACTTAGCCGACGTTGACCAACGGCAAGCCAACGCGTTGGCCATTTGATAAACGGACAAAGAAACGACAAACGACAATGGACACGACGAAGTGTGTGTCCGTTTGTATCACTCCTCCATCTCCTCCGTCACCTACCATCTTGATACCATATACTCCATGCCATACTGTTGCCTTCGAGGCGACAATGTGACGACATTTAAGGCCCCAATGAGGTTGACTGGAACGCAGCATTGAATTATCTTGCCAGAAATGAACATGCGTGTGTTCTCAGTTTGGTTTAGTGATTTGCTTTCGCTTTTCCAAAGGCGGTGCGCCTCGTCCCTCGAATGGTGAAATATGCAATTCAATTCGTTTAACAGCAGATTGATTGTCGTTTAAGAATTGAGATTTCTTGTTAAAGATCTTGTTAGTTATTTATCGATCATTATGTATTGAAGATCTCTTCTTCTCACACCTTTGATAAATTCTCATAAATGTCTTCTATAGGTAATCTGAAGCATTTAATATTATTTAGGGAAATCGTTTGATATATCGGATATCGTCAATATGTCGATAGCAGTTAATATAAGTCATTATAGTTATTAAGCTTTCTCCTTTTAAGCTTTTCCACTTACAACTTCTTATAGCTTAAGATCTTTCTTACACACCATAAAACTATAAAAAGTCCCCTTAAATATCGTTAACGATAATTATGAATCGGAAACGTTGAATTGACTTTGGTTTCACTCTCTTATAGGACTCCTATGGCTTGCTGTCAACATTGGTAGTGTAGGGTATTTGTCAATTTGTGGTAATCCGAACTCTGTTGCAATTTCTTCATAGTGTTGTTAAATTGCATTTAACTCATATCTGGTAGCTTGTTGTTATTTTTAGGCTTTAAGTGGCGTAATAAGTCCAGATTGCAGCCTGTTTGCTTCTACCAAATGTCCTACTCTATTCTAAACTAGAGTGCTATATCTGTATCTTAGTGTGTGTGTGTGTGTGTGTGTGTGTGTGTGTGTGTGTTTGTGTCCTTGTTTGTTTGCTTTGCCTCTGCCCGCAGTTGGCTTTGGCTTTTGCTTTTAAGCAACAGGAACAGAAGCAGGCGTTCAACATTTTTGAGGCTTGATTGGATTTTACACAGGACTTTGCCCAAACTCTTGTCCACACCGCCCATCCCTACCTCATACCCCCTACCCCTCATAAAGTGAAAAATTGCATTTTGAGCAGCTGCAACTGCAAGTGCTGGAAGTGCAAATGCAACTATAGCCTAAAAATGTTCTGCCTCTCTGTCTCTCCTGTCTCTCTCTCTCTCTCTCTGTCTTTCTCTTGATGTTGTTGATGAAGTCGGCTTTCGGTTTGGTTTCATTTGGTTTTACTGGTTAGCCATTTGGGGTTTTTGGTGTTCTGGTTTTTCTGGTTACTACTTTTATGTCTTTTGCCTTTTTACTTATTGTTGTTAATTTTTTTGTTCGCTTCTGTTTGGATTTTGTGTATTTTTTGGGTAAATTTGTTATTCGGTTTATTAGCCATCGATTGGAAACGACAAGTGGATTGGGATTGGGATTGGAATTGGAGTGCAATGAATTTGTATTGTAAGAGGGCATTTTAAGCGGCAATTAAAATGCATTTTCCGGTTACTTGACACATAACATAATTTGCATTTCCGGGCTCGGTATGGCATCTCAATTGTCAACCCCTCGATGGGGAGTCGTTCAATGTTTAAATGATGCAAAGCCTCTGCAACCATGCAAACGGCAACTGCAATATACCCTCCATACCTTCCCCAAAAATTTTCCCCCCATCATCATCATCATCGTCATCGTCATCATCATCATTGAACACAACCGCAGACACATGCAACCCTTGAAGACGTCGTCCAGTGTTTTCTCTTCATTCCTCGCAACCATTTTCCTAATCATCTGTCTGTCTGCGTATCTGTCACCTTCACACTAAAACACTGTTCAGCAAAATACAATTCAATAAATCGAATCGAATAGCTGAAAATTCAAGACTAGATTTCATTGGATTTAACTTGTTTGTGATGTCTTTTGAATAATAATCAATCCACAATTCTTTATTGAGCCTTTCTCTAGCTGGAGTTGAAGAATAGACTGGTTTTTGAGTATGTTCAATGCAAATATTGTTTTTATCCCTTGTCCCTTGTATATCTTTGCCCATTTCATACTACTTAACTCTTTGTAAGATTTCTTAGATTTCCTCTATATTTAGGCTTTTTCGCAGAGTTTTTCAATGTATTTGCTCTTGTTTCTGTTGATTAGTGTTGTTGTGTTATCACCAATGTCTGCATAACTTGAATATCATCATCCCATTCAGCCACTCCCATTTCCAATTCTCATTTCCTGATACTTGCAGGACATGTCTCTCTGTCTGTCTGTCTGGGTGTGTCTGTGTGCCAAGGAGTTTGTCGGAATCACCGAGTTTAACAAATTAAATGACTTCTAGTGCGTACATTGTTTTGACACGGTTGTCCCCTTAAGTCTCCGCCACCACCCCATGCCCTCCAGCCCCCCAACCCATAGATTTGGCCCCATTTGGCTATGCCAAATTGCTGTTGATTGCTCAACACTCTCTTTCCATTCCAAAGTCGCATTCTCTGTCGCTGTTGCTGTCTCTGTGTTGCACCCACCTGCAACATGTGAAACATTTGACTGGCGGAATGGTGTATTTATACATAGGACTCCTTCCTTTTATTCCTAGCTGCCTGACACATTGTCAATTGCAGTCAAAGGGTTAAAGACTCAACTCTGAACTATATTTATGCAATTTATGCTCGACCAAGCTAAAGGCGGAGCTCCAGGCAGTTGAAATTGATTTGGGGGGGCGACCACCCAATGTGTTTTTAGCCGCCTTTGATATGCTGCTGGCCCCCACCCCCCACACCCCACATAACCATCATGGATCATATTTTTTTATGACCTTTTTGCCTTGCGTCTGTCCTGGGTTTTATGTCTTTATAAATAAGAATGCAGCAAAATGTTTCTTTGCCTTTGCCTTTAGCTACGGCTACGGCTTCTGCTTTTGTTTTTGTTTATGGCAATTAAATTTCATAAAACAACAAAATGCACTTGATAATACACACGCACACGCACACACACACACATGCGTCAGTTAGTCAATTTATGCATCTGCCTCTGTTTTGTTTACATATTTTTATTTTGTCATAAAACCAAAAACAAAAACAGAATGAAAACCAAAAATAAATACAATTTCACAATGTGTGTGGTGGGGTTAAGATAAATAGATTGATAAATGGTTAGATGGATTGAATGAAAAGGAGAAAGTGATTTTGGAAAACAAGAATCAGAATTTGGAATCAATGGAAAATCACTTTTCACTATTCGTTTTAAAGTCTTCTTGGTTGGCTTTCCAATTGTAATTAGTATCCCAGTCCTATTTCAGTTTAAAAACATTTTCAAACATTGAATTTTGAATGAAGATGATAATTCGAATTCAGCTTTTGGGATGGGGAAAAAATGGTTACGTTGGTTAATGGAAATTATGAAAATTGGATGAGCCAGTTTCAAGAAATGTCTAAATATTTACATGAATCTCTAAACAGTAAGATAAAGGATATTTATGAATGTCCTGACAATTTCGACCATACAGTTTCTCCTCCTTTGACGAAACTTTCAATAATATTTTGGATTTGAATCAAATTATGTTATCTCTAGTAGTAGATTTTCAGGATTCGAAGTGGGCAAAAAAAGGTAGCAAAAGAAAAATGAAAGCAAAGACTAACTGCTTTAGGGCTCTTAGGGAAAGTTTCCTTTTGCTAAAAATGTAAATTAAAATTTGCCACAAAAAAAACCGAGCTATATCTTACATGAAATATCAAACCACTTACAGCTCTCAACGAAGCTAAAGTGAATTGGCTCTTAGTGAAATTCTTGCATCTTTGACAAGTTATTCTAAATCACTGTATTTAAATCAACGATGAGTTGAATTTTTGTTTTTAAATTTTAGAAATTTCTTAAAAAATTTGTTGTTTAAAATATTTTCTTTTACACGACGAAGGGTGAACTTGTTTAACCCGAAATCGGTTCATTTAATATATGAAATACCTTAATAACAACTCGCACACACACACCCACACACTTATTCTTACATGTGTGTGTGTGACTTGACATCGTTGGTGTTGTTGTTGTTGTTGTTTCATGGGCATAAATGAAATACCACAGACTGGGAACAAAAACCCAAAGTCCAATTAAAATTTAACTACATCAAAGTAGCGGCAGTCCAGTAGCCAGTTTTCCACAGTTGAACCAACGGAGACGACAGCAGCGACACCCACACAAACACACACACACACACACACACAAAGATTTACATATATATATAAGCATTTAACAAGTTTAGTATTTTATATACATATGTATGTACGGACATATGGCATTTCACGGGTTTTTATCCCTTTTTGGCTGGGAGCGCCAACAGCTGGACATGGCCCAACTAACTATGAGAAAGAAAGAACGATAAAAACGAGAGAGGCTAGAAAAAAAAATGCCAAAAGGGACGGACAAGGTCAGGGAGAGTGGTAGAAGTTGATCTGAACTGAGCTGACTATGTGTGAGTGTGTCCATCTGTGTGTGTGTGTGTGTGTGTGTGTGTGTGTGTATCCATGGCATGTCGAAAATTGCGCAGCTTTACGGCAAATGCCGCAAATTGAAACAATTTACATGTTGTACATGTGTGCGGTGGGTGTATAAACGAATCCTCGAAATTGGAGGGGATGTGGGGCAATGGGCAACGGGAAAGGGAACGAATGGTTGGGTCATCAAAGGGTTAAACTTGCGTGTAACCCAGCACCACGGCTATTGATACCGTCGTCACCGTCAACCATGAATTTTGATTTAGCCTCCAGCCAGCAGTCTGGCAAAACGCAAAACGCAAAAAAAAAACACAAAACCGAAAGAAAGGAAAAATCAAAAATTGAGGAAAAAGGCAACAAAAAAATAAACTGTTAGTCAGTTCCAGCAGGCATCAAGGAATGAGATGGAACGAGGTGACAAACCGCGCGTGACGTTGCTCCAAATGACACATCCTCCTGTTGTCCTCCTGCTGCTCCTCCTTCTCGATATCCCAACAATGGGTGCAGGGCGATGGCAAGCGCGGATTATGGCGCCCTTTTTGGCCAAAGAAGTGTTTAAGACCTTTTCTTTGCTCAAAGTGACAAAATGACAGCAATTTCTTAATTTGTGCTAAATGCGAGATCAAAAACAAAAGAGAATTCAACATTACTTCAATCAAACGTGACTAAGGTAAAATACAAGTTAACGTAACGTAAATAAGTAGCTTAAGCAGAGCTTAAACAAAAATAGTGAAAGATGTTAACTAAAGGTTAAGTTAGGAGTTAGAAATTGGAGGGCTACCCATTTAACACCCGACCCCTGACACATTTGACACATTTCGTTACGTCCACTACAGACACACTCTCTTCCCCATGTCTTTGGAATCCCGTTAATAACCTTTATAAAGTAAATTTACAATAAAAGGCTGGCCGCCAAACACAACGCAAAATGAAAGGCAAATGGCGACGTACGACAACGATATCCAGCAGGGTCTCTTTTCCCATCTCTCTGTCTCTGTCTCCCTACCACTCCCTTTGTCTGGTGTTTTTCGAGTTTTTCCTACTTGCCTTGTTTTTTTTGTTTTTTGTTTTTATGTCTGTTTTTTGTTCTTCTTTTTTTTTTTGTGCCCTCGCGGCGACACGTTTGGCTTCCGTTGGATTTTTTCCGCGATTTCCTTGTAGTCCATTTTCAGTTGTTCTCTTTTTTTTTTGTCGTTTTTTGTGTTCCATTTTGTTCGTGGGCCCCCGCGTTGTGTTGGCCAAAAGTCAACCCATGAGCTGTGGCATTTTTAAGTAATTTTTATCGGTCAACTGCGGGCAGAAGTTGGAGGAAGTCCTGGAGAGAGAGAGATAGAGAGAGAGAGAGAACAGCTGGATGTTGGCTATGATTGAGGGGGTGCGGAGGGCAGTTACAAAAGATTTTTCTACGAAATTTTTTAAAGTTGTTACATGACAATCAAAACCAAAACCCAAACCCCGCACAAGGTCAACGGATGCGGTCAATCTATGTGCTCTCTGTATCTCTCTCTCTGTCTCTCTGCGTGCGTGTGTGTTTTGCTCTGTATGTATGTATGCTCGCTCGTCCCGTTGAACAAGTGACAAAATATGCAAGTATCAAACCACAAATTCTCACCCGTGAGTCCACAATCATTTTGACACTGGTTTTTCGGGTACGAGATGCGGCGCGGATGCGTATGCAGATGCAGATACGAATGTCGAGTAGATGCGTTTCGTTACGTTTATGGATAGTGTTGCCTGGCATTCAACCAGTCAGCCATCCAGCCATCCAGCCAGGCCAGAACATTCAGTGAAGTCCTTTGCAGGAAATTGAAAAGTGCAACGCAAATTGCGTTCCGTTTTGCACCCGAGTCGAAGAGGACCAGAGAGAGAGGCCTAACATCGAGACTATACTGAGGCCAAATGGTTGACAATTGATTTGTGTTTATGGTGGGTGTCCACACACAAACACACCGCCACGTAACATGCCATCCCTTTTTATGGGTGCTGTGATTTAAAGACACTAAAACTGGGCGTATGACATGTTGCAAGGGTTTTTTCAAGCTAGACATACCATAAACTGACCAAAATCAACCACTTAGTTCTAAGTATTACTTAATTATGGAAAAGAAAGAAAATCAATTTGTTTTTTGATTGTCTTTTGATATTCTTTTTTTACTTCAAGCCATTTTAGGCAAGTGAAATCGCTCCTGACCATAGGCAACATTTTCTGGACACTTTGTGTGGACTCCTTTTAATTCAATCTTGAAATAAGCAATTGTTTTTCATAACTTCACCTCTCAAAATTTAAAATTATTCAGAACTCAATATATAAATAATGCCAAAAAAAAAACAAAGTATACTTTTTTTGATCTATGCAGTAATGGGAATTTTTAACTTGACTTTTAAACGAAAGTTTGGAGATTACTAAAATCAAGTAGCAATTGACTTAATTGACTTAATCAGAGTCTTTTCGGCTCAAATTTTGCTTCAGATTCAAAGAAAAACCTCATAACTTGATAAATGATAAATTTTCTATACAATTTGATTACTTATTAAACAACTTAATGAATACTCTTTTTTTTATAGGCTCTGAAACGAGACGGATTGACATTAAATAAATATTGAAACACTTTTTTTGTTGTGCAAATTGTTTAAATACAAAGACAAAATTGTGCGCTTAAAAAAAGTCAACGCTCACGCTCAAGGGCAACTGGAGCAGTTTGAGCAACAACAACAACAACAACAACAACACCAGCAACAACAACAACAACAACAACAACACCATCAGCATCAGCAACATCATCAACATCAGCAACAACAACACTTACAGCATCAGCAACATCTGCAGCATCAACAACAACAACAACAACAACATAATCTCTACAGCGGCAATAGCAATTACTACAACAACAACAACAACAGCCACAAAATGCATTTAACTACAACAACAAGCAACACGACGTCATCGACGGTCAACAATAATGCAAACAACAATAACAACAACAACAATACAAGCAGCAACAATAGCAACAACAATAACACAAGCAACACAAATGGCTCCAACAACAACAACAATAACAACAGCAGCTCCAGCAACAACAACAACAACAATAACAATAATAACAACACAGAACAAAACACACCACCCACACCCGCCCAACTGCTAAACGAAGCCTACACAAAAATGACATCAGACATTTTGGCCGAAAGGACACTGGGCGATTTCCTTACCGAACATCCCGGCGAACTGATACGGACCAGCAGTCCCCTATTCGTTTGCACAGTCCTGCCGCCGCATTGGCGTTCCAATAAAACACTACCGGTGGCCTTCAAGGTTGTCTCACTCGGCGACATAATGGATGGCACCATGGTCACCGTGCGAGCGGGCAACGATGAGAACTATTGCGCCGAGCTGCGCAACTGTACCGCCGTTATGAAGAATCAAGTGGCCAAATTCAATGATCTGCGATTTGTCGGACGAAGTGGTCGAGGTAAGTCCAAAGCTCTAGCTCAAAGTGAGGCGGTAACTCCTCATCTTGATGGAATGACAAGTTAATACTATCGATAAATCGATAGATGATAGCGATAATTGCGTATTACTTCTTTTCGTTATGGATCTAGATCTTGAGTCTTGTGTTATATAAATTTCCATCGAATGGTTGTTTGATTGTTAGCCCAAGAAACTTTGAATCGATAAACATTAATGAAAATCGCCTAGAATTCAATTAAGTATATCGAGATCTGTTGGAGAAATGTGTTATTTAAATAGCCCACCAACATATATAGTTCCTAATTTAATGAATTTATTTGCTTGTTTTGTTCAGTTTTTTATTTATTTTATGGAGTGTGAAGGTCAAAAAGTTTTCACTTCAAGTGCTTGGTCGGTTACTTCTTATTAGCTCTTGTCAGCCAGCACTTAAAGAGTTCCTTGTCCGCCCCCGACCGAGCTCGTGTTTCGGCTGCACACTTGAAACAATTTGTTCAATTATCGCCAGTTCCGTTCGTCATTCCGCTGAGTGGCAAAAGTTTTGTTACTCTTTCCCCGTTGCTGCTTTTTTGTTTCCGGGCCTCTGCTCTGTTTTACCCGACTCGCTTTTGTATTCGTGCACTTTTCGCATGGCTGTCATCTTTTTACTGTTTTCGCTTTTCCTTTTTTTTTCTTTTTACAAAAATCCTTTGTATCCATTTAACCGCTTGTTAAGCACTGCACAAATTGTCAGGCAGTTCATCAGGACAGACCTCCAGGCATCCTCAAATGGAACAAAGTTAAGACATCACTTCTTTGGTTTCAAAGTTTTTCATATGCGCCATCTTTCAGGCAAAAATCACAAACAATAACCAATGTGGAATAATTCCACAAAAAGAATAAAAACAAGAAAACATCAAACATCAATCCAATTTCGTCCTTTGCCACCTACAAACACTAATGGAGTATGTACTCCAATTTTACTCTCTACCTCTCCAACGGGGGAGGGCGGGGGGTCAAGGCATACGCATCCGCTGCGGTAGAACCGCAAAAACCAAAGCCTCAACAGGCCAGCCAGCCAAGGGGGCACGAAGGCAGAAAGACAAAAAGGTCTGCTCTGGTCAGCGGCTCGAGGCTTGAAACGACCCGCACACACGAGATTCATCCATTGTCATCATTTGGCATGCCAAAGTGGAAGTGTTTGTGTCCTCATCTATCTCTCTCATTCGCATTCGAGGCGTTTAATTGTAAATTTGTCCATTCATTTAGTCCGAGACGCGACGTCAAGCAAAACAGACATGTTTCTCCATGTCCCTGTAGCATGTTTTTGTTTCTTTTTGTTTTTTTTGTGTTTTTTGTTTTTTCACTTTTGTTATCAGTTTTATTTTGCATTGTTTGCATTGTTGCCTTTGACGGATATGGATTTCAAATCAAGCTTCATGCAAAAAAAAAATAAGGAAATAACCTTAATTCCGTGCATGTAGTTTGTCATGTTAATTTAAAAGTTTCAAACGTTGATGGAGTTCAAGTGATGGCGCTTTATAGTATTGCATAATAATGGCAGACTGGATGAGAGTCTCTAGGGTGGCTGGTGCTGCTGTGGCTTGATGCAGATCATATGCAGCACCCGCACACATTGCATGTTGCATACCACGTTGCGTATATGCGATATACACGCACACACACACACAGAGAGACAGAGTCATGACGATGACGATGGCAGCCGCCATTTTGTTTGCTAATTACAATAACAAAATGCATGAGGGCATTCAGGGCCTGCATTTAACAGGGCGTCGGTGCTCTGTCGGGCAATTTAATTACCCAGGGCATCGATTTATTTGGGCCCCGGCGCCCTGTGTTAGGCTACACTTTTAATTAGCAAAGTGCCATGCACATGCACGCACATTTTAGAGTGGTGGGGGGAGGGGACACAAAAGCAGTGCCAGTTGCTGCCTGTTACGACAGCTTGTCGCGGCGTCAATATATCTCCCTCCCCCCCACCATCTAACCCACTAACCTTTACTCTTCCCTTAAATCGAACGCGTACACACACACACACTCACACACTCACACACACACATATAGCCATAATCGAGAACAGGCGGGAGCTTAGAAGTTAACCGCCTTCTTTGCCCTAACTCCAGTTAGAGGTTTATATTTCTCCCCCCATTTGAACACACACACACACAGAGAAAAAAGGGCAGCCACAAAATGAACTCCAAGACAAACAGCCAATTCCTTTGCTCCCCTCTTTTTTTCAAAAGACACAAAATAAACGTCGAAACGAAAAAAAAAAAAAACGCCAAGTAAGACAAACGACAAAGACAGCCAGCGACAAAAGGCAAGCAAGCAAGTGTCAAAAAGGAGGCGTTAAAAAGGCAACAAAGAAAAGAAGGAGAAAAAAATACAACAAATATACATATATTTATACGAAAGGGAAAAAGTTTTCCCAGTCAACTGACACCTCTTTTTTTTTTGTTGGTGAGGGAGCTGTGAAAAGGACACAAATGGATGAAAAGACTCGGCACTCAAACTGAATTGAGGGTTGGGAGTTGACCACTCCTCTTGCTAGTTGAAATGCCAAAATTCTGCACAATTTGCTATTTTGGCCCTTTTTTTGTTTGTTCTGTTTCCTGATTTCTAAAGGGGCCAAAAAGCAACAGGCCAACTCCATTCAGGCCAATATTTATTACAGATGAAATATAAGAGGTGAGACATGGCCGAAGTTCATTATTATTTACATCAGATTATAAGTAGATTTCTTTCCTAAGAAATCAGAATAAAACCACATTATTAGACATTGTCCAGCACTGTGCTTAATTGAAGGTGAGGTGTCGTTGCCCAACACTATTCTCAACTCAAATTGATTACGTGGCAAGGCCTAAGAATGATTTCTTTCTGATTCTATGAATAAAACCTATTCTGATCTATTCTGATGAATAAAACCAAATTATTAGACATTGTCCAGCACTGTGCTTAATTAAAGGTGAGGTGTCGTTGCCCAACACTATTCTCAACTCAAATTGAATTACGTGGCAAGGCCTAAGAATGATTTCTTTCTGATTCTATGAATAAAACCTATTCTGATCTATTCTGATGAATAAAACCAAATTATTAGACATTATCCAGCACTGTGCTTAATTGAAGGTGAGGTGTCGTTGCCCAACACTATTCTCAACTCAAATTGAATTACGTGGCAAGGCCTTTCGAATATTGAAAACTCATTTACGCTCATTAATAGTTTTTACTAGCAATTCATGTCGTTTTAAAAACAAGTTACTCGTAATGAAAAATGCAATTTAATTAACCAACACTGTCAAATCTTATTAGGCAGATCAGCTGATGTAGTAGTCAGAGCAGCGATCATGATCTCAGCTGAGGAAAAAGTAGATTGTGATATTAAATTGTTGAGTATTAAATGAAATTAAGTTGAGATATTTGTACAAGGTAAGGCTAAGCCAATAAAGGGCAATTTTCGAAATTGTTTGAGTTTTAATTCTGAGAGGTACAAAATGCAGTTTAAACGAGTCTTCAGACAAAGTTTTCAGGCTTAGTCTCGACAGATTGTTAAGTATATTTAATTTCTCTTGGCTTTTCTTTGTGATTAATTTTCCATAAACTTTCACACCAGTCAAATTTGCTCAAATATTTGTTTGAATCGAAAAGTGGAAATCGTCTGGGATTACTTATGTACATGGAATTTAATTGCAAAACGTTTTGAATTTTTGAAGCCACGAAAAACAATTAAATGGTTAGATTAAGAAAGTGAAAGCGAGGCCAGCCACAAAAATTGACAGGCATAGAAAGGAAGAGAAGAAGAACTTAATCGTGCCCCCTCCCCACCCCCCCACACCACATGCATTCACCCCCATTCATCCTCGTGCTCCCCCCATGGCAGATGGGGCAAAAACATTTGACACGTGTTTGCCATGTTTTGCTTTGCATTAGCCGCCATTGTCCCCCGTTCCCCGTTCCCCGTCCCCTCATTTCACACATACAACAAATTGATTTATGATGCCTGCTTTCTGGGCGTAAATTGACACGGATTTGCCATGAGGATTTGCCAGTTGTTTGTCGACAGGCTTTTCATTTAAAATGTCTTCCGACACATGTTAATTTTCATTTTGTATAAATTTTCATTCTTTAAGTTTTGCGTAAATTTAATTGAATTTATATTCTAGTTTTATGCCTTGCCATTAAATAAAGGGAATTAATTATAATTTAAACTAAATTCATCTGCTGTTGGCATGCCTAGTCGTTCAAGACTTTGCCGAACCCTTAACACCCATAGCTACACACTCACACACAGACACACACACACAGACTCCCAGACACACACTCACACACATATGGTTTTTGCTTAAGTGAAGATTTATTTCATTTGTGCCGCAGTTTTCTTTTAATTAACTTGTTACGCCTTACGGTTTTAGTCACGCCCCCTTTTTTTTTTCTTTGTCATTGTCAAGTGTTGCCAGGATAAAGTGGGGGAGAGACAGAGAGACAGATAGAATGGGAGACAACTTTTCTTTCGATTCAATTAAAAAGCATTTTGCTGCCTTGCGTCCCTTTTTCCGTCCGGTTTGCCATTTTTTGTCTATGACAACGCGTCGTATGTGTAATATATGTGTGTCTTAAGGAGTTTTTTCCCCCTGACCACCCGCACACGATGCCAACTCGCACAATCGTTTCCACGTGTCCTTCCATCCTCTTCAGTTTCAGTTTGCTTTTTAAGTTGACAAACAAAGCGTAAATCATTTCGGCACATACAAAATAAACCGCCGACAGCGAGCGGGCGGATCTGACAAGGGGCGGCTTTCATTCAGTTGGAGTTGCTTAACGTTAGAAGGTTACCAAAGACTTACATATGTTCCTGTGCACACTCCACTGAATTGGGATACCACTCCCCACTCCCACTCCACTCCCCTCCCACAGCTCGTTTAAAAGAAACAAAACCCAACGGAGACAAAAAAGAGCCAGGAAAAAACTTGAGCTATGTTTGCAGTTGAGACTTATACTCAAGTGGCATTTGCCAGCTTCTTTTTTCTTCAAATGTCAAGATATGAGAAGTGTGTGTGTGTGTGTGCGGTGGGGGGGAGTGGAGTGGGAAAACACTTTTAGTGTTCATTTTCCTCAAGTGAAGTTCATTGTTACGCAATTCTTTGCCATCTAACTCCCCTAATATTCCGCTGATTTGGTGGAGAGACAAAGAAAATAGATAAGTTTGTGGCAAAAAGCAAAATATTCATGATCACACGGATCTTTCGAGTCAATCTAGTTGACATTTTCTCCTAGTTTCTGATTATTGATTTCCTTTCGATATGTAGCAGCTGCAATTTTACACAGGCACTAACTAGTCTACTAGTCACATCTATTACTTTCATTCCGTTTTATGATTAGTTTTATATTGTTTATTTTTATGATGTGACAATTCCTTCCTCCTTGCGTGACTGCTAGACATTTATGGTAATAATTGTCATAAAATTGTTTAACATTTATTATTATTGTTGTTGTTGTTCTTCTTCTTCTTGTTGTCATGTTTGCAGGGAAAAGCTTTACCTTAACCATCACCGTATCAACGAATCCACCGCATATAGCCACCTACAATAAGGCGATCAAAGTGACTGTCGATGGGCCACGGGAGCCACGCTCCAAGACCAGTAAGTTGCCACTTAACCCTAAGCCAATTCCAAACAACAATAACGAAAAACACAAAAACACAACAAAAAAAAAACAAAAAAAACATATTCGCAAGTATTCAATTCACCAGTTGTTAAATTGTGTGAGTAGCAGAATCAAGCAAAGTGCTATAGAATGAGTTTTTGGCATTGTATTTCATTTGCAGGACAATGCAAAGCAATTTATTAGTTGCCAAATAGATGAATTGTCCTTTACACACACACACACACACATACGTTTATATACAACTGCACATAGAGAGAAAGGACTTCTGTGTAATAGAACATCAGACAGAAAAACTATTAAAGCTTAGCTTCTCGTATATTAATAGACGACTAGAGATGGCAAATCGCAAGTCCAAGTTAGTTTAACTAAACAAAATAATATCTATGTCAATTGGTCAAGATTTTAATTCTAAAAACATTAATATTTGCTAATTAAAATTAAAAGTTTCCAGAAGCTAATTTAATTTTGTAGTAGTCGAACTCATTTATTGATTGGGTTCCTTTTTTTTTTAAGTTTCCATAAATTTATAACAACTGAATATATACATAAATTTTTACAAATTTCAAAAACATTTTATTCAATGAATATTAAAAAAATTCGTTATGTTTTTCAAGAAAATAATTTCTTCAAGTTTTATTGTCTCTGATAATATTTCTCATCCGTAATTGAATGAAAAGTTTTTTGTCAATTGTCTTTGGGCCATCTCTAGCTAATCTCTAGTCGAAATCTTGAGCAGGAATATTCATTAGTCAAGCCTCTTCCTACATTGAAATACATATTTGTATGTAGTTGTGTGTGTGCACATACATATTTATAAGCATGCAAATATATTTTACTTTGCATATGTTTAAGACTGTAAAACAGTGGCAAAAGTGTAGGCAATAGAAGGACAATGAACAAGAACAAGAGGACAACAGTAAGAGTAAACGATTTCAGTTTTTGCCAACTTTTAGCAAGTTGTTGTCTGTGTGTAATCTGGTTTTTCAATCCATGAAATGATTTATAACCCAAAATGCCAGACAGAAAGAGATAGAGTGATTGATAAATACACACATACACAGAGTGAGAGTGATAGAGAGAGAGAGACAGATAGAAAGGGAACGCACACACATGCATATTGCATAAATGGAAAATTCAGACGTGGGGTTCGACAACAACAGACAAAAGGTTATTATTTTATAATGAATACAATCCAAGCCGTAAAACTGTAACTGCAAAAGGGGTTTATACATATATACATACATATATAGGTACATAGAGGAAGTGGGAGGCGGCATTTAGTTTTTGTGCGTGTGTGTGTGTGTGTGTGTATAAGTTGGCAAAACTTTTGTCCATTGTCATTTCACTTTCAATACTTAAGCGAGGGTTAATGTTTCCCAAGATTTGAATAGTTCAGCATTTTTGCATGTTCTTATACAAAAATCTATAAAGACACACACACACACACACACACACCCACACACACTGACACACTGTGAAAAGAAAAACCTTTTTAAGCTAAGAACAGATAATTAAAACTGAAAAAAACTTAGTGTTATCCCTTTTAGGACAGCAACAACAATTCCATTTCGCCTTTGGCCAGCGACCATTTCACTTCTCGACGGATCCATTATCTGGTTTTCGTATGCCACCAATTGGCAATTGTCAGAGTAAGTATTTATTCCACAATATGCACTTGCAATTTTTATATATGTATACATTTTTTTGTTTAAGTTTGTTCATTTTTTTTGTTGTCTATTAAGCTGCAAAACGTTTAATTAAAGACTTGCTGTGGGCTTTAAAGCCCAAAAAAGTAGGCAACACTTTTTTTTTTGATTTAGTCATTTTATGTGCGTGTGTGTGTGTGTGTGTGCATATATTGGTTAATGAGCATAAACAATACAAAAACAACTTTCAAATTTTCTACCCTTTAGCCACTGACTCCTTCCCTGGCCCTTCCTTTTCAACCACTGCCATTTATACGTGGTTTTTTGTTTTTTTTTTTTGTTTGTTGGTCGATTTTTTAGTTTGTCGCTTGTTCGTGTTGTTGTTGTTGTTGTTGTTTTTGGTGTTGACCATTTGAATGCGGTAAAATTGCGGGTCACCTTGCCATAAAGGATTTTCATGCTAAGTGGCTTTGTTGTTGCTTTTGTTGTTGGCTGTTAAACTATTGGCCACTTTATTTAACCGAAAGTTTACTATACAAACAAATAAACGTCGGTCAAAGTTCAACAAAAACAATACAATAATAATAATAAAAAAAGAAAACACACTCGCGCCATGCTATTAAATAAAAAACACACACACACATACACATATTTAAATAAAATAAAACACTATCAAGTTATGCCACCAGACACAAAAAAAAAACAGACAATCAAAGATTGCATGAATTTAATATATAGATGTTAATTGGAAACCCATCAAAAATTATAATTCATATTGACATTATTAATTAAAACTAAGCCCAACGAATTTGTGACAAACGATATCAAAATTAGAGATTACGTCTCTAGTTATCCACAGAGAGAAGAAACAGTGGGGAAATGATTTTACCTATGAAGCTGGTCAAATCTAGACATCCAAACACTATGGTCTCAGTAGTCTCTCTCAGTAATGAGTTCAATCCAAGACTAGAAGAAAGGACTTTCATTTATTATATTGATACAGATTTATGAGTGGAAATTGCCTTCCAGAATTGATGCTTCTCAATTAGAGCTGTACTTCCTTTTTCACTAACAGGCTCATAGACCCAGAATAGGTTCACCCACTACGATTCTTCATACTTATGAACTCAACAAAACTTCAACTTAAGTTGAATGAATCCTTCAATAAATTTTCCCATTATAGAAGAATTCAAATTAAAGTTGTAAGGATAACTTAAAAATGATATTTAAATGATGGTTTCAAATGTTTTTTGGTTCTTTAATGAGGGGTAAGAGGAAGCAAAGTCGAATTTCACAAACATTTGACAAGAAATGTTTTCAAACTCTTCCACATTTTATTCTTGTCTTCTAAATGTCCCAAATTTGTTTCTATTTCGTAAATTTGAATGCTGCATTGAGGGGTATATTCTAGTCGTTTAAAACAAATTCCGTTTTGCGGCCTGACTTTTCTTTTTTTTCCACCTTACGAGTGTCAATTTTGCTATTTAAAATCAATAATTAATTGTGTGGCCAAGTGTGCAAATTCTTTTTTCTCTTTTTTTTTTATTGTTTTTATTTCTCTCATATTTGTTGTCTAGTTGAAATAAATTTAATTGTACATTTTAAAATGCATTTATATTAAATTTGATGTTTCAATTTAAATTGACAATTAATTGCATTACAAGAACAAAAACAAAAGCCTCGGGCAGAAATAGTTGCCCCAGGCATAAATAAAATCCAATAACAAAATACAACATAAAAAAAAAAATAAAGAAAAAAATAAACGACAATTGAAAATCTATAGATATATAAATCTACATATAAATTGTACTGTACAATTGTACATATCTACATATATATATATAGTGGATATGCATAAATAAAATTGAGTTATTATTATTATGAGAAGGGTGAAATAAATAAAAACAAAAAAAAAAAAAAATTGGCAAACATTCAAATGAAGCGAACGTCTGCAATTAAATTAAGTAAAATTTGCAGAATTGCAAAAATTAAATGAATAATAATACGAAATATTTGTTGCAATTAAAGAGTTCTTCAATTGCATACTTGGCTCAACAGTTCTCCATATCTCAATCAAATTGATATAGAGATTCAAAATGATTTAATATCCATCATTCCACGCTTTCCATTTAGTTAAGCCAAAGTGAATAGAAGTGAAAGAAATTAGGCTTAGTATCTCAGTTTGAATTATAAACGTATTCTCTTCAATGTGTCTTCATAGTATCTCTTTGCTTCCTACCATTTTCAAGGAGTATCTTTGTTTGTTTGTTCAGCATGAACCACTCGCTCAGTTAAGAAACTTGGGAATATAATGTTTAACTGTAAAAATTATGTCACTACTAAATTTTTTATGGATACTCCAATTGCTTCACTGATTCTTCGTATGGCCTTAAAGTGGTCCGATCTGGAAGATTTTCATACTTTATATTCATACGCACCGATGAACAGACGGACATGGCAATATCGACTCAGCTTCTCATACTCTTATATAATTTTGTCTAAAGTGTAAAACCGAACTGAGTTATGGCTAGGAAACCATTTTCTCCTGACATAGTAGTCATTTATGATCGGGAAATGAGCTCGTTGTTGATTATTTTAATCGTAAAGTGAACTTGTAAAGGACTTGTAGTGATGAAACCAAATCTCGATAACACACAGAGTAAATCGATAACGATTGAGATCTGCTACAGTAGTTTTTTATCGGAGTTAGCTTACCATTAGCGCTTCATGGAAACTGTATGAAGAAAATGTCCCAAGTTTGATAAACAAAGAGACAAATAGTTAGCAATTAACCCACTTGGTAATGAAAAAAGAGTTATTGGTCTCCAATTAAAACGTCATGTTTGAAAGAGTTAGTAAAATGAGAACTTTGGCTGGTTTGAAATTGTCCACAACTCCACTTTGTCTCTCTCAATTGCTGTTCAATTGGCTCCATTTAACAAGCAGGAGATTAAAAGTAATTAAATTCAAAAACCAAAAACAAAATTTCTTGAGGAGATTTTCAAATACATTGCTTTTTCGTGAGTATTTCGAATGCATCAATATTGTCATATATTTTCGATCCATTAAGGCGCTCAACCGCACACATTGATACATTTTACATAAGTATGTATATGTATGTACATATGAGTATCTATGTACATATAAAATAGCTGGTCACAAGTAAATAATGATTACTGAAAGCGTCTGTTGATACTGATTACCCCATAAATTAATTGTAAATATGCAAAAAGGCAAAATAACCTGAATTATTTATTAACAAAATTTTATTGACAGTCGCTGCTTGACTTAATTACTGGCATATATTTTATTAAAATTTCGAAAATGTAAAATCAAATATATGTAAATGCCCAGAGAGAGAGAGGGATAGAGAGAGAGAGAGAGAGAAATGAAACAAAAATATCAAATGGCAAACAGAAAAAATGATTGTATGTATATATTTTAGTGGCAAAATGTTTGGATACATATTTCAATTTTATTTTCAAAACGTAAACTTTTTGCAATGTTTAGAATCCCTTTGGCCACTCTAATACTTTGTTCCATTACTCTTGTTTTGCGGCACAATTTGGTTGTTAATAATTCAGATCTACCAAAAAATATGTGAGCAAATAAAGTCAATCAGTGTGACAACAAACAAGCAGACCAGACCCAGAGCCAGAGCCAGAGCCAGACCCAAACCCAGACCCAAACTCCAGACTCATGGCAGTTCAGTCCAGTTTGCTAGTAACCAGAATTCATCCCAAAACCCACAACAGCAGCAACAGCCAACATTCACAACAACAGCAACAACAACAACAACATAAAATTGTACACAAAAAGCCACGTAATTAATGGAGGTAGAAACATTTAAGCCAATAGCATTAATAAAGCCACCACAAAATCAATATCCGGCTACGAAAATGCGCCGCCGTCGCCTATAAAAACTAATTAATAATTTCCGAATGGGCTATTAATTAAGCCTAATTATCTGTGCATGGGTCCGGGTCGAGATTTCTGGTCCTGATTCTGATCCTAGTCCCTCTTAGCCTCCCCCCCCCCCCCCCCCCCCCCCCCCCACACACACCCCCCCTCATACATAGACACAGATGAGCCGCAATCTCTCTGGTTTTTGGTTGATGTTTTGTTTTCTCTTCACTTTGAGTTTGAGTTTCCCTTAACTACCAAAAACTATATGAAATGATGATATGCTCTCCATTTCAGGTGCCAGCAATACACATTGGGGCTATGGCTCAGCGGCATCGGCCTATTCACCCTATTTGGCCAGCAGTGGATTGTCATCGTGTACTACCCCAACATCGGCACAGTTTAATAATCCGGCATTGGGTTTTACCTGCTCATCAAATGATCAGAGTAACAATCAAGATTTTGGCGGTGCCACCAATCGTGATTGTGTGCCAAGTAAGTAAACATATTTGCTCTCTCTCTCTCTCTGTACTCAAGGAGTAGTTTAGTGGTAAAGTCCAAGTCTTGGGATGGATGGATATCTAACACGTTTCTGCCTGGTTTCGATTCATTCTCTTTGCAGTGTTACCCGATTCGACAGCCAGTGATTTGGATCAGCATTTGAGCAGTTTGGTGGGCTCAACCAGTGGTCAGATGACCCATCACAGTCTCCTGGGTGCCACTGGGCAGACATCCATCTCGTCGACGGTGAATGGAGCAAGTGCTGGCGGCGCCACAGCGGGCAGTGTGACTGGCGGTGGCACTGCGGGCACTGGTGGCAGTGGCGGCGGTGGCGGGGCCACCAATTCAATTCTAGTGCCACGATATCACACAAATGCCAGCAACAATGATTACAATGTGCATTCCAGTCAGAATGGTCCACGAAGCTTGAGCGATTCATCGCAGGCCGAGTCACCGGTGCAGGAGGATCTCCTATCGACAAACACACCAAATTTGGGTGGCAGTGGCACTGGGGCAGCTAATGGCGGCAGTGGGGCAACTGGCGGTGGCACTGCTGGCACTGGCAGTGGGATCTCATCACCCGGCTCGGGGGCAGTTGGAGCTGGCGGTGTGGCCTCCATGCTGGTGGGATCCAATCAAAATTTCCAAGCTCATGTGTCTCAGCATGTTTCCGCTTCATCGGCCTATGTGAGTGGTGGTGGTGGCGGCGTTGGCGGCGGTGGTGGTGGAGGCGGCGGCGGTGGCGGTGGCGGCGGAGGAGGCAGTGGTGCCGGCGGAGGCAATGTTCAACATGGCAGCACCAATGGTGGTGGCTCCCTCTATCCCGTTCTTCCTGCCAGTCTCCTCTATTCGCAACTTTACACGGCTGCCAATCAATCGGCTCACGGTTTCCATTCGCACACTCTGGCCCCGGCCCATGCTGCGGCCCATTCGCCGAACTCCTCGGTTCATGGGGCCGAGCTGCAGAGTGTCATGGATCACATTAGCAATGTGGGCGTGGGGGTGGTGCGCCATCAGCAGCATCATCACAACATTATGTCAGCAGCCGGCGGTGGCGGACTCACCCATCCGGGGGATCTCACTTTAATTGGCAATTGTGGGGCGTCGGTGCGCAATATCGAAGATGGCAATGTGACAAATCGACAGGTGGCCGCCTTAGCTGCCCATCGCGGCCACCACAATCCCACTGATAATGGGGGCAGCGTTTGGAGGCCATATTGAGGTCAGGTTTTGTGGTGCGGCTCTGCGGTTCTATAGTGTGAGGAGGTGGAGGAGCATCACCAAATTTTCGGCGACTATTAACACAGAAAACCCAATGTCATTCTCCATTTTGGATGACTTTTTGTATATAATCATAGGCAAGCAAACGAAAGTGTTGTGGGTGGGGGAGGGGGGAGGGGTGAGCAATCAATGATTGAGTCTTGAATGTACATATTATATAGATATCTCTTCTTTTTTTTTAGTAGAATTTGTTGCCAGTTCGTGTAATAGAAGTTAGCTAAATAAGAAAAACTAAATACTTAGCAAATTGTAAAACAAACCAAAAACAAAACAGACAAAAACAACAAAACGTTGGGCAAATGTCATTGATAAGTCTGTACTTGCTACATAAACTAAGTATATGATCAGACAAAAACTCTTTAACTAATTTCAGGAAATCGAAGATTTAATCTGAGTATATGAAAAATTTCCTTGTACATTATTTTAAATATTTGCCCAAAACGAAAAACTCAAAACACACACTCATTTTTAATAAAATAAAGTTAAAAGAGAAAAAAAATGATAACTTAATATTAAAAAGGCATTGGGTCTGCTTTTCCTCCAATCGCTCTCTCTCTCTATCTCTCTCTATCTCTCTAACTCTTTCTATCTCCTTCAATCTGTCTTATATGTAGAAATAGCAGACCCAGGCAGGCCCATGGTATGCCCGATCCATAAGACGTAGTAACCAAAAAAGAAATCGAATATAAAATAAAAGTTTTTAAATTAGTGCTAAAAAGAAAAAAACAAAAGAAAACGAAAAACAAAAAAAAACAATGAACATATAAGAAATACTCAAATTTGATTTATTCTGTTGGTTTTTTTCATTATTTGGTTTCTTTCTTTTAGTTTGTATGATAAGAGTTGCTAGGGGGTCAATTTGGGGGAGGTGTAGGGGGAGGGGGGAAAATATCTGGGGATGAGCCGATGTATATGAGTTCCTAAACCCGTAATCCATGTTCGTGAATTTGTTTACTGTTCATTTCATGTGCTTCGATATGCGTGTACGTGTATTTTAAATGTGTATAAAACATAAAAAAGAATGCAACAAAAAAAAATTGAAAATAAAGATCATCAACCTAAAAACTATGCAAACAAAATGAAAAAAACAAAAACAATGTGCAATGTAAGCTAAACTAAAACTAAATCTAAACTAAAAACCACAGTAACAAATTAATAAAAACAAAATACAAATACTATACATATATATATACATACCTATTATATCAGTCAGTTTATAATAACTATCCGAAAAGCGATAATTGTATGTGTCTGTGTGTTATTTTTTTTTTTTAACTAGCCACTAAGTGAGAAATTAAATATAATAAATTTTCTCAGCAAATTTAGCACTCGAAACAAAAGACGTTAAACGAAAAATTAATCAGAGAAGAGAAGAAAACAAGCTGGTCATAGTTTTTAGAAAGCAATTAAAAAACAAAAACCAAAAGGAAATACACGAAAAAAATATTAATAAAACAAAATGTCCAAATGTAGCACATTCTTTAAACTAAAACAAAAAGAGAACAACAAAAAAATAACAAAATAAAATTGATGTATACCAACAAATGGCAAAAGTCTATGTATAATTAGCAAAAAGATCCAACATATACATATATAGATATAATCTCAAATCCACACAGAGTTTTCTTTCTATTCAGATTCAAATAATTGCAAGCAAAACTTTTTGTTTTCATTTCATCACACAAAAACATGAAGAAAAGAAAACTTTCCAAAAACAAAAAAAAATTCTCTATATACATAGATATAAAAATGCAACAAACACAACACGAAGAGAAAAAATGATAAAAGATTTAAACAAAACATTAAAATTCAATAACATATTAAATAAAACTATAATAAAAAACCAAAAAATTTAATGAATACCTGAACTGTAGTTATTATTTCTTGGAATTTGAATAAATTTGTAGGTAAAATAAAATGCATTTTTTGCTTTGGATCTTGAATGGCTATGGAATAGTTTAGGAAATCGTCTCAGATCATCCATAGAAAAAGAATCCTTTAAACGACTTAAACAAGCAGGATTAACTTTACAAGGAAGACCTCAAAAGTATTTCCATGCCTAGCATTAAGGAGCAGTTCGCATGGAGACATTACTAATGGAATCTGACCAAACGAGGATTTGGAAAAGAGAAATTGTGACCTTTACCATAAAGCATTCTCCCGCTTCCGGTCTCGGTGATCGGTGCCTCTAAGATCAATGAGGACGTACAGACGTGCTTCTGGTGGCTTCGGTGTCGTTAAGAAGAGTAATTTTGGACCCGGTACTGATAAAGAAAATATCGATGGCGCTTTCGGACGCCACATTGAAAGAGAGATTCTTTGAAATCTAGTAAAGAAAAGTGTTGACAAAAAGGACGATTTCCCTCGATAGGTTTCTAATTGGGAATAGTTTTGTTTTCAAGAAATTTTCTGGGATAATCTATAGTTAACGCTTTCAAGACTTCGAATTTCAATCTTTTTGAATCCTTTGACTCAACTAGGTTTAAGTAGACGGTTAATAGTAATCTAAACCCTCCCGAACTCCATAAACAAACACCTTAATAAGTGTCATTAGCCTTAGCTGATTTAAGCTAAATTGAGTTCTATAAGGAAGAAGTTCTGTAGTTTTTAATCTTACTGAAAGTCCATAAAAGATAACAAGCCAAAAGAAGTGTAATAATGAAAAAGTAGAAGCAGAGCGATATGTTTACACTTTTAACGACACAATCGGGGACAATCAGGAATCGTGAATGTTGGCAAAAAGGTAAAATTATAGCCCCGACTAGCTTCTAGACGTATATAACTTGACTGCGGTATATTGGTGGCGGTGGCGGTGAGGGTAAGGGTGAGGGTAAGGGTGGCATATTGGGATATTGGGTAGCATCGACGGGCTACGTGTAATTTTCTGCTCAATTTATTTCACATTGTGGCATCCAATTAAGCTGCAAACCGGCAGTGGCAGCAGCAGCAGCAGCCAGACTAAAAGGGGATGGAGATAAAGTCCATAAAAATACATATATTCACATTGAATGGACTAGCAACCAGGACGACGACGATGACAACGACGATGCCAAAAGCAAGAAGCTCCACCGGCGAAGCGTAACAAATTTGCCAGAGAATGAGAGAGAAAGTAAAGATGGAGAATGGAGAATTGGAATTGACACGGCGGAGCACACACACAATAGATGGACGCCACAGGATATATATATATATATACAAATAAATGGAGGAGCGATAACCGCAAACCAGGTAGCCAAGCAAAATAACGTGGGCATGAGAGAGAGAGAGAGAGAGGGAGAATGAGAAAGAGAGAAAGTATACGAATCTATAGACTTAATGGTGGAGAATCTAAATTAGAAATTCCCAACTCCCAAACATCCACTCACCATTATTGACGGGACAGACTTTTAATTATTGCGTCCTGAAGATGTTTCGCATTGCAAATTAACAGAGTCTTCGTCCAACCTCCTTCCACTCCCTCTCTTTCTTTTTTTCTCTCTCTCTCTCTCTTTCTGCGTCTAAAGTAGGTATGCAAATAATTAAAAATTCTACTCATTACTAAAATTTCAAACCCCGAGCACATATGAGATACTCGAAAATGTAGCTAAGCGAATTAAATGGAATGGGTGGAAAGGGAGAACCAGAGAGGAAACCACTTGAGACGCTGATTTAGTCCTTCTTTAAAACATTCTTTCCGTTTCCTCCTTCGTGCCTGGCATATTAACACGTTCTATAGATGAATGTGAGGATGTGAACCAAAGCCCAAAATCCCTTGGCAACACCAACGAATGAATGACTGTGCGTGTGTGTTTGAGTGGGTGGGCGGGTTGGTTAGATGAATGGACGGGGTGGGGGTAGAATGAGTGTAAAAGTCGAGCCCTTTGAGTGAGTGAGTACTCTTGGTTGTTGCATATTCCTCACTGAGCTCCTGTTGCTTGTTTGTCTTACAATAAAATTCATTTTTCTTATTAGCTGTTTGCCCTTTTTGAGGGCCTTAATTAAGGTGATAAAGCAAACAAGCCGCTTCTCGACCTCTTCATCTTCATCTTCGTCTTTGTCGTCATCATCAGCAACATGGGAAATCGTCATAAAAGTTTAAAGTGCCTCCTTATGTTCCAAAAAGGGTTACTCGAGTCGTTATATGATATTAGTGAGTATTATTTAAGATAAATTTCAGTTTCATTGGCAAACAATGGCAACTTCAAACTTGAATCTGTGTAAAGTCAATATGGACTTACATATATCTAGCAATTCAGATATCCTTTGTAGACTATTGAACTATTGAACTTCATTTGAATGGAGGAGACCTTTTTCATTCATGATCAGATCATTGAAAGATCATCACTCTCAGCCTTTTGATTCTTAAAGTAATTAATACTTTTGAGACAACCCTCGCTTAGCGTACTCCTTTCGTTTTTTACACTCCCACACACCTATACACACAAACACACACATGTGTATATCCACACATATTTGTCTCACTCATAACGGCAATAATCTTTTTAGCTCGCTTCATTTGCTTTTGCCCCCATTAAAACTTTCGTCATGTCTCAATTATGCATGAATGTGTGTGAAGTGGAGTGAAGTGGAGTAAAGAGAGTGTATATTTGATTACAATACCAATTAGAGCAGTGAGTCCTCCGCCCCCGCATCATACTTTGCCCCCCACCCTCTCAATCACTCACCGGAAGGACAGGGCCAGGATACATTTAATTAGCAGAGTTCTCACTCCAAATTTTCTTTCTTTATTTTTGGCCGTTAAAACAAAGAAAACAAAAATTTGTGAAATAACAAAAACTTTTCAATTATATGTATATATGTACATAATACCGCAAGAACAATATACAAAAGAGAACACAAACAACAACCAAAAAAAGTGAGCGAAAAAAAGGCAAACTGAAATGAGAACTTGGTATGACCATAAAAATAATGCAGTGATTTTTATGTTATGCACTCCGACGACCTCCGACCTCCGATCTCTGTCTTTCACATTGGTGTTCAGCTCTTGCTTTTTGCTTTTTGGAATAAATGAATGTAAATCTGCAAAATATTTAACGGCTGTTAAATTTTTGCACCTTTTCCAAACACACACACACACACACACACACAAAACATGCAAGCACACGCAAATAAAGGTATGGAGTATGGAAAACATTCTTCTTTGCGGTTTTACATTGTTTTTCTACACTTCCTTTTTGGGCTGGCGTTGCATTTTTGGCATTCGCGCTTTGACAGAGATCCCAGTCCAGCAGTCCTCTCTCTCTCTTTTGCTGCATTGGCTTTTGGGCTTAAAAAGCCAAACGAAAAGGAATACAAGGTATGCCAAAAAGAAATAAAATCAGTCGTTCAATGAATAAATTAAAAAACAAAAACCCTGCAAAACTATTGCCTACTTTTCAGCTGAAAAGTTCGACAAATGATTAAAAACAATGGTTAAATCTACAAAGATTCAACGAAAATTGTTCTCTATTTATGGCCAAAACATTAAATATCTATTACCTATAAATTAAT
This sequence comes from Drosophila willistoni, assembly GCF_018902025.1. Classification (NCBI taxonomy): domain Eukaryota; kingdom Metazoa; phylum Arthropoda; class Insecta; order Diptera; family Drosophilidae; genus Drosophila; species Drosophila willistoni. The sequence goes on from NW_025814052.1 coordinate 12,699,228, forward strand.
TTTTATTCTCAGATAAATTTTTCATTGATCTGATTTCTTTCACAGAGATTTTGCTGCATCTTTAGGCATTGATAACTTCAATCTGCCTCCTACTAATGTTTTACCTATGCATGTATCTATGTATGTGCATATGTAGGACTGAAATATGTCCTGTAAAAGGAAGAACAAACAAACCCATGTATTTGCAGTCCAGATTATGCCACAGCTGGTCATTCGTTCGACAATTGTCAAACGTTTGTCATCTGCAATAGCGGAAAATTTTCACATGTCGCATGATGGATGAAAGTCTGAAACGAATCATAATAGTTCAAGGGCTTAACCTATGTGAATACGTTATCTAATAGTGTTGAGTTCTCTTGTGACTCACTCAATCACTTCTTCACTCAGTGGCTCTCTTGTTCACTGACTCAATAGCTCACCAACTCACTTGTTCATTGTTTCATTGATTGATTTCATAATTTTATAATAATTGAATTGACAAGAAAATGCCTTAATCACTGTTAATAAATTCTTTTCCCAAGAGTCTATGAACTGATCAGGACCTCTGAAAACAATAAAGTCTGTACAGAATGAACGATTGTGTCGGCGAACAAGTGAGTCGGTGAGTCAACTGAACTAGTAAGTTAGTAAGTCAACTGATTAAATGCGTCAGTATGTGAGCTACTGATTAAATTAACTTATTCTATCCAGTGAACTTGTTCATCAAAATGAGTCGTATTGTCCTAGACTAAGATCTAGATCTAGATCTAGATGGATCTAGATAGAGTTTGTGCTCCAAATTCTTTAATTTCCCTACTTGTTTGTTTGATTCTTGAATAAAATTGGTATTTAAAGTTTCAAAAGAATCCAAAATCAATAAAAAGTCATATTTGATCTTAACTTATACCTCAAAATTGTTGTGTGTGTTATTTTTTTACCACATGAAATTTGCTTTTGAGGATTGCCACAAAATCTTTGCATTGAATGATGTGATTTGTTGTTTTTTTGAATAAACTATTTATAGATATAAATTTTTAAAAGGCAAATTTAAAGAGCTTCGAACACTTGTGTCTAGTCTGTTTCTACCCCCGCATCTCCCTCTCTCTCTCTCTCTCTTTCGCTCACCCCTTGTCTGCCTCTGTCTATTTTTGTGTGTTCCCTTATGGACTCTGTGTGTGTGTGTGTGTGTGTGTTTGTGTATGTATGTATATGTTTAGTATATCGCTCTAGTCAGGCAGCTGTGCAAATGCAATCAATTTAGTAGCAAATTGCATAATTCGACTTCAATAGAAATTTTCGTGCATTGCAGCAGCCATGGCCTAAAATGTTGCCCAAAGTGTCGCCTCCTGTTTGTGTTTGTGTCTCTGAGTTGTGTGTGTGTGCGTATGAGCGTGTGTGTGTGTGTGTGCGTGTGTGTCTGTGTGTGTGTAGTCGTGCATTAAAATTAATTAGATTCGAGGGAGTAATTCCAGCGACAACCGCACGAATTAATTGATTCAAATCAATATTCGGGCATTTTCGGGCCATGGCGGCGACGGCGGCCTCTCAAAACGGAAAACAAACCAAAAATTTCCCCTGCCTACCAATCACTTCATCTCTATCCTGACCCGACAACGGTGGGCGTCAATGCCGCTTCGCAGTGGCCACACTAACAAACCATATTGAAAACGTGCTCCAATCGTTAAGAGTTGAGTTTGATTTGCGCCTGACAGTTCTCTGCTACATACATATATGCCCATGTCCATGTCCAGGGTCCATTCCATTGTCCCCTTTCCACCAATTGATGCGACACTTTTCCACTCAGTCCCCCCACCATTATCTCCTCCCCCTCCTTCTGCTGCTGCTGCTGCTGCACGCGATACTCATGTTTTAGAGGAAAAACTGCAAACTGATTGCCTGCTGGGTAGAATTTGTGGCCAACATATCCATGTAGGTGCACATTCATACAACTATATATGCGAAAATCCGATTTCAAATGCGTTCAGATTTAAATATTATGGTGGAAAACCAGCGATAAAAAAAAAACCAACGAACGAAACGAAATCACATAGCAATTTACAATCTCTACTCTCTCTTCATTTGTCAATCGATTTCAACTTCTTTGATCAACTCTAAAATGAATCTTAATTTGACTTATTTGAATGACCTGCACTGTTGATACGAAAATTCTTCGTTTTGGCTTGCAAAATTTAGTTAAAGAGAATACAATTTTTTGTTCTGTGGAAACTCTAATGCTCATCTGAAATGTAGTTAGATTGCTCTGATTGATGTTAAGTAGATTTGATTTGAACAAATTTCACTAAATTTTTGGTTGCCTTTTTTGCTGTTGTTGTTGTTGTTGTTGTTGTTTGCGCTTGTTCAAAATGTTTGCAAAATGATTATTCATATTGAATTGGCTTTTATTATAATTGTTGTTGTTGTTGTTGTTGTCTCTGTCATTCAATTGGCAACAAAAATAAAATCATATTTCATATTTAATAAAATGCATTTTGCATCATGCAAATAATAATTATATTCATTAAAAGCCCGGCTAAAAACTTTAAGCAAGATATAGACCATTAGATACTCTGTAAAATGATCCATGTTTTAGATTAGTAAGCAAAGAGAAAGCTACAAAAGTCGCATTCAAAATCAAAGAAGAAAACGAACAGGAAAGGAAAGTGAAATAGAAATCGAATAAAGAGATTACTCAAATGAGAAGAAGAACGAATCAAAAAGTTAGGAATCAATTGTCAAACCAAAGTCGCTGTCTATATAATCGTTTGAAGTATTAACATTAGATCCCAGATATGCCAATTTAAGCAATGGCTATAAAGGGTATAAACGAAAAAAAACGAAAAACTAAAAAGAGAATGAAAATGAAAACCAAAATTCAAAATCAAAATAAATAAATTCAAACATTCAACTATTTATTTACCCATAAAAAAAAAATCACACACAGAGAGGAAGTGCGTGAGAGAGGGAGGGAGGGAGGAGGCGTTGAAGAACTAGGGAGACAATATGTAGAAGGAAAGAGGAGCTAAAAGGAAGTGTGGACATAAAAGCAGCAAAAAGTGCCAGTGCCAATGGCTAAAGCCACACAAAAGGGAGACCAAAAACAAATATTGTTTTGGCCATGTTTTGTTTTTATTTTTGTTCAAACTTTTTTCTCTGGTTTTTTTTTTTTTTTTGACATAAAACTAAATGCGATCATTTCCCCAAAATTGTGTGTGCGTGCGTGTGTGTGTGTGTGTGTGTATATAAATGTAGATATGTATATTTAATGTATGATATGATTTGAATAACATTTTTGGCGGCCACGTCGCGTCCGAAATGATTTGAAAACGTTTTGCGGTTTTTCGCGAGTTGCAAATCATTTTAATTAAAATATCAAAATTAGAAAATGGAAAATGATTACATTATTCATTAGTTTTCATTAGTCATTTGTTGGCTCTTTGGCTATTGCTGGAGTTGCTGTTGTTGTTGTTATTATTGTTATTGTTATTGCTATTGCTGCATTATTGCATTTTAATACATGTGGCGCCATCTAGTGTCGTCAATGGAATATCCGAAACGAAGAGTTAAGAAGCCAATTGTACGCTAAATTCAATTTTTCGAATAAATAAAAAAAAGCTTTCCAGTCGGGAAAAAGAAAAACTCTAAAAGTAAACGTCTCAAGACATGGCCAAGAAACTTCAGGGTAACTTCTTGCTTTCAACAAGTCCTTGCTCAAGACGTGTGCGTGCGTGTGTGTGTGTCTGTGTGTGTGAGTCTGCGCACTAGACTTCTGCGCCGTAAACCCCTCGTCAAGGACATGGACGAAGGGTAACGCGTTCGCGCTTCTTTTTCAAGTCCAAGTCGAAGACGTTAAACTTTTTTTCGTCCCCCCTTTTTTTTTTTGCTTACTTGTTAGCTTTGTGCATTAATTCTGATTCTTTTTTTTTTCTGCTACTAGACTGTTTCCGTTTACAGCAATAGATGGCGCCACAAGCAAAGCTTTTATTGTACTTGAATTTTTCTTGAGTTTTCTTCGTTTAATAATTTCAATAAGTTTGATTTGATAATCATTTTAGATTGACTGAACCAATCAATCTAGTCAGGCATAATTCTTTCTAAGGTCTATGCGTGTGTGTGTGTGTGTGTGAGAGAGAGAAAGAGACACACACACTAAGACTCATGTTAAGGGTAAGTGCGTAGACTTCAGCCAAGCGTAAGGCATTTCGACCAATTATAAGTTGCGGTTAACCGCAACATTTATTCAAGAAAATGTTCGGCATCGATGCTACGGATAATGCTGAGTGTAAACGAGATGGCTATATGTATGTGTGGACTAGGTGTGTGTGTGTGTGTTTGTGTGTGGGGTGGGTTGCATAATGCTAACTGGGCTGGTTGGTGGTTGAGGGGCAAATAAGATATGCCCAAAAACTCTTCTAGAAGTGGTGAAATTTATATATATATATGTATATTTATGTTTATCTGTATGTGTGTATTTTCCTCTCTCAAAATTTTTGGGGAGTTTTTCATTAAGATTTTTGGTTTTTTGGCCAACTTGGTTTAATTATTTAACGGTTAGCCTCAAAATACATAGAAAAGGTAAGTTTATGCCACACAAAAGTTTCAGATTTACCCCAAGAAGGAAAACCGAAACCAACAAGGTGCGTATTAGGAATCAGCCAAAAAAATAAAGCATATCGTAAATCAGACAGATAATCTACATATATCCAAATCAAATGCCACTTAGCCTTCAGTTTGAGCATTTCGTTCTCTAGTTGACCCACATCTGAAAACTAACAAGGGGAACTCCAGGTATGCGAATCACCGATTTGGATGAATTTTGGTTGTAAGATTTTATTGTAAGATTGTCTGTCATCATTCTAAACTGGCTCTTTCGAAAATTTTCAAAATTATCATTCAAATATCATACAAATTGTCCCCTTTCTCTCTCTCTCTATGTTTTTGTTAGTTACATGTTTCGATTTGTAATTTACTTTCGACTGGTAAATGTGGTTTACTTTGTCTGTAAATTAATTCATCATCAAAGTTTTATGCAAATTTTCTGTTTTGCTTTCGGTTGTATTTTACTTATGTTTGATTGATTGACCATCCAACTGTCAACAGATTTCTCTCAAGCGAACTATTTTAATAAATCCATTTGCAATATTTGGCAAGACAATCAAATACGAGAGAGAGAGAGAGAGAGAGACAGAGAAAGAGAGAGAGGGAGAAACACACAAAAAATAACGATGAAAAGCGTATCGTTTGTTAGCCAAAATGTCAAATTCATACACGGGACACACACACAGCAAGAAATTGTTGTTATTTTACTTTAGTTTTCTTGAAATTATCTAAAGAAAAGCTGTTAGAAATGCGGCAAAGGACAAATACATATGTCCTTTAAGCCAAATTTCTTCCATAAACAAAAGGTAAACTTCATTCTTTTATTGAATTAAAACTTTTAAGAATTTTTCAGGCTCGATATCGGGAAGTTGAAAGAACGAACGAGAAAGATCCTTTTAATAATAATCCAATCTATGAAAAACCTTAATAATACAAACAATAGGTCATAAAAAAATATTTTTTTTATGGGGAGAGCTGTAATTATTCAGTGTTGCAGATGTTCAAAATGTGATTTAGTGTTATACATAGGCGATATATAGGGTTATATCTATTAGTTTGTGCCAGATTTCAGTTTTCGAAATAAAGTCATTTCAATTAACCTCAATATTTTTTGTACAGTGTATTTTTATTCATATATATATATATTTGTGTACATTTCTGTCATCATCGAACCTTATAGATTTTTGATTGTTAATGTACAAATGTCTTGGCCACAATCTGTTGCTGGCTGCCTGCTTTTGGCTCTTGGCAGTTGCTTGATGACTGGGATATGTTGTCATGACAGCGTTTAGTTTATTAATATTATTTTGAACAAAATTTTCTACAGTTTTCGTTAGATTTGTTATGCACGAAGTTTTAGTTTGCTTTTTATTTTAGAATTTTTGTTTTTGGTTTTTGTTATTTTGTTGTTTTAGTTGCTTGCCACAAATTGGACTATGCACTAATTGGGTTAGAGTGAGAAAGAGAGCGAGAGCGAGAGAGGGAGACAGGAAGAGAGGCCACAAATATGAAATAGTCAAGACAAGGCGAATTCTAGTCCGGCATATTTTTCATTAACTTCATTGCAAGATATTTTTTTTTTTTTTTTTTTGGCTTATGGCTTATGGAATTCACGATAAAGTTTCCATCCACACACACTTTTGCTAGATCATCTTTAGCTAGGCTGACGAAACAGTAAAAAGTTTTCATCCCCCCACCGCCAACCCCCTCTCACAAGTTAACCCCTCGGCCTGTTTACCACAACCTCAGCTCAGTTTTTGCTAATTTTGAGTATTGCCATCGTAAATCATTTCATTAAGAAAACTTTTGCATAAGTTTTTCCAGGGATCTCTCTTTCTCTCTCTCTCTCTCTGTCCTTGTCTGTCTGTTTATCGTTGTTGCAATGATTTTTCCCTTAGGCCATTTCTTGTTCTTGATTTTTTGCTCTTCTCTGAAAATAATTTTTTTTCTTCTTTTTGCGTTTTGTTGTCTATTTGGGAATGGGGAAACTCCTTTTCGTTGTTGGCGGCGTGTTTTCGTTATTAGTCTGATTAATTTGGCTCTTTTCATAAATTGCCAACAGCTTCCCAGTTTACAGGTCCCTTTCGCCCAGGACTTTCCCCATCCATTTGGTGTTTTGCAGCCACTTGAAAAGCTCCATTACAAAACAAGACAGATTGGAGAATCTGTTGAATACTTGCCATAAGGAATAGCCAATACCCTAACCATCGAACAATTTTATGCTTATACACTGCTAGGCAGTTGAATGGGACCACTTTCAACTGTAATTGGGAAACTTTGACACGCGTTTTGTGTTTATTTTTTATAACTTTTGCCTCTGGGATGATTTTGTTGATATTTAAGTCCATATCCTATCCAAGTGGCTAGCGGATAGGATATTTATATTAATTGATATCTCCTCAACATGACATTGTTTACTTACTCAAAAAAATATGTTGTCATTCAGTATAAAACTTGGACAAATTATCAGAATAAGTCACTCCATCAGAAATATTTAAAATATATTAATCTCTCTGGCGTGTTGCGATGAATGCATAAGTGCATATACCCTTTATGGCATTGGCATGTGGCTAGAAATTGTTTACAAAAGTCTGCGAACCTTTTTTGGACTTTTTGACTCCTGCTCGCCGTTCCCCCCGTCCCATTCGCCATCTATTTGATTCTTGTTCTCACTGTAACTAGAATCTTGGTGGTTGTTGAGAGGCGAAAACTCTTCAGAGAACCACATCATACATTATCCTAATAAAGGATAATTCATTAGTATTTTGAACTTTTTGGGATTTTTTAAAGTCTTTTCTGGTCTGAGAAATGGCCACCATTTTAATTGCTCTCGACTGCTCTTTTAGCTTTGGTTTCGTTTCGTTTTTATTTTTTTTTTTTCACTGGAGGGCATTTAATTTCGCTGATTTCCACCGACTGACTGACTTTTCACTGACTGAAATCTATTAAAAAATTCCATCAACTGGGCGAATATGCCACGAATGTTTATTAAAATCATAAAATCAATAAGAAACAAAAAAAGGCAAAAGCGAATAAAGGAAAAACAGCAAAATCGCTGACAGTAAAACAAAAATAGTCCACCAAAAAGTATATATCCTAGAAATCCTAGAAATTTCAAGTTTAAAGAGCTTCGTTAACATTTCAGTGTATTAAGTACATAGTTTCCAGTGAACAACTTTGAAAAATGACACTTTTAAGCCAAAAGGTAAATTGGGAAAACTGCAAAGAAAGCTTTTAGCTCTCAGCATGTGTGTGTGTGTGTGTATGTGTGTGTGTAGTATCTTATTTTAAGTCGTCAGTTGATGTCTGACATGGTGCTCCACCCTCTCCCTCTCTCAGGCAAAAGGAGACAACCACCTTAACCACTTCGTCATCGTCACTCATTATGCACTGTGGCAGGAGCCGTGTTCCCTGTTTTTTGCCCCCTGACATATATTAGTATGGATTTTTAATGGATTTTGGCGTTAAACTAATGTCACAGCTCCAAAGTAAAGCCGAGACAGCGTCATCGTCGCATCATGCGGTCCCAGCAAAGTTTTCTCCATCCTCTTTTTTAGCTGTTCTGCTGTTATCCATCTTCACTCTGGGCAACATCATTCCAGTCGGAACACATTGTCGGCGGTTAGCGACTTGAAAGGCGATTCGTTTTAGCTTCCCAAACTATTAATTTTTTTTCTTCTTTTTTTTTATTTTGCACATGGAAAAGCTCTTTTTCTCGTGTGTGTGTGTGTGTGTGTTGCCTGGTTTTCCTTTCTTTCTTATTTTTTTTTTATTTTTTTTATATGTTATCTTGTTTTTTAATGGAAACAGTGTGCTTGAGTTGGAATGCTGAAAGTAGACTAGTCGACAATAAAACTCATCTCATCTAAAATGAACTTGACTGCAATTTTTACTCGTCTAGAAGAAACTTCAATTAAGATTGTTCCATTAAAAACTATTTCCTATAGTTATTTTCATTCTTTCAGTTTCTTAGCTAAACCTTACTTAACTTAATTTTTCCAAGTGACAAGAAATATTCAAAGATAATACCTCTATCTAGAGTTGATCTTAACATATTTAACGGAAAGAGTATTTTTCTAGAGTGATTCTAACTAAATTACTAAGAGCTATCAAAACGAAATTAGTTTGTGTGCTTTTCATGAAATTTCCAAAAATTGAAAGATTAATAAAAGTTGACTTTAAATTAAAATCTGAAAGATAATTCTTAAAAGTAACATTTCATTAATTAACTCGAGGTGTATAGCTCACAAACAAAGATTAGTGTAATCGACTAGATTTACTTACTAGATGTACATTTCCTATTCTGTGGCTTAGAGATTTAAGTTTGATGTTTGTCATCATTAAATGTAATATTTTTGAATGAGATAGCAGCTTCGATTCGCCAATGTCCTTGAATGACAGCACACAATCTTGAGATATCCCTCTTGGCACTACGAGAACAAAAAATGAATCCTAATTCGTGATATATTTGAGATGGAGTTAAAAAATTGAATTTCTGGATAAATTTAAGCATTTCAAATATAAGAACAAAAAGAAGAATGGAAAGAAGAAAGGAAAGAAGAAAGGAAAGAAGAAAGAAAAGAAGAAAGGAATGTATTCCAATCAATAGTTTAGACATTCAGTTTCATAATGTAAGCTGTAATGGATTGAATACAAGTCAGTGATCAGTTTATTTAATAGAGCCCAATATGTTTGTCCTAGATTATGGCAGTTTTTTAAGCTTTCCTCGAGCTAAGGTCCTTTGCTTAATATCATTAAATAGGACAATAGCCAAAGTGAACAAACATGGAAACAAGCGCACAAAAACCGACCGAACAAAAAGGAAATGGAGTTGGAAAAACGTGAATATCAAAAGAACAACCGCGAGGACATTTAAAACGTGACGAGTCGACAATGGTCCCAAGGACCAGGAAGGAGACCAGCAGCCAGGGAGAATCGCTTCTTTGCCTGCAGCTATGCAAATATTTGACATCGCCTTTCTCCTATTATATTTTTGGCCCAGAGCCCAGAGGCGCTTCGCCTTTTTATTTATTCTGCTTCGTTTTTTTTATTCTGCTATTTTCTACTTTTTGTTTTTGTGTTTGTTGGTTATTCTTGTTGTTGCTGTTGCTGCTGCTGCTTCTGTGCTTCTTTGTTTCGGCTTGGAGGTTTTTACCGCCAACACAAGATTTAATTAAACCAAGGACTTGATTTATGAACGAAAGGATTCAATGTTCCTCCTACCCGCTGACATTGCCACTGTGTCGTCGCTTTGCCTGTTTGCCGTCTTCTGGGTTGAAAAATGTCGAGCAAATGGGGCGGCAAGGCATGGCAGAAGGACTAAGGACTCTAAAATGCCCAGCAAGTGTGCTTAGTGCTCATTGTTGTTGTTGCTGCTGCTGCTGCTGCTGTTTGTTGTTGTAATAATGATTTGGTGAACAACATGGCAGCGGATGGCGAAGCAACAACAGCTGAATGGGCCGTTAAAAGCGTTGCAAGCATATAATACCATACAACATATAAAGAATTGTGTTTTTTGTTTTCTACTTCTCCCTCTACCCATCTATCTATCTCACTTTAACTTCCTCTTTCCTTTTCCTTTACCTTCTGACGCTTTCTGGTTACATTTTGCTATTGTTTTAACCCTTTTTTCCTACAAAATATACATATTTATATACATATATGAAGCTACATATATATGTAGCATATGTATGTATGTATTGATGCCGTCGCCGCTGCTGCTCGTGCGGAAGTGGAAGTGGGATTGTGGCCATTGCATGGCATCGATTTAAACAAAAAAAAAAAACAATAAAAAAAACCAAATTGAATTTACGCTAGAGGAAATTGTGACACAAAAAAATAAAATCACATATTTTTGATATTAAAGCCATTGAAGTTAACAAAATTAAACGTCTCACAAGAAAATAATGCCTCTAAACTAGTTATGGCAATTGAATAAATTATTCTTTTAATATACTTTCGAATTTCTTTTTGAAATTCTACGGCAAACCTAAAACTAGTTGTGAATTACAAGTAAATAAGCAAAGAAGAAGTCTAAGAACGTTGATTAAGAATCAAGTCACCATCATATAAAAGTTTATGGAGTAAAACATTTAAGTGCAGTATTTTTCTTTTATAAACCTTAAAGATTCCTTGGATTTTGTTGTGAATTTATCTTATTTAAACAATATTGCCAGCAATTTCTTGTAAACTGTTAACCTTTGAAGCAAGTTCTTACCACTTTAAGAATTTGAAGTTTAGTCAGTCGCCTTCAGTTGGCCTTAACACGTTGAGTACTTACTTTATATGGTCGGAAAACATGTTGAAATACATCCAAAATGGAAATACCTAAAATGTTGAATATAGATGCCGCGGCGTGAGTTGTAAGTTGTACGTGAGTTAATGCCCAACCAACAAAGGACGAAAAAAAAAGGGAGAGATTCACATTGGGGTTGAGACTTCCGGGCATTTAGGAGAAATAGTAGACCTGATTTAGCCGTGCGGCAGAGAAGAGAGTAAAATGAAAGCAAATGAAACAGAAAAGACAAAATGAAATGAAATGAAATCCTTTACCGTAAGAATTTCATGCACGTCAACACGTCCTGAAAGCGACAATGCCGTTGACAGCAGAACCCGACATAGCCCCTCCCCCTCATCCGATTCTATCTCCAGGCCATGGTGAAGACTTGTAACAATTTCTAATTCATATGTTGTTGGGTGCGCTTGCCTTCTCTCGAGGTCTAGAGGTCGAGAAACTGACACCGAGGCCGACACGGAGGCCGAGACCGAGACCTTGATGATTTATGATGTACGTTCGCGAATACAAAATGAAAGCCAAGGCAAGTCAAAGACAAAAGGCCGAACAGTCCGAGATGTGAGACTTTAGAGAAGGTACACACACACACACACACACAAATAGAGAGTCCTTTATTAGTTCTAGGTTGAAAGATTTTACACGATTCCTCACGAGCCCATCTCCATTGTCTTTGTTGTAGGTTGTCCTTGTTGTTTTGAGCCTTTAATCATTCAATAGACAATTTGTTGGTGCCTCTCGTCCATGGCCATGAAATGAAATGTTTTTCACACCCATCAGCATGGGGCGGCGGTGTGTAGTTTTTTGTATGCAAGACTAGGCTAGGCTTTTCGACTCGACTACGACTACGACTACTATTTCTTTTATTTAATATCATTTATCTTTCTTACGGTCCAATGTGCGGTTGTACCCCGCATCTTCTGTTTGTTTGTTGTGATTTATGATTATCAAAGTATTTGTTACCTTTATGTCCAAATTATTTGCTCGCACATAAATCAAATTTCCTCCACCCCGTTTACGTTTCATGTGTTTCCCCCCTCACTCTTTGCGTTTCTTGGGGATTTTGATTAATTTTACTTCAATTGGTCACTGGCCGCGATTGCAATTGGATTTCTATAGGGGGATGGATGGCCAAGAATTCGTTGATATGCCAAACAAGCACAACTTGGCACATAATTCACACAATTGGCCAACAACAACAACAAAAATATGTCAACGTCACTTGGCTGGCCAAGTTCTAATCTTAAGAGCAAACATCGTGTGGCTCCATGAATTATGTATTTATTTATCTATTTTCCATACTCTTTCCCTATTCATTTGCTCGATCTATGATTAAAGCTTTATTGTGCAAAAGGAATTTCAAAAGCTTTTGTTATCCTTTGAAAAGTTGATTTCTTTAACAAATGAATAAGTTTTCAACTCATTGATCCATTAATAGTTTTAATTTATATATCAACCTCCTGACTATTTTAATCCCTTGTTCTTCTTATATTCGAAAATATCTTTAGAGACAATCGATTAAAGGGTATAACGGTTGACTTTGATGAGCAATAATCCTCAACTCCTTGTGTGTAAATTTATGTCAAGATTGAAAACTGAAAAGAAAATGTGAACTTGACCATTTTCTAAATGCAAAAGGTTTGTGACAAAGGTTCTGGACATAACAAAAACTAAAGAACTGTCTGTCACAAAAGCTGGCCCCTTTTGGAGAGCATAATGACCACCTGTCATTGGAGTTGATTAAAAATTAAGGACACTGGGCCTTACCTATAAGAATAAGAAAGGAGTCCAGACGACACACGCATAGCTATTTCTTTTTTACTTTCGCTCGACCAGTGGAGGACACTTTGTGGCCCTTGGCTGCGTTTCATTCCCTCGTTAGCATCATCAGTATTTTAGTGGGTATAACTTGAGTTTCACAATAAATTACCCGCAGTGGGAATATGCTAAGGATAATAACAACAAGCAAGGACGAGGCGGTGGGGATGATATAACCCAAATCAAACTCAACTTAACTAAACACGCCTTAAATGGGGTATTATCTGCTATGCTGGCCAGGCACATTTAATTTCAATAAGCCCCACATTGGTCAATTTCCTCTAACAAAAAAACGATGCAGGAAAAGAAGACCATGGCCACCTGTGACCAATTTCGATTATGAGACTTGGCAAGTTCAGTTGTCCTGTCCTAAAGTTGCTTGTTGTTGTCAAGATGACCCCGCCCCAGTCGAAGGCGTTGTAAATTTTCGTGCCTCATAAAATTCGGGCCAAGTGAACCAACCCTGTGGACCAAAGCGACCCGGATCTGGGATTGAAACAGACTCTGACTCCGAGTATAGACTGCCGGGGTAGAGAGTTCATTTTTTTCTCTTCTCTTTTTTTTTTTTTTGCGCCTTGGGGGGGCACTGCCAATCTGATGGGTGGTTGGAGCTAAAGAGGATAAGTACGGGGGCTGGAAGAAGGTGTGGGTGTGGGTTAGCGGCTAATCAGCTTCCGCATTTTTATAGCCAAGACTTGCCTTCCGGACGTGTAACGGAAATAGCAAGTAGCTTAGCCTAATATGCTTTGTGTTTGAGCTGTTTATTTATTAATGCCACTTTTCCTTTTGTTCTCTCTCTCCCTCTCTGTCTCTTGATTTGGCTCGACCTTTTCTTGATTTTTTTTTTGTTTTTGTTTGTTCTTGTGTGTGTGTGTGTGTGTTGTTTTTTTCTACTTTTTCTTGTTGTTGGGTCATTTGTTTTACTTGGCCTCAAATAAATCCAAATAAATAATTCATTTTGGCGCTGAGTTTGTTCTTAAGATTTCCTCACATCGATAGAAAAGATATTCAGTGGCTAGCTAAAAAAAAATACAAAAAACAAATGAGAAGTTGACTTAATCAAATGCAGGACCAAGAACTTATGTTAAACGCTTACATCACCGATATAGATGAAGGGAATATCTGATAAGTGCGCCAAAAAAAAACACATTTTAATCTTTATGACAAATTTCTAACATACGTTAGGCATGTTAGATTGCCTAGAATAAGTAAACATAAGAACTTAGTGGATATTTTTTGTTTCTTAAGAATGTTACAGCCTAAAGTGTAACTTTTCTTTGTCAAAGTTCATAGCTTTGTGATTCCCAACCGGTTGACGCTAGAAAAATGGATAAGATAGGCTTTGCCAAGGGATCTTCAGAATTTTTGGCATCAATTGTTCCTCTGACTGTATTTTGACCGTTTTTGAAGAGACATCTATTATAGACTTTATTAGGGAAACATTCTAAATTTAAATTCCAACTTATTTGAGAAGATCACATGATTAAATAAGTGTAAGTGAGCAATTGAAGTAAAATTCATTAACATCTTTAAGAAAATCTAATCATTTTCTACATATTGTATATATATATATATTACAAGTGAATGGCATTTGTATAGAAGATTTAGCTTCTTTGATGTTTAAGAAATAATAGAAGGAAACATATGGCACTGACATAGCCAAGCGAGGGCTAGTTAAAACCGGCAATAGATGGATGACGATGAACGGACATTGATAAATCACACATGGGAAGGGGATAGGGGGGGAGAACGTTGCCAAAATAAACCAAAGAACCATGCAACTGACCCCTTTTCGACTTTTTCTCTCTCCGCGGTGGGTGTTTGTTTCTCTCCTTTGGTATTTTTGCCTGGCCGGCAAACACTTTTCTGCAGCGGCATCAAATTACGAACTCATTATTGTTGGCAACGACGATGACTACGGCGACAATTGAAGGCCATGTGGGCCAAGTGGGAGTGGGGGGCTTAGTTGGACCATCCGACGAAATAATGTGAATCGAGTAGAGAGGAAACAGCGGTATTTGTTGCCGTTGATAGCGAACTATGCGCTATAGAACTTTGAATTTTCCCAATGTTTTTTCTCTTTCTCTCTTTCGCTTTTCGTATTTTCTGATTTTTGTATTTCTTTTTCGTTTTCGTTTTGGTTGTGTTTTTTTTTTTTGTTTTTGCCCTCCTGTAAACAGGGCAACGACATTCAGAAATGAAAACCCACATCAAACTGACCAAAATGCATGGAATGCCTATGAAAATTGTAAAGCGTTGAGTTGCATTGTTGGCACCAGGGGCAACGTGAATTGTTGCCCACCCACCATTTGCAGCACCCCCTGCCAATCCCCTTCTCTCTAAACTCCCTCCTCTCTACTTGTTTTCGCGTTCATTAAATGACACACACACGCGCACGCAGAGAGATCGAGAGATGGAAAGGGAAAGGCGAAAAAATTGCATGCTATAATGCACAACCGTAGCAGGGAATAGAAATAGGAATCGGAACCAGAGCTGGCGAACGGGAAAGGTTAACAGAGGGAGACCCAGTCTATTGACATACGAGAATGGGCGTGGCATTGCATAATTTTAGTTGAGCATTGGAGGCGCTAAAAAGCCAGAACTAACACCAGTCACCCCCTACACACACCCACACCCACACCCACACCCACACCCACACCCACACCACTCGGCCGACTTGTTTCGGCCATCCTTTTGTCCTTAACAGCATTTGCTGCATCATTTTGTTGCCGTGTCACATGCAGAAATCGTAGGCAGCCTTTGTTTAAAACTAGACGCGTATCGGCAAAGTATCAAATTATGGATTTCAGTCACATGAGAATGAACTTTCTAGTTAGGTAATTTGATCTTAACTTAGTCACAGTTTTCTTAGTTTCATCAGTGATATCATACTATCTTAAGTGTTAGCTTAGCATTAGACCTAACCTAAGCACTACAGATCTTCAGGTCTTATCACTTATTTTGTAAGCCATTGCCTCCCTTTTTCCCACCTACCATTTTCCTAAGTGAATGATTTAAATAGCAACAAAAGGTTAGCTTTAATAGGACTTTGTAAAGAATAAGACTTTTCCTTTCTAATAGATATGAACATGAAAAGAACAGAAAAGATGCTTAAGATCGCCTTGTCTTTTCGCCCTATCGAGATTAAAATTAGTGCTTAATTGAATTAGAAACCCCAAAAAAATCACTCCCACTTTGGTTTTTGTTATACGATTAGAAGGCATTTAGAAAGTGTATTATCTGCTTCGTTATAGTTAGAGAACAATCCAATGGTATTTCACATTACCCTCAGCAATTGCTTGTTTAGTTTTCGTCCCATTTTGTCGTATTTGGCGAAAAACCCGTGAAAATTACATGCCACTAACGCAGAATCAGCGGGAGAGTCGCTTGTCACTTGTCCAGCAAGGACCTTTCGGCGTTTTTATTTTGTTGTTATTGTTCTTTCGTGCATTTTATTCGCCCCACCTCACCTCACCCCACCGACAGGGATCGACTTTCCACTCTGCCCCCGCACTCTCCTCTCCTGCTCGTTCTCTCTCTCTCTATATCTCGCTATTTCTGGGCTCAACACGAAGTTGTCGCCTGACCGCAACATCGCATGTTGTAGGTGCGCCAATGACGCTGATTTTGTTCCTGTTCCTGTGCCTCTGGCTGTGGCATGGCCTGTGCCTGGGCAAAGCTCTACACATTATTAACAGTTCCTGTGACAAAGCGCGACTCGCGACGGTGATGGGTGAGAGACAAGAGGAAACAGGCTGAAACAATACTGGGGAAGAGTTGGCGGCACCTGTCATGTTACGGGCTACGATGGAGTTTCTTTTTTTTTTTTGTTCATTTTTCTTGTTGTTGTTGTTGTTGTTGTTGTTGGTATCCTTTGCCGTTGGCCGTTGGCTGTCCAACAAAATGTTTTGTGGTTCCCGTCGCCCGTTTGCACAGTTTGCTTGTTTATTTTTGGCTTCTAGAAAATGCCGAAACGCTGACTAGACCTAGAAATAGAAAATACGAACGAAAAAAATAATACCAGAGTGCAAGAGTCAGTCATAGAACTGAATTGTAATCACTCACAATGAAGAAATTGAGTTGAATTTGCATTTAAAATTTAAGCACATAATAATCAAGAAACTGATAATGACAGTCATTAAGGTTAAGACTCTCATCATCCAGACTAGCTCCTAATAAGCTGTTTTCCTTATAAAAGACCAAGGCCAAATTAAAGTCTGATGTAAAAATCGAAGGATCTTTATATGTTAAAGTTAACTTACTTGAATTTCAGTCACTCAATGCCTAATCAGAGCAATCCAGAAATCTGTGTGTTTCATAATATTTCAATAGATATGCCATTCCATTCGCCTTGAGCCTTGCGCCTTTCTCCAGACATGTCAACGACAAACCAAGAGCAATTTATTAATAATAAGCAAAGCAATTAGCACGCCAAATGATTTGATATTGCAGAAGCTTCGAAAGGGGTCGAAGGATGCCAAAAGGATGTGAGAAGTGTTGAGATGTCACACGCCTCTTGCCGACTGCATAACAATTTGCAATGCCAAGTAGGGAAGAGGATTTTCCCCTACTCACATCAGCACATAACACTTCGAAGTCAACTCAAGTCAAGTCAAATTTATTGCTTTTGTCTGCGTGTGTGTGGTTGTGTTGGAGTGTATGTGTGTGTGTGTGTGTGTGCGTCTCTCTATCCATTTTCCTAATGATGGCATAATTAGCAGCGCAAACGTATGGTAAATGCGAGCCCCAAAAGTTTCTTCGGCGTTGATAATGACATAAAGTCAAATTGCATACGGAACTTGCGAACAAGGAGATGAGAAAATGTTAATTGAAAGCCCACTTATTGAAATGAAAACGCGTCATTGAGAAACACGTGTAGAAAGAGGACTAAGCATAAGCATAACGAGAGAAGGAGAGAGTCAGAGGCCAAGAAAGAATCAATAGAAGCGAGAAAGTCTCCAGAAACACACACACATACATACATACATACATACATACTATATAAGCACTGAGAAAAGTTAATAAGCTGGTTGCCAGGAAACACAGGACACATGCAGGACTATAAAATTTTCTATTTAACGCTTGAGCAACGCTTTCTCTTCCACTTGGCTTTCATTTCGTTCATCAACCTGTTCAACCTCAAAACTGTATAGGAAACTTTTTAGCTAGGCTTTCCATTTGCTCCTTGATCCTTTGCTCTTGTACTGTACTGTTGTCGTGGGCAACAGTCTATTTGGTTGTGTCGCCTTTTCTTAAGTTTGTGAATGCCTGTCATCATTTCAGGCAGAAATCTGTTGTCCTGGACAACATCTTCGGCGTCTGCAATCAAATTTTAGATGGGACATTGCCGTCATGCCATTGACCAGCAGCATCAGCCACTGGTGTCACACAAAAGGTGGCAGGACACGAAGGACAAGAGGCAGGACAATTCAACCCCAAAAGTATATGTTCTCTCCACTTTTGATGTTATACATTTTAAACCTTCTCCAGGTCACAATTCACATTTTACTATGTTAATTTTGTATTTTAATGACAGCATTTCCATCCACCCACCGCCATCTCCCTTTCTTAGCAAAGTCACATATATATATATATATATATATGAGTGTGTCTGTGTGTGCATATAGCAAATGGCATGAGTATGTGTAAAGGATACGTGTCTAATGACCATGATTTGTCAGTTCCATCTCATAAAGGCCAAATGTTGTTAACTCCGTTGCTACGCTAGATTAATTTATGCCCACTTTTCATTGTCATTTCAATATTTCTTATCCAAAAAGTAATATGAAAAGTTGACTTAAATTCTCTAAACAAAAGTATGCCAACTTGAATTCAAAACCATATCAAAATAAATGAAAATTAAATAGCTTAACTTAGGATAGAATAATTTCGTTAACTTCATTAGCTTTGAATTCGATTTCGACTGGCATCTCACTACGCTCTCACAATGCTACAATCAGTTGGGAATTATAAGTACATCAGCTGAAGAAAGTTTCCAAAATGTATCAATATTTACATGAGGTCATTAATTACTTAATTAATTTGTTTAGATCTTGTAACAAATGGAAAAGTAAATTTTAATAACCAGCTTTATTCGAGATATAAAAGATAATGGTATATTGCAATATCTATTCTCTGAGGCATCTTAGTGCCATCAACTAACTAATATATCCATGTTTCCAGTTAGGCTAAGGAGATTGGTCTTAGATCTTAGAAGAGCATCACTTGTAGCAGTTGTAACTAATCATCAACTAGTAGTTTATTGAATCATTGAATATCATTTTTCTGTGATCAGTTCACCTAGTTAATTACCCTTACTAATCAACCTAAATCATAGTTTTTTTCTGATACAAATCGTTTGAATACAGTTTTCTCTACAGTAAGTTTTCTCTCTCTCTAACGGGAACGTCTTACGAAAAACAAAGTCCCAAAATTAATTTACTAATTATCCATCGACATGCAACATTAGTAGTAACTCAAGGACTCTTATTTTTCTTGTTTTTTTTTTTTTGTCTTGTATGCTTAATTCTTGTTCAACCTTATTTAATATGAGCTTAAACACTCATTCATTATTCCCCTTCGACTTAAATAAGCTGCTAAAGTGCTTGGCAAAATTCCCAGAAATAAAGAAAAAACAAAATGGAAAAAGAAAACCAGTCAGAAAGAGAAACTTGGTTTGGTTAGCATCTGTTTTTTTTCGTATTTTCTGTTTTTGTACATTTTGCCATCTCTCTTATCCGCTTTCAAGTTTTGACCATTTATTTAAACTTGGCTGCTTTTTTTTTGTGTGTTTGTTTCTCTCTCGAGCAATAAATTTAACCCCTTTAAAAGATAAAGAAAGAATAAATGAGCGGGGGAGAAGCTGCTGCTAAAACTGGTAGAATGGGAGGCAAAAGAAAATGCGAATTAATTTTCTTAAAAGCTTTTCTTGGCGGCGCTGATTATCCAAATCCCTTACCCTTACCTCCTCTCTCTCTCTCTCTCCCTCTCTCCCTCATCTCTCTCTTTCTCTATCTTGGCTATCTTTCATTTACTTTGCCTTCTTCTAAAATTTTATGCGGGACTAACTTGTATGAAGAAATGAATCTACATACATTTATTGCATATAGTATATACTCATATAATTCTGATCATTATCCTTTACATCACTATGTAAAAAGGACTTCTTAATGATCCTTTCCAATTTCAAAAATCCTAAAAACTTGTACTCAAAAGTACTCATATACTTCTGATCCTTATCCTTTACATCACTATGTAAATAAGACTTCTTAATGATTTTTTCCAATTTCAAAAATCCTAAAAACTTGTTGTTTAAATGCAAATTGGAAATTGTTCACATTTTAAAAGATTTATGTAAACTAATATAAACTTTTCCATTTCAAATTATTTAAAAGTAATCCAATAAATTAACAAAAATAAACAGTTTATAAAAACCATTTACAGATCTTTCATATGATTTCCTTGCCAAAAGTTTTCTATATATGTAACTTAAATCTGCTAAGATCTCCCGCAAGGAATCACCCTTTTTTATAGCATTTTAGAGCATAAGTGTATTGGTGTGTATGTGTGTGTGTGAGTGGACTGAATGTAACTTTACAATTCGAGAGAATTTTCATTTGTTTTTAAGTTGCGAAATTTTTATTAACGAAACTTTCTGGCACTCTACTCTATACATATATATGTATGCATTCAGATATTGTTTTTGTTTTTGTTTTCTTTTTACTTATTTACAAATCGGTTTACTTTGAACTTACAATTAGTTTCAATAAATTTTAAAATATTATTACCAAAAACAAAAAAAAAATTTTTTTCTGTATTTACTTTTTCTCTTACGAGTAGATGATCTAATTTTAAATTTTCTTTTTTCGGAATTGGATCAAAATATGTTCAATTTACACAGATATTGATATCTTTTTTTATATATATATATTCGTTAATGGAATAACTCTATATAGATCTCGTTACTATATATATATTCTCTTATATATTAAATATTCTGTTGAATTTTTGTTGTTGTTGTTGTGGGCCTTGCTAATTGATTTAAATTCGATATGTGAGCCACTTTGGACTAGAGTTATTAATAAAAAAAAAAAAGTTTATTAATATTAGGTATATATATATGTAAGTATATTAAATTGAGGGTTTCGTTTGACTAATTTGTTTTTATTTTGAATGTTTTTCAATTTGTTGTGGCAAAGCAAAAATTGAGAATGAATAGATTTTACTCTAGTAGAAAATTATCTTTAAAAGATCGAATGAGAATTTTGTAATTTCAAATTCATGAAATGTTTTGGAATATTTATTGACATTTGCAATAAATTGTATTTGATATTAGAAATTGGCATCAGAGTGTACATAACGTAGATATATGGTTTTATATATTTGATCTATATATTCTAGCAGATCCTTAATGAACTTCAGTCAACATGGACTGAGGGAATGGATGAGAAAATTCCTCTGTTTGCCACAACATTCGTACACCAAAGTTGGAAATATTATATATTATTCAAGTGTGTTCCGCCCCCACCCAAACCCTCCAGTTACTGCCCACCAGCTACATCCTCCGGCTGTTTGGCCAGACAAGTGCCCAACAGGGCGGCGGCCAGCCGCTAGTAGGGACGCCAAACATCCGCTGTGGGCTTGGGGGTGCGCGTCCTAATGGGTCCGCCGCCACTGCCAGGACCACCGCCACTTGAGCCCGACACTGAAGCGGATCGGGAGGTGGTGCTAACATCATCCAGATCGATGGTCTCCACAGGTGAGGGAGATCGTCGCGTGGAGCTGACCGGTGGCGAGGCAGCTGCATTCGGATTCGAGTTCTCAACATCTGGGGGATTGTGTGTGATGAGGGTGACGCAACGTTTAATGAGATCGGAGGCAACAGCAACGGCGCCACCAGAAGCACCAGCGGGTGTCGATGCCGCTGGGACTGTGGTCAGCGTGGTTGTCAATGGCTGCTGCTGACTGGAGGAGGCCGAAGAGGAGGAAGAAGCAGCCGCCGCAGCTGCTGCACTTCTTAGCCATGGCAAATGATCGGTGTAGGATCCATAGAGTTGACTATATAACCATTGACTCGACTGGGGCAGCAGGGCAGGACTCTGGAGAAACAATTGGGCTGCCAATGCGGGATTAAATGTGGGCGTATGCGGTGTACTCGACGGGAAGGGATTGCCTGCACCACCACCACCACCAGCCGCACCACTTGCAGATCCATTGGCTGAGAAACCACCAAACAGATCTGTGTGGTTTTTACTACGCTGTATTAGCGCTGTAAAGGCACCACCCGAACCGCTTGAGAACTCTGTCTGATGGCCAAGTAATGTCGATTCGGCCTCCGTTCCATCTCCATCTGCATCGGCCTCTTCATCCTCTTGGGTCAGCGAGCTGAGACTCTTTCTTGGCGACCCAGTGACCGAAATCGAATCACTTTCGAAGCCGGCATCATCGATATTATGATTATTGTTATCATCTTGGCTGCTCAAGCTGGTTAAAACTGTCGGCGAGCCAGCTCCCAAGCCGACAACACCCACACCCAAGCCCAAGCCCAAACTAGATCCAGAGTTTGGTTGAACAAAAGCGCTGCTCGTGGTTGTGGTGGTGGTTGGCGTGGCAGTGGGTGAACCCTCCGGACTGGTGGTGCTGTGTGCCGGACCCACTGTGGCCAAGTGTTGATGCTGCTGCTGTTGTTGTTGCTCCTGCGAAACATCTGCGGACAAGGAATGATAGTTATGTAGATATATATATTTGCAAGTGGCTTCAGCTGGTTGATTACCTGTCAAAGTTCTTAGACTGCTGGCTGTGGGAAATGCTGATGCTGCCGCTGTGCCCGGATGATGGGTAAAAAAGTGTCCAGTGGGAAAGCCGCCGGGGCGGCCACCTAATGCCATATGGGCACGCCAATCGGGTGCATGTAAATGGCTATGCATGCCCACCAAATGATGTGCAAAACCTGCCAAGAGAGAGAGTAATCCAAAAAAACATATCGAGCTTTAGTTTAGGTTTCACAACAATTGTATTTATTCAAGGTTAACCGCCGGTTCAAGTCCAATGCCAGGCCTAAACAAAAAACCAAAACACCTACCACAAACCTCCACAAGCCCCCCTCCCCTCCTGTGTCTTCAGTTCTATCTCATATTTGGCTTTTTGTTTGCAAAAAGGCATCGCCCCAAAATGCTACTGCAGCCGACGGCCAAGAGTCGCCAGAGTCGCCGTCGTCGTCTCTGTCGCTGTCGACGTCGTCGTCGTCGTCGTCGTCGTCATTCGACCACATATAGCCCACTGTGCGAGACCAAAAACGTTGCCGCACATTTTGGTTGCTGCAAAACAACTTTGGCCGCCACCTAATACCCCCCCACCCGCAGCCCAAAAAGATACTTGCTCCCTTATGTATGAATGGGCTGCTGCTCCTCCCTTTAGGTTTGGTTTATCTCCGTTGGTTTGGCTCCACCTTCAGGAGGTAGCAACACAGCTTCTTCGAAACTCCTCTAAATAAATTCATTAAAATTATATCCTCTCTTTGCCCAGGACCCTATATAGCATAGCGGCCCTCCGACCTCTGCGCCTCCGCCCTCTCCATGACCACTTGTTCTTGCTCATTCTCTTGCTCATTCTCTCGGCTGTTGCTGTCTCTGTTTGGTTGCTGCTGCTGCTCGGTGACCATGTTTGGCCGCCATCAAGTGGCAGCCCACATCTTGTGGTGCACTCACTGGGAGGGATTGCAGCAGCAGGACTCGAGGATTTCAGGCCGCAGTCGCACATACTAAGCGGTTGCTGCTAACGGCGACGCTGACGCTGCGTTGCGAAGGAGGAGCGCAGTTGTTAGGAGACAGGGTCTAGGGGCAGGGAGGCAAGTATGTCGGTAGAATGGTAACCTGGCCGCTAAGACTGAGTCTAAGAAAATGCCAAGGCAAAAGGCAAACTTCCAGACATACTACTCACAGAATTCGCTCACATGCATTTGCTTGCTCGCTCGCTCGCACGTTCACTCCCCATACATATATATATATATATATATATACTATATCTTGCCTCTAAGTCTCACTCGCTCGGTCTCTGTCTCTCACTCAGTCTTTGTTCAAACCTCTTCGTTTCTCTCTAAGTCTCTTACACTCTCTCACTCTATCTATCTTTCTCTCTCTTTCTCTGCCTCTCTCTCGCTTTCTCGCTCGCTTTCTCTTTCTCATATAAACACTCTCTGGCAGTGACTTACTCACACCGCCAACAGCCATCTCATTCGCACACACACTTGAGGCCAAAATACTTGGCCAAGTTTTGGTTCACAAAGTTTGTTAACCAAAATTTTACCGAAAATGTGACACCAACCCAACCAACGAACCCAACCAACCAACCAAGAAGAAGGAGCTAAAGCCATCGTCATCTCCATCGTCATTTTCATCGACATCTTATTGTGCCCTCTATTTCATATGATTGGCATGGCTGCATTACACATACGCACACACACACAAACACCCACTATATATATATATATATATATCGGTATCGCTACAATATAAACTGGGTCAAAGACACAAGCGAAATTGCTACAAATGTTAATGCACACTTAACAATTAACAATTGCCAAAATGAACATAATAAATTCTGCTTTTAGGTGAATTTCAATCAACTTCATATCATTTTCATTTTCACTTCCTTTATACTCGTATGTATTAAAAAGAAAAACTTATTATAGGAAATGACATCTCAAAAAGGGTCTTACAGTGGCAGATCTAGGACTGTGATTTGGGCAAACTTTACCCCCTAAGGTATGCAATATGTAGTTCAAGAATGAATAGAAGAATGAATGGAATATCCTCGGCATAAAACTATAATTATCGAGGCAAACATTGATAGTAGACAATTAGTAAGATTAAGAAATTTGTCTAGATTTCGACCTTATTGAAGTTAATCAAAAAATTTGTTTGAGCGGGGCTTCAGGTCAATCTTACTGATTTATTTGTAAGATTTTAAATCATAGGCAGCACAAAAGGTGAGCAAGTTGTCTGTATAGCTATTGCAAGAACCACCAAGTTCTATCATCAGCAGACTTCGCTAAAGAATCAACAATTGTAATGGCCATACCATATCTTCAACGCTAAAACTAGTTGGGAATTACATTGCCAACTAAATGAAACGAAAAAAGAACGGCAAAGCTTGCAACTGCAGATTCCACCTTTTTTGTGTGCATGACCCAAGATTAAGAAATTTGAAATGTTGTAAAGTTGTTCAAAATTATAAGCACGTTTTTTTTCCATACTTTGAGGGGAAAAGTAACCCCTGATTCGCTGCCCTTAAACAAGAACCGCAACTTGCCTAAACTTGTTTCTTTTATGAATGAAATTCTTAAGTTTTCTTTTATTTTTGTTCCTATCTAGTATTGAAATAAAACAAAACGTTAAATAATAGACTATGTGCTTAGATCATAACAGAAATATAAACTGGAGTAACTATGGAAAGTTAGGGTTAGAGAACAGGGTTATTCCAGCATAGAGAACAGGGTCATTCCAGCATTCACATACAACATTAGACGATCCTAAGCATTATAGTCAATAAAACCTATAAGTACAATAAGATTTTTTCTAGTTATATATTCTTCATGTTTGAAATACGGGATTTTCAAAAAGAAAAAGGAGAAAATTATAGCTTGAATCAATTTGACTTGGAAATTTCAGTTCAAGAACAAAGAAAAACATATCTAACAACTACAAATTTATGAATTTTATCTAAATTTTCATATTCCAAACTTTATCATATTTTGGATTAAGCTGTCTCAAGCTGTATTTAAGGGTTTCTAGAAAGGTCCTGTAAAGTATGTAAAGTAATAGTTTTAAATTTGTGAAAAATAATGTTTTTTCTGTTAAGAATTGTTTTATTTTTAATCAAAGTGACTAAGTATAAGACATAAGACCAAACGTTTTCTTCCTATGTATATCGACTTTTACTTAATGTTATTTAATTCCCTTTCTTAGATTGCTTTGGTTTTGCTTCTTTTTAGCCACCACGAAAAACTATACGATGACCATTCTGTTTTCCATTCCCATTCTGAAACCAATATACATATATACATATATAAGTATTTTACATACTTGTATATATGTACATGATAATATGGTAAGGAATCCTCCCGATACCCTCCCGATACCCTCCCGACATACACACACACACACACATACAAAATGGCAGCTATAACAGGCCACAGAAACTATGGACACACACACACACACACAGACACACTGACTCACATGACACATTGAGGGAGCTCAGCGAAATGGCTGGAGAGCCCGCCCACGATGTTCGAGTGCTACTTAAAGCCTGCCAAAATGATTCCTTCCTCCTTTCGCCGTTCGCCTTGGAATGCCATTGAGCGACAGTGCGACAACATTGAGCAAAATTTTCTGTGTTTCCATATATAATATAACATCACGTCGATTTTGGCTAACCTAAACGAAACTATATATATATATATATATATATATATATATAGCTTGTTGTATATACCCCAAAATATATGCATATGTATGTAGCCATTGTAACTGTATCTGTAACTCCCTCTCTCTCTGTCTCTCCCTATGTGTGTGTGTGTGTGTGGGCAATGGGCAAACCTTAATATGCGGTCCTGTAAGGGAAACCCTATGTGCGATAAAGGGTTAGCCACGTTTGGTGTCACTTTTTGCGGGGAGCAGGAGGTGTGGAATGGTTAAGGACGTCTCGTCTCGTACCGTTTCGGGTTTGGGGTTTGGTTTCTTTAACGGCATTCGTCGTCGTTCTCGACGCTTTTCCTTACACATACACATACACATACATATACGAATATAAATGAAAATTCCCATTTGGGCCAGGTGCCACCCCTATCCCCCCCCCATCCCCTCTATTCCACAGCCAAAGCGAGTGCTCTCTATGTGTTTGTGTGTGTGTATGAGTGTGGCGGAGCATAACGCGGTGCTATTGGTGCGCCACAAAAAGCTTTCATGAGAGTCTAACAACAACATTTTGTTGCTCTTGTGTTTTTTTTTTACTTTTTCTTTTTTTGGTTTTGCTATGTTTACTTTTTTCCTTTTTTTCCTTTTTTGATGGGAGGAGAAAGCCATGTGCAGCTTGTATTGGAAACATATTTTTGAATCGACGACAAACTAAGCGAAATCCATGCAATAAAAATGCATATATAATAATTATAAATAAAACTAAATTATTTTTTTTTTTTGGGTTTTCTAGGACCTTATCTGGCGCCTTTTTTCAGCGGGTTAAGCACTTGCTTAAGCTGCCGACGGCAAATTGCAAATGCGTCTCGCTAACGTTTCACCGACGGCAATTCAATTTAAGCCTGGAACGCCCCCGCATTATGGGACGGCATCACCTCCCCCCCACCCAAAACCCCATCCAAGTCACAGCAAGTCTCTCGACCAAGCCTCACTCAATTGCCCCACCTCTCTGACTCACTCTCTCTCTCTCTCTCGCTCTCACACTGTGTCTCTCTCTCTCTCTCTCTGTGGGCAATGGGCAATGAAAACGAAAGGCGCACGGGCGCCACGAAATAAAAAGAAAGAAAAACTCAACAACGCGCAACAATTTCTCACCACAAGACGTTGCCTTGGAAAAATAATACGAACGAAAAAAAAAACACACACAAAAATGAGAAAAAAAAAAGCAGAGGCAAAGTCATTGCCCAAGTGGGCTTCTAATTCACCACAAGGCACAAGTAGGTGTGGGGGGGCGGCAGGGGGAGACATACTGAACTCGGTCAGCGAATCAGGGGAATCAGGCGACAAGAAAAACTCACTCAATTTCCAAGCTCAAACTCAACAAAAGCGAAAGAGAGACACCAAGTGCCAAGAGCCAGAGAAAGCGAGAGAGAGCTTGACGCCTGCGCTGCTTCCAACACGACACTACGACACACACAAAACACATCCGACAAGCTGGCAGAAGCAGCAGCAGAAACATTAGCGGCAGCAGCGGCTGAAGTTCATTTCTGTTGCCTACATTTCAGCGCGGATGCTCAACGGATGTTTTCCCAAATATAACGAAAATTTTGTTGGTTTTCGCTTTATCAGGTTTATTTTTTTTTTTGGTCATACGTTTTGTTTTTTTTTTTTTTGTTTTTTAATTTTGTGTTTGTGCTGATCTTAACAAACTTGTTAGAAAAATTTTTCATTTTCATTTCAATTTTCTTGTTTTCTGTTTGTTTTCTCGAGTCACTGCAAAATAATTATTAGAAATTCACAAATCTTAAGTGAAATTTACTAAAAGTAAAGCTAAACTTTTAAGCCTTTTATATATATGTAGGTAGGTTTAGTTTTAATCTGCAATGGACGTCAAATTAATTTTACTTGAAATATTATGAAACTAATTAAAGGAAGTTATTTCAATTAATTAGTTTTTATCATATGCGACCAGTTGAGATTATTAAAGTCAATTATTGGAAACGTTTCTTAATCGATTTCAGAATTGGCTGTTAAGTTATTTGTAAGACATTTTACTGCTGTCGCCTGGCAACCCCTGATAAAATGTCTTAATAGAAAACTTTTACAGCCCAAATGGCAGTTAATAGAGACTTCAAGCCAGATGTTATTTTGCCAG
Organism: Drosophila willistoni; assembly: GCF_018902025.1. Taxonomy (NCBI): domain Eukaryota; kingdom Metazoa; phylum Arthropoda; class Insecta; order Diptera; family Drosophilidae; genus Drosophila; species Drosophila willistoni. Next base: position 12,727,483 of record NW_025814052.1, read on the forward strand.
CCAATCATTTAGCAGACAGCCGGTAACAGGTGAAACAAATCCGTACAATCAGGCAAACCAAACGAAACCAAACGAAACCAAACCCAAACCCAAACCAATCCAACCCACCCACCCACTTACCATTCCTCTGTGTGCGTGTGTGTGTCGGCGTGTGTGTGCCATATCAGTATTTACATGTATTTGTTGTAGATTTGCAAATTGTTTTGGCAAATTTGTTATAGCCTTACCGCCGCCTCCACCCCCCATGAGAGGGAGGCTGACAGGAGTTTGGTTTGCCTGTGCTTCCCTCTCCCTTCTCCCCCCCCCCCCCCCCCCCACACAGCAGCACGCACAATACGCACAAATTTACCGTTACACAAGTGTTGTCAACACATGCCAGCAAGTGGAAAGAGAGTGTGGGAAGTGGTATGACGACGGTGGCAGGACTCACACACACACACACACACACACACATGCCAAAAGGCCAAGGCATAACAGGCCGCAAGTTATTACAGTAAGAAGGCAGGAAGAAGACGAAAAGAAAAAGAGAAAAAAAAAAGAAATGACAGAATGCGTGAGGGGCGGGAGTGGAGTGGAGTGGAGTGGGGGCTGAACCCAGACAGCATTCTTGTGTTGTTGGCAAACATATTTTCGCAAATGTTATAAATAATTTTAAATGCACACCTTTTGCCCTACACTCCCTCTGCAAAGGGAAAATATTAAAGAAGACAAAAAAAAAACAAAACTGTTGTTGCTCCCTGCGTGACCTGGACATGAACTCATGGGTATGAGGCTCAGACACACAGACCCTTACCCGGATCCTTCCCCTTCGGGTGTATTAGTGTCGCATTGACACGTAAATTGACATGAAATTGAATCAATGCTGTAATATGTCCTTGGGGGGCGACCAAACCAACCGACAACCGACAACTGAAAACGAGAAACTTTTCAACAGCAGCAGCATCCTGAAGGCAAGTGGCGTAGCCAGAGGAGAAGAGAAGAGATGAGAAGAGAGAGGTGGGTTAAATGCTGGGGACTTTTGATGAGATGGAAGGACTTGAGTCAACTCGCCTCGCCCCGCCTCGCCTCGCCACGCCTCAAAGGCGCACACGCACTTCAGGGCTGACTTTAAAATACATTTTCGTTCTTACTTTCGCACAAAATTGAGCTGTTGGCCTACAAGTTCCCCCTCTCCCCCGTCTTCCCCACCTAACCGACGGCATACGTTTCTTTTTGGCCCGCCCTCAGGGCCAACTGTCTGTGACTGTGCAAATTTGTCTGTCTGTCTGCATGTTTGATTATATGTACTAAATCATCTCTTTCGCTAAAAGAAGAAGAAAAGAAAAAAAAAAGAGGATAAAAAATAAATAAACTGCAAAAAGGGAGTAAAAGCAAGTTTATTAACTTGTTTAAAATGCGCCACACTTTAACCCTTTTTTCTCCCTTTCTCTCTCTCTCCCCCCTTTTTCGCTTTGTTGTCAAAGTGAAAACGATGACTTGAAAGAATGCTAACGACATGCAAATGCAATTGAACTTGAACTAACTTAATAATAATATTAACGATAAGATTATCATCAACGCCAAACAAAATCAATTAACTCACAGGCGAACAGAACTTAAAAACTTTCAATATGGAAATAAAAAAAGAGAGAGAGAGAGAGAGAGACAATTACCGTTGGAAAATGCTTTCATTTGCCTGCCACAAACATTTTGGCGACTTTAATATACCATTTAGCCCCAGAAGATACATGGAATAGAAAGTAAACTACACTCACTCGAAATAAAACTTACTCTAAATCTTATCATTAAAGTGATTTGGTTTAAATTTTAATTTAAACGTCTCAACTTTTCATGGGCAGGTCTACTATTAACCATCCAGTTGTACTGCTTTGGACAGAGATGACAAACATTTTAATTACTTGGGTAATTGTACAGAAGCTTAGGCCCAATTATAAACCTCACCATGAAATCGGACCGATTAACAGACTGTCAAAAGGATATGCCTATATAGACATGGCTTCTCATGCTGATGATACATATATGTATAGCATATAGCTCTACTACTTCTTTCAAAATCAGACAAAAATGTGCCCAATTAGAAGTCAAGTCATCAACTTTATATCTATATAATAACTGGCTAAAAAAAATAATCAGTTTACAATTTTAATTTACCAAATACTTGGATTATCTTCTCGAAATCTTTATTCAATGTTGAATGTCTCTGAGTTTAAGACTACAAATTGTATGAGTATTCTGATTGGCAATGATTTCTATAAGTTAACAAATAATTTCCAAAAATTTCCCTGAAAAGAGTCACAGGAAAAAATTTGTGTTATGGCTTCAGATGGGTCAACTTTTTGCGCCAAAGCGACAAGAATGATACTAAAATTAAAAATGTTTAAGTAAATATTGCATTAAAAAACTAAAAGAACTTTGTTACTCAATGCATGTATGTGTGTGTGTGTGTGTGTGCTGGAGAAAGTTCTGGCCAAATGATTAAAAAGGACCAAAAAGGCTAGTCTAGTTTGTATGTGTGTGTGTACACGGCACTACAACTAGCTGAGGACGAGAATAAGAACAAGAACGAGAAAGATGTAACGAAATAAATATAATATGGCAGAGAGAGCAGAGCACATTAGTGACACGCCTTTCCACGGGACTCCATGGACGACCCCACAGACTTTAGCAAAAGGTGCCTTGCCGCCTGCCCTTGCCTTCCTGCCTGCCTTGGCTATGAGTGAAAAGTGGAAAATTTGTAGCTTCCGCAGCGGATATCCTGTTTCACACACATACACACACACACACACACACGACCGCCCCGACCCCCCACTCACCACTCCCCACTTCCATTTCGAAGTGCCTTTAGCAGGGAAAGGAGTCAACTAACTACAAAACGAAAAAAAAAAAAAGTAAAGAAGAAAGTTTCGCGTTGCGTTTTTAGTGAAAATTATATTAAAATTTTGCGCTTGATGTAATTTATGTCATAAAACCCATATAAAGGAAGGCGAACACACTCACACACACACATACACACACACACGTGTGTAATTACGCTCCTATGTGTGGGCGTCTGTGTGTGTGTGTGTGTTTTAATGTTGTAAATGAATTTTCTGCTTGAATTAATTTTTCAGCAGCATTTGTCTTGGGTCTTCCTGCTGAGCTCTAGTATTTTTTTATTTAAGATTATTTATTTAAAACCCTTTTTTCCCCCATATAACTTTCTCTCTCTCTCTCTCTTTGGCGTGTGCTTATTCTGTCTCCCTCGCTGACATGTCAAAGGCAAAGATCAAAGTAAGCACCCAACACACACACACTGATTGCACCACATTTGGTTAAATTCGAAATTTTTCGTTAGCTCATTTAGCTAAGGGTTCCAAACAACTTTCATATACTATGCACAAGATTTCTTTTGTGAATAAAAGAAATTACACTTAGATATAATGATGGATATATATAGAGAGTTTCATGATTGTATTCAAAACTTCGCTTACTCCAAATGAACATTCATATTCAAGGAGAAAAAGGTTATTTATCCTCATACTAGGTCAATGAATTTTTAGAAATCAAAGCGATAAAATTCGAAAACTCCGAGTTTTCCCACATTTTTAAGTAATCATATTCGATCATAATTCACTTGTATTCAGTTTAGCTATCAATGAAATGAGTAATTCAGTTCAATGAATGAAAAAGTATTCAATTTTTCAATGTTTCATATTTTATATAACTCGAAAAGTTATGTTCTATCACTTAGAAAATAAATTAAAGAAGAAATAAATTTCGAGAAGATTTCAAAGAATTTTTCCTTGTATTTATTTCTTGAATGATTAAAGATCTTTATAATCTTTCAACAAATTCGAAAATAGAAATGGAAATTGTAATATTTCAGATTTCAATACTTTTGATATTGACTAGTAGCCTTAAAAAGGAAATTCTATAACTGCGAGTTACCAATTTGGTCAAATTTGAATATATTGTGGATTACTTCTTAAATTGAAGCCCTGTGAAATGTTTAGACAATGATTTTAGTGAAAACAAATTCTGAATCTTTTCATCAACATAAATAAATTCAAAAATCCTTTTCCTTTTGTGGACTTAAGTTTAGGCTACGATCTGAAGTCCAAGACTGATATAAGAAATACTTTCACTTTAGCAAATTTAAATGAATTGTTTGGTGGGAATCTCTTGCAATCGTTTTGGGCATTTAACTTTCACCAAGTCTCATTTTTGGGAAGACCAAAAAGTATTTGGTGTCTGTATGACAGCATTTCCCAAATGCTCCTTCGACTCCACATCGCTGAATCCATACCACAGCCACCCCCCCAACCTTAGCCCGTTTTGAGGCAGTTTCAGTTGCCTGCTTCATTAACACCTCAAGCCATTAGCATAAAGATGATGACAAATGAGCAGGCAGACAAGCGATTCTCCATCCCTCACCCTTAGTCCTTTCCTCAAACGTTTCTATCTCGCTCGCTCTGCATTTGTGTTTGTGCCCTATTTATGAAAAGACAGCGCAGAGCCCTGCTCCTGCTGGGCAGGACAGAAGCAGCAACGAAGATAGACAGGCAACAATTATACAACAAAACAACAGCTTGAAAAATCCATTAAAATGATTTTAATCCTTTAACGAGTCACACACAAAAATGTCGTCAACGTCGACGTCGTCGCTGTTGTCGTTTCCGAGAAATGCGCATCGAGTGAATCGACGGCGAGAAGTTTTCATTTTCAACCAACCCCGCTGAATTTCATCACATCTTCTACTCATCTCATGCCATCTGCCACCCCCTTTTTTGCCCAAAACCAGCTCCTCATCCATATGTAGCAGAAGCAGCAACAGCAACAGCAGCAGCAGGCGTTGCCTTAAATTATTTTAAAGAGCCGTCGCCGTCGTTGTCGCCGCGACTGTTGCAACAATAAACACGCGATATAACCAGACTGCGAACAAGGATAACGATGCCAAAAAAAAAAAAAAAAGGATATGTCTGTCGAGAAAGGACAAAAACAACAACAACAACAGCAACGAGGAGAAACGGATGAAACGTCGCCTGGTGAACAAATCGCGTTTGATACGCTTTGATTTTATTAAAATTTAACAATTTCTCTATGAAATTTATGAGCCCCGGGGCCCTTTTTTGCCCTCCATTGCGAAGGGCGCTCGATATTGACGTCAAAGTAAAAGTAAATTCTTTTACATGCAATACAAAACAAAATTTAATATGAAATTATTAACCAAAAAACAATTGTTTGTTAACATTAATCAATAAATAACCAAGAAATTCGATCACCTAACTAATGACTAAAAATCGGTAGAGTAAACTAAACTAATTTATTAAACTGAGTGTAGTTGAAAATGTTCACAAACTGTGCTAAATGACAATAAACTTTAAACTTTAAGAAAGAAAGAAAAAAGCTTAAAATAAATAAGAAAATATTGCTTAAATATTGAATGAATCATAGAAAGATATGACATCAAGGTCGGAAGATGTTACGAATGACCCTTAGTAAATATTCTGTGGCCCAGCTCAACCTTTGAACATATATAAACAATGATTAAACTAATAAAAGAGTGGGGGGAGGAGCAGGACTGCAGTTCTTACATAAAAACTGAACAGATAATGTGGCAAAATCTATTATAGTCAAAGCTCATGTTAAAAATAGTTTCATATAGGGCATAGTGAGTAAAGCAGTTCGAAATTGTAAGCAATTTATAGTTAAATGTTCAACAGGCTCAACAGCTCGGAGAAGTCAATCTCACTATTCAAAAACGTATATAGAAAAGTTTCAGTAAGATCAATAAATTATATACATTTTGATCGTAAGGGCAAAAGGTCAAAACTGTTTTTGTGAGAATACTAATAGGGGGCGGACTTAGGAAGTCGGATATGGATCTTTAGAACTTTCTGTCAATAGAGATGACTTTAACGTTTAACATTAACAGACTATTTCATACCATCGCTGAAAAGCATAAAGTAAATGATACAAATGATAAAGAATATTGAATGTTTATGTATCTATCATATGTTTATATGATATGTAACTTATCTTTTAACATTTTGAAGTACTAGTTCTTACAATTAGTGCCATTTATTCTAATACAAATTGAATTCACATGAGAAACATAAGCATAGAACAACCCAAAAGAAACCGGAAACCCGAAAGTTTAATTCATATTAATTTCAGCCAATTGGAATGAAAGGTTTAATCAGCAATTTGTATGTCAAAAAGGCAAATAAATGTTTTCCCTTATTTCGTTGTTTCAGCCACTTTTCTAGCTTATCTGCAGATTATTTGGGTATATTGATACCCTAATGCCCTTGCAATTGGTATCAAGTTCGATGTTGAACTCTTTCTTTGTTGTTGTTGCTGTTGGTTTTTGTGTGTTTTTTTGGCGTAACCCCATTAATAGGTATATTTATTTACAGCTAATTTCGCGTTACCGCCCCGCGGACAAAATAGACAACATTAAGCTCACCTGCCATGTCCTTTTTCACCCCTCTCTCTCGTTCGCTCTCGTTCGCTCTCTCTCTCTCTCTCTCTCTATTTTGCTAAATTTAGGTCTGACATTGATATGATTTGGTCCTAACGAGCACAAAACAAGAAACAAGCCCTTGAGGCCATTTAGCTAAAAGCCGCTTAGTTTCGCTTCTCCTTCCATCGGTTATCCCCACGGCACTGAATTGAGCTGAGCTGAACTTAACCGAGTTCTTGCTAATGTTTGGGGGTTTTAAAGGTTTTTCCTTCAACATGTATGTGTGTGTGTGTGTGTACATTAGTTAAATACCTGGCAACTTAAAGGGTAATCCAGCCATAAGTGGATCCGGTCCAAAGCGCTGTGGCCCAAATGCGAACGGATGAAAACCCTGATGACGAACCTTGGAGCGTGGCTCACGTGGCCCATCGACAGTTACCTTAATGGCCTTCGTATAGGTGGCTATTTGTATGGGATTCGTTGAGATCACAATGGTGAGTGTAAAACTTTTACCTGCAATAAAATATACAAAAAAGAAATGAGATTTATTTATGATATGGAAAACTAATTTTCAACATTAGAGAGATATTAATTGAAAGTTTTGTAAAGGAAAGCTTCCATCTTCCATCTAGGTTAAGTCATTAGATCCAGAAATGTTGTCACTGTGAAAAAGCCTTGTAGAATTACTTAAACATCATCTACATACATGTTTCTCCTTTTCTCTCCGTTTTCTCTCCTACTCTACTCTCATCAAATTCTCTTTCAGTCCTCTCCCTTTCTCTTGTCTCGTTTAACTCCTTCAATATGTAAATCTTTTATATTATCTTTCTGGCCATAAATATTCAAATGTTTATTTAATGTTTTTACTCCTCTCTCTCACTCTTTTTTTGGTCGCGAATCTTTCTCAGTCATCGTTGGTTTAATAAACATAAATTGTAACTTTCTCACATGCCTTGGGACAAAAGAAAAGCCCAGCCAAAACATGGGAGAGTAAAGAGAGTGTAACGAGCAAAAAAAACGAAGCAGAAGGAAATTAAATTTTCCCAGCAAAGTCAAAAATTATATTGCCAATAAATGAAGACACAGACGCCGACAACATCGAAGACGACCCGCCCTGCAATTACCAGTGGGGTGCTGTCAGGGGGGGGGGGGGGAGGCCGTGTGGGGGGGGAGGCCGTGTGGGGGGTGGATGAATGGGCAGAGAAAATATCCACAAAGGATGGGGGACGGGGGCGGGACCAGGGCGTTGCGTTAAGGCAACAGAATGAGCTGCCAAACAGGAAGCCGGAATCGACGTTTATTAAAACGGAAACTCGAGACAACTGTGCGGCGGCAGGCGAAAGCGAAAAAAAAATACAAAATACACCCGAAAAAAAACAAAAAACAAAAACAAAAAAAATAGCTGAGCTCTGAAAAAGATGGCGACAAGGACATAATTCTCGACATCGTCGTCTTTCACTTGGCAAACAATGTCCTTGGAGCTTAGAGCCCCAGGCTGATAAGAACTCGCCGCCCCCTTGGACCAAAAAGTGATTCACACAAAACAATCTCCCTCTCCTCATTCCCTCCTCCTCGCTCTCTCTCACTCTCTCTCTCTCTCCATTACTTGCTCATTCTCTATTTCTCGCCTAGCCTGTAAATTGCAATTTTCAAGATTTAAGCGTGAACAATAAATGTCACATAATCTGTAAGTAGCTAAATAAAAGTAAGAGAACAAAACAAAACCAAAAAACCAAAAAAACGAAAGCAAAAAGAACGTAGCTATTTAATTTAATTTATCGCATTTTAAACATCCAGACAAAACAATACAATAAAGCAAGGAGCCATTCTATAGGACAATATAACAAATTTATTTGTTGATTGCGGTCTGTAGGAGGCAGAGAGGCAGTCCGAATGGTGGGGCCCCATTCGAGCATATAAATCGTTGGACCCCCCCCCCCCCCCCACCTTTTTCTCCTGTCTGTGGCCCCGCAACAATTTGTAGGGACTTCAAAAGTGATAAGACAACATTTCTATTCATTCTATAAGTCTGTGAGTATGCAAAAAGAAAAACTAAATCATACTCGACTTTAAAGAATCTATTAAAAAAAAAACATAATATGTTGAAATCTAGACTTTGGAGATTCTAATAACACTTTTCGTTTATTTTTATACAATGTAGAGTAAGAGTCCTTTGAAAAGTCCTTTTAGCGAAGGTAAAATGAGAGCTACTCGACCAAGCTTATTAAAAGATGTTAATAGAAATAATTTGGAAATAGATTAAAGAGACAAATTTATTTTAATTTATTTGTCCAAAAAAAAATTTGATAAATCATTGCTTAAGTAAGGTAAACTACCCACTTGAATAACATTTACCTATAAAAATGTCCCGCATTGTTCGAATAATTAAGTTGATCTTGAATTTCGTGAACTTTTGTTAATAATAGTATTGAGACATTTTGATGAACAATTTCACTGGTTCACTCTTTAATAAGTGAATAAGTTAATTTACTCAATTTGCTCAATCATTGACTCACTTGTTCAATTGAAGTACGGACTTGTTCAATTAGTCTATACTGAGGTATCAAACCAAAGTCCAAAGATTGCAATGATTAAAGGAATGAACAACTGAGTCATTGAGTCGCTGATTCACTGAATAAACAAGTGAGTGAGTCAGGTTTGTGACCCTTTTCACTCACTCACTGAAAGGAATCGTTCAATTTTGTTACCTACTCAATATAATTAATTTGGTTAAGTCATGTAGTTAGATCTACATATATAAATTATTATAGATGAAGACAGCATGAACATTTTGTACGTGTTGTTGTTATTGCTATTTTGTTACCCCAGCAGGTGTTAAGCCTTTGCCCTGTCATGGAAATTGTTGATTGTCGTGTCTGTCTATCTGTCTGTGACATGAATTTCCCTTAGCATTAAGTGAATTTCTTTGGCATTAAGGCAAAGTGTTAAAATTATGATCTGTTAAGTGTCTAAATACACCCACATCCTTGTTAGAGCAGCAAAAGATGGAGCCGGAAATTCACTTCACTTATGTTGGTGTGAGTATTCAAAATTTTGCTACCTTATGGGGGTTGCTTTTGGTCTTTCGTGACCAATTCATTGTCACACTTGCTGCTTGTGCCCCTTTGCTTCTCTCTCTCTCTCTCTCTCTCTCTCTGTATGTGTGTGTGTGTGTATTTAAAATGTCATTTTGTTGTCAACCTCAGACTTCTTGTCTTATGTCAAATTATAATTATGGCGCCATGCCTGCCTACTAACGACATTAACAGCAACGGCAACAGCAACAGTTCCCAGTTACCATCTCCAGTTTCCAGGCCAGAAGGCATTTTGGGCCAAACTCTACCCCCAAGTTATGTGAAGCCATTAAATTGCCTAAGCAAAAATGAACCCTTGTCCTGTTTTGTTTCTGTTTCTGTTCCTGTTCTGTACTGTGTTCTGGGTCTTCTCCTTCATTATCAGCGTTGTCGAAAGTTAAAATGCAGGCGAAAATGTTGCCAGCCTTTACAAATGAAACAAATTTTTGCTTTTCTTGTTATTGTTCTTGTTGTTGTATGTGTATTTGCGTAAGGTTAAACGTTTGAAAAACTTTGTTTTAAAATCACTTAGCGCCTGTTGGGTGGAAAACACACTCATACACACACACACACACACCCATATATATGCATATGCATAGAGGCAATATATAAACATTTTTATGTATATACAGTGAAACCCGAGATGAACGTATGACAACATTAAATAGTTAAAAAAAATCTGCATACAAATCTTAGGTTAGTACAATTTACTAATCTCACTTACTAAAAACTAATACAACAAACTTTACTGTAAAAACATAGAAACAATTTCCCAAAATTTATAAAAATTTACTCTTCAAAAAGTCAATTAACGACCGAAAATGGTTTAAGTTAAGATTCCAAACTTATTTGTAATTGATTTTAGATAATTTTTGAGAAATATGGATAGAAATCGAATATTAACCCTCTAATGCCCAAGAGTGTCTCAAGACACATATCGATACTTTATAAAATCATTGATACTGACCATTTTTTAAACCATTTTGAAGTTAATTTATGTTAAAAAGTTTCAATTGTTTATTCCCAACTTTAATGAAATTCAAATTTTTCAAAATAGTTTGGGCCAACTGTTTGTTACATAATTTTATGACAATCGATAAAAAACTCAGGAGCGTTAGAGGGTTAAAACAATTTCTTAAATGCATTTTAACTGATTAGATAACAAAGATCTCAAATTATCTGTGTTAGATATATATGTATATATAGATTAAAAGAAAATTTCTGGCAAGTTTATATTTGATTTATTGATTTTAATATATACTCCACAAAATAATCATTTATTCATTGACAATTATCAGGATATTCTAAAAACTACATTTTATCGATTATTGTTATCGATTGTTAATTCAAAATGTATCAATATTTTGCCATACACACAAATAACAGTTAGTTAACAGCACATTACCAGCGGGTAATGGGATCTTTAGAGCTTTTAAAAGCAATTTGGCTCAAAAAACTGTAAAACGCACTTAAGGATTTTACTGTACAAATGCACATACTCACACACACACAGCAAAAGAGGGAGGGGGAAAGAGTGTACGCACATACACTTACATCTATTGGGAGGCACCAAGTTGGTCCTTTTTACAAAAAGGGTGCAGGACTTTGTCGTCGTCGTCGTCGTTGTCGTCCTTGTCGACGTCCCCTTTTGCAAAGTGGTGATAATTTCTGCTTTGTTGCGAAAATGACAACATTTTAACCCGACTTGACTCCACGGCCACCTCCAACTGCTCCTCTCACACTCGCCTTTTCCATCGGTTTGTTGTTGTTGTTGTTGTTGTTGTTGTTGTTGTTGTTGTTGTTGTTGTTGGGCTTCTCCACTTGCAATGGACGCGCAAGACTTGTGTCGACTTTTAATGGTTTTTCATCTTATTAGCAAGCAAAGTTCTTTGTCGCCGCTTTGTTGCCACGCCCTCGACTATTTAGCGGGTGGGCGGGTGACTGGTTGAAGTGAAATGGCGAAAACGCCAGAAATGGTGAAGTTGGAGGTGGAGGTTGGGGGGGATGGTGTTCCTGGTTCCTGGTCTTCAGATTTATTTTGCAATTTTTGCTCATTTGCCAAACCCGTGAAAAGAGGACGAGAAATGACGGCAAGGACTTTGCCTTTGTCTTAGCCACTTTGTGAGCAATCTCTTCTTCTTTCACACTTTCCGTTCCACACCCCCCTCCGAGAGTCCTTCACCCACCGCTATTGCTGCTGCTTCTGAGGGCGCATAATTAAAAAAGTTTCATTTCATTTTGTTGGTTTTCTTGGTTCGTTTCGCCTGTTTATGTTCATTTGTTTTCTTGTGTAGGTTTCTGGGGTTTTTCTTCCCCCCCCCCTTCTCACCTCCTCTCCCCACCATCATCATCATGATCATCTTCGCCTTGTGGATGCTGCAGCCGTTACAATATTTTTCATTGCGAGGCCAAGGCAAAATGGGGCGAATGGTTAACTTTGGAATGGAGTGCTGATTGTTGCTGCCTTTTGTCCTAATGATTACCGACTTTTTGCCCCCCACCCCGCCCCCCAAAACATTTGTTTTTTTTTTTTTTACATGCTTCGTTTAATTTAATATTAATCCAAGAACTTTGTTTGTTTGTGTTGTTTTGTATTGCTTTTTTTTTCCTTCTTATTTTCATTATTAATTTATATAGAACAAAATTTGTTTTTATTTTTCTTTTTTGAGGCCTTGACAAAACTAACTAAATAATATTTGATCTATTTTAATGCTCTGTGAAATGGTCTCTAAGTCTATTGTTTGGCTCTGCCAGACATCCCCCATGCCAGATCACCCCGCGAGAGGCAAGAGGGTGCAAAAGGGAAAGTTCCTTATCTTGCATGCCACCTTTTGGGTCGGTTTTGTGTTTTTTTGGGGCCGCAGCTGATTAACTTAAAAGTTACTCAAGTATTTTGGCATTCAAAATGTTTGGCTTATGAATTTTGTATTCACACCCCCAAAAATAAATGCCAGATATATGGGAAATATGTATGTATATTCCATATGTATGACTTAGCTGGAAGGGGGAAAGTGAAGAACAATGACGGCTGGGGATCGCGGGGGATGAAAGAATGTTGGCCGCATCCTACTTAATATTGCATTTTGGAGCCAAACAATATGCACTGTAGCAGTCCCAATCCCAATGCCAATCTATGTAGTTTCGAGGTTCCGTGTTTCGCAATGCCGTTCATTTATTCATTCATTCCATTCATTGTGGCAATCCCTGCTTTTTTGGGTGTCGGCATTTCGGCTCGACTAGTCCAGTCGACTGACTGGTCCAATTCAGTTTCGCTAGCAGTAAACACTGATACTGAACAGACGGCAGGGCAGTTGGCACAGGTTGGGGGAGATGGGATGGGTTAATTCTCACGAATTTCTGAACATTCCGCTCCTTTGCTATAGTCGCACAGCCAGCCAGCCAGTCAGTCACGGTTGTTTGGTTCTGGCCATAGCAACAGTCCATAGAACGAGGCAGCATTCGTTTTGGGCGATGGGTCATAGAAAATCTATAAATTCTGATCATAATTTTTATGCAGCAAAGCAATACAAGAGTAGCAAGTGGCTAGAGGGCTAGTAAAGAACTAAATGTTTCAGATTTAAATTTGAATATAAACTACGTTCCCTTTTAAAAGTAAGTTGGAATTTGTTTTTCTACATAAAAAATCATTAAAAATATATTGTTTATAGAACTAAAGATGAACATTGACTAAGAGATTTTAGCTTTGTTAGGCAGAAAAGTCTTAGCATGGACTGTAGATAATTCATTTCTTTTCAAATATTTCAAATTTTAAGCTCTTGAGATAACCAAAAACATATCTCAATCAAAAACAATTAACAATAAGACTAAGGGAGTCTGACATTGTTAAGAAGAATTCTTTTTGCATAGACTGTAAACAACTCCTTTCCTTTACAACATGAAAAACTTAAATATTTGAAGTGAAAAAACAAATCGAAATCAAATAAATTTAAGAATAGACATTAAAATAGTTTGCAAGATAAAAATTTGACAATGAAAAGTTGAAAACTTTTGAAACACAAAACGTATTTTATACAAATTTTCAGTCATTTTTCTCTATATATAAGATTGGGTATAGTCCAGAGCTAACAATTTTTAAAAGACAAACAAATTGTAAAGAAATCTAAGCCAGAGTCCATAAGTTCCTTATGAAATCTTTTCACTATTCGATTCTTTGGCAGGACTGGGTTACTGGACCTGCATTTCTAGGACTTTCATTGGACAATCAAGTGATGCAACAAGCTAAAGATTTTAAGCTATTCTATTTACCCATCGGTGATGATGATCACGAGTATGAGGATAATGCGGGAAACAAAAAGGCTATGACATTTCATTATACAAATAACAATTAGGCACACAGCAAATACTAATTTTGAGTGTGTGTGTGTGTGTGTGTGGGAGTGTGGATTTGTGTGAAGGACATTAACAACCCTCACTCATATCCACCACCTCTCCACCCACACACACACACACACACACATAGATTTAGTTGCCTTTGTGAAGGCTGCAAATGTTAATGAAAATTAAAAATTCAACATCAAAAGAAGCGAAATGAAGAAAGGAATTGACTTGGATGTTAAAATGCAAAAAGGAGAAAGAAGAAGATGGAAGAAGTGTTAATGTGTTATCTGATTTATTTATGTATAATCTCATGAGTGTGTGTGTGTGTGTTCTGTCTTACTCTATGCCTCTTTCTCTCTCTCTCTCTCTGTCGATGTGAATTGCTTGAATTTGTGAAAATCGTGACTTCAATTAAATTCCATTCAATACTCAAGGAATTTTCAGCTGATGATGCGCAAGTAATTTCTGAAATTGGATACTTGTATGCCAACTGTAAACACACACAAAATGCACAGACAAACATATGTATTTTGTATGTATGTGTGTCTGTGTGGGTGTACGTGTGTGTGTGTGTGTTTGTGTGTGGGTGTGTGTTTGTACTTTTGTATTAAATCAAATTTTAATTGCGCATACTTGTCCTTCGGTAAATATTTGCAGCGCTTTAGCCGCCTTTGACTCAATCTCTTTTGCTCTCCCTCTCTCTCTCTCTCTCTCTCTCTTTCTCTATCTGTCACTGTCACTCCTGTCTCTTTGGCGACAAGGAATTTAAAGGGCAACAAACCATGAGCCAGAAGCTTGGCAAACAAGCATTATGAGCAAACAGACAAACAAATAAATAAGCTGCAAATAAATAAATTGGTTGAATTTGGCTAAGCAGCTACAAAAAAAAAAAAAAACAAATCAGGTAAAACTGTACATAAATGCTGGTGACCCCGACGTCATAGAAAAACCAAATTATACAATAAATATTCGATTTTAATTAGCAAATGATTAAACAACATTTATTTCATATCAAATATAACTAAACTTATTTATGATTAAAATTTGATTGAAAATTACTTGAAATTTTGATGAATGAAATTGGATTGGATTGGGTTTCATATCTCACCTCTCCCTTCAGCTAACCAAACTCAAAGACGACAATTAAACGACCTGCTAATTTTCTTTGATTTATTATGCTAATTGTTCGTTTAATATAGATACTTACTAAAGCTAATCGAAGCTAACCCTGTACTCGGAATAGATGCCGCTATAGACAGTCGATATTTATTTCAAAGTCAAAGTTAATTCATATCCAGCAGAGCATAAAAATTTATAGAACTAGCCACATTGTCTGCCCTGATTTCATCATATCGTTTAAATTGAATAGAACATATTTGGCTTTTGACATCCTGTGTAGGGGAGGATGCTTTGTGCTCGGCAGTCGTCCGTATGGCCAAGGGCAATGTGACAAAAGTATGGGGAAATGTGGAACAGAAGGACGCGCGTCAGGTCCTTACATTGCATTCCCAAGACATTTTTTTGTATTTGTAAGTTATTGTTTGTTTGCAACAACTTTAGTTGGTTCTTATATTAAATGATTTAAATGTTTCTTGAAAACCATTTCAATTCCATAAAAATTGCTATTATGAGTTTCATCTTAAAGCTTCCGGCTTACATTAAATGTCATTAAATATTTAAATATGCGCTACGTCGCGGCAAGTCAAGTTTTTTGGCAAAAGCTAACGTCAATGCCAGTGCCACCCAATGGAAACCCAACCCGACCCAACCCAATCCTTTCCTTTGCTTGCTTTTCCTATTCAACATTCCTTCAATCTACTTCACGGGCAACAACAGAGAGAAAAAAATTATACCTAAGACTTTTAATGAGATGAAGGCGAAATTTCATTATGAAGTTTGCCGACTTGCCTGGGGATTTGGTTGAGGCCTAAAGATGGTGTTGTTGTTGCTCTTTTAGCTGCTGCCAGTCACCAGTTCCCTGGTTCCCAGGTTGCCAGTTGCCAGTTGCCAGTTGCTAGTTGGGTGTGGTTGCGAACGGTAACCTCGTTAAGCTTAATTAATAGCAGCAATGTGATAAACACCAAGGCTAAGAGAGGCCCAGCTTGGCCGCCATTTTGTTGTCACCCGCTTCAACTCAACTGAACTCAACTCATATACACACACCCACACCCATACAGAGAAACTTTTTTCGCCCAGGTGTCAACTACAGCCAAGAATGGCACCATGAATGGCTGGTAACCCGGAGGGGGGGGGGATGGGGAAAATAAACATTGTTGGGTAGAGAAGTTCGTTTTTTAATGAGCCCAAATGTCAGGTTGGCTAATGCTGCTGCTGCTGCTGCTGCTGCTGGCACTGACATTTGACAGATTTCCAAGCCCATTTTCTACTTATTTAAGCATTATCCAAGACAGGGTAGATATGGTGGATAATCCAACCCTCCTCTCCCCCTCCCCCCTTGTATGCCATCGTGATGGAAATTGCTACAACTTACAAAAACTTGCCTTGAGAGAGAGAGAGAGACAAATCAACATTTTATAGTTTCATTTTCCCTTTACTAATCATTTTGTATTAAATATATGTAAGAATAAGGTGCGCGCAATAAGTAAGTGGGACAAAGACTCATCACATTATTTTGTCCAAAATATGCAGTTTTTCGTTTTTTCTCTTCCTTCTATATTTTGGTTGTATTGTTCTTCAGCGATGACCAAAAATTTGTGAAAAAGTTTCACAGGTTTATCCAAATACATTAATTTTTAGAAGCCAATGTTGAGTTTTGCGAGCAAAATAAGTAAATGAACAGATTGCTTGGCTGTCATCAAATCCGATAAAAAATCTTTTAGGCATATTGATTTAACGGCTTTAGACCCACGGAAAGCAATATTCAAAAATAAAGGGCTTATAAGAAGCCATTTTTCAAGAATCGGACAAATTGGACATCCAAATGCTCCAAAACACGCTTAATAAAAAGGCAGCTCGTATACTGCAATTGGTAAGAAACAGAGTAGAGGGCTATTCAATCGTTTAAAGTTGTTTCAGTTGGTTTTTATTTTTCATTTTAAAATTAGGAAACAAATTAACAATTTCTCCCAGTTACTTATTTCGTTTGAAAATATTTTGTTCGATTTTTTTCTAATTTTGCCCGAAGCTTTTTTCTATTTTAATGGGCTGAAATATATTTATAAATTTAAGAAGTTTAAAGATAAATTTATTTTATTTTAATATCTTTATCGGTCTAGTTAGTATAGATAGTAATGTAGTGTCCCACTTACTTATTTCGCGCACCTTAGTTACTTTACATATTCAATATTGATTTAAATTTTGCCTAAAGTTTAGATATATCCAAACGAAGGAAGACGAATCACTATACAAGACTCTGTGCAGATCCTTTCATTGTTAGAAATTGAATAAGCATAAAATAAATTTCAACTCTAAGCTATATACATTTATTCTCCAGGGATTTCTAGGAGTATCTTGTGTCTCTGTTTGACAATGGCAGGGAGTATTATTTTGGTTGTGACTTGGAGGGAGGTGAGAGGCTATTTGCGAAATTGTTTGGTGGCTATTCAAAAAGTCATAGACATCTCAATGATTCAATTAAAATGAACTTTTAATAAATAATCGTACGCATTCAGTCTGAGAGCATTCCTAAAACTCATCACGTTCTCTCTTCCTCTCCCTCAATGCGTTTCCTACTTACTTATAGTACTTCTCGAATTGTGCGACGATAATCACGAGCAGTTAATTAACATATTATCGTAAATTCAGTAGCAACAACAATAACAACAGAAGATGAAGAAGGCTTAGAACCTTCCGTCCGGCAGCAGCAGCAGCAGCAGAATCAGCATCAGCTTTGGTAATGCACTTCAAAGTGCTTACACATCAATGCAATGCAAAGAGTTGGAAGGGTTTGGGGTGGGGTGGGGTGAGGCAGTGGGGTGTCCAACTCATTTACATTCTGTACAATATAAAGCCAAGAGTGAGTGTGGGTGTGGATGGAGGGGTGAGGGGGTGAGTGGTGTGTGGTGGCAATAATTACATGTGCTGGGCAGATATTCCTTTCCCTCCTTGAATGCCTCACATCCAAGTGATTGTAATTCATTAGTAGACAACGACCAAATGCATTTCCCATTTGGATATATGAGTGTGTGGGTATGTATGTATGTATGTGAGTGTGTCAGCGTGTGTGTGTGTGTGTGTGTGTGCAGATGAGTGTGTGGATTATGCAGTTTCCGCTTCAATGCAAACTGCAGTTCCAGATTCCAGGTTGCAGTTGCATCTATTGCAGCTGCTGATGCCGCCATTTTATCTAATTGCGTTCGCATTACGCATACGAGCCGAGGACCCCCATATCATTAAAATTACAACTTTTAAAATACAACAAAAAAATAAATCAACAACAAATCCTAAAACATCAACGAGGGTTGCCTCAAGCATATGTAAATAAAAAATTCAATCTATAAAATCTTTTTAATATCCATTTAGTTGGCAATTGGCCACCAGATCTATGATTTATTTTAGTTATATCTGATTCTATTAGCTCCATGTTAACTCATTCAAAGTTTCATTTGAAAGCCTCAATGTGTAAATTTTTCAATCAATTTGAAATTTTGAAGATTATAAGAAAAAGGTTCCTTAGATTCGAATGAAAGGAACCTACTTCAAAGGTCACATGTATAGTCAACCCTCGGATTCTGTGAATTGAACTCATTCCCTTTGCACATTACAGCTTATCGAGAGGAGTTGGGAATGGCAAATATTCTGAAGGGTGGGGTGGGGTGGAGTATATATGTTTGAGTCTGCAGTCTTGACAACTGCAAGTAGCATTAGTTGTAAATGGCAGAAAAAACAACAAATTACAATTTTTTCTGTGCTTTTTTTTTTTTTTTTTGGTTGCCTCTATTACAATGGATTTGGAATTTGTTTACTAATTGAAATTAAGCAAATATAACAGAAAAGCAAAAATTGGGTTGAGGCACTTGACCCATGTAATCCTTTTAAAACAAAATGGGCAAAAAGAAAAAAAAAAGACCTGTAACCGGATAGAAAGTTGTTGATCAAGGGGGGTAGAAGAGGAGGAGAGGAAAGGAATAACAAATTTGTCGAATAGAAATTTTGTTCTTGTTGTTGTTGGATAACGCCTTTTTCAAACGGTAATTAGTAGGGAGAAAATGAAAGGAAATTTCAGAAGAAAAAAGAAGAAGAAAAAAGGTCCCTTTGCTGCTGCTGTTGTTGTTCTTGTTGTTGTTGTCCCATAATCAAATGTTTAAAAAAAGATTTGAAAGTAAATCCCAAGGAATTATTTGCCACTTGAAACGTTTAAAAATGCCAACAAGAATGAATGACGAAAGGAAGTTGAGATGCGTAGCAAAAGAGAGAGAAAGAGGGTGGAGAAAGAGGCTGGAGAGGTCGACGGTCGATGGGGAGGCGGGAATGGGGGTGAACGGTCTCGCTTGAACCCCAAAAAAGAAAAAACAGAAAGAAAAAAAATCAGAGGCAGGGGTGGGTCCAGACAAACTTAATGAGCAAATTGTCAAATGCCGCGGCAAAGCGCGCACTTAAACATGGATAGACCATGCCCACCACCCCCACCCACCCCACTCACCCCCTCCTCTTCTCGTCATCCCCGCCGCCATTTGAACCTTTGACCAGAAATGCAAAGGAAAGAAAGAAAAAAAAAAACAAAAAAATTGACGAAAGAAAATGAAAAAGAAAAATATCTTGACGAGAGAGAGCAAAAAAAAAAAGTAAAAGTTGCCTCTAGTCGTCGTCCGTCGTCCGTCGCCCTTGTTGTTAGCCATGTTTGGGGATTTGAATAAACAGTTACGCTGATTTAATTTGGATCCCAGTACCTCCTCCCGCCAAGTGCCCTTGCACTCATGGTAGCAATCATGGGTGAGGAAAAAAAAAAAATTCTATCACAGTATGTTGTCTGTCACCCTCGATTTGATTTTTAAATTGCGTTCGTGATAAATTGACGAAATGAACAGCAATAACGCCATGACGCCACGACGAGAAGAAGGGCAGCGCTGAGGAGGGGGGGGAGGCCCAAGTAGCAAAGGCCAAGCCCAAAAGAAGTACAAACTGCCAACGCGAAATTGACAACTGTCAAGACGCCACCTCCTGCCCCTCCCCATCCCCCTCCCACTCGCCCTTCAGTATAGACATATAAAAATTAACTACAGACTACTTATCTTATTTCTTGCTTGAGCAGAACCCAAAAGGAAAGAAAAAACATCTACCCAAAAAAAAAAAAAAAGAAAACAACAAAAAATTGAGAAGGAAAACGAAGTCTATGTCTGGGCAATATGCTAAGATAACGTTGACGATGTCATCGCTTGGCACCGCTTCGAATCTTCAGGCCATTGAAGGGGAACAATAATGATGAAGATGATGACGATGACAATGAGAATGATGACGATGATGTTAGTTGGAGAGTTCGTCTCGACCTGCAACTGTGACATGTCAGGCTAAACGCGAAGCAATCAATTTAATTTTCAATGTCCTGTGACAGAGACAGACGCATTGACCACTAAAAGTTGCATATTCTTTGAGGTAAGTCCGGAAAACCAAAAGTGCTTCTCTATAGCTAACTCAAAGTAGCTGCCTTACTTGCCTTACCCTTTGTTTGAGGGTTGAGGTCAATATTAATTAGGTTTCATATCAATAAAAAATGTTGCCAAAAAACTATTAACCACAAGAGAAATAACTTTTTAATGTCGGATCTTTCATGTTACTTATCGGCTACATTTTCTTATGGGTAATAGTATATCAAAGGACCTTTCAATCACGATGAGGACGGGGTAGGGAAGAAAGTGTATCCCGCAAATGATAAGTTAAAGAGGAATCGTACTAAGTACTATTTGGCGATCATCTATTACCCCCAATAAACAATAAAGAATTGAGATTTGTTAATGACTGACAAGGTAATTTATGTCATCAGAGAATAGAGATTATATCCAAATCTTATTTATAGAGTGAACTATAAAGTAAATTTGAAAACTATTTCCTTACTAGAAAATACTTGAATAGTGTATAAACAGAGAAACCAATTTTGTATGTTGTAATATTGTGTTAATGAATATGTTTGGCATTCTAAACTCAAGTATTTGATATTGTAATCCAATAGACCCAAAACCTCAACATACAATGGGGGTCACTAGACTAGTACGTGTGGGGTTTTTTATGAGAACCTCTGATTCTTTTTGACTTCCAATCAACATTTGTCTATATTTCTACAGGTGCATTTGAACAAAAGTTCTCAATGTTTAGCTGCAACATTTTCTAAAATCCTTCAAATTATAAATACACTCAAAATACGCTTTCAAGAAGTTGTAGACCAAAGAAAAAAAAAAAAAAAACAACAATAGAAATTCTGATTTTTATATAAAGTTGTTGGGTCATTTGTGAATTTGAGAGAGCTACAGACAAGTTTTGTCTACAATGATTACTTTAATTTAAAGACCTACCACGATTTCTTGAGAATATTTCATGTTCATACAGAAAAGAAAAAACTTATTCTTGATGAAAACTTTTGCTCTCACTTACCTCTGCCACTTCGGCCCACAAAACGCAAATCATTGAACTTGGCCACCTGATTCTTCATCACGGCCGTGCAATTGCGTAATTCACCGCAAAAGTTCTCATCGTTGCCCGCTCGTATGGTCACAATGGTCCCGTCCATGACCTCGCCCAGGGCAAGCACTTTAAAGGCAATCGGCAGGGTCTTGTTCGAGCGCCAATGTGTGGGCAATGTCGTGCAGACCTATCAAATTGGAAATGGAAGTCAGAATAGTTGCAAATTAGTTGCAAAATAGTTGAAAGAAACTTGCACTTACCACATGAGGTGATCCTGTTTTCACTAGCTCGCCGGGATGTTCGGCTAAAAGGACATCGACAGTGCGCTCTATTAGATTTTCGGGTGTTAAATATGGACTAGTGTCCACGGGTTTTGTTTTTGCATTCGAGTTATTATTATTATTGTTATTATTATTATTGTTGTTGTTGTTGTTATTTGTCTCTGCATTGCGTCGCTTTGTATTGCTGCCCGTCGTGATCGGCGTTGTGCTTGTTGTTGTTGTTGTCGCTGCTGCTGCTGTTGCTGTTGCTGATGGATTGTGCTGTTGCTGCTGCTGCTGATGCTGCTGCTGTTGATTGGAGGTGGTCGAACTGACCTCAGCAGATATGTGCATTATTGCAACACTCTATCTATGCAAATGAAATCTTTCGACGATTTCTATTCACAATATTTTGCATCAAGTTTTACACTTTTACCGATACGATCATCTTTAATTGGAATACAAAAGATCGGAAAAAAAATTTATAAATACTTTGACAAAATGGTATTAATTATATTTGAAATTTTATTAAGTTTTTTAGTCAATTTAAATTCTGATATGATAAATGGTTCGCCTCGAAAACTTATATTTTTCTATCTATATAGATTGAAAAAGACTTTTAACAAAAAATTGTTTTTCTTCACTAATGAAACTTGTTCTAAAATAATTAAATACTAACAATTTGAAATCGTATAACTATTAGCGATATATATCGGTGTATTCAATGGGTAACCTTCGAACTTTAATAGTTCAAAATGATGCAGAAATTGCCTTTATAGATTCATAGACGGATCTTTGGGAACTTTATCCCTTAAAGTATGCAGTGCAGAGTTGATTGTAATATACAGATTACAAATAGACACTTGAATTTAAGTAACTATATTTCAGTTTTACTAATGTTGTTTACCAAATTTAGTGTTCTGATTCTGAATCTGTGCTTTATTCTAATTTGGGACTTGACTTTTGATGATTTAGTTAATAACCTTTGAAGCTTTTAAGACGATTTGCATTATCTTGCCATTTTACAACATTAATTTATATTATCAATCAAGTTTATTCTTACAACATAAGAAAGCATTGAAAGACTTTTACCTCAAAAGAGATATTTTAGGTAATCTTATCTTACTTCTTTGATGATTTTTTGTAATTATCTTTGTATATCCGAGGCATACTTTAAGGATCAGCACACTAAAATCAAAAATTCCAAGCAACCGCTAAGCTGTAATTGACATAAAACTTCCATTAAAGCTGCAAATTACATTCGTTCAGGCTAAAATGCATAGAGTAGATAAGCTTCATCATATTATTATCAAGAGAAATTTACCAATGTTAAGTGGATGCTCTTTTTAGGCAATTGATAAACACATAAACTTACATGAACAATAATAGAAACTAGTTAACCTGGCTAACAAAATACACACAGAAGACGATCACTTATCAACAATTTTGAACATTATGAAGTTTACTTTTTTTAGAGAACAACATAAAACACAATTAACTTGCACGTTTAACTAATTCAATTATCTAAGAGTTTTCACTAGCTTATTTTCATTATTACTATTATTATTGCACTTTAACTCGACCAACTGATGATGGGTTGATGGGAATTTTGGATTCTGAACCGCACACCTTTGCGTACAAATTGCATTTAAGTTGGACTCGGTGAGAGCAGCTCAATTAAATATTAAAAAATCATAACCATAATGAGTGTTTGGATGGCTATAGAGGGGGGTGAAGAATTAACGATGGATTACAGCTGATTAACTAAGATGCGAAAAATGGAAAAAAACAAAACGAGTGAAAGAGTAAAAAAACGTATTTAAATAAAAAATATAATCGAATCGACCAGCTGTTGCCATCTGTTTGTTTGTATGTATTGGCCACCCAAAAAAACAATGAAGAAAAAATTGTCAGAAATATGTACAGACACACGCACACACACACACACACACACACGCACATTTATTTCCATCATCCATACACACCTGAAATATAAATAAAAAATCATTTATTCAGTCAACTATTTGTGCATATCCATATATATATATATGTATATATATGTATGTATATGTATATCAGCAAACTGCCGGCTATATGTACTCGTTTTTCTACAACTTCCGTTTGTTTGTTTGTTTGTTGTTTTCTTTTTTTTTTCATTTAAATTCTCTCTTTTTTTTATATAAATTTTTTTTTTGTTGTTGTTTCGACTATGTGGCGACATATGTGGCCACAGACAGGAGACACAACAATTGGGGCAAAATTCGGATGCAAAATGATTCTATATATACATATATATTTTGGTTTGAGCTGAGCGACAAGTGTGCACCCTGAACACACATGTGCTACATCCTATAGACATACACACACACACACACACACAATTTGATTACAAGAGCATGATCTGTGGCACGATCAAGGTAACAGTTCAAACCATTACCGATCGTTGACATCAGACTCCAAAAAAGAATGCTTAAAAAGGACAATAATGCCATTTTTCAAGGATTTTTTAGGGTCTTTTTATGAAGTGTGTCCTATGATGTAGTAAACCGAAAGAGAACAACAACAACAACAATAACTCTGAGCTGTGTGAGCTTTGGTTAACAATAACTTTAAAATATTGTAAAACATATTTAGTAACAAATTTGAAATATTTCACCTAAATAAGCTTTGAATTGCAAATTGAAATATTGGCAAAATGCGAGAAAAAAAATACATTAAACATTGAATCAAGATCGGTTTCCTGGACAAAGCAACCAAACGGATAGAAATAATTCTAAGAAAGTTCCAAAAAAAAAAATAGAATATCTAAAAAAACTAAAGAAAAATCAGCCTTCTTCGAGAAGATGAAAACTTTGATGAAAAACTGTCACAATAAACCATTGAAATAACCATAATAAAGTAACCACCATAATTGAAAGAAACTATTAATTCAGTTTTGAGTCATAGAATCTTTGAAATAAAGAAAACTTTGCCCCCTTAAATAGGCAATTGGTTGGAAAGGTTTTTATTGTTTTTAAGAAATTTATAACTTTTCGTATTCCTTGCAACTTTTAAATGGTTTATAAGCAATTTTTGCTTTGAGAATTACTTTTTAACTACAGTAGATATTAAAAACTAATTCTTGAACTGCTAATTACATAGTTTGGAGGGCAAAATTTCCCCATTTTACAGCTCTAGATCACCCACTGACCATTTGAATAATAAAGAAAAACGACTAACAGTTTTTTATTCCCTAATAACTGACCTAAAGGTATATATTTTTACATCTTCTTTAAATATGCTGCGATTTACTTGAGGCTCTGTTTGTCATTTTTGGAATGTTTTAAATAAGAAATGCAAATTGCAAAATTTCTGAAATTATACATTGGGAAACCCACACAAAGTTTTGACTTCCTTTTATTTCAAAAATAATCCTTGGGGATTGTAGAAATTGACTTTTGGATGAGTTTAAATAAGGTTCTATTCCAACTTTCTCTCAATAACCTCTTTCTTACTCATTTCCCATCTCTTAAGATGAGCGATCTCCAAAACTTTGGATGCAGCTGATAAGTATGCTACATTTATTGATCACTTTCGCTGAGGCTAAGAATTTGCTTTGAACTCAAAACTTCAAATAAATCCAATTAAATTCCATTGATTTGCGACACTCGAATGATAGATCTTTCGATAGACTTACATTTCAACGATTGACTGATTGATGGCAGATGACAGCAAAAATAACACTTTTAGCACTTGAATCGTTAGATATTTCTCTTCTTTTTCTTTAGTATCACAAAATTAAAGCAGAGGCCACTTTCAAAAAAACATTTTTTATAATAATTGGGATATTTTATTTCAAATATTTTACACACACACACACATGCACTCACACACAAAAACACACACACATAAACTGCGATGGACGCGGATCGACATACGCACTTGAATTAGAAGAATAAACTTTGTTGATTTGTGTTTTATTTCGAAAGGGTGTGAGTGGGGTCGGTCTGGAGGCCTGGACCCTGGCGATCGAATCAAACGACACGGAGATATTAAACTATTTTTTTGCGGTAACCATGAACGCGACCACTACGAGCGGTTGGCAACGATGGCAATGTCGACGCCGGCAGCGACGACGACGACGACGACGACGGCAACGACGAAGCCTTCTGCCGTCTGCCGCCTGCCACCTCATCATAATCAGAGGGAAAACCGAAGAAGAAGAAGAAGAGGTTGTTGGAGATGGGTAAGAAGGACGAGCATAAGATGCTGGCTGAATGGCGAAGCTTTTCCCCGCCTTCGTGTTGTTATTTGGCTGGCTATAAAATTCTTTTTTCCTTGGCTTAACATTTACCGCGAGAACCAGTAGCAGTGGTTTCTTCGGTTTTTCTTCTTTTTTTTTTTTTTGCCCAACTTTACTCCAACAGCAGCAGAGTCAGCGCCAGCAGCAGCAGCAGCGGCAGCGTCAACGCTGGCAGAGCCCAAAACCGAAACCGAAACCAGAAAACGTCAACTACACCACAAGCGGCCCAGAAACGACGGCCGCAACGATGTCTTCAAGTTGGTCTGGTCTTGGTCTGGTCTGGTCTGGTCTGGCTTGGTCTGGTATGGTTTTGGTTTTGGCCTGGCCTAACCCCAAACTCAAACCCAAACCCAAACCAAAGGCAATCCAAAGTTCCAGCTTCTTCATGGCAGAGACCAGACAGAGAGCGCTCCCGAAAGAGAGAAAGAGAGAGAACGAGAGGAAGGCCAAGATGGGAAAAAAAATCGCTCAATTTTTTGAGGGTGCTCGCACCTTATGCTCATTCTTGGATGGATGGAAGACGACAACGACGACGACGACGACGACGACGACGACTGAAGCAGCGTCGGCGGTGGCGGCGGCGGCTGATGGAAATGGAAGAAAAATAAAAACGTGTCTAAGGCAAATTTTTTGAGTTGAATTTGGCGCAACCCCCAAAACAGCTTCCATCTTGGAATTGACTCAAGGAAAAAATCTCAAAAAAAAAGTAAACCGAAGAGAAGGAAGAAGGGAAAAAAAAACGCAACGAAGACATGGAAAAACGGAAAAAATGAAACCAACGCGGCTTTTGCGGCTAGACCTCTAGCTAACCAGAGAGCAAGAGAGATAGACTTAGACCCAGCAGCAGCGACAGCAGAGTTAGAGTGGAATAGCTAGAGCGAAAGAGTGACAGAGCTGAAGAAAGAAGGAGATAGCGAGCGAGAGAAAGAAGGAGAGAGATGAAATCTTGCGGCTGCCATTTGCGGCCAAAAAAATATATACATATACCTATATACATATGTATGTACATATTATAGTCTATAGGAGGAACCTAAACCACCCAAGTACCCAAGTACCCAAGCACCCACCGAACCACCCACCCACCCACCGACCGTCTTGCCTTATCGCCTTGTTCCTTGAGTGAGTGGAAGGAACCAAAAAATTGCGAAAGAATATAGAAGAAAATACTTCTTGGTGCAGGCGGAGTTTTCTCGCGTTTCTTTTTTGACGTTGTAGAGTGGGCAAGGATTAGGATTCAACCCTCCTTTCCCATAACACACCCACCCACCCACCCTCACACCCCACCCCCAGTCGCAATCGCACATCTAGTCCCTTTACTCCTACTCCATTTTGCGGTTTACACTAGCTAAAACACAACAAGCAAGTCGAGGTGAGATGATATCGCTTTTGGTGGTGGTTCTCAGTTCTCCCCTCTGTCTAAATTTGTTTGGCGGTTGCGCATACCTCGAACATTGAACGGGTGTGCGCCTATGCCTATGCCCTTGCTGTGCGTCTGTGTGTGTGTGTGTGTGTGGTTTGAATTATGAAACCACAAGAATTATTATACGCCTGTGGTCGATTACTATATCAACCCGAGCAAAAAAAAAGGATGGCAAAAAATAAAGAACGAAAGAGAGAACGAAAAAGAAAACAAATACAGAACACATTCTGGCCAACCAAAAGTGTTCTCTGTCCCATTCTAAGAGCAACCAATGAGCAACGTATAAGCAATTTCTGTTAAGTTCTTAAATCGAAATATAAATTACTTACATTTACAGGTAAAAACACCAATCAAAATCTTTACTAATTCAATTAGAAATCACATCACACTAAAAATCATTAAAAAGATACCATAAATATATTGTCTAGAATCTAGATGATAATATTATTGTCATAACTTATTCAATCTCATCAGATTTCGTTGACTTTGAAAGTATTGCAAGCTGTTCTATATCCATCTTTTATTTTACAGTATGTATGTATGTAGGTAGGTACTTATTTTATTAATATCCATCAAAGTATTCTAAATCAACTACAATCAACTTATATTAGTATTGCATAAACTTGAATAGATTCGTTAGTCTTTATACTATAATATACTTAATTATTTGTCCTTGTAACATTTTTGCCTCCCACCGAATTTGTTCATTTAAGATTCGCTTTCAGTTCAAAACCTAAAACTTAAATTAGTTAGTAATTACTAAACAACTTGTAAAATAATCTGCAACTTTTAGAGCCATCGACTTCATATCTGCAAGAGTTACAAATTATTTTAGTATACAAAGCTGCAGAAATAAGTGGAACTTAAAATGTGTCCTTTACTTTGGAGAGTCATGACGATAAATAGATATATAATCAATAGCGAATCCTAACGTAAAGTAAGATTTTACAACTAGTACTTGAAATTAAGGGGCACCTCGGTTAGGTCTAGACTACGATTCAACGTTTCTAGAACAAAACCCTGAAAATTGTGTCAGATGCTAACCGCCTAACATCGAACGCAGAGATCGTTGAGCCGACAAAGATTCATCTTGAACCCATCAGCCATCAGCCCTCTGGACAACAGAAAATCAAATCAAAACACCTCAAGACCTACCTCATTCTGCTACCATCTCATATCCCCTAACATTCTTTATATGGTCAATGTTCACTTCTCTTGTTCTGCTGATCATTCACTCTCGGCCAGATTGCAGAAGTCCTTCTGCAATATAAAAGATGAAGTTCTTTTTATAAATTTCTTTTAATTTTAGTTTTAGCTTTCTGCTTGACAAACTTATAACAGAAATAAACTGAAGCTAATTTCAAAATAATTGTTAACTTTCTTAAGTGCAATGTCTAAACGAGATTATATTAGAGCTAAAGCATCTCTAGGTCGAGAGCTCCTGCTACTACTACTCGCTTAAACCAGTTGTGAATTATAAATGCGAGTGCATTTAAGTTACAAAACTCCATATTTGTAATATAAATCTAAATTTCCCATAGAGCGCCAGAAGTTATTCAGTGAATTCTCGAAAAACCTTTGTGAATTCGCCTGCAGAAAGTGAAGATTGCTTTGTATGCTTATCATTAGGCCAAATCGATGGCAGGACCACAGTTTCCTTTCAAATGTGGTCATTACGCAATGCTAAGAAAGTGCCAATTAAAAAAAAAAAATAGAGAGTGAGTGCCAGAGGCGCGAGAAGAGTAAATAAATAAACGATTTTCTGTTGCTCAAGTGCAAGAAGTAGTTAGAAACAAAAGGCGTTCAAGTGTCCATTCGTTTTACCTACCCAGAATGGAACACCGCGAAGCGCGGCCCATGTGAAGCCACCCCCGAACAACAAAATAAAAACAAATGTTGAATGGTGACAATTATGAAGCCTTTTCTCTACTGACAGAAACTGGACTCAAGCAACAATGGAAAAATATCCCTTTGCTGGCAAAAGATTTTGTGTAAATATAAACGCCAAGTGGGTAAAACGACAAGCGAAGAAATCCAACAAGCAGCAAATGAAGGTGATGCGAGATGATGGTGGAGGGGTGAGGGGTGACAGGTAGAAAAAAAGTAGAAAGGCTGATGCTGAAGTTGAAGCTGTCGCTGTTGCTGCCGCTTTTTCCTCTGCTTCGGTTCGCTGTCAGCTTTTGTGTTGATTTTTCTTTTAATTGTTGCGGATTTGCATTCTGACACATTTGTCAACCTCAACCTCAGACTCAGAGAGCGACACGATGGAACACAACAACAACAACAACAATGAATAAAAGAAAAAACAACAAACAGGAGGATACAACAACAAGGATCCAACAAGGCTAAGGAAAGTGGATGGGTCCTACCCCAGGACAGGTAGGCCGAAAGGATTGTTTATTATTTATTAGCTTGAGGCATATATGTCTCCATGTCTCCATGTGTCCATGTGTGTGTGTGTGTGTCTGGGTTGGACATTTTGTTTAAGCTCCGCTGAGGATAAAAATAAACACCAGGGGCCAAGTCATTTGTCACGCGTATGGGTCCAAGTACCCAAAAGAGGGAAGCAGAGAGATCCGTTTTAGAGTGACATGTGTCAAAACTGAGCAAAAACTACGCGAATTTATGTCAAATACCCTTGTCACTAGCACTTCAAGTGTGTGAAAGTACACCATTGCTCACACACACACACACACACGCACACACACTTCAAACAAAGACAAATATATGTAATGTTATGTGGAAGTTTCATTCATTTAGTCAGTCAGTAAGTCAACCATTCAGCCAGTTAGTCATAAATGTCAAGATATTCCTATATCAAGTGCTGGCATTAACTTTTTCCCTCTTGAGGTTAAGTATTTCACATTGTAGGTTGATATTTCCTACCCTCTTCCCTCCCTTTCTTTAGATAGGTAGTGGATTTTCAATTTTCTCTCATTTCAATGTCATCTCACTCACCACTTTAAGCATACCTCGAGCTAAAAATTCTGTAGAAAAATTCATTTTTACTCATAGCTAGGCCATTTTTAATTCCAATTTCTTGGGGTTATTTAATAAAAATACTTAAATTAGAAGAATATGAACTTTGCTTTCGAATTTCAATCTTCAAGCTCTCACACTCATGGCCGTTGAGATCTAAGATACGCCTAATTCGCCAAATAACTGGATATTGATGCTGAAAGCAAATGGGGCCTTGTTTTAAAGTTGCGATTACAATTTCAGATTGGTTAAGAATATATGTTATATTCCCAGAAATCTGGCTACTATCGGGTAAGGTCGTCACGCTGATCGATCAATATCTAAATACAGAGTGTGCCTATTTAAGTGGCAAGAAGTGTACTTGACCTTGACAGCGATAAGGAGTCCATTTAAAGTGGTTGTTTTTTTTGGCACTTTTTCAAATTTGAAAACCCAAAAGTATGCTTTAATTTTTAAAAATCACAAAACAACATCTCAATTTGTTAAACATTTTTTTATTCCTTTCGACCTCCACCCTGTAAAGCATTTTCACATATCCTGTTGTTGTTGTTGTTGTTCTTATATCAACCCCTCACGTTTTGGTCATAAGGCATAAAGTAAGTCCAAGTGCTAAACGACAGGCGAGACAACACACATGGGAGCTGTAATCCGCGTTTTATGATTTGTTTTTCTAGATCAGATGTGAGTCTGCTATTTTTTTATAGAGTTGTGCAAAAAAATAAAGAGGCAAAACGAAGCATTTATCTACCCTCACTTGATGTAGTCCAATTTCTTTGTACTCCACGTTGGGCAACTTCAAACTGAATGAGCTCCGATTGCCTAGTGGGGGTTATTATTAGTCTAAACTTTCAAGAGTTATTATATAAAATCTCTCTCATCGGCTTAAAAGTTGTAGTTTTTGGTAGACGAAATTGCTTCCTGTCAAATAAATATCAATGGGTAGTGTAGCAACACTTCGTTATGTCTTTTGGTATTCGTTTTTAGTTTATTTTTTCTATTATTTTATGATATTTCACTTTGAAGGGTGACTAAAATAAAGAACCAGCAATGGGGTGCTAAATATTTTTAATAGCTACTAGCCAGAAAAGAAAATGTTATAGATCAAATATACCCTGCAATCGAATCATCTTAATTCTATGAGTCAAATAGGCGCAAAACTTGTGGCCGCTGTGCAATTTGTCTTAATACTAAATATTTAAACGTCGTGATTATCTAGGTAGGTGGGTTAATGGGAAACTTTGCCTCTTGAAGTATGCATTAGGCTTCAAAGGGAAATTTTGCTCCTAAAAGTATGCATTAGGCTTCAAATGTATTCGTGGTTTTGCGACAAATTCATAACTTTTCATATGCTCTATAATATGAAACTTATCTATTAACAATGTTTGCTTCTCGAACCATTTTTTGAGCCACAGGATCTTTTAAAATTTCATTATTTGATTGAAAAAATCTTTGGCAAAATTGTTGTGCCATCTAAAAGCCTTAGATCGGCTTATATATTATAATATACACAAAAATGGTTTGCTCTGTGGTTGATATATACTTACAATTAGATATGGCATTCGATTTAAACACCATTTAGTTGTAATTCCCAACTGGTTTACGCCGACAAATTTTTTGAAGATGTCGAAGAATTTCTTCGATGAAATCTAAACTAGACTCTGAAAGTTACAGCCCAAAAAAAGCCCTTAAAAAAAAAAATAAATATATATTCATAGTCATGTAGCTATGAGAATGTCAAAATAAATAATATCACCTACTACAAATATCCATAAATAATTTCTGTTACTTGCTTTTGACTTAAAAAAAAAAAAAGGAAAAGAAATGAACAGTAACTTGTCGTTTTCCCCCCCTTAATCGAACCAAATCGAACATAAAAAGGAAAGAAAATGAAACCCATAAAAAAAGAGGAAGTCCATTGCCAGAAAAGAAGAAGAAGAGACATTGGAAGTGTCAAGTTTCGTGATGCGTGCAGGGCATAGTTAAGATCCATATTTGTTTTAATGGCCACAGGACACACAGGACAGGATGTTGGAGTTGGAATGGTAACGGCAATAACCGTAAGGATAAGCATAATAATAAGTGAGACTAAGTGAGTGAGTAAGTGAGTGAGACAGATAACGTTAATAATGACTTCTTCTGCTCAAAAAAAAACAACAAAAAATAGCAAACAAAATGTGTAAAAAAGACTACAAAGAACAGACGCAAAAAAAAAAAAATAGGAAAAGGTCCAAAACGTGCTCGATATTCAATAACCACATTGGCAAATTCCAAAAGGGGGCAGACGCAGGCAGGCGGGCAGAAGGAAGAGAAAAAAAATTGTATTGAACATTTCCTCCTGACCCATTCAATTAAGCATGAAAAAAATGGCCAGAACCCATAAAAAAAGGGACATCACTTAAGAAGGACACAGGCCGCAACAAAACACGCATCACTTGTCACACACACACACATAGAGAGAGAGAGAGAGAGGGAGATGGAGTGGTGTCACTGTCGGTTGTGCTTGGCTACCAATAAGGACTCGCTTAATGTTCATGTCCTTGCTGTTCCCTGGGTTATTTGGAGGTGTAATACAATTTTGTTTTTTTTTTCTTTGTCTCTTTGCCATGATACCCTGCGCTCCCCCCTGCCATCTTTTTGGTAACAATGGGGCACACATGGTCATTGGAAACGGAATCGACATCGACAAGTCGAGAGACGAGTGGAAAGTCAAGTGAAGTGGTGAGGCGATATAACGAGCCTGGTCACATATGGCGGCATTAGTTTTAACAACCCGGGTGGTAGGTGGCGCATAAACTTGCAATTGAGCCAATTTGTAAAAGTGCGGCAAGCCCATTAATGTAACTCGGACTTGATTCCCACTCTCTCTCTCTCTCACACACACTCTCTATCAGCATCCGCACCTGCTCGTGCCTCCATCTTCACTTCATGGAGATGGACCCAACAAAGAAGAAAAAACCAAACCCAAAATGAAACTTTTCCCCTTTTTTTTTTGTCAAGGCGTATGTCTATGTAGATGAAGGCAGAGGTAAAGGCGGGGCATTGCGCCCACATTAAAATTAAAATAAAAGTTCCTTCTTTCATTTTACCCCCACCATCATCATCATCCCCCTCCCGCCTCTCTACCCCTTTGTGCTGGATGCTTAACTACAAATAAATCTAAAACTCGCACATTTCTCTCACACAGAACACAAAAAAGAAGCAAAAAATAAGGATGTGGAAGAGGTCCTGGCCGGCATACGGGTTATTTTGCATTTACATGCCCACATGCATTATGCATACATGTATGTATGTGTATGTGTTTGTGTGTGTGTGTGTGTGTGTGTCGAATCCTTTTTGGCCATTCTGCATACACTGTGCAAACGGGCTCAAGAACTTTGCCAAGAGATAGACTTACAGTAGGCATTCCTATAGAAGGGAAAGTTAAATCAAACCACAGATATATACAGATTTGATATATAGGTATAAGACGATTTGATAACCGATACGTGAAATGGGACAAATTTGTCCCTTAAAGTTTGCCCCTTATAGACTGGAAAAGTAGTGATCTGTAACTTGAAAAGTTTTTAACACAGGACATTTAAAAATTTCTTAATATTTTTCAAAAAGCTCATTTCTTGACTTATGTATTTTTGTTGCATACTTCAGTGGGCAAGGTTCACTCATTTCATAGCCCTAGATCATGTTTAAATTAATAACTATCTCAAAATAGATGAATTACTTACTTGATTGCTAAACTTAGATACCTTTAACCTATTATGTACAATTTAAAAGAAATATACTTATATACTCGAGTCGATGGCCTTAGCAGCTAGCACTCTTAGCCCGTTAGTTATTATATTATTTTGTATAATAATTAATAATAAATAATAATAATAATATACTTATATACATAAAATATCGAATCATTTGTTTTCAAAATGTGTCCAGATAATTGAGCTTTCCTTTCAAAATATTTGGAAACCGTTTTCTTTTTAAACAGAAGAGTTTCGGCAATATGACGTAAAGATCTACAATAATTTGTTCATTAACTAAGACAACATACCCCTAAAGTATGCAAAAGGATAAAGAAAAATGGATTGTTTGATCAATATATAGAACCTTCTTTAGATAGTTATAAGTTAATTAGTTTCAGTTAGTAGTTAAAATTTGCCATGAAGAATCAAATTTTATTGATAAGACTCATCAAAAATTCCTTATTTGTTTCTTTAATTGACTATTGCATACTTTTGGGGGGCAAACAGACGATCATTTCATATTGTTAGATCCGCCTCTTTAGTGATCGCATTAAATTTTATTGTCACATCACTTTTCGATTTATTGTAGTTTCGAGTGAGCATATTCAAATGATTTTGAAGTAGCTGCATGTGGAATTTTTGTAGTCGCTTATGGACAGAGTTCCCACAGTGCCCACATACAAAGAGCATTGGGCAACATTACTTTGATCCTAACATTCATACAATTCTTCTTCTTTTTTTTCGTTTTTGCTGTTGTGAGAGATTTTCTTTTTCTCTTGGTTTTCTTCTCATTTCCTTTTTAAAAACAAAGCATTGTGGTGGGAGTTGGTGGGGGAGAATGAAGGGGCGGGGGTGGGTGGTGGGTGGTGACTTGAATGCGAAATAAAAGTATGCAAAAAGTTGAAACAAAAAGCATCGAGCACAAAGGATGCTACAATAATATCCTTAAGCTACAAATGCAACATGAATTTGTCTTTGCCTTTGGCTTTGGCCACGGACGACCCAAAGTCCGAATCCTTAGCCCCTCACCCGGTCACCACTGTCATAGACACACACACACACACACACACACACACACACACACATTGACTCTCAACTATTTTGTTTTGCTGTTTGGCTCTTTTTCTTCGAGTTGAAGTAGAAAAAACAAAAAGCAAAAAATAAAAGGCAAAGGATACTCGAACTTTACAAATGCATGTACATTAGAGCGTCGACCCAAGCGATTTACGTACACACACACACACACACACATGTGAGTGTGTGTGGGAAGTAATCTTATGCGTCGCATATGTCTCCTTCGACTGCTGTCCTTCTCTTTCACTCTCCCTCCACCTTGCGATTTGGCATCCTTTTTAGTCCTTTTTTGCTTTTGCCTTTGCTTCGACACTTATTTTAATTTATTTCATTTTCATTTATGTACGCTTCAAATGCCCTTTCTAAGTGTGTGTGAGTGTGTGTGAGAGATTGGAGTAGGAGTTTCTGTGTGTGTGTAATTAAATAAAAACGAACTCAAGTTACCTTTAAGAAACAATTTCTTTGCGTATTTATGCTTTTATTTTAATTGCACTACCGAAAAATCATCTATGAAAAACAAAAATTTGTTTGAGCAGGCTTCAGGTCAATCTTACTGATTTATTTGTAAGACTTTAAATCATAGGCAGCACAAAAGGTGAGCAGGTTGTCTGTATAGCTATTTCAAGAACCACCAAGTTCTATCATCAGCAGACTTCGCTAAAGAAGATTGACCTGAAGCCTGCTCAAACAAATTTTTGATTAACTTCAATAAGGTCGAAATCTAGACAAATACCAAAAACGGAAGGCCCGCCGTTTTACACTTGCTGTAAAAAACCCTCTTTTTTGCATATAGTACAATATACTATTACAAAATATTTGGGCGCGACGATTAGTTGGTTAAGGCGAAGCCCTTTACACTAATTCAGCTGGCGCCCATGGGTATGCACACAAAAAAGGTGGAATCTGCAGTTGCAAGCTTTGCCGTTCTTTTTTCGCTTCATTTAGTTGGCAATGTAATTCCCAACTAGTTTTAGTGTTGAAGATATGGTATGGCCATTACAATTGTGGATTCTTTAGCGAAGTCTGCTGATGATAGAACTTGGTGGTTCTTGAAATAGCTATACAGACAACCTGCTCACCTTTTGTGCTGCCTATGATTTAAAGTCTTACAAATAAATCAGTAAGATTGACCTGAAGCCTGCTCAAACAAATTTTTGATTAACTTCAATAAGGTCGAAATCTAGACAAATATCTATGAAAAACTTTTACACCTCTCCAAGAAGAAAATTCGATAAAGGATTTGAAGTATCTTTATGACATTTACTAATGAGTTATTTTTTACTGTGAGACATCATATTCCCAAATTTCAATAAGATCAAAAACAAATGTAGCACAGAAATATGCTGCTTAAGTCTTTACAAACTTTGCTTACAAAGTTAAACTTTAATATTTCACATTAACCTAAAGAAAATTATTATCTAAATTCCAGTTTTTAGAGAAGTTCCCCAAAAGTTTTTAAGAGCTTTTCATGCAAAAATCAATCCCAGTTTTCTTTAGAGATATCTTTTAGAATCAAATCGATTCTTGGGTAGTCTTTAGATTGCTTTGAGCAAAACTCTCTTCGTTCGATTGGTCCTTCACAATAAAAAGTAATAAATAATACGATTGAATTGAATTACAGTTTTACGGTAAAAATATATTCTAAATGCTTTTGTTCATACATATATATAAGGGTTCCATGATGTGTGTATATATGTATGTGTATATATATGTATAGATAACAAAAGCATTGAAAACCTCGAATAAAAAAAAAGAAGGACGTTAAAGAAAATTCCTGAACTTCGATTCGTGGCCAAAATATGCTCAATATACAGGTAGACTTAATTACCACCGATTATTATTGAAGTCATTTTGGTCTTGATCTGGTTCTTGAGTATCGCGCTGATCCTTGCCCCATTTCATTAGATTCCAGAGCTCAGATTCATTATAGACACGCTTGTCATCGAGAGTGATCTGGGAGTGTCGACCAATATCGCTAGGATTTGGTATCGGATAGCCACCACCAACACCAACACCAACACCATGACCACCACCATGACCACCACCAACTGAACCACCGCCATTAACCATCATCATATCGTGGTGTCCAGTTAGTTGCAATAGTCCGGCCATCAAGCCAATGGGTTTCCCAGTGAAACTCTGCTGCATCTGAGCCGATCCATTGTTCAAAAGGAAGCTTTGATTTTTCTTCATCTCTTCCTGTTGGGCCTTCAACATGGCTTCTGTCTGCTGATTCTGTTGTCTAAGATAATTGATGCGCTCCAAGAGTTGCCAATAGGTACGATTTGTTTGGGATACCATTGCATTGTGTCCATCAAATTCGTTTTCCGTATGGATAATTGGGGGAGGCTGAGGAGCCTCCATCGATTTCTGCAATTCCTGAAGTTGCATCTGCACATTTTGTTTTTTAATTGTGTCCAATAGATTCCAGTAGGCAATATTCTCATCCGATATGGTATCCACTTTTGGCACCTCTTGGGCCTGCCCTTCCGGCTGGATAGATAATAATGGCATTTTAATTGGATTCGGGGGTGCCACCCCCTTTCCTCCTGCTGCTGCTGCTATACCTCCTCCGTTTTGTTCTTCCTTCTTTTCATTACATTCCAAATGAAATGGTATATATTTATTGGATCCGTTACTATGATGCTTCGGCTTCTTGCTGCGTTGCAAAAGTTCATCATATGAATAATTGCAAGTTGGCGGCTTCACTTCAGGTTCATCCATCGAATCCATCAATTTGGGCAACAAAGCCATACCAACGGGGCAAACATAATAGCCATCTCCAGTTGATCCATTGGTCACAGTCAATTCAGCCAATTGGCAGGTCAAATGTGTGTCATATGCGGCTATAAAACGAGAAGGGATTAGACCAATTGATCTCTTGTTCTATTGAATATGGTAAAATCTGATCTAGATTTGAAGTTATGTTTATGATATAAAATTTACCAGGTCCTAAAGGACTTTTCTTTTAGATCTACAAGCAATAAATAATAAAAAGGCGAGCCTTTAAGAGACTCTCTCTCTCTCTTTGCCTCTGAAATAAATGGTAAGGATATTACCACAGGTCGTATTGACTCACCTATAAAATGCTGCTGCTCTCGTAGATCGCGTTCTGGTGGATTCATCGGCACCGGAGTCGGATAATCACTATGGGGCACAACTGCCACCTGTTCACCCATCAATTGGCGAGATCGCGTGGACAATGAACGTTTACCGCCAAAAAAGGAGGTATGAGGCGTTAGACTACGGCAATTATATGATGGCTCACAGTGCTCAAAACCCGGCGGTGGGGGAGCTTTTATGATGGGAACAAGAACATTTATATGAAGTGACTAGTGAAGGAGAAAGAGAAACTGCACACTTACGAATCGAATTGCTTGGATCCGAGACACGTCGATTTGGACCCAAGGGATCCCACACTTGACGGGATATAGCCAATGGTGGATATGGTATGGGTTGCTCATAGTCTGACCAAAAGGTCTTGTTATTATTGCTATAAGTGGAATAATCATCATCAAGTAAACGTGGCGAGAAGCGACAAAAGCGTTCACATCCCTCACTGGCATCATCATCTTCGGTTCCACACTTGATTGGAACCCCTTTTTCTATGGCAGCTCTTATCTCCAGTTCCAGTTCATCGAATTCTTGGTTCAGGGAGTCCAAGTTTAGTTCGTCAGTTACATCGGGAGATTGGAATAGTTCATAGAACTCATTATCCGTTTGATTCCCTATGCCACTAGTCTCAGCCGAGGAACTAATAGTGCCGTTCGATGAGTA
This sequence comes from Drosophila willistoni, assembly GCF_018902025.1. Lineage (NCBI taxonomy): Eukaryota > Metazoa > Arthropoda > Insecta > Diptera > Drosophilidae > Drosophila > Drosophila willistoni. Next base: position 12,766,441 of record NW_025814052.1, read on the forward strand.
AGTAGTTGAGCCGAATGAATGATCATTCATTCCCAAAATTGGTTGAGTTGCCTGAGGCTTTGGAGATGAGTGCTGCAAGGGCACCGGCATTGCCATGGGCATCTGCATCGGCACATATGGTTTGTGGTTTTTGGGATAATAAATTGGCATCAAATTGCCCATTTGTGGCTTAGCATCAAGATTCGGATTGCCAGGATTGTCGGTGGTATTCGAATTGGTTATAGGACTCAAATTCGATTGAAAGAGATTCGAATTGTTGTAAATGGTGGAATTTACATGACCATCTGGCTGTATATAATCGGTTTGTGGGGACAATTGCTCGGTCTCCACCACCACCACCTTCTTCTTCTTCGCCTGCTCCAACTCCAACTCCATTCCAAACTCCGTGGGCGGTCCAAGAAACTGTAATTGTCTTACCGATTCGGGCAATTCACTGTTGCCCAATTTTAATATCTCTTCGGGATCTCCATCTAAATTGACTGCCTGGGCCTTTGCTCGCACCCTACGACTGCGTTTGGGGATCAATGGTTTCTGTTGTTTCGGCTGATAAATGCGAACTGGTCTATTGAGATGAGTGGGTCCCTCAATGGTCTGATAATTCTGTAAGATCTATTCAATAGAAGAATGAGAAAAACGAACTTATCTTCTCTGGAAGTCTACATACCCCATCATTAGCAGTTGGAATTTGAATAGGAATTGATGGAGAAGTTGGCAACATTTTTGGCTGCTCAGTTGACTTTTTCATAGGCTCTTCAATAAATTGTTGATTGGCAACTACCAAATTGTTGTGGTTGTGGTTATTGTTGTTGTTGTTGTGATTATTATTCTTGGTGTTGCTGTTGGTACGATTGTTCCCACGATTGTTGCCACGATTGTTGCCACGATTGTTATTGGGTGAGCTGAGTTTTTTGTTATTCTTCCTGGCGCTGTGATTTTTGGTGCTGCCATTGCCATTGGTAACATGAGTGTTTGGTGGAACAACTTCTGGTGATCCACCATCATTGGTCTTTCCAATTATACCATGGGCCACTACGGAAGCCCATGACGGCGGTGATTGCATGATAAATGATACTCAAAATTTAATTCCCTATAGGTTAAAGTTATTTTTGGCTCGATAATTGGATCAATCTCAAAGATTACTGCATCTAAATACCAAATCGGGGGCGTTTAATGGGCGTAAATGGGCGTGTTGTGTTGATGTGCACTTTTGACCACTTACCAGTAACCCAAGGTGATTAATCCCTCTTTTAAGATCTCTGTATGTCTTTCTTATACTGAACTACCAGGCCAAGGCCTTACCTCGAATTCAATCCAAAAAATAATAAAATGTTTTTCACACTTTTTGAAGCTAGCAGTGAATTAAAATCTGTTACGAAATATTTCCAGACAGACGTTTCGGAGTCAACTAAACTGGTAGGTCAATATGAAAATTTATTTAATAGAAACATGGCCAACATTGATCCAAGTTTTTGTGGTTATTGAATTCGATTTCAAGTGATGGAAGTATCAGAGAGAAAACAAATCGGATGGGTCACGAAAATCGGAAAACTTGGGTGTCCTGACCAAATACGAAAGAACCAGGACCAAGACGAGGAGGAAATCCTTTTAAAAATGTATATCTAGTCCGGTATTTGAGATAGTTGAAGACGATATTGGAATATACATAATACCATATAGGTATATGTTATATCTATATCCAGGTCCAGATCTAGAAAAACAGCTGACCGAGATCAGCTCGGAGGAACCGTGAATACTTTTAAGAATATTTTCGAAAAATTCTGAAGAGATAATGCAAATGTGTTCTTAAATTTATTTATTTTTTCTTTTTCGTTGGGCCCCTCTTATGACAAAGTCGGCCCTGCATTTGCCATATAGATGCTTTCGAATGGAACACCTAAAGCATTTAATGTCACTGTTTCCTTATTGTTTTTCCGTTTTTGTTGGACACATACATACATTTTTTCGCGTACTCTAATATTCCAATTTATTTAAATAATGTATCAATTTCCAAACGGCAATTGGCGAGCCAAAGCTCCAAGTGCGAGCCAATATTCAAGCGTAGCCGTCAGACATAGGCCGTATGAGATGAGGAGGCCCAAGCAGTCGGGAGCCACCGTCGAGTTGAGTTATGGATCAAAATCATTAAAAATTGTTGAATTTATGGGCAGAGATAACGTTGGAGGAGAAGCACTGCCAGCTGAACTGGAGGCATTAGCATTACCGCCCTTCCATAGGGATGCATGGTTGGGAGGAGGAAGTCAACCGCCAGCGGCACCACCAACGCACGGACTACCGCCACTATTAGCATCTCCGCCGGCTAAATCCATATGCACGCCCGTGTTCATCGAGGCACCCGAAGTGCGGGCTCCACCACCGACGCCAAGGTACAGATCTCTTGCCTGTTCTTGCCTCGGCTTTGCCAATGTCTTTGATGCGGCCATAGCGACCGCCGAGCAGCGCATGCTGCAGGGCAATTTAAATACGGCCCGAAGGTCCATGGAGCAGCGGGCCAATGCACAAGCAAATCCATTCCAATTGGAACAAGCCAGAGGACTACAGCACCAATTCAATGGTGCCAGCATTACCAGCTTGGCAAGACAACGTTGGAGAACACAATTGCCCTTGACCGACAGAGACTTAGCGAAAAGTCGAAATCGCCCCAATTCAGCAGTTACGGCGCTAGGCAATTCAAATAGCGCTTATCGACCGCGCATGCCGGTGGCGCCCATGCAGTTTCCATTAGCCACCGCCAGAGACGCCATTGGCATGAATAATACGCTGCGACCATGTGACACAACACTTAAAAACTAACGTATATATATAAACAAACCAAAATTATAATCGCATGCAACAAAGAAGGCCAAAAAGATATACAAAATGCCAGCCTTCTAAAGACCTGCAGATAGTTTTGCAATTGTTTCAATTCTGGCGCCTTCTTCAAGTGCAGTGTCAAACGGGCATAAGACTTTCGGAAATCAATTTCTCTAACCATTTGGATTTACTAGCTTAGCTGTCTGCTCAGTTTTAATAAGAATAACTAATATAAATCAAATCAAACTAATATCTGCTTCGTCTATTAATTAATGCATAACAATTCCCATATCGATTTTTCGCAAAAATAATCGATTATCGGTAGTGTCAGTGCTGCCACACTTATAGATAAAAGAGACAATTCTGTTGTGTGGCAACACTGAAATTGATACTGAAATTGAGGATGTGCGTACTGGCGTCGTACCGAGAAGGGGAATAATAATCAAAATTGAACCAAACGCCAGTGTCTGCGTCTCCAGCTGCGGTCACCTGTCATCCTCCCGATCGATTGCCCTCAATCTGATATTAGACAGAAACGCAATCGAGGAGTGGGCACACTCAGCACTTTAACATGGCCGCCGCCTCCTCCTCCTCCTCCTCCGCCGCCTTATCATCATCCTCCACGTCCTCCTTGGATGCCTTGCACCAGGCTACATATGTGGATTTTGAAGAGATAACACTGGCCGAGGTGATATCCCATTGAATTAGCAATCCCCTTGCAAATACTCTAACCAATTCCCTTGGGGTTTTTCCAGAAAGTCGGCCATGGATCCTATGGTGTTGTCTGCAAGGCCGTTTGGCGAAATCAGCTTGTTGCCGTCAAGGAATTCTTTGCCAGCGCCGAGCAGAAGGATATCGAAAAGGAGGTCAAACAGCTGTCGCGCGTCAAACATCCGAATATTATTGCTCTGCACGGCATCTCATCGTGGCACCAATCCACCTATCTTATTATGGAATACGCCGAGGGTGGATCTCTACACAATTTTCTGCATGGCAAGGTCCAGCCGGCCTACTCCTTGGCCCACGCCATGAGCTGGGCCCGTCAGTGCGCTTTGGTAATGTCGTCTCTCTTGCCATAAAATTCCATCGCATTCACGTGCACGGTTTTATTACAGGGCCTAGACTATTTGCATGCCATGACGCCCAAACCATTGATTCATCGTGATGTCAAACCCTTAAATCTGCTACTCACCAACAAGGGACGCAATCTGAAAATTTGTGATTTTGGCACTGTGGCCGATAAGAACACCATGATGACCAACAATCGTGGCAGCGCCGCCTGGATGGCACCCGAGGTAACTCTCCTCCTCATCCTCTCTGTCGCTCTCTCGCTCTATATCTTTCCATTTTGTCATCCTCAAAAGGTCTTCGCTGGCTCCAAATATACAGAAAAGTGCGATATATTCAGTTGGGCCATTGTCCTCTGGGAAGTCTTGTCGCGTAAGCAGCCATTCAAGGACATTGACAATGCTTACACCATACAATGGAAAATCTATAAAGGTAAACACAGAAATCTCTGGATTAAGTTTAATTTAGATTTTCCTCTATGAAAGGAAATGACTGCCAGAGAAATTATAATTGTATGAGAACAGGAAACAGGAATTTACATTGACATTTCCATAGACAAATTTTAAATTGTTTACTGAAATTGAGTGGAATCTCTTTTGTTACTAGTTTACTGAAACTCTCTTGATTTTGACTTAGACAGAAGCAGGTTTAAAGTCAAAGTTAATACAAATTCTACTACCTGCAATCCAAGTCTTGAGTTAAACTATACTTAATGAAGTATTAAGGAATAAAGCTTGTGTGGAAGGTAAAAGCTATAACTCGCCCAAAGAAGCCTCAAAGAAAGTATTATGCCTAGATATTTTTAAGAGAATCAGTTTATATCAAATTGTCTTCAGAGAGGAATTTCCACATTTACAAAATTACCTTGTTTATTTTTTTACAAAAATCAAACGAAAATGTAAGCAAAACCAATAGTTTTCGCTTTGTTTAGGTTCGTTTTACTTGAACAAGCAAACAAATTAGGCCCGATATTTAACTGCACTATATCTCCGATTCTCAAGCATAAATCAATTCAACACTTTCTTCTCTATATAAATAAAGTATTTGTAATCAAACAAAGAAAAATGCATAAACAAAACTGCAAATTGAATAGTTTTTCTGTTCATAGGTTATTAGAAGCTTGTCCTAACTCTTATTATTTTGTTTAGGTCTAGAAATTGATACATTATCTTTTACCGTAAAGAATTAACGGCTTTTTGGCATTAATAGAAAAGAAAATAAATAGAAAAAAGTTGACGACATTGCATATCAAGTTTCTTATCTACAATATTATAAATTCTAATTCCCTTAACCAACTATCCTAACAAACTCCATTGTCTATTAGTAAGTGACTACAGAAATTATTCTGTGAAATGTAGACTAGTTAATTTAGTTTTAAGTATAGTTTACTTCTTAATTGCATTATTTGATTCATTTCATTTCGGTTTTTGTTACTTTTATAGGCGAACGACCACCCTTATTAACCACATGCCCCAAACACATTGAAGACCTGATGATCGATGGCTGGAAAACAGCTCCAGAAGAGCGTCCATCCATGAAATATATTGTGGGCGTTATGAATGAGATTGTCAAAGACTATCAAGGTGCCGATAAGGCATTAGAATATACATTTGTGAATCAACAGGTTTGACCAGAGATAAATCTATTGTTGATTGATCAGGCTAATCCTCATATAAATGGTTTTTTTTTCCAGATTGTAACCAAAGAGAGCGATGGCACTGTCGGTGCTCAGAATGATAGTTTGAGTTCTAGTGATCTGAGTTTGGTGGCCTCAGCCACTCAGTTAACTCCAACAAATCTATCCCATATAAATGCAAATTTAACAGCAACAACAACAACGACAACAACTAGCTCAACAACCACAAATACCTCAACATCCATAACAGATCGTACACCAACCAATTCAGGACAATTTGATGCTGCCGCTGCTAATGGTGGAGCACTCTTCCATATGAGTAGCAATCGCTGGGATGCCATACCCGAGGAGGATAGCCAATCTGAACGAAGCCCCAATGACAGTTTCAATCTAACCGCATCTGTAGAAGCCACACAACGTTTAGAAACAATACGAAATGGCATGATACAAATGGCCTCCATACCCATGGAGCAACTAACATTGGATGTGACAGCGGTAGGTCTAAATCACAAAATTTCGAGAAAATGTATTTACTCTTTTCTTTCTCTCTATATAGAATGGCTTCGATTTGAGTCGCAGTGAAAGCAGCAGCAGCGCTCATGGTAAGAGAAATCAAGAGAAGGTTCTTCAGTTGGACCAAGCGCATCATTTAGTTGGTGTATTAACTTGTTAATGTCTGAATTATCTTTAATAGAGATGTATAGCATTGGATTTAGGAAATATTTTCCATTTTTCGCAAAGAGAATCAGCAATTTTGCATTATTATCTTTTGCTTTCGTTTACGGCTCTCTTCTTCTCTCCCTCTCTCTCTGTCTCTCTCTCTTTAGTTAAGTGTAGAATGCAAATTGTGTATACAATTATTATTCCTAGTGAAAATAGTCGAAATGTTAATGCTCTCTCTCCCTTTCTCTATCTTCAAATTGTTATGATCCTTTTTCTATCCTTGTGTTTATTTTATCTTTCAATGTGAAATTTAAATGGAATTTTACTCACCTTAGCAATTATATGATTATAGTTTGAATTAATCATTCTTTGGCCTCAGCTTAGTTTGCTAAATGCAAAACATTTTAGTGTCTCGTATATATAGATGTATATATATATATATAGGTATATATAGAGCAATGCAATGATGTTCAAATAGTTGCACATTTTGCTGCACAATTAAATAATTTGTAAATTTCGCATTTTTGTGTTGTTTCTTGTTTGTTGGCTATAGTTAGCCAGCTAGCCATCCTCGCCTCTTGGCAATTTCGGTTCAGATTTATGGCCGCAAGGCATGCTCCGACGCTGACGCTGCTTGCCGCCTGCCGCCTTACAGCATAAACAACAAACGCACACATGACGACGATGACCGATCCGATCCGATCCGATTCAATACCATACTCTACTCATTCCCCTATCCCCCACCATCATCATCAACAACAACATCAACTGCCCGCGAAATGTGACTCATTCGGCAATAATCTCACTTTTATTTTGATTTCGTCTATATGCATCAACTTATATATAGATCATTAAAAAAATATATAGAGAAACAGAGAGAGAGTAAGAGAGAGAACGAGAGAAATCGTGAATAAGTGTATGAAAGTTTTCTTCCTTTTCTAAAGACTATACATATGTATGTACGTGAATCTTTCTAAACGAGGCGACTTGAATGACTTTTCTAATATATGATAAATAATTACTAAATCTATGTCTTAGATAGTATATAGACTTAGAATTATAGCTCTTAAATCAATGATCACAATACTTATTTCTGCGCCAATTTGGATTCATGAATGGATGTGGATCTAGGTCAGAAATCGAGAATCAACTTCAATCTAATTACTGAATTTTAGGCCAATTTAAATAGATATAGATGAAGTAAAAAAAGAATCAAGTTAAGTAATTAACTTCGATCTTAACAAGATTAGGAATCAACTTCAATCATTCACTTAATTTGGATTCGTGAATGGATGTTGATCTACGTCAGAGAGGAGATACTGGGAAGTATTAATAGAAGAAGCAATTAAAGGTATTGTCACCTAATTCTGGTCCGATTTGCATTCATGGAATGAGTTCCGAGAGTAGATCCAGTGAAATATTGATAGAAGAAGAACCAACAACTTAAGAATGATAAATTATTAAACAAAAAGGCGCATTTAAATCTATTAAAATAATCTCCAAAACTCATGTAAAGACCCTCGAGTAATTACGAAAATCAGAGAGAGCGTAAAAAGAGAGAGAGGGAGAGAGAGAACGATTATAGGGAGCACTTTGCGGCCCATGTTCCGTGGCCGTGCCCCGTGCCCCGTGCCTCCTGCCTCGTGCCCCGTGTTGACTTAAAGAACCAAAAAGAAGAAGCCGCCAAGCATCGAGATTTCCCAATCACAAAACGTTCCGATTGTATTAATCATGCCGATTTTTCATTTTGTGTAATGTGAAATGAAAAAGCGAATAGAAAAACTGAAAAATGATGCATTCCATATACATATGTATGTGTGTAGGTGTGTGTGTGTGTGTGTGGCATAATAATTGATGAATCAATTACTTTTATGACTGAATATGAGTAAATACATATATTCAAAAGTAATTACTTTTACCATCGGCTGAGGCGATCTAACTTGCTTCTTCTTCTTCCTCGCGGCACCGAGGAACACAAACACACACACACATACAAACACACTGAGGAGCGATCTTCGCATCATCTCAACATCATCATCATTGAAATTCGCTCAGTCTGCCTTCGAGTGCCGTCGTTGTGGTGCCTCCGCCGTATTTTGTGTGTTTTCGTTTAATACATTTTGTTGTTTTCTGTTGGCCATTGTACGTACGTACGTAGAGAGTGCCGTGCCGTGCTCTGCCTTGCCTCGTTTCTCGATATGTTGTTATTGAAACGCCGAGTCACCACCAAAATCAAAGCCAAAAACCACGCACCGTGCCAAAGTTCGTCAAGTCATCCTGTCCAAAGCGTTATTAATCAATCTTTGGATATGACTTTATAATAAACAACTATGAGAAATCAACAAAGAAATCTACATATATGCATATGTATATCCTGATGCTGTAAAAAACCAAGAAAAGAAAGAGAAATAGGAAAAGAACTGGGAAAAAACGCGTTTTGTTTGTATTTTGTTTTCATTTTTCCTTCATTCCTAACACACACACACCTCCCACCGCCCACCACCCACCACCCAACGCATGTTTGGATTTTCGTGGAAAATCAACAAGCGAAACACGTCATTGCCTTAGGGAAAAACTCACAGAGAGAGAGAGACAGAGAGAGAGATAGTAATCCAAAATATATATTTTAAATGAATATTAACGATCAATAAAAAATAAGAACCAAAAAAAAAAATGTGCGACACTCGGACCATGATTACCACGACCAATCAAACAAGCGATATTCAAAGTTGCTGGATAATATATAGTAGGTTATTCCTTGCAACGATCCTTCCTTCTTCAACCGTATCCTTTTGCTTATTGTTTGCATATCGCTTCATATCCTTTTTCGTTCTCTCTTCTAGCTAAAAGCGATGGCCGCGAACAACTCACTGTGACGGATGCGAAACCCGTGATAATGACGGCCACCGATTTGGCCAATAATAATAATAGTAATAATGGATCATCTACCTCTAACCAGCAACATCATCATCATCCTCCTTCCCATCATCATCACCAGCAGCAACATACGAACGGATTGCTAATTAGTCAGTTGCCTGTTACCAGCAACAATGTGGTGGATGATAACGACGGCAACGGTCGTCGATCTGCTGACATGGACTGTGCCGACGTCGATACAGATGAGAACGATGGCACTGAGCAATCATTGGCCGAGATCTTAGATCCCGAATTGCAGCCCGAACCGCCCATACCAAATAATCCAGAATCACAAGCCATCTATAGAGCGCATCGGCATATGGCCAAAGAGTATTTAAGTGTCGATACGAATCTGTATTATGCTCAGGACTTCAAAGAGAAACTTATCTTGCAAATGGATCGTACGGAAAGGGAACAGAAACAGGATCTCTTACGTAAAATTAAAGATAAGGTAAATGAATTAAATAATATATAAATTAATTAATTTGTGATTTGGTTTAACTTTAGTATAAATTTAACTTTAGTCGAAATCCAAGTCTTTAGCTATGATTATAGCTTGTCCTATACACAAGTCTCTATATTAAGGGCAAATCGTTGTAGTTGGTTTATTTTGATTGTTTTGCCATTTCAGAGAATTATTTTATATTAGAAATTATAGCTTATTTTCACATTGACTCAAATTTAAAGATTTAAACTCAAACACATAAAGTTTCAAATGCAATTTTAAGCCTTTTTAACATTATGAATTGTTATTACAACTTAATATTAATCCACAATACTTTCCATCATCCCATAGGAGGGCCTGCAAAGTTTGTACAATAATCTTCAGCAGCAATGGGAAAAGCTGCCACCAGCCTCACGTCAGCTATTAAATCAACCGCCGTCCATGCGTCCCTCAGTAGACGGAGTTGGTGGAGTGGGAGGAGGAGCAGCAGCAGCACCACCAAGTGGTGGTGGTGCTGTGGACTCTGTGGAGAATGATGGTTGGGTCTTTATAGCCCCGCATACCAACACGTAGTTTCGAAGCGACGATTTTGGCTCCTCTATAAACTGTATTTGTGTAATTTTAAAATATATATATACGTATATGTATATATATATATATAAACTGTATCTATAAAAGAAAACTGTGCTTAGTTTAGTTTTTAAGTCACTTTGTTGTTCCGTTCATTCTATTTACTTGTCCACGTTTGCCTTTTGTTTGTTTAAATTGTTTTCTCTTCATTTTCTCTCTCTATTTTTTTTTTTTTGTATAGTGTGTTTTAAGTTGCAGACATTAATATTATATATTTTAAGTTTTAACAATTGTGGACGTACTTTAAATAGGTTTATATATTAAAACCTTAGACGATTAAAGCAAAAGAAAACTAAACGTAGCAACATAAGAAAAATCATTACCAAAAAATATATATGAAAATTATGAAAACAAAACTTTAATTTATGTAAATTGTAAAAAAGTCTAGAAAGGATTTAATCAAAGGGCAGAAGAGACTCTGCCTAAGGCTTTTTATTATTTGCAAGGACAGTTTACAACAAATTTTTTATCATTATCAAAAAAAAAATAGACTCCATTCATCTTAACAAATATCTCTCTATGTATGTACATAATGAATGTTTGTATATATATGTATGTATATAGTATATAAATAGTTTTGCGTCTGGGATGAAATTTAAGCTAAACGTTTTACAAACTAAAATTCGGATACTAAATTCGTTGAGGACCAAGTAGCAAATGATGAGGACGATTGCGACGACGACGACGACGATGACGAGCATGATCATGATGATCGGTGAGACGGAGCAGTTGTGGGAGATTCATAATCTACTTGTTGTTGCCTCTCTCTCTCTCGAGTCATGAGTCAACAGTGGGCACATAAATGGCAGCACATGTCGATTCCCATACATCGTTGGGCGTATCCCATGAGTCTTTGCGATGCCACCAATTCTTGCTATCCAAGTCATAGGCCATTGTCTCGGAGCTGGCACGATCAATCGATTCGGTCGAATCGAGCCCACCCACAAAGAATATAGTGCGACGCATCACAGTGACACCGGAATAGAATTTAGGAGCTGGTATTTTAGTTTCCACACTCCATGTATTGGCCTTCACGTCATAGGCATAGATATGCTGGACAAGGCAACGGGATTCGGTGAGATTCTCATGCCAACCACCGCAGGCATAAATACGATTATCAATGGCCACCAATACATGATCACAGCACGGCGTTGGCATCGGAGCCAGCTCCTGCCACAGTTCCGTTTTTGTATCGAAGCACCAGGTGCTCGATAGAATGGTTGCCATATAGATGCCGCCTGCAGCATGCCAGAAAATCAGTAAAAACAATAAACTCATTATACATAGATAAAGATCTCCCACCTGATATATACAATTTATCGCCAATAACAACTCCAGCATGCTGACTACGATTCTCCTGAAGACTTGGCATATATGTCCAGACATTTGTATCTATATCATAGCGTTCCACATTCGAGATACGACGCAGTGCCTCCTCCGAATTGTCATCGTGCTCGACAATGCCGCCGACAGCATAAAGATGCTTATTGCCCACGGCATTCAATGAGAAACGACAGCGATCCAATTGAATGGGTGCTATGGTTACCCAGGAGTCCCTCAACGGGCAATAGCGAAACCCAAATGGATGGATATACTCCTTGAGACACACATCATAGGCACCGCCCACAATGAAGAGCTCGTTATTAAGGACGGCAGTGCCAAAGTTACCTATAATCAATACAAGAAATATTCTTAGAAAACCAATCTTCAAGAGAAATCCAATCACATGAGAGCTTACATTGATCTATATGAGGTATGGAGGTCAATTCATACCACTTCATTTTACTTGGCGAGAAGCACATTATTTCATTGGTCAAACCCTTCCATTCGAAACCACCGATCTTCAGGAGACTCAACTCCATGCCCCGCATATTCAATGGGCCTTGCAATGGCTTCTCCGTCTGCTCACGGCGCATCTTTTGACGCATTTGTTGACGCTTGAGCAAACCATTGATTAACTGATAATAATCCGCTGGCAATGGCAACTGTTTGCCCTCCTCCAGGGCGAAATTCATTTGCTGCAGCTCATCCAGCCATGTGTTATAGCTTATATGTGGCCATTGTATCAAATGGAAGAGCTCCTGCAGCACTGATTCCTCCAGTTGCTGTTCCATGCCATAGCTGCAGACCAAACGCATTAGCTCCTGCTCGGTGACATCGATGGGATAGTTACTCGATAGTATAAAACGCAATTGCTCCACCTTGAGATCACGGAAATCCGTTGTGGCTGCAAACTCCTTGAAATGGGCGCACATAAAACGATAGGCACGCTCCGTTAATGCCATCTGGCCATAGATATCAGCCATGCCGGCAATGGCCAAGCAATTATCCATGCAAATCTTATGCTCCAGGAAGAAGGTGCAACGCTCGATGACCTCCTTCACCTGGACATGTGTGGCTGCTGCCAGAATCTCTTCAATGTTGTCGACATTTAGATCCAACATCGATGTGTATATATAATCAATAATGGCAGACATTGCACGGGCCGTAATCCCATAGAGGGTAATCTCATCTTTACGTGATTCGATCATGGCACTGTCCGCAAACATGGCGCAAAAGTAATCACTACTGGCCGCCAATACCACGCGATGGGCCTTGACACAAGATGAGGAGGAGAAGGAGTAGGAGGATATAGCAAACCAAATGGTGAAATCGTGGATGACAACTCACCTTAAACCGATGATCCTCCACGAGAAGAGTGACATCGGTTAGCTTATCTTCTGTCCTCAACTTATTGAGGCCACGCAACAGGTTCTCCTCCTCTGCATTGGTTTGCGTCTGTGTTGTGGCTGCTGTCGACGATGATGACGATGAAGACATCATGATCCAATCAAATCCAGTCCAATCCAATCCTCTACTCTCCGACCTTACTCAATGCAGCATGCTCTCAAGGTCCGGGGAAGCCCTCCCAATACAGATAAGCCTCGTCTAGATCTTGTGTATATATTTTTTTCTATATATATGTACATATATTCAATTACTGATAGCAAATGACTTGGGCCTGGAAGCGCAGAGTTGTCGTCGTCGTCTTCGTCGTTGTCGATGGGTGAGGGATGGGAGAATGGTTGATAGATAATTTTTGATTTTTCTTCTTTTTTTACTTTTAATTTAGTGAAAGAAACTTTTATGTGTTTGTCAGTCTGTGTATGCGTTTGTGTGTGTGTGTGTGTGCTCTTTTATTTTGTTGTTATTATTTGCCCTGGATATCTGTTATTGGCTGGGAATGGGGAATTGCCACAATCTTTTCGATTTTCTCTCTCTCTATGTCTCTCCCTCTCTATCTATCTGTCTATCTGTGATTCGTATTTCTTGCGTTTCGTTTCGTGTCTTTTTTTTTTTGTTGATTTGTTTTAATGTGTGTTTCGTTTTTGTGAGTTTCTTTTCCTTTGCGCAAACACACATTGAAATTATTTGGGAGACCTGCACACGTCACGACAACTGTTGACAGCCATATGATACGATATCGGAGATCACATTGTTTGGCGCATTAATTGACACATATTATTGACATTAAAATAATAAAAGTTAGGTTACATTAAGCGAATAACTGATAATGTTTAATGTATCTATGTATTATATCAATCGATGAAGAAATCAATTTTAACTTATTTAAAAAGGCGCAAATTTAAAAATTATTGGGCACATTGCGAATCTAGTTTCAAAATATAACACATTAATGTGCCACAATGTATGTATTTTAAAATTTGTTTTTATTTCTTAAAAACATTTTCCAAATTCCGAAGAAAGCGCTTTAATTGTAAATCTATTAGATCTACTTCTATGAGATATCTCGCACCCAATATATGCCGTGTCATAAGGTCAGGCACATTTGTACTTCAAAACACCAAAGCTGATTTATTTATAAGAATCAAAATAAACTCTAAGAAGCGGCAGCCCTTTCTCCATTTTTATATAATAATTCTTTGATGCTTAATGAATTTAGCATTAACGTATATTCAGTTTGTTTTTTAAATATTTGCCATTTTGTTCACTGTGACTGCTATTTATCGTTATCTACAATGTAGATAACTGTTTCTACACAAATGTGTAGCGCTTGCTGCGAGCTGCCCCCTATTTATGGATGGCCAACCCCATATTATAAATGCAGTAGTGTGACCGCAACGGCATAAGGCAAATACCCTGCACACGACTTCAACGATAACTAAGCGACGACTACGACGACGAGAAAAAAAAAAGAGTCGAAAAGTGAAACATAAAATAGAAATAGAATATTTATCAATTAATTGCAATTCTATTGATAAAGTCGTTTCGAATGAAATTGAATCGAAGTGTAGCATGTGCGTGATCGGTGTCGCTATATGTAATTGTTTTATTTTTTATTCGTGATTTTTTACTGTGAAACACAAAAACAACACACAAAAAAAAAAAGAAAAGAAAAAGGAAAAAATCGTGCTGCAGGAGAAAGGAGAGTGAACGGATAGAGGAAACTAAATGCGAATGGTGGATATAAAGTGCGTCCAAAACATACACGAAAAAAAAGTGAAAAGCAACAAAAAAAAAAGTAACTCAGAATTATAAGAAATATTGAATTAAAACCATAAAAAAGCGAAAGCAAATTCTTTTTTTTTGTGTTTATTTTTTTCTTTAATGACATTCATTGTTGCTGCTATTGTGGTGTGTTTGTTCTTACTTCTTATACGTGATGTTGTTGTTGCTGTTGGTTTTTGCATTTTTTTACTCAACGCTGCTGGTGCTGCTGCCGCCGCCGCCGCCAATTAAATGCCGACAACAACAACAATAGAGACAGCAACAACACAAATAGCAAACAACAATATCAATAACAAGAACAACAATTTAATTGACACACATTAAGTTAAATAATAGTTAATATTTTAATTTTTTTGAAATTTTTTTCAATGACACATTACTTGAAACAAAACACAACGAAACAGTTGTAGTAAATAATAACTGTAATAACAGGAGCGGATTTTATAAGTTTTGATGACATCCAAGTAGTAAAAAGGATCTTTAGTTTCCTCAACTTTCAACAAAAAGGAATTTGAGCACACAATTTACTCGCTCGCTCTCTCTCTCTCTCTATCTCTCTTTCTGTACCGTTCTGTCCCTTTCTAACTTATTTTATCAAGAAATCTGACTTCAATTCATCAATTACAACAATTTGCCACTTGCCGTTTCCTTTTGGGTAAGTTCTCTCTCTCTCTCTGTCGCGTGCTCTCTAATTTATTTTACTCTCGCTCTCCAAGCTCCTATGTGTGTGTGTGTGTGTGTGCAATAAACAGCGAAAGTTTTCGTTGCTGGAGTTTAGAGGAGGGGGTGCGGGTATTATGGAAGGAGTGGGAGGTGGTGCACAGATCAGGTGGTGGTGGTGGTGTGTGTGTGTGCAGTAATTAATCATGCGGCAATTCATTTGCAACAGTTTTAGATGAACACAGGGTTTGACAAGCACTGCCTACTAAGCTTAGAGATTTGACTTTTTCTCCTGCAGAAGTTTGCTTAAAGTGCGCCTAAAAGATAAAAAGAAAGGGTATTCAAAGAGCCCTTTGATGACTCAAGGAGTTGTGTAATATTCTCTCTCTGGCCTCTTGTTCAAGGTCGTGCTGATTAATTATTTGTTGTATAGTGTTTGGTGACGTTAACACTAATTAAACTATAATTAAAGTAATTAATGCTAAGTAGTGAAAACGATTGTTTGTTATTTCATTCATCCATCCCATTCTATAGAATTTACTATGACGAAATATCACGACATTTAAACACAATTCCATAAAACTGTTTTTGTTTTTTTTGTTCATAGGGAGAATATTAATGAATTGAATTGTGGTAACTCAGGTGACAAAACCTTTTACGGCAAACGTAGAATGGGAGGGAGTGGGAAATGGGGGGAAGAAGGCAAAAAATATCAATGTATTTCTGACTTGGGCTTTACACTGTCTAACATAAAGATGAGAGTAAATAAAATTTTCACAACAATTTAGTTAAATGACCTTCTAAATGCTAGAGAGAGAGAGAGAGAGAGAGAGACAGAATACAGAACGAGATGCTAGGATTATATAGTGTCCTTCATTATGATTTTAAGTTTTATCTCAATAAATATTAATTGTGTTAATTTGTTTACTTGGAAAACTTTTGTCGGTGACTGTGTTCATGGGAATTTGCCAATTGATAAGATTGATCATGGAAAATATTGATTCTCTTCTTCTTGTGTTTGATATCCATTTATTTTGTTCATTCAGCTGCAAAAATTTGTGATCTTGAAAAAAAAAGAAGTCGCCGATCTTCTTGTTGCTATCCCCCTCCTCCCCCCAACACCATCCCCTCCCATCGTCATCATCAACATCATCTGCATATTCTACTCTTCGTCGTGCTTCTCCTTAACTTCTTCTTCATTAGCAGTCGTTTCACGTTTTTCTTCTTTTCATTTTGGGTGCAGTAATTGTAATTCATTTAATTTCCAAGCAAAAGCAAAAACCAAAACAACAACAAGAAAAAAAATATTGTAATAAAAAAGAAGGTTAATCCAGCAACTAGGCAAAGTTCGTTGCCTTACCAAAAAACAAAACCAGAGTCTCTCTCTCTCTCTCTCTCTTCTTGTGTGGAGTAGTTTTTTGATACTCTTATGCTAATTTAAGTCTTCATCGATCTCTGGTGGTCAGTTTTATATATTTTCATTTGTAGAGTCTTTTTTTGACCTAATTTTATTGCGTTGATTCCTTCTTGGTCTAAATGCATATAGCCCATTCACAGGAAAGGGTATGACAAGGGGAGTCAATCTCTCCCCGCTACCCACCCACAATCCATTGGTCGAGGTGTTTGCTGTCCCAAGGTT
This sequence comes from Drosophila willistoni, assembly GCF_018902025.1. Lineage (NCBI taxonomy): Eukaryota > Metazoa > Arthropoda > Insecta > Diptera > Drosophilidae > Drosophila > Drosophila willistoni. The sequence goes on from NW_025814052.1 coordinate 12,783,418, forward strand.
TTATGTAATTTTGTTTTTGTTTGCTGGGTCTCTCTCTATCTCTCCTTCTCTCTATTTCTGTTTTACCCTCTGCTACTTGCGTGTTTGACCAAAACAAAAAACCAAAAAAAAAATAGAAGAAAAATCGTGATTTCGATTACGACTCTCCGTTATTAGCTTCCATTGCCGTACATATAAATATACATATATACATATGTATATATATATATACATACATATACATATATATATTGTGGTTGGTAATTGTCGATATCAAATTAAATTGAGCAATTGTAATTCTCTGCGAAATTATCTAATTGTAAGAAAAGGATGAAAACTAATTGGTTTCAATTTGGTTTTACCTCTGCCTCTCTCTCCACCCGCCGCCTGCTTCTTGTGCTCACTCTGATTGATTATTCTGACTTTTGATTATCTGACCTCATCTAATACTTTTTTTTCGTTTTAAATTTAAACATGAGAAATGATAGAAACTAGAATCCTATCAATGGGGAAGAAATCAACCTGTCAAATTGGTAGGACATTTCGTCCTCCCCTTAGGTGAGACTGTCTTTTCGCTCCCTCTCCCTTGTCCTAATCTTCGATAGTTATGTATCCTTTAGGTCGTCGCGGTCGATGCTCTTGAACCAAGAGGGGAAATCTTTTCCAACGGCTCTCGCAAGATAGAAATAGTACAGAAATATTTTACATATTTTTGCCGCATCTGTCTCTGTCTCTATGTGTGTGTGTGTGTGTGTGTGTGTGTGTGTGTGTGTTATCTGTGTGGTACGTATGCCAAGTGCAAGTGTTTGATTGTTATTGTTGCCACATTTCCGGCCCTCAAGCAAAGTTCTGAGTTGTTGTCATTTGCACACACTTGTGTGTGTGTGTGTGTGTGTACTCGTTCCGCCAAAACACACAATGAAAATACACGAGAATCGCAATGTTACCTACCCTACCCTGCCCTAGCTCTACCCTCTACCCGCTACCTCAAGTTATCGCAAAAAAACTAAAAAAAAATGTTCAAGAAATGCGAATCAAATTAAGTAGAAAAAGTAATTAGCAAAAAATGAAAATGGGTACTTCAAAACTTAAAAGTGAGACAAAAGTAGTGAGTAAATATATCAATTATCGATAGACCTTTAACGATTTGATACGAATCTTAACTAATTCCAATAACAAGATCAAAAAAGCTAATTTTAGTTCCCAGTTGAAGCTATCTCTCTTTAACACTCGAATACATTTACATTTTGACTGTTCGAACGGCACAATTGATCGAATTAACTATTGATATCGATAATTATTGATAATCTGGTAATTACTTTTTCAAATGGTTGGATAAATTTAGAGTTAATTTGCCAGCTATCTTGGCATTTACGTGTAAATCCAGTCCTGGCTCTGACTCCGCCCTTTCATTTATCGCATCTGCTGCTTCTGTTGCCTTTTGACTAGTGGGCGAAGCGGTGAAAATTCTCACTCACCTCTTGACGGTGACGATAATGATGATGATGATGATGATGATGCATGTCTTGAGCTCCTTTAGGAGCTTTTGTAATGAATGCACTTGCACGTCATGTCCCCTCATCCTCCTAATCGTCGTCCTCACACTGAACTCGCGTCTCTATTCAACTGACAGCTACTTGACAATCTGGCCGATCGATATTCTGACTTGTTCTGTGGGGAGGGTTGGAGAGACGGCCGGAGGCGGGGGCATACACGTGTGCTCTCTCTCACAATCATCCTAGATAATCACAACATTCTGTCAAGTTGATAACCCAAAGCGAAAGGTATGTAGGTAGAATCTCTAGTTTTAGTTTCCTGTTGCTGTTTCTGTTTCTGTTTTTATTCTTCCGGTCAGCAGGTTGCATTTGCACCCACTGTACAGTGAGGTGTCAGATGTAACTAACCAAGCCAAGCAAAAGGGGACAGGGAAACTTAACTTTGTCTTGGCTCGGAAATAGATTTATTCTTCTTCTTCAGGATGTTGGTTTGAAATTGCATTAGCTAGAGTTCCTCCTGCTCCTCCTCCTCCCCCTCCCCTTTAAGACAGTCCTTATGGCCTCATCAATGTTAGTTTTAGATGCTGCAGCTGCATCTGAAGGGGTACAGGAAATTGTTTGAAAATGAATCAATAGATAAGAAAAGGAACAAAAAAAAAACAGCTTTTGCCAATTGCACTTGGAGTCGGCGTTGAGACTCTTTCGCTCTCTCTCTCTCTCTCTCTCTCTCTCTCTCTCTCTCTGCGTGTGTCTCCAACACCAAATGGAAATGGAGTCAAGTCTCTGATTTGGCGCAATTTCCGTCTCTGACACAATGTAACGACTTGGCCTAACTTCTGCGGAGGATGCGAGACAACAACAAAAGTTACAGCTTCTCTTTATGCATCTTCTCTCCCTGTGTGTGCGTGCGTGTGTGTGTGTGTGTGCGCCTGCGTCCTCGTTGAATGCAATTCTTTACTTTACTTACTTTTTTTTTTGCTCAAAGTCAAAGCCGGAGCCGGTTTGTGGCCTGTTTTCGAGGCCTGCTCTCTGGTCGGCTCTGGTCTGGTCCTTGAACTGTTTGAATGTGCAAAGTAAAAGAAAGAGGAAAAAAAACCGACACACACACACACACACACATACACACAACAGGGGACCAAGATCTGGCTAGCTTTTCCTCCTTCTCCTCCTGCTGTGCTCCTCTCTGTAAGAGGCGACCATGCCACACTTTCTATACCCTTTCCAAGTGAAATTGCATGATTTTTCTGATGGGACAGTTCCATTTAGCTGCCTCATCATCATGCCCATCGTGTGTGCAGGGTATCTGAATAAGCATCTTGTGATGGACCCTGAAGCTCCAGCAAAGCCAAAAGAAATTCAAGCAAATCTCTTTTGGAACAAGTTTCTCGTACATAAAGACCTATTTTACTGATGGAATAGGAATCGGAAATGGCAACTGGCCAAGCCAGAGGAAGTTCTCTAAAAAGATAACAACAAGTTCTGATAAAACGAATGGAATGGAACGATTACTTTTGAGTTCATGTTCGAGCATAAAACATTTACTTTTTCGTGGACTATTTGAATGAGTACTTATTTGAATCAATTTAGAGTAACTTTGAACTATTGAAATCCAATGAATGAATGAATCATTTCCAAAACTCAAAGTATTCTAAATTGGTAACTTTTTCATTCGAGTATGAGTCGTTTAAAGAGCTTTGACTATTCATAGAATTGGGTGTGTTTAGTCATAATGCGACTGAATGACTTGAATGTCAACAGCAATGCATTCATTTAGCAATTTCAGAAGCTTAAGTGATAAAATTTGGTTCTCGGCTAGGATATTCCTTTCGATTCCGTCGACAGGGATCCCTTAGGTTGAATTAATACAAAATTACAAATATTTACATCCTTTGAAATAGGCTGAAAGTGTGCTGGACACTCTCTTGGCCTAATTTGAACAATTGGAAGACATGAAGATATATATGTTTACAGGTTTAACCGGTTTGCAGGGGAACAAAATCGATATGCCGATTCTTTCTCTGCAAGAAGGGTGTAGAAATTTTCAACTAGCTGCCTCAGTCTCAGTCGTTTTCAGTATGCGTGTGTGTGTGTGCTTTCAGCGCCCTTCCTGAGCTTCGCTTGGCCAAATTGAATTGCAACGTGCTAAGTGCAGAGCGAAAGAAAGGAAAAGCATATTGCTCCTTGCTGACTGTACTCCCCGATTAAATGTAATATGGTTAAAAACAAAGCAAAGGAGAGGAGGGTCGTCTCATTATGTGTACAACAACCCCTTCTCCATCACCCTCTTGTCCACCCGAAAAGTCTGTTGCATATTAACAGTCAATATTAAAAAAAAAAGCTTCAACTTGCCTCCCTTCATAAAATGAGGCAAGAAATGAACACCCACCCCACGTCGCGCACCCCCATATGCATATTTACATGTGTCTAGCAACCCTGTGACGAAACTGAAACAAAAAGAAGGCAAATTTACCCCCAACATGCGCTCCACCCCTCGCCATACCCCCGGCTGAGGTTCATTCATAAATGGATTTTAAAGTGCAAGAAGGGAAAAAGAGAGAGAGGGTCAGAAAGAGAGGGGGGTGGTTGGTGCTTGGCTCCAAACACGCCCCCATCCCTTATGAACATACATATGGGAGTAACTGTACCTCTGTCTAAGGGCATAAACGACCCACCACCCACTTTGACAGACCGAACACCACCGAGTCCTAAGACTGCGCAAATCCTGTTAATGATATTCTAAAACCGTTTTAAGTTATTGATAATCCTGTTTATTGTTTGATTGAATTGAAAAAGCGATAGAGTGGCAAAAAGGGAGAGAGGAGATGAAGGAAGTAGCTAAAATATGGTGGAAAAATTATAAAGAGTCAAGTGACGCATCTAATTACAGGAAGACACAGAAACTTCCATTAAGGACAACTCAAGACTCCTGATAAGGAAAGGATAAAGCATTATACTAGGCAACCAAGTTTTTACTTCTCTTGATCTTGATCATAATTCGGATTGAAAATCAATCGATGATACGTTGTGTCTACGCTGACATTGGGTGGAATGAACATATACCGTATCTGTTTATATATATTTGCGATTACTTCTAGGTAGAAAGAGAGACAGAGAGAAAGAGAGAGAGAGAAAGTGATGTACGTGAAAAAAACCACATATTGATGTGCGCAAAAAACGACCTCTAAGTGGTTGCTGTCTGTCTCTCGATCGTGAAATGTTCAGGGTAGCCCTCGTATGATGTATATGTATTTGTATTGTATATAAAATTAATAATATCTGCTTAATAATTATAAAAACAAAAACCAACTATATCTACTTAGAGTCAAACACATGTGTTTAACTAGAGAACGACAGTGAGCAAAAGAGAGCAAATATGAAAGCAGAAATATAAAAAACAAGACCAAAACACACACACACACACACACACACACACACACACACACACAGAAACAAATAAGATTGTCCAAAATACTAATAAAACTTCTATAATTACGCTAGGGATCACATAGTCGTAAAAATTATCCAAGCTAAATGACGCAACGACTTGGGACTACCGTTTATTTTGGAGAACAATGGCTTAGTAGACGTGGCATTTGAATTACTTTCTTTTCCCCAGTGTTGCAAAAGTCAAAGGACTGGAACTTTACTTGGTTATAAATTTGTATTTTGTGGGGGGCAAATCTAAGATAAAATAAACACTTAGATGACGCTATGAACGAGATTTGAAAGCCAGTGTTGGCCAATCGAACAAAATTTCTTACTAAAAGGCTCTGCCAGAGAGTTGAATTTAATGACTGGCTAATTTGTTTGCCTATTCTTAGATCACTTTTAAATATAATTTATGGGAAAAGTGTTTTCATTGGAAAAGAGCGAATGTCGACTTCATTTTTTTTTTGCACTTAATTATCGTTACCGTTCAACAAAGTCGTAGGCTTACATTAGTGAGAAAATATCAGGAATTAAAAGACACAATCGACATTTAAAGGCAAACGATTCTCCGAAACATATCTCAAATACAATTCTGACAACAGATATATATAGATCCATGTGATCATTTAGATTTCCATAGTTTTAAATGATCAAAAGTGATTATAACTCCTCTTGTTGTAATTGTAAACTGAGAGAAGGAGGGAGGGAAATGTAAATAAAACAGATAATGTCCAACATGAATTGAAAAGGTAATGAAACGAAAAAAACACGACATGAATCGGCGCATATCATATGAAATCGAATCGAATCAGTTGGCAAGGTTTATTGACTGGCGTATACTTAATTTTTTTTTTGTTCTTCTTTGTGTTTTTAATGCACGATAACAACTTAATTGGTTGAACGAAACAAAGTCAATTTATGAACAAAATAAAATCACATGAAAAAGCATTTGCCGGATGGTACCAAAAAATCTAAAAAAAAAATAAAAAAACAAAACTTCTTACACAAAGTGGGAAAAAAACTAACGAACCTATTTTTGTTGACCATCCGCAATAACATATAGATGTCTTTATATAGTATATATGTATTCGAATGAGAGAGATAAGATTAGGGATCTTAATACCACCAACACAGGAATGTTTCTCCTCCCCCTCCAAGATAACACACACACACACACACACACGTATATTGCTCTACATTAAGTTTCAAATGTCTGAATGACCCTTTCCATCAGTTTCCTGATTCTTAAGCGAATCTTAATTGGTTTGCAATTTCCTATAGCTGATCATGTGATTTTTCAAGTTGAAGGATCAAAAATAATTGTTATAAGAAATCCCTTGAATTAGTTTAACATTTTATAACTCGTCTTTTTCACCTATGTACATATGTATATTTCCACCTTCTAATTCTAAATTGTTCTAAACCCTTCATTTGTTATTTAAATAATGACATGATCGAAAATTTTATAAACGTCGTTACAGCGAACTGAGGTAATTGTTGTTGTTTTTCTTTCATTTATAACTTATTGTTTTGTCATTGTTATCTTTTATCGACTTTTAACTTTCTGGAGAATCGATAGATAAAAAAAAGTGACAGAATTAAGTAATTATATTCATGAGTAAATAAGTTCATGCATACGAAAAAGAACTTGCAAAAAAAAAAAACATTGCATTTGAGTGTGTGAAAAGATATAAAGGATTACATATCACTATGTTACATATACAAATGATAAAGATTCTATATATATAGGTATAGGTACATATGTATTAATTTTCAAGAGCAGAGACGAGCGCCGGGGCCAGGAAGTTTTGATTGAGAATCCAAATGTCCTGTCCACAAGGCCTAATGTTTTCAAAAAGAACCTCTAATTGAAACACTTTCTAATATTCGTGTTCTACCTAACCCAACTAACCTATTTGAGAGGCGGGTAAGGAATTTCTAGTTATCGACAAGAAGGTTTCTTTACCCAATCGGAAAAAAGAACATTAAAAACATATATGTACAATAAAAAAATGATGTGCAAACAAACAAATGGAGGGACATCAAAGAATTGGGCCCCAATTAGCCGACCAATCGACAACTCAAACAATCTCTCCCTCTCCCTCAGTCACTCTCACTCTCTTGATGGCAAGAGAGTAAGATTGAGGGAGAGAGATCGTGTCGTGTCTCTCTTAAGGAGCCTGCCGCCTGTGTTGGATGCCATTCAACTTGTTGCCAAGTGACGACAACGCAAAGTCAGCCAAATGTACTCCATTTTCGTTTATTTTGGAATTGTTTATTCCATGTTGGAGGGAAGAAAATGATGATGAAGAAGAAAGGGGCACAAAATGCAGCAGCAGCAGCAAAGATTATACAAAAACAAAAGGAAATATTTTCGCCAAATTAATCTAGTTTTTGACGCCAAATCGATAAATGAAGTAGAAAACTTCTTTTTGACTAAATACAAACATAAATACTAAAGCACACACAAACACACACAAATTGTACGTACATTTGCATGTGTGTGTGTGTATATGTTAACACAATGAGTCAAGAGAGCCAGAGCGAGAGAGAGAGACTACCTTGACCTCATTTAGCGAACCTTTTTTTCTGTTTTGCTGTTTCGTTTTCTTAATTTTTTTTCTTCTTTTCTTTCTGGAGGTGGGGCATGCGTGTTGACGCTACTCTTGCTCCCCTTTTTCCCCACTTCTCTTGTGTCTTTTTTCATTTTCTCTTTTTTTTTTTTTTTGGTACCTCCTGAAGGAATGGTCAAAACCAGTGCCGGATTAGCCACTTAAACAGGAGTAGGAAATTATGAAACCCGCATCATCCCCTCAGAAGTTTCAATTTACGCATTTTAAAGCATATTTTAGCTAAAGAAATTACAAAAGGAAATTAAGTAATGAAAATTACTTGCCTAAAGCATTTAGAATAAATCTACAAATCTGAAAAAAAATCTTAAAATTGGCTAAAATCAAAAACTTCGAACTTTTAAGCCTGTAATTCTGCCAATTTGTTATCAATTTCATTTAGCTTGATTAAGTAAGTAATACCCCGGAGATATCTTAATCCTGCACTGGTTAAAACCAATTCCTTTTCCTTCTCTTTCCTCGCCTATTCAGTCATTCCTACAAGAAATACAGGTTATTAAATATAAACTTATAATCGTAAATTTTTCGATAAAGTAGTGCAATTCATCGATATTGAAAAGAAAAATTCAAGTTGTATCTTCTTTTGAATTTGTACTTATTGTTATATAAACAATTGAAGATTTTGTTAGTAGAGAAATATATGTTCCCCCTTTAAAATGCTTATCCTGGAAAGTTTACCTCACCCCCAACCCACACCCACTGCCCCGCAAAGCGACCATCAAGTAACTGTTTAAAGCCATGGCCAGATACAGGCAGAATGAAACATGTACAGTACAGATACAGGGTGTAGATACACATACAAACATATTTAAATGGTATAGATATGTATGCATGTACATACATACATATGTTGATCAAAAGGGGGCCTGGGGCAGGAAAAGTGAATACAAAGACAGACGCATGACAACCAAGAGAATAAACATTGAATTTTATAAGTAAACAAAACCAAAACAAAACTGAACAAGAAAAAACGAAAATGATATTGTACGCGCGCGTAGCTGATATAAAAATTGGTTTAGCAGAATTGAGCAGGGGGGCGGCAAGGGTTAGAGAGAGGGAGAGAGAGAGAAAGAGCGTGATGGGGAGGAGGTGGAACGTGAGCATAACCAAGGCCTCTCCCGTACACTTGATCACAGCACAGCGGGCGAAGAGTGTGATAGAGAGAGAGCGAGAGAGTGTGAAAGGAACGAGGCAAATACTAGAACTGTTGGATGGGGGGTTGTTAAGGGGGAGTAGATGATAGGATTGACCTGCCCCAAAAGTAGACGAAAAAAAAATTGAAATTGAAAATTATCTTAGCATCAACTTGCTTATACCCTTTATCAAATCTATGATCATATTTTATTGATGGTAGAAAAATGCAAAATTAATTTAACAATATTTTATCCACATAAAACGTTTATGCACAAAAAGAGCACTGCAGGGTATACAACCAAAATAATAATAATATGAAAACAAAATCTTAATTTCAGGCTCTCTCACTCTGGTTGTCTTCTCTTCTTATAGAATTTACATAACTTGCAATTATAGCAAAAGAGGCCTTTGACTTATTTATTATAAAGGGGGAAGGGGGCAGATGAGTGGAATGGAGTAAGGGAGGAAAAGAGGAGGAGGAGGCAAGTGCAAAACAACTGGAAAAACAGACAACTTAACGGTATAAGTTCAATTGGCAGACTGAGTGAACTTTATAGAGAATCCACAGAAAAGGCCAATTGAAACTTAGTCCCATTTGGACTAGATAATTAATTATTCAGAAAACAGCAGCCAACTCATTAAGAGAGAGAAAGAGAGAGAGAGAGAGAGTGTGAGAGATTGCATTGGCAGAAATTGATCTTTCTTTTAAAAATATACAAATCTTTTTTACAGTTCTAGGATTCTATATCGTTAATCCTTTTGGGACCGAATTAAAATAGGTCCAGCCACAGTGTCCAGTGCTAGGGTTAACAATAGTTTCAGTTCAATCTTATTCTAAATTCAAATTCATTGCATCTGATTTAATTTGTCTATCTCTAAGTGGGCTCTAAGAGGGCTGATTAACAGATCGATACCTTCATTAAGTTTTATTAAAACAGCTCTTCGGGTAAAACTTCGTTTTTGGGGTAGGATGAAAGTTAGCTCATCACCTGAGAGATATCTTATCAGTTATAAATCCCAAAGCCCGAAGTTTATTGGGCAAACCATAATTTTTGGGATTTTTTTAGTTTACAGCTGTTTTCAACTATGGTTAACTGTTATTGGGAGGTGGGATAGAGGGGTGTAACCCTCCCATATACTAAATACGACGAGGCTTATTACACGTTTCGGCCAACAAACATATACATACATACATATGTATGTATGTTCATATATAATTTTTGACGGTCAATGTCCACACATACATAGTCCCACACACTTACACACATTATGTTATTTTTGGGTTTTTTGTTTTGTTTTTTTTTTTTTTTTGTTTTTAGTGTGAGTTTCTTTCTCTTTTATGGTCATGTGCATTGTTGTAATTAAAGCTGTAAAAAAGGTTTTTGTCTTTAAGCTTTCTTTACCGTGTATGCCATTTGATTTGGGTGGCAAAAAGGTTACACCCAAGACCCATTGAATAGAGACCCATTAAAAATACATATACTCACCCACTCTTTGATGATATAGAAGACAAAAAATATGATTTAATAGATGATCATTGTTTCAAATTGGTCAAAAGGAAGTCATTTTTAGGGTAACTTCAAGTCGTTGAACTCACAAATGTTAACGAATTTGTAGGTTTTTGTGGTCTTTTGTTAGTTTGGTTAGTTAAAAGCACTTAACTGTACATGGAATTGAAGTTACATCCCAAACGGATGGATTATATAATGTGGCAGTGACGGCTTCTCAACGTTTATGACCCAAAAAAAAAAACACAAAGAGTAACAGAGAGAGAGAGAGAGAGACAACACAAACATTAAATTGTCTAGTAATAAAAAATAATATAAAAGAGGGAAAAAGTTGAAATAGGAGGGAAGGGTTAATATACTTTTTTTCTTTTTTTTTTGCAACAGGCTAGTGTCAATGACAGGAAACAATGAAGGTCAACCAATATGATGAGAGATGAGAACAAAGAATCATCAAGGTCATCCATATACTTGTTAAAATTCGCTCAATGCCCAAAAAAGTCGGAGAATTCTCAGCATTTTTTTTATCTCTCTAACGTAAATTACATTCCAAAGTCCAATAAAAAGGTTTGTGGTAATGAAAATCCCGATTAACTGGCTTACTGGAGTTGGATAATTAAAATGTCATCAAAATTATTATATACATATACATATTTCTGAGCAATAAAGAACCTAAATACACTTTAGTCTCTTTTATTGGAAATAAAGAAAGAAGAGAAATCTTTATGATTAAAATTTTTGAATAATTGATATCGGAAACTTTCGTATTCTATATGTTTCTGTTGATCGTGCGATTACAAATACATCTTTATAAATAATTCAAATTTTGTGTTTGTTTTTTTTGCAGATATTGGCGCACAATTTAATACATCATTCCGACCATGATGATACGTACTTTGGGATGGGCCTCCTGGCGCCGCCCCATTCTTGTGGCAGGCAACATCAACAACATTGATGGAGACTTTAATTAAATAACATTTGCCACTAAAAACTAAAATACAACAAGAGCGAGAAAGAGAGAGAGAGACGGAGATAGTAATGCCGCATCGAAACGCGCAATTCCTTTAAGGATTACAAATGAGGGTGCCAACAAAACGAAAGAAAAAAATCTATTACATAGCCAACAACAACAACAACAACAACAGTAACGACAACAACAACAACTACCAACAGGTTCACCGCCTAAGCATCAAAAGCAATTCATAGAAAAACCCACCCACCCCCCGACCCACCAGCGCCAGGCTCTCCGCTTCCCGCCCTACAAAAAGAAGATAAAAACACAACAACAACAACAACAAAAAAAACCATCAACTGCAACTGCAACGTAACTGGCAAGTGCAACAGCAGAAAAAGTTAGCCCCAAACCGATCGACCGACCAAACGAACTACTTGGGCACCAACCGAAACAACAACCAAACAACAACAACAACAACAACAGCAGAAAAAGAAGCGAAAAGGAGAAACAGCAAAATGTTACAAAACTCAAATTCAGCAACAACAGCAGCAGCAGCAGTGGCAACAGCAACAGCAACGGCAACGGCAACAGCAGCGACGCCAAGCACAGCAGCTGCTGCAGCAGCGGCTGCCAATAATGCGGCAATTGCCGCCTCATCCATCCAACCGAAGTTGGTTGTAATACGAAGGCGTCCGAATCAGGGTTTCGGTTTTACGCTACGTCATTTTATTGCCTATCCACCGGAAGATGATGCAGCCGCTGCTGCCGCAGTCGCTGTTAATGCTGCTGCTGCTGCTGCTTGGACACAGGTGAGTGTATATAAAAGAGGTGGGGAAAGGAGGGGGGCAGCAGTAGGGGGAGGAGGTGAAAGGGAGTTGAAGAGAGGATGGCATGGCATGAAGGAAAAGCAGAGCGTGCGCCTGCGCACCGGTCAATCCACAATTAGTCATCAGACAGCAGGCGGCTCTGTCTCTGTCTCTGTCTCAGCCGCTGCCGCTGCCTCTGGCTCATTTGGCAGCGCTGTTTCGTAACAGCAGCAGAGCGGGGCACGCGCTGTTTATTCAAATTGTCGTTGGATTATGTGCTTTCTTTTTATACCCTTTTTACCCGAGAGAGTAATCACAGACATTGAAACACACTTATTATTCAAAAGTACCTAAAATACTCGAAATTTAAATTAGTCGCAAATATATTAATGGCAATATTCTTTGCCCTTCGTCTCTAATACCTTTCTCTCTAATTAAAGAGTATTGAAATTTCGGTGTGTTGTGTCTGCCTTTTTAAGGATATTTTCCTATTTATATTTAAGTTACTTTGATGAGTATATTCACATCTTGATAAATCACTTTTCTCCTATGCCTCACACAAATATGAATGTGGAGAGAAGAGTATGCAAATTGTGGTTTATGCCAATAACAACAACAACAACAACAACAATAACAACAACCACTTCTGTCTTCTTTTTTTTTTTTTGCACTCATTTGCGTTTTATTCATTTCACTTTTATTAAAAGCTCTCTCCCTCTCGCTTGCACTCTTTCTCTGAAAGTCTCTTGTATACGTATCCCTCTCTCCAACCCCCTCTCTCTCTCTCACTCTCTCTCTGTCTCTGGAAGCTTGAAGTAGTCTCTCCTTGGCTTAAGATTGTTTCACGTTTTAACACGTTTTGTTGTTGTCTTTTTTTTTTTTATATTTTTTTTGCTGTTGTTGTGTAGGAAGCGGCATCAGGCGGTGGCAACAGCAACGGCAGCGTCAGCGGCGGAGGCATGGATCCAACGTCACCAACATCGCCGCAGCAGCAGCAACAGCAACAGCAGCCATCATACCAAGTGAAAGCGATGGAGACCATTTTCATCAAAGAGGTGCAAGCGAACGGACCGGCACACTATGCCAATCTCCAGACGGGCGATCGTGTGCTGATGGTGAATAGTACGCCCATAGCTGGCATTGCCTATAGCACAATTGTATCGATGATTAAACAGACGCCAGCGGTGCTTACGCTGCACGTTGTGCCCAAGGAATGCGATGTACTTCAAATGGTAAGACAGACAGGACAGGACAATGGTCAAAAGGCATTCAAAAACTAATCATTTATTGTTTCTCTCTCTCTCTCTCTCTCGCTCGCTCTATAATAGCACTATACAAGCATTGCCCATACACCAGAATCGAATCGGCATTCACATTCACCATCCCTTATGGTCAATGGTTCGGTAGCCGCCAGTCACATAATATCCTCAACATTTCCACAGCAGCAACAGTTGATCTCATATCCCACTGCTGTTGTTGCTGCCTCGCCACATGATCATGCCCCAACTGCTACTGCTATCGTTCATGGTGGAGGTGGAGGTGGAGGCAGTCGGTCTGGCAGCATAACAAGTAATGCCAGTGGAGGATCAATCAGTCAACAGCAACGTCATCCATCCCTTGCCGGTTCGGGTGGCAGCAGTAGCATTGATTTTGGTGACATGGCCCATGCTGGTCTGCGGCAGCATCACCATCATTTGCATCAGCAACATTTGCAGCAGCAACATTTGCAGCATCAGCAGCTCGTCTCCACCGGCTTTATGCGGTAAGTCCAATCACCTGGTCTGGTCTGGTCTGGTCTGGTCTGGTCTGGTCTGGCCATTGACGTCAGAGACGAGAGTCAGGGCTAAGTTTATTAGCTGAATAGCAGTCAGGCAGGCTGGCAGGCTGTCTAGCCAGACAAAGCAGCAGGTTGTGCTGCCCACTCTAGCTCTGTCTTGCTCTCTCTCTAAATCTCTATCTATCTGTCCACCTCCTTACATTCACATAGCCTCAGTCAACAGTGTGCAATCAAAATGCATTTTCCTTGACTTTTTATCTAAAATAAATCAAATTTTATGCCATTTAAAACAAACTGCCAGTGTTGGGAAACACATTGTAAAGTAAATTAGACATTGTAGTGTTGGAAAAGTATGTTTATTGTCTGTCTTGCATTTGTTAATATTAGTCCATACAGCCAGTCGATTACCAATCTATCATCTATTTCCGGTTCATGCAGCTTTGTGTTTAGAATCCAGTGCCAGGTAATAGCTCAAATCCAGTGGTCGGTATTAGCTCAAATCCTTGAAGCGATTTAGATAATCCCACAGCCGCAAAGAACATGCCATAACTCTTGACGACGTTCCAGCAAAAACGATCATTATATATCACCATAAACAGTGCTCTCATCATTCGTAGGGTTCGTTTTTTATCCATCTTAAGCAATGTCTCCAAAAGACTAAAGAAATTTCGTATGAAAAACAGAAATCCAACAAAATTTTGATTCAGAAATGTTTTCCAGAGCAGTTCAGCTGTTCGACTAAACTTTCCCAGTTTCCTATTTTGTGACCCTGTACACATTAGACATTAACATATTTCTACTGGCCCTCTTTGCTCTCCCACAAAAATCATAATTGTTTAGTGCGAAAAGTTTTTAGATTCGCCAGACATATTTATCTTACCGCCATTAATTTATTTATGATGATGATGATGACTTGTCGTACATCCTATAAACCAAAAGAATAAATTGCAAGGCAACGACTATCAAATACTCTATAACAAAAACGCATTTGCATTTCCATTAATAAAGAGTTCACAGAAAAAGGATCACAGAAATAAAGTTTTAAGTATATCCATTCAGTCATTCTTTTTATAGAGGGTATATAAAATTTAATAAATCTTCTATATAAATTGAATTCATTTCTATATTCCTCATCATTTTTATATACTTGTCTTTAAAAACATTCTTTTAATGTAAATTTTTCATTGGAAATTGGAATTTTTGTTTATCTAGAAAATATCAAAATGCAAAATTCCTATTTAATTCAAAAGGTATTATTATTCTTAATAACTTGTGTGTACATTTCAATATTTGTGATTCATATACAAACAAACATTGGACAATTGGACAGGGCCGATAATTTCTTTTGTTTTTTGTCACGTTCGTCGTGTTATCAATTCAAATTACGTGGAAGAACTACTTACAAGAACAATTATTACACAACCATGGGACAGAGGAAGTTGGAGATTTTTCGCTTTCAAAAATTCCCAATCTAAAGTGCTAAAGTAAACTCGGACTATTCTTATCAGAGTTTCTTGTAAACTTAATCAACTCATTCTTAACTTCAATTGGTCTTATGAAATCCTAGATCAACCGATTGAACCATTGACCGCAATCAATTGATTAATTTAATTCGCTAGGGCTTTATAACTGACTATTCGAATACACAAAACGATATAGATACATATACATATCTCTGTTATAGTTTCTATATACACATTCTATCCTATATAATAGATACAATTTGTATGTAAAATCAAATTGATTGTTGAACTATTTAAAAAGCATTATATATACACATATATATTCAGCTACTGGGTGAATACACACAATGTCTATAGAGTCTCCATTTACACTGTTAACGCTCGAGTTCCATTGTTGAATGATTAAGACGGATTTAATTGAATTTTTCTATAGCAAAAAAAAAAAAAAGAAAAAGAAAAAAATTAAAATAATCAAAATAAATAAATAAATAAAAACGAAAAAATAACAACAATTTCATAAAGGAAATAAGCAAAATACTTTAACAGTTAGCAACGACTTTTAAATACGCTTCACTAAGTAATAGTAACTAAATTTTAATACCCTAGAGAAAGGTGTTTTGCATATACTAAAAGACATTAAATTTTAAATGACTCAAACCCATTTGCCACTATAATTTTTGATAGAGTAGAAAAAACAGAAAAAATAACAGAGCACTTGATGTGAACAGTGAACTCACTTTTGGTGGATGAGTAAGTGAATGAATGAGTGAATGGCAATTCATTCCCTCTGATGGAATATGCCAACAACAGATACACACACACACACGCACACACACACACTCATATAGAAGAGGAAAATATCTATAGAATAAAATATATTAACTCTCAGACATGGCGTCGCCCCATGACGTTGAGAATTTGTTGAACTAAAATTATACCATAAATGATCTTCATCTTCTTGTCATTCATCTCGCTTACTTTTCAATTTATTGGCTACTTGAGCCTAAATGCAAAGTTTACCATCTCATAAAATATATAGTAATCCTAATGCAGATATGTGACATTAATATCCTTGTTGCTAGCTGAAATTTTGACTGATTTGATTGATGAGTGGCGAAACCTGAACCAATTCATAAAGCAAAACAAAGAGAAAAACAGCCCACACCCCCAAGTACCATCCACCTCAACATTGTGTTGTGGCACAAGAATATTCTGTTGGAAAGTCTTCTAGTTGAAATAAATTACAAAAAGTATTTTCGAAATTCAATAGTCTAGAATATGGATATAAATATAGTTCTTTTTTGATCTTTTGAAGCAGCTTAAGTTAACCAATTTCGGATTAAGTAATCTCTTTGACAGACCATTTATCACTTTCAGATCACTTCAATTCCATCCTTAAAGGACTTAAAGGACTTTTTGTTTTGGTTTTCCTTTATCTCAATTGTTTTTGCTTTAGAACTAGTTGAACCAGAACCAGTTTATATCAAAATATTTAACTACTTACTTATATCTGAGGTATTGGCAATTGACGTGGGGTGACACTCTCTGTACGTGTGTGTGTGTGTGTGGGGGTGGTTGGTTGGTTAGATTGGGTGGAAAAAGAAGAGGGCTGACAAGAAGGCGGGGGTAATTATTTGGTCAGTCGTTGGTGACTGATAGTGATTCGTTGCCACATCGTGTTTCTGCCCATATTCAAGTATGTGTGGGCCAAAACTCAAGCTTCTTCTTCTATTTCGCTATGTATACATATATTTTATTATATCATTTTCCAAACCTTTTCACCTCGTTCCCTCCCCCCGCCACACACACACACACTCACACACTCTTTGTGTCTTTCTTTTGCCTCCTTGGTGTCTTTTATTTTGTAAAAATAAAAAAAAAAGGGAAGAGCGAACATTGTTCGATGATTTGCTCCTCGCCATGGTCTTTTCCCCTTCCCCCCTCTTGACTGCCCCCAATCATCATCTCCCACCTTCTTCTTCTCTCACCCTGTTTCAATGGAGGCTCTTTCAATTGCCTGGGCTCTGGGTTGTCTGTCTGTCGGTCTGTCTCTCTGTCTATCTGTCTGTCTGTCGGTTGTGTTGTCAGTTCAGTTGCGCGAGCTTAATATGAATTTCATACATGGCATACAAAGCCAATTTTTCTCTTTTTTTCGTATTTTTTTTTTTTTTCTTTTTTTCTGTTGTGCTCCCCTAACCTCTTCTCTTGCCTGCCCTACCCTACCCCCACCCGCTTCTTTTTTTTTATTTATTTATTTATTTTGTTATTGTTGTTGCTGGATTTTAGTTTAGTCGCCCGGACTTTGGGTTGTACTTTAGTTTAGTTGCCATTGGCGAGCGAAGCGCGCAGATTTCGCGGAATATATGCTCGTAAAAAACCAAAAACCGAAAAAAACGAAGAAACCAGAAAACAACAATAACAAAATTGTTTGTTTGTTGTTGTTTATATAAATATATATATATATATATATATGTACATATATTTTGTTATTTAATTTTTGTTATTTTGGTTTTCGGTGTTGTGACCCGTTATAAGTGTTGAAACTTGTTATTCCCTTTGTGGCCTATTGTTGTTTTTGTTGTTGGTCCAAAAAATCAACATTATCAAGTGTCGCGCACCCCTCCCCCCTCTTGTACACCCCCTTCAGTTATCGATAACTAATATGATTTATGAATATGAACATCTCGTTTTCCATTTTCATACATTTCAATGATAATAGCACCACAGACTAGGTGAGTGAGATAAAAACGTAAAAACAAATTGGCAAAAAACACTTTTGCTACCAAAATTAAGACACACACAACACAGACAGAGAAAGAGAGAGAGAGAGAGAGAGAGATAGACCTTGAACACTTGGCACACAAAAACGTTTGATAAGAAAAAGAAGTTGAAATGCCGCTAAAGATGAAAGTAGTGAACGGCACCACCCAAAAAATACCACCCAACCACCCAAACGCCATCGATCAACAAGAATTTCTAACAGACAGCAATTAGCCTAACGTATAACAGGTTTTTTATTTGCCAAATGTATCAAAGATCGAAAGCCTCCACCAATTTTGCGTGTCCTTTATTAGTTACATGTCCTTCAAAAGAGAAGAAATAATAATAATCTTTGATGCTAAGGACTTTCGTTCATTGCCTGCGAGACTAACACTGCGTATACGTAATGAAGGAACACTTTTACCTTAACCCTTTCATACACCACTTCCAACTAGGATGCATTATGCACTCTCACTCATATTCACTCATCCCTTAAAATAAAAAAAAAAGTAGCCTGGAGGAGGAAGAGAATGGGAAGCAAAAAAAAAAAAAAACCTGAACCATACGAATTCAATTATTGTATTGAATTGCAATTTAAATTTAATTTGGCTTTCATCAAAGTGTAATACTATAGAAAACAAAATCGATATACATATATAGAAATACGTATGTATATGCATCATTGATTTCGAAATGGCAAGTGTTAAAAGGGGGAGGGGCCGTGATTAAACAAAACCGAACAAAAAATGTGTCAAACCGTTTTGGATTTCTATATAATACATAAAAGAGTTGAAAGATTTTGGCACAACGCAAAATAGACAATGATAAACATTAACAAAAAACAACAAGTGCCAGAAAGAAAGAGATAGAGCATGAAAGGCACAGAGAGAGAGAGAGTGAGAGAGGGGGGTAAAAGAGATATAGATTCACATACAGTAACAACAATTATAGGCAGACAATAAAAGCGCGAAATTCCACACAATCCAGCCAACAGAGAAATCATTTACATACATGCCAATACACACACACACACACACACACACACACATTATATAGATAGCTAGAGATAGGTATGTATGTACATATGTGATAGGACCCATAGATAGATAGATAGATAGATAGATAGAGCTCATTCAGTTGCCGCTTTTATCGATAAGCAACAAATCAGCGCAAATCGAATCGAAACGAATTGAAGCCCCTGCAGAGTTCAATCTAGTCACTTGTGCTCACGTCAATGGAAGCGTCAAGATATAGTATATATATTTGATATTTGTCGCTTTTATACCATACCAAAAAGCTAAAGCATTGTTCGATTATCTATTAGATAATATTAGAGCTAAAAGCCTTTGTTGCTGTTGTTGTTGCTGTTGTTGTTAACATGAATAATTTATTTACTACACTACTGTGCCCCCAAAATTAGGCAAGGGATATAATAATAATGCAGAGAACGTGTAAATAATAAACATATAACATATGTATGTAGAAACAAGTTGCAAATTAATACATTTTTTTGCATTGCCAATTCTGAATATTTGAAGCGAAAAGCATTGTCGAGCTTAAACCTTTTGAGAATTATAACCTAATTTACTTTGGCCTTTTTGTATTTGCTGTTACATTTGTTGCCATTATTTGATTATACATAGTCCATACACTATAGCCTTTGTCTTTCGATAGTTTTAAACCAATTTTATTGGTTACTTACTTACACACACGCATACACGCGCACATACAAAATGTGTGTCCTTTTCGTAATGCAAAACTTTTTTTTTTAGCAGCATTGCCACATGCATTCAATTTTGTCGCATAGCTAAATTAATTTACTATCTGTAGATTTGACCTTACCGCAGTTCGCACTCTCTCTCTCTCTCTTTCTGTTAATGCCTTTTACCTTCTCCATTTGCTTAATATTCATGTGTGTGTGTGTGTGAGTGTGTGTATGTGAGTGTAAAGGCATCCTTTGACATCTTTGTGTTACATCAAATTGAATTACTTTGTCTGCCTTTCGCTGTGTGCAAAATCTAATTTGTTGCTCGCTCATTCGCTCGCTTTTTGATGGAAAATTGTTGAGTGCTAACCCTCCGACTAGATGTGGCCACCTCTCACCACCTTTAGTATACATATACATAGATGTATGTGTGTCTGTGTGTGTGTGTGTCTGAGTGGGTATGGTCATGTCATGGTCATTAGGTATGACAAGTGGAAGTGGAAGGGCTGCCACTGCTTTGGGTTAGTAGTGAGTGGTTTTGGTCTTGCTGCGGTTGTTGTGTGAAAACTCTATTCATATGCAAGTAAATTTCAATCGCAGGAGCCAACATTTAACTATAAAGACAGCGGAAGGGACGTCATTCACTAATGCACAGTGGTTGAAAAGTAATAAAACTCATTTACAAAGTAACTTCCGGTACATTATTTCGTACAACTTACTTCTAAGAAGAAACTTAAGGGAAACTTAAGAGTATTCTATGATATCGCTAGGTAGGTTTGAATATTTAATCGATGATTCAACCTGTATTTGTTCCCTTTTTGTTTTTTGTTTTGAAATCTCCAAGACGATCAAGTAAACCTCATAAGTTTTAAAGCATTTATCGTATTCATAATCTAAATTTAGCACCTGGTCATAATAACTACCTAGTCCAATAGCTTTGAGAGAATTTTGCGATTAAGTTTTCGAATGTTTTATATGATAAAGATAACATATTTTATTGGATTTAGTTCCTTGCACATTAAATTGAAGTTAAAGTAAAACTTAAATTGAAGATCTAGTGCCTAGTCTTGTCCAAAAACTGCGATTAACACTTGATAAATTTGTATCGATAAAGCGGCTATCGAAATGATGAGAAATTATCATTTCATTTTCTCGTTGTAGGCGAATTTTCTTGTTTAAGCTCTCTTGAGATGATAGTTATAGAATATTAAGTCTATGATGGATTGCTATATCTCTCATGAGAATCAACTAACCCTCAACTAACCCTTTAATATAGTCGTTCTCTCTCTAATCTGTCTCTCTCTCTCTTGCTCCCTCATGAGAGGATTGCTGAAGGCCTTTTGAATTGTAATTATTTCATGTTTATAAGACATATTGCATTACTTGCAAAAGTTTTTAACCAATTCATGTGTCTGTGTGTGTGTGTGTGTGTGTGTTTACTTTACACATGAATAATGCATTCATTTGAGAGCAATTTTCACTTGAATTTTGTGTCACTGTGCGTGCAGCGGGCAGAATGGCGACAAAAAGGTTTATTTTATTTTGCACGGAACTGTTCTTCTACAGTAAGTACAAACAAAAATTAAGTGTAAACAAAGTTTAACTTTGATTTCTATTTATGGAACACCTACACACACACTCACACATACACACACACACACAAAAATATCTATGTGGAGAAAGTAAAGCACAGTAGAACAAAACAGAACAGAATCAAACCGAATAGCATAGAATCAATCCAATCCAATGCAATCCATCTGTGCGTTCGTGTCGTGTGTGCGTGTGTGTGTATGTGTGTGTGTGTATCTTGGCCTAGAAACACCTGTGTATAATCCTCCCTTCAATCTCCTCCCCCTCAATTGAAAGCCAGCTGTAGGGCTGCGTCGAGACTGACTGGGGGCGGGCGGGGCGGCCCGTCATCGTCGCCACTCGGCACATTTTAGACGACGAATATTTTTTTTTTTTTGTCAACATTCCTGCTAAAGTCCATAAAGGCTTAAACAAGCCCAGTTAGTTGCATTTTGTCTGGATAGTCGCACGGAAGGAAAAATCAAAAATCACAAATTTATAATCCGTTTGACTTTAAGTCAAAAATTGCAAAGTTTTTCAACGAAAGCCAAAAAAAAAAAGAAGGAGGAGGAGTGACGGAGGATAGAAGTGGGTGGAGGAGTGAATGAGTGGGGCGGGGAGGAGGTGAAAGAGGAGCCATAGATATGGATATCATTATTATACAAATTATAGTTGAAAAATTTCATCAAATTACGTAGCCCCTCCATAACATGGAAGTGGGAGAGGAACAGGAAGAGGGAGAGGCAGAGGGAGGGAAAGAGTGATCGTGACAAAAATTTGCAAAATATGGGCACACATTGCGCATGCGTAACAAGATGTCAGACACACCGACACCGACACCGCCCCGCCGATGGATGACGTTGATTGGATTTGCTGCCGTTGCTGCTGCTGCTGATGGCACGCGCCAAAATGTCACACTCACATCGCTGGGACTGGGACCGAGACCTCCAAGTCAAGTCAAGTCAACGCAATCCAAGCCAAACCAAACCAATCCAATCCAATCGAATCGAATCCAATCCGGTCAGCCATTGAGTTTCTTTATTTGGTTGAATTCCAATTGTGTGATCATGGCTAATGTTTGTCATCGTCGTCGTCGTCGTCGTTGGCGTTGTCAATGATAATGACGATAATGATAATAATAATCACGATTTACTATACATATATTTATATATGTTGCCGATTAATATATATGTTTTCATATTAAGTACATCAAGAAAGAAAGTAAAAGGCAAAAATTCTAGAGGGGAACACAAGGGAAACAGTAGAATAAAGCAAAAAGTGTAAATGATATATTAAGGAAATGTCTAACAAAGAAAAATGCAGGAAAAGGAAATACATAGAAAGAAAACAAAGAAAAAAAAAAAAAAGGAAAATGAAAATGAAAAGGAAATGAAGAAAGAAAAAAAAGGGACATACAAAGCAGCAGGCAGAGGCAGAGAAAAGAGAGAATGATCATAATTTTTTTGCAAGAATTTATGTTATGGGTGGGGTTTACCTCTCTCCCCTGCCCCTCCATCACATGGCATGCCTTTCCCCCACTTTCCCCTCCCTCGCCTTCAGACCACATTTCTCTTAATCAAAAACTCCCAAATTGAAATGGCAAAAAACAAAACGAAAAACAAAAATTGTTGCTTGTGTTTTTAGTGGCCGCACAATTGTTGAATGCTTTGCTACACTGCTTCGGGAACAGTGGAAGCTACAAAATATCCGATTTTAGGCAGAGGTAACCCCTACTAACTAAACTAATAAACTTGGCTAACTAACTGCACACAGATGAGACAAATTGGATATTCATTTTCACAATTTTTTTCTTTCTTACCGTTTGCAGTGCCAATCAGCCGCCGAACTTAACAGTATTAGCTAGTTCTACAACGCCGAGAACAACGACGCCAACGCCAACGCCAACTACCACGCCCACAATACGCCAACCAAAGTTGCAACAGCAGCAACAGCAACAGCAACAACAACAACAACAACAACAACAGTTGAATCAACAGGCCTTGTATGTGGCAAATGCTGGTGGATTGAGTGGAGGTGAAAATAGTGACCTAATGATTCGTTTACGCGAATCGATTAAACAGAAAGAGGAATTCCTCAAATCGCCAGTACCCAGTAACGGATCACCAGGCAATCAACAGCAACAGCAGCAACAGCAGCAACAGCAGCAACACCAGCAACAACAACAACAACATTTCTTTCCTACAACTTCAACAGTACACAATCAATTTCCAGCACAACCGGCGCTACCGCCACGAGGACGCCAACAGCAGCAACTGCAGCAAGCAGCAATTCTTAAGCATCAGCAACAACAACAACAACAACAACAGGTTGTTCTTGCCGGTTACGATATGTACTATGCTGGAGGTAAACTTGTTCAAAGATCCTCGGCTCCTGTACAGGGCTCATCCACATTGGCATCAGCATCACAACATCGTCAGACAGTTGGCCAAAATTATGCCAAAGATTTGGATTATTTTGAGACCACATTGCAGGAGACGGGCGTAACCAACAAAGTGTAAGTACAGAGAAGGGTTTCTCCTCTCTCTCCCCCATTCGAACTTGCTCAATAACTTTTACTTTTAGATTTGAACGTAAATTGGTTTCACATATGTCCAAGGGTTTTGATCCCTTTAAGCCATTGTCCATCAATACGAATAGTGCATTAGATGCAACAACAACAGCAACAACAACAGGAGGGGGAACAGCAGCAGCTACAATGTCATCGACTGTAAAGAAACAAAGTGTTCTCTATGAATCACTGCAACAGCATCCATTGCATCAAGTCCATTCAAGATATCAGCATCAGCATCAAATGCAACAGCAATCCAATACAGTCACAGATGGGCAAACCAGCAGCCGTATGGAATTGCATAAGGCGACATTGGCTAAAGCCACCATTGAACCAGCATCCTTGGCAAGCAGTAAGCTACCAACAACCACAACAACAACAACGAAATGCATCTTAAACGTTTCTTTGCTCTTTCTCTTTTAGAGTTTAGCTCTTTGCCAGAACAAAGTGAAGATTTGGGAGGTGAATTGCTGCAATCGCGAACTGCTGCGGTGGTGGATACAACAATTACAACATCAACGGCCACTGGCAATGTGGTGCGTCGCTATAAACCTCTGACATCCAGCTCCTTTGATGAGAGTAAACCTATGCGTAGGATTTCGTATCTACGAGCCACCAATAATGAAGCAGACTTTAATGCTGACACAACAACAACAACAGCAGTCTCGAGCACAACAACAACAAATCCAGAGGCATCAACAGCAGCAGCATCATCTTCATCTGTTCCCTCTGTTATTGCTCCTGCTCCAGTTCCTTCTACCGCAGCGACTGTCATAGAGCCAGCAAAGACAAAGGCATTGGTTGAGGAGCATCCAGATCCACCTATTTATGATGTAATTCCTGGTTGTGGCAGCACTGGCGGTGGCCATGAATTCATTGAGACGCCCAATGGTCTGGAGGATGTGCGTCTCTCGGCCCATGGGAATAGTCGACGTGCCTCCATGAGCAGTGACTTACGCAGCAGGTAAAATCAAGTCTCTTTTAATCCTTCAGATAATTCATAAATATGTACGTTCTTCTTTCTATCTAGCATTCATATTGATGCTGAACTAAATGGCGGCAAGTATATACCAAATGAATTGGAGGCCTTTGAAACGGAAATCGAGATCAAATCGTCATGTATCAATGGCAAGGTAAGCACAAATCGCCTTGTACCTTGAGATATGGAGTAACTTATTGACTTCTTTTCCATTTTCCAGCGCATGTCTGAATATCGTTCGTGGCGCCAGGTCAAACTCGAGATTAAGGGGGATTTGTTACGCATCTATTCTGGACGTCACACCAAATCGGAGCATAATGTAAGTGATCCATTATTGATGCGATGCGAGAAATGATTAATTATTATCTCTCTGTTATGTTTAGGTCGTCGAGCTTGACATAAGAAATTTCAAATTCTTTGATGAGTCATTGGATAAAAAGAAATTTCTTATTCGCATGCAATCCAAACCCAGTTCAGGCAATGCCCATTTGGCCACCCTGGGCAATGAGCTCAATCTGGATGATGGGCCAGATAAAATGGCCAATTATAGTGGTGGTCCGGCCGAGTCAATTGCAAGCAATACGACGGCAACCACCGGAAGTAGTAGCAGCTGCAGCACCACCAACACAACCACTTGTGGTCCCTATACAGAGATTCTGTTCAAGACAAAGAGCAGCACCGAGATGAAACGTCTGTTTGGTTTACTCCAGTGGAAGGATAGCCTCAATTTTGAGACGCAAGAGACACCGCCGGCTGGCAAACAGTTGGCCGAACCGCAAAAGACAGCAGCCACCGCAAGCTATTTGGACGAGTCGGCAGCCGGAGTTGGTGGAGCTGGCGCAGATAGCTCTCCCTTGAGCTCACATTCGGGTGGCATGGAGGTTCTGCCAGCTGCTGCAGCTTTGGTGGCAGCCACCAGTGATTCCATATCACCCATAATGAAGGCCCGCAAGTCCTCATCCCACAAGCATCTACCCGACAAGGATTTGGGTTCCCCCAAATCGAAGAATTGGAAGGATTTACTCTTTCGACGTGGTGGCGGGGGCGGCGGTGTAGCTCATGGCAGCAGCGGCGGCGAACTTACCTCACCGTGCACGGTAAAGGCAGGCAGTAGTTGTGGTTCTATTGGACAGCCGTTGCGTAGTTGTCCCATGTCCAAATTGAATCCATATCTACCCCATCTCGTGGAGGTGTGCACCAATATTGTGGAGACAAAGGGACTGGGCGTTGTTGGTATTTATCGCATTCCCGGGAATAAGGCAGCGATATCCGAACTCTCGGAATTGGTCAACACAAAAGATTTCCAATTTGAGAGCTGTGCCAACGATGTGCGATGGGAGGATGTGAATGTGGTTAGCAGTTTGCTAAAACTTTTCATACGCAGCCTGCCGGATGCTCTGATGCCGGCCAGTTTCTACATCAATTTCATTGAGGCGGACAAGAAGTTCGGTCTGGAGAGGATTGTGCTGTTGCGTGAGATTGTCGAGTCGTTGCCGCGTCATCCGTATGAGACAATGAAACATTTGATACGACATCTGTGTCGGGTCAGTGACAATTGTGAGGTGAATCGCATGGAGCCTAAAAATTTGGCCATCATCTTTGGCCCATCGATCATAAGGACACCGAACGATACCTTGGAAACGGCTGTCAAGGATATGAAGCATCAGTGTCGTATTGTTGAGCTTCTGGTAACACAGGTACGTACAATGCCAACAGATTCGGATTGGAGATATCAATAATTTTGCTTTCCTAATGCTTTCTAGTATGAATACTTCTTTGAGGGCGGCTCCTTGCCAGATGTGTCTGAGGTGGCTGGTGCTGCGGCTAGTGCCAGTCCCGCACAGCCAGCACAATTGCAAGAGGATCAGACAAATATGCTATTGCATAATCTCTCCAAGATCGAGAGGATAACGGAAAGGGAGACACGCGCCTCGCGCTTCATACCCCAGTTGAGAAGACGGACACATGGCAAACGTAGTGCAGTCAACTCGGACACATATTCCGGCGAAAGTGTATTGGTAAGTGAACAGTGATTCTCTTGACCTCCATTTGGCATCTCAATAAATGCAATTTCCCTCTTCAGTCCTTGGACTATACCAAGGTTTCGGCCAGCAGCACAACAAGCAGCAGCTCCAGCAAGACCACTACCAAATTTAGCTCATCCGCCTCATCGTCATCGTCCACCAATAATACGACAAGCAAGTCGACCACCCTAAAGACGACCACACGCAGTGGCCTGGGGGTGGCAGGATCGAGCAAGAAACAACCCATGCGCAAGGCCAGTCTGGATGAAAAGGATTCGGCCAGTGTAGATTCTGTGGAACAACAGCCACAGCAAAGAACCAGTGTAGATATCTCGATCCTTCTAACCGATGATGACTCAAGCAGTCGACTAAGTGATACGGGTAAATCCCAAAGAAATTCCATTGGACCATTCGTTCAACTTTAATTGATTTTGTTTGTTTTGTTTTTTCAGGCTCAATGTCATTGACCACGATCACTGACACCCTGGACAGTAAGCTGAGAAATTTACGCAGCGGCTCCGAATCGAATGATGAGAATGGCTCACCAGAATATCCAAAGAATCGTCGGCATACACTTGGCCAACCTCTACACTTGCACTCTGAGAACATTCCCTATGCGGATGAGTCGCCCGAGCGTCTATTCCATCAATTTCATCCCCTGGATGCACCGCACTCCATGCTCTTGAGTCGCTCTTGCACAGCCACCAATATGCTGGATGAAAAGACATCTGCAGGAGCCTTGGCAGGAGGTGTGGGAGGAGCCCAAGGCTGTATGGTGAAACCAATTGTGGCACCACTTCAATTACCCGCTAGCCTCATTAAGGCGGCACACAAACTTCAGCATTCGGCTACTGTGCCCATACACCAGGGCAGCTCCACAGCGCCGGCAAGTGGAGCGGCTACACCCACCGCTAGCGCCTCCAATCAGCAACGTAGTTCAGCCTCCGCATCTGCATCCATTTCAGCTTCCACAGTAACCATTTCCAATTCGTACAGCAGCAAGAATCTACATTTGAGATTTACCAGCAGAGGAAGTGGTGGAGGTGGCAATGGAGGAGGAGGAGGAGGAGGAGGCGGCGGTGGAGGAGGAGGAGGAGGTGGAGGTGGTGCCGCTTCTGATGATGATTCTGAAGGATCCACGACAAGCGATCCTAAAGAGAAACTTTTGCTGGTCGCCGATCGTCCATCGCCGTCGCCGTTTTTTCTCGAGCGCTACAATAAAAAGCGTCGGGATCGGGATCATCATCGACTCTTTCGAAGTGCCAGCTTCAATTGTCGCAACTACTCCTCATCCAGCCACAATAGGCACATGTCCGCCACATCAGCAGCGGCCCCAACAACAGCAGCAGCAGCAGCAGCAGCCACAACTTGCTGCTCGCCATCAAATTCCGCCTGCACTTCCACTTCCCTGCCTACCAGCGGCCTGACAAAGGACGAAAAGACTGACATGAATCTGACCAAGAAACGTCAGATTCAAAACAAGCAGAATCGATCCATCAAGCGAAGGCATACGGTAGGCGGACCCCATGATTATTCGGCCAACAATTGTCAGAGATTAGCGGCCGGACACGATCGTGATCATCACCTGGCCGCTGCCATTAACTACAATCACCACAATCGCCACCACCAGCAACAACTGTTGAAGCAAGGTGGTGCCAATGGGCCGGCGGCGGCGGAAACAACGACCACCACCACAACGACAACCACCGTAATGCGGCGTCTCAATGGATCGGGCAGTGTGGCGGGAGCAGGTGGCTCTAGTGATGGGAATGTGGGCTCACCTTCCGCCTGCAGTTCCTCCAATGTCAGCAATAACAATAATTCACCCCAAAGCGATGGCAGCAATGGCAATGGCACCTCCAACGGATCGGCAGGTGGCTCATCATCTGTGGGCAGTGTTGGCAGCGGCGGCGGCACCACCAGCAGTAGCAGCAGCAGCAGCAGCAATGTAGTAACCACTACCACAGCCAATGACCAGGTCTTGGAGGTGGGCATACGTATTAAGAATATCAATCGAGGGCGCTATTAAAAACAAAAAACAAATCTAGAGAAATATGAAAACTAGAAAAGAAAAAATTAGAATACTTAGAATAGTATTAAAGAGAAAGAGGGAAGGATAGAAACAAAGAAAGAGAGGGAGAGAGATTGACAGAGAGAGAGAGAGAGAGGAAAAACTGTATTGATATATCTAACAATCATCAGCATGCATCGAGTATATCTACATTATTTGTGCCCTTTCCTTGTAATTCCCCAAAAACTAAATTGAGGTTTTTTCGACTCAAGTGATTGGATCACATGATTAGACAACAAAAAAGTATTTCATAAATGATGAATTTAATGTATGTATATTGTTGTTGGTTTGTCCATGAATTTTGGAATCCGAATGTATTGCAAATTAGATACTAAGATTGGCACCAGCTGCCCCCTCCCCTCCCCTACCTAACATTTCTTCATCATGATGAGAAAAGTGTATAGAAAACCCAAAAGAAAGATCTCCTTCACATTGAGAAAGTTCTAACAAGGTGAATAATTTTCGGATATATTCATTCTCATTCTATGTTCATTTCAAAATTTCTCCAAATTGATGAAATCAATATGTATAACAACAAATTTGAACAAATTTAACCAAAATTTGTTCTAAAGTAGCACAAAATCTGTTAAAGACACAACTTTCAAATGAGTTTATAGCGAGCAAACATACAATACATACATAATATATATACCGATATATATATATATATACATATACACACATATATTTATTTATATACAAAGTAATTATATTCAGGAAAAAGTATTTATTTTAATTAACTTCCAACGCAAAGCTAAAGAAAATGAAAAAACGAAAATCTATACATGCCAGGGGAAACAAAAAAAGGATCAAAGAGAGACATAGAGAGAGAGAGCGGGAGATAGAGAGAGGGAGAGAGAGAGAGAGAGAAAGAGTAACAAAGAAATAGGCGTAACTATTTTGTGAAGCGTATACACTTAATACAAAGAACGATATAATATCCCTTTATATATTTGTAAATGAAATACATCAGATATATATATATATATATATAAAAATATGCAAAATGCAACCCCTCAATGTATATGTAAACCAAAATCTGATCTGATTGTTTGTCTGTCGCCTTTTAGTGTTTAGTTATTGGGTCTATATAGATTGTTTTCTTTCTGTTCCACGATATATTCAATTATATTATTGTATCTTTGTAGGTATATGTATATATGTACCTGCATTTTTGTAAACGAAACGAAATTATAAATTGTATGCAACAGTTTTGGTGCCTTAATTGCTTGCTTTAAAAAAAAAAAAGGAAAGGATAAACTGATATATATTTCTTTTTTTTTTTTTATTTAAATTATGTCTAATATTGATAATTTTGTGTCTGTTCTGTTTATAAAAACACTGATCAACAAACAAAAATCGGTGCTAGGGGTTGGGCGCTTCTCTCCTCCCAATTGTCATTTAGGATGTAAATTTGGGCGTGGCAGGCGACAAACAAGAAAAAGAAACAAACAAACCAGATGAATAATAACACAAAACTTAGACATTTCGTTCAAACATATAATCATTGACAAATTATATAATAACATTTGTACCCTATACAGTTGTAATATGTATATTTTTGTGTACAATTGTGTTTGTATTCCTTTTTTTTGTTTTTTTTTGATTTCTTTTTGTTTAACAAACAAACAAAGAAAGAAAAAGGAGCAAAAAAAACAGAAGAATCGATAATTAAGCAAAACTTGTAGCTTGTAGTTGTAAGTACATATATAGAATTAAAAACACACACAGACACACACGCCTCCCCGCCCCTAATTGTATAGAAATCTTCTTTGTATATATATATATATCTATATATTTAATAATAATTATTATTTTTTCAAATTATTTTTCATGATTATTATTATTATTATTATTATTTAAACTATTGTATCAGCCCAGCTCAGACCCGCCCTTTCCACTTAACACTATTATTATTATTATTATTATTATTAACTATTCCCCCCTGCCTATATATATTTTTTAAATTGTGAATGTTTTGTTATTGCAAAAAGGAATATGTGAAAGAGAATGGAAAAGTATAACACCCAAGCGCGTAACGTTGCTACTATATACATACATACATACATATATATGTATGCATATATGTGTAATTATAATATTATTATCAAATATATTTTGTTAGACTTTAGGTAGTTATGTTTTTTTTTTTTTATATAAATTTGTATTTCTTTTCTTGGCGCAACAAAATAATAATAATAATAATGATAATAAAATTAAACAAACAACAAGAACACATGCAACATGATTATGTTATGAGACGATACAATAAAAACAAAAACAAAAAATGAAAAATAAAAACATAAATAGAAATGTACAAAAAAAAAAGAAAACAATCAACATTCAACCCAATCAAAGTTATTGGCGTTAATCTATATGCATATAAATATCTAGAGAGTAAATTATATATGTATATATATATATATATAAAGGAAAGTTTGTTAATAACTAAACAATTAGAGTTTGGCTTGTGGTCCCGTTCCCGAGATCTTGTAGACAAACTCGTGGGCAACATCATAATGCGGATTGCACGTTTGGCGGACACGTTTCAGCCAGGCCCGTATCTTGGGATACTTGATGCGGACATCATAGTCGGCCATGCCTGGAAAAAGGGGGCGGGTGGGGGAATCGTATGACTTCACATGGATCAATTTGCTATTGGAGGAGGGCCACTTACGTGTCTGTTCAATTTCACAAGCAGCGAATATATCAGCCGCTGTTAGGGTGGATCCTGACACGAAGTCACTATTCTGTAGCCACACATCCTCAATGACATCCAGATTGAGTTCCATTTGCATGCGCAGCTTCTCAATCTTATCCTCTTTCGGCGTGCGACCCGTCAGTAAGGGCTCCAGCCAAACAGTGCGAAAGTAGAGGGCACAGGTTATTCTCAGGGTCATGTGCTGCCATTCGAGGAACTCATCGACCCGAGCCTGATCCACAAAGTATTTGGGATACAGATGCTCGGGTATCTTGCCCTTGGCACTCAAATATCTTAGAATGGCCACACTCTCGGCCAGCTTGTAGCCATTGTCATTGATGCAGGGAACACGCTGGAAGCGATTTATGTTCGTTTTGTACTCATCGGTCAAGTGTTCACCTGGTACGAAAGTCAACATTGATCGATCGATAAGATTAGCATAATGCTTTCAGATTATAGGGATAAAGTTTCATACCGTTTCTTAAAGCGACCACACAATCCTGGAATGGCATGCCACTTAAGCGGAAGATGATAAACAAAGCCCTCGAGGGCTGTGACATCAAGTCGTAGTAGTAATGCACAGGACTTGGAGCCGGAGCTGGTCCTGGACCGGGAGCTGCTGTCGACATGCTTAACGTGCTGGTTGTGCTGGTTGTGCTGGTTGTCTTCTGTCTCTGGGGAACTGGCGAAAATTGGAACATAAACAACAAGTTCAGATTCAGTCCAAAGATCACGTTAAACTTTAAAGCTCTCTCCTTCTCTCTCTCTCTCTTTCTCAATAGCAAGCGTGAGAGTTAGGGAGCAAGAGAGAGAGAGAGAGAAAGAGAGAACGTGCTTTGGCTTATCAGAGAGCTTTTTAAAAGCTTCAGTTTGATATTAATTGTATATACAGTAGACACTCGCGAATTCTTAACACTCATCAAGTTAATGCTAACTTCAATTAATTAAGAAAAAAAATGAGTAAAAAGGATACTTTGTCTGCACCGAAGTTCATATACCCTTCAGAAACGTTAATTCTTGCAATAAATGTCCTTGAAAAAGCTTCGTTTTCTAAATCTTTTTGCATTTCTTGAAGTTTTTTTCTATTTTTTATACGAAGTTTCTGAATTTAATAAGATTTTTCGATAATTCTACTAAGATATTTCCCAATAAAGAAAGCTTTTTAATGGCTGTTTCCCTTTAGATCAATTCGGTTTCTTACGCTGATCAATAATATAAATAGGTTGTGGAATCAGAAACGTTTTCTTCTCTGCAAGGATCTACTGTATATATAAGAATTAATGCTTAGGAAAAAGCTATAAAGTTATAATTCTCAATTTGGGGGCAATTGGTTTCCCCTTTTAGTATTAACTAAACCATTAAAGTCGTTCGACAATCGCAACATTATTTCTAATTATCTTTTTAAGTAATCTTTTAAGAATTTATTAACTACTGTTAAGAAATTCAATTGATTTATTATACATATTTCAACTGATATGAGTGCTAAAATGCAGTAGCGGATCTAGCTCAACATTTTGAAGGGAAATTGGATCAGTTTCCCTCGTTTCCCGTCAAGATCAAACCTGACTACGCCCTTCATCTGATCCTGAACTAATGTAAATAGTAGAAATGATTTTTTGGTACCCAACTAGATATTGACTTTAGTTTGATAAGTTTTATATAGATAAGAGAGAGAGATGGAAACACGGCTATGCGTCGATTATCTCTTGCCCCACTTCCGCAACGGAAATATGGCCTGATTTCACATGGGAATAAAAACAAATATGACGTTATTTGTATATGGCCAAAATGAACACAATGACTTGATAATTTCACTAGACTTTTCACTTGGTTACACATGACAAAAATAACTCCAAAGTTGCTTGATCCTTAGAAGCGGAGTTTCTTTTGCTGTTTTCTTGTACTCACATCCTCTCCGCCTATTTGTGGCAACGGCCTGTTCTAGCCAATTCTTGTCATCGTTGTCATCGCTGTTGGTAAGACCCAAAATGCTGGCTAAACGTGATGGCGACATCTTGGCAAATGACTTGGGCGATGCAACAGCTGACAGTGTCTTATATAGAAGTCGTAGGGAATTCCGATTTATCTCACCTGACATTGAAAAAGTGAAAACAAAACGCAGCGATAAGCGGCCTAATCTCACTCTCTCTCTCTCTCGCTCTCTCTCTCCATTCAATTGTGGCGTTGTTTTCGTCCTTCCCTCGTAACACTCATATTGAATCGATTGATAACAAATGCAGCAATTGCTTGGCAACCTCCAGCAACCAAATAAATATATAATTTTTTGCACTATATATAGATCAATAGGAAGGTCAGGCTTATCGTACGATAATGCGTATGCATATAGTATATACATATAGTAGAAAGATAAGTATGGATCAGCAGATCCAACGAGGGTAGCAATTGGAATTATTTCATTTATTTTGATTTTTTATTGTATATGGTATGTATTTTTGTATATATGTATATATATATACATATATACTATATATATAGTATAATCATATTTATTTTGGATTGATTTTCGGTACTCGCTTCGCTTCTCTTCTCAACGAAAATGTGATCGATCGAAAATTCTTGTAATTGGGTTTCACTATACATAATTCAGATATTGATTGACCACTTAGTATTAAGTTAGTTATTACAATTTGATTTTCAAAATTAAAAGCAGACATTCTTCTTCTTCCTCGTTTAGTTTCAACTTAATCATTTTTAGGTACATTTACAAAGTCATATATATGTATATAGGTGTATGTATGTATATATATATATAGTAAGTAGTAGTAATAGATAATATGTGGATTTCCACAACATTTATACTCGGTGTGAAGAGAGAGATCAGATCACAATATATATGCATATAAAAATAAAATACATTTAAATGAAAATTGAACATTTACTTTTGTTTCTCTTGTAATATATAGATATATATTCATGTATAGTACGGGTACACTTGACTTATTGTTGATTTTGCTGATTGTATACTCAATGCAAGATTAGGTTTTTGAGCTTTCATATTTAAGTATAGATATTTACATATACATATATGTGTATAGAGATATATATCATGACATTTGATAAACAAATTTTCTATATAATATTGCACAAAAAATCTTAGCACACATTACCATTATTATTATTATTAATATTATTATTATTATAGAGTAGAGTAAAATAGTTTTTGTTTTAGGGGGGATATTATAGAATTTAATAGATAAATACATTTTTCGTGTAGAGTCTTTGGCATGGTCGGGCCCTGTTTCGGTTTCAAATGGCGGATATGCCTGGTTCACATTTTTGATTTCAGTAAAGAATAATAAAAAAGGGGAAATGTGTTGAAACATTTATAGAACACACTTACATACATACATTGATATAGATATATGTATATATATATATATTTAACGAAGATATTGAATAAATGTAACTATTTTACTATTTATTGTATGCTTTGTGTTTTATTTTAACTATTCCTCCTTATCATTTCATTCTGCTTCATTTGGCAAATCAAAATTGTCCATTGTCTATTTATTTTCTATGATCATTTGCAATTGCAGCACCAAACTCCTTGCCAATTGTAACACGGCCTGGGCATTATGACGTTCGGCCATTTCTGAAATGAATCAAAAGGAAATTACAAATTATATAGTTAGTTAGTTAGATTTGTCAATCGAAACTCACCATTGAAAAACTTAATGACATCGGTAAAGTCCATGCTATTCGATAGAATTATATCGCGATAGGTTTCCAATAGAGCCAATGCCAGGAATAGAACAAAATTGGCCGAGGCTATGTGTTTGGCTGCCCAAATTACCTCCCAGGTGGCAAAGACATCATCGTAGACCAATTCGCGCTTAAAGTCCAATAGGAACCAGCGATAGCAGAAATAGAAATGCGTATAATCGCCATTCGAGTCCATCAGATCATACATTTCCGAGTCGAGAATTTGTATTAGAGAGCTGAAAAAGGAATTATTACTCATACGACCCGTGTTAGCAGAGGGAGTGGGAGTGGGAGTGGGACTCACCGCATATTGGCAAAATGCATATCCATGGCACCACCACTGGGAAAATTCTCAATCATACGCTCCATGAGCTTACAGAAGCAACTGTAGCTCATTGCCTCATCATCGAAGATGACTAGGAGGGGGGCAACGAGATCACACATGCCCTGCATATAACCCACATCCAGATGCTCCCACACATAGGTGGAGATGACGTTTCGCAGCTTGTCGAGATTCTCGTTGGCAAAATACCAATAATTGCGATCACAACGCTGCACATCCTTCTCGATGCGATGCAAATTGAGGCCAAATTGTTCCAACAGTTCGCTCTACGACACAGAGAGAGAGAGAGAGAGAGAGAGAAAGAGAGAGAGAGACACAGAGGTCAAATGACGAACGTGAATGAGTTCTCCAAGTACTTACACTATAGACACCACCATTGGAGCTAGCTGGTGAGGCGCAAGCTGATTTGGGTGCATCCAGATTGCCTCCCTCGGCTGGAGGTTGTTCGGCGAGAGGAGGCAATATTTGGTCACTTGTCGATGGCGCTTTAGGACCACGATCAACCCAATTGGTGGCCAAGTCCACAGAGGCATTGGTTATGATGACGACTTTGGCCTCAGTTTCGGTCTCGTTGTCGTCTTCGGCCAACTGAGATGGCAAATCATCTGCACTTAGATATTCGGGACTCAAGATACTGGCAACTGGAGGTGCACCCGGTAATCCTCCGCCCACTGTCTCATAGGATGACGATGTTGAGCAACTGGGTGGCTGTTCCTTGTCCTGCTGCCTGGGTAGGGGAGGCGGTTGCGTCTCCTCATCCAGATCCAAATCATCCAAACCTTCACCCTCGTCCACATGACCCGAATCTGTGCTCGTTTTCATGGCTCTGGGGATGGGCTTCACACTCAAATGCATTGAGCTAATTGGATTCTCCTGTTGTTGCTGCTGCGCTAGCAGTTCCTTTTGTTGTTGTTTCTGTTGTTGCTGTTGCTGTTGCTGCTCATCGTCGAATTCAAGATCTCCGGGATCTGATATATCCGATATATCCTCAAATACTTCATTCTCCAGTTCCCCACCTGGCCCACTGCCAATGCCATCGACATCCGCTGCTCGTACAGTTCTCTCATTGCCACTATTACTGCCCGAACTGAGTTTGGCCACTGCCCTGGCTGTTTTCTCCTTTTCCCTCTGCTGGACAATGGCATCCACTGCCAG
The DNA here is from genome assembly GCF_018902025.1 of Drosophila willistoni. NCBI lineage: Eukaryota > Metazoa > Arthropoda > Insecta > Diptera > Drosophilidae > Drosophila > Drosophila willistoni. Next base: position 12,820,191 of record NW_025814052.1, read on the forward strand.
CCATTCACTCATGGTTGTCTCGTAGTAGTGCTTGCAGGTCTCATCCTGCTTCTGGCGCTCCTCGGCGGTCGAACCGAAGGCATAGTGGCCCAACAGATAGGGCCACACCTCTTGACGCAACTCCGGCTGGACACCGCCAAAGTAAACCAGGCGATAGAATTCGGTAGCATTTTCCAAAATCCCATTCGCATTCAATTGGAGCCAGCGCTCTTTGGTCAGGCCCTCCTCATCGGCTTTCACTGCAAACCGGAGAGAAAAAGAGGTTTTATGATTTTATCGGAAGGAGACTCTGTCTACTCACTTTCTGGTGTGATACGGCCGTGCACCAGGCCCGACAAGTGGGTACGCACTGTGGATAGATGACGACAATAGGCCAACCAGCCGTAAAAGGCTCGCGATATTATCTGGCGACGCATGGTAGAGCAGACCATCTCGATGCTAGTGTTCTGGGCATGCTGCTGTTGCAGCAAATGCGGCGACTCCAAGGGATATTGATCGATCGAGAGGCTCTTGTTCGAACAGTCACTGCTGCCAGTTGTCGAACAGCTGCTCAGTTGAGCGCGACGCGGAGTGCTGCGCACGAAATCGAGTATGGAATGGGTGGCAGCTGCAAATGGAAGTGGAAACTCAGTGATTAGAATGGAGTTGAATTGACCATTTACTCATTTGTTCACTTTTAATCATTCACTTTTAATCATTTGCTCACTCAACACTCACTTGTTCACAGGCTAGATCAGTTACACACTCACTTTCACTTCACACTCTACTCCACTGACTCCAAATACTTATCACTCTTAACGCACTTCACGCACTTTACTCACTTGTTCACTTACTCAGTTGTTTAAACTCACCAAATTCCTCGTGACGACTCTTGCTCACAATGCGAAAGACATAATCGATGGGTGTCTCGTCCACGGATTCCATAACCGATGGCAATATGCGTCGCCGCATACTCTTTGGCCAAAGGAACATCTTGCCAATGCCACGCTGTGACCACAGCGGTGGGTCCAGTTGGCCATGTGGCAACAGACCCGTCTCCAGGCAACTCAAGAACTGCTGCATGTGGCCACCTTCGGGAAAATGTATGGGTGGCCTTTGGACACCATCCTGACCCACCAAGATGACCGTTCCGCCGCTGTCCTCGCCCCGACTTTGATGGCAATGCACATAGACAATGTCATCGACATTGATATTGAGGGCATATGCCCAAAATGCATCCTTATCGATGTCATCCAGCTCCTCCTGGGATTGCTGGGATTGCTGCTGGTGCTGCTGCTGCTGCTGCTGCTGCTGTTGGGATTCGTTGTAACCGTTCATCAATTGATTCGGAGTCCATTTGATTGTCAAGGTTTGTATGTGCTGATGCAGACTCAAATAACCCGGCATTGGCTCGGCCACATCTTTGGGCAGAACATGTACATTATTCTTGCCATAGAGCAGAGTGGCCTTGGCATTCTGATGCAGTGACTCGACATAATCCTTGGCCACCGATACCGAGGCCATTGATTTGAACGAACAGCTGCTGGCCTCATCGGAGCTGGTGTTGAGACTGCGCTTAAAATTGATTATCGGCGGTCGGGAGCAGGTCGAAGAGGAGCGGCGACAGGAGCTAATGCGATGACGTTGCACCAACTCATCCGCATGTGGATCTGTCCAATAATGATCGGCCGTCTTGGCACGTGTGAATTCCAGAGCACAAGGACCCACTAGCAGGGAGCTCAATATGGAACCATAATCGGGATCGGCCACCAATGAGTCGCGATCATAATAGCTGCTGGCATTGCTCACCAGATACTCAATGATCTTGGTCAGACGCTTCTCATAAAGAGCCAGACGTATCCACAGATATCTATATGGGACAAAATTGAGATTTAAGATTGAGTTGGAGATATGAAAAATGGTTTACTTACTTCATGCCAGCCAAGGATAAACTCGAATTGCTGGCACTAATTGAGACCGATGTAGTGGATGTAGTGGTTACTGTCGCCCCCGTTCCCACTCCCGTGGTGGCGGAGCTAGTAGACATGGAATTGCTACTGCTCTTCTTCAGCATGGGTGGCCTATTGAAGCTTTCACTGCTCGATGAGGAACGCTTATTCGGATCATTTGCCTCGATTTGTTGTACCATTTTGCTTATGTGCTCCGCTTCAGGGCACATTTTAGCTATCTTGTGCAGTAATGCCGTAGTCGATGAGGTCTTAAATAGACCCAATGCCCGGCGTCGTAATCCTTGACTGAGACATGCCTCAACAGCACCGCACAGCGAGGTCACCGAGCTGCTCTCCTCGTGTACATATTTCTTGGTCACCGCCTCCTCCATAAGCTGTTTAACCTCCTTCTTAACGCTCGCTATCAGTCGCTCCTTGTAGTCCATGCTGCCATCTGTAATAGCCAAAAGAATGCCATCATTTCAAGCAACAGCTGTGAATCTCCATAAATGTCAGATGACCCGCGGGGCCCCAAAAGGCACCAAGCAAATGAAATCACACAATTTACAATGTCCTCCCCCCCCACACACACACAACCACAATTCACAATCTACAATCCCATTCCCCAGTACATTTCACCTTCTTAATACTGGAAATTCAATATGGCCAACATGTGTTGACAGTCGCCGCCACACCCCAGAAACATAGACCCAAAATCCAACGCTGACCACACCTCGCCATCATCAATGCGCCATGAAATTACGTTTTCCTTCTTTGGGTCGTCACCCCAAAAAAGACCCCAAAGAAGATGCACTGCACGAATATGAAATGGTTGGCAAATTGTTAACTTGGGGACGCTTTAATCTTTAAGAGATTAAGAGTTTCTTGTCTCATGGAAAGTTTCACATCAAGTTCCGCAGGAGGCGGGTTGGAGGGTTGGAGTGGGCAAATGCTAATGGCATTTGCACTCAAAATTCATGATGGCTTCCGGCCAAGTATAATTTAATTTTCATTAATTGTTTTCCATTTTCTTCAGGATCCTGGAGGCAATGGCAACGATAACGTTCGCGTGGACAAGGACATCAGATGGTGACAAATGTCCTGGCATAGTGAGATATGAGTCTTACCCTTGCCAATGCACAAGTCCAGACAGAGTAAAAATGGAAATGGGCTTTCACCATTGACAAATTGATCACCGACTCAACCAAGTAAGATGAAATGTTGGTCATTTTTATCCTTAAAGTTATTTTTTGTCCCTTGTATCAATGTTGGAACTTGGAACTACTAGAATGTTGTAGGAGAAGTTGTTGGTGGTTTACTCTAGACCCCTTGGGGTCTTCACATGTGGCCAAATGGACGGCATTTTCAACTATGTAACAATGGCAAACAATAATGTGCGGATGTCTGGGACGCTGACTGACGACGACGACGACGACGACGACGACGACGGCGATATAGTTGGCGACAACGATGACGACGACCATTAATGGTCGCCACATGCATTCCCCACACACACACACACACACACACACAGAGAGACACTCTCGTCCTTGCAGGCAGCTGGCTAGTTGAGAAGGGTTTTGGAGTGGGGTGAAGAATTTAATTGCTGCTATTGCAGTAATTATCATATAAATGGATGTGGAGAAGCCTGAGAAATTGCTTACAACAGGAAGCCCCAAAGTGCAAAATACAGCAAAAAAAAAAGAAAAAACACCCGAGCACCCAACTCCCCCTGAAGAAAATGAGGAAAAAAGTTTTAATATTTTAATTTCACTCATACAGGTGCCAGAGAGAGAGATAGAGAGAGAGAGAGGGCAAAGTTTGTCTGTTTGTTTGTTTGTCTTGTTTGTCTATTTGTTTGTTCTTTGCCCTTTGTTGATGCTGCAAATGAAAGTAAACATTACACACACACAGAGAGAGAGATAATTGTTGTCTCGCACTTCTTAAACTTTCGTCCTTTCCACTTATTCTCTGTATATCACTTTGTCATTATAATGACATTGGCACTGGCACTGGCACTGGCACTGGAAAATTAACTTGGCCCATTGGGAACCAGAGTAAGAAGCTCGTTGCTCAAAGCCAGGCATGTTGGCTCTTAATGTTGCTCAACAATGCCTTCGACCTTGAAGGCTAACGTTAGTTCAATCCCAAAAGGGCATTGTCATAAAGAGAGAGAGAGAGAGAGAGAGAGAGAGAGAGAGATCGTAGGTCAACGAAAGTCGCCAAGAGTGAAAGGGTATAAGTTACTTTTTTCAAGGTTAACTACAACGAGAATGTAATGAAATTTATAAGAAAATTCATCCAACATTTATGTACATATATGTATATAAAACCTCGCCTGGATGGGTCCAACTTGGGTTTTAAGACTGAAGAAGGCTTTGAGGAATCCTTCGCCGATCGAGTGAATTAGTTTATTAATTAAACACTTAGCTTTGTCCCTGATTGAGCTCCAAATGAGAGCCCAGGATTTGGCCAAGAGTTATGGAAAACTCTTTGGGACACAAATGACTTTGAGCCATTAAAATCAAATCAAATTAAATCTTTGAAGAATTTAAACCATACCCGTCCATACGATTCCCTTTTTGCCCTTCACCGCGCAGCAGGTACAAATAAAGAGGAAGAAAAAGAAGTTAAACTCGCCTAACCAAAATCAATTTCAATTCTATTTCAGTTAACGTTTTAAGCGAGCTCCCCTGTTGAGGTAAGAACCCGTAAATTCATTAGGCAACCCAAATGGAAAATTGATGATTGCCCCGTCGGAGACTTTAATTAAAAATAAACCCACACACACACACACACACACACACCCAGACAGAGACAGAGAGAAAGAGAAAGGGAGAGAAGACGCGAAATGGACCAAGTTTGTATACCCTTTTTTGAAATTAGCCTTTTTTTTGCCAGCGATCGTTTCCATGGGAAACGATGAAGAAAATGAAGAACTCTGACAAAATTCTATTGAAAATAAATAAATCAATTCATTAAATAATTCAATTTCATGGATATATCAAGTTATATAAGAAGGCATTATTTGCGTCATATATCCTTAATGGCAAGAGTATGAAATGACACACACACACACACACACACACGGTAAAGGGGAGGAGGGGAGTGTAAAAGATGTAGAAGAAGGTTTTAAAATATACCACAAAAATGTCTATTTTTTGCTTAAGCAAAAAAAAAAAAAGACAAGGAAAAAATATACACAAAAATCTGTGTGGACAATGCTTGGCATTTTCGAAATTGTGTCCTGACCCTTGAATGTCAGGACGATTGGCTTTGTGTGTGTGTGTGTTTGGGCGTGCAGCTAACAGCTGGATTTCCGCAATCTAAGAATTATTTTTAATCAAACATGCCAGTGGAGCAACTACAGAGAAAGAGAGAGAGAGAGAGGAGATGCAAGGGCAGAAACTTTATTGCAATCTCAAGTTTAGAATTTCGAATGATCCTTCACCCACCCTCCCCCTCGAGAATGAAAAATCCGCCACTGATATTTTGTGTTTGGTATGTATTAAGCTATTCATGATAGAATAGATACAAAATGTCCCCTTTTTTCTCTCTTTTTTTTTTTTTTTGGGTCCATTTTGTTATTGGCTTTTGTTTTAGGTTTTCCGTTTTTGCGTTTTTGCTATCAGCGAGTAGGGTAAAAACCCGCATTGAGATAACAACCATATGTATACGAGGTTTATATCGTTTTTTTTTTTCTTTCTTCTGTTTGTTTGGTTTCCCCTACATTAATTACAGCGCTAATGTTTTATGTATTGTGCACTGTGCTTAGCCGCAGACAAAGTTTGCGACCCACTCGACTCCCCCTCCGGTTCTTTCCCAGTCACCACACAACCCTCCGAAAAAGAAAAATGTTTCAACAAAAACAAACTTCATACACGTACATAAAGTATACATTAGATATATTTGTTTTCTTCTGTCCTTGGAATCTCATTAGCTTTGTATAAAATAACTTTTGATAATTTACATGAAAATGTTATCAAAATGTTATAAACATTATTGTCATGTGATATGGCTGGCTATATATGTATGTACATAATTCCAAGTGATATCCAACTCAAAATTGATAACTGAAGTCGACTTACTTGGTCCTATATTCATTAATATATATTTATCACATATTCATTTAAGCATTTTAGAAAGAAATTTTGACGAAAAGCTTGCTTATCTGTAGGAAAGTTTACGTAGCCTACTTATTTGGGCTTATATCCGTAGATCATTTGACGTTGATGTTTCCCTGAATGAATGTGATGATCATTTTAGTTTTGTTGAATACTTCAAACTATATTACTGTATAGATAAACTTATGATTGCAAAATTTCAAAGCATTTTGTGCTTTAGTCAAAGAACTGACTTGAACATATTTGTGTAGCCTACTTATCTGGGCTATGCTAATTTAAATTATGTAGGGCCCTTGCCCTATTTACAATCATATACCCCGGAGACAAACAAGTTAAGCACCATTAATGCGTGTGAGCCGAACGGCTGTCGATGTTATGAAAGTTTTACCATACAATGAAAGGAATTTACCCCTTAAAGTATGCAGTGGGCTGCAAAAGTATTCACTGTTTTCAATCCAAAACGCCAATTCTTTGACAGGGCAAATTCTCACCCTTGCGAAGATCTAAATGTGCAATGTTCGTGAGCCCATTTGAATGACTATCGTGTTTAAAAACTCTTTGGTCAAGCTTCTTGTTCAGACCAGAGAGTTTCTCCTTTTAAAGTTTCTCTTGGTCTCTCAGATAAATGTCAACTAAATCCAACTCATACTGAGAGAAACTTCTAAGCATTGGCTTAACATGAAAGTGCTTTGGCATTTGGAAAATGTTAATAATGTTTCTGCATCGTGGCCAAAGTCAGTGGAAAGTTCTAGGCAAATTGTGGGGCACTAGTGATGCAACCGTTTAACCGCACTCCAACATTGCCACATATATGAAACGTTTGATTGCCGAAGACAGCTTTGAGGACCGTAGCAACCAGGAGAATGTTTTGAGTCTCCGCAAGTTAGTCATATATCTAGACATTTCGAACGTGAGGAGATGTAAGCTCTGGACTAAAGATCTGTTGGCATTAGATGAACACAATATTACTAAATTTACTGTATTCCTTGAAGAATCCTTTGCGAATGTCATGATAATTCTTCCTCTTTAGATAGATAAGCAACTCTCAAGATGGTCTTTTCAAGGCTTGACCTCGAAAGACCAGATAAGTAGGCTCAAAAAAGGAGAATCCAACATCCATAAAACCATTTTAAGGATAATCAGTTTATACATATCCAAAATCAGCCATGAAAAAAAACGTTGTAGCTCCAATAAGTAGACTATAAATTAATTACAAAATGATATCGAACTCCAATTCGCAAACTGATTTTTATTTTTAGCGGGCAATTTCAGCAAGGTCTTAAATCAGTGTGATAAATCAGAGAAATCAGAAACCAGAAATCATTTTGAAAAGGTCAGAGATGAATAAATAGCAATCGATATGCGACAGCATGAACAACGACTGATGGAATGATTACCAATTCGTATAATCGCCCACATCGCACCATGCCCACCCCCACCCCCAACCATTTCTCCAAACTATTTACCATTTGCTGTATGTATAAGTGTATGTATGTCTGTAGCTCTGCACTCTGACATTTTTGCCTTTAATGCAATTCAAATTAAATTGTTTGTGTTTGCTCAGCTTAATTAAAAATTCTCTTCGTTTCGTTCGTTTTGCCAACTAAAAATCAAAGTCACAGTTGTGCAACGGAAATGCAATTGTGTGTGTGAGTATTAACAGTGAAGCCTCCTAATGCACGCATTCAAATACTCCTAGTTCTGTGCCTTAAATTAGCTAAATTTGTGTCTTACGAGGTCCTACTGTGGCTTCAGTCTCACTACCCACTACCCACAAGTAGTGCAAGGCAAAATATTTTATGCAAACATTTGCAGCATTCCTTTAATCCTCAACTCAACTCAACTTAACTCAACTCTCTGGCAAAAGTTCAAATGTTTCCTTTGCCATTTGCTATGCGATTCTGCAAGGATTCCAATTGCAATTGCACAATAAAAATATATGAAGAGATGTTAGATGAATGGTAAGTGGTAAATGGTGGCCAGGGCTTAGCTATGGGGAACCATAGCAATGGTGATTAAGAAAGTTCATAAGAACTGTAACAGAGGGGAGAGAGGGATTTTAATTGCAACAGCTACAGGATTCAGGATTAAAGAAACCAAAGTAGGATTTGTAGTTACTTCAGTGTCAAATGCTTGTTCTCCATTTCTTTTGACGGTATTCAATTGTGGCCAGACACATACATACATACATACATACATAGACATAAAGTTTTCTTCAAGGATAATCAAATCAGCCTCATCAAAGACTTTGGCTTTTTGGCTAGTGATTATGTTCTGTCCTACAACTGCTTTAACCGGCTCATTAACGTTTGGGAAACTGTTTGCTGTCTTTCCCTTCTTTTTGTGTGTCTTTGATGAACAAACTTTGAAAAGAAAGTAAAAAAGTATACATATATATATATATATTTAAGGGTCAGTTGGGATAGAATTTGTGGGCGTCATGTCCCGGCCAGAGATTGCCATTGACAGAACAAAAGCCTAAGACAGACTGACACGGCAAAAGATAGGAAAGGAACCGAGGGTACGTAAAATTAATGATGGCCAGACAGTGGATTTTTAATTTTGAAAGCATCTCTCTGACTAACTGACTAACTGACTAGCCGACTGACTCCCTGGGTTGCTTAGTGTGTGTGTGTCTGTTAATGTTGATGTTAATGGTGTTGACAGGACACGCACACATATGGCAGGATAACGGCTATGTTGCTGACACTAAGCCCACATTTTCACTCACAATTTTTATGAAATGCTGCAGAGAAACAAAAAACAACAGCAACAACAACAAAACACGTGTTAAAAAGCAACACAAAAAATGATTGTCAAACAAAAAATGAAACAAAGTCATACGTCAACGTCCAAAATGTCCAGAATGCACACGCACACGCACACACACACGCACACACACACGCACACATCCTTATGAATTTTGAGAGCAAAAATGTGATGTAGGGTTATATACTCTTTGACTTTGTATTGCAAGATTTTCATTATTTTTCAACTCGTATTATTGGGAGTTCGATTTTATTTTTGATGAGACTTAACACTTGGTTAACTCTTCGGTAATGGTTCGGCTCTTATTTGCATTCGTTCGCATTGCCGATGAGATCAGAGAGCAAAATTCTTGGTCATTTCGGCAATCCCTCGGCTTAAGCTGTGTGCACGACCGATGCTCTTCGTGGCCGGCTTTTGAGTAAGAAGAGAGAGCTAGAGAAGATCTCTCTCTTTAGTGTGCTCGGCTAGTCAGCATTCTCTATCTCTCGCGCCCATTAACTGAGCATAAGACTTGACTCGAGGGTAGCCCTTGGCAGTTCGGCGGTTTCGAGAAAACTTCTTTTCTACCCTGAACCAGCTTTAATCTGAAGAGTTTGACTTTAGTTTCGGAATCATAAACCATTAGAAAAGCCTACTCAGGTTTTTTTTGGTCTAAATTTTTCAGGCCTATGTTAAAAGGCTGACGAGACTGTCTGAAAGGGTATCTCTTCATTGTCATTTGACTTTTAAAGTGCCTGCAAGTCGTAAGAAATGCTTTATGCGCTATCATAAAATCTTGTGTGTGTGTGTGTGTGTCTGTGTGTACTTTTGTTTTCTGTGCTTTCAGTTTAACTGTCAACATGGGATGGTAAGTCGTTAAGTCGGTGGGTCATTGCATAGATACACATGTATGTACATATATGTATATGTATGAATATGTGTTTGTCTACTAACTTGCAACGTTTAATTTGTCTTTTAGTAAGTAAGTTAATGCAACTAACTCCGTCACGAGACTCTCTCATCTTTTTCATCATTCTCATTACACTCATTATGATATATTTTGTATGTGGTGGGTGTCTGATGTAAGCCCACGGAGGCAAGAAAAAATATAAACAAACGCCCACAATCGTATCGTATCCAGGATTTATGCTGTCAATTTCATTCATAAAACTTCTTACGTTTTTAGCCGGTCTTTTTTAGAAGCCATAGCCATGGGACATTGGCTCACTGATCAGGATTGGGCCATCAACTTTTGGCCATAATCAAGAACTCGAAAGGAATGAAGTTGTTATTTTGGTGGGGAAAATAAATCTCAATGATAATGACGATGATGCTTTTTATACTCATGGAGAGTGTCCTGCTCATTATTGCTGTCCTTGACTGTCAGTGTACTTATACATACATATATGTGATGCATATAAAGGACAATCAGAAGAGTAAAGGATAAAGTTTAAAGCTGATTAAGCTCTAGGATTTCCTTAGTTTTCCTATGGCTTTCTTTTTTTTCTATTCTCCTTGAATGGAGATGACAGAAATCGTTAAGAGATTAACCGGAAAGTGTTTTCTATTCTCTTTTTTTTTCGAGGCACGTCTATGACTAGGATGAACGTGAAGTGCAACATGAATGTTTTTAGCTGTCGAAAACAAGCACGCTTACACACACACACACACACACACACTGACACACTCATAGATAGGCACACTCTCTCATACATAAATAATATTTCCATAAAGCTTTTGTTGAAGCAAATTCCCCAAGTGTGTGTGTGTGTGTGTGTGTGTGTGTGTGTAAAATCCCGAAATACGCAGAAAAGTTGCGAGCCTTTGGCCATGCCTGAATGCGTTCTACAGAATTGCTGACGTACGGGCATTAGTGCCGAAAGTTAGAGTAAGAATGGCGGGGGGGGGAGAGGGGGAGTAGGAGGAGTGAGTGAGTGGGAGGGGGGGGGAGGCGGTGATGCTGTGTGTCCAACTTACCTGCAGTGGTTTGCACCATTTTCATTTCAACTTTTACTTTTCTGCCTTTTCTCTTTCCCTACACGTTTTTGTTCTTTTCCTTTCTTTTTGTTTTTTTGTTCGTTTTGGTACTTCTTCTTCTTACACACACACACACACACACACACACACACACACACAATCACACACGCGCGCGCGTTTTGTTTCGTTCTCTTTGCTATTTGCTTTCACTTTCGCGTGTCCCGTTGCTGCTCCTTCTCACTAGTTGCTTTTGGCGTTCTTTATGAATAATTTGGCATCATTGGGGAGCAGAGAGCAGGGACCAAAGCATCATTGGCGGTTGCCTCGGTTTTTGGTTCCAAAAACTCCAAAATGCAAGAAATGTTTTGATTTTTGAATGGGTTTTTGAATACTTTTCTCTCGAATACACTCGTCTTACTTCATTATTGTTTCTCTTTCTGTGGATTTAATTTGATTTCTACACTATACAACACAAGTAAGGGCAAATGAATGAATTAACCGAAAAAAAAAATGCGGGAAAGCGGGCGATCTGCTCGCAACAAGCTCCCAAATATAACTGAAAGCATACGATGGATGTGTCGACACCAACGACACAACAAAGACTCTGCACGAGGCAAGTTACGCTTCCCCCACAGCCCCCTCCCCCGTTGCCCACCCTCCCTCGCATTCGGTCCCTTATACGTCCATCCTGAAGCACATTTCGGAAGCTTTTCGCGTTTGGCCCTTTGGATAGTGGCATCTCGTTCTGGCATAAACCGTTATCATCTATGCTGACGTCGTTGCCACAAGCAACAAGCAACTTGCCGACTGCCCACCCCCGCTCTGTCACCTACCGCCCTTGCCTTATCCACAGAGTGCCCCAATTTGGTAGCCACATTTGTAGTGTGTAAATATGCTTCTTTTTTTTGTTGTTGTTGTTATGGTTGTTGCTCCAGTATCATATCGGAGTTTGCGCACGGCAAATGACACGGAACTTGGTACGCCAAAAACCTCCTCTCCCACCCCCCCCCCCCCCCCCCCCCCCCCCCCCTTCCCTCACAAGCCACCCTGCCATGCTTAACGTCTCGCCAATTCCTTTTTTCGTTGCCTAACCTGCACACTTTGCTTTCGTGTATACCAAATATCTGATTCAGGTTTTTCGCTCTGCTTCGTAATCTTTGGGAGTTCCTCCCACCTCCTCCCATTACAGTGCCCACAATATGTAAGTGTACCTGTGTTGTAATGCCACAGTGTTGGTTAATGTGAGTTTTATCATCCTTTTGGAAGCTCTAATATAATACATTAAAACTCTCTTTTTGATGTTCTGAAACGTTTTCACTTGAAAATTACATCGCTTCATCTGTTAATTAGCTATATCTTAAGCTCCAAAATCAAAAATAAAGAATTTTTAGAAAGTCATCAAAGCAATTTCCCACAAAAAATGTACTTTTCCCAGCCTATTGCATACTTTTGAGCGCCAAAGTTCCCCATTTTACAGCCCTGGAAACCCGAACAAAAGAAGATAAAGATTTTTAACCCATTTTGGATCGGGTTGTTTACCTATCGTCTACCTATTAATTTGGTTAGAATTAATTTTTTTAAGATTTTCGATTATATGTGAATAAAACTTAAACAGTATTTAATCCTAAATAATTTTTGTATAACAAGTAAATCTTCTTATTACCTTCTCTTATTAAGTGCTTAGAAAGAGTTTTAAGCACAAAATTCAAAAAGTTTTGACGACTTGAAAAATGTTCTTAGCCAGCCAATAGACTAAATATAAGTAGGTCTATATATATATATTTTTTGATATTTTGTTTTAAGCCCCACAACAAAAATTAGAAAGAAGAGAGAGTTGTTGTTATTTTTCTTGTAAACATTTTGCATAATTCACATATTTTGTTTTTATTTTTGGTTTTCTTCTTTTAATGCTTTTTCGTTTTTGGTTTTTTTGTTTTTAGTTTTCCCATAAATATGTATGTATGCATGTAGATATATAACTATATGTATATATGTATATATATATGTATGTATGTATGTATGTATGTATGCATGTATGTGTGTATGTGTGTATGTATATATACGTTTGTGTACGCAACAAGTAATCACATTAAGGTTTCTATACACAAAAAGCGTGCTACTTGCATATAACTTAGGATTACAATCTCCGTTTTTTTTTTGGAGGGAGTTATTTTCCAAATGCCAAAATCAAACAAAACAAGAAAGCAAAATATATTTTGCCTGATACTATATATGTATGTATATATCTATATATATGTATATGTGTGTGTGTGTGTGTGTTCGTTTGTGTGTGTATTTACTCCATTTTGGATATCGGCGGAAATAATTGTTTGTTTGTTGTTTTCGTTTTTTTAGTTGTTGTTGTTGTGGTTTTTTGCTTCTTGATTATAACAATACATAAATAACACATTTCATTTGTTATAAATCTATATATATATATATGTATATATATGTATATGGGTATAAATTTCGTTATAAATATCAGGATGAACCTGAATTCAATGTATATTTATATATGTATATATATATATGTGTGTGTGTGTGTGTGTGTGTGTGAGTGTGTCTATGTTGTGTGTGTGTGTGTATATATATTCAACTTTTAATATCGTTTATCGCCATAACGTAACATTTAACAACATTTGTTTCGTTTTTCTTTTTTGTGAAAACAGTTTTTAGAGTTTCAAATTCAAATTGAATTTATATATGAAACCCGCACAGCATGCATTGCCATATCAATATCAATATATATATATATATATATATATATATATTTGTATATATGTATATACTTTATCTAATACAAAAAGTATAAATATTTTAATGACTTTTACATTGTTTTTTTTTCTTTGTTTTGTGTGTTCATTGTTTCTTGTTCATTTCTTAACTTTTCAGGTCACTACATTTCATTATGCGAAAGAATTTTATCCCAGCCGATTTATACGAAATGAAAGACAATTAATAAACAGCAAATAAAACGAACATAAAAAACAACCATAGTTAGTTCCTACCAAATAGTTTAATCCAATACAATTCATAACTCAATTTGTTGTTGTTAATATATTTTTTTGTTGTTGTTTTGCTTCTTAGATATCTCTATATAATTCGGCTATAACTACATATATTTGCATGTATGTGTTTTTTTTTTCTTTTGTTGTTGTAGTGTGTATATCGACATGGACCGATCTAATATGTTGTATATACCCTTCTACCCTAGGGGTAACAAAATAGATATATGTCTTGTATATATGTATATATATTTATATATTTAGTAACTAATTTCATCATTCGTCTTTGCATCAAACACAAACAAAAAGGAAAAGTAAAAAAACAAACTGCAGTGCTCAACTACTTTTTTGGTTTCTGTTTTAAATACTGATAAGGAAGTCCTTTATCTTCTACAAAACTCTACGACAGGAATCTAATATTTTTGTGTTCTTCTATTTATTTTCAATTATTGTCTGCAATTGCAGAACCAAACTACGTGACAATTGCAAAATCGATTGGGCATTATGACGTTCGGCCATTTCTGAAATGAATCAAAAGGAAATTAAAAATTATATAGTTAGTTGATTTGTCAATCGAAACTCACCATTGAAAAACTTAATGACATCGGTAAAGTCCATGCTATTCGATAGAATTATATCGCGATAGGTTTCCAATAGAGCCAATGCCAGGAATAGAACAAAATTGGCCGAGGCTATGTGTTTGGCTGCCCAAATTACCTCCCAGGTGGCAAAGACATCATCGTAGACCAATTCGCGCTTAAAGTCCAATAGGAACCAGCGATAGCAGAAATAGAAATGCGTATAATCGCCATTCGAGTCCATCAGATCATACATTTCCGAGTCGAGAATTTGTATTAGAGAGCTGAAAAAGGAATTATTACTCATACGACCCGTGTTAGCAGAGGGAGTGGGAGTGGGAGTGGGACTCACCGCATATTGGCAAAATGCATATCCATGGCACCACCACTGGGAAAATTCTCAATCATACGCTCCATGAGCTTACAGAAGCAACTGTAGCTCATTGCCTCATCATCGAAGATGACTAGGAGGGGGGCAACGAGATCACACATGCCCTGCATATAACCCACATCCAGATGCTCCCACACATAGGTGGAGATGACGTTTCGCAGCTTGTCGAGATTCTCGTTGGCAAAATACCAATAATTGCGATCACAACGCTGCACATCCTTCTCGATGCGATGCAAATTGAGGCCAAATTGTTCCAGCAATTCGACACTGTAGACACCGCCATTGGAGCTGGCCGGTGAGACGCACGAGGATTTCGGCTCTTGGAGTGCATCGAGGGAGGCGGCAACTACCGTTATGTCCTCATTCAGGGGCGACATTAGACTAGTCTTACGCGAGGTAAACTCCTCGGTGGGATCATCATCATTGTTACACTGCATATCGAGTGCATCCAGGGAGGCAGCCTCAGTGATAATCACAGATGTGGATGCTAGATGTTCTTCTAGTTCCTCCTCCTCCTCACCATCATCCTCTGCCTCCTCCTCCTCCTCATCCTCTTCTTCCTCCTCCTCCTCCGTCTGCTGCGCTCTGATATCGTCGGCACTGTGAAATTTATTCAATTCCACCTCCTTGCCCTCCACCATGTCGACAAATTCATTACCCACAGTCTCATAGCTGCTAGTTGAGGGTGAACTCTTGATACTTAGCATTAGGATATTGCCGCTGCCGTCCAGCGTGAGTCCAAGATCGGTCTCAGCTTCAGCTTCAGTCTCGGAATCGGCAAAACAATTCTCCTGCAAACGCAATGGTTCCATATCATCAATATTTTGGAATTCAAGAACCACTTGTTCGCACAGTTCATGAGTCGATTGTGATTGCTTCTGTTCCTCCTCCTCCTGACCCTTCTGTTCTTCCTCCTCCTTTTCCATTACTTTATCTTCGTCAAAATCCTCATCCCCCGGATCGGATATATCAGAGAAATCGTTGTCATCGAATACATCATCATTAATATCAGCCTCCCCTCCAATATGCTCTTGATCGAGTCGTTGCTCCTGGCCAGCAGAATCTCCTTTTCCTCCTCCTCCATCATTACATCCATTGCCCATGGGTTTTTCCGTCTTGCCATTCGAATTGGCCAAAGTCAAACGAGATTGCTCAGCACTCAATTTGGCAACAGCTAGAGCTGTCTTCTCTTTCTCCCTCTGCCGTACAATTGCCTCTACCGCCAGCCATTCACTCATGGTTGTCTCATAGTAGTGCTTGCAGGTCTCATCCTGCTTCTGCCGCTCCTCCGGTGTGGACCCGAAGGCATAGTGGCCCAACAGATAGGGCCACACCTCTTTACGCAATTCAGCCTGAACCCCGCCAAAGTAAACGAGTCTATAGATCTCCACTTCACCAGACACAACGCCATCCTGATGCATGTCCAGCCATTTCTTTTGGGTGAGACCCTCCTCATCGGCGGCCACTGCAGAAACATAATGAATAGTTTGGTCAATGAATCAACTTTTTCTTTTCTCTCATTGCACTTACAATCAGGCATGATCCGTCCATGGACCAAGCCAGACAAATGAGTCCTCACTGTCGACAAATGACGGCAATAGGCCAACCAGCCATAGAAAGCTCTCGAGATTATTTGACGCCGCATGGTGGAGCAGACAAGCTCAATGCTGGCCGTTTGACTGGCCTGTATCAATGGCGTCTCATTGTTGGAGCTCTGATCGATGGACAGACTCTTGCTGGAGCAATCGCTGCTGCCAGTTGTGGAACAACTGCCCAAATGCTTACGTCTGGGGCTCGATCGGCCCAGCTCTAAGATGGGATGAGTGGCCACTGCAAAGAACAAAAGAGTTTATAATTGTAGGGGAGGAGATGGGATGGGGAATCATTCGATTCACTCACAGAATTCCTCGTGTTGGCTCTTGCTGACCACACGGAAGACATAATCGATGGGCGTCTCTGTTGTTTCGTTGCTCATCATCGATGACGATTCCATCACCGAGGGCAGAATGTGTCGACGCACACTCTTGGGCCAGGGAAACATCTTGCCAATGCCACGCTGTGACCACAGCGGTGGATCCAGTTGGCCATGAGGCAACAGACCCGTTTCCAGGCAACTTAAAAACGCCTGCAAATGACCACCCTCGGGAAAATGTATGGGCGGCCTTTGGACACCATCTTGACCCACTAAAATTATAATGCCACCCGTATCCCCGCCACGATTCTGATGGCAATGGACATAGACAATCTCATCGACATTTATGTTCAGGGCATAGCCCCAATAGAAACTTTTATCGGTGCTGCCGTTGCTGCCACTGCCGCATCCATTGCTATCACCACTGGCAGCTCCGACTCCAGTGGATGCTCCTCCTGTGGCACCACCACCACCACCACCACCACCACCATTACTGGTGGCTGGTCCATCATTGTAGCCATTCATTAGCTGATTCGGTGTCCATTTAATTGTCAACGATTGGATACTCTGATGTAGACTCAAATAACCCGGCATTGGCTCAGCCACATCCTTGGGCAAAACGAGAACATTATTCTTGCCATATAGGAGAGTTGTTCGGGAATTCTGATGCAACGATTCCACATAATCCTTGGCCACGCTCGCCGGCGAGCAGGCCTTGAAACTGCCACCGCTGCTCGTATCCTCGGAGCTGGTGTGCAGGCTTCTCTTGAAATTAATAATGGGCCGATGGCAGGTGGGCGGTGTTCGATTCCCGGAACTAATGCGATGACGTTGAACCTGCACAGCGAATAAAAAAAGGAATGGACACAAATTAGAGAGAAAACTACGTAGAGGCAAGCAATGCTACTTACCAGCTCATCGGCACACGGATCAGACCAATAATGGTCGGCAGTTTTGGCACGGGTAAATTCCAGAGCACATGGACCCACCAGCAAGGAGCTCAATATGGAACCATAATCCGCATCGGCGACCAGCGCCTCGCGATCATAATAATTGCTCGCATTGTTAACCAAATGTTCGATTATTTTGGCCAAACGTTTCTCGTAGAGGGCCAAGCGTATCCACAAGTATTTACCCAATGCGGCGGCATTCGTTGTTGGCGAACCGCCACCTCCAACACCACCGACTCCACCACCAGCACCACTGCCAAATCCACTGGCCGTGTTGATGTGGCTAACCGAATTGCTGCTACAGCTCCCAGCTTTGCTCAATAGTTTGGGCTTTATGATGCTATCACTGCTGGACGATGAACGCTTGCCACTGACCGCATGACTCTCCTGGGCCAATTCCAGTTCGAGGAGACGTCGACTCACATAGTCGGCCTCGGGGCAAATCTTGGCTATCTTCTGTATCAGGGCCGTGGTCGATGAGGTCTTGAACAGGCCAAGAGCACGGCGCCGCAAGCCGTGGCTAAGACAAGCCTCGACAGCGCCGCATAGCGAGGTCACGGAGCTGCTCTCCTCGTGCACATATTTCTTGGTCACCGCCTCCTCCATTAGTTGTTTGACCTCCTTCTTTACACTCGCAATCAGCCGCTCCTTAAGCTCCGTCTCTGCTCAACAAGCAACAAGAAGAAGGAGATATGGAAATAAGACAAAAAGGGGGCCAAATGAAAATGTGGGCATCATTTTGATTAATAATAACAACCAGCTACAAAATAGGGCTACAAGCTGCCCCCCCCCCCCCCCCAGGACCTATATAGGTAGCTTTGATTGATTGCATTGCTAAATGTCGGATGCGGGTGCGGATACGGGTGCGGATGCCAGTAGAGAATAACCTTCAGTACCTTTATTTTCGTGTTCGTTTGTTCTGCTTGTTCTTTTCTCTTAGCTGGGATTGCGTTTCTACAGACCGATGTCAATCATTTTGTCATCGCTGTCAATTTTGCACTGACCTTCCCTCATCCCCTTCTCATTCTACCCACCACCAAAAAGTGTCTGCCTTTGGCATTGTTATACATACATAATGTATGTGTATGTCTGTCTGTGTGTGTGTGTGTGTGTGTGTATACATTTACAAATATGTTAATGGGATATGACATCGATGGATGGAGACATGGCTCCGAGCCAACGAGGAGCAAGGCGAAGGGAACTGGATCCGCTCGTCTAATTAGAATGGAAATAAAGGATTTACGCCGCTACGTGACATGACCCAACAATGCTTCTGGCCCTCCCATTTGGCCTCTTAGTTTTTTGAATCGATGGCACAGACATTTAAAATGCTTTCTCCCCCCCACCCCCGCCCGCCAGAGAAACCCACAAAATTAATAAGAAATAACATGAAATTGCGGTCAAATTTGGTTCTTCTCGAATTGATCGCTCTATAGTTTCTATCTCCAAAAATGTTGTCCTTAATCCAAATTCAAAAAAGCGATTTGAGGAAAAGGTCACCCCCCAGAAGTATGCAACAAAATGTCACAAAATGCACTTTCAAGTTGCTTCAGGATATATGTATGTATATATTGGTCCTCATTCCTTAAATGTCATCTGATATATCTCATTCGCAACTAAACTTCGAATTGACCTTATCGAATTATTATTCCGGACAACAAGTTTCATTTTCGAAATCAAAGTCATCAAGAAACCAGAAAAATACACATGAATAAATAAATGTATATATAGCTCATTAGTTTATGGACCATGGGGAATAAAACAATTCGAATGACATCAAGAGCCGAAATCGGTGCAAATAAGTCGATATTACAGCAATTTGCAGGAGCGATAACTTTTTAGTATGGAATGTAAAAACGAAAATAATATAATCGGGAAAAGAATAAAAGAGAGAAACAAAAGAAAGAAAAAGAATACATACGTAAATCAATTTTAATTCCCAGACGCGCAAAAAAATGAAAACCTGAAAGAAAAAACTTAAGTTTTGCAAGTCTTAACAATGTGTATCCAACCATCCATCCATCCATCCATCCAACCATCCATCCAACCATCCAACCATCCATTCGTTCAACCAACAAAAAGTGACCAACAGTGTGGATTGGATTCGAGTGGAGTGGAGGAGTAGAAAATGCCCTCAACTGCCTTGGCAAAGCGCTCTAACACTCTTGACCCTGAATAACATAAAACAGCTGATGACAGGGCCTCAACAGAGCAAGAGCCGGCGAGCCAGTGAGTTCGAGTAATCGAAAGTAGTGGGAGTGCAAGGGAGAAGGAAGCAGCAAGAAACAGCTATAATGAATGCTCTCTTCCCTTACCCACAAAACCAAACTGATGGAATGAGATAGCATGAAGAGCAACAAAAGTTGCTGCGTGTTCCTTTAATTTGCTGTCAGTTAACTCTCTGCCACCCAGTCAAACGAACCAAACCCAAGTAAACCCAACCCAACCCAAACCCAATTGCCGACCATATTGTAAATGGAAGCGAGGCTCAAACATATGTTTGCTACCCAACACACAAAAGAACACATACAATTTATATAAGTATGTATGTATATATGTATGTATAGTATACATACAACAGAACGATGGGAGCATACATATACATGTATAGGTATACGCACACACTCTCTATGTGTGTGCTATAGGGAAAGTTATAGCGTATGCAACATTTCTTATTCCAACACATACAATTTAGTTAGATAGTAAAACGATTCTCTAAATTTAAGATGTTGTAGAAATAAACCCTTTAATTCTTTTTGTCAAATAAAGGGATTTTATTATAATAATTATTATTCTTATTATCAGTATAGGATATAGGATATAACCTTTGGCTTAGACGACGACTATATCTGGGATTCGCATCCGACTCCTCATTGTTCAGTTGCCTGTTGACTGGGCCACTTGGACAACTCATCTAGCGAGGACTGCATATAAGAGTTTAAGCAGCAAACGCTCTATACCATTCTCAGTTAAGAGAACTCAATTGGAATTGGATTCTTAGACATACCTCACATAAGTAGTCCAAGCTTGGCACCAACTATTCCTGTTTGGGGCAAACCTCTTTCTTGGTGAAACTTACTTGCTTAAGAACTTAACTTAACTTTTTAATTTTAAACGACAAAAGAGTCGACATAAAATTTTGAAATAATTGCAAAATCAACTGTAAAACAAATCTATATTGCCATCTAATCGCATAAAATCCCATTAAATAATATATATGTTAAGGGAAGGTGCAATTTATTGGGCCCAACCGATATGGGGTTCATTTACAACTGCTATGACGCCTACTCCAGCTCACTTCAAATGTCTTAGATGGGGGGCAACCGGGTAATCAGCTTAAGCTGCATGAACTTTTGCATTTCATATATATTGTTTGTACGCGTATATGTAATTTAATTGGCTGCATCATTTTGTGCCGTTGGGGAAGCAAGGCCAACTGATGGCCAGTGTTCTTTGTATGCACAAAGAATCGATGGCAATTAGTGGACACTCAGCTACCATGGCTCACTTAGCTAGCTAACCTTGACCATTGAACTGAAGAGGGACCCACCTGCCAATGCTGGCGCACTTAGACACAAGTTCTGGATCCCGGGACCGAGCTGTCTTAGTCTCACAGTCTGTCAAGTTCAAGGGTCTTATTAATAATGTGCGCGGCATTGCAATGGACAGCAGGAAGTAGGGAGGAAAATGGAATAAACCTCATGAACCATGAACCGGATGTCTGTTTTTAATTGCTTTTTGACCTCTCTCTAACACACAAATAAGAGCCAATTAAAAGAAAATCTCGTATAAATAATTGTCGTTGAAATGCACTCGGACTGTTCATTTTCTATAAGCAAAACACATTGGTATAGCATACTTTTTAGGGCTTTCTAATTGTAATTTGGCATTTGCATTTAATTCGATGTTTTAATTGTTACCTAAGAACAACAAAAAATGTTTGTTAAAGTTTGTTTTGAATATCTTTTAGGATAGTTTATGTCTAAATATATTTCAAAATCTCGTTTATTGTGTATTCACTGTATTAAGTAAAGTTTTTGTTTCGTCTCTCTCTCTTCATTTGCAAAGAAACGAGTCTAAATCATTTCACTTTCGCACCTTCTACGCATCAACAACAACACGCACACCAACACATGGACAGTTATAACTGCACACACACACACACACACACGCAGAAATATATCTAACATACATATGTGTAATTGTTGTTGTTGTTGTTGCCAAAAAGAGAAGAGATTGAAGGAAATGTTGGAATTTGGCGGTCCCGAAGAGTAAGGGTGTGAGGGTTAAGGGGGTGGTGGGTTGGCTGGGGGATTGGGGGGTTTATAACAAAAGTTTTTCCCTTTTGCCCACTTACCACTGTTGGCATCTTGGCCCGTTGCGTTGCCAGCTCCTCCGCCACCGCTGAAACTGTGTAGCATGTTCATGTTGAGGGCGCCGAATGCTGATGGTGGTGGCGATGATGATGCTGGTAGTGGGGGGAGTGAAGATGGATGGCGATGGAGAGCCTAGACGGACGGAGGGAGGGAGGGATGAGAGAGGGTGACTACGCACCCAAACCAATGCCTGGCCGCCAGCTGCTGCTTGTTGTTGCTCTTTGCGTTTGCGTTTCTTCTTTACGATTTGCTTCTGTTATTGGCTTTTCTTTACCTTCTTCTTCTTCTTTCTTTCTAGTAAAAATAATTACGTTTCTTTTTTCGACTTTCTTTCGTCTTGCTTTTTATTTATGACATTTTATCGAACTTTCCTCTACTTATCTCTTTCCTTTTCTATCCACACCTCTCCTTCTATTTCTCTCTCTCTCTCTCTTTCTTTTTCTCTCGTATTAAATAGTAAGAAATTTTTATTGGTATCAAAAATGTTGTATTTTTGGTTGTTGTTGTTGTTGTTTTTGTTATATTCGTTGTATTGTTTGGGGGCTTTTTCCTTTGTTTTTCGGATCGGTTTTATGTTTTTTTTTTTTGTGGGTTTTTTCTTTTTTTGGTTTAATGTGTAAAAAAATAACAATTTTGTTCGTCCTAATTGTTGTAGGCCTCACATTTTCGCTGCGAATTCTTGTGGTTTTGTTTATTATTGCCAAAAGGTTGCCTCAGCTCTCGTGCTTTGTTGTTGCATACTTTTATGGGCTGTATGTGGCGCTCGCTCTCTGTCACACACACACAAACACACTCTCTTTCTCTCTCGCTCCCTGAAGCTCTCTTTGTATGTCTGCGTGAGATGTTATCTTTTGGTTCCTTTTTGTTTCTCCGATTTCACGCAAAAGACACGACCGTACTCAAGCGCGAATCGCGAGCGAATGACTACATGCTACATACTCAGGATACATATATATATATATACATATATATATTAGATGTCACTGCCTCTGTCACAGTCACAGTCACAGTCGCAGTCATAGGTCAAAAGCTTTACAGATGGCGCATTGCCTCGGCGTGACGTCATTGATGACACAAAAGCGAATGTCTCAAGAGTGAATTTATTTCACTAATAGACTAGATTTTTTGTTTGAAAATGAAATGCAATATACGAATTTTCGAAATCGCATAGGCATACCATGCGTATACGTAATATTCTTTTTTGGGGGGCTATCTTCTGTGATTGAAACGTTGCTCATTCACGTCACGATAACCGTTAGCAGTAATTATTTTGCAACCAGTTGGCAGCACTTTAACTGAAGTTCAAAAAAAGGCGCTAATTGTTATTAAGCGAGTTTTCCCTTTTTAGGAACCAGAACCAGAATTGAGATAAAAAACAAAATGCTAATGCGAATAGCAACAAAAACAACATATAATCGAATGGCAACAGCATGTGCCATTCGACAATGTACCTATTTACATATGAAATCTTATCTAGTTATCTAGTCTAGGCTTTAGAAATAGTTAAATGCATGTAATAAACGTAAAGCAACAGCTGGAAGCGTACGGCTATGGCTACGGCTGCGGCCACGGCTAACCGGGAAGCAATCCATTGTCAATGTGACGTTGAAGGTCAGTCTGCTATTAAATTTCAGTGCGCGCGCAGTCAGCATCCACCCGACTCGCACCACACAATACGGTTGGGTTTTGGAAAGCGAAATCCGTGCTCCGACTTGCTTGTCATTTGCTTGATAGCTTCTGCCATGGCTCCACCGCGTCACATCTTGGAGTTGTCCCGAAAGGAGCAACGTGAATTCATTGATTCCTTCGATTTGATAATCAGCGATTGTGATGGTGTGGTCTGGCTGCTAGTTGGTTGGATACCCGGAACTGGCGAGGCTATTAATGCTTTAAAGAAAGCCGGCAAAGGCATCAAGTTTGTATCGAACAATAGTTTTCGCACCGATGAGCAGTATATGGAGAAATTCGAGCATATAGGAGCTAAGGGCATAAACATTGATGATGATGTAGTGCATCCGGTTAAGACGATGGTACGTTATCTCAATAAGCATAAGCCGGGAGAGCGGGTTTACTCGCTAATGTCGCTTGAGGCCAATGAAACGTTGCGTAAGCGTGGCATAGACTACGAATCGCTGGTGGGTGGAAAATTCCGAAATAAATCCTTTTTGTCCGTCACTGATTTCTATTTGTTGTTTATAGCAAATAAAGGATCATTTGACTGCTGCATCACTGGTGGATAATCTTAGCATCGACAAGCCAGTGGGCGCTGTTCTCTTCGACATTCACCTGGATCTCAGCTATGTGGAGCTAGCCAAGGCCATTCGTCATTTGCAAAATAACGATGACTGTCAATTAATTGCTGGAGGCAGTGACGTGATAATGCCACTCGCCGAGAATCTTAATGTGGCCGGTTTCTTTGATTTTCTCGAGCATGTGAAACGTTATACCCAAAGGGAGGCCACTTTCCTGGGCAAACCATCGCCCATTCTGGGTGATATGTTCCGGGAAATGTTTAACATCCAAAATCCCGAGCGTTGCATCTTTGTGGGTGACATGTTGGTGCAGGATATACAGTTTGGCAAATCGTGTGGTTTCCAATCCCTTTTGGTCCTTAGCGGTTGTCTAACCAAAGAGGACATGTGGAAGGCTCCGAAAGAGTCACAGCCTGACTATTATGCCGATAGTTTGGCCGATTTCGTTCAACTCCTAGAGAATATAAAATAAGCGAGAGCATTCAAACAATTCAAATCAAGTCACAGCACTTTTGAACAAAAAAGGATTGTACAATAACCAATAAATCGCCGTACCTTTTTCACAAATGAAATAAAATACAAATTGAGATGATCCTAAACATAAAATGATAAAGCAAAACCTTTTGCTGATTACTGGCATTTACTACAAATATTAGTCCGAGTGAGAAGTAGTATAACAATCCATTTAAAATTCTAGACAAGGCACATTTAATAATTTTGATTAGCCAATTGATTTCAACTTTTTATTTGTTGCAAACAAAAGCAGAAGAAACCAAACCAAAATAAAGACAAAAGCATTTTTACACTAGATTTCCAAATCCTCTGGATGATACAATTCGGTGAGCAGGCGGTACACATAAGATGGGGCATGACCACCGCTGAAAGGGTAGAATAAATTTGAATGAAATTATTATATGATATCCATTATCTTTTTGATTTTTTTGTATTGTTTTTGTCTATCTGATCTAATCTGTACTCACTTATTTGATATGAACAGGGTGACCAATTCGGGAGGCACATAATCAAACATGGGACTGTAGACTTTTGCCTCACGAGCAGCCAATGAATCGTAATCTATCACATCCTCGGCACAGCCCACCATATTGAAGGCATCCTGTTCGCATAGATGGAGTGGACTCAGTTTATACATGGGGGCCAAGACAATGACGGGCACGGAATAGTGTTTGGCTGCCAGACCAACTGTATATGCTCCACAGGCTGCCCGAAGACCACCATTGGCTAGGACACTGTGTGTACCGATTATCACCTTGTTAACACGGGACATCATGGCGAAAATTGCCGCATCGGGTATAACAATGAGTTCCACTTTCTTTTCATTGGCTAAACTGGCGGCAAGATTGTGACCCTACGGGATACAAATGGGGAGAAATATAGTTACGATTTATCGGCTATATGTAGACGGATTTCTTACCCTGCATGCCGGAGCACATTCAGCCACAATAATGGTTAGGAACTGGCGCTTCTTGATGGCTCTTTTCAGAAAATTTTCCACACTTCGTGAGTGGCCCAATGTGAGTATTATCTCTGAGGAGTGTATATGCTCTTCGGCCTGGACACAGACATTTTCCGAACTCGTTTCCAGCTCCGTTTCCACCTCCTGCAAATGATCTAGCAGTGCTTCACGCAGTCCTTTCTGTGGCAGAGAATAATCCACGCATATATTGGTCTCACTAGTCTGGGTGACGAGCTTGTGCAGCGAAAGCGAAGCCTGCGAATCATCCGCAAAGTGCTGGACCTTTGCATGTAGGAGGTCGAATTCCTCGCGGATCAATTTCAAGATGCGTCGGGCAATGTTGGCGGTGACTGTCTCTTGGGGCAGGGCAGCTTGTAGTATTCGGCATTGGGCACGTACTATCTGCATAAGGGCACTGGGATTGGGAATTTATGGATTAAGTTGGCTTGGTTGATGGCCCAACAGTTGAATATAAACTCACTCCGCATTCTCCCAACTCTTGCTCATGATAATATACTTGAATATGTCCAAAGTCTTGTTGGTTATGCTATAGGAGCCCTCCACCATTCTGGAAAGGATTGGTATACAATGGGTTAAATGATAATTGCATTTACTTTTCGCTTGCCTAATCTGATCTTACCCCACTTTGATGGCATGGATTAATTGGGTAACTTCTTTAAGCGGCTGTTCTTTCATCTTTTATGCTTTCACAATTTTCACAAAATCTTAATAATATTAGCCGAGGCCTGCTATTCGAGTAGACGTTATCGATAGTTTAGTAACACATTTCTTGGTTATCGTTTTTTATGTATGTATTTTACATGGCCCATGTATGTAAATAAGTTTTCTATAATTAAGGATATTTTCTGCTAATGAGAGCTTAGATTTGTTTAATAAGCAAATATATATTTAGTAACTAAAACTAAATTTTATAATATATATGTATGTAGTTATTTATTTTGTAAATTTTGTATGCATGAGTTTATTCAGCTGTTTTGTATTTGCCTCATCGCCGAATTTTGCCGGCTATCGATAACAATGCCACCACCACCAACAACAACAACAACAGCAATAGTATGCAGACTTTCCGACCCCACTCTCATTGGGAGAGAGAGTCATGAAGCTTCAGATTGTTGTTTACGTGTCTTCTTCAGAGAACTTGAGTCGGCCGCCAACGCATATAAATTGCCAACAAGAACCAAATCACACGGCGGACGGCTGAGAACTAGCTGTTACGGTTGAAGTAAACTTGGTAGTAAGCCTCATCCATCTCGACTTTGACTCGGTTTTTATTTATTTATCTAATAACAGGTGTTTTTCTAGCATTTTGCTCAACTTCTTTGACAACAAAACTTATTTGTTTACCCACTCAAAACCACACACACACACGCACGCACGCACGCACACAGGTGCACACAACTCTAACTCCCTCCCCCAAAGAGCCACAACAAATAAGAAAAGTACAATGAATATACATAGTGAGTATAAAACATAACTTTAGATGATCTTTAACTCTCAATTGGCATTGACATGCCACTACTGCCTGCTCCCGTTTATTATCGTTACCGGTTTCGAAATCGTCCAGTGAACGCCAATACGCTTAAGTACATTAGTCTCCTAACACTAACACTACAGAATGCGATCTTGGGCCTTAGCATGCGTTATGCCCGGACCAGGCCGGGTGACATCTTTCTCAGTTCGACGGGTAAGTTAAATGCCAAGGCCGTAAAATACCCATTTGGCAAAAATACGTGCTTATACTTATGTCTGTACATACCAATGTATGCATATATCTATCTTTCTATATACTATATATACATGTGTATTGTTGGCACAATTTACGACAACGCACAAGCAGTATGACTTTAAGAGGTTGAGGAAATTGATAAGAAACCCACTTCCTAGGCACTAAATTTTCCCTCCTCATTCCATCATCATCAGCGACAGACCCAACCATATCAGCACACTCGAATGGAGAAACGCTAAAATTTAAATTTAGAATTCTCCGACTGTTTTGTATGCGCAGCAAAATTTATTTTTATGTTAACTCTTTGCAATTTTCAATAATTGCATTTCTCAGAAGTGAATCACGAGATTTTGGGTTTTTCTAGTTCCACTATATAAAGTTTACGTATCTCTTTAATGGCCAAAACAAGTTTAATCTTAAGTCAATCTCCATTAGAGGTATAAAATTACTACAAACATCTCTAATATAATCTAGGGGAGATCATACAGAACTCATGATTAGAGATTTGTCCGATTCAATCCTAAGAACTTCTTATCACTGATAAGCTATGGTCAAATTTGATTAAAAATGAATCATGCAGATGGCCTAAATTGCTTAATCTTGCCTTATGCTGTCTTATCTATGTAGTTTCCAATTGATTGATTGGTTTCCTTTCGATTTCATTGCAGCTGTATTGATGGCCGAATTTGCCAAACTAATCACTTGCCTGATTCTGGTCTTCAATGAGGAGGGTAAAGATGCGCAAAAGTTTGTTAGATCACTGCACAAGTCGATCATCGCGAATCCCATGGACACGCTGAAGGTGTGCGTGCCATCGCTGGTCTATATAGTACAGAACAATTTGCTATATGTGTCGGCCTCGCATTTGGATGCGGCAACGTACCAGGTGACATATCAATTGAAGATTCTAACCACGGCCATGTTTGCGGTGGTTATCCTGCGTCGCAGACTACTCCAAACGCAATGGGGAGCTTTGGTCCTGCTGGTAATGGGCATTGTGCTGGTTCAACTGGCTCAAACCGATGGCAGTGGGGCAGGAACTGCGGCGACAACGAGTGCCTCGTCGGCGGCGAAAGCAGCAAGTGGATTAGCAGCACCGGATGCGGCAGCCTTAGCTGGTCCTGTACAGAATCGTATGCTTGGTCTGTGGGCCGCATTGGGTGCTTGCTTCTTATCTGGATTTGCTGGTATTTATTTCGAAAAGATTTTAAAATCGGCCGATGAGATCTCAGTGTGGATTCGTAATGTGCAATTGAGTTTGCTTAGCATTCCATTTGGCTTAATCACATGTTTCCTGAACGACGGCAGTCGCATCTACGACCAGGGATTTTTCCATGGCTACGATCTATTTGTGATATATCTCGTCCTGCTCCAAGCTGGCGGTGGACTCATTGTGGCCGTTGTGGTCAAATATGCGGATAATATACTTAAAGGCTTTGCCACATCCCTGGCCATTATCATCTCGTGTGTGGCCTCCATTTACATATTCGATTTTAATCTCACTCTCCAATTTAGTGCCGGAGCAGCCTTAGTCATTGCGTCCATATTCCTGTATGGCTATGATCCAGCCCGTTCGGGATCGAAACCAATGTCTGCATCCCTTTCGAATAGTTCGGCTGAGGAGAAGCTACTGCCGCGCGTCTAAAAGAAACAAACAAAAACCAAAACTCGCCCAAGTGCCGAAAACAATTTATCAACAGTATTCGATTGTCGCTGCACCCCTCACTCGCACCCTCCCGCCCCCCCAACTTCCTTCCATCGACCCCAACAACAACAACAACACAAACACAAATGTTTATAATTAATTGTAATTATATATATATATAGAAATTATATATTGATCGGTTTTTTTCGGGAATTTGGCCGCATTCCTAGTTATTATGTTGTAACTATATAATCCAATTGCCCGACAAAAAAGAAATCTCAAATCTGTGGGCCTTTGTTTCTCTTTCTTTTTTGTGTCATTGTTTGTGAATAAAAAGAAATTATCAACAACAAAAATGAAACTATATGATATCTTAAATGTCTAAATCAAGTTGATATTAGGATGCTAAACCCACCAACTTTTCTTACTCCTCTTCTTTTATCTTAAAGAGAATTAAAAGATCAACCATCTGAAAGATGAGCACAATGAACTTTCGATAAAGGGTTTATAGTAAAACTCATAAACTACGTAGAAACAACCAATTAACGTTGCAAAGAGCTAAACTTAAACATTTATTATATTCCATGAGAGTCGACAGACAGAACGAGATTTAAGATTAAGAAAAAAAAAAATAATAATGATAATTCTGCATGAAAGTAAAGATTACAACACTTCAAATAAAACTTAGGGGAGTCATATATATGTAGTATTTATATGTATGTATATATATATATATAAAAGTTAAAATCTAAAAAAATGCTTATAGACTAGTCCAGCCACCCAATAGTCACATCGTCGGCGCTATTCTGTAATCCAGCGATTAGCTCATAGAGACGCAACGATGGACCCAATTTAAGGCCAAAACTTTTGATGACATCCTTGCGAGTAAGTAGCAGCAACGAAGCACCATCGATATCCTGATAGCGGAGCACCTTCGCCTCGATGGGGTAGTGTTTGGCCACAAATTCAACAACCTGATCCACAGACCATTTGGAAATGTGTTGATATTGAAAGTGAGCCACAGGAGACACAGAAGAGGAGGAAGTAGTGATCTCCTGGACATTGTTTGTCTGTGTGCAAATAAGTGTCAATTTCCCAGGCGATGAGCATGAAGGCGGCGGAGTTAGTTGAGGAGATGTGCATATGGCAGCATCGTCGTCGGCGGCTGCGGCGGCGGAGTCGACGGGTTGTTCCTCCTTTACGTCCTCCGCCAGCTGCTGCTGCTGTTGCTCACTTATTATCTCTTCATCGTCTGCCACAACAACAGATGACTGTGACAAAATCTTGATTGGATCGGAATTATGACTCGGGACGCGCTCTTCGCTCTTGGCCCGTACAAATTTCGATGGCTGCCTCTCTTGCGGCAATTGAGATTGTATACGTTTCCTGCGACCAGCAATGGCTTTGCGCACTTCCGGGCGATGCGGCAGCTGTTGTGGCTGCTGCTGATCTACCATGGCATATGCATTGGTATCGCATTTATGGCATTTCCATTCGCGATCATCCAGAATAGAGGCATTAAGCGGCGGATTATGGCATTCAAAGTGGTAGCCATCGACACAGCTGGAACATAGAATGATTAGTATTTCCTTCCCTTTACTGTTGCAGTACGAACAGTAGCGGCACTTCTCGCACTTGTATTTCTTGCGTGCCATGGTCAAATTCTCAAAATTGAGCGGCAGGCAGGCAAAATGACCTATAAAAATGGTTAATTTGTCGTTTATGAGATCATATAAAAATAAATTTGAACAATGACCAGCAGGTCATCAAGAGAATGTATGCACTCACATTTTTGCATGCAGGATTTGCAGGTAATAAAATTGCTTTTGTGACCCGAGCCACGTTTGGGTTCACTTTTGCTGCACTTCACACAGGTATCCATATTACGTTGCTGTTGCTGGTCTTCTGTCAGAGCTGGCGATACTTCCCCGCCACTGGACGAGAGAGCTTCACGACTTCCACTGTTGCCGCCTCCTGGACCACGGCCAATAGCCACTGGGGTTGTGGGAGTCGAAGCTAATGCGCTGCCAATTAACGCTCCAAGGCCAGTAATTGCCGTTCCTGTTCCTTGTCCAGCAATAGAACTTGTTACTGGAGCCGGCAGTGAATTACGTGCTACACGTGATATATAATTGTCAGACGGATCGTACACTTGCTTGGGTTTCTGTCAACAGCAAAATTCGAAATCGATTTGTTGAGTTAAATAGCTTGAGCCTACTTTGTTTTCATTTTTGACTTTACCTTAACGCGTCCTGTTGTTCGAACTGCCGATGTGACCAGGCCCACGTCGTTTCCATTGCCACTCATGCTCATGGTTATGGAATTAAGATTCATTGTGGCACTATCCTTGTCATCCTCCTTTGGCCGTTTCATCTTGCACGCGAAAATACTGAAGTTCTTTGAAACCAAAAACTACAATTTTTGTCTTCCTGCAATGCGCGCATTAGAGATGGGACAACATAACGATATACTTTGATAAATTGTTTTTGCAAAATATTTAACAAAAATCGATCGAGGCGACAGTTATAAATGCACAATTAACAAATTACACTTTCTTATTTTTAAAACATTACTAATAGATTACATAGAACACATACATACATAGGTCGTTCATGCAACAAGTGAAAATGTAGATACATTTGTATGCAATGCTACAGGTAAAGAGAACGTTATTCGTCTTCCCGCTGGGAAAACAACACTATCAATTAGGAATATTTATAACTTATAACTTTTCAACAAAATTAACTGGAACTTACAATATTATTTCATTATTTCAACGTTGCTATCCGGTACGATAAATAAACAGCAATACACAAATGTAATCATTTTGTGTACTGTTGTTTATAAATTGGCAATGCTTTGCCAAAAAAGCGCGAAAAATGTAAAAAACTATAAAAAACCAAAAACCTTGACAAATTGGAACAATTTCCAGTGAAAACTAAACGAAAACAGTTATTCCAAGAACTCTGCCTCATGAACGCACGTTGCATGTTCACAATAACAAAATAAAGCAACTGACTAACGAAGTTTTCTTTTTTATTGTATGCATCTAGTATATGTATAAAATGCTATAGTATTTATATAAATAAAAACTTATTCACTTACCGAAGTATTAATTGAAATGGCTTCTTCTTCGAGGGAATAACTTGAAAAGACTGTTTAAAAAGAACTGCAATAAACTTTACAACAGTTATCGATAACTATGCATGTGGTGGAGTGTGTACACATGTTTTAAAATGTATCGATTATTCCCATCACTAGTCCAAAAGCAGTTATTTTTTTGAGCTGTTTGAAAAAGAAACAAAAACAAATAAACACATGCTTAATTTGTTTATATTTGCAAGGTTTAAAACTAAAACCAAAGTAATTTCTATCTTAATTAGTAGTTTTGCTACATATTTAGTATAATTATTGGAAAAATGCGATATATCTAAGGGAAATGATGAGATGCATTTCAGTTCCATCGTTCCGCCTACAGTTACATATGCGGGCATATTTTGTGCTTGTTTTTCAAAATTTAAAATATTATGT
This sequence comes from Drosophila willistoni, assembly GCF_018902025.1. NCBI lineage: Eukaryota > Metazoa > Arthropoda > Insecta > Diptera > Drosophilidae > Drosophila > Drosophila willistoni. The sequence continues at coordinate 12,852,829 of NW_025814052.1, forward strand.
ATGTATGTACATAGATATGTTTGTATATAAGTATGTACCTAATAAGCGATGGCAAATACATTTATTAACCTTGTACAACATGCTTAAATTCCTTTCGAAATGATTAATTTATGTCTTACAGAGAAAAAATTCACACATATAGACCTGACTAAAGTAATTAATATCACCAACGATTTAAAATTTCACTCTTTGCTTTGGCAACAGAAAAACAGAAAATTCCAGAACAGTGTGGTCAGACCGTACAAAGCGCCAGCTAATCCCACGGTGGCCTGAAAGGAATAACGCACCACCACCCAATGGGCAAGAGCGCCCCAAACCAATACCAGAAGACCGTTGGTAAAGTGCACGGGCCGCCGGATAGCTGTCCAATTGGCTCGTGTCATTCCCATTTGAAGCACAAGTTCCTGCAGGAATAAAGTGACAACCTGGCCGAAGCCCAGGAGAACAGCTGAGACACTCAATAGCAATTTAGATGTGGAGAAGCTTATGACTGGAATGAAATATGATTAATTTTTTGCTTTTGGCATCCAACTAATCGCCTTTCAAACTTACAGATCAGGGCTAGGCATTTGCATAGACTCCCCATTGTGTGCCACTGGAGCTTGTGCTTGTAGAGGCTCGTCCCGAAGCGTGGCGTCATCAGGGAGAAACACATCCAGGGAAAGGCCAGCAGCGAGAACAGAAACGGAATTTCGGCATTCTTCAGAGCATGATGGCTTACAGCGAGACCGGGCAACACGGTTAGGCACATCACATAGCTGAAAATGTCGGCGGAGAGGACAAGCGTCGTCGGATACAGTTGTGGCACAAACAGTGCCTGCTGCAGCGGCATAGCGATCTTGTCCAGCATATTCCACCACAGATGAGATGTCACGGCACGTGACATTCGACGTATGCGCAACTACGGGGGGAACATTTTAGCAACATGTTAGAGTTCGATGACGATGGCGACGATGACGTTGACGATGGCTCACCAAATTGGGATAATCTTCGGGCAATGGCGACGAATTTCCCGTGCCAGTCGGGTTGAGAGGATTGAGCGGATACAATCGGCCATTGGAGAGAGATTTGTGGGACTGTGACATCTGTGATTGTGATATAGAAATGCCATAGTTGTCAATGGTGGCACTGCTGGAACGCATCATGGACACCGTTTCGTCCTCTTCGGGAATAATCTCCATGATTTCCACACCATTGGGATTAACATATGTTACATAGGCCTCATCCGTGGCCAGCATGTAATTGCTGTGGGTGTCGACGACAGCAGCGGCAACGGCAGCAGAACTATTGGCGGCCTCCGTTGATGGATTCCGCCAGGTGAGGCTATCCAGCCCATCCAGTTGATCGGCCACAAAGTTGGCAGCTAAGGTTGTCCGCAGCGGCAGATTACCAAAGCCCAGTCCCGTCTCCGCTTTAATCACCGATATTCGCTTGGTGGTGAATGCATCCTCGCGATGCTTTGTTATGATCAAGCTTAGAGGTATGAGATTCACGAGCAATGCCGACATCAACACAATGGATTGAGCCGTGCCATATAGGGTACGCAAACTGGTAAATACAAATGATAGAAATAATTGGCAAAATGCCTCGCCGCACAAATGGATTGTCTTGCGGACGTATTTGTCTTCACGTGGACGGACAGCTTCGAGGATGACGTGAGTTTTCCATAGATACAGGCTGGAACCGATGCCTAGCAAAACGACAAACGAGAAATCAGTTTAAAAAATTGTTCTTTATCAATTAGGACTGTAGACGCATTACCCGCAAAGCATCCATAAAAGACAATGGCCACCACTTGGGTGGTTGTGGTGACTATCACCCAGGCGGATGAGAAGAGTATACCGCTTATCATGAGGCACAGGCAGGCGATCAGTGTGGCCATTAGAAAGACTTTTCTATACTGCGTTGTCTCTCTATCTCGTCCTCTATACTCTGTATCCAGATGCTCCATTATGGAACGGCATAGTTCACCTGTGGCCTGATAGACAATTGCTGGCCAAATTCTTAGCACCAGCTCCTTATCGGATTCCACAATGTTGCCATACAGATAAGCGGGAGTGGCGAGGAAAGCCTGCAAGAAGAAAAATCGTGCAACAAACAGAAAGACAGAGAGTGAGAGTGAAAGAGAGAGCAGAGATTAAGAGAGAAGAGAGAATTTGCGAGAGAATCTATGTATATATGCATATTACGTGTATGGCAAACCCGCAGAGCATGTACTTCTGTTGTATGTGCTTCTTGACCACTCGCCGTCGTTGCACGCCAGCTGTGGCACGGGCTGTGGCTCGACGTACAGGACCAGGAGGTGGACCTAGAGCTGGAGCTGGAGCAAGAGTCGGAGTTGCTGTTGTCATTATCTCGTAATCTGCTCTGTTCCTCTGTTGCTTGCTACGTCACTGGGTCTTTGTCTTGTCTTGATGATCCGTATTAGCTTGCTTTACGTTTGGATTTTGTATGCGGTCCGTCTGGTCTGGCTGGCATTCATCATTCAGCCAAACCCAAAACCAAACCAAAGCCTGTTTAGATAATGGCGAAAAACACATTCTGACTCTGATAATAATCAGCGCTTATCACATTGTTGATATCTAACACACACACACACACACACACACACACAGACACCCACACACAAGTTGCATTTATCTGTATCTGAATCTATCCCTATATATGTGTGCTTGTTGCGGGCAGAGACCACAACCACAACAATCAGACGAAGATGGAGCAGAATGAGAGTCGTCAACAGAGGATTATTTTTATAGTAACTTTGGAGCAGGAGGAGCTTGTAGCCAGGTGCCAGAGCTAAATGATTAGACATATGACAATCATCTGTGGGGATTATTCTTAGTTTATCTCTTTTGCATGAACTCTAGAATGCACTAGCCAACAAAATCTGTTTTTAGATCAAGATCTACATTATTTCCGCCTACCAATGTATGTATTTTTCCTATTTCCATCAAAGCTCTCTGGCACTTAAGCTTAGTTTTTAAACTACTTTTCAAAGAGTTTCTATATGAAATACAAAGGGGTTTTTAATTGTTTATAATTAATAAAAATTAACAACAAACTTTTGTTTGTATCTTATGAAAGATCCTCCTGTCCTTCAAGTTTGTAGAGATCTACAGACTTATGTGTTTTTATATTAACTTTAACTATAATCTATACTCATTTCTGATGGTAATTGAATAATATTTCTATCTTAGAGATACTTTCTTCTAGAAAACTATGCTGACTCTTTTATGAATGTCATAAATGATGCTCAAAATGAACATTCCTAACTGGAATTGTCTGTTTATGTTCGTCTAAATTCTAGAATTCCATTTAACTCTTTTCCATATTCAAATGTGGGTGCTATGTACATATGTAATCATAAAGCACCTGCTCTGAGGTGCTCTAGCTAACGTTTTATCTCACCTAATGCGTCATAGTTATTTTTTTTTTTTAGAGGGGGGAGTAACTAAAATAAGATAAAAATAAAATAAGTTTGGTAGTAAATGAGCGGATTTTTAGTTAACACCTAATTAAAAAATATGTCCCGTGTCTCCTCCCACCTAAAAACTGTGTCCTTGTCTATTCCGTCTGCTTGAACTCATCAAATTTAGCATGTTATCTCCGGTTAGGAATAGAATATTCTCTCTCACTCTCTCAATTTGTTATCTTTACAGACTTCCGTTTCACATCCGCGGATAGTAAGTCATAGGTGACTTTATTGGTTTACAACTTTATTTTGCAATATGGCCAAGACATGAAGAAAACACATTTTTATTTGCACTATATACAGCTGTGACGGGGGATATCAACGGAGATATAGAAGTGGAGAGCAGTAGCAATCTGATAAGAAGGCAGCATCCGGCGATGAGATTTCGTTTTTTGCTATATAACCAAGCATTGGCGGTGTCAACAGCTCATACAACGATCGACCGACAACGTTAGCCCCAGGCAACGATGACAACGACAACCACAATTACAACCACAACCACAACAAGAAGAACAACAGCTAGAAGAACAGGAGCAATGGCAACAACAACAACAACAAGCAGACGTGGAAAGGTATCAACGGCCACATCGGTCTTGCTGCTATGTGCAGCATTGGTAAGTACTCAAGATTCGAGATGGAGCAAATTGTGCATCATTGTGATACCGGATTAATAATTTGCAGTTGCTGACCCAGTCGTGGGGTGCAATGGCGTTCAGTGCTATTGTAAGACCCGAGGCAGAGGTGGCCCAAGCAGATGCCTTGATCGATACAACAACAACAACAGTTGCTGAGGGTAGCGGCTGGGATACGACCATATTGACAACTATTGCGGATCAAGAGCAAACCACTGAAGGTCAAACCGATGTGGAGCCAGAAACAACAACAACTGAGGCACCATTGTCAACGGAAATTTCCACCGAAGGAACCAATGCACCCGCCGAGGAACAAACAACAACCGAAGAGTCAGAAATCACTACCTCAGACAACAACCAGGAGCAAGATTCGACTTCAGTTCCGGACGAGAGCTCAACCACCACAACAGCTGACTCGGAAACCACTCCAGCTGCAACCGAAGAGTCTACGGATATTACCACAACGGTCGACAGTAGCAGCAGCAGCAGCAGCACCAGCGACAGCCCAACAACAGAGCAAGTGGAAACCACAACCATTCCGGCGCCAACATTTGAATGCCAATCGGCTGGCCACTTTGTTCACATCAGCGGAGATTGCAGCCGCTATCATAGTTGTCTATTGAATGCCCAGCTTGGTCAATTGGAGTTAGTGGAATCAGCTTGCCCCGACTTGACCGTCTTCTCGCCAGTATATGGACGTTGCGTGCGAGATTTATCCTCTTGCCAGAGTGAAGCATTCGAGTGTCTGGCCGTGGGACGTTTTGCTGGCAGCGACGATACCTTCTATTACAATTGTTTGCCTAGTCTGTTGGGCGGCTTCCACAAGTTCATTGTTCGCTGCTCAACGGGACAACGCTTCGAGCCTTTGATTGGCGGCTGCTGGCGCTATGATTGGACCCAACTTGTACCTGGACAGGAGGCATTGGAGGCAAGTGATTTGGCTGCCATTAAGCAGGAATTGAAGCTATACAAAGCGGAGGAAAAACTGCGTAAGAAGGCCCTAAAGAATCAAGAGAAACTGGCACGCAAGCAACAGAAGCTGCTGGAAAAGGCAGCCAAAAAGGCGGCCAAGGAAGAGGCCAAAAAGAAGGCCAAGGCCGAGAAAGAGCCATCTGTGGAGAGTGCCGAGGAATCCAAGGAAGCCTAAGCAGAGCGATAACTCTATAGAAATGTCATCAAATATCGCTCAGAGTTATCTTTCAGAGTAATTGCAATCTATGTTGGTGTTTTTGGCCTACTTTAATTAAGCTATAAATGTGTTTTTTCCTTCTTATTTTTTTTTTTGTTGGTTTGCATAAATAAAGACAAGATAAGAGGTCTTAACAGAATAGTGCTCTAAAACGAATGGAATACTACCGACACCAAGACGCGATTCGGGTTATTTTAGTTCCTAGTTAGTCACACCATACATTGTCTCTTTATCATCATCGTGATCATCATCATTGTCATCGTATCATCAGTCTGCGATTGGTTAGAGCCCAATCAATTGACTGGCTATAAAAGAACCCCTCAAAGGGTGCGATCAGTTAGTTTATCGCAACAATTTCTGAAACCGGAGCGTAACGCAACGAATCGAAACGGAATCGAACCGAAACCGAAACTAAATATGATCAGTTTCCTAAAATTACCACTTGGCATCGCCATATGCCTTCTTGTCGTCCATATTGAGAAGATTCATGCGAATACGGATAATCCTTGCACCGGCGCTGGATTCTTTGCTCTAGTGGACAATACATCCGAGTTTTATGCCTGCGATGAGATGCCCACTGGTGGCTACTCCGTAAGATATTTGCAATGCCAGACGGGATTGGTTTTCAGTGCTCAGCTTGGCAAGTGTGTGGAGCAATTGCCATTGCCAGCGGAGGAGATTATTTCTCCGGAGGAACGTGACGATGGCAACATTGAGAATCCCACCATACCGCCCACCAATCTGGATGAAAGCACTTCGACAGTGGAATCAACTGAATCATCCACCACTAAAGCCGCTGAGAGCTCAACAACTGAGAATACAGAAAGTAGCTCCACAACGGCAGTAACAGATGATGGCACCAGTTCCACCAAGGATGGCGAGAGTAGTTCCACCTCTGCTGTGACCGAGGATGATGACACCAGTTCCACCAAGAATGGCGAGAGTAGCTCCACCTCTGCTGTGACCGAGGATGATGACACCAGTTCCACCAAGAATGGCGAGAGTAGCTCCACCTCTGCTGTAACCAAAGATGACGATAGCTCCTCCTCCTCCGTTGTTACCGATGCACCTGACTCATCCTCCACTGCATCCGATGCGGTGACCAAAACCACTGAACAATCAGATGATGATATATGCGCAACCAACGGCTTCCTGCCCAAGAGTGGCAACTGCTCTCAGTATGTCTACTGCCAGGACAAGGGTGATTATTTGAAGCCCTATAACTTCGATTGCCCCCAGGGCATGCAGTTTAATCCCGCATGCAACTATTGTATCAAGGGCTATGATTGCACCAAGGCATAAGGACCTGAAGTGGGCCAACAATTGGGGAGCAGCCAATAACCACCTAAAGATGTTTTTTTTTTTGTTTTTTGTTTTTTTTTGTTTTTGTTCAAGTGACTAAAACCTTAATTTAATTGATATGCATCTAGAAGAAAAGAAACACACAGACAAATATACTTATATTAATATTTATACTTATATTTTTTGTTGCTTAACAATAAATGGGAAAATTTGGTCAATTACAAAAAAGCAATTTGGATGATATCGGTTAATCAAAGTGGGGAAATCTTATCTGGAAGGAGACAATTCTGAAAGGCCTATGATTGACGCCGTCTTTATCTATGGCCATTGATTGGAAACGCAACAATTCTTTAATGATGTTTTAATAAATATACGAAATAACTAAATTTCCCTCTTATCTGCACTTTGGTCACCTGCAGCTCCTCCTTCGCCTCCTCCATTTTACACTCTAAATGCTGGTAATGGTCTTCCGCATGGTTACGGCAAAAAGCATTAACTAAGCGAAAATTATGCGATCAATTGTGGTGCGACTGTTCGTGGGATGAGGTGGGACGGATGGTGGTGCTATTTGGGGGATAAATATGCAAGTAAATCACATTGGCACGGTGGCCACAATTCAATGAATTCTCAAATGAGTGAAAGTCACTTTTGCAAATAAGTTGCATAAAAAATAAAGTCCAAGTAAAATGCTCGACAGTTGAAAAACGTTGAGTAGAGATAGCGATAGAGATGGAGATAGAGAGAGAGAGAGAGAGAGAGAGCGAGCATGCTCCTCCAGTTGGCTCTAGTGTGGCTCTGGTTTGGGGCAGTTGGAGGAGTGAAATGGGAACATCGCTTGGTTGGACAATTGCGCATGCGCGTAACTCGTTAAAATCGTTTCAACTGCTGCGACAATTAAACCCAACCAGCCAACGAGCCAACGACTAGATAGTGCTCGGGGTAAAACTCATTTTAGCTAGCTGGCAGTCCAGACACGTCCAAAAACCCTCGACAGACGATGAAAAAACCTCTGCCCTGGATCCATTCCATTCCGGGCATATGTTTTGGGACGTGCGAGCATTATTTTGCCCACACCCCCCCACCAACTCGCCCCACCTGTGACCCTACGTAATACTTGTATATAAATATCATTTATCTCGATTTGCATCTCATTTCAACAGTTAGTCTATGTTTGCGCTGTTTGTGTTTCCGTTTCCCCGCCATTCCCCCACACCATTCTCTGACTCTCTGGGGTGCCCTCCATGCAAAGATATTACAATTCGACAAGAAATCTTCCATGAGATTAATGGCCAGATACAATTGTATCTCCATTTGAATGTTACCAGATTTATGCTTCTTATATAATTGGCAAGTTAACACGTTTGTATTTTTAATAACTGCTGTCTGGTTAGGAGGGGATCGGGGTTTGGGGGAGATGTCAACCAAGATCAGCATTTGTTGTACAATTATTATGGCCAAGATGAATGAGATGGAATGGGTAAGGCTAAGGGTAAGGGAAAAGAGTAAGGGCGAATATCTCGCCGCTAATGAGATAATATGGATAACAGACGATGAAGGAATGAAGCAATGGAAACAGAGGAAACGAAACGATGCGACCATCGTGGCCATTAAGATTACATAGGAATGGGCATAACTAATTATACATATATATATATATAATAATAACTATTAAAAATCTGCCAGGTTTGTATTTAAAAACGTTGTGTAACATCTTAAGTTGACACAAATATACAAACAGATTGGGCTATGGAATGGGGGAACTTTGCCCTTTAAGGTATGCAATAGGCTGGAACATATAAGACTCTGTGTTCCTTGTAAGTTTAAGTTTACCCACACCATATTTAAAATTGTTTTTATATATTTCAAGAAGCGAATTTTAAAACTGTTTGTTGCATACTTTAGGGTCAAAGTAGCAAATTTCCTTTTTTTTTTGAATTGTTAGATTGTTTTAAGGGATTTGTATGAACTAATTTTAAAGTCAGGATCTTTTTTAAAGTTGGGAGTAGATGAAAATTATGAAAATTGACTTGTAATCCCAGAAGAAATGAGGGAACCTTACCTTACAATTGATCATGAGTCCTTTTTAAGGACATTAACTGCCAAGGTAGAGAATCACAAAGAAAAGGATCCTTGTATTGCATTGAACCCTGTCAAAGCTGCTTTAATAATGAAAAAGTATTAAAATTTTCGATGATTTTCGGGACACTCTATGAAGTATTTTTTAAACAAAACTTTCTCACTTATTAAGCTATATTTGAACTATTCAAAATATTGAAAAACATGCGTCTGGTGAGCAGGTTGTCTGTATATATATTTCAAGAACCCCCAAGTTCTATCATCAGCAGACTTTAATAAAGAATCCAAAGTTGTAATGGCCATGCCCCATATCTTAGGAATTCGAAATAAAAAACCAAATAAATTAAGTAAGAAGCAGCTCTTCAGGAAGCTTTGATTTGAAGATGAAAGCCTTAAATCAATATATTGAGTCACTTTGGCATTTGCCCCCTGAAGTATGCTTTAAATTTTAACATTTGACTGCTAATTAGTTGCCCTAAGAGTAACTCTAGAAAATATTGACTTCCGAATTTGAATTTTGCGCCACATCTTTACCTATTTCTAAATGGTTTTTAGATAATGTGCCGACGATTCCCAGCTTGTTTGATTGGGTTGTTGTTTCTCTTGGCGGGGATATTTGCAAGAAATTTGCATGTTTGCCTTTTGAGCAGATGCCGCCAGCAAGCATTCACGTAGCAAGCCAAAGTCGAAGTTGAGATCACGATCGTCTAACTAAAACGACTAAAACAACAACAGCAACTACTACTAACTACTCTCAATTTCTCTCTGTCTCTCACTCGCTCTCTCTCTCTCTCGCTGTCCCTCTCTCTCTCTGTCTGTGTGGGTTTTTGCCGCTGCTGCCTACCTGCCGCATTTTCGCCTGCCCAGCAACTCAGTTTGTGTGCGCCTTTGCGCATGTGCAGTTTGTTTTTCGAGCGGTTGTTAGAGTCGAGTTATCGGAGATCGGAATCGAGTTGATATAAAGTGCATCATCTAATGCCGCAAAAAATAAAAAAAGAAAAGATAAAGATTGAAAAATAAAAATAACCAATTTTTTCCGTTTATTTTCTTGGCAAATGCAAAGTGAAGAAGCATTCAACAGATTTTGTGTGTAATTTATTTTCATTTTTGTTCGAGTGCAACAAGTTTTAGTCTTTCCATTGCATTTAGTTCTATTTATTTGGTGTTTGTTTTGTTTTCTGAAATTCATTGGAATCACAACAGCTGTGCATCCTGTTTACCTGCACTCCAGGATTAAGAGTCGACAGCACTAAAACCTCATCATCATCATCTTCAGCATCCTCGTCATCATCTTCTGTATTGTCGACGCATTTGAGTTTTTTCCAGTTCTAGGAAATTCTTTTATGCATTTATTGCACAGAGAGTGAAAATGGTAAGTGACGAAAGAGGAAAAAACCTATAAAGAAGTATAAAATTTATATACATATGTACATACGTATGATCCTGTTTACCAACAAAGGAATTGATTTCTACTCTTGCTTCTCTTTCAAATCGTTCACTTTGAAATCCTCCCAAAAAGTTTTTTGGACAAGAATTTTTTTCCTTTTCTCATCCTATTTAAGTGTGATAGTTTATAGTTTTGAGTTGATCATCCTAATGTTGTCTACATAGCTTTAGACATTTTGTCCGTCCGTCCGTGCGTCCGTCCGTCCGTGCGTCCGTCCGTCCGTCCGTCCGTCTGGGTCAACGCAAACTCCTCCTAGACCGTTAGAACTACAGAATTTAAATTTTGCACATAGGCTTGTATATACTGCAGGGGTATATATCGGACTCAGCAGGATCGAACCACTATATCATATAGCTCCCATACCAATGACAAAGTCACGAACAGTGACTTTTCTCAATAACTTCGTTATTTTCTGAGCTATTGGCGTGAAATTTAATATTTGTGAGTCTCTATTATACATATAAACGACTATGCCAAATTTGATCAAGATCGGGTAACTATATCATATAGCTCCCATAGGAATAATCGGTGGAAAACAGTGACTTTGAATATCCTAAGATTGTAGACCGTTCTTTCGCAAACATAAGACTTTTTAGATAAAACGTTCTTCCACTTTGATGGCTATAGGTAAGGAAAGAGTTACCAAAAAAGTTGCAAGGGTATAAAAAACTTTGTCGCGGTCGAAGTTAACTCCTGCCCTCTGGTTTGATTAAAATCAACTTAAGATAAGATAAAATTTGTATTTTTTATAAAGAAGGCACAATGATCTGCCGTCTCTTACTTTTTCACGCAAAGGGCTTCTGAGTATGTACATATATTTGGGATCGTGAACTGAAACAGATTGACGATATCTATAAGCAAAATTATTTTTGTTGTTTATTTATGAGTATCAATTGTTAGAACTGCAAAAAAGAATAAGTTACTTACTTGAATTTGAAATTTCTTAGGCGGTTCGTTAAGCTAAATGTTTGTTTTCCACGGTGTTCTTTATCCGAGACTCCACTGTATAAGAAGAAACGAAAAAGAAGCTAATTGCTATGTCGAAGTTTATATACCCTTCGAGCGTTTCCCACTTTAAAATCTTTATTACCTTCAATAAGTTCCCTCAATAAGTTTCGCTTTCCAAATATTTTGTACATACGATTTTTCTATATTATGGTAAAATTTCAAGCCTAAGCCTATGTTAATAAGATTGTTCTATATTATTTCTGAGATATGGCTCAAAATGTAAGCTTTTTGATTGGTGATTTTTATGACAACTAAGTATTATTAAAATGGTTCGATCTAATTGGGCAATAAACAACTTAAATACCAAATTTCAATTTAGTAGCTATCTAATTGAGGGTGGGAAGTTAATATACACAGACTGACATGGCTATATGGTCTCGTCTTATCCACATGATCAAGAACATGTGAATATAATTGTTGAGGTCGGAAACATCTCCTTCTTGGCATTACAAACTTCTGACTGAAATTATTATACTCTCTGCAATAGTATAAAAATGGCTATTAAAGGAGACATTTAAAGGTTTCTCTACCTGTGAATTCGTTTAAATTTGAATAGAATTAATGTCATTTATGTATATAGAATCCATAATTCATAGACTCCCATGGAAAATAATCTAAATTGAAGTTTCTCACAATTTTTAAGATGCATTGTAAGCAGATTTGGCAAAAACTTGAAACCTTTTTCCGATTCGCCTCGCTCAACTCGAAAGGATTGCAATTCATTGTCTAAATGGATGGTTAATCGATAAATCAATAAATCAGCTGATTAACTTTTGTACGCCTGCTAATCACAGGTTTTGTTTGTCGACTTGTTTAACAATTACCAAAAGACTCATTCCCATCCACCATTCAATTGAATTCAGTTTGGAATTCATTTTTGGAGATCGATGCCATTGTGAGTTACATAACTTGCCAGCAAATGAAGTTTGAGGGGGAAAAAAAACAGAAAATACCAAAATAAAAATAAAAATTATGTTTAAATATGTATTGCACTACATTTGTATTTTGGTTGGTTTGTTTCGGTTTTTCGGTTTCTTTGTATGGCATTTGTTATTACCTTTTGTTTTCGAATTGGGCGGCTTAACATGCGTAACAGGTGCGTTGAGTGCATTTCAATTTCAATTTCAATTGTATGGGTTATGCATACCAATATACACACACACACACACACACATACTCGTAAATGTATCATAAAAACCAAACCCCAAAACCAAAACCCAAAAAATGACCAAAATACAAAAGTGGAAATTTTGCAGAAATTGTATTGTCTTTAGTATCCGATGGCCTAGGCATTATTATTGTTATTATTATTATTATTATTTTTGTATGATTGTGTAATTGTGAAAACTCATATTCATTCACCTTCGAATTGCTTGGGTTTTATTCATTCATTCATTCATTCGGCCAGCCACCCAAGCATTTAGCTTAACCCCTTTTTGAATCTATCCATTTCTAACTTTGAATCTAATTGTGAGAGTGACCAATTACTAGGCCATAGGTGGGCATTAACCTCAAGGTGTCATCGACTGTTTAATGCTCATCCCGGCAGATGCACACACACACACACACTCACACACACACGCATACTCACACACAATTATATAATCTCTTTTGATGACGGCACTTTAATTGACTGACGCCTAAAAAGCGAGTCAGGTGCAAAGACAGAGACAGACACAGAGAAACAGAGAGAGAGAGAGAAAGAGAGAGTGAGAGTGAGAGGGGGGTGCGGTGGTGGGATAACCGTGGTGTTGATGCGATAATTCATGTAATTGCTAAAGACTATGTGCATCGAAAAGGAAAGCAGCCAACTCTGTCCAGTAACAAAACAAAATCCATTCGACTTAAAAGTTAATCTCCATTTAAGAACCATTTCAACTAAATCGATTCTCTCTAGTCTTTCCAAATGTTAGTTATAATCTCAACTTGGTTCAACTACTCAACGATTAGAGAGATATGATGACGTCATTTGAATGACTTACTTTCAATAAGAATGTAAAAACTTGCTCGGTTCAAATAGATTTCATTGGAAATATATTTAATGGATGTAAAAGAGGAAATTTACAAAAAAGTCTGAAAACAATTTCAAACAGACCAAAGGCAAAGTTATGTTCAGACTTCTATTGAAAATTTGTTGCCCTACATGTTACATTTGACTTAGCTGAGTCTTCAGAGTCGTTTGGATTGGATATAACTTTTAGAAGATATAAAGTAAAACTAATTTGTAACCAAGAATCCTATTTACAGGTGGCTATAGTAAAGGTATAGGCATAGTAATACCTAAAAATATCTCTCTCTACCTTTTTGCGAAAAACATTTTTGGTCATTTTAGTTAGTGTATGGAAATTATGCCTACTAACTTAGTTGGTAATTAGCTGAAAACTACTAAAGATAATGAATCTCTATTGACTTAACTTGATTTGAATGCAATTTTTAGTTGCAACATTTCTTGTGATTCTTTGTCTTACTTATGCCTTGAGAGATTACGTATACGCCCGGTGTGGTGGCATGTGGCAAGACCAATTAAGGCGAATATTTGATATTATTAATGACAAAAGAGAAAGATGAAAAAGAGATTCAAACATAAAAAAATAATACACTAACTGCCTTTATGTGGCTCTAATCGCTTCTCAGTCACGTTGAATTATATTTAATTAAAATATTACGCAGCTCGCCAGCTCTCAGATTGGCGGCTCTCTGTCTTTGTCTTTCCCATCCTATTATGCCTTGTTTTATGGACCAACGAAATAAATGAAACTGAGGCACACTGAGAGGAACACACACACAGACACACTTAGACACAATGAATAATCAGTTGCAATTTCACTTAAATTTTAACAACTTGCGAAGAGTGTCAGGCATTTATATATGCATATACATATATATGTGACTCTCGATGTTGGACTGGAAGAGACATTTGGATTTGGCTTTCATAATTGAGGGCTCAGTTGTTGTCTCAGTTGTCCGACAAAAGTTTTCCCACCACTGACGACCTCAAAGGTAGTAAGAAGAAAGAAAAGCAAATAAAATGCGGATTGTTTCTGTCCGTCTGTTTCCGACTGTTTCCTTCGTTGTGTTTTTCTTCTTTTTCTTTTCATTTGTTCGTTTGGTCTAAAGCAGAACTTGCATAACTTTCAGTTTCAGTTTCAGTTTCAACTTAAACTTTAGCTAGTGGAAAAACGCATTCAGCAAAGAGAGATAATACATAAATAAATAAATAAACGACTGCCGTTAAAAGTCCCAAAAAAAAAAACAAAAAAAAATGTTTTAGTTTCAGTTTCAGTTTAAGCCTACTACCACTTAGTAGTAGTTGCTCCATGCCCCATGCGCTTCTGGCCCAAAAGAAACAACAACAACAACAACAAAAACGTAACTTAATTGGCCTCACTTAGAGCAACGCGCACAATCTTAATTACCGCATAGAGGAGGGCATGCGTGTTGGTTGAAGGGAGGGAGGGGTTGCTTCAGTTAGGTGTTAGTGGGAAAGACGGGTTAAAAAGTGTTGGCCGGCCGAGAGAGTGGGATAGAGAGAGAGAGAGAGAGTGTGTGTGACTTCTCGCTCTTAACTAAAAGAAGCGACGCTTTTTGCTTTTGTTGTTTTTGTTTTCTATTGCCATTTTCGCTTTGACCCTCAAAAGAAAATACCCCATGAAAAACTACAACTCCAACAACTACAACAACAACAACAATGGCAATGAAAAACAGCAACCACTTTTACTTTTGATCCGAACTTTCCTAACAAAAAGCCATCACGCTACCCACATGTGCCCTTAAAATGAGGTAATTGGCCCAGTGTATTTCCATATTCGGTGTGATTGGAAAATATTGAGAATTATATGACATATCAATTAGAAATAAATCAACCTTATTGAGCGCACTTTGAAATAGATGCAATGTGCATAAGTTTATATGCTTTAAGTGGAGCAAAAGAACACTCTAAAGGATTACAGGGTATAGGAGGTTCACTAAGAATCCACTTAACACTTAGATCATTAGCCACAAAACCAATTTAAAGCCATAACCAAAAGATTTGAGCACTACTAAATTAATCTTTTGTTTATTATTTACTATACTAACATTAACGAATTTAGCTTATAATAATTTTGGTGTGGGGATTCGGCTATTGAGGTGGAAAATTTTCCTCAAAACCCTTGCCGACAAGAAGGTAAAATTACTATATAAAGCAATATTTTACTTCTTCCTCTAGATCTCTTTTTCTCTCTAGATCCCTCTCACTCCTTTCCTACCATTTCCACTCTTCACCCCCATACCATTAAAATAAAAGATATTGGCAACCTTCAACTTTTGATATCTAATAGAGATTTTTAAGCCCTCCTACATACAATTAGGAAAAGATTATGAGCCATGCCTCTCAGCCAACTTAAATTTGAATAAAGCGGCAATATTACATATCTAAACAATTTTTTGAAATTAAAGAGAAAAAATCTTAACTTTTGCGATTCTTCAACTTAGTCTTCATTCTCGTTGTTCCTTCATTGATTTTAAGCTACAAACCTGAAAAAACTAAAGGTAAATTTCATAACTCGAATTTTTGTTTCTAAATCAATTTGTTGAGTAAACTGGGTCCGAAGAACGTGATCTAAGCCTGGCCAATGACCACTACGACTTAGATTGTGAAATATTGATGAAGAAGCTCGAACTCAATTAAAACGAATAGCTAAAGGCTGATGGAAAATGAAATATTTAGAGCAAATTAGATGGAATGCTTGACTAAGTAAATCCTGCCACAAATCCTCATGGCAATGGGCGAAAGTAAGGCAAGTAAACACACACACACACACACACACACACACACACACACATTTTTTGGAAGACTCAAAGCCAGGGTCGATCGACCCACCGACCGACCGAGAGACAGTCCGACCGGTTCCATGTGCAAAAAAGTTTTCCAAACAAAGTCAAGCTCACGTTCATCATCTCTTTGGGGGCTTGATGAAGAAAAAACTCCCGCGGCTTTAAACTCGGGCGACAATCACACGCAAGGCAAGAGCAGAGCAGAGCAGAGGCGATGGAAATGGATGTGGATGGATGCCACTCCAGTGCCTCCCTCAAGTTGGCTCAACTTGGCTTAGATCTGGTCTGGCCTGGTCTGGTCTGGTGTTGCGCGCGTGTGAAAAGCGCATAATTTTTGGACACGGACAAATTTTCACTTTTTTTTCAAGTTTTTTCTTTTTGCAGTTGTTGTTGCTGGCTGAGCGTCTTCTCTTTGTCGTCTTCTACTTGGTCGTTGTCGTCTTCTTCTTCTTCTTCTGCTGTTCGTCGGCGTAGTTATTTTAATTTCTATTTCTTTCGCTCGCTTTTCTTTTTATTGTTCCACACGGGTCCCAGCAATTGCTAAAGTTTCAACTTGAAGTTGGATTTTGCCTTGCCATTGCCTTTAGGTGACTGGATCGCTAAGTCACCAGGCACCAGTCACCAGGCACCAGGGAAGGGGCAAAGGGAACAACAACAACAACAACAACAATAAGAGTCCACAATGTGGCCGATTATGTTACCAATCTTGGGAACTATTATTATGGTGAGATTTTAATATCTGTATTTTTTTTTTTTTATCTCGTTTTTTGTCTTTCTTCTGCTACTTTGTCGTTTTTTCTATGTGTATTTTGCGTTTATTGTATTGAAATGTAATGTAATGCGAGGGAGTTGCTCCGCGAGAATTATTATCATTCATTATCATTATTATCAAGTCACACTGTGACCCCAAGTAATTAATTGATTATATTTGATGCTTTGTTTAAATTCCGAAAGAGAGTTTTTATATATCTACAATCTAAATGAACTTCAATTGGTATTCATATTTCGAAAGTGAATTTGATTTGTACTTTACTTTTGGCTACTTTGAGTTTTTGTGGTTAAACACACGACTGGAAAAACTTACAATACCACAGAAAAAAGACTCTAATCTAAAAAAAATTGAATTGTTCTGGATTTTTCTTTCTTTGAGAAGTTTTAATTATTACTTTGGGCCATCCAAAATAATAAATTTCAGTAGGCAAAATGACATTGTGCCAAGATTTTTCATTTGGCTCATTAAGGAAGAGATGAAGTTTAAGTTTTTTTCATAAGTTTTTGAAACACTTTCAATTCTTCTAAATTCTTCTCAATGATCATACAGAACTGATTTTAAAGAAAACAGTTTTGAAAATTTCCCTTTTGTTCAGTAAAGTTGTTGTTGATGTGGGATTAAAGTAAAGTTAAAGTGATATGAGAGCTGGCATAGTAATTGATCCCCAGCATGAACCTACACACACACACATATACATAAGTAGTGGAAAAACCCACAAATAGCTAACGAATAAGTGATAAAGGTTTTCATATTTTTTGGTCTTCCGGGAATGGGATGGAATGCTGGATAGATGGATGGAAAACCGCGTCAATTGCCTCATCGATTATGCAAATATGATGTTGACTATATTGGCTATATGTCTGTGTGTGTGTGTGTGTAATATGGATAGAGTTAATATAATGAGATGGCTCATTCGATGATAGATCGTTCAAGATGGACTTTGCTAGTTGGTGGTTTTTGGGCTCCGACTCGACTCGACTCGATTCGATTCGAGTGTGCCATTGACTTGATTGCAATGCAACAATGCATTAATTTGTTTATAATGATGTCGGATTACGCGACAAATGATAGAAAAACTTGTTAATTGCTCCCCAAACTATTCGCATGCTGTCACAGTGCTCTGACTCTGACTTGATTCCGCATTGTGCAAGGGGAAGCCCCTCCATCCACCATCAAATAAAACATACATAAGTGTCTATCCAAATTCACATTGCTCATCGCTCAAATTGCATGACAACAATTTCGCAAATATCTTTTTTTTTTTCGGTTTCTTCTTCATTTCTGTCTGTCTGTTTTTGGGGAAGGCCTTCTTGGATAAGGCCAAACCAGTGAGCACAACTAATCAAATTAAGCAGCTTCATAAATTTGCCACATACGAGTGGATTTTCGTGACAGGTCAGCAGTTTTTAACCCAAACCCCGGACGGACAATTGCTCATTGTTAGATGTACCATGCAACATGGGAAACACACACAAAAAGACAACATTGATCAATCTTTGGTCAACCTTCCACTTGAAATTCTTGATATACAAATTGGAATTTTCATTCAGCAACTCATTCTTAATTATATATATCCAAAAGACATAACATAAGTACAGACTCTAGTTTATCAGACATTAAGTATTTACTTTGTGAAGCCCTTTGCCAATTTTATGCCATCTCATTATTCGGAAAAGCTGCCGTCCACACCTTCCAATGCATTGGGGCCTCAACAACACACTAAACAAACATTTCTCATTTCCATTTGCAGTTTCTGGGGCAGCAAAACTACGGAAGAAAAGGTCTTTTTTTTTCATTTTCATTTTCGTTTCGTATGAGTATGAGTAACAGATCTGTGAAAGGAAGCGAAAGTGACAAATATATATATATATAATTATATACATAGCGGTATATAAGTAGATATATATATGACATAGAGTAGAAACAATAACTAAATATTATTTTTGAACTTACATTCGGTTTTAATATTATAGCTTCTATTAATAAACAGATTAACAAATTTCAACCTTGTTAACATTCTAAATAATTATAGTATCTTTCAATTGCTAAAAACTTTGTTAAAATAGGCATTAGCTCTTTTTTAAACGGCAAATTTCAGTCAGATCACTCTAGAATTGTAAATGCTACTTTAATGCCAAAACTAGTTGAAAATTATAACTAGATGAAGGCAATTTAAAAGACCATAAAATGAAATCTTCAACTCCTTCGATTTCTTTGATCTTTAATCACAAATAACTTGACTTTTAAGGCAACTTATGAAAGAATTATGAATCAGTCTTTGAATTTGTTGACATTTTAAAAATTATTTACGTGAATTCACAGCTGTAGATTGGCCTATGCACTTAAAAGTTCAAGTAGAATGGTCATTTTTTAGAAAATATATAGAATTAGAGTCGAGTCAAACAGAGTTCGAAGTAGAGCCACAGTAAGGCAATTGATTAAATGAATGTTGCATTGAATTGTGTGCAATCCTTGGCCCCAATGTGAGTCCTTTATGTATAGAATGTTTATCTTCTGGTGGAAGATGTTGCCTGATGTTCGTTGTCTCCAGTTCGTTTAGTCAGCTTAATACCTATCCTAATTGATATCCTGTGATTGATAGTTAATGGATTCCTCAGAGAGTCAATATGATGACCCAAAACCTGATAGACTAAGGAGTAAATGTATTTATGAGACTTAACAGAGAGAGCTATCTTTTTCTTTAAGATGAAAGTATATGGATAGATGAAAATATAAAAGTCAACACCTTTAATTAGTTGACTTATTTGTACAACCTTAAGTTGACTTCTAACATTGGATCCAAGATATAATCTAATGGAAATCTTGGTTCGAGCTCGTTCAGTACACTGAAAATGTCTCTGGATGCTGCTCAAGGAGAGAGACTACATATACCTGCAAATACTTTTATTTGAGAGTTATTATTTTTTCTTTTTTTAGTTGTTTTCAACGTTTTTGTAATAACCGCATGCAATATGAGTAAATTTGCATAATTAATTTCTTGATGGTAGCGAAATGCAGGCGCGTAATGTGAAACAATATTTCAAATGAAGTTGTCGTCTTCGTCTTCGTCGTCGTCGTCGGCGTCGATGTTGTTGCATTTTGAAGACCTAGTGCCGCCACTATGTGACAGTTATGGGGTTGTCTTTTTTTTTTTGATATCCCATCTCGGCAATTTTTCACATTTTCTTTCTCATTTTTATCGACAATTTCACTTTTTGAAGCCGCAATTGTAGAGGAAAGAGACGACGAAGATGATGCGGAGCTTGTGAATAGAGCTTCTCATATTGGTATATAAAAGTCTAATATATGTTGGTATACCTACACATGTGGAAGCCCTCTAGTTTGAGGTTGTCATCAACAGCAGCAACAACAACAACAATTGCGAATTGCGGTTAAAGTATGACTCTCAAAATGTTCCCATGCCTACTGTTAGATCGCGTGCACTTTTGGGCTTTAGTCAACATCTCTTCCCTTGCTCTTGGTCTTGCCCTTGTCACCTTCAAGGCGTTGGCTGGAGAATTGAAGTTGGTTTTCCAGTACACCCACACACACACATGTATGATACAGCGAGTTGTTGGCTTATTATCGACACGAAACGAATCCACAAAACTTGTTTGCCCCCCGAAAAGACTCTGACGTCAAATGTTGGCATTGCAATTTGCTAGATCTCAGCATAGACCAGCAGAGTGGCCAATCCAGTCGCAGGCTCATCCATCAGCTGTGCCCGACAACAACAACAACAACAGCATCAACAGTTGTAGAATTTCACTTTCCTTTGAAAATTTCAATGTATACCATGTGGTTGGAGGCCTAGGTGGAAGAGTGGGAGAGTGACTATCCGACTCCCGTCGTCATGGCATCGACTGAGCTCAACTGCTTTTGTTTCAGTAGTAGCAAACAGTTGTCGGTCTGGCTTAATTGAATAACGTTTGCCCTCACCCCCCCGCCACCCCACCCCGCCCTCCAGCTACCCATTTCCATCCGACCAACTCCAAAATGATGGGAAAGCCAAAGCAAGTTCATTGTTTTTCATTTCTATATATACATAGTTTTCAAACATGCAACTAAGTTCTCCTCTGTCTACTGATGAGACACATTTTTTACAACTAAGAATACCAATTTAAATTTATATATTTAAAAAAAAAATCTCATGGTCTTTCATTTAAATGATCATATTTCGGTCAACTCTTCAGTTGATGACATTATGTCTAACTTTATTATAACGATTATTCGTATTGTTAAAAAATTTATAAGCTTATCCTATTAGCTCTAAAAGGTGACTATATGTTGGGAGACAACTTGAACTGTATATCATATACTTTCTTTCTTATTCGTTTCTGTCAATTTCTTTCAATTTGCAAGTAATCCTTATTGAAATCCATTTTTCTCATACTCAAAAAAAGAATTTGCGAATTTGGAATATCTTTCTGCCATTTGCTTTTAGATAGTTTAAGATAAGTTGACTTAATTAAGATCAATTTACAATTTATTAAAGCCATTATCAAGCTATGTCCAACTTGCCCATTCATCTAACTAATTCACTCTCCAGTTTTATCTTCTATTTAATGGTTTTTCGCCCTTGTTTTATATTGTGGATAATTGAACAATTGATATATGTTAACTTATCCCTGATTTGAGAGACTCAGCGACTTGTGTATAAATTTCTTTCTGGTTTAGCCTATTGAATATTTCCTTTATCGTTTTTGGTTTTGCTCGCTCGCTGATAGGTCAATATCTAACCAAATCTATGGCAATAAATTAAGCGTGAATAATGGCAAATTCGATGGCCATTCGATGAGTCCACATATTGTGCATGGGCATTTGTGCATTTGAGAGAGTCCATTATGAGAATATGCATCCGGCGCAATGCATTTTCGCATTTTTGCATTTTGCGGTTGCAATGCGAATGAAAAAACAAAATTATTCATGGCATGGCAATTGCTACTGCTAATGTCTGGCTACTTATTCGGTTTGGTTAATTAACAATTTACAATTTTTACATATTGACCCTGCCAACACCCTGGCAGCAGCAACAAGGGAGAAAGTTGGCAACAACTTTACCATATATAATAAAGAAATTATTTAAACATATCAAATATATGAAATATGCACTATATTTATAAGTTCAAAATCAATTGTTTCAATAGTTGTTTGATAGTTTTCAACCGTTTTGTTTGCCTCGGCTCGAGAACTCCACGTCGGACAAAACACAGTCAAAAGAGATCGAAATAAGCCAAAGAAGCAATAATATCTTCTGTTTTATTCATTACCTTGAGCTGGCAAACAAAAAGGTTTGAACTATTTCACTATTTATAAAAGCAAGTGACCAAATTTGTAAGTAAAAACTATTGTTAAACTTTCTTGGAAATAAGTCTTACTTATAAATTAAAGTCAATTTCAATAAGTTCTAATCGAAATGTTCTATATTTGGAATATTTGAACAAATACTTAAAAATATACTTATACATATGAGAATTTTAATTTGGGTTTTTGACTGATTGTGAGTTTAAATTCCACAAAATGAAAAGTCAATGAATATATTGAACCCATGAAATGATGCAATTATATATAATATAATTATATTGAGTAAGTTATCTATGTATATAGAACAAAGTCATAGCTTGACCTTCCACGTATTCTAGTTGTATCAAATAAAAGTTGTTGACCTGCAAGAATCGAAAGAGTTATTAATGAAATTTAGCGCCACACACACACACACACACACACAGACACTATTACGTTTTAAATTATCTAACCATTTTCATGAGCGTCAATTGGTGGTTGGCCGTTAATTTACTTTTAATCTGAGGAAGTTTCTTCAAGTAGCCATAGAATTGGTTGAAAAATTCAATTTGTTTTCAAGTGGCCACATGAATGACTAAATCGTGCTATGTTGATATGTTATACCATTTGGCCAGCCAAATGGAACTCTGAATTTTCTACATGGAACATTTAACAACTCATCTTATATACATATAGTATAGGCCATCTCGCTCTGGCCAATTGTTTGTATTTTGCTTTTGTTTTTTTTTTTTGGTGCCAGCTAATCAAGGAGGACAGTTTTCGATTAGATTTCAATTAAATTGCCATTATCAAAATAAGACAACAAAATTCCAAAGAATCTGATATGATTATTGTTTTGGTTTTTCGTTCAAATTCATTTTAGATGAATGCTCAATTAAAATTAAATTTTTGAAATTTCCAAACAATTGAATAACAACAAATTGTTAAAATATGACATGCATTTTATATGAATAAAATAGCGTAATAATAATAAATAAGATTAACTTTCACTTGACTTCTCACTTTATTTTTTTTTTAGTTTATGAGCTAATTCTAAAGTCATTTCCGCAGCCTGTTGCCTACTTTGGGGGGCACATTTTCCCCATTTCACATCTTTCACAAATATATAAAAACAATTAAGAATTTTAATGTTAATCATCCTTTTGTTTTTTTTTTTTTGTTACCAGGCAATTTGGAGCAGCAGCAGCTTGGCGTCTGGCCTGAGCGTGAGGCTGATCCTGTCCAGCCTAGCCTTGGCTTTGCTACTAACCACATCAACAGCAGCATCCGCATCTTCCTTACCATCGCAACCAGCGGAGCATTTGGTGCCGCCGCCCTTGCCTACAGCTCAACGACTACGTCACTCCGGTTATACAACCAATGCTGAGAGTGGGGGAGGAGGAGGGGCAGCTGTTGCTGTATTGCCTCCAGAGACGGGATTCATGACACGAGTGGCCCGTTGGTTTGGACTGGCTGGTGGTGGGGGTCAGTCATCAGCACAAGCGCAGTCACCGTCGCTGCGAGATCAACAGTTGAGTCCCAGCTCTACGAGTTATGCCTATCCCAAGCCAGTGACTAATTTCAATGCTGGTGGCAAACCATGTGGCCTATGCAACAAGTATCCCTGGGTGCCTATGGTGGGTCAACAGCAGCAGCAGCAGCTGCATTCGACCAATGACTTGGCCAACTGGAAGGGTCCTCTGGCACAGGCTTCTTCTCAGTATCGTCAGCGTGCCGTACAGTTTCGTCCTCCACCCTCACAGAGTGTATTTCTGCCCATGGCAGGGCCTAATCCAGCACTTAGCCATGTGGCGATTCCACCACTTTATAGTGCCCAACCATTTAGACCAATTTTCCAACCCAATGTCAATAGTCAACAGCAACCCTTGGAGAATCTAGCTGCCCAGTCAGAGCTGCGACCCGTGCCAGCTGTCTCGACGACACTGCCAGGATCTACACATCGGCCCTATGCCAATCCCACTCAAGTGGACAATGGCTTTGAAATTATCAAGAGTCATCAATTGACTGACTTTGTCACCTCTGTAGAGTATCCTGCCACTTTTGTCCAGTCCCATGCCATAGATTTGGGAGCCAGTTCGGTGCCCAGTAATCACAGGCCACAAGAAACGAATGAGGATGATGGAGGTGCTGGTGGGGAGAACGATGAAACCATCAGCACAGTGCGTTATCAGCTAGAGGACTTGGCCAGTGGATCTGTTCATCAACATTTGCCAGCATCGCGACTGCTCACAGAGCTGGGACACTTTGCCGATAGCCAGACAACGACCGTAATGCCACCGGCGGATAATTATCCAGCTGCCTCATCCCAACAGCAATTGCAGCAGGAGCAGGAGCAACAACTTTACTATGCAGAGCAATACATTGAGCAGGAGCAGCAGGAACAAGAGCAAGAATCAGAGACTTCACTTCCTTACACCACAACCACAGAGCCATCTCCAGCGCCATTCATCAACCTTCATCATCATCATCATCATCGGGATAGAGAAACACCCAAACGTCTGCTGGACTCGCCCATTAAACATGCCCGCCTGGCAGGGGAGGCACGACCCTTTACCCGCGATCCAGCCGAGCTTAACTTTCGCCTGAGTCAAGTGGCTCCCACAGTGGCCAGTGAGGTGGCCACGGAGGTACCCACTCCCACCTCCACCTATGGTGCCATTGATGCCAGTGGACAATTTGCAGGAATGTCGCCACCTTTGCCACCCAATGCGTACTCCAGTCCACAACAGGTGATCATACCGTATACGACCAAACAGAAACCACGACCCTTTGAGCCCTGGACCAAGGTGAATGATGTTGATCCGCAGGAGCAACAGGAATCCAAACTGACAGCAGCTTCGGTTACACCGCCGACACTGCCCACACGTCGCACCACCAAATATCTAACAAAGATTCTGGCCACCAATCTGAGGGAACTACTCAAGCGAGAACGAGATGGCACCAAACGACGACCGAATGGCCTGAATATCGGAGTGGACATCTCCCGATTGCAGCACAACATTGACGGCTGGACGGAGCAAGAATACAATTCACTGTCTCATCGTCCCAGCACTCCCACCATTCGGGGTCGTTCCAAGCACATACCCAGTGAGTATCTGACCACCACGACAACGACTCCAGCACCGCCGGTCACATCCCAGCTGATAAGACAATCGAAGACAACACGGGGCGGTGGCTTCGAATTGGCCTCCAGCTTGCCGGCCACCTCACCGGTTGCAGGCGATCTGTCCACATCGATTAACAATCTGGAGCACTTGCATATTCTCGGCGAGAAGCTGCCGAAGCGGTTTCATCCAGTCGATGATAATCATCTGCAATTCGACTATTATGCTGCTGCCCATCATCAGGATCGTTCGAAAAGCACTACAACGTCCGCCCCCTCCACATCCGCTCCCACGACCTCCAGTTCATTGCGTTTGACCAGCCAGGATGGGGTAACCCCTCTCTATGATCGAACCACACCTGCTCCCATGGAGTTGTGGAAGCAGGCTAAGGTGGCCATCCTGCCGCAAACCAACGAGAAGGTGTATGTAGTGACGCCGCAGCCTCCGGCACGACATCAGGCGCGTTATCATCATGTGTCCGAGGCGGAGGACCATCACGAGGCATCCGCCTCGGCATCGGCACCTCGGCCAGTATATCAAACGCCAGCGCCCAGATTCTCACGTATGCGTCCTACACCAGGAGCAGGTAAAATCGATTGATATCTAATTAAGTTTAAGGCGAAAAGTCATTTCAATAGAAACTAAAGCATAAAGGAAGCAGTTGTCCTCTCAGTTAAGCAAAGGCCGATCTAGGCAGAAGAGAAAGACATCTCAAAAAGTTCTGTTTAATTGTCTATTGCATACTTTAGGGGCAAAAATTCCAAAACACACTAAATCTGTATCAAATTAAAGAAAAACTTATCACTGGGTAAATTTGAATGATTTTTGAAACTGTTTTACATAATTTCTCTTTGAGAGGTCAACTTGTAGCCTTTGAGTTTAAAATATGTTTTGAAATTTTCATTCTCAGCTGCCATGCCGACAACATCCTCCCAGCTGCATAATTATACACCGGATATATTTGGACTGATGGGTCTATCGTCCTATGTTCCCGCTGAGCCAGTGGAGATTATTGATGGCAATTCCAAAGTAATGCTAATGCGACATGTTTCTCGTTCTGACATGTAATCGAGATTTTGTTTTCTTCATTCATCATCCACACGACACATTATATCACATTGAACACCCAATTACATCCACACCCACACCCACAACCACACATATGCACATTTAGGTGATAAATATAGTGACGCCGGCGCCTCTTGTATCCGCCCTAAAGCAGCCGACAGCAAAGCCAACAATATCGCCTTCGCCTAGATAGAAGATCATCGTTTAGCGATCACTGGCGCCGACACTGGATGATCATCTACCAACTGCCTATTGTAATATATATTTCCCCCCACTCTTCCCCCAACACTCCCCGCCCCTGCCCCTGGCACACTTTTCCCACAAAGAAGTCGAAGAAGGACGCATGAATATGGATTACGGATTATGGATCCAAGATGAAACCATAACATAATCAATGATTAAAAACTAAGTCTGCGAATCTAATGGAAACCCGTATTTCATAAGGAACCCTCCCTTCCCCCTCCACCTCATCCCTCTTTTGACCGCTATTTGGTATATGTATATGTTTAAGAGTATTTGTGCATTTTTTAGCTTTATGAGACAAATGTGTGTGTAATGAGAGTGAAAGAAGGATAGCGAAATACAAAGAGCGAAGTAACTAAGTAAAATTAATCAATTCCATTTGGCCAATTTTTAATGTTTATTTGTATTTTTTTTTTTTTATTTTTGTTTTTTTTTTCTGTTCGTAAAATGTAAATTTTCGATTTGTCCAAATATTACAAATACTTAAATAGGAAAAAATAAACAAAGTCACTTTAATGTATTCTAATTTCTAAGAGTGCATAAATAAACAAGCAACAAATAAAAAAAAAAAACAATAAATTATATGCATAATTACATATGTAGAAACGAGTGTAGATAAATTTGAATATAGTGTAAAAGTAATTTGCCTAAAATTATGCAACAATTTTACAAAAACCTAACTCGATCAAAGTGAAGAGCAGCTAAAACACTGAATATCTATATATGTATAAGACAATCATTTGAACATTTTTATATATTTATATCTACATTTATTTACATCTATAGGGGAGAGAAGACAGAAGAAAAAAAACAGTATGGATCATAGTGAATTCATGAATTTGAGTCTTCTACTACATCTTTTCTCTGACGTCTTCTACGTATAAGAGCCTCCAGGATCCAGCATGTGGCCGCTATAAAGGATAAAGCATCGAGACAGTGCAATGTCACCGAATAGTCATAACGATCACGCACCATACCTAGAAATCGGCGAAGCACACATATATAGAGAAAATATTATTTGGTAGATGGTAATTTTGATGACCCTCACCTACAAATGGTCCACAGAATAGGGTAAACAGACCAGAGATGAGTAATTGCAGACCCGACGCACCTGGTAATCGAACCAGTGGCACATGTCCTGGGATGATCAAAGGCCAAAATATTGTGCGAACTCCCTTGCAAATGCCAATCCAGGCAAAGCAACCAAGGATCACATTATACGATCTTGTGCAGGCAACAACTGTGCGTCCCAAAGCCAAGCCAATGACGCCAATTAGAAAGAAGACACGATTGTCCCATGGTATCTTCTCGGTGAAAAATGGCACCAGGAATCTCATGCATATATCAAGGCCAGCCAGCAGGGATATGGATAGGGTAATTTGCGATGTATCGAAACCAAAGTCAGCCAGTATGAAGGGCATTAGAATGGAGAAGTTAAGTTCAGCAAAATTGATAATTGTCAGACCGGCGACAAGATTCACATATGTGAAATCTTTCAGGAGATCCAAATCGAAGAATGTAATGACCTTTTGGAGAAAACTAATCTCCCTTTCTTTTTCCACTTCCTGCTGGAACTTTTCTTGATTATTATTCGTTTCCATTTGTGGCCTAGTCAGTTCATGGAGTGCTGAGCACTTGCAACAGGTCAGCGACTCTTGACGTTCCCTTCGAAAGTTGTTTGGTCGCAGAAACTCTTCTGTTGGATGCTGTTGCTCCTCGTCCAGTGGAGTATGCTCCAAATCCTTGCCACTCGAAACAGTGCGAAAACGCAGACGACTAGAGGCTAAAGACTGACGCGAACCAAACCAGCCATCATTGGCTCGCGAAAGCATTGGAGTGCCCGGCTCGGTAATCTCAAAGCCGGGACGTTGGGCATCGTCATCCTGATAGAGATACTGACTGGAGAAGATGCCGCCAGGTTCGTGTTTGCGTTGCATGCCACAGTGGGCACACAAAGCCCCTGGCTGATCCTCAAGCAATTGTTCTGGTTGTTCTTCCCCACTTTGGGCACTCACATGATACCGCACGGGCTGATAGATTAAGGCGCAGACAAAAGAATGCAACGAGATGGCCGCAAACAATAAGACAGTCGCCTGGACACCATAGATGCTAAGCAGATGTGTGACCAAATGGGGCAGAAATATCGGTCCCAGTCCAGTTATGGTCCACGAGAAGCCGGCTGCTTTACGTCGCTTCTTCTGAAAATACGTATTTATGGCTAGCGATGAAGATGACACACTGATGCCCATGCCGAAGCCTGAAAACAGGAGAATTTAAATACATCATGCACTTAAGTTCATGCTCTGATCTTACCAAAGAGCATAGCATAGGTGACCATAAAGCCCAAGAAGGTGTTACAAAAGGCAGTTAGGGCAATGCCACTTGATATTAGTAGTGACCCCGTCATGCCCACCTGACGAAACGTGAATCTACGGAACATTGGACCATTCAGGAGACCCGTACAGGCCGAGATGGCCGAATGTGTATTCACAATGGACGTAATCTGTGAGTTGCTCAAGTTCACCTCACTCAGTCGGTCTTTGAACAGAAAGCCAAACTGCTGCAGACACGGAAAAATCGATAACTGTTCGTAGGAAAAACGATTAGTTGAAAAAAATAATTAATAATATTTTATTTCTAATCATTTTTACCTACATTGGAAATGCCGGCCGCAACACAAACGACCCACGCCCAGCCACCATCAGGAGCCACAAAATTCGAGCCCAAATCACTTTTGTTCTTCCTGTTGTAGTAACGCAAACGGACTTTGCTAGTCAAAGGACGAGTTGTATCCTGATAGACCTTCTTCTTCGATTCATCCATAGTTCTGTAATAAAAGCTTTCAGTTGTCAGTCTCCTAGTTTAGTACTCACTGTAGTACTTACAATTTTTGTCGATATCTGCGTATGTTGACTCAAAAATTCAAAGTAGCCGCGTTACGAAACTGAAATTAGCAAATTTCTTATATAGTAAAGACAGATTTCAGGTTTTTCATTAAAAATATATTTGTTTTCTAATCAAAATTTAGTCCACAGAAAATATACGGCATTTGATTGGTAGCTTATAATTATATAATATGAAACACTTATTTTTCCTTATCGAAAGTCAATCGAAAAATTCGGCAAAAAGGTCGCCAAAAATCAACCTACATTCTCTAATAGATTTCTTTTGAAATTTAGCATGTTAATAAATTTTGCCCAAACAACCAACAAGCAGGTTACACAAATCTTTTTGCTGCATACTTCTAGGCATACAAATTTAATATTTTCCACATGTGAACCTCAATTTGCAAAGTTGACTTTAAAACCACTTTAAATTAAAATTATAAGCTAATAACTCAATTCTAAGAGAAATGAATTTAAAGAAAATGAATTTAAATTCATTCAAAAATGCTTCTGAAATGGAGTTCAAATCTATATGAGTTAAGTAAGTTATGGTTTAGGGAAATCTTTTTATATCTCGCGCATTTCAGATTATTATTATTAGTATATTTAAATGATACAACATTTTTGCATGATTTAGGTAATCTGCTAGCAATTTCTTATTTCTATTATTGTTGACTGTTTTCCTTTGTTCAGAGAAACGTGATTTCTGGTCTAGCCCAGTTTGCTTATCAGTATGGAAGTCACACAATATATGACGATTTGTTTTTTTTGTTCATAACGACAATGTGATGAACTTTATTAGAAACAATTAAACGAAAATTAATAAATGAATCTCGATTTTGTTATACTTCTATTGATTTATTGCCTTGGGTATTTTTATAAAAAGTGAAAGACTCTAATTCCCATATACTTCCACTGAAGAATTTATAAATTTGTATATTAAAACTACGCTTAAATATTTATATTTCAAAATGAAATTAACTGAAATGAAATTGAACTGAATCAAAAACTTGAAAAATGATTTGTTTTTTTTTATCGAATGCAAGTATTCTATTTATTTGTATGTAACTAAATATAAATGTTTATTGGTTTACTTTTTGAGAGCAAGCCCATTTTTTGTGTCATGTTTAACTGTTAGGCAATTTTGGCAATAAAACAAAAATATTGGCTAATTCGTCTTATCAGTACGTACACATGTGACAAATAGAGATTCCGCTTTGTTGATATATGATACTAAAAAGAAAACGGCATAAACAAAACCAAAAGAAACTGAATGTTTTTTCAAAATATTACACATACGACATGTTGTCGCAAAAAAGATAACCAACCAACCCGGCTCTATGTCAATTTCTATATATTCCTTAGCATGGCAACAAATCCTCCAAAACTTTAATTGAATTGTTTATAAGATTTATTAGCATGTATACAAAGATTGTGCTTGATTGGAAAACTTTTAGTCACTAATTTAGTTGATTTGCTATGAGAAGAGAGGAAAGAGTCTTTTCCAGAATATTCAAATCACCAGGCTCTTCTTAAGATCACGTGTATAAGGATTACTTTGACTTCAATAACGAAAAACATTATTTCTTACTCACTTTCTTCCGATTTGTAAGCCAAACACTTCGCCTCAACAGTAGGCACTCTACTAACTAGACCATTCTAAAGGGCCAAGCACAATTTGTGGTCTAAAGGCGATTTCCAAGAGGATGGAATGCACAAATCACGAAATTGATTATGTTTGATTGTGGCTCACCATCTATCAACTCACTCACTTAACTTCAATTAGTCGATAATAATTGTAGCACAAATATCTCTATATATCAAGATAGTGAGAAATTAATCCATCGATAGCATCGATAAGATAGCGATTGACTTGGTTATTCCCTTTATAAAAGGTTTCCCACTGATTAAGATCACAATTTGGCTAATACAAGTGGTTAAATGGAGAATATCATGAATATTATTCAAACTTGTCTATATAGAAGTTGTTATTGGTATACATACTTACAAGTGTGTGTGTGTGTGTGTGTGTGTGTGGCTTGTGTGTAACTGTGAGTGTATATTTGGGGTATATAAAGTCAACATCTTTCCGATAACAAATCACTTGAATGAAATGCATAACAGAGATCGAGAGCATAAAGGAAACGGATAAATTTGCATTATTTTTTTGTTCACTGTTTTAATCTGTTTGCTTTCGCTGCATGCAAAACTTGGCAACAGATTTCTGAAATAGAAAACAAAACAAAAACAGAAAAAAAAAAGAAAATTTCAAGTGTAGTACTTTGGCTTTGACATTTTAATTGCAGCAGCTATTTATGTATTTTTTATATATATTTTTTTTTTGTTTTTAACACAATTGATAACCACGATAAAAATGATGCAAATATTTCAAGTTCAAGACGTAACTTACGAGTGAACTAATTTAGACGACTAAAACAATAGTTAGACAAACTAAACGCGATGCCAAACCGATGACCAACTAGTTAGAGCGAGCTCCTACAGCCCATGCGGCTCTCTCAACGAAGACCAACTAAAAACTTATGGGCCGGGAGATTGGCGATTGCGACTGCGACTGCGACTGCTTTTGGTCAACTATAGTATAAGTATATGTACTTTCTATATACCTACATATGTATGTACATATGTATGTGAATAATATGGCAACAAGAGCAACAACCACGTTGTCGTTGAAATCTAACAGCGTGCGCCCCCAACAAGATTAGCTGAATTACACAAATTCTGTAAACAGAATAGAACATTTTTCGATTATCTACAAATTCTCAGGCTAATCGAGACTGATTAGCCATTTACCGTTTTCTAGTTTCGAGATTGGATATTGGAAACATTTCTTAAAGAGAAGTGAAATACTCGTTAAAATGTCTTGCTGAAATCGAGCCTACATGGCGGATGAGTAATAATTTTGACTAAACGATTAGATGTTGTTAATCATGTATGATTTTGGCCAATTTATTGACTTCAGTTAATCTGAATATACCAGATAGTTGTTCCAGATATCCTTTTATCCCTCGTGCTCGCTGCTAACTGAGTTTTTAGAAACTTCTTTAGCCTGTCCTTTAGAGTCCTCCATCAGTTATTAGTTGGAAAACTTAACTTTAAATCTTTGAATACCCAAATTCAAACAAAGTAAACAAATTTAGCTCATTATTAAGTTGTGTTTAATACCTAAATACATTTAATTACAATACTAATTTATCATACAAGGTGTAAAATGAAATTTCACCAAAAAAAAAAACTTAATTTAATATACATAGAAATTTATTTAAGATTACACATCCAGAGTACCTTTAAGTACGAGCTTAGCCAAGTTGCTGATGCTCAAGGAATATTTAACTCTCTCTCTCTCTCTTTCTTTCTTTCTTTCTCAGATATGGCCTGATTTTAATCTCGCAAAGCCTGCTGTTTCATCTCAGACTGTCTAAATAAGTATGTTTAAGAAGCTCAATTATTCATGGTGGACCAGTTAGTCCTGACAGGGGATTACGCGCCCAATCCTGTAGAGGGTTTGCCCAGCATGCGGCGAACAACCGATTCGAGGAGCCAAAGTAGCAGGGCCACTGCAGTCAAAGTATTAATGGCATGGATGGTTGCCGTATAGCCGTAGGCATTAGTGAGAATACCTAAAAAAAAAGAACGAATCGAAGATCTTTGATTAATTCGCTGCTCTTGTGATGACCAAAAAGGCTGTGGAACTTACCCAAGACGGGACCCATAACTAGCGAAAACATGGTGTTAAAGATCAACTGGAGACCCGAGGCGGCTGGCAAACGTTTCAATGGCACATAGCTGGGTATAATCAGGGGCGAGAATATGGTGCGGAATCCTTTGCCAAAACCAATCATGATAAAAACAGCCAAAATGACATTGTAGGAACTGGTGAGGGTGACAATGACACGACCCACAGCAATGCACATAATGCCAAAGGCGAAGAGCACTCGATTGTCCAGTTTCACCTTCTCGAGGGCCAGCGGGGCCAGGAAACGCACAGAGATGTCCATAGCAGCTAGCAGTGACATGGCCAGCGAAATTTGTGGATCGGTATAGCCAAAGCTATTCAAAATGAAAGGCGTTAGCACCGAGAAGTTCATTTCGCCAAACATCATCACACTCATGCCAACGGCGAGATTGACAAATGTTAGATCCTGCACCAAATCGAGATCGAAGAATTTGTTGACCTTCTGGCAGAAGGTCATGCGGCTCTTGGCCTCCTCTTCGGCCTGCTCGGCAGCCTCCAATTCGAGACGCTCCTGTTTCAGGGCTTCGGCGGATTTTTGCAGCAAGACCTTATCCTCGGCGCAGGTGCAACGCAGCAGCTCCTGATCGTGTCCAGATTTCGAATAGACACTCATCTTGCTGGCATAACGCTCCATGTCTTCGCGTTCGCGATTAAAGTAATTTGGCTTATACAACGATGTCTGGCCTGGCGTTTCCACATCATCGCCACCGCGATGACCGTTGGCCTCCAATCTATCCAGATTCTCACGACTCCGCCCCGTGGTCGAGAGTTGACGCATCAAGGCCTGCCTACTGCGATAGCGAGCTCCATTGGCATGTTCTGAGGTCAGGGACATTTTGGAGCCAAACCAACCATCGTTGGCCCGGGCCAGCATGGGTGTTCCCGGCTCTGTGATCTCATAGCCCGGCCTCTCGGGATCGTCGACATTGAACAGATACTGGGACGAGAAGATGCCGCGTTTGCCTCGCTTCTGATACTGACAATATTTGCACTCATAGTCAGCCAGAGGATCGGTGTTTGGGGCCAGCAGATTGCCGTTTGCCTCCAAAAGCTCTGACTGAGGCTCCTTCTCCTCATTCGTGGCCGGGATCGCAGTCTTGGGCTTCTTGGCCACATGCCACAGCACCGGCTGCAACATCATGGCGCAGAGTATTGCATTCATGCAAATGCCCGAATACACCAGAATGCTGACGAATGAGCCATAGTAGCTCATCAACAGGGTCGACACATGGGGGAAGATGATCGGTCCCAGGCCGGTTATTGTCCACGTAAAGCCAGTGGCACGACGACGTTTCTGCTTGAAGTATGTGTTCACGGCCAGAGATGTGGCCGCCATGGACAGACCCAGGCCAATGCCATAGATGCATGACAGAAAGATACAATACTGGACAAAGGTTGTGCAAAAGGCCGAGGCAAAGATGCCGACACAAGCCAAAGAGGTGCCAGTCAGAGCCACCTGACGAAAGGTGAACCTCCGGAACATTGCCCCATTTACAATGCCTGCAAAAAGTGTCCGTCCATAAGTTTAGCAAATTTGTAGTCTTCCAAATTTTGTTATTAACACTCACCCACTAGCGAGGATACGGCCATCACCACATTGACAATGGATGTGGTCTCTTTGGGACTGAATCCAAGTCCTTGCATCCGATCTCTGTATATCAAACCATATTGCTGTAGTGCCGGGAACAGGCAGAACTAAACCGGAAAAGGCAATGATAACTTTTCATTTTTCTTGTTGCTTTTTGCTTGTGGGGGTTGTCTTAACTCACATTACTCATTCCTGCTGCCACACAAACAACCCAGCCCCAACCGCCATCTGGAGCCACAAAATCGGGTCCCAAATCGCTTTTGTCCCGACGTTTTGGCTTCTTTGGTTTGGTGGTGTCTTTATAGACACTGGCTTGATTTTTTTCTGTTAAATTTGACTTTTCCATTGTGTGTTGTGTGCTGCAATGAAGATGGAAAGAAAAGTGTTAGAGACACATGGAGTATGTATGATAAAGGGTATTCCCAACTTCGGATATGTGTGAAATAGGCATTTTACTGGGCATGTCCCTTGTGTCTATTATACATAGATTGTGACGTTTTTTTTTTCTTCCTTTTCTTGTTCTTTGGCGATTTGTGTTTATCTTTATAGGCAATTTAATATGCATGGCACGAAGTCGATGAGATTTCTATATAAAACAAGGTGTGCTGATAGTTAAATTGTTGTTGAATGCAAGGAAAACCGGCAACAAAATGAAATCACTTACAATTAGCCTTAGGCGGGTGCGGCTCTAGCCCAAGCAGGGCCTATTCGCTGAGAAATCCAAGTAGACTATCTATCTATGTCCTTTACAAGGGCAATCAAAGTTATCTCTAATATTAGTATCTTTGGCATATTCTCACTTAATTCACTTGATTTCCAAAGAGAACAACAAATAAAATATGCAAGAAATTTCATTCAAAGGTCTTGTATACCCTTTTAGCTATAATAAGGCAGAAATTATTAAAAGTCGTAAAGTGAGCGAATTGTAAAGTTGAAAAGACAAAAACGATCAGAGAAAACCCACACAGATTCAATAGTCAGATGAGGGTACTTTGAGACACTCTATGAAAGAAGTGAAGGAGCTCCCTCCGAAAAGAGAGATTGTAGAAAATGATGCAAAAAATGGAATGCCGTGAATGGAATGGCGGCAGGCAAAGATCGACCTCCATTCAATAGTCATTATTTATGCGGCGATAATGCGTAGACAAGTCCCCACAACCCTATACCATATGATGAAGAAGAAGAAGAAGAAACCAATTCCTATGAACGTCTTCATAAAAATTCAGAGTATGTGTGTGTGTCTCTTGTCTCTTGCTGTTTGTTGTCTGCTGTCGGTTTTACCATTGAACTCAATCGAAGCGTGCCATAAATTTACACCCTAGTCTCTGCAGTCCCCCCCCCTCCCCCCACCAGATTTCAGTCTGATGTGAGTATGAGAGGGAGGTGGGTGGGGCGGAGACGAAGGAGTTGACATTGAAGGCACTTTGCATCCGGAGTTTAGCCACTCAGCCAGAGAGCCAGCACATCGATCAACATGGCGTAAAACTTTCGCTTAAAAATGTTTAAATATAGTTCAACATGTTTTAAATATAAGTCCCCTTTTTCCCCCCCCCCCCCACACACACACACACACGCACACACACTCTCATCGTTCTTCTCCCTCTCTCTCTCTCTCTGCCTCTCCCTCGTTGTCTTTGTCAGTGGCAAATTATACCGGTTTTCAAGCCACTTTGTTGGCTTAGTAATTGTTGGGTGTTTTTTTTTATTTTTTGTCTTTTCTTTTTTTTTTTCTATTTGAGTTTTTGTTTTTTGCAAATCATGCAGCGTGGACATTTAATTTAGTAAAACAAACAGAACGCGTCATCGTTGCTTTTTTTTTTTTGCTTAGTTGATTCCCGGGCAAAGTGCTTCAAATACATAATACACTGTATTGATAATGGAAAGCAACTGATTTCGTTTTGTTAATGAACTTTACAATTGGATGGAAAATTTAAAGTAACAATAATCAAGAATGAATGACTCATTCATAGGATGAAGAAGAGACGACATCTACTATGGGGGGATTAGTTTATCCCTTTTCCCGGAGGGGGGCAAAAGTGTTATCAGGTGAATAACTAAGTCTGTTAGAATCGCATTCACACAATGCCTACAAATGTTTGTTTGAATGTATATTGCGTGCTATCGATTAGTTAGTTCACTCCCTATCTATCTATCTACTATCTATCATCTTTGGGGCCTCTTATCAATGCCGCCGCCGACGACGCCACCACCATCACGACTGCCGCGGTGTGTGCCAGTTGGAGCCAAAAGGCAAATAAATGGAAAATGGAAAAAACACTTGTAACTCAAGTTCTCGCGTACATAACATGAATGCGGCAAACAAGGTGTAGTACAGGTGCCACAGAGCTAATATCGAACAAGTGTGACAAGAATGTATCTCATAGATACAATTGACTCTTCTTCTTCACATTTCAAGGCATCGTCGACTGACATAAATAGCCAAAGGTTGTTCTTTAGAAGGCCTTGCTTAAAGCTTTTTAACTCAATTGAAATTGCACAAATCTTTTTGTTGAAGAAAAATGAAAAAAAAATCTAAGCAGATAAAAAATAATCACTTAATCTCTTTAACAATTATTTGTCTGCCTATTTTATTTTGAAATTTTGATAATATTGAAGTAACATTCCTTTTTGATTTGTTTTGGGTCCATCACTTAGTCAATCTCTCTCCTAAAAAATAATTATGTTTATAATCTAATAGTTAGGAATACTTTATCTTTATTTGAACTTTAACTGTTTTTTTTTCAGATCTGTATCTGATTTTCTGTTTTCTAACTAAGCGATATTACATAAGTGTAACTTAAGTGTATTAATATTCAAAAACTAACTGTAATTACTAAATTTAAATTAGCAGTGAAATAAAGTAATAATCTTATGACATAAGCTTTTGAAAGTTTGCAAATAGTTGAGTTAAAATCGTTTCTATCTTTTTGACTTTTGATTGGCAACCAATCGATTTGTCCGTCTGTATAAACACTTGGATAATGGAGATTCTCAGAGTTATAGCCATCAAGTTTCTACTCGAAATTTGCTTGTCCTTGCCACGCCTTCTTTTGCCTACATATGTATATTAGTTTGTTATGATTGATTGATAGGGTAAATTTGGCCTTGGAAATCCAAGTGTTAACAGTTTCTTAGATTTTGCCTCATTTCCCTTCCTCCCCCCCACGATCCTTGAATTCCGCAGGGTAATATTTCTTACTGAAATTAACTGATATAAGTGTCTTTACTTTAGATTGATAATGTTAAAGTTGTTCCATCTTGATTGAACTTGGGGAAAATTCCAATGTTTAAAATATCAAATTAAGGTTTATAAATGAATGTCATGCTGATCAAGAATAGTTAGAGTAGAGAAAATGCAAAGCAAATAACAGGAAGTCAGTTCATTCAGAGCTCGAATAGAAGAAAACAATATCGAGACACTATATATATACATATATATCGATATTGGATAAATGGACTATAAAAAAAACTCAAAAGCAGTTGTCATCAGTTCAAAATGTATAAGGTCTGGCCAATTGAATGGAGATTAATGTGTACGAAGCACATGTTACATAGTTACACTATATACATCTATATATATATGTATATATATATGTATATATATATATATATGTGTGAAGTGCCGGCGCCGCTGATCATTTTATTTCATATAAACGTATACTGCAACAATATGTAGCGACAATTTAATTGTGTCAATGAGAATTGATTAAAGTCTATAGATACAATTAACGATATAGAACGTAATTGATTTGCGTTCAATAGGAAATATTTGTGTGGAGACATGAATTGACAAGAAGAAAGAGAGACACACACACAGACAGAGAGAGAGAGAGAGAGAGAGAGAGAGAGAGAGGGAAACAAGGAAGAGAACTACGAGAAATACGAAAAACGTCTATTCAAATATTATCCTTTAGTTTTGAGGATTCTTTAACCAGACAAAAAATTCATTGTTGATTGTGTAATTTTTAGCGTTCCACACGGTTTCATTTTAACCACTGTTTTTTATTTTTTTTTTTTGGTTTTATTCTGTAAACAAATTGCTGGGGTCATTGGTACTGAGGTTCTCGTCATGCTTGGCTTAAACTACACAGAAGAAGACTACAACGAATTGTTATCTATTTGTTGTCTGTGTTTCTGTACCTAGATTTATTTGAATGTAAATTAGAGTCAATGCCTTTTTTGAAACATTATGCCGCCGCAGATTGTAAGAGAACATAGAGAAAGAAAACAAAAATGAACAAAATGAAAACATGTTTCGTCTCCTATTTTTTATTTTTAGATGCATTTCGATTATTGTTATTACCCTGGCCACAAAATAATCCCAACAGTCGGCACATTCTCACATGTGTGTGGAACTAAGTATGCCTGCAATGTCAATCTCTCGCCTCCCTCTCCCTCTCCCTATCCCTATCCCTCCACTATTAGAGCCAATCCTAATTCCGATGCCCATGACAGCTCATAAGCTGTAAGTATAAGTATAAGTACATTGCCTGCATTTTTTGTGCGTTTTTAAGTAATTCTTATTTTGAATAAACTCACGTACTTAAATTTCACTCTTACCCCAAGTTTCTGAGTTGTGAATCTGAGTGTGTGTGTGTGTTTGTAGGTCTTAAGTGTTTCTGTGAAATGAATAAGCAAATGAATAAAAACCAAAAAGAATCGAGTAGGTACCTAAAAATTAAATACTCGAGCAAAGTAAACCACATATATGCATTTCTCTCTCCCATATCCATTCACACTATATCTCAAGTCCAACTGAATTAGCAGTAACAAGATTTTTCTTTTTTGGTAATTGTTTTCAAATGGTTTTCAAAATTTACATTACTTGGCCACTTGTAACTGAGAATGGCCAACGCTCAAAAAAGAAAGAAAAGAAAGCAAAAGAAATAATCATAAACAAAAAATTGAAAGAAGTTTTACCATAAGTAGATACTTTTGTTTGGATTCTATTTCCTTTATCGATTTTGAATGAATTTCTTGAAATCGAGATCAATTAGTTCTCTCAGTTGTTTAAAAAACCTCAAAAATATTGCCATTTTCATTTTCTTATTTCAAAACAAAAAGTCGTAACTAAAACAGTTGTAAGTCAAAAAAGGATTCAATACGATTATTATTATACACATTTGATTCTGTGATTATTAATATTATAAGTAAGGAGTTAATACTATACATGTATTTTCTACTTAGCAGAAAGTTTATAAATAATGAAACTCTCCAGTTTAAGTGCAGGGAAAAAATTCTTTGGCAAATTGGGAAAACGATTCAGAAACAAGAACAGGCAAAATATTTATTTGAAGTTTGTCTCAAAGACTTTTTGTCCTTTGTTAAATAAATCAATACATTTTTCAAGTTGGTTTTTGACTGTCGTTTGTCTTCTATATTTCTGTTTATATTTCAATGAGTATTTATACTCCTAATTATAAATATTTGAGCATTTGACATCATTCAAATCATCTTGAAAATATATATAAAATGGAAATTAAAAATATATACTTAAATTTAATACTTTTGTAGTATGATATTAATTAATTATACACCTGGAAGCCCAAAAAAGTTAATGTTTAAAAATTTGTTTAAATAGAACTGTTTAATATTGATCCTTGGGAAATTTTTTATCTTAAAGGTACATATATTCCCGTCAAGGATACAATTCATCAAATGTTCTTACTCGTTTAGAAAGACTTAATACACTTCAATTTGAAATATTTAAATTTCAAGTCACGTCTGACGTGTAAAGATTCGAATCGAATTATATTTTTTTTTTTTGATCAGCATGACAAGTTCATTTTTTTGTGGTATTTTTCGACTGATTCATAATGATGCCATGAGAAATTAGGGAAACGATCACTTGTGAATTAAAGATAGAAGTAATTAAATTATGGCAAAAGTAATGAAATCGAAATTGAGTTGGACTTTTACAAAAAATTAAAGACAGGTACATAGCTCAGTTCAGTTCAGTTCACGATAATTAATTGCATGGTATGCTCAAAAAGAGTTGTAGGTGAAGGAGGATGAGGAGAAGGGGAAACAAAACTAATCTTTGTACCGCATTTTCAATGATTACACAACTCCACCCTCAACCTCACCCTCATCCTCACCCTCACCCTCCATCGAGCACTTTAGAATAGTTCATTGCGATTGTGACGATAATAATAATCAGCACGCAATCAACTTAAATCTGCCGAATGGAATAAACGCCAGTCAATATACATATATATTCTAGACGATATATGTATATATATGTACACCCATAAATGCCAACAAAGATTCAGTTAAAAAAAAATACGAATGCTGGGGGATAGTAAATAGTAATTACGACTAGAAATGAAATTCGTATGGAATGTCCCGCCAAAAGGTTTATTTTTGGGATCATGCCAGGAAACAGGGCGCATGCTTCATTGTGGAGTGGGCGTTTGGTTGTTCGATGGGTGGGCGTGTCGCCGCACATTCATTACTTACTGCTGCTAACTGTTGCTGTCCTTTTGGCCTTTTTGCTCCTTTTTTTGTATCACAGGGTAAGTACTTGAGTTTTGTAAAAGAATAGTTTTTACTTAATCACAGAATTGAATTTCATAAATAAACGGGGCAATTAAATGCACTAAATCAAACACTAATATTAACATTAATTATTACACACACACAGAGACAGACAGACACCTCCTACACACTGTCAATGTCAATGTCAATGCCAAGGCCCGGCCGGAATGAAGTGAAATGACGTTGACACTCAGCTGTTGGCTATTTTCGCCGCTTTTTTTTTGTTTTCACACACAAAAATATTGTATTTTCTAATGCAATTGGCAGAAACAAAAAACAAAAAATAATTCACTCGCTCTCTCTCACACTCGCTCTCTTATTCGTGTACGTCGCGTTTGTTGTTGTTTGTTTTTGCTTTTGCTTTTTTTTCCTTCCGTGACCTGTTGTTGACTCTTACGCGTTCAACAGTCGACTTACTTGCCAGCTGGCGTATTGGGTCTGCTTTATAGCATGTTTGTTATCTCTATGTTGAAGCGCTGAGAGGATGACAGAGACAGAGCTAGAGAGAGAGAGAGAGCAAGCAGGTTAGAGAGACAGCCGGAGAGAGAGAGAGAAAGAGAGTGA
The DNA here is from genome assembly GCF_018902025.1 of Drosophila willistoni. Taxonomy (NCBI): domain Eukaryota; kingdom Metazoa; phylum Arthropoda; class Insecta; order Diptera; family Drosophilidae; genus Drosophila; species Drosophila willistoni. The sequence goes on from NW_025814052.1 coordinate 12,894,589, forward strand.
GTAAGTGGCAAGTGTGGGAGACAGACAGAGACAGTTGGAGAAGAGTTGGAGAAAAGGCATATTCTGCCGCCTGTTGCTAAAACCTAATGCTGATGCGTAAGACTTAGAACCCAGACCAGGCCAAAACAGACCAGACCAGACGCCAAGTCAGAGCAAGACCACACCAGACCACACTCGAAGGGAGGACCAGAATGCACTATTTACAATCAGGGAGCAATCGAAATCAAGAGTCTGGCCATTTAGACATGCCAATTAGCACAGAAATGACCAAGCAACTCCATGGCGGAAGTGGCTATTCGCAGTTCAAACGCACTGTGCACAGTGGGACAGTGAGACCCAGTGGTATAGGCCAACATGCTCATATCATCGTGACGATCGATCGATCGAGAGAGACTTCTACCAACTGTTGTTGGTTCACGGTCAAGTTCAAAGGTCGAAACAAACATATGCGAGACTATTACAACTAATTGGTTAGTAAAAACCTCAAACCTCAAACCTCAAGTTGACGAATTGATTAGTTGATTGGCAGGTAATTTTGTTGCTGTTCCTGTTGTTGTTGTTGTTGCTGTTGTTAAATCCAACCATCTGTTCAAAGGAAAATGTTCTATACCTGTTTCAGTTGGGGCAAATAAGCGAATGAATGGTTAGTTCCATTTGTCTAAACCAAGCTTCTCTCAAGCCCACTGTGCCGACAAGTTACTCTCTGCGCATCGTTCAGGTTTAAACCCCCCCACCAGCCCCCCCTCCCACCAAACACATGCTCTTAGTCTCTGGTGTTGCTCTCTCTCTCTCTCTATCTCTCTTCTGCTCCTCTCACTTCATCGGATCAGTGTCAACTCAAAGAGTAACATTATGACGTTGTCAAAGCAGCAACACCATCTCCACCTCCCCACACTCACCTCTCGTTCAACAGGTGGTTGCGGTTGGCAACGGTTTCCAAGCCCAGAGAGGCCAATATATTGCCTTCTCTATCTTGTTGCCACAAATAATTAATATATTCACAGCAAATATAAATGCAAAGTAAAGAAGGAAAGCAACAAAAAAAAATGTATAAATAAAATCGTAAAGTTAATGATAATCATACGCTACAATTATATATGTTGCGTGTATTGGTAGGAACCCACACTCACACACACACTCACACTCACACACACAAACACAAACAAATCAAATATTTAATCATAAATTTCACCATGATACTAAATAATAATAGAAAATAAATTCATTTTCCAACTAAATGATATGGCAAAAATTTTACTGACTAGCGGGGGGATTTTGGTTGGTATTCAGATATAGATATATATATATATATATACACATATATAGAGGAGTGTGTGTGTGTGTGTGTGTGTGTCAATAGAGATAGAAGCAATTTTTTTTCTTTCGCCTTTATGCTTTGGGGCTTGTTCTGATATCTTTTGGCGTGCTATTTGCTTTAATTTGTCTTTGATGTTTTTAGTACCCCATAAGAACTAAATGGTTAGAGAGAGGGGGAGACCCCCGCCACTCCACCCACTCTCTCTTCCACAGAGGTGGGCAAAGAAATCAACAATATTTTTGAAACACTTTTCATCATCACATCACATCACTCGAAATCGTCATTTGAATGCATCTCACTTAATACGCAAATGTATGATAATATTGCCATAGTATAGAAAGAAAAAATCAGCCAAATGCAAAGTGTGTGAACGAACTTTGTTCCTATTTGCCATTTGTTTACTTGATGCTCAAGAATCTGTTCATTGGTATTTTAATTTCATCATTTTGAAGTAAATTTCTTGAATCCATTTTTGAATCACTCAACTAGACATAAAGCAAACTAAACATGCGAATTGATTGGTTGGATCAAATAATAATTATGGAACTTTTTAGAATCAGAAAATATGTTAAAGCGTCTCCTATTCAAATTATAGGAAAAGTTTGCCTTAATTTAGTTAAGCATGGCTAATCGTATTCAAAAAGGTAGGCTTAGAATACAATGGAAATTAAATTCAAAAAAAAAAAAAAAAAATTATGTATTCCCACGTGCCTCTTTTACGATTTCGTTTAATGCATTTAAATTATAAATCTTTCATTTTATTGAGTTTACAACAAGCTAAAAAATTAACTTAAAGTCTTTTCATTATACAAATTTTCCATATCTCAGAACTTTGATATAGTTCAAACTTAAGTCACTGTAGCTAACTTACCTATTAAAATCTAGTAGGACCAGCTTCATTTTTGCATATTCACTACAAATATTGTAAAAGTTTTTGAAAAATGTTTATATTTGCTGTTTGAAAACAGTCAAAAGAAGGCCAAAAATGGGTTAATTGGATTATTTTTATCTGTTTTACTTTCTACCAAATCAAAGGAAATCAAAGGAAAATTAATATTAATGTTACAATATAAATGTATTTACCATATTTGTATACTGAACTAGACCAATTCTTTATGAGAAACTCTAAAAAATCATCAAATAATCAACAATATTTGTCAATTAAAACTGTCAATTCAAAAAATGTAAAACAAAACATATAAATAAGCAAGATATAAGATCATTTTTCTCAGTGACAAATAAAAATATTTTGTTTAATTTAATGTTTTTTAAAAAATAAATGTCATACTTTCAAATAATGTTCATTGATTAAAGAGTAAAATATTAATGCTATATATATAAGTAGCTTCAAAAATAGGTCCTATTCCAAATCAGATCAAATTTGTGCATTTGGTAAACATATATAAATTCAGTTAATCAAAATCTATTTGATTAGTGTACTCTGGTCTTTGATTTTAGCTTATTTCGGTTTATTTTTATTGGTCTTGGCAATTCTGAAGATTTCCTCTTAGTTAACTTAGTTCACATTCTTCATGGGGAAACTCTAAAAAACATTTCTATAGATTTTCCAAAGGGATTTGATTTGAATGAGAGAAAAAATTGTCGAATGACAAATTGTTTGTAAATCGATGTCTTATTTTTGTTTTTGTGTTACCTTTTGTTTCGTCTCTCTAATTGGTTGAGAATTGCATAACCATTGTAGCAACGTTTCAAACAAAAAGATCACTTTATACTAGTCGAATACCCGGAGAATGAAGTCAATCATTTAACAATGTTTCGACAGTCAGAATACAAGTTGGTTTTTTTAGTTTTTTGTACGACAACGCAAACAATTTGTAGCACTTCAAATCAATATAATTTGATAAGGGAATTTGCTATATGTACACTTCTATTTCTCTCTCCCTCTTTTTTGTCTTTATCTATCTCTCTCCGTGTATGTGTACTCTGGCATTTTGTATATACATTTTATTTAATGGCAAATTGCGTGGCATTTTGTTTTGCTTTTTCTTTTTTTTTTTAATTGAAATGTGGTCTCATCTGTTCCGCATTGCATATGTACATATGTACATATATATGGGTATATATATGTATACATATATGCAAATAGTGCCATGTGGATTTAACAATTCACCGACTAACAAGGAACTGTTATCAAGCAAGATGATTTAGTCGTGGTTAGTTCTACAAATATTTACAACCTCCGGTGAAATGTGTCATCCAATTCCAGAGACCCTCTTACCTCCAGTCAAGAAGTCACTCACCGTGCTTTAGTTTCTTGTGCACGGTGATTTTTGGTTTTTTGGAGAAGCCTCGGTACACTTGACTCACACCAATTTATTAGCGTGTGCCATAAAAACCAAAGTCATGATAAAACCTAATAAAAACTGACGAAAAAAATGGGGGTGGAGGTTGCTCACAATATCATGACGATCAAATTTCTAATCAGGATTGACAGGAGACTCTTGTCTCTAAAGGGCAAAGTTTATCCAAATGAAAAAATATATTCTAATTGAAAGCAATTTTCAATTGAATTTTGGTTAGGAATTTGGGACTTTGTAATCTTGTTATCAACATTCAGCACTTAATGGGTTTTTGCGGTGTTTTTGCACCTTGAACTTTTTTTTTGCAATTTAAAGAATTTCGAAAAACAATTTCCGATTTGTGTTTTAGCCAACATCTTCGTTTGGCATGTGTGTGTGTGTGTGGAATATTTGCGGTTAGTTTATGGACCAAAAAATTCTGTTGCCTGAGTTGAGGGCAACCGGTTACTTGATCTCTTGCCCAATCTCTCTCTTCCCCACTTGGCAATGATAACCAAACATTGCGGAGTTGGCAAACATTTCATTAATCAGTCAAAGTTGAGCCCAGCAGCAGCAGCAGCAGCAGCAGATACAGACAGCGTGCCGTGTGGTTTACGCCTCGTGTTGGTTCATTGCTTGTCGACTGGTAGGGGAGGAGGGGGAGGGGCCCATACAAAGCAAATTTCACAACATTACCAGTTGTGGTACTCTGCGTAGAACTTCGGATAACCCTCCCCTCCCCACCGCCAGTCGGGCCATCCCTTTGGCAAGACGCATGCTATCCAATTACCAGCAATTGGATTGCATGACACATTGGCCAGTTGATGGGCCGACATGCCGGCATGACTTGCCATTTCTGATTCTGATTTGAGTCAAACGAGAAATGAATGAAGGCGCGCACACACAATGAAGAGTAAGCAAAAATACTCGTACGAGTATACTCAATTAGTCAGAATTTCTAATGACTATCTTTAACTGAAAAGCTTGACGTTAACTTGCCCCAACAAAACACAATCAGCAACTCTATAAACCTTTAATTCTAATGTTTTCAGCTTCTGAAATGCATTTTGAAAACTTTAAAAACTATTTGGAACTATGAGAACAAATTTATTTACCTAATTGTATACCCTCGGAAGGCAGGGAGCCAAGCATTTCCGACCTTATGATCTATATATATTCTTGATCAGCACGACGAGACGACGGATCAACACAAAGTCCTCCTAGACCGCATATGAGCATCTTCAAATATATATTGATATTGATCGGACTCTATATTACAGCTCAAATAGGAACGATTTAATCACTAATAGTGAGTTTTATCATTATTTTCTAAAATATTCTTATAAAAATTAATATTTGTCGGTCTGATATGCATAACAACAGTTGTGCTAAATTTCATTAAGATCGGCCTACTATATAATACTAAACTAGTGACTTGAAACAATAACTTGGTTATTTTCAATGGGATTATCATACAAATTAATATTTCTCAGTTTAATATACATGCTAATGAAAGTGCAAAGTTTCATCAAGATTACATGACTATATCATATAGTTTTCTTAGAAACGATCGGTCGAAAAATAATGCGATTATTTCCAAACTTCGTAATTAACTTACGCACATAATAATATATAATTCCGACAAATTTCATAAAAATCGGATAACTTCTAGCCAAAGATTTTGACTTGTTAGATAAAATGTTTGTTCGTTTTAAATTTTTGGAAGTATGAAAAGAGTAACAAAAAAAACTTGCAAGGGTATACAAATTTCGTCATGGCCCAAGTTAAGTCCAGACCTCTAGAAAACTAAATACATTTTTTTTCTTTTCTAAATTATGTGTTTTTTATTTAAATGAAATCTCTTTTAATTTATATTTATTTTCAGATTAACAGCACAAAATCAAAATTGTTGCTTAATATAATAATTCATAAAGATAAAATGCGATGTTTATTTACTTAATTAATAATATAATAATTATTGTTTTTACTAACAAATAAAATTTAAAGTCAAACGATCTAAAATTTACTTACCCGCTAAGAAATCAAAAATTTTTCCCACTAAATTTATTAATTGAAAAGAAGATTTTTTTGGTATTTGGTTTAGTTTTGGTCAACTTATCTATTATTAATAACATTTATTAATAATTCACAACAAACAATTTGCTAAATTTAATTATTATATACAAACTGTACAGGCATTTAAATTTACTAGACGTACAAGCAAGAAAAAAAAAAAAAAATTGGATAAAAAAAATTACAAAAAAAAAAGAAGAGGGAATAATAATAGTAATAACAAATTGAACAACAAAAAGTATTTTGCTACACTAGACGTTTAATTGGATGAGTAAAGGGGGGGTTAGGGTGGTGCTGGTGGGTCTGAAAATGGGACTGGGTCTAGGGGTGTGGGATGTGGGGTGTGGTGTGTGGGGATGTATATAGCAGATGAAAAGAGACGACATTGAGGAGTACGACTAGACAAGCCGCCCAGTGAAAGTGATGAAGGACTTCACTTGTGGGTTGGAGTCACTTCCTTGGTGGTGGTGGTGGTGGTGGTGGTGGGGCCAGTGATTGCCGGAGCTTTCCGATTACGACCACGAATACAATCCTCCAAATACCAACCGGCAATGGCCAGAACGCAGAGGGCATTGAGACAGTTGAGGGTCACCGAATAGCTGGAGTTGTCCCTCACCAGACCTAAATGGATGGTTGGGCGGGAAGAGGTGTATACGGGGGGCAGCAGGATAAGGTTGAAGGTATGAAGGGAATGAAGGTGGTGGTTAGTACAAAACGAGATCCATTCGAACGAAATAATAATAATAATGCTACGAGCAATGCTACTCACCGATAACAGGTCCAAAGGCCATCGAAAAGATGCCAGACATGAGCAACTGGAGTCCAGCTGCGGCCGGTAAACGCTTCAACGGAACATATCCCGGGATTATCAAGGACCAAAACACCGTGCGGAAGGCTTTGTTCAGTCCCAGCCACAGGAAGATGGCCATCAGAGCATAAAAGTTGGTTGTCATCGAGAGGAAAACTCGTCCCACACACATACCAAGGATGCCCACCACAAAGAACGTTCGATTGCTCAATATAATCTTGGTGCTAATCAATGGGATCAAAAACCGTATGACCAAATCGAAGAAGCCAAGCGTCCCCATGGCCAAAGCAGTCTGAGACTTGTCAAAGCCAAGATCGTGCAGAATGAAGGGTGTCAGAATGGCGAAATTGATTTCAACAAAATTGATCAGCGTAATGCCAAAGGCCAAGTTAACATAGGTGAAGTCCTTCAATAGATCCAGATCGAAGAATATTACAATTTTCATGTAGAAGGGTAATTTTTTGCGTCGCTGCCTTTCGATTTCATCTTCCAATTCCTTTTGCTCCTTCAGGGTCAAAACTGGTTCCGATGCCAGTTTCAATGGCTCCTCCGATTCGCTATCATGAGGCTCCTCCTTGATGCTGTGGCTAATGGAAATGCTGCGCTGTTGTCGGGCTCCTGCCGAATCTCGGCTATTCAGACGCTTCAGCTCCACATGACCGTTCTCGGTCTTGTCCCACGTGTTCAAACGATTGCGTGTACCGCTGCTATTGAGTGAGGCACGTGACCCGAACCAACCATCATTGGCTCGTGGGAGAACTGGTGTCTCTGGCTCCACAACATGCGGAATAATATCATCATCGTCATCATCATCCCCATCATCATCGTAATCACCATTAGCAGCAGCATCTTTGGATTGCAGATCGGATGCACTTTTTTGCTGCAGCATCTCAACATCCTTGGGTCGCTTAGCCACATGCCACTTGACAGGCTGATAGATCAGCGAACAGGCAATTGTATGGAGCGAAGCGCCAGCAAAGAGCAATGTCGTGCCCACCACTCCAAACTCGAATATCAGAAAGGTGGCCAAAAAGGGGCAGACAATTGGGCCCAAACCGGCCACACCAAACTGATAGGCGGTGGCTGTGCGTCTCTTCACCTTGAAGTACGTGTTGACGGCCAGCGAGGAGGCCGAAACAGTCAAGCCACGTCCAAAGCCATACATGAGCGAAAAGCTCAGTATGTAAATGGCAAATGATTCGGCAAACACCATCCAGAATAGACCCAAAAATGTCAGCAATGATCCGACAAGGGCCACAGCACGATATGTGTATCGTCGAAAGAGTGGTCCATTGAGTAAACCTGCAAAATATTTACCGATCAGCTCTCTCTCTCTCAATCAATCTGTACCTCACCTGTAAAGGCAGACACTGCAATCTGTGTATTGATAATTGTGGTCATCTGTGGATTGCTAATGCCCAAATTTTCCATTCTTTCTCTGAACAGAATGCCAAATTGTTGAGCCAAGGCGAATGTTACGAGCTGTAAGCAGAATCATCAGAATTAAACCCAATCAATTTAGACAATGAGTGTTCAAAGAGATCCCCTGACTATTTCAAAAGCGTGAATACTCTTTTTTTTTGGGAATTATCACACTTTTTTCCTTTGAATTTGGTTTCTTTCGTGTGTTCACTTGTTAAATTTTACACATGGCTGATAATTAACTCATATCAAACATGCCAGTTTGGATGACAAGCCAATAGTTGGGAAAGGAAAACAGTCAGAGGATGCCCCTGCCCCCCCTTAAGTCCACTTACAATATTAATACCACTGGCAACGGCCACCAGCCAACCCCAACCACCGTCGGGAGGCACAAAATCATCGCCCAAATCGCTTTTGTCTCGCCGTTTCTTCTTCACAGGATGCGACTCGGATTGGGCTGAGGCTGGATATGGATATGGATGGCTTTCGCCATTCTTTGGCTGGGGTGGTGGTTGTTGTTGTTGTTGTTTCTGCAGATTCAGGTGAAGGCTCTTCTCTGTTTGCTGTTCCTCGGGTTGTTGTTTCAACCGTCTGGATACTTCATTGTTGTAATTGTTATTATTGTTATTGTTACTATTACCGTTATCAGTCATTTTGGCATATGGCTGGATTAGTTGGTCACCGAATGATTAGTTATTATTATTATTATTATTGTACTTAGAATGGCAAGTATATATATATAGATTCTGCAATTGATCAAAAAAAAATTTTAATTAGCTTAGTTCAGAATTCAAATTAAAGTTATAAAACGTTATACGAATTTCAAAATTTACTATCCTAATGTAAATTTGTAAATTTGATTGAAACTTCTTCTTTCCCCCCTTTTAAAACCAAGCTACTAATTGAATTTGGAGCTATTTTTGAATGGTTGTATTATTTGATCATTGAAACTGGTAAAGTAATATTTTTGTTTGCTAATTATAAACTGAATTGTTAAGAACTTAAGCTAAAGTAATTCACTTAGATTAGCAGCTAATCGGCCTACTTTATGGGCTTTTCCGTCAAGTCAAAAAGTTAAATGTGCTTTGAAATTTGTTCCTGGATGATTTTTCAAATGGTTAAAAACTTAAATCATATATTTAAAATATTTTTTGTCAAATTTGGCAAAGTGTTTTTTTGAAAATGTTTTATTGTAACCCATTTGATAAATTATATTACTTTCGTAATAGACATGAATCCATTCACCATAAACTTAATAAAGAAAAGATTTGAATTGAATGAATGTCAAGCTCAATTCATTCATTCATTCAAACTAGTTTTTTATTCACTTTCAAGATATTTTACAAATTGTTTATGCCAATTTTGTCATTGATGCAGATCTCTATTATATATATTTATATACATACATATATAGCCGCATCTATTTAAAAATCGATTTGTTTGTTTTTCTTTTAATCCATTTTTGGCTTATGTTTATTTTGGCGTGCCTTAAATTGTCACTAACAACTCAAATTCAAATTTTCTCGTCACCTTTAAACCAAAAAAAAAGTGGAAAATTAATTCGAATGGATAAACTTTTTTACTAATGCTGTTTGTTTTTATTCAAACTATTAGTCAAACGAAAACTATGTTTGCATAATTTATAACACATTGATGATAACTAATTATCTTCGTTCATATCGAACGGAACTTTGAGTGCTCGACAAAAGCAAATAGAAAATTTACAGCAAATCGTCTTTGCATCATACTCTTTGCTGAAAGGAGTATATAAGATATGGTATGAAATATGCAACGCATAAAAGAAATCATATTCCATCACATAATTATATTATTGAAATATAGAACGAGGTGACTTCATGTGCGTTTGTCTTTTTTAGTTCAATAACTTTGTTATTTCCGCTGCGATTCTCATAAAATTTTTAAATTTTAAGTTTATTACACTAATAAATAATTGTAGTAAATTTCATTAATATCAGGCAATTGTATCATAAAGTTTCACCAACTTTTCCTAATGGCCAGTAAAAAGATTTTGGTCAGGAAAAACTTGTTTTGCCTCTGACATAGAAATTTGACTTTGTAGAAAGTCTTAAACGCACTTTGGTAAGGGTATACAACGTTTGGTAACGCCTGGCCCTCTGACTTTTGCATTGATTATGGATGGGAGCGACGTTCAGAGAACTTTTCATTCCATACAAAAGCTCCCCTACAGATAAGAAAGAACAGAACAAGAAGAAAACATTCATTGCATAGAATAGTTCAATTTGACTGTTTTTATATAACATAACTTTTGGTCTTGCTTGACATTTTAGCTGATATGCCCATATGAAGCAGGTATCGAAATGTAAATATTACAAATGATCTCCCCTCAGAGAGCTGGGCAAAGACCCATAATGGGGCTTAAAATCAATAAACTTTAATAAACAATCGATTCGCAAAAACAAACTAATTCAAACTAAAACAAATTATTGCGAATTGAAAACAATTGAGTTTCTGGAAATGCTTTTTTTTCACAATTTCTAGTTTTCACTCTTGTTTTTAAGTAGATTTCACTTATTCTTGGCTGGATTTTCTTTCTTTTTTGGAAAAACTCACAAAATCTGTGTTGCAATTTCTTATAGACATTTGTAGTTGTAAACTTAAAGTTAATTGAACTCTTTTGTTTTTTGTCAACGAATTCACTTTAAAACGATGGGAAAGATATTTTTGGCGGTGAGTCGCGAAACAATATAGCGAACGCTTCGATCTCGACTGATCGGAATACGCGTAAATGAATCGCTCCACACACTTTCTTATACTACATATGTGTATGTACGTTTTTGGCTTCGAATTTGTTGTTTCTTTGGTGTTTTGTTTTTTTTTTTTTTTTGTGTTTCAAAGATATTTTTGGTAGCCTGTAAACGTGACTGCAAAAAATGGAAAGAAAAATAAAGTAACACCCTTATATAAAAATATACACCACGCACACGTCAATGCGATCATTGAGTCGCCGACTGTCTGAATGTTCGTCAGTTGATTGCATTGTTATCACCGTTGTCCGAAGTGTGTATAGCGAGAGAGAGAAAGAGAGACAACGAGTGAGAAAGAGAGAGAGAGAGAGAGAGGGAGAGACTATCGTATAGTATTTAGGTGCTAAATATGTGCGGCATTTTGTATCGAGTTTTTGGGCTGGGCAACAAAAACAAAAACAAGAAGCTTCCCAATGAAAGGAACTTGTATAACAACCACAAAATTGGGCCGATAATGACTAACGAAGGAACGATATCAATGGCTAAGATATCAGACTGAGGGCCCTGGGCAGCTCAGGGCATAGAATCGTTCAGGGTTATTGGCAAATTGTTATTAATGTGCATAAAAGTAATCATCAGCATGTCATGCCATGTGATAAGACCAAAAGACCACAGCCCGGCGACAACCAACAAAATTCTCTTCATTCCACGCTGATATCGGGCAATTATATTGTCGCCCTGGGGATACGGTTACCGATATCTTACGAAAACCAAAAGTCAAGTCTCAGGCGGCACAGCAGGCGGCATCGAATCGGTAGGTGTAAATCGGTTCGTTATAGAATTTACCATGTGGACATGGGTCTTATCATTGACTTTAGCCAACAGTATGTTATTATTTTATGGCACATCACACACAACTAAACTGAAGTGACACTGGAATTGCCTGCGAATTGGAAATGGGATGATAAGGTTCGACAACTCGACAGCTCGACAGAGTTTGGCCAACGCGTCAACTTCCCACCCCGTCATCAATATCAACATCATCATCATCATGGCAGAGGCGGTATAATTCGCTTTATTTGAGATACATATATACTTGGGTATAACAATTTTATGATACATTGTACTCTATATAAACTGATCGTTTTGTACTAAAGGTCGTTCTGCACAATTAACTAGCTACTCGAATATCAATTCTAACAAGTTGTTGTTTAATTGTTTAGCCAGACGTATGTTTCCTCAACTCTCTTCATACATAAATATACAGTGTCTGGCAAAAAACTATTGACACGGAGAAGGGAGGTGGGTCATCAATCAAAAAAAAAAAAAAAAAAACTCATGTGGTAACCAAAAATAAAGCCAAACACGTGAATGATCCTACACCTGTTTCCTAGAAGGGGCAACATTTCCCATTCCCATTCCCATTCACTTAAAGTTTTATTGTGGGCATGATAAAAAATAAAAACTTAATTGCATGATCAACAGCCACCGCCAAGTACATATATTATTAAGTTTAAGGCATTTAAGCTACAAAACAAACATTTGTATAATTATAGAAAGAGTGGGAAAGAGAAAGAGACGAAGAGAGAGAGAGAGAGGGTGAGAGGGTTTGCCAGTTGCCCGCACTGTTAAGTGTTTTATAATATTTACATTCACTTGGATATATAATTCTCTTGCTCACTGTATAGACAATAGAACGCATGGGATCTTAAAGCGCGTGCTACCCCTTTTAGGCTATTCATATGTAATATTCATATATGGGTATATATATATATATGTCTATATGTTTATAGAGGATATGTAATCTAACTGAAACGACTTTGATTGATGGCTTAAAGACAAGTCGCATGGCGTAACGTTTGCACCTGATATTTCCCCATTAAATTCATCAAATTTTCTTTCTACATAGACCTAGATACATATGTATACAAAGAGCTAGTTTAGTTATCTAAAATAAAAGCTACAACTAGTTCATTTTTTGTGTTAATTGGACGTAAAACTTATATGCAAATATTGAGACACTGGCACACACTTTTAGATACATATGTATATGTATATGTATATATATAGATAGAACATAGATAAATACATAGATATAGTAGGTAAATACATTTAGTGTTGGAGGCGTACATAAGTTTGTTGTTTTTGTTTTTGTTTCTGCTTCTTTCTTTGTATTTGTTGTTGTAAATTTTATGTTGCTAATGCGACCGCATCGTATCGGCGTCTGGGCAAAGTTTAAACAAAAAAAAACACAAGTAAAAATACAAAAATAAAATAAATATAAATAAAAATAAATAAACCAAAACAAAACGAAAATTGAAATATACATATATTCAAATGCATATATATATGGCAGATATATGCATATACATATATATATATATATTTGTATATGAAGGAAATAATAACAACAAATAACGGAGACGGCAGTGACAGCGACAACAACAACAACAGCGACGACGACGACGACGGCGAGGAGGACGGCGACTTCGACTTCTCCGTAACGTTCACTGGCGCGAACTGAACTGAACAATTTTGTGAATTATAGTATTAAACACCAAACACAAGGCACACACATATACATATACATATACATATACATATACATTTACATTCTATGAACGCTCTTCATGTTTATATGTGTGTATATGTGTGTGATATTTATTTGAAACACACATATGTATGTGCATTGTCCATACTTTCCCCCCTCTCCAACTCGCCAACCACTACACATACAACACATGTGGCCAAATTAATAGGTGTTAGCCTTAAGACTACACACATACATACATACATACAGACATATGTCTCTGTAAAACTGATTCTTAAAGATTTTGAATCCTCAAGGGATCCTCAAAACAAACATTTTATCTCTGAAACTGGCAAATGGGGACCTAGAGGTGTGAATGGGGAAGCTATGCCCCCTAAACTATGCAATAGGTTGGAAAAGTATTAATTGTTTTTAACAAATTTATAAATTTTTAAGCCTTGTAATCTTCTAATTACCTATAAGCCATTTTTGCTTCGTGTTTTTTTTTTTTGTTTTCATTGAAAAGCGACTTTTTAGCACAGCTATAGCATACTTTAGGGGGCAACGTTTCTCCGGATATTAACTTCTCAACTTATGGATCCAATCTGAAAACCTTTGGTCTAATAAACCCTAATTAGAAATCTATCCCTCAAGGCGTCTGCTTTGTAGTGAAAAAACATTTAAAGTCATTAGGCCACCAATTTGATGTCTAACAATAAGTGCGGTTTTCTTATATCTCAAGTAAATTTCTTTGGATTTTGGTCTTTGGACAATTATATAGTCATTAATATTGTTGCCTTTATCTAAACCCTTTAGAGAAGGTTTCATTTATTGGGAAACAAACATCCTTAATTTTTGTCTCCATCATGACTAAATTATTTGTGCTAAACGTTTTGGGATAATAGTTTGTTTTCCTTTGACATAAACAATATACAAAAGAAGAATACGGAAATCTTTTGTATCTGAAATTGTAAATAGATATTCTATTCATTTGTTTCTTTAAGAAGGATTTAAGGATTCATCACTTCTTGTTTCTTCACCCAAATCATGTAAAATTTTGGATTAAAATAACTTATTTCCTATTAAAATATTCTAAAGCTAAAACTCATTTACCTCAAGAATAAATCTCTTAATCATGAAACTTGCTTGGCAAAAGTCTTATTAACTTGGCCCCAAGTGTATGTTAACGTAATTTATATACATATATTTGGTATTTGTTGATAAGAATTGGTTACCTTCATATTTGAGTTTTGTTGTATATCGCTGATCTGATTATCAGCATACATATATAACACCTATACATACATATGCATATATATATATATATATATATATAGATTGTTTGCATGTGTTTCATAGTAAATGAGAATGGAAAGCTAAAATACAAATACTCATAAATACATTAGAATACGGAAAGTTGATTAGAATTTGATTTGGTCATCTGGCTGATGATGGCGGCACAGTGGCATTAACTGCATTCATTTCCCACTTCCATTTCCTTGTACGCATAATAATGAGCGGGGGGCGGGGGGACCCCAAAAGTAATCATATGCAAACGCTTGAAATAAATTAAGTAATCGAAAGTAGTTACAGTTCTATCTGTAACCTTCATCTATGAAGATTTCATCTAGTATAGAGTTATTGCTCCAAAATGTGAGTTTGAATTGAAAAACAAGTTGACAAATTTCGTCAGATATGAGAAATCTTGTGAAATCAAACGTGAGATTTCTAAGATTTGCTCATGATATGTTCATACAATACAATTCATATACATATGTATGTACATATGTATGTATGTATAAGTCAATAGTTTTTCAGCAGGGTATGGCCAGACTCGACTAGAATCTACTATAAACATTGGAAGATTTGTTTTGTCGACATTTCCGCGACACAATGTCGCCTGTTTTGCCTTATCGGCCAAAAAGTTGGCCTAATCCTTAGACATTGACAAGCTGTCCGAAAAGGGTCAGACCAAGTTAAACTATCGTCATGCCGGAAAATATTACTATGACGCATTAAAACTTCTTGGTACGCAAACGTTTAAGAAACAAGAAGATACCGATAGAGTGTGGGCGGGAGTGGTAAGGGAGGGAAGGGGAGTTGACATATAATGGAAATTTTTCGCGTTCATTGTCCATTTAAGTTTATATAATAATTTTTTGCGATAATGATAATGACGAATATCATAATAACAGAGATTAAGTAATTTTGTGTTTAGTCATTCGCAGTTGAAATTTTTAAATCCAATTAAATTCTAATTCATTTTAATTCTCTTGTCATTTCAATTTGTATTTGTATTAGTTTTAAAAATATTCAAAAATATATAGGTAGGTACATACATACTTGTATGTTTTCTTATTTAGCAAGACCTTTAGTCGCCTTAAACCTAGATTAGGTCGTAAGTAGTGTATATACGTACTTATAATTGTTGTTTGCGAACAATAATTTGTTGATAAGCAATCAATTTAATGTGCTAATTGGATTTTGGGCAACGGTGCAAAGAGCAAAAGAAAGTGGGTGTGTCCAGCAAGCGAGCAATCGAGCAGAACAAATACGATATGACGATAATATTGTAATAAATATTATTATCAACAAATAGTCCGAAGTATACGAAAATGTTTTGTACTTTGTTTCAAGTGATCACAAAATGATTTTCATAAGAGAAATTGCAATTACAATCTACTTAGCAAGTGGCTTATTTTATTAGATCGTTTTATTCATCACACTAAATTGTTTTCAAAATGTTAAATTATATGTCTTTTGGGGGTTTGATTATAAGTTTTATAAATTCTTTGACTTTGTGGTCTCAATTGTATTCTATAAGAGATCTTTCTAAAGCCTCTTCTCTCTTCCTTGATGCTTGCGACAGAAATTAGTCATAATACTGTATTATCCTGTCTCCTTTAGGATTATATATACATATGTATTACTAGTCCGCAAGGATGAATCATTTAACATTTGCCTTAGCCGTTGCCTTAAGCTTGGCGTACTAAAGAAATACATTTGAAAAAGTGTTGCCTACTTTTAGGCTTGTGTGATTTTTCTTTAAATAAATGCAACATTCTGAGTTCTTGCGATTAGTTGCAGTTTAATGTTAAATGTTAACAATGTTTTGAGTGGAACAAAATTAAAATTATTTGAAAAGGCATTTAAAATTGAAACTGTGGCTATTTTTAAGATAAGACAACTTCGACAGCAAGTGTAAGGTCCTAAAAAAAAGCTGAAAAGGACGTTTAATGGGAAAAAGCTGAAAAGGACGTTCAAAGGGAAAAAGCTGAATCTAAAGTGAGAGGTCGTTCGAACTACGTCACGTAATTGTAGAAGATTTTTGACTTCTTCACTTCTAACGACTTAACCCCCTTTACCTAAGCGTAGCGTATTACTTTAAAAATTATATTACCGATTTCAAAGAAGTTTCCAAAAGGTAATGTAAGGTAAAACACTGTTAAACTCCCTTCATATTGATTCACGGAATCCTCCCATAAGATTAAACACTCTCCCAGAGGAATACACAAGAGGAAGGTATCAGGATGAAGGTTTCATTAACTTCAAACATGTTCTCGACCAGCAAAGCAAACGATGCATTAAAAGCCTTTCACCACTTTATGGCTCTCTCCGTAAAAGCAAAATAAAGTCTGTAGAAAAGTGAACCAAAAAAATCTACATGCCCCGGGTGAGGCTCGAACTCACGACCTTAAGATTATGAGACTTACGCGCTGCCAACTGCGCCACCGAGGCTCTGTGCCAACATCCATCAAGCAAACAAATTCAATTCACAAATTTATATCGAACACGGAGAACGGTTCTACACTTTCTTACCAGAAAAAAAAATATATTTGTGTAAAAAAAAAATTATTTAATATATCACAAATGGCTTAATAAAGAAATGCCGCCAAGCGGTTGTTTTTTTTTTTTTGTACATTAAATTGCAATTGACAGTTCATTTAACAATAAATGACACATGACCATTTGCTAAAAATTAGCAAAATAAAAAAGTATTTTCTATTAATTATTTCAAATAGCTTCCAAAAATATTAGTAAACTTGACCAAAAAGAGAGTTTAGAAAAGTTTCATTTTCAACACTTTTTTTTTAATTCTCATAGAGTTTCTCTTAACCTTCCTTAGCGTCAAATCTAAACAAATCAAATTCAATTCAATTTATATGTATTTTCTTATCATATCATCGAAAAAATACTGATCTAATGCCCTAGAAAAGAATTATGGAAACAAATGCACGTGCATTTCACGAGCTGAATGGATTATCAATCTAAAAAATCAAACAAAAATAGAATATCATTATATATAGGGTCGTAAGATTACCAATATTCTAATCAGAATCAGACACCTGATAGTAAGCATTTTGCATCGATCGGTATTACCTTTTACATTAAACCGCGTTCATTGGTTTAGTTTAGATTTGTTTAATGTCAAATGTTAAATATTATAATATTGAAACTTTTCGCCTGAATTAAAGTCAACCAAAAGTCAATAAATTTTCAATACAAACAAACAAATTAAGTTGAGTTCAATGTACTTGAAATGAAAAAATTTAACTTTTGTTATTAAGGAATATTTACGACACAAATCATTAGGTAAAAGACAAAAAATAAGAAACAATTTCACAAAAATTCAAAACCAGATATCGAATACGTAATAAAACCCGATATTACTTTTTGTTTAGAAGACCTCTGACGTTGCTGCATTCTTAAGTCCAGCTCTAAAAATAAACATATACGCAATTTGATTAGGTTTTGTAGCGAAATTTATAATAATAAGTATATTTGAACAGCTAATGGCTATGAAAAGGATACATACATACATAAGTAAGGATATTCAGGGTTCAAATCAATGCAGGTGGACAATCCTGTTGTCCTCTCTTTCGCTCTCTCTTTTTTATACCCTTGCAAAAAGGGTATATTAATTTTGGTCACAAATGTGCAACGCATAGAAGGAAGCATCTCCGACCATATAAAGTATATATATTCTTGATCAGCACGACGAGACGAGTTCAAATAGCCAAGTCCGTCCGTCCGTCCGTCCGTCCGTCTGGATCAACGCAAACTCCTCCTAGACCGTAAGAGCTACAGTAGACTTGTATATACTGCAGGGGTTGTATATCTCGGATTCAGCCGGATCGGACCACTATATCATATAGCTCCCATACAAACCGCAAAGTCACGAACATTGACTTTTCTCAATAACTTCGTTTTTTTCTGAGCTATTGTCGTGAAATTTAATATTGATGAGTTTATTATACTAATAAGTGACTCTGCCAAATTTGATCGAGATCGGGTAACTGTATCATATAGCTCCCATAGGAAGGATCGGTCGAAAACAGTGACTTTTCTCAATAACTTCGTTACTTTTAACGCGATTACTTTCAAATTAAACATTTGTTAGTTTAATATATCCGTTAATGACTGTGCCGAATTTGATAAAGATCGGGTAACTAAATCATATAGCTCCCATAGGAACGATCGGTGGAAAACAGTGATTTTGATCAATATCTGCGTTATTTCCACTTCTATGGCTAGAGGTAAGGAAAAAGTTACCAAAAAAGTTGCAAGGGTATACAAACTTTGACGCGGTCGAAGTTAGCCCCGGTCTCTGGTCTTTTCCCTCAACCAGCTTTTGATTCCCCAATCCTTGTTATTACAATAAGAAACTTCACTTTGATGCATAAAATGACATCATCTTATCAAAATGACAGACACGTTGCTTTATTTGTTATTTTAATTTCCTTTTTTTCAATCATAGTTCATTCATCCATTGACAGACTCATTTATATAGTAGGTACATATATAAACACAACGATAATAACTATCTACCATAATATTTATGATTAACAACAAAAAACGAAAATTGACAGATACAATATACACATACATACATACATATACAGTATGTGTGTATGTATGGGCATTCAGTTTGTCAGTTAATTGACTAAGTCAACTTTGAAATTTAACAAAAAGCCAAATAGGATATGTCATGTTATATATGTATATATATGGTATAATCTCTCAGTATCTCCCTATAAGGAAGACCCATTACAATAAGCTCAAGAATTTGGAAATGCATTGAGGAAATCCTAAGAAAACGACACTAGTTCCAGAATAGTTAGTTCCTCTAATTAACTAGTTCCACAATTGCCAATTCCAATGCAGAGAAGGACTTGTACGATTCTAAAAGAATGTCTGTTCCCAATCACTGACTATACTAAACAAAGGTTCTATGTGTACATATATAATTTATAGTCAATTCTAAAACACTAAATTTGGTTATTCTGCGTTAACCGTTATATTGCTAATTTGTATGTACAAGTAAATATATTCGACATGATGATCGTTATGACAAAATTTGTGTTACGTAGCCAAAGACTGATGAGGGCATAAAGTGCCCCATAATTCATTTCAAACGTTAGAGACAGTGACAAAACACTCGGTGGACGTAACCACCAACCACCAAGCACCACCCTGATGACAGTGACGCCACTCTCAACGCCTCCTTCAAATTGTCAATTCCTCAAAAAGGCAAAAAAACAAAAGCAAATATCTACATACATATATATACATACACATAAGAGTATGTATTATAATACGTAAGTATGTATGTATGTCAAATGATTGGGAGGTGGTGAGGTAGGTTGGGGCGGTGAGGGGGTTGGGGCTGGAGTGTAGTATTCGTTAACCATATGCCGTCACAAGCTCAGCAACAAGTAGAGCAACAAAAACAATGGCAAGCAAACAGGAACAGAGACATAACAGAGCAAAACGACATGTTTAACCAATGTGTGTAGACATATGTGTATACAGGGGTGGATTTCGAACATTTAAGGAGATTATTTCCACATGAACAGACTCAAGGTCACATAACATCTCTCCTTCTCCATTACGTGAACTAGTTGAGAATTACAGCTCTTTAAAGTTTTAGGGACCTGCGATCTCAAGAAATCCAGCCCTGTAAATGCGTAAGGACTTGTACATAAATCGAATCATTTAGACTTTTGCGTGCGTTTACCCATTATTGAATTCTTTTGAATGCGACACGCCCCTGTGATAGGGATGATAATGGGTTTTCTTTTTTTGGGGGGGGTTGGTTGGTACCCTCCAACTTTAAGCCCCCAACCAACCTTATGAGTCAGTATGGTGTAAGGGTTTGTTTACCTTGAGCTAGAGATAGTCATTGGATCTGAAAGATTCAAGCCAAAAGTATTCCTTAGCCATTTAACATCTGTTCAAATCTCTCCTATATACATACATATATACATACATATGTACATATATACATTTGTGCTCGTATATGTGAAAACAAAGAACTCTCCGCTTTGGTAGTTCTCTCCCTCTGTCTCTCTCTACTCAATTGAGCAACAAGTTAACACATACTCACAAAAGAGAAGAGAACAGTACTGAGAGAGAGAGAAAAAGGGGCTGCATTTGCGCAACTGCAACCGAACCTAAGGCTAAGGCCAAATTGAACAATGCAAAGAAGACCAACGCATTGATGGGGGGAGGAGTAAATGGGGGGAGGAGATGAGGGGGCTAGATGACACTGCAAGTTGCAACATGCAGACAAAGAATGAACTAAAACAAAGGAGCGAAACACATTGTATTTCTGGGACTTGGACATTTGGCAAGAGGCGAGAGAGAAGAAAGGAATATTGTCTCTCACTCTCTCTCTCTTACTCTCTCACCCTCTAGCTCTCAACGTTAGCAATATTAGAATGTGATCTTCAAGAGCCTCCAGACTGGAGCTCTCTAACGCTCACAACTTTCGCTCTCCCGCTAACTCTCTGCAGTACGTTGTCTCTCTCTCCCACACACACAGACAAGGTCTGCTAAGGGACGCTAGCAGCGCTGCTATCGCAATCGCAGTCATATTCAAGCCAAAGCCAGCCAGCCAGACAGCCAGCCAGCCAGCCAGCCAGCCAGTCAGCCAGCCAGCCAGCCAGCCAGCCAGCCAGCCAGCCAGCCAGCCAGCCAGACCAGGCCAGGCCGGCCAGTTAGTATCGATTGAACAGTCGCGCATAGCTCATCGAACTGAAAGCAACAAACAAACGAAATAAACCAAAAGAAAAAAAGCGATGAAATAAATACTAAAAAAAAAAAAAATAATAAAGAAAATACAACCGCTGTTGCCGCCCCCCCCCAAAACCAACATAGACCGGCCACCACACCCCCCGTCCAACAACACGCCCCCCTCCTCAGCACTTTGTAATAAATAGCGGTGCGCGAAGCGACCACGCTAGCAAACGGCAAGAAAACGTTGAGAACAACAGACTGGCCAGACAGAGAAAGAGCAACCGATAGACAGGAGAGTGTGCGACAGAGACAGAAAGAGAGGGAGAGAGAGCAAGAAAGATTGATTCTTGGGGGAGAACGGCGAAGAATAGGCCAACACAACAGAAAACAAATCGTCCCCCCCGCCCCAGCGAAAAACAGCTGGAAAATAAATCTACCAAACGGAAACAAGGCGAACGAATCGGGCCGGGTCGAAATGAAAAATTTCGGTAGTCTAGACTAGACTAGTCGAATTTCCATCAACTTGGTCTTGGTGCACAAAAATTGATCTGAAGTAAATTTTTTTTATCTATTTTTTTTTTTGTCGTCGATCCGCATGAGAGAGAAAACAAGAGTTACATATTTACCAATCGACTAGAAAATATTAAAGAAAAAACAAAACAAAAAAAAAATGAATGCAGAGCTGCGATAAGACAAAGACAACAACAACAACAACAACAAATATATAACGAAAATCAAGTGCAATTTAAACAAACAAAAAGCAATTCGATAATAAAAACAAAAAGCAATAATATAATCTAAATATATATATATATATATAGTAAAGCCAAATAACCGGAGAAAACTGCTCAAACAATAATAGCAAAAAAAAAAAAAAATAAAAATAAAAAATAAAATATATTTAAAAAATTCCCAGTTGACATAACAAGTGAAATTAAATATATATACCAAATCCAACAAAAAAAATAAATAAATAACTAAAGCAGAGAGAAAAAGAAAAAACGCAAAACCTTGGCACTTGAAAAGAAACAAGGCAAAAAACAAGGTGTCCCACGTGTAGAATTTGTTATTTCACTTTTTTTTATGTTCAAGTTTTAGTTTTTTTTTTTTATTGTTGTGCAAAAAACGAAAGAAAAAAAAAACAGAAATAAGAACGACAAAGTAAAAACAGCAAAAAAACAAAACAAGAAAACAAATTCAGAATTTAACAAAGGAAACGCAGGCGATATATATATGTATCTATATATATATATTGCCATATCTTACTAAACTTTTGTATATCTATATATGTATATATAGTCAACCAAAAACCGAAAGAAAAAAAACATAAAAGAAACAAAATTAAGGAAAACGTAAAAAGTGAAACAGAGAAAGACAGAGTGTAAACGAAAGAGTGACAGAGAGAGAGAGAGAGAGAGAAGGAGGATAAGAAGAACACCCACAACAACAACAACAACAACAACACAAACTAGACACCAAAAAAAAAAAAACAAAAAGGAAACTACAAAATGACTACAAAACAACCCAGAAAAGTTGCCCCCGATGGCGGTTGGGGTTGGGTTGCCTGCTTCGGTGTAAGCCTGGTCAATGTAAGTGTCATAAAGCCACCCCCCTCACCACCCCCACATCCCCCTAATACAAGCACAATTATTAATGAAATATTTCTTGTACATTCCAAAAGAAATTGACAGAGAGAGAGAGAGAGAGAGAGAGAGATCCTACACTCTAATGAATGTTGAATTCGTATGTTTATGTATTTCTATACGAAATTTCAATGAATTTCTACTTAGGATAGGTTAGTTCCTCTCTCAGCTAGTAGTAGTTAGTTTATATGGCCACACACACGCACACATGGAAACATATACATATAGGATAGGTAAAAGGAGGGGCCAGAGGTTGGCAGGGCTTTTAGTTGGAGCCTCTTCCTCACATTGCCTGCCCCCCCCTCGCTCGCTCGCTATACTGTGCCCGGGGAGCTCATCATAAAGTTGCGATAAGGTTAAATGTGCTGACGAATTTGTATATTAGATTTGTTGAGTGAGTAGTAAATAAGTAATATCGTAAATATATGAACATGTCTCTAATTTTTTGTTTATATACAATTTGTGTGCTCAGAATAGATGAAAATAAATAATTCTATGGCCAGTTTTTGGTCAAGTTCAGCGAACTGTATAAAGAATTTCGAGATTTTTTTTTAGCCATATACATAAACATGCTAGGTTTAGTTAGTAGTTAGACTTGGAGTAGTAGTATACAAATTACAAGATTTTTTTTCTATTTTTTTTTTTTTTTGGACAAATGCCAAATTGCCACACATAGACAGCAAATGCATTGACCTTCTTCTCTCTCTCTCTCTCTCTTTCTCTCTCTCTGTGTTTTTATGAGTGCAATGAGAGAACTTTACTTTACTTGGCAATACATATATATATATAGCAGACTATATTCACAAAAGAAGGAAACTCAATTGTTAAGTAAAGTGGAGTAGAGTGGATCGTTCTCGTTCATGATTTGATCTGGATGTGATCTCGAGGCCATTTTTCTTTTTGGTCACGCACATGATGCGTGATCACTTGAACTGAGTTTTCACAGTGTTCACTCTCTTGATGGGTTTTTGTGATACATTTCATTGAACACACACACACACACACACACAAACACACAATGTTTTTGGTGAATTTATCTTACCTGACGACAACAGCAACACATGACAGATTAATTGTGTGTGCCTATGTATACCTATGTATGTATATATATATATATATCAATCAATTGATCTTTCTTATAAAGGGAAAACTCTCTCAGGGCTATCCTTACAATCAATAATTGTGAATACAATATTTCGAGAAGGTTTGCCAGACACTTGTTGGCCACATTCCAGCCAGATGTTTGCACATACTCGTAGGTGGCTATATATATGTATACTTCTATATAGCTACAAAAAGATATATTGTATCGTGTAAGCATATTAACTTGTGGTATGTCAACCTTTTTAAGCCATCTATGTATATGAAGCGGTCTACTTACAATTACTCAATGATAGATTCTTAGAGATCTAGATCTATAGTTTCCCTATATATTCCAAGTACAGTGCAAACAGACCCTTTGGGCTTTTGCCAAGCAGAGTTTTCACTGTATATCCTTGCCAGAGGCATAAAGATGAGATTTCTCTTAAATTCATTCAGAGGTTGTACCTGCCCTGCAGAGATAACAATTCTAAAATTTGTTCTATATATAATCACAAGATATGGGAATATATATATATTGCACCGTCACAAGGCCTCGGTGGCGCAGTTGGCAGCGCGTAAGTCTCATAATCTTAAGGTCGTGAGTTCGAGCCTCACCCGGGGCATGTAGATTTTTTTTTTAGTTCTCCAAACTGCAAAGGGTATTCCCTAGTCGTTCGTACGCACGCACACGCAGAAGCAAATCAGAAGCAGGCGGAACAACGGCCTACTTTGGACTTAATTTGCAAATCATTTTTACTTACTCTTAAATATGCAAATACAGTGAAACCTCGATATAACGAACTTCGTTATAACGAAAAACCCAATATAACGAATTTTTTGTTAAGTCCCTTGAAAGGACTAAGGTTTTACATTTCAGTACCTATAGCGAATCAATAGATATAACGAATAATTTTGCGATCCCCCTCAGATTCGTTATATCGAGGTTTCACTGTATATGTAAATATAAATAGATAATGCGACACATTATGAGAGATCGTGTAGAACACAAATTGTTCTAATAAAAATGCAACTAAATTATTTAGTAGGCCTTAAAGTTAGTTTCTTTGTAGGCTAAATATATATCTAGATTCTTAATATATTCATTTATATGGCTAATAGGAAAGGCAACTGACCACAAACATCTGTTGGACATATTTCACAGAAACATTAAGACTTTTCCATATGACTAATGCAATTCTGTGTGGGTATTGAAACCAATTTTCAAGTGGATTCAACCAAAAACAACAAATAGGTATATATATAAATATATATCTAGGTACCTAGAAATTTAACAACTTTTGTAGCTGGTTTTGGTTTTTTTTTTATTGCAAGATGTTTTCGCTTTCAAGTTATTGACTTGAAATAGGAAGCCAAATAGCACACACACACACACACACACAGGAATGAAGTCTAATCAATTGATTTGACAACTGCATTATTATTATTATTATTATTATTATTGTTAGAACATAAATACAAATGAATTTATGTATGGGGCTAAGATAAGATTTGTTTTCCTTAGTTTCTTCTTTTTTTTTTTTTGTTTGTTTTTTTGTTTTTTGGGTTGTCGGTTACAATTAACCAAAAGTCATACTAACGAAACGACTAAACGACAACAACAACAACAACAACATGAAAAAGCTTTTGAAATCTCAAGCATTTCATCGACACTTTTAATGTGGCCGAAATGAAAATTTAGAATGGCTGTAAAATTTAATTGATGTTAAGGTTGCCTGACAAATAAGTATGATTTATAATTTTTTCATATGTGCAAAATAAAATCATGCATTATCATTAAATAATGATGAATGTTTAAAACCCAAATGAATTCCAACTATATATACCTATATACATATATATATATGTATATAGTTTAGTTGGTGATATGCCAATCAGTCGATTATATGATCGTTTTGGGAGAAACTCAATACATTTTCTTAGTTTTAGTTGTGCGTGTGTGTGTGTGTGTGTGTGTGTGTGTGTGTTTCGTTATCTTTGAAACACTTCTAATCGCTTTTAAATCATTTACGAGGCAAATTAGCACTTGAACCTTAACACATTAAAAGCATTTTTGCACATTATTAAACAATAGAAAATAAGGTTGAAAAACAAACTCCAATACATACAAACTACTTGTGATTACGAGTTAAGGCTATAGATAATCTAAGCCCTAAAGAGAACCCAAAAACAACACAAACTAAAGAGTTAATTATAAACAAGATTTTAGTCATATAAGAACAATGAATTTAGGGCAAAATAGATTTAGGTTTAGATAGATTTCTGACACAAGTCCATAACTTTAGTTTGAAAGGGAATTTAGACAATTATCTGGTATGGTTCAAAAGATTGAAAAATAATGACCCTGAGAGATTTTTACCCAATTTGTTTGTTGGCCAATTTTCTTAACTTGACAAAGAAATTCCATATTAAACGCGGGCCTTCTTAGAGGGACATAATTTTCATTAGAAATTGACAGTCTTTATATAAGATTGTGTTAGATTTTCTTCAATTTTGTTCACATTCTTCTCTCAAACTAAATAAGCCAACCAATTTTAAGTACTAGTGGCGGATCCTCGAGGGGTGAATCCCAAAAACCATGATTCTAGCTCTAAAACTGGTTGAATTTTGAAATACAGCTAACGATTTTCCCTCAAAATGTTCAATTTCCTTGCGCCAAGATGATGAGTTAGATCGGTCACTGAGAAAAACATAGAATTCAATTTCGGAGTAAGGTAACTCAACTCCTTAAAGTACCTTCATGACTCTTCTGAACAAATAATGGCAAACAAGCAACCCACACATTTCTTTGTCCTTTGAAGTGAATTTACGAAATAAGCAGTTTATGTGCTTGCAAATTTGAAACACTTTGGCTGACATGACAGAGACAGTGGCGAATCTTGCTCACTGGGAGTGAAATCGAACATTCGTACTTGGATCCAAATATCCAAATTTGACCAGTTTTGTAGGTAAAGAAAATTGGTGAAGACAATTTCCCTCATTAGTCCTCCCGAGGATCTGTCACTGTCACTGAGAGATTCATTATGAATGAAAAATCACCATTCCGAAGATCTTTCCTCCTGTTTTCAGTAAAAAGAACACACAGGAAACAGGAAAAATCTACTCAAAAATCTTGAAGATTGTCCAACTAATTCATGAATCTCTTTCCTGATTTTCATTTAACATTTTTCATCTCATCGCTTTGCTTTAGTTTGTTTGTTTTTCCAATTGATTCGAATAGGTACTTTGGGTCTAGACAAGACTAAAAAAATTTATATTTTTTTTTTGCCTTGTCTTCTGGTTTTGTTTTTTTTTTATCTAATGAACGGCAATTTTTCATTTGATGTCTCCAATATATATATATATATATATATATATATGTAAGTGTCTGTGTGTGTGTGTGTGTTTGTGTTGGGGAACAGAGAATAGTCTAAACACTTTGATTGGACTTTGATCAGCTTCTGTTTCGATTCTCGTTCACATTCGGTTGTTGATTTTGTTGGAACTGTCGTCGAGTCGGCCGAGTTGACTATGGCGAGATGTGATCGAAAACTACTGAACTTCAACTGAACACACCTCGCATTTACATAGACATCTCTATGTGTGTGTGTGTGTGTGTGTGTGTCTATATAATATAGAAACTCAGTGAACTGATGTGGTCTGTCTGTTGTTTGATATTTGAGTTTTATTAGTTTCTATTTGAAGAATTGTCATTTCACCTTCCTTGACGTTGTGCCAATTTGGCCTGGCATGGCTAGACAAGGCACACACACACACACAGACACACAAAAACATATGGGGAAATGAAATGAAATGAAATGCGCCTTCATTGATTTTACTTATTGTTCTTATCATTATCAATTTGCCGGTCAGTAGAGGTGCGATTAACACTTTGCCGCAATGTCTAGAGTCAAGACTTTAGATTGTCAAAAATGAAAAAAAAAGAAAACAGTCATGGCTAGGAAGGCAGGGCTTATAAGATAATAAACACCTGCTCACCCATTTAACCACTTACCTATGTTTTTTTTCAATCATAGATCAGCAATTAATAGAGACAATTAGACCCAAAGAGGGAGAGGGAGAGGGAGAGAGAGAGAGAGAGAGAGAGAGTGACTAAGAGACGGAGATAATTATTTAGCACATTGTCTCTTCATAAAAGATTTTGATTAGACGACCGACGACCATCTCGGGCACTGATGATGTCCAGAATCTCTGCCATGTAAGGCGGGCGTGAAAAATCCGTACCCTGTCACGAACTTGAGCACACGGTTGGTTTAAGGGGGGCACCATGAGCGTTGGGGGGGCCTCGGTGTATTGGTGACATTCAGACATCGCATGCTCGGGGCGACAAACGACAAACGACAAAAAAAACAAAACACACACACAAAAAACATATCTGGCAACGCTATCCGCTGCTGTTATTAAATGAAACAATTGTTTAGCAAATCCATAAAATAGAAATCATCCTACACACACACACACACACACACACACACACAGAGCCAATGGCCATTTCAAGTGGTTCAAGTGACGTCGAGTTGACCACAGTTAAGAGAATAACATTTCTGTTTTCCACATGATAGAGAGCATAAGGTCTGTATCGAAATGTGGTCAAAATCCAGCTAAAAATTCTCAATTTTCACTTCCTGTCATAAATTTGTTATTTGTTACTTGGCGCCTCTTGGTAACACCTTTTTAACAATATTTTTTGCGTCTGTGTGTTTTCATTTAATTAATGACGTCATTTGCCACTCATATTATCACCGTTTTCACAGATAATTGGCAAATGAAGTGTCAAAAAAAAAAAAAAACCAGAGGGCCGGGGCTAACTTCGACCGCGTCAAAGTTTGTATACCCTTGCAATTTTTTTGGTAACTCTTTCCTTACCTATAGCCATTAAAGTGGAAAAACGTTTTATCTAAAAAAGCTGTTTCCGAAAGAACGGCCTACAATCTTAGCATAGCAAATAACGACGATATTGATCAAAGTCACTGTTTTCCACCGATCGTTCCTATGGGAGCTATATGATATAGTTACCCGATCTTTATCAAATTCGGCACAGACATTAATAGATATATAAAACTAACAAATATTTAATTTGAAAGCAATCACTTTAAAAATAACGAAGTTATTGACAAAAGTCACTGTTTTCGACCGATCGTTCCTATGGGAGCTATATGATATAGTCACCCGATCTTGATCAAATTTGGCATAGTCGTTTATATGTGTAATTAACTCACCAATATTAAATTTCACGACAATAGCTCAGAAAATAACGAAGATATTGAGAAAAGTCACTGTTCGTGACTTTGCCATTTGTATGGGAGCTATATGATATAGTGGTCCGATCCGGCTGAATCCGAGATATACAACGCCTGCAGTATATACAAGCCTTCATGCAAAATTTCAACTCTGTAGCTCTAACGGTCTAGGAGGAGTTTGCGTTGATCCAGACGGACGGACAGACGGACAGACGGACGGACGGACGGACGGACGGACGGACATGGCTATATGAACTCGTCTCGTCATGCTGATCAAGAATATATATACTTTATATGGTCAGAAATGCTTCCTTCTATGCGTTGCACACTTCTGACCAAAATTAATATACCCTTTTTGCAAGGGTATAAAAAAAATGAAATAAAAATTAACTACTTTAAACGAAACAGTGTCAGACAACTGAAAGATATTTTAGATTATTATTAAACATACATCATACATATATACATATGTATTCTTGATCAGGGTCATGAGTTTAGAGTGAGTTATTTACTATATATGTATGTAGGTATATATTTTCTTGATCAGACCTTTTGCTTAAACACTCCAGTAGAAACGATCGATCGATAATGTATTATATACATATGAACCATATTTTAAATGATCTATAACAAAATGAGATTTTTTTTAGCCAACTCTCCTAGAAAATGAAATGATTTTCTTTGGACATTATTGACTGATTGATCTTTGGGACAATATGAAGTTTCACTGTAATGGAAATTCTAGCTGAAATGAAAATGGAAACTTTTTGAATATGATCGAAAATGAATTCGAGTTACTCAGAAAATTGAGATTAAGATCCATAAGCTCAATATGCTTAGTCATCTCATTTTTCATATGTCGTCTACAAACTGAACCATCAGATTAAAATGCCTTTTAATATTAGTTGGAAAAGATAAAAGAGAAGAAGAGCTTGTTGCTATATGACACGAGTTTCGTTTGTTGTTGTTGTTGTTTTTTGAAAGTTAACAATAAAAGGTTTTTAGAGCCCCTTCTATTCTGATCAGTAGCAAATGGTGTGATTTGCAACAAGAATCTAACAATAATAATGACAGCAGTAGCAACAACAACAACAACAACAACAATACTCAATAATACTCGTAAATAGAAATGCTTTTAACGTTCTTTCGATATATTGATTTTAAATTGGCGCTAATCTAAAACGCACGCGCCAGACACCACGACTATAACTAGTCAATCGGCAAGCATACAAAACAAAAAAGATATATACCCGACTATATATGTATATATATATATATATATGTAAGTCCATCCATTGCAGTTAAATGTAAATCCAAGCACGTGTCCCAACGAGCAATAAGGTCTGACATATCCAAACAAATTCAAAAGCAAAATAATTGAGAAAAATTACAGAGTGAAATAGGAAAAGAAATTATATGCACATATGTAAACATATATGATATATATGTAAAGTAATAATAATTGCATAATCTTTGAAATTTGTACTACATATAATAAATGGAAATTCTTTTTGGGGGATTTAATTTTATAACAATTAGATAAAAAGCTTAGATAAATGGAATGAACTACTACTAAAGAAGAGTATACAGATTACATACATACATGTATATAGAGTATTTAGCGTTGGAATTTGGGGGTAACAAAATAAAAAATGACGTAAAACAAAATGAGGGAAAAATCTTGACCCCAGAACAAAATTTTACCTCTTAACTCGGCTTGAATTTCTCTTCCATAAACTATAAACTTGTCTAAGATCCGCTACTGCTATTTTATATAGTTGATATATGTATGTATGTATATGTAGTATATAGGATATTCACGTCAAAAGATTTTAGGTTCCGCCTGGGAATGAAATGAAATCGAATGAACAATTATGAATGTATGCCCTTTTTATTCGTTTATTCGAATTGGGTATAACAATTCTGATTTCCTTTTCAAATTTAAATACAAAGACAAAACCACGGAAGTTAATTTCCATAAAATGTCAAAGAAAAGTCAAGTGGAAATGAAAAGGAACTATGAAAAGCAAAATGCAGAAATGTTTATTCTATAAAAATCAAAGATAATTTGTTGATATTAATTGAAGAAATGGAAAGTAAGCAAATAAATCTATATCATGCAAAAAAATATATGTCAATTTTTAATAGTTTACACATAAAGCCAAGAAAAATTTGATTTCGTTTTTATGCCTTTTGGGCTTAGGGGGTATCGAAAGATCGAATTGTCTTTCAATTTTCTTGCAACTGCCACAGTAAATGCAAGTTTAAATCAATGTCAAGAGTCGATGTACACTCGCACACACACAAACAGAGTTTAAATGTGTGTGTGTGTGTGTGTGACAACCAACATTGACAATGACCAACAAGGCCTCCATCTGGTGGGATTGGAGGAGGAGGAGTGGGGAACAGCAAGTATAACTAAATCAGGTTTTGTTTTTTGTAACCACATGCTTTTTGTATGTATGTATGTATCAAACACACACACACACACACAAACACACACAATTGTATGCTTAAAGAGCATCAGCTGATGTGTGGAGATCACGTGACTCTTGTTGCAAGTTATTGGCTTTGGTCTCTCTCAGTTTGGTCTTTGGTCTTTGTCTCTGGCCACATGCAGAGCATCTCATGGGACTGGTTTGCTTGTTTTCGCTGGCAACCCGTAATTATGTATTG
The DNA here is from genome assembly GCF_018902025.1 of Drosophila willistoni. NCBI lineage: Eukaryota > Metazoa > Arthropoda > Insecta > Diptera > Drosophilidae > Drosophila > Drosophila willistoni. Next base: position 12,926,445 of record NW_025814052.1, read on the forward strand.
ACAACAACAGCAGCAACAACAACAACAACGACAACAATAACAACAACAAACAGCTGGATGGGTATCTGTTGGATAAATCACATGATTGTGATCATGCGCAAGGCGAATGCGAGTGAGAGTGCCTCCGATCCCGATGACGATCCCCATTCCCCAATCCCCAATCCCGTCCACCGATAACCGATTGCCCCCAAAATGGAACCCACACCCATTCCCCCCCCACTCCCACCATACTTTGGTTCAATTGAGTTCGAGTTACGTTCAGTTTCAGTTTTCTTTTTTTGTTTTGTTTTTTTGCTTTTGGCTTCTGTTTAATAGCAATGTATGTAGATACATTTTGTTTTTTTTAATTGATTTGTTTGGCAGGCAGGAGAGTGAAATGTACTTCACAGTTAATTGCTTCAATTATTGGGCTCAGTAGCAACAACAACAACAACAACAACAGGAACAACAGCAAACAGCAACAATAATGACAATGAAAAGAGAGCAAAACAAAATAAAACAAAAATTTAAAATGAAATAAATACGCATTGCTTAATTAACGCAAATTAATATGAAGAAAAAACCGAATTAAATGAATTGAGACAATGTACCCAAAAAAGGAGACATTTATAAGGCACAATCACCCCAAAAAAAACAAATAATAATTCTAATAAATATGTAAATTAAACCCTCAATATACATTGAAAAAAAAACACATCGAACTTCACTTGGAAAGCTTTCAGTTTTCTGCCATTGAATTTAATATATATACAAAATTTGAATCATAAACAAATGCAACAAATTTCAATAAACATCAAGGATTCGAAACAAAACTTTAACCAAAATTCATCTTAAATGAAATAAACTCCTAAATATGTAGAAAATTTAATGCCCTCTTCTGCCCTTTTCTGGTTATGTCCTTGATAATCATATACAAACTTCAAATGTTATAAAGATTAATGAATAAAATCCAAAAACCATTTACTTTTTCCTTTTGGTCTCTTGCAAATAGAGCAATCTTCTTTGATTTATTCTTGAATCTTCCATCCGAAATCAAAAGTCTGAGGAATTTTACACTTAATTGGTGTCAAATTTATATATTTGATTATTAGATTTGACTTTGCTTGGACCCAATTTCAATTCGTTTCTAAAAAGGATTAAAAGATGTCTTTACTAATAGCAAGTATTAAAGATGAAAAAGTCATTTAAAAAATTTGTTTGTAAATCATATATGTATCTCTCTTTTTTAAGAAAAAATCAAAAATCAAAACAAAATTAGCTAAGTAAAAAACTCAACAGAAGCCTAGACCACTTTTCGCAAATAAAAAGGCTTAGTTTCTGTAATCAAATTACTCTATCAATCAAATTGAGAATTAGTGTAAAATGCATAAAAATGAAGAGTAAATTGTGAATTCAAAAAGTTTAATTGAAAAAAATACAGTTAAACTAATAAAGTGACTACAAATGTTCTTCAGTGGTCTTAAGGTTTCATTTGTGGAGTCAAAATTCTTCCAAAACGCTGATAAAAAGTTAATTGGTTCGATGAATTTTCAAAATGTTATGTAAGTTTCTTTTGGAACTGACAGAATGCCATAGACAAATCAAGGATTAAACTACATACGAAGAGCTGCAACTGCCTTTTGTCCAAGATAAGACTTCAATGTTTTTCCCCCTTGAAATTGCATGGGCAATTACGTTTAGCTATTTGACAGTTTCTCTCTGAGAAGTTTCGATAACATGAACACGCAGTGGCACACACACACACACACACACACACACATAGAGAAACCTACATATGAGAAAGTCTTAAAGAAGGATATAAAATACAATGTTGAAGACATTAAAAATGCCACGCAAAAGTTAATGGAAAATCAATAGGCAACAAAAGTCGTTTGAGAATAAGAAAATTAAAAATATGCGCTTCTGACAATGAACTTCATTTCATTTTTTTTTTTTATTTGATTTACGGCCATCATTGTTGGCGTTGACCGTCATGACGTTCATTTCATTCTTTGGCCTTACTCTTTACTTTCTTTTTTTCTTCCTTATAATGCTTCGTGACAATTCACTGGCAACGTCATCAATTCCATTCATTATCATATTCTGCGTGCTGACGGCCAAGCGTCATCGTATTAAAATCGATAAGGCCATCAGTTAACTACATTAGAAATTCCATGATAAATAATTTAGGCCGCACACACACACACACACACACACACGAGAACACACCTGTATTGATGACTTAAAAATTTAATGTGGTTAAGACTAGTTCTTAAATATTTTGATCAAAACAAGCAACAAACAAAAGAACAACAACAACAACTATAAAAATCCCATAGAAATACTTATCGGATATACTTAGGTATACATATACATACATATATATGTACATACATATATGTACATATGTGTATTAAAAGTTCCCGAGCCCAACGCGTGCTCCATTCTTATCAAAAAGCATTTACAGCTACAATTATAATGAATTGATCATTGATATGATATAAAAGATTTGCCAAAAACACAAAAACGAAAAATAAAGCAAACAAACAAACAATAAAGAAATTAATTGGGTCTAGAACAAAAAAACACGAAAAACTATATACCAGATATATATATATTAAAGTGATTTGAAGTGATTTTTACTTGGATTTAAATAGAGGATGGAGGATACTTTTCCAAGATTAGTCTTTCATTTTGTGTTTTCCACTTAATGAAACAAAGAGTTTAGGCATATAAATAAGTAACTTTCAAGTCTTCTTTTAATAAGGTGTAAAAAATAATCAAAGGGTTTGAAATGAACTCATTAAGGTGACTTCTAAGGTGATTTCTGATCAAAATAATGATCCCAGTGTTCAGTAGGAAGTATGTCTATTGATTTTCATTTGATCTTTACAAATAAACATATATTTTTCGAACCGCCCTCGTTCTCTAAAAGTTTCTCATGTAAAATTAAATAATTCACAACAATCTGTAAATTTGTTTAGCCAATTTTACACAACGTTTACTACTAACTGACTAATTCTTCCCTCGCTTTTCCTCTCCCCAATTTATGGAAATTTTTTTAGCATTTTCTATATAGAATTATGACTCAAACCAGATCTTTTCATGAATCTAATACTTTAAAAAAGTAAACAGTATGACAACTCATTTCAAAGTAGGTAAATTATTTAACCACAACTCGTTTACATTATATACTTAGGTATCAACACACTTGTATATATATTCTGATCGCTTTGGCGATTTTGTTGTCACGTCAGATGCGGCAAACCAGGCAACATGTGAATTGAATTTGAAAATATTGCACAGAAGGTTTAAAAATAATCAAAGTCACTAATTTGCACAAATTTCGCATAGAGTGAAAAAAAACAGCAGCCAATTGCCATTACCCTGGCCAACACAACCAAAATGTGGCTTAAATGTACTTGGGTGTGAGACGAATAAATAGAAATTGAAATATATTTACATATATATATGTATATGTATACCTTCATATAAATCAAAAGTTGATTTAGAGCGTTGCTGGGTGGCACACGATCTTCAACTTTGTTTAAAATTTTTGCTGTTATTCGCTAAAAAAAAAAAACCGATGTATAAAGAAGATTTATTTAAACATTACACTTAATGTTAGTGGGGAAACATGTGAAAAGTGGAAAAACAAATAAATAACTAGAAAAGAGTAAACGAATTTGGTTTATTACCAACGGATTACAGATTGATCATTTGACAAAAACAAAAAACAAAATCACTGAATGGCCAATTCATTCAATTGCAGCATTAAATGTCCACGTGACTAGCGAACTGATTGACTGATTGATTGATTGACTGACTCTTTTAATTTCAATTGACGATAATTCAATTATCAGAGCAATAAATGCTTTCAAATAAAACGCCCCATAAACGAATTGTATAGAGACCAAATGGATCTGCAAACAATATTAAACATAATCAAAGGCTCTGCAAATCAAATCAACAAAAGAAAACCTCGATTCAATATATTGTAAATTTCCTCGAAGCGTCTGCCTTGGATGACATAATCATTGCTGAGTAAAGATAGTTAGTCGAAGTAACTAGAAATTGACCGATTCTTTGAGTACCCTCTTTTCCAAAGATCGTCGTGTATTACACTTGAGTGCGTATTGTACGCGGTAATCAAACAATGACAAATTAATAATACCTACATATCATTGACCATGTTCGACAACACACTCGACTCCAGCCCCCCACCCCTCCCCCTCAATGTGTGTGTGTGTGTGCGATTCTTCAATGTCTTAAAATCTACCTATGTATGTATGTATGTACCTTGGCCATATAATCAATCATAAGCCCAATGCATGATAATGGAAGTTTCCCTCTTCTCCACATGACAAAACTGATCATTTGAAGTGCATTGATTGGATTGATACACCCAAAGTACATACATATATATATATACAAGTACATTGAGTAGTAATCGCACCCGCATTACTACGTAATACTTGATAAGAATTTCCCCATAATACAATGACGTACATATACTGGCGATTTATCTGCAATATTTAGTATATAACCACTACATATATACATTTGTACATATATGCATTTGAATGTCCGGTACACAATGTTTTTAATTTCTTTTGCCCGCACAGAAATTACCAAAAAAAAATTTATGAGGGCAATATGAAAATGATAGAATTAGCTCTGCCAAAAACGTTTAACACCCGAAAAAACAAAACACAAAAATTCGTCATAAATAATATAAACACAAAACTGAAATTACATTTGTTCATAATACACAATTTACTATATCTTTCTTCCTCATCATTTGAAATTAAAATTTTTGGAGCCAAATGTATAAAGATTTCCTCTGTAGGATCGACATTTTAGTTCAAGGATCTTATTGTTGAGTTTCCCAAATACATATGTAGTTGATATTGAAAGTTTTCCCATCTATAGTTAATTCAAAGCATTTGCCATTGAAAAACTCATTTCAAACATCTTTCGATCTAGATTGTTGTAAAAAAAGTTCTTTCTTTTGGGTTAACCTTTTTTGTGTTTTTTTTTTTTGCAGCTGGCCACTCGATCTATTGAGCCATCGTTTGGATTACTTTTCGGTGACACATTGAAGGAATTGAATGTGGGCACAACTGGAGCAGCCATCATCATCAGTGCTTTGGACGTGTGCATGAATTTCTCGGGCCTATTTGTGGGTCCGCTGCTGAAGGAGTTCTCGTACCGTAAGGTGGCCATTGCTGGATCAATGCTCTGCGGACTGGGACTGGCTCTTACGTCGCCGGCCACCAGCATGGCCCATATTCTAAGCACATATTCGGTTATCAATGGCATTGGCGTGGGATTGTCGACATCGGCAGCTTTTGTGGCTCTCAATCATTACTTCAAGCATAAACGTGGCCAGGCGGTGGGTTTGTCCATGGCTGGCACGGCCATGGGAATGCTGATAATGCCGCAGCTGGTCCGAGTGCTCCTTGAGGCGTACGATTTCAGCGGTGCCGTCCTACTGCTGGCCGGTGTGGCATTGAATGCCACTGTTGGATCGGTGTTGCTGCAACCGGTCAAGTGGCACATGAAGGAGGAGTTTGACGACGAGGAGTTGATGTGCATATCGGCCCTGCCCACGCCGCAACCGCAACTGACAGTCGGTGGGGCACCAGCTTCGATTGCACCCGAGTTTAAGGTGATCAAGGAGGATGGCACCACCACGGCGGCTACTGTGGAGGAGGATGCATTGCCCGAGATGAACACATTGCTCTTTCACAAACACTCGATGCGTAAGAACTACTCGGAAATGGCCATGAATACGATGAACGGCTCCAGATTGGGCATACCCAAGCGACCCACTTTCCCTCGCATCATGTCGCTGGCCGGCGTTCAGAGTGCCGCCCATGGGGCTGGAGGTAATAGTGATGGATATCCCTCGCAGGCGGAGATCAATGCCACACAGTTGCGTTGCCGCAAGGCTTCGGTTACATCGAATCTATCGTACATGGATTTCACTGGATCCATTCTGCAGGTGCATCTCAATACAGGTGACGACGAGTTCGAGCAGAATGATCGAGAGCTGCGTCGTGTGGGCACTGCCACCGGAAGCATTGTCCTGGGCGGGCATAGGGATAGCTTCATTAAAATGAAACCCACCACCACCGAACTGGACAAACAGGAGGAGGAAAACTCCAAGCAGAAGAAGGCCAAGAAGCCAGGATTCTGGCGTCGTTTTGCCGATCTTCTCGACATTGCCATGCTGAAGGATAAAATGTTTCTCAATCTACTCTTCGGCCTGTCCATTTTCTATGTGGCTGAGATGAACTTCAAAATGGTCACGCCATTCTTTTTCGCTAACCTTGGCTATAAGAAATCCGATGTTGCCTTTTGCCTCTCGATAACGGCCATTACGGATATTGCGGCACGTATTGTCCTGCCACCGATATTCGACAGGACCACAATCAAGAAGCGTACCGTTTTCCTTGTCTCCATCATTTTTGTGGCCATCACACGATCAAGTGAGTATTGTTGAGTATTGAGAAGATAGTTGTTCTATTGAAGTGACTTGGAGTGTAGCTAGTATAAACTAATATTTACCATTTGCGTTTTTTAGTCATGGCCGAGCAAACAGATTGGACCCAACTTATGATATGGTTATCCATTTGCGGTTTCTTCCGTGGATCAGCTTTGAGTAATTTCACATTGACCGTATCCGAATATTGCTCATTGGAGAAGCTACCCTCGGCCTTTGGCTGGCATCTGGTGGGCAAGGCTTTATTTGTGATCTCATTTGGCCCACTAATTGGTAAGTGTGAGGCAGTTTTATTTCTTTACTCTATAATTTGTCATCGTTATTCTTCTTCTTGTCAGGTCTTATACGTGATGTGACGGACAGTTATCCAATTTGCATACACACGCAAAGCATCTGCATTTTGATGTGTGCCTTCGCCTGGGGCATTGAGTATCTGGTCGAATATATTCAATCTCGTCGACGTACCGCAGATGCCGCCCAAGTTCCCACTCAGGAATCGACGACAGCGACAGCAACTCAGCAGAATGTCAAACTTTAAATTGAAATGCAGCTGCATTGTGAGAGGATTATAATGTAGATTTATGTACACTATATATATGCATGTATTTTATAGGTATATACATACATACATACATATATTGAAGGTAGACAGACGATCCTCTTGCTAACCATATAAATAATACTTCTTACAATACAGCCTCCAAAAAGTTATGTGGGGTATTGTGATATTTTAGACATTTCATCAAGTAAAATCAACACAAAGTAAACTAAACTAAACTAAACAACTTGTCGTTTGTACAGTTTCAAGAGATTCAAAAACATAAAACTCAAGTTGTTCTTTATAGGATTTTCATAGTACCTACATACATATATATAAGACTGATTCTTTGTTGTACAAAAACAAAAAAAAAGAGAACACACAATTTAATAGTGCCATATCTAGAGAGAAAACTAAGCCAAACCACAAATTATCAAATTGAAGTAAATTCTCGAGATCATAACTCACTATTTGATATTCTGTCAAAAATCTGTTTTCACATGGCCTTATAACATTTAGTTTTTTCTTTGGATAAGCCAACATAAAGTATAATAATTCGAAAACAAATTTTCAAACAAAGATCAGTCTATTGTAAAAAGTATTTCATTATCGCCAAAACGAATCAATTCAAGCCTAAGCTTTATATATTTATAACTTTTGTTTCTGTTTTCAACTACCACAATCACAACAACAACAACAACACAACAACAAAATATACCAAAATAATTGCATATGTATATGTATATAAGCAGTACATAGATTAAACTTGTAATTGTAAATCGAGTTTTCCTTTTTTGTTTTTCCGGCCCTATGAAAAACTCGAATTGCTGGCAAATGTTTACAATATCATTTACAATTCGTTTATAATCCAGAAAATGTATTAGAACTCAGCCAAGTTTCATAGACATTTCGAAAAAAAAGAAAAAAATTTATAGCTAAATTTATATTATATTCATATGAATAGATTTTGTCTTATTGTTAGTAAGTTTGAATTTCCTTCTTTTTTTTTTTTTTTTGAATAATTGTAAAACACCAACGAAGTGCGTTTAAATTCTGGACCAAAACCAGATAATTATTTTATGTTTATTTTGTCAAACTTTTTTTGTTTTTTTTTTTTCTTTTCTGTTTTTGTCGTCCTTTTATTTAGTTATCATCTCTCCATTTTGTTTACTAGTGAACTTGTATGTGATAGTTCAAAGATAGTTTATAAGCTAGAAATTAAAGTTAACTACATAATTACCTACTTGAAAACCAACTATAACTGTATACTTATATATTACCTACATATAATATTCAAGACGATCACAAGCAGTTTATAAGCCGACAATTAAGACAAACTATACAAAATGGCTGGCTTTAAAATGTACCATTTATACATGATATAACTACTTAAATATATATATACAATGATCATAAGTTTATATATACATATATAGATCAGTTGATCAGTTTATATATGGAGGGATGCAATTGAAATTTGTTAAAGATTGAAAACATTAAAAAATTTGGTGCCTATATACAGCCATAAGTATGATATTACAACTAAGTTTGAGGGAGGAGAGAATCGAGTAGAAGAAAGAGAACACATGCATAAGTAGAGAGAGAGAGAGAGAGAGAGAGAGCCCACCATAGGATCAAGCAATCCCAATTAACAAACACTGATCTTAGCGTTAACTATTACATATAGATAATATATAAGCCAAGCTAATAATGCCAGAATATACATCTAAAAAATATATATAAATAAATCAACTTATTATACATAGAATCCGCCAGATGAAGATATGGAATGGGCTTTAATCCACAGATTTATAATTTGGGGAGAGACTCTAGCAATTTATATCCAAACGAAAAGACCAATCAATCATATTTTGACATAAAGTCCATCAATCATCGACTGTTTGTCATTCTAAAAATTATACTCAAGTTGGATTAAAAATGATTTTTGTCGACATTTTTAAGGCAAAAAGTCAGATGATTGAATAATTTTATGACAATTTGCAATGTGAGTGAATTAAAATTGAGTTTGTAAAATAAATTTGTCAAACGAGTAAATAGCTTTACTTTTTGTCGGCGTGAAATGTGAAGAACTTTGCCCCCTTAAGTATTCCATAAAGTTCAAAAGTAAAAAAAACTCGAAGGAAATATTGTTTCTCGATCACTTTTTAAGTTACAAAGTTATACATTTGTGAATAAACTGAATACTGCATACTTTAAGGGGCAAAGTATTTCCAGAGATTGTAACTTTTTCAGTATTGTCATTCGTATTGGAAAATATAAAAGGTAAAAACTAAAACTTAAGCTTATGGCAGATGCATAAGAGTTTTGATCGATGATTTGGACAAAAACGAGCAAGAAAAACAAGAAAAAAAAAAAAACATTAATAAAGATATGATATATAACAGAAATCGAAATTGTTTAATGTATATTTATTTTAAAAAAGAAACTCATAAGTTTTGATAGTTTAATAAAAACTCAAATCATTCAATTATTAACTCTATAGTGTTGCAAAAAGTTTTGTTCTTTCGGGTAATTCAATTTCTTTGCCTTATTCATTATAATTCTTTTTCAATTTGAATATTTTTTGATTGCCTGCAAGTATGCTATAGAGTTGTTTAGTTTACATGTTCGACTTAGTAAATTTTCAGCCCAAAAGTGAGTGAAAACTTGAGTTTCAGTTTGCCAAACAACAATTAAAAAGAATGCCTAAAAGTATGCAAGTAATTTAGCTTTCAAGCAAAACGTCGTGGTGAATAGAATAAATCAATATGAATAAATTTCCCTAAGACCCCTTAGAGTATGCCACGAAACTGAACTCTCAGAGTCTTATCGATAACTTTGAACTGGTTTATATATGTATCGTCTTTTAAGCTTGGCCATAAGCAGCTGTTGCCAGCAAAAGCCAATATGGAACCGGTTTAGGATTGTTTGTAAGATATCTAAGAATGCCAAAAGGCCGAAAGAGAAAGCATTCTCCATTTGCTTTGGTTTTTCTGTTGACGTTGGCAGCAAAAGAAAATGTGCAGTTCTGTTATTTGTATTTGATTTTTATTTTTCTTTTGATTTTAAATTAATTTTCCCAATAAAACAAAATGACGGCTAGTATGGTAAAAAGTCAAACAAAGTCGGAAAAAGTTAAGACAACTGACAAAGCCAATATCAAGGCACCGACGACGACAATAACAAAGGCGGGGGAGGATGAGAACAACTCTTGGTAAAGAAAACTGAAAACAAAAACAAAAGACTCAGGCAACGAACTTGAGAACTCTCTCTCTCTCTCTCTTTATGCAGGCGCTGGTGGTGTCTTTTGGTTTTAGTATTTACAATTACATTTGCCACACGTTTCTACAAGGTAACCGAACCCGATCACATTTGGTAAGGAAATGCATTCCATATATGGAAATTCCATTTATTATTATCTCTGGAATCTGGAATCTGGAATCTCATCTCATTGCAGTTGGGATGAGACGCACTTTGGCAAAATGGGCAGTTGGTATATAAATCGTACATTCTTTTTCGATGTACATCCACCATTGGGTAAGGTGAGAATAGGTTTTTTAAAACAAACAGAAAACAAAAAACACACCCAAATACTTTGATTTTTAAACCTTTTTTAATCTTTTCTTAGATGCTTATCGGTCTGTCTGGCTATTTAACTGGCTATAATGGCACATTTCCCTTTGAGAAACCTGGCGATAAATACAATGAGACACGTTATCAGGGCATGCGATATGTAAGCCATATACATATGTACATATATATTATTCGATGATGGTTGATTAAAAATCCGAATCCTTCTTGCAGTTTTGTACCACTCTGGGTGCTTTGATAATGCCCATGGGCTTCGATACTGTCTACGATTTGACCAGATCTCATGAGGCTGCTTTATTATCGGCTGCCTATTTGATTTTTGGTAAGCTAAGAAAAACATTTTCACTTCATCTAACCCTCGTTTTGTATCCCATCAGATGTTGGCATTTTGACTTTGAATCAATATATACTTTTGGATCCCATTCTTCTATTCTTTATGATGGGTTCGGTTTGGGGCATGGTGAAGATATCAAAAACCACTGCATCGGGCCAATCTTATACATTGAGATGGTGGCTCTGGTTGTTTATTACGGGCACCATGCTCTCCTGTACGATTAGTGTGAAATTTGTGGGTCTCTTTGTGGTTCTATTGGTGGGTCTGCATACAGCCACAGAGTTATGGCTAATTCTGGGTGATCTACGTCAACCGATTGTCGAGACTGTCAAACAGATTGCCTGTCGTGCTCTCACTTTGATTCTGTGGCCCATTCTCCTGTACGTGATATTCTTCTACATACATCTGCAAGTGCTGAATCGCAGTGGAAATGGTGATGGTTTCTACAGTTCGGCATTTCAATCGCGTTTAATTGGCAATTCGCTGTATAATGCCAGCATGCCCCGAGATGTGGCCTATGGAGCGGTGGTTACAATTAAAAATCACAAAACTGGCGGCGGTTATTTGCACTCACATTTTCATCTCTATCCCAAGGGAGCTGGAGCCAGGCAGCAACAGGTAAATAATGAGAGGAATATAACTAACAATGTGTCCAATCAATGATATATATTGTTTTGATATTCCAGATTACCACCTATACACACAAGGATGATAACAACAAATGGCTCATTAAGCCATACAACAAACAAGAGACACCAAACGGAAAGCTCCAATTGTTGCGTCATGGCGATCTAATACGGCTCGAGCATGCGGTTACCCGACGAAATCTTCATTCTCACAGCGAATCGGCACCCATGACCAAGAAGCATCTTCAGGTCACCGGCTATGGTGAGGTATGTAGTTGCCATGCCATCCACTTTGCTCATAGGTATTTATAGTTTGTACTCCTGATCTTCTAGCTGGGCATTGGCGATGTCAACGATGTGTGGCGTGTGGTCACGGTTGGTGGCAAAGTCAACGATTCCATACACACGGTTACCTCACGTTTAATGTTTATACATTATTTACAAAACTGTGCTCTAACCTCGAGTGGCAAACAATTGCCAAAATGGGGTTTCGAACAGCAGGAAGTGTCCTGTAATCCAAATATACGCGACAAAATGGCTCAATGGAATGTCGAGGATAATCAGCATAAACTATGTAAGACACTTGACATCATCATCATTTTTGATAAAAATTGATAATCATATTTCTTTCCTTTCTCAAGTGCCCAATGTGAACTTTAGCATGTATGCTCCGGGATTTATAGCACGTTTCTTTGAGTCCCATGCCGTAATGCTGCAAGGCAACGCCGGACTAAAACCCAAAGAGGGCGAAATAACCAGTCGACCCTGGCAATGGCCCATCAATTATAGGGTAAACTCACACTTACTTATATCAACGAGAGATTATTATATTGTTTTTCTCTTTTCTCAGGGTCAATTCTTTTCGGGCAATAGTTATCGCATCTATTTATTGGGCAATCCCATTATATGGTGGAGTAATCTCATCTTCTTGGTACTCTTTATGATAGTCTTCCTATGGAATGCCATTGTAGAGCAACGTAGAGCTGGCCAAACTTTGTTAACATCAACAGATCCAAGGGATTCTTCAACAGGATCAAAGGAAAAGTCAAGTGTCATGTCATTACAGGCAGCTGCTTGGCTATTTATTGGCTGGATTCTGCATTATCTACCATTCTGGGCAATGGGTAGAGTTCTTTATTTTCATCATTATTTTCCTGCCTTGATTTTCAACTCCATGCTGACGGGTAAGCAAACTCACTCTCTCTCTTGTTTGTTGAGTGTTTAAACATTTGTTTTTTTTTCTTTTTAGGTGTTATGTTTGATTATATTATCAAAAATCTACCCAAATATCTGCAACATATATTAATGGGTCTAATGCTTTCAGTAATTGGCTACAGTTTTCTAGTATTCTCCCCTCTGGCCTATGGCATGAGTGGTCCATTGGCCAATGAGAAAAATTCTACCATGTATGGCCTTAAATGGCTTTCCACTTGGGAATTTTAATCGAATTCTAATCGAAATTCGATGCTATTTATTTGTGACTAGTAATAAATTCATTTCATGATAAGCATATTTCGTTTATTATTCTTAACAGTCTAACAAAAAAAAAAAATCAAAAAAAAAAAAAACAAACAAAAACCAAGCAAAACTAAGTAAGAGTAGTACTCATTTTAGTCAAAAATACCCAATTGATCGAATCGTTTTAGGGCATAACGCAAAGTATCTGTGGTACGTGGATTCGATGTGAACATCAATTGAACCTTTTTAATGGCAAATTCCTGATCGGTTAGGGCCTCAATGCTAATGTCATACGAATCCTCCTTCCTCATTGTGACCATGGGCAAGAAGGCATATGATGAGAAGAAGCCATATAGCTCACGTGCCCGGATTTCATTTTGTATATCCTTATAGCTGGGTATCAAACGCGAGTGCATCGATTCTAAACTCTCGCGCAATGATTGATAATACGTTTCGATAAGGAACTCCCGTCGATGGATCAATATATCCAATTGAACGCTGCTATTGAGAAAGAAGTTGATATCACAGCCGGGACTGCCAAAGAAACTGTTTTGAAAATCAACCTAAAATCAGAATTCAGTTTCAGTTTCAGTTCAGTTTCATTTTCAGTTGTTTTGATTGTACTTACAAAAATTGCATCAATCGGCTGTTGATTCTCATATTTGTACATGAAATTATTAACCCAAAGGTCACCATGATTCAGAACAGTCAGCTCATTGGCCTGTGGACGTCCTGTCATTACCAAATTCTCTTTTAGATTGTCACAATGGCGATGCAATTTCTTGGCCAACTGCTCATAATCATCATCTGTCCATTTGGCCACCAGATTGGCCAATGTACGCAACTGCAGTGTCATGAAATTAATGAATCTTTCATTGGTTCTTATATAGTTCTCATCCAGCATGCCGCTAGTGAAATGTTCTCGCACACTGGGCTCCTACAGAGAAAGAGAGAGAGAGAGCGAGAGAGAGAGATCGAATCAAATCAGTGAGAGGGAGAGGGAGAGAATTGTATAATTACCTTTTCGGCCAGTATCATGGAACTGGCATGAAATTTACCCAATTTCTTTAATATAATCACACAATGTTCCTCATTCAGGCCACTCTGACGATTGGCCAATTTATAGCCATATTGTGTTAGATCATCGAATACAATCGTTTGTATGGGTTGTCGTGTCGTATAGAAACATTTTGCACCAAATTTCGTGCCATCACCAATCAGGACTTGCAATTTGCCAAGCACATCGAAATAGAAGATTTTCTCACGCAAATAAACAGCCAATTCTTCTAGAAATTGTGTGGCCGGCGTGATGGCAATACTCTTCACAATCAAGGCCAATTCCTCATCCAATTGCCGTTTACTGCTACGATATAGGGCCCTGGCCCGATAGATTTTACTGCAATAGTTTTCCCCGCCGCCGCCGCTCGATTCGGCAAATATGATTTTCTTAATATCCACACGCATATCCCTTAGTCCATCCTCGAGGGCGGCCTTGAAGAAATCCTCGTTGAGATACTTTGGTGGCAAATCACAATTATGGCCCTCATTTGTCTGGCCATTGGTCTCCGTCTGATCCTCCGTTAGTTTCATTATGGCTGTGTTGCAACAGCGTTTGCTCTAGCGAGACTGTGTGGCCAGCAAGACGAGCAACTTTATTAAATATATATTAGGGAAAGAAATCGGTATGAGTTCTAGGTTGGGTCCTATCTGGCAAGACATCTAATGCGCATACATACATTATATATATTATTGATATGGCTAAGTCTAAAACACACATAGACACTGCTCCCGTTTGTCTATTGTCTGCCCTCAAGTGTCTACCCATATTCTCTGCACTTATGTGCCAGTCACAAGTCTCTTTAGTCTTTAGTCTTGAAAAGTTAGTTTCACTCACTTCAATTCTATTGTTTCGAGTTGAATGCATCCCTGGTTATTCTGGGTTACAGACTGCTGCACCTTATTCATATCACAACTTGTCTGGAATTCGTAAATTGATTATAAAATGTGCTGCTGCAGATGCTGCACGTGGTTCCTTGACTAGAGGGGCGCTTATCAGGTGCCTTCATTTAATTGATAATATATGTTGATCGCATCTCATTTAACGACTTACCCCTAAGCGAATTGCACTCACCAAAAAAAAAAAAAAAGGGGAGAACATTTAAACATCACCATTTCACACCGTTTCAAGTTCCATTGTGATTCCCAACTGGTTTAATTTAAAAAAAAAAAAAACTTTGTTTTAGTTCATTTTGTATAATCCTGCATAATATAGTTAGGTACTAATAATAGTAAAGCCTGATTATCCCTTGTGCTGTTTGCATAAGTTGTGGGATGAGAGTAAAAGTAAGTAGAGATATGGCACATACATTCTTCTAGCAATTTCTCTGAGTGTATCCCAATCAATATGTGTAAACTATATGCAGATTAGCTTCTAAATCAAAGAATTTAATTGACTTATTACCGAAATTCATATACCCTTGCAAAATTTCATATATGTACATAGAATTTTCATAGACTAACATTCAAAACTGTGTGGTAAGCAAAAAGAAAGAGTATATACGAACAGAGATAAGAGAAAAAAGCAAACAATGTTGCCATTCAATGAAATTCCATTGGATTACATCATTCGACTTTGAGATACTCTGTATCACAGGTGCGCCACTCAAAAGTCACGCAAATTTGACACCAATTCCCGACACCCTCCACTCACATCTAATTGTAAGCACTAAATCAACAATGTTCCAGTTAACTTTTTTATGCCATACACTCATACTGGGGAAATGGTATATTAAAGTCGGCAAAATGTATGTAACAGGCAGAAGGAAGCTTTTCCGACCCCATCAACAGCCGAATCGATCTAGCCATGTCCGTCTGTCCGTCCATATGAATACGGATAAAGATCTCGAAGACTATAAGAGATGGAGCCACCATAGCCCCGCCTACTTTCACCTTCATAATTTGATTGCCTGCCTCAATTTTTGGACTATCAAACCCAATTTCAGCACACTAAATAGCCCTATTGATATCTACCTATTACCTAACCTACCAAATTTTATTAAAATCGGACTCGAAACATGGAAGATATACATAGGGGAGAGTGGGGCTAATCGGCGCAGTCAAATTATCTTGAAATATAATAGCACGATCCAAAAAGTGATAAGTGTCCTAAGATCGCATTTTGGTAGGCTATATTTGGATCATAAACTTAGACGTATCCAATTCGTAGGTTCCGACATGTATTAACGGATGCTGTGCACTTCGTTTTTATACCATACACCCATAGGGTGAAATGGTATATTAAAGTCGCCAAAATGTATGTAACAGGCAGAAGGAAGCATCTCCGACCCCACAAAGTATATATATTCTTGATCAGGATCAACAACCGAGTCGATCTAGCCATGTCCGTCTGTCCGTCCGTCCGTCCGTCCGTCCGTCCGTCCGTCTGTCCGTCTGTCCGTATGAACACCTAGATCTCGGAGACTGTAAGAGCTAGAGCCACCAAATTTGGTATGTAGACTCGTGTAGTATGTAGAGTGATCAAGTTTATTTCAAATTTTTGCCACGCCCCTTCCCGCCCCCGCAATTTAAAAAAAGCGTTTATCTCAAAAACTATTCCAGCTAGAGACACCATATTTGGTATGTATATTCGCTTAGTAAATGCACACATTTTGTATGCATAAAAACTTTGCCACGCTCTTTTCCGCCCCCGTAATTTGAAAAACTTGATTATCTCCCGTATTTTTTTACCTTATGCAATCAAATTTGGCACACTTAAATTTAATACTAATATCTATAAAATACTAAATTTGATCAAAATCGGACAAAAAACAGTCGAGTTATGCATATAAACGTTTTTCCATAAGGCCGGAGTTGGCCGTTGGCTGGTGGGGGCGCTAGGGTGCTCGTATGATTGAGTGAGCGAGATACTAAGATATGCTTGTAAGAAGCATGTGAAAATGCATTTGTTTAATAAAGTTGAAATATTTGCTTTACTGGTGTATGGTATACCTAAGTCGGCGAGACGACTTACTTACTTCATTTTTTTTAAATCGCTTTTTTTTATATAAAAAACTTGGAAAAACAACGATGCGCCACATTGCCCCGCTATTTTTGACAACGCCAATTTGGGGTATGTACGAAAAAACCGCTACAGCTTTGTAACGGTAAATTATATCGAAACGTATCTTTGAACAATAGTTCGACAATGAATTAACCTTTCATTTAAGTGCTCATATGAGAGGATACGATCAGGATATATGGGGCCGATTAGCCCCACTCTCCCCTACGTATAAACGAGTTTTACTAGGGACGGAGTTGGCCGTAAGCTAGTGGCGGCGCTAGAGTTCTCGTTTGTTTTTGTGAGAGCGAGTGCGAATTTAATAGACATACCTGGTGTATGGTATACCTAAGTCGGCGAGACGACTTACTTACTTCATTTTATTTTGAACTACAACCATCTGGCGATATCATTAATATATAGGCTAGATACATATATACTAGATGTAGGAACAAAATTAGACCAATCTTCATAACATACAATTTGTTAATTTAGTAACGAGTTTAATTTAAAACTAAATAAACTAAGCAGAAATCATAAACATAAATTGAATATATCTGGCTATTCTAGCCGATTGCATCATCATTATAGTTGAGGGTAACCGGGTAATTCGTGCAGATATGCCAAAAGAGGACAATACATTTTATAATATTTATTATTGGTCATTTCTATAGAGACAATGCAAACGTGATAAAATACGATATAATTGAGCTACCTGTTATATATATATATATATATATATACATATATGTGACTTTAACTGACCACTGGCCATTTGACCACATTAAAAACCGCGTTTTTAATCAAACAAAACAAACAGACGTCTCATGGCATAGAGAAAGATAGCAATAACAGAAAAGAGAGAGAGAGAGAGAGAACAGCAAAAAATTTGCCTAAATGTACCCAAAATTAGTTCATCAAACAAAAAAGTTCAATGATCTTTGGATCTTCACTTGGCCAAAGTCTGTTAATCTCTTAAACTTAATGAAATTGATTATATTGATTGCCAATCAACTAGCTACAAAGTAGATCTAATCTGTTTTTTTTTTATTATAATTGCTAATGAATTGATTTTCAATTGAAAGGTTTTTAAAATTTAATACAGATATTTCCACTAAACTTAATCTTCGAGACGTATATATAGTCATATATGTATAGTTAGTAAACAATAAGACACTTGCACTACTTTATTTTTGTTTAAACAATTCATACCCTGAACCCTTCTAACATGACTACGTCTCACATTAACTTCTCCAATGCGACTTACTTAATATAGGGTATATAGTAAGAGGGATAAACCCACTAAGCAATGAATTTCTTAATAGTTTCTTGAACTTAACAACGAATTGTGAAGAGGTTTCATTTCAAATAGTTTGTAATTTAATATTTTCGACTTTGATTTTTCATATATAATTTCAATCACATCATTCAGACAATCTATCTATATCTGTTCTTGTCTATTCCTCTTAAGCTTTAAGTACATATACTAGAAAATTTTACAAAGAAGACAGCGTATTACTGAATCGTTGCCCTACATTGCTTTCTCTTACGATAGATATAGATATTGATAATCGATATCCCCATTATGAATTGTGTCAAAACTCAAGTGGTTTACTTTACTTTAGGTATACATACAAAACAATTGCCTACTTATGTCAATGTGTCAAGTCTTTTCGAGTAGCCAAGACTGCAAGGCAGTAGTAGCCAAAAGATCCGATGCGCAAAAGATGCATTAAACTTGAACTAAATTCAATTAATTAAAAATAAAAACAAACCCCTATCAATTGCAACCCCTTGAAGCCCACTTGTAAAAGATAGAACGACAGGTGGGGGACAAATTGTTTACTTTAAATTTACATCAGTAGGAAATTCAATATGGTTTCTTCTCCTCTCCTCTCCTCTCGAAGTATATTCCTTTAATCCTACGTATGAAGCAATGCCAAATTGGAATTTAATGTTCCAGCCGAGTCCAGGTGTCCCTTTTGATCAATGGTAGAAAGTCTTCGAATGCATACATTATGCTCTCAATTATAAAATAAATTTGATCCTTAAAAAAGAAGCACGGTTTTTGAGTATAAAGATATATAGAAGATAAAATGAGTTTTGATTCTGCTGCTACTATTCTTGCCACAAAGTTGGAGTTGGTGTTGTTCCAATTTCATTGCCACTATTGGTAGATTTACTGATGTTGTTGTTGTTGTTGTTGTTGTTACTATTGCCTTTGTTATTTTCTGTTTTCTGTTGGTATTGTTGCTTGTGCTATTGTTGTTACTTTTACTTGTGCTATTGTTGTTACTATTATTTTTGCTGTGATTTTCTCCTTTGGTTTTACTTGTTTCTTGTATTGTTTTTATACCATACACCCATAGGGTGAAATGGTACATTAAAGTCGCCCAAATGTATGTAACAGGCAGAAGGAAGCTTTTCCGACCCCATAAAGTATATATATTTTTGATCAGGATCAACATCCGAGTCGATCTAGCCATTTCCGTCTGTCCGTCCGTCCGTCCGTCCGTCCGTCCGTCCGTCCGTCTGTCCGTCTGTCCGTATGAACACCTAAATCTCGGAGACTGTAAGAGCTAGAGCTACCAAATTTGGTATGTAGACTCGTGTAGTACGTAGAGTGATTAAGTTTATTTCAAATTTTTGCCACGCCCCTTTCCGCTCATGCGATTTAAAAAAAAGCGTTTATCTCAAAAACTATTCCAGCTAGAGACATCATATTTGGGATGTATATTCACTTAGTAAATGCACACATTTTGTATGTATTAAAATTTTGCCCCGCCCTTTTCCGCCCCCGTAATTTGAAAAAACTCGATTATCTCCCGTAATTTTCTACCCTGTGCAATCAAATTTGGCACACTTAAATTTGATACTAATATCCAGCAAAATGCCAAATTTGATCAAAATCGGACAAAAAACAGTCGAGTTATGCATATAAACGTTTTTCCATAAGTCCAGAGTTGACCGTTGGCTGGTGGGGGCGCTAGGGTGCTATAAAGTTCCCAGAACCTGGAAGTGACCAGGGATTCAGCATATTTCTAGTTTAAGGCAATTATATAAACATATTGAATTACCCGAAATTGATACAATTTGTTGAATTTTTATTCAGTGTTGCTTATAGGCAACATTTTGGGGACACATTTTGATTCGTTTCTACCATTGTGTTTCGTAGACGAACAAAATATTTTAATAAATATTTATTATAGGCTTGTACTTTTAACTTTTGTTTTCATACTAATTTATCTAAGTCATTATATTTGAAAATTTCGCATGGCAATTGAATAAAGATCAAAATGCTTTCATGCAGAACTCTATTAGAGATGTCTACAATTCGATTACAAATATCGAAAATCGAAATGTCATTAAATGTCAATTGGTGGGATGTAAAAAAAAAAATATCTCTAAACTTATTTTTATAATTTATTCTCATGGCCTGGGCTTACCTTTCTCTGTTTTTGCTAAATGTGGTGAGGGACAATAATTTAAGCTTATTCCCTCTCTCTTACTGCCAATTGATAGCGAAACAAAATATAAACAAATACATATATACAAAAACAAAAAAAAAACAAGTCAAACATGACACAATGACACATTTTTTTTTGCTCTCAGCGCAAAAATAAAGAAAGATATTTATTTGCATTGTGTGTGTGTGTGTGTGTGTGTGTGTGTGTGTGTGTGTGTTTGTCTTACTCCACTTTGCGTGTGTCCTAATTGTCTTTTTTGTTGTTGACAAGAGGGAAGCAGAGTGCGAGTGTGTGTGTGTGTGTGTGTGTGTGGGAGGAACATTATCATATCTTTCTTTGACTGAAACGCATTAACCTTTTGCAAAATGTTTTCATTTCTTTAGACTCTTTTTTTTTTTTTTGCCTTTAGCGGTTTTGTGTGTTCTTGTTTCAGTATCTGGCCAAAGACGTTGCTCGTGGCCTTCTTCTGTTTTGTTTTTGTCGATCGTACGTGCTCTTGGCCATCGGACAACGGACATACTTATTCATATTGTTTAGAATTTCCAGCACAAAACAGAAAGAGTGCAAAACAGGCTTATCAGAGACATAGAGAATCATCTTATTCTCAAGTCAGCCAAGTTTCAATCGAAAGCTTTGGCAAATAGAGAAAGCTTCTGCTTCTTTCAAAACACACACGCACACACACAAACAGAGACAGAGAGATAGAGAGAGAGAGAGAGAGACACACACACAGTGGTCCTTGGGCAGGCAAAAAAGAAGACATGTAAACAAATTGTTCAGGTAAAACAAGAATTTTATTACATTATGATTATTATGATGGGAATGACATGCGGTTGCTTGTCGCGACGGCTTTTGGCCAGGTAGCCAGCAATGTCATTTGGCCTTATCGTTGAAAAAGAATGCAATGTGTTTTTAATCGGTTTCAGTGTTTGGTTTCTTGCCTGTCGGCCCATCCTGCCTGCCTGCCGACCTGCCTGCCTACTCGTCCTGCCTACCTATTCAGGCTAAGCAACGATTTAAGCCAGTTGACTTTTCGAAGCCTTCGAGTGAAGTTGAATTTTTGGTAAGGAATTTACGTAAATATTTTCCAAGTGTGAATTGGGTGAGTGTGAAAACTGCTTAAGAATTTCCAACAGATTATTTTCTTTTGGTTAAACAATTTCCAACTAGTTTGATACCACTGTGCTGCAAGGAAGCCAAAGCTTATGAAATATGCCCTCAACTCTAGTGTAGTACTTCTTTCTTTGTCGCCCACAATGCGGCTCTCTCTCTCTCTCTCTCTCTCTGTCTACCACTTGTAGCTTGCGAAGCTTCTAAAAGATATCTCTAGTTATATCCATGAGCAAGCACATGACGACACTCGTTCTGTTTTAGTCGCAATTCGCTGAGGATGACAAAGGGAAAGAGCGAAAGGAAAGGTGGGAGAATGGTCCACTTTGTTTGACTTTTTCTTTGTTCGCTATGAGAGAATTCTATGGGCTCTCTCGCTTTCGCTTTCTCTGCGCAGAACTGAACTCTTTTGCTTCTTGATAATCTTGGAATTATGCACAAAGAAGGCTACTTGCAATATTCTCAGATGCAGAGACAGAGAGAGAGAGACAGAGACAGAGAGCAGCAGCAGCAACAGTTGACCGTAAACAGCCGCAGACGTCGCTCTGCCTCTGCCTCTGCTTCTGTCTCTGCCGCCATCGCCGCATTCTGCTGCAGCAGCAGCGCATTTGTTAGTTCATTTTGAGCTTCAATCATTAACGGTGTGTGGGGGCCCAACAAAAACAGAAGAAAAACAAATTCAAAAATTTCAATTAATAATGACAAAAAACGAAAAGAAGAAGAAAAATAACAACAAAAACGAAACAACGAAATAACAAACAAAGACACGATATATTCTGTTTATTTTAATTTTTTTTTGTTTTCGGTTTTCGAAATGTGAAATGTGCTTTGTGTTTTATGGCTTTAGTCTGTCAAATCAGTTAGTTCGATCAAGTTAGCTAGTTTTGGATGGCAAAAATCAACATGTCACTTTAAGGGCAGTTGTTGTTCATTACACAAATTTCGTTTCTACATAACAGTACATCTGAATACATTTCTATAAATATAGAAATATATTTATTTTATTTTTTGTGTTTTTTTTTTTTTGTTTTTGTTTTGACTTGACTGATGTAAACAAAAGCCAAAAACATCATAAAAACAAACTTCAAAAGTGGAGAAATTCTAAATTCTTGTTTCGTCCTGAAAAAAAAAAAACCTTAAAAAAGTCTCGAGTGCTGCGTAAATTATTTTGTGACGTCACAGAATTAGTGCGTTTTGTTAGTGTAAGAAAAACAAAAACTAAACTAAAAGTGAAAACTGAAAAAGTGATTGTGTTCCAAAATGTTGCAGGACACCACTAACAACAACAACAACAACAACAACATGGGACGCAAGAAACGCAAGCCAGAGCAGGACCAAGAACAACAATACAAACAGCATAAAGGCAACAATCAAGGACGTCAACACTCCAAAATGTTTTACAATTCAAATTCACGTCGATCATGGTCAAATGATCCCAATTATTTACCATCAATAACGAACATGACGACAACGAACAATTATGAGAATAAATCCCATGCAACATCAGCAACAACAACAACAACAACTGGAAATGCAATTGCAACAACATCATGTGAGTTTTCTTTTTTTTCTTTCAATTATTTTTATATTCCATCTTCTTGTTTTACTTTTGTTTCTTCTGTTTTGTTTTGTCGTTTTGCTTTAATCACCCCTTAAACGCATTGCACGTTTTAAGTGCAAATCAGCTGATTGACACATTCATGCACAGTGGTTGCAATGTGCTCAATAATTGCTGAAAATGGTCTCTTCTGTCTTGTAATGCACATTTTGAGTTCAATACATAGACTTAGTTTAATGAATTCATAAATTACCAGTGCGACTACTAATATTTTTCAATAATTGATTTAAAAATGGACTCCTACTTTATAAATTGAGCTTCCATTCCACTGTATTACATGAAATGCATCCTTATTATATAATCTGCATACCAAAAGACTTGAATACCTTGTAATTGGCAATACAGAAAGCCAAAACATGAGAGTACAAACCATTTTTCTGCTCTTTAATCTCGCTCTATTTGGCCTTTTTTGACAAGATGTTTCAGTTAAAAAGGCTCCCAATTTGACAAACAGATTTTATGGCACATAAATTGTTGTAAATCATATACATACACACATATACACATATGTGTGTATGTATATCCATTCATAATATACTTTGCAGATTATTGTTAACTTTGCATTTTAGTTTTCTTGAACAAACAAAACATTTGCCGCCTCATAATATTATTTGGGCGAAAAGATAATTTCATAAATTTTGCAAATTCTAGCTAAAAATTTGAAATTGTTTTCAAGTGAAATTTTGTTAGGCATTTTCATAGAATAAAAATATTTGAGTACCATATCTCTATATAGCAGAATTAAAGAAAAAACATTTTGAGAACAGACGAGATCATATCATAAGCAAAGAAAGAGAGAGAGAGAGGGGGGAAGTTAGTAAACTTTTTGTTTTTTATGCGGCCCTAAAAAGAATCAAAATAAAAAAAAATGAACAAAGTGTATTCTAAAGAAATCGCTTATCTTAACTTGTAAATGTTTCTCACTCTTACTCTCACTCTCTCTCTCTCTCTCTCTCTCTCTCTGGCTCACTCTCACTCTCAATGGTTTTGTTGTATTCTCAACCACTGTGGTGTACTGGCCAAGGATAAAAGATATATGTATATATATATAGGATGTATATATATATATGTATATTCTTGTATTTAAGTAGGTCCCCAAAGTGCAACAACATCAACAACAACAATTATTAAATGCGCCGGCAATATTTAAAACAACAAAGACTGAAAAACAGGCGAATGAACAAATGAACGCACTCAACACGGTTGTTGTTGTTGTTGTTGTTGTTGTTGTTGTTGTTGTTGTTGTTGTTGTTGTTGTTGTTGTTGTTGTTGCTGCTGCTTCTGCTCTGAGGTTAAGGCACGGCAATGAACTTCATGTTAGCCCCAGCGTGCGGCCTGACGTTTGTTTTCGAGGTTATATATTGTTTGTTCTTGTGTGTGTGTGTGTGTTGAAAGAGAAATTTGGCAATGGCATTGGCATTAGTCCGCCCCCCTCCTCCCTCCCTCCACCTCTGTACCATAATATACCATCTCTTTTCTGGCTCTTTTCTTTAACTGTATCAGCAGTTTTCGCTTAGCGCCTTACCAATTTGCCCCCCTCCCTGCCTACTGCACCCTACCTCAATACCGCCTACCCTACCCTACCCTACCCTACCCTACCCCACACCCTATTCTATACTCAATCAACAAAAAAAAAAAAAAACCATGTCGAAATGAACTGTGCGGCAAAAATTAAATAAACAATAGGTTCAATGCACTTAAAGACGCAGTAGAATTCAATTTGCGAAAGCACTAAAAACACATACATATACACATGCATATATGTGTGTGTGTGTTGATGTGTGTGTGTGCGTGTGTGCATATTGTTTATTGAGAAATATAAAGAAAGCTTTTGGTAAAGCTTCAATGCGATTTGTGTGTCTGTTTGTTTGTTTTCTTTCTGTGGCCTTCAAAAACAAATTGCACTAGGAAATTCTATTGCGAAAATTCTATTGCATTGAAAATACGTTGTGCGTCAAGTAATTTGTAATTTCCTTGATCATTTGTTACTGATAATAGGCAGAAAATGTGTAGAATCTATTGAAAAAAAAGGGACATTTGAGGGCATTTGTTCTCTAGATTACGTATACGCATCGTGAGCCACCTATTATCATCATCATCATTATCCGCCGTGTATTGACATTAACTCTACATACTTTTCGTTTTATTACCCTCTATTTATTATTATTCATTCTCATTCTAAAAACATGTTAAAAGAAGTTGTCAAAGTTTTCATTTGCTGTTCTCTATTTTGTCTTTATATAGACAAAGTTATTTGAATGTCTTTTAATCTTAACAATGATTAAATATTGGCTTTTTTAATGGACAATTTCAAAGACGTCTAAGCAGTTAATTTTTTATAGCTTTTAAAGACAATAAGAATAAAATATTACTCATACGCCACATGTGCACTGCACAAAAGGTTGATAGGAGGGGAGGAAAAGGGAAATGTCGATCGATATAATGTATATATTTATATTTATTTTTGATTTCAATTTAATTAAATAAACAAACTCTTCCGATCATATGACATAAGGAACTCTCTTTCTGACAGTTGTCTCGTTTAACCCTTCTCAAGCCCCGTACCTCCATTTCCTTCTTGTCGAAAACGAGGAGTTGAAGCAGGTGGCAGATAAATATATTTGTTCAATTACACACATACATATACATATATGTATGCATGTGTATGTGTAATTCTTTTATTTATTACTTCCTGATGAACAAAGAAGAGCAGCAACAACAACAACAACGTCGATAACAATGAAGGAAGTAAGTAAATATAAAACGTTAATTTCTTTTTGTTGTTGTTGCTATTGCTGTTGCTGCCCCTTTTCCTCCTTCTTCTGACCATGAGAGATCTCTAGATGCAAATTGAATGACAAGAGCAAAAATGTATAAACATGTTCATAATTATTATTTTTTTTTTTTCTTTATGTGAAGCGCATTTATGGTGCGTTATTTGCTCTGCTGCTGCTGCTGCTGCTGCTGCCTGTTGTCATTGTCATTGCCCTACCCCAACAATTTGCATTGTGCAATTGGTGATGAGGGAGAGAGAGCAAAACGAAGGTCAGTCCCAAGCAGCAGCAGTAGACCAGACCAGCCTCAAAAAAGGGAAAGGTTCAATCAACCGAAAGCCAACAGCAGGCAAACACGAGCGCGAACTCTAAAATGCGATACGATGCGATGCGAAACGACCCCTAGAACAACACCTGGGGTACTGACTTTTCCACCTCCCCCCGCTCTCTCTCTCTCTCTCTCTCTTGTCAACGACTTTGTCTGCAATTGCGTCTGCGTCTCTGTCTCTGGCCACGTGCCAGCTGTTTGCAGGAAATTTGCTGTCATTCAAAGAAATTGCAGTTCAAGCACCTGCAAAAAAGCCAAAAAAAAAATGAAAATGTTTCTAAATTATCAAAAAGAAACGAACAAACACACGAATTTCACCCTCTCTTTTTTCGGTATCTCTCTCTCTCTGTCTCTCTCTCTCTATGGCTTTCTAATGAAAATGCTTTCAATAGAAAAAATGGTTCGCTTCACCGATAAGCTTTTTTTTTATATTTTGTTCTTCCTATATTGACTTATTTTGACGATATCATTTGCTTTGCTTTGGGTGCAATAATAAATCGTTAAAAGTTTTTCAATATATCAAAGCTCTTTTTCTTCGATGGCTAAGTAGGGTGGGGGGGGGGGGAGGTGGGGGATAAACCCATAACTAGGATTTAATATTGGGACAACTGAACTGAATGTGGTTAAATAGCATCTAAAATATGCCTCTAATATATTACTTATTTGTCTCGTTTTTGTTTTTGTTGACTTGTTTTGGCTAAAATTTATGAAAAAACAATTTGCAATTAAAGAGAATTCTAAAAGGTTCATATTGAAGATTTGATTTTTGACTTTTGTCAACAAAAAAACACAGCAGCAAAAAAAACAACAAATGGTTGTTAAAAAATATTTGTCAATATTTTATGGCCATACATTAAGAATATCACGAAATTGCGCATTAAGACAAGAGCAACAGCATGAACTCGATTTAGATATAAAACCCCCCTTTCCCCCCTTTCCCAAGCCAACCAACCCAACACCACCCCCAAGCCTCCCACCACCAAAAAGAAAACAAATAAAACTTGTTATACAAATACATTTTGTTGTTGTTGTTGTTTTTGCTTTTCTGATCTGAACAATTAAATGGGCAATATGTACATAAATTTACTCAACAGATGTCCTTTTATTTAAGTGAGTTCATTGGCCAAGGAATCACTTGTCCCCAGTCAGATGATGATGAGACACACAAACACACACACATACAAAATCAATAAAAACGAGCCATGGCTGGAAGTGTGTGTATGAGTGTGAGTGTGTGGTGGTGGTGTAGAATGGGGGGGAGTGAGCTATAATGGAGTCACTCACTTAGATTCATTGAACCTCAGAGAGATATATTTCTCTGCGTGTGTGTGTGTGTGTGTGTGTGTATAGAGTTTATTTCATCAGACAACAGACAACAACAATCAACCATGGCCAAAAGCCCCGTCCTTTAGGCCTGATGAAATGTTATGTTTCTTTATCGGGTTAAGCAAGGACATACAGGGACACGTGTAGAAGGTTAATGGCTTTTTTATCTACATATATATGTATATGTATGTATATCTCTGACATGGGTCAATAAACCAAAAAGGAATAAGAAATCAATTCGTTGTTGAAGCCTTTTTTTTTCTGTTCAACACTGACGTGTCCGTTAGAAGTTGAAAGGTTAAACCAAATTGTGGGAAATTCTCATTACTCTGGGATTCATTATTTATGTATCTCAATCTATATGCGTATGATGTTTTTTTGACCATTATATTTGACGTCATTGTTTGTGCTTTTCTTTTCTAATCTCTTTTTTCTTTTTTTTTTTTTTTGTTAATTGAAAGTAAGCCAATGTTTAGCACTTTGATGGAGCGAATTATTGGTTAATTAGCTTATAAGCATTGCTAAGAGATCATGATTTGCAAAAATCAAAACTACATATTAATCGTTCCAAGTCAAAAGCTCTTTACTCTTATACTTACTCTTAGATAGATGTCTCTTGCGAACTCTCTCTTTCTCGCTCTCTCTCTCTCTCTCGCTAGTGTGACCAGTTTAAGCAATATCTTAATTTCAGTTTGAACTTCAAAGTTCAAACTATATGTACTTTAATCCATCAAAATTTACAATCTTATTCTCAACCAGGAAATACATTCTTTTAGGCAAAATTTTGCTACTTATTAACTTAGAATTTTGATAGTTTTTGTTGTTGTTAGCACAAATGAACCACATGGTGGTGGAGGAGAGAGAGACCAATGCAAGCATTCTCACGTGCTTGCCGATCGTGTCCCCCTCCCCCTCCCCCTCCCCCACACACACAACCATACAACAAAGTAAACTTAAGAGCTTTGCCGGCATTTTTAATGCTCTCCATTACTCTCAGTGCTCTCTCAGAGTGCTTTCGCCCCATTATACTATGGAAACGATCCCATCGTCGTCGTCGTCGGCATCGGCGTCGCACAGTGGTTGCGCCCATAGGCCAAAAGTCAAAAAATAAATCACAAAATATGTTGACAAAATGTAATCATATTGTCTAATAAATGTCCAAACTACTGAATGGCAACCCGATTTTATTTGGATTTGCAACGGGACATTCTAAAAATAGCATTGAAATCATGAACACGTGTTCGTTTTCGCGCAGCTGTAGCGCTCAGTAAGCTTTTTACGCATTTAAAGTTGCACTTCAAACAGGTCGCACGTCATATTGAGTGTACCAAATTTAATTGTCTAACATGAATTTTGAAGTTGAAGGTATTTACTTTAAATTCTGATATTAATAATTAGCCAACTAATTAAAATGTTGTTGTGTAATTAATTTATTTGTTTTAATCTTTTTTAAGTGTTTTGTGAATGTCTTTTTTATGTTTAGTTAGACTTTTAGTTGTGATGACATAAAATACCACAACGGAGTTATATGTCATCGTATTTGTCTGACCTTTACGGTAATAAATGCGTTAGTTTAGCTGCGGATATTGGCGGATGTCTGAACTAACGTAAAAAAACCAACGACGTCTTACATTATTCAAGGTCAGTTTTGCGCTGCAAAACATCTGTTTGTCGAACTGTGCTGTTGTTTTTCGTTCTGTCTTCGTTGTTTGTGGTTATGTTTCAGTTTGCGAATTTATTTATTAACTATATTTATTTTGAATTTGGCAGACAATTTTTATAAGTGTGTTTTTGTACGCATGTTTATCTTCGATCGTTGGTGCAAAGAAAAAGGAACGAATGCTGCAAAACTAAAGATAATCATTGAAATGGTAAACAAAGAAATTGAAATAAAAGGCTACGTTACCGACCTGGATGTTGTCTCGAAACGAATTACGTACATATGTAAAAGAATAGCAACTTTTTGGGGAAAGTACGATCGCAAGAAATGTTCAGTGATTAAATATCAAGGTGTTTGGCTGAATGAAAAGGAGAGGATTTCTTTGCGCTGTGCCCACAAGATGTCCCATTCAACACCCAAAGAAACTGGTCGGCCGAAAATAGATTTTATGGAGTCTTCTAATAGAACAAAACGTCGTAGAATTGCTACGCCCCTATTGTTATAGGGGTGAAGGAGGGTGGCAAGGAATATGTATGACTTGAGACATCTTTTATTACTTATTATTTTTTTATACAAATTTGGAAAACATTTCAAAATGATATCTCCATAACAACAATTTTTTGTCACTCGCTCTATACAAGCGCGACCACTGTAGTGGGTGTAACTTTTGAAGGAGGTTGAATTTGATCAATTTTTTTTATGTTTTTTATTTATGTTATTTTTATTGAATTTCGGAAAAAGTTTCAGATTTTTATCTCCTCTAGAAGTACTTTTGGCCGCGCGCTCCATACAAACCCAACCACTGTGCGTCGTTGTTGTCGTCGTCGTTGGCGTTGTCGTTTCTCCCCTTCATTCATATTGAGCTTGTCAAGTTGGTTCAAAATTTCAGTCAACATCCCGCCGTCGTTACAAACGCAGGCAATAAGAAAATTGTGCGCTATATTTTCTTTTATTAATTAAACAATTTTTTTTTTTGTGTCTCTGCCGTGTGTTCGACTTTCGCGCGTATCGTTTATTATTTTTCGGTTTCAATTCGTTTTTCTCTGTTTTTTTTGTTGCACAAAATTTTTTTAGTGAAACCTTTGTGAACCAAAAAATAAGTACAAAATTAACCAACTTGAAAAAAAAGAGAAATAGAAAAGAAAAGCATATATTTTACTTTGGCTGTTGTGTGTGTGTGGTCGGCGGCTAGTAAAATCCCATGCAAATCAGTTACGCCAGATTTGCAAGGCAAAACAATGGCGTTAATTGTGCTACAACAACAACAAAAATTACAACAACTGCAACTGCAACTGCATCAGGAAGTCAAAAGGCAACAAGGCTATATCAGCCAAACGCTTTACAAGCCAAAGGATATTATTGAAACAACAGCAACAACAACAACAACAACGTCATTAAGTCAAAGACCACAGAAATTTCTCAAACTAAGCCGACAACGTTTCCCCACAACATTGTCCCATTAAATTTGAGGCCAGAGAAGGAAAAACAAAAAACAAAAACAATAAACACACACACACACACGTACACACAACGAAAAACGACAAAAAATATATAAAATAAAATATACAATAAATATACAAAATACCAAAACCAAGAAAGTCAAAAAAGAAAAAAAAAAAGTGTTAAAAAAAGTGCCCAAAAAAAAATAATAAAATTTCAAATAATAATCCTAAAACATAAATTCCCAAAAATGGAGCAAATTTCAAATTATTTCGAGCACATGGATTATATATCCTTCAGTGTTATAGCCTTACCCTGTGTGGTTATAGCCGTATACGGATTTCTACAAGTGGCCAGTGGCCTGGCCAAAGGCAAAAGTAAGTGACACATGACTCAGACTTGAGTTAAGACGAAACCACGCAAATCACTTTGTTAAAGCATGTTTTATTTTAAGAAACTCTTACCACATACATTGGAAGAAGCTCTGACTAATTGTAAGCTTAAATTGAATTTTTTAAGCGAAATTTTAAAATTCCTGTGGCAAATAATGACTTATTTAGTTTCCTTTTATTTTGTGTGTGTGTGTGTGGTTAACTAAAAAATTTGTATATCAAATTTAGTTACATTCTTCTTTTAAGATTGATGTCATGTCCTAGTTTGGAATAATAATTTCAATCTATTATCAACACTTGTCAAAATTTAACCTAATCCACATTTCTATTTTTTCTTTTTGGCCTGGTCTAAATAAGATTGTTGTTAACCATCTCAAATAGGGGCATTACCCAGAAACAGAAAAATTTATGAAAATTGCGGTTAAACCGTGTATATTTATTATTATTTTTTTTTTTGTTTAATACAAAGCGCGTGCAGAAATTTTAAATAAAACGTTTTTTAATAATTCTTTTTTTGGGCTTTTGTTTCTATAGACAAAAATGAGTTTTAACAGGTGCATTTAACTTGGCCGTTCTGTTTAAACTTCGTCATCGAGTCGGTCTTTCCCAAGGCCTCTTGTCGCCTCCCACCCCCTCGCCCCCCCCTTCCCCTTATATACATATTTGACGTAGACGTTTCTTTTTTGGAATTTGAATGAATTTTTGATACTAATAGAAGGAGAAGAAGATGGAGGAGGAGGCGTTAGCTCATTTAAAAATAGCTAAACTAAAAAATTTATATGTCAACAAAACGTTTAAAAACGCTAAGAAACTTGTTTGACTAAAGCCCGCGGGAATTAGATGGGAATGGAAATGGGCAACTGGGAATGTGCGTGTATGTGTGTGTGTGTGTGTGTGTGTGTTATATATACCTGACCTATCTTAAGGTTATTAAGATTCACATTTCGATTTAGATTGCTTTGCTGCTTGACTGATTCTTAAGTTGTTTGATGGCCTATTTGAATTTGGCAGAAAAATGAATTGAATGAAGTACAGTGAGATCCCCTCATCACCTCTTTCTCCACCACTTGAGGAACCCCAAATTCAAGTTTCTTTTAGTGTGTGTGTGTGTGGTTTTTATCTATTAACTAAATAAATGTTCATAAATTTAGCACGTCAAGTCACTTTGCTTCTTTTTATATATTTGTTGATGTTGTTTCGTTTTATTTTCTTAGTGTGGTTTACTTTCTTTTTCATTGAGAAAGGTCTGTCTACTGTCGACTGGGCCCCCTCATAATCGTAACCGAAACCCATTAATCTTTCTATTCGCCAAGTGAAAATCATTTAATCAGCGCTCACTTTGATAACAAACCAAAGAAAACAAAATAAAAAACCTGCACTTGAATTTGGGTTTGTTCAACCGGCTTTTCGACTTGAAAGTCACTAAAAAAGAATTGATTTTAATTGGATTTGCAGTGGATTATGCAAGCAAATAACTATAAAATTCTCCATTTGATTTTCCGCATATAGGAAATTCTTCCATTTAAATGCTATGAATTAGTTAGCATAAACAAAACGCCAAAAAAACGAAGCAATTTAATCAAAATGTTGTTGTTGTTGTTGTTGTTGTTAGTGTTGTTCTTCTACATCAAAATCTTTAAATGAAATAAATAAATTCTCTAATCATTTAAGCCAAGACAATTTATGAGCATTTAATTTTATACATAAACATTTTGGGGATAAAATGTTTGCAATCTCCTACCCTCCCCTCCCCTCTTCTCTACCTCCTCTTTTACTTGGCCCCCCCCCTCACTTGCTCTCGTTGTTGACAAAGAGTAAAAGTGTTGAAGTTGTTGAAACTGTCAATTAGCCTTAATTTTCAAAATGTGTGAAAAATAAAACAAAATAGAAAAAAAACTCAAAAAAAAAACGATTTCGTAAAATCTCATGATGCAACTTGAGAGATACCCTACATATACATTTGTATACAATGAGTGAGAATAAAATAGAGAATAACATTTTAAATTTTCCCTTAATATGTGGGCAGATCTACAGATCATTTTGAGAGCGGAAATTGGTTCTAGTTCGAATAGTTCGAATCGTTTCTGGAGATCGAAATCGAAGCACTTTCATTACAGTGTATACCCTCATTCAAAATGGGAGCTAATCAAAAGGGGAGAGAGAGAGAAGAGAGGGTATATAAAAAAGTAAAACGTAGAAACTTTTCTCTGCTCCTACTCGCCACCTCTCTCCCTCCCACTCCCTTCTTTCATTGTGTTTAAGAGGGCCCTTGACAAATCTCTAAAAACAAAAAATCTGCTTCTAAAGCAACGATAGATACAATTTTCAACTGCAAGTTGTTGTTGTTGTTGGCAAATTGGTCACACCTAATTAGGAAATAATACTTACATAACAGCAAAAGCCATCCCATAGAGAGTGAGAGAGATAGAGGCAAATGTGGGTGTCTCTCTCTCTCTCTCTCTCTCTCTCTCTCTCTTAGTGTGTAGGTGTTTCCCAAAATTGAAATGAAAGTTTTGCTGGTTTTTAAGGTCACTTTACTTCATCTCCATGCACCTTAGACACTTATTCTTCTTCTTCTTCTTCTGCTTCCTCTTCGTGTGTCGGGTTGACTCTCGGTTTTAACTTGGCAAAGAAAGTGAGACACACACACACACAGACACATACACAAGTCGAGTGTTAAACAAGTAAATAAAGTTGCTTAAGCAATTTCACTCAAAAATTTTCAATTATCACCTCATGGTAAGGCCCTATCTAAAATTTAATCGCATCACATATATATATATACATATATATATATATATATATATATATACTACATGCTTTCTAAGGACATCAATTACTGTGGTTAATACAGATTGCTATCGTTTTATTTGAAATGTTTGCACTTGCATTTAATTAATAGCTATTATTATTATATATGACATATAAGCGAGAAATGTTTCTCTCAGTGCTATAGAATATATATATATATATATATATATATATATATAGATTTAAACGTATTATTCATCATTCATTTCAAAATCATAATTATCATACATTTTTGGCTAGACATATAGCCTAAAATAGTTTTAATCACTTTTTCAAGTTGCTTCCATTCATCATTTAAGTATTTTTTTTTTTGTCTATCTATCTATGTGTATGTGTGTGTTTATAAATATATATACATATGATATTTTGAATTGCCTCACGTTTCAACAAAAAACAGAAAGAAAAAAACAAAAACAACAGCCACAGCAAAGTGAAAACGAAGTTGTTAAATAAGAAGTTCGAAACCCAACCGAAAAGAAAGAAAAACTTTCGCTTTGGCTTTGGACTTGGCCATCATCATCATCGCCATCATCATCGCAGTCAGAAAGAAGCAACAAAAAATATATAAACTGGAAATGTGACTCGACGGGGTTCGCTCGATCGAGCGACCGATCGACCGACCTTTCTTATGTCACGTATGTTTATACATTTTTTTTCTTTTTCGTGGATATTGTTTTTTTTTTTCGCTGATTTTGAATTTCTTTGACTTTTCACTTTTTGACTTGAGGCACACACACACAAAACACTGGAAAAAAAGAAATAGCAACAACAACAAAAGCATGTTATTTATGAATCTTTTGTGGCTTGGCCCCGGCGGTTGCGATTATGTCACGACACACACGACCTTCTCCCCCCGTTCGCATGATCATGGGCGTGATTTCTAAATTATTTCTGATAATTTTCATTACCTACCACTTCGTATCACTGGCCTGCTGCTGTTGGGTTCTATCTATCTAATACGGCAAACCGAAACTAAATGCCAAGAAATTAGCATAAGAGTTCAAATAAATTAAGTAAATAGAAAAACGAATAAAATAAAAAAAACAACAACAACAACAACAAAGCATGGCACCAACACACAAAACGATAAGAACATGTTTGTTTTTTGTGTCGTTTTTTCTCTGATATCACTTAAAATCACAACTAATAATCAAAATCATATGATGATAGCCAAACCCACCTCCCCTCCGCATAACAGTTTATTATTATGTAATCAGATCAAAAGCATGGACGAAAGTCTAGAAGGAAGAAAAGAAAGAGCTATATCGTTTACATACTACAAAATGTGTTCAATTTGTTGGTTATTCTTACAAAAAGTGGGATCTCTTAAATATAGATCAATATCTAACTTTACAACAAATTTCTTAAGAATCAAATTGAAATGGGCCAAGTTGTAAGCTATATAAAAAGGTCAGTGCTTGATTACTGTGAGGAATAAAGCAAAGTAAAGACGATCGTTTCTATTGAAAATAATGTCTCTTAGTATAGATCAATATTGAAAATGGCTAAGGTTCTATCCGAGGCCGTATTATAAGGTTATAAGATGCATAAAAAGGTGAAAAATGGTAGAAGAAAAGATTGAAAGTCACAAATCTAAGGATAGGAGCGCGCCCCCTGTGAATACGCCACTGTTTTTATGAGAATCCTTTGCAATAAGCATTTTGACCAAAGCGAGATTCATGTTGCTGCTTATCTAATCGACATCTAAACGACGACATTTCCCATGTCCCAAAGAACCTTAACCCCAAAGTCAACTAAAAAAAAAAAGTGCGACGGAATTGGTAGTAGAGACACCATTTAGCTGATAAATGAAATGGAATAATTTGATTTTTTTTAGTTTTGATTTTGGAATTGTTTTTTTTTTTTTTCTATGTTGTTCGAGTAACATCTGTCTGAAATTTCACCATATGTGATTTTGTTTGAAAAGATTAGACACAACAACAAAAAAAAAAAAAAAAAAAAAACTTATTTGCCAAATGACACAACAGAAAATGAAATGAAATTTTAAATGGTTAGATAATCGTAAGTTAACGATTTTCAGTTCTCACAAGATTCTCAGGCGAAATTTGCATAGCCAAAGTAAAGAAATTAGAGAAAGATTTAGCTGATAGTAAATACCATTACCTACACAGGTGTAGAGAGCAGCAAATGAAAGCGAATAAAAATAGAGATCAAGCGATAGAGAGGGAGAGAGATAGAGATAGTTTTTTTTTTTTTGAGACATTTGAACAATCAAATGCTTCTGCATTTCAATTGGCAATTGCTTAAGACATATATCCGTCCCATGGCCATTTGGTTTGAATTTCGCGTTTTGTGTGTTTGGCCTAGTGAAAATTACTTTTGACAAAATGCTCTCAAACGATCTTGGCCAATATGTTGACTTCTCTTCTCGGTCAACGCTCCCCCTCCTCCCCCTTGTGTCACTCTCTCTCACTTTCATAGATTTTCATATGTTTTCATTCATATGTTTTCTCAAATGATGATGATTATAATTATAATTATAATAATATATAATGTGTGTGTGGGATGGATATAGAGGGTAGAGGGTAAATAATATATCTACATAAATACTAAATATATATATAATTATATATATGCTAGTGAGATGGTATATATATGTATATTGTTGTCATTTATATGTATTATTTTTAACACATAATATCAACACAACCGCAAACCTCGAATGATTTATTTGCCTTGCCTTTTGGCTTTTGCTTTGCCTCTGCCTTTGCCTTTGCTTTGCCTTTTTTCTCTGATCTGCTCTGACTTTGGCTCTTGTGGCAGGCGGCAGCAAAAAAGTAATCAAAGTAATACAAATGAGAGCACAATTTATAAAAATAAACAACAAGACAACACACACACACACACACACACACGGCTAAATGAAAAACAGTAAACAAAATCAGAATCAGAACAAAACTAATATATATCTTTTGTTGTTGCTTTCTTTCTCGGCCAGCAAAGATCTCCTTCTCTATATAGTAGAACAAGGGCAAGTCAAGTCTAGAGAAATTGATGGCAAATTTTGATGCATGCCGGCAGCTGCCTCTGCCTTTGCCTTTTGGCCACTGACACAAAAAGAAAAACCAAACTAAACTAAACTAAACTAAAGACAAACGCAACTGAAGAATTGTGACAGAAGGCAAACTTCTTGTCACTTTTCTATATAATATATCAAATTGGCAATCCATATCAATTTCTATTTCTTTTCGCTATAAGCGGCGATTGATTCGATACATTTTTTTTTCTTGTTGCTAATGATGATGATGAATTATATCGGGTTAAGCGTGCTGCCGCCTGCCTACGTCGAATGTTTGTCGGATTCCGCTCTATATATATATATATATTTTACATAATTCAAATGGTTTTATGAAACGTGACACATTAACTTGTCATAATGAGAAATGACTTTGTCATAATCCCGCACAAGCAAATCAAAGATGGGAAAACGCTTGAGGAATTTTCTTCGATTGTAAAATTTATATCGTTATGAAATTGATTGAGAGAGGACTTACTAGATTCAAAGCCATCCTTTAATTCTTTCTATAGTTCATAATTCTTTTTATTTATTTAGAAGTTTTGTAAATTTTTGTGTTGATATGAAATTGAGATTTATTTTCTAAATAGCTAAAATACAGTCTGAGCAGTCAGACTTAGCAAATTCTAAGGGTCTAAAATTGACAAATCTCCATATATTAAGTTTTATTCTAGTTTTGTTTGAGATGACAAGCTAGGACCAAAATGTCCTTGTGATAGTTTATTCTGTCCATCAAGTTTAATGTAATGTAATAGAAAATTCGAGCGGTTTAAAATGATTTTCAAAGGCTCTAAAACTCGGATGAAAACGCATATGCAACTATCTTCGAAAACTGCTTAATAACTTATTAAATCTAAAAGCTAATCTGGTAAAAACCTTTGATCTTGAAACGTTTTTTTTTGTAAGCCAAATATCTGAACATATAACTTGACTTGATATTTTGCACGTAGCTTTTCTACCATTGGCAACTTGCACAGACACTTACAAACATATACACACACACACATGGATATATACATTTTATATATATATATATATATATTTGTATATGTATTTTTTGGCTTTTTTTCTTGATTTAATTTTTAAATAGAAAGTAACCTCAATTGCACTTGTAAAAAATATAAGTAAATAACATTGGGAATAAAATAACAAAAGAGAGAGAGAGAGAGAAGAGAAAGAGCTAGAGAAAGAGAGAGAGAGAGAGAGAGAGAGAAAGAGATAGGAGTGAGGGGATATAGAGAAGAAGAAGAAGAAGTCAAGTAAATCAGCTCAGATTGAGTGAAAGGCCTTATAGAAGACCAAACCAAATAGAAGAAAGAAAAAAAAAGGCAAAACACGCCACAAGCAACAACCAAAAAAAAATACAAAAAAAAACACCTGAAGAGGAAGCTCAAAGAGAAGAAATTACATGACGTTGACGACGATGATGATCATGATCATGATAATAATGATGATGATGATCATAGTGAGAAAGTAAGTGAGGTGAGCCAGTGGCAAGTTAAGGCATGGCAAAGGTAAAATAAAGCTAAGGTAACAACATCATACAAATATATAAGATTGGCTTTCTTTTCATGGGCGGAAGTAAATTATTAATAAAGAGGGAAAGAGAGAGGGAGAGATGGCGAGAAAAAGAGAGAGAGAGAGAGGCAATTCTATTGTGTGTTATACAAGACAAATCAAAAGGAATTCAAGCCAGAAAAAAAAAACGCTAGAAAGAGAAGGGTAAAGACTGAATAATTGAAATATTTACTCATTCACACCAAATCAACAAGTCAGCGCGCCCACCCAATCAAATACACACACACACACACACACACACACTGAATATATATACCCCAAAAGATATATATGCACAGAGTTGTATTTTGATTTTGATATTTGCAATTGGAATGCCATCAGCGACCGCAAAATGAACAACAGTGGGCGACAAACAAATTGTAAGAGAAAGAGGCCAACATGAGTCTGGGTGCGGGTGGTGGTGGTGGTGGTGGGTCAATGAGGCGTAGAGATAGTGAAAGAGAAGAATCAAGTACTTGACCGGAGGAGCACCATATCATCCCCCCCTCATCCTGCCCACACTTTGATTATCATGACGATAGACACAGGAGGAAATGACATCATCAACAAGAACAATTCTATATTAAGAAGCGATCTGCCCAACTATATATCCCCCCCACCACCAAAAAACAAACAAAATCTAAAACAAATTTCATTCAATTCAATGAAAATTCATTTCTGAAATGCACTTTCAAGAGTTTTCTTTCTTTGGAAAGTGAAAAACTTTTCTCGTTGCTTCAAAAAGGGTTTCTTGCCTAATTGCTTGGGCAAATAAATCAAATAATAAAAAAATGCCATAGATAGTATCTCTCTCTCTCTCTCTCTAGTTAGTTAATGCCAAGAAAGATGAGTAACCTTGGGACTGGTATTTTTTGTAGTTTTTGGCGTAAACAAGAAACGTATTAGTCATTTTACTGGACATGTTCCTCTAGGCCATCAGGTGGAACTATTATCTCTAGTTTCTATTCAAAAGTGAATTGTGTCAACATTGTAAATAAATCCAAAAATTTAAAAAAAAACTAGTCTAGTTAGGGGAAAAATTTGAAATCAAAAATCTAAACAAATTAGCAAGTTTACACTTTTAGATTTTCATCTGCCACGAAAGAATCTTTCATATACACACACACACACATACACACATACATATGTATTTGATTTTGTATTTTATTTCTCACAGCTTCTTTTCAATTAAATTTAGTTGCAATTTTTATTTTTTTTTTGTCGAACAATTCGAGAGAGGCAAAAAAGAAAAGAAAATGATTTGTTTTGACAAGTGTCAAGCCTTTCGGTTCACAAGATTATTATTATTATTTTTAGTTCTTATTATTATTATTACGACAATTTGTTGTTGTTGTTGGTTATTGTGGTGGGTTATTGTTATTGTTAATTTTCGCATTGTCAGAATAATGTCAGCATCATAGAATTCTGACAGCTAGCACGCGGATGGGAGAAGGCGCGGACTTTTCTTTCTGTTTGTTTTTTCTGTTTTTTTTTGCCTGCTTAGCATCGTTCACAAAACGAAAAATACTTAATAAACAAAATGTTTAAAGGATGAGGAGAGGAGAGGGGGAGAGGGGGTAAGAGGGGGTGTGCGTTTTGCGTTAAAATAGATGCATATTAGTTTATTTTTATATATTTGTTTTGCTTCGCTGTGGGTGTAAACACAAAGTTCCATAATGTTTCCAATTAATAACAATTGCCAATGTTTTTGTTGGGGTCTTTTGGGTCTGAGAATGGGAATGGGAATGAGAATAATATTATTAATATTTCACACACAATGACGCACATTGCGTTTGCGTTTTTCTTTTCTTTTCACTGATTTGCCTTTTTGTCTCATTGGGTAGAAGAAGTAGAAGAACCTTTTTCCTGTTTTTCTTTCTTATCTCATAAATTGTGAATTGATAAGAAAACCTTAACCAAAATATAAATACTTCCGCTTGTGAGGGAGAGAGAGATAGACAGACAGAGAGTGAGGGGAGAGGGGCACTTCTCTTTCTACCTCGGAAGTGATTTGATTAACGTAACAACGACGCACCTAAAAAAATAAACGTTTTTTGTGAAATCGGAAAACGGGGCCGGGTCGGATCGGATCGGGCCGGGACGGACCGGGACGGGCCTGGGTCTCTCGATCGTCAGTCAATTGAGCATAACAGGAAAACAAATAATTGCCAAATGTCGTCAGAGATTGACTGGATCCTAAACAAAGTTTTTCAATCACATGGCGGGCCACATACATACATATGTATGCTCGTGTGTGTGTGTGTGTGTGTGTATTTATTGTTGTCATCACATTGTAGTCTTCCTGTTTCTCATCTCCAGCCGTAAGAGTACGTGTATATAGAGTGGGTCTTACATCAATCTAATTTAGCCTCTGAGTGTGCTTTGGCTTTGCTTTTGCCTTTGCTTTTTGGCTTCTGTGTGTGCGCTGAAGCACGTAATTGAATGCGAATGGCTTAATTTTCTACTGGATTTATTTTTATGACCGCACACAGACACACACACACACACACACAAACATAAGGTACATTTAAGGTAAAGTAAGTAACTCTGAGAACTTTAACATTTCCGGTTCTAATCAGTTTCAACTATACTAACAAAAATGTCTTACTTATTTTAAATATTTTAAACTGAACTGTCTTCAATTTGCACTGAACCCCTCGATTTATTTCTCTATACGTAAGAAAGGAAAATAACAGATGTTGTCAGTCTCTCTCTCTCTCTCTCTGGGAGGGAGGGGTTAAGGAAATATCTTCTCAAAGGGTGTATAATCATCATCATTCTGCTTTTTTGCCTCTGCCTTTGTCTCTTTATCTGTATTGTATGACCAGCCGGCAAAAACTTTTGCGCATGCGTTCTCAATTTTTCTCTCGTTGTTGCCATGCAAGCCTCAAGTTGAGCTTCGGAATTTATATATGCCCTTACAATACTCTATTGGTGCTACAACTCCCAAGAATACATTATACTTTTGGTCTTATAATTAGTAAATAATTAATTATATCTTCTGTTTTTTAGTGAGAAGTAACTGCAAATTTCTAAAGAATTATTTTCAGTTCCCAATAATACATCATCTTGTCCTTCAGTTAGAAGCAGAATATACTATTATCTTCAAGTTTGCAGTTATTTGATTACATTTCTTATATAAGTTTTAAGCTTAAACTTTCAAAATCAGACGAAAAAACAGATTTTTAAAACCCATTTTAATATTAAGTATACGCATATTGATATTGAGTATACGAGCTTTAAAGCGGATAATTGAAATATTACTATATTTTGTATGAAATGTAATTAATATTTCAGGTTCAGTATTACCCCTAGGCGACATTTTGTGGAGGGGGGCAGTATATTCGTTATATCCGAATATAATGGGGCGACCCCACTTTCAGTATAGCTTTTCTTGATCCTGTAGAAATCCTCATTCATTCATCTCTCTGCTGAGCCGCAAAGAAGGGTATTGCCAGGTCGGTAAAGTTGTGTGGAATGTTTTGCTGTCGCTTGGGGTATTTTTTTGTTTTGTTTTTTCTGTGCCATTTTGCTTAATGATCGCATTTTTTTCTCTTCTTATTTTGCCTTTAGGGGGGAGCGCTTCTTCTTCTTCTTCTTCTTGTTCACTATACATTTTATGGCATTTGTTGTCGTTGTGTGCGTTGTTGTTCGTGCTCTGCATTCTGCCCGCTTCCTTAGTGATGATGATGATGATGTTGGTGATCTTTTCTTTCTCATGTGGATCGCTGTTGGTTCGTCGGAATTCATTCAACTTTTGGGCGCGCTCTTTTGCTATACATTTGTGTGTCTCTCTCTCTCTCTCTCTCTGTGTGTGTGTGTGTGTGATCATGATGATGTTGGTGCCACAATTAGAATTAGTCGATCGGTCATTGCATTTCCGTTTTGGCACTGTGACATCGGCAGTGGAGAGGGAGGAGAGGGGCAGAGGGATGGAAACACTTTGCACACGTGCCGTTTTGTTTGAACTCGTGTGCCCTTTCAACTATGTACTATATATGTGTGCGTGTGTGTGTGTGTATAGGTGTATGTACGATTTCGATCTCGTTTTGGTATTGTCAATCAGTTGATATTATTTTTCGTGTGTGTAGTTATTTTGCATTTCAAAGCACACATTGATTGGGGAACTGGTTTATTGGCTACGCAATTCCATTCAGGCTTTCTGATCTCCCCCTCCCTCTGCGGTTCTCTCTCTCTCTCTCTCTCTCACCCTCTCCCTGGCTCGATCATTTGCTTTTTACTCATAAATCATATGGCTTTATAGCCTGCCTAATACAACACATTTACGCCTCAAATATATATGAGGCGTGGCATGGATATACGATTCACTGTCTCCCTCTAACGTGCGCGCGCGCGCGTCTTGTCGTTCCATGTGACTTTTTGGGCAGGCGGTAAGAAGGAGAAGGAGAAGGAGGAGGAGACATGGGGTTGGATTCGCTTTTTTTTTGGCGCTAGGCACGAGCAGGTACCTGTTTATCGTAGTCATCATTGACGTGTGTGTGTGTGTGTAAGTGTATGTGCGTTTCGTTCACTGCCTTTTATTTATTTATTTATTTATTTTTTTTTTTGATGTGATTTACATTTATTTTGACTTTAATTTGTTCGTCTTTTTCTTGTTTTTCGGACGAAAGTTGATGACATTTTGATGACATTTTAATAAGGATCTATCCTTTCGATAACAGGGGGGGGATCAACATTTCGATAACATAAAGGATCAACTCTTTCCCTTGGCAATTCGAAACGTAATTGGTTTAACCATTTGTCACATGAGTAACCCACAATGCCTTGGTGTGTGTGTGTGTGTGTGTGTGTTATACCTACGTGTTTTTATCATTGAAATGGAAAATCTAATCTAAATAGGAAGACAAAGAGTGGGAAATAACAGAGAGAGAGAGAGCGCAAGAGAGTAGTTGGAGCACGTGGTTTGAGCCTGGGTAAAACAAGAGAGAACCATGCACACAAGAGTGAGTGTAAGTGTGTGTGTGTGTGTGTTGTGAGTGTGTGTGTATTTGGACTTGCCCAGTATCTTGGGCTTTGGCCTAGGCTTGATCATCAGAAAACACGAACAAAACGAATTGAAATGGAATGGAACGACGGACCGACGATACGATAGCAGCGACGACTATACCACTACGTATACGTAATGTGTGTATGTGTGTGTGTGTGTGTGTGTGTGTGTGCACATATGTAGTCAAAGTCTCCCCACCACCTCACTTATCAGCGGGGTGATTCACTATGTCGTCATCAATATCAACGTAGTA
Organism: Drosophila willistoni; assembly: GCF_018902025.1. NCBI lineage: Eukaryota > Metazoa > Arthropoda > Insecta > Diptera > Drosophilidae > Drosophila > Drosophila willistoni. The sequence goes on from NW_025814052.1 coordinate 12,970,317, forward strand.
GCTAGCACCCCGCCACAGAAATTGTATATGAATTGTGTATGACTGGGTTTTTTTTTTTCTTCGGTGTTTTTGTATTTTTATTTTATTTAATTTTTTTTTTTTTTCTTTCTGTTGTCTTGCTTTCTTGCTTTCTTGGGGCGTCTTTCTGCTTGCGTTTTTATAATGGCGGGCGGACTAATCGCGGCGTCATTTAGTTTGCTTTCAACCGCAGGTGCAGTCAGTCACAACAGCAAAAACAAACAACAAGAAAACAGTCAAGTGAACACTTTTACATAGTAAATTAGTATTTGTTTTTTGAACACACACAACAAACAATTGTCTTTATGTCTTTGACGAAATGCATTTGTATCTTGAAGATTTCATGCAACTTTATTTATATAAAATTTGTAAGTTTGTAAGGACAGAGAGAGAGAGAGAGAGGAAGAGAAGTTAAAATGACTGTTTATCTAATTATGTATCTCTCTAACTCTTCTTCGCTTCAGATGACAATATGCAACGACGCAACAGCAACAATCAAAACAACAACAAACGTTACCCACAAAAATATAATTTGGGGTGTAATAATGGAAATGGTAACCTAGCCGGAGCAGGAGCAGGAGGAGCCGCCACAGCAGCGGATATCATGACCACAAATGGGACAAATGGAGCATACAAGAATCCATCGAGCCGCAAAAGTCGCTACAATAAGCGTCAGCAACAACAGGATCAGCAACAGAAACGCAGCGCGGATACGAAATCCACATCACAGCCGGCGTCCTGGTTGAAGACCAATTTCGGTCATCATTTCGTCACATCATCGTCAGTGACATCTTCTTCATGCATCGAAGGTAAGTCCAAGAGAATAGAAATCAATTTGAGATCCAATTAGATCCTTGAAGCCAAAACTAGAACTTCAATGCTCACTTAATTAGGGCCCAAAGTTAGTGTGGTTGGAAGGCTTATTTAATGAGTTTAAATCACACTCATTTTTGGTGTTTGGTGTGATTCATGATATTCATTCTTCCCGTTGTTGCTTTTCATTGCCCCATTTAAGCGATTGCGCGACTTTGCTTTGACTTGGCTTTCTCATGAAATTCCAAGCAATTCGATGAAACAGCGTGCGAAATATAATAATAATATGATTCATTCATATTATACCAATACGTAAATACACACCACAAAAGGCCTTTTAAAACAACTGAGTATAAAGGCAGAAGAAGAAGCGACTTGGGGAGATTTACACACACACACACACACACACATACATACTTAAAAGTTTTGATTTCCCCAACAACCACAACAACAACAAATGGAATGGAGATAAAAATGTGTGTGTGATATGATTGAGATATAGATACGAGCAATAGGAAAATAGTCAACTGGAAGACGCAGTTTTTTTTCATTTTGCCCTTCTCATGTCCAAGTAATTAGAATTATCTTTACACTTTTATCTTTAAGTAGTAACAATTCAATTTAAGTATCAGATACTGTGTGTGTTTGAGTGTGTGTGTGTGTGTGTAGTTGTGGGGGGCACTAAAAATACAGAACCAAAAAAAAAAGCTTAAATCAATTTTCAAGTGCATTTTATTCGCTTTGGATTTTTTTTTATTTATATACCTTAAGTGTATGTACTTGTTCCATATATCTATATAGTACTTATATTCAAGCCAAAGAGGAGGAGGGGGGTGGAGAGGGGGGAAGGGAGGGATGAAAGAAAGATCGACCTTAAAACCAAAACTATTTTCAGTTTGTGCTAAATAAGAAAATTGCAGGAAATCTTCGCTTAAACCTAATGAAAGTAGTCACACTCGACGTACTGAGAATAATATATATATATAGTAGTAGTAGTTGTTGTTGTAGTTGTAGGGGGGAATATAAAAATAGTTTCACAGATGTATGCAAGAATTATGTATTTTGCCTTCTCCTCCTCCCTCTTCTCTTCTCTTTCATCATTTGTTGATTTGATTTCGCTTTCGTTGACCATTAAACATTCATAAGGCTCTCACGAGAATAATATAAAAACACAAAAAAGGGTCGATTAAAAGTGAAATGAATATCATTAGCCAAAATTTGAAACTCTTACAAGTTAATCTGAACAACCAGACATATATACATACATACATATATGTATACAGACATATGTATATATATAGAGAGAGATGTTTTTGTTTATAGTTTGTTGTTTTTGGTTTAGTTTTTATGCCCGCCTTATGCAAGTTTTTAGTTTTTGGCAACATTCACCAAACAGATGATCAATCCGTCACTCCAGCAGCAGCAGCAGCAGCAGCACTATGCGTTTTTCGGGTACAGTAAAAACTCACTTGAAGAGACAATAATTGGCAACAATTTGGAGACAATTGTTTTGGATTTAAGTGTTCATTTAGAGAGTTTTCACTGTACATTTCACCCTACATATGTATATTATATATGCTCGTATTTATAGAGTCTCGAAATAAGCTAAGACGCAATAGCAAAAGCCAAAACAAAACAAAAAAAACTGATTAGCTTTCGAGATTTCTCATTTCTCTCAAAGGTGGCGCTTCGAACCACCTTGTGGTGGTGGTGGTGGTGGTGGTGGTGCTGGTGGTTGTAAGGGAAGGGTGAGGGGGTGGGGGGCAGTGTGATTATGATGGTATCAGGTGTGTATTTTGTTTCACATTTCACTCACTATGAACTATTATTACTGATACTGATAGCCGTTGTTGTCTTCCTTAATCGTTTTGCCCTCTTAACATGATCATTACATAACAAGTTTTGTATCATTATTGATTAGCACTTGAAAATCATGATTGCAAAAAGGGAAACACAGGGAAACAAAACGTTGTGGTTTTCTTCTTTTGAGGAAAAACCAAGCGAGAGCAGTTTATATAAATTGATTGCTACTTGATTTGTAAGTCATTCAAAAGTACTTTACTTACTCAAGTAGTTTTTGACTATCTTTGAGTACGTTTTTGACATCTTTTTACAGTACGGCAAAATATTGATCTTAATTTCTTTACGAGGTTGGATCACCTGCTGCGCTGTTGATTGTCTATTGGCTAAGTGGCCATTGGCTCGGCTCAAACAAGTTAACCTTGATATCGCGATAAGATGATGATGATGAGTTGTGTCTCTCATCATAATCATCATTCATCCGCTCTATGCCATGATGATGATGATGATGATTGTTCCACTTGCCTCACTTTTAATGGGTTAATAATGCCTTCAGAGCAGCGGGAATCTTAAATTGGCAAGTGCCTCCGTTAGATCATAAATGGGCAAAAAGCGTAATGAGTTCAAGTTTCCCCCCACCGAGATTCCAAGCGGGGCGTGAATAATGAACCAAATGCCTCAATACTCCACCAACGGCTTCCATCTCTGGATATGGAGTGAAATAAATACTTGGCGCAGCTGCTGCCGCCATACCATCGAGCTAAAACAATTATCTAACTGGCGAGACTTAATTACAAGGTGTCCATAAGAAACGTTAATTGAAAAAACAAAGAGCGGAGGGGGCGGGGAAGAAGGGGGAAGATCTATAAAACAAACCTTGAAGTGCCTAATCATTCTCCCAACAGATTAGCTTTAGTATATACTTAGATGGTCAATCATCTGATATCAATTTCAAATTTCTATGAATGGAAATGCCAAAATTAGGTCGCATAGTAGTATATGGAATCCAAGTCGGTTGTCTATATAGTATATGCATCTATATCTATTATCTAGTGCCCCCACTTTCAATGATTAGATAAATTGGTTAGCGTGTGTGTACTTAATTTTAGTTTAGTTAAACTGAATTAGCTATCTACTTTGTTGTGTATATATATATGTATATGCATATCATATGATGTAACTACCCTTAAAAAGCTAAAAACACACACACACAAAAAAACGTATTATTGTGGTTTAAAAACAAAATATAAATGTATTGCCAACGTTTTGTTTTATTTTTTTTATGGCTCATATTTTTTTTTTTTAATAATTTTTTGTTTTTCTGTTTTTTTTTTTTTGGCGCGAGTTGCTTATTAAAAATCTCTAAGCCTGACCTCAATGGGCCATATTTTGCATATTTTGAAACTACAAACTACTGAAACTGAAATCCAAAACTAATATTAGTTTACATTAAAAGCAAGTCTCTATGGCCATAAGTGTAGTTAGCAGGTCTATCTATGGCAAATGGTTGATGTTTTTTTTTCTACTGTTTTTTCGTCGTATTTTTTGTTGGTTTCAGTCACGTAGATACATAAAATATCTATGTACCTTGTAGTACGTGAGCTTGTGGTCTTCGTGTAGAGGAAACTCGAGTTGAAATCGTAAACCTTATAGAAAAATTGTATTCTCTTCTCTCATATTCTTACAACTTACAAAGATTGTTTTCGAAAATTTGGTAGAGGAGAATGAAAATAAATCAAAAACCAAGGTCTCATTTCGTTTTGAATTTCCAATAAATTTGACTAGATAGAAAATTATAATCCTCACCCAAATTTCTATAAGCCTCTGATCTCCATTATTTGTCTGAAATATAGAGAATAACTCTCATGTTCAGAATCAATATTTTGTTTAAAAGCTGGCAAAACTTAAAGAAAATCTTTTTATAGTTAGAGAAGTACTCAATAAACTCTTCACATCAGACTCACAGAGAATTTTATGAAATTTTTGATCATTAATGAGAATATTGTCTTCCTTTTTTCTCAATTTCGAGTCCTTTTAAAATCATATTTTCAATCGAACACAGCGTTGGCTTTAAACTTTGTGTATTTAAGTCATTTTCGAGTCTTGTCTTAAGCATTTTAGTCATTTGGTAATCAAGAAGATGGTTCAAAATGGATGGATCAAATTGATAGGTGTGTGACTTCAAGACGACAAAAGGAAGATCTTCTATTCGGAATACATTTTCAGAACTATGCTCCTGAGTTTTTAATCGATTGTCATAAAATTATTGCCCGTTGAAAAATATGAATTTCATTTAAGTTGGGAATAAAGAAATGAAACTTTTTAACATAAATTAACTTCGAAATGGTTTAAAAAATGGTCAGTGTCAATGATTTTATAAAGTATCGATATGTGCGATTGAGGCACTCTTAAGCAAATATGTCAACTTAATCGTAATCCTGAAATCCGTTTAATTTCATTCAGAAACAATTTCTTCTCTTATGGGTCATCAATGTCATGATTTCAAGTAGTTTTCTTAACTCTTTTCAATGTTGTGTTTCACACGTTTTGAATATAGTAGATAGTCGAGTTTTTTGGTTTCAGTTGTAGTTTATAGCTGATTAGGAATCACTTTCCACTTGACAACAACCATACAAAGTTTCGTTTTCGTTTTTGGGGCAATGCGCAATCACTGTCGCCTGTCCCCAGTCCATTTCCCATCCCCAGTCACAGTCCATTGTTGCCGTAGGTAACCGCAAATGAAAAAAAAACAAATTCAATTTCAAATACTATATGTACATATATATATATATATATATACCACGCTTTCTGGCCACATCTTATCGCCAGCTCCTCCACCTGGTAACCCAAAATGTTGGCATAGAAAAAAAGAGAGTCTTAACTTTTTTTTGTATTTGTATTTGATTCTGTTTTTCGTCTAGTGTCTAGACAATTAGCAACACATTTAATGGGAGTAATCAGTTAGTCGATCATCAAAATGTTAAAACTGTTTTTTTTTTTTCCTCCATTATTTACTTGCTTTTTGTTTTATATATATATAATATTGACTATTGCGTGCTCGTCGAGCTAATTTAGCAAATTAAATCATCTAAATAGCATGCAAAATGAAAATCTGATATATAATATACATATAGTTGTTCAGTTTAACGTTATTTAGAAAATTTTCAGCCCATATGTATATAGTATTCCACATATTCATCCATAGAATCCTTTGATTTTTCCATCATAATTGAGTGATAAAATGGAAAAGTTTTCACATTTATGGGAATTTTTAATCTATTTTTTTTTTTGTGGTGTTTTTATTCAAGGTCGTATACTATATATTTAGTCGGCACTTATCATAGAGAGCGAGCACACTTTAGGTTCAATTTCATTAACAATGTAGGGAACAAGTTTTTATGTATTTTTTTTGTGTTTTTTTGGGTCCAACAGTAGTCGGAAAATGCTTATCAGCACATTCGTTCAATGTTTAACTAGTAGTTAGTTAGTTAATGTCAGTAAGGTGAAATTAGTTAATTTACTTTAACCATAAGTGACCCGCCCCCACTTAAACAAAGGGAGAGAGGGGAGGGAGACAATTTGTTCAACTCTAGTATAAAGTTAGATGATCAGTTAGTTAGTTTTGACCAGTTTTTATTGTTATGTTTATGTCCTAATCAGTTGAACATAAATTTTTTGATAGTCTTTTGGATGATTATTCAAGGTTATTGGGCAATTTTGGCGCGTGCTAAAGTACAACAGAGAACGGTAGAAGGAAGTGCCTTCAGTCAGTCTCTCTCTCTGGCTTACTCTCATTTCTCTATTTGAAATAAGTTGCCTTATCTAATCAAATGTTACGTTTCATATGCATACATATACATATATTCACACTGTATATATATACAAACAAACATATGTATGTACGTGCTAAACATATAATTATATATGTAAACAATAATTGCCAAACTCACCTGATTTATGTATCAATGAGAAGCAAATGCTGACGACGATGATGATGATGATGTCGAAGAAGGGGGTAAAACAACGGATGTGGTGGGGGGCAAATGTATGTATTGTATATAGACATCATCATGATCTAGTCAAATCACGTAATGTCCTTCAGTTTGCCCGAACATGTCAACAAACTCTCGAGAAAACTGTCAATCGATATGATTGATTTTGCATACAACTAGAAAATTGCACCACCGCACCACCAATTTGTCCCGGAATGACGTTGTTATCTCTCTGCCTAGTGCAAGGAAGTATTAGTGGGATCATATGCATATATAAAAGGGATTATCTACAACCTCGAGCACTTTTTTCTTTTTCTTTCCACAAACGGGAAACCTCATCGAGATGAGTGCTAAATGCGGAAGCCGCAAAACGAGCTTAAAATAATATAACCAACAACAACAACAACAGTAATAATAATAACATCAACACGAATATAAATAATAAGTAGTAGTAAGAAACAAAAATAAATAATTGTAATGCCGCTGATAACACATGCTCTTAAGGCGTGGCCAACAGGTTGTCATCGGGTTCTCGTACACCAAAAATTAGCAGCACATGTTGTCAGAGTCGGTCGGTCGGTTTGTTGTTGGCCGATCAGTCGATCTGGCGGGCTGACGGTCTGCCTTTGTCATCACTTTGCGTCGCAACATTTCCACTCATGCGTAGCCTTTTTTGTGTTCCTAAATTAAATACGCACACACGATCAAATAATAAAGCAACTTGAAAAAAGCACGTGGCGTATGCTGATGTGATCGCTTTGATAACAAAACGCGCACACGCACACTCAAACATACATGCATACACATCTGTGAGTGTGTGTGTGTGTGTGTGTATATTATACCTGGTAATATGAATTATCAGTTTATTTGCAAAAATTCTGACGTCAAATCAATTTTAGTAAATACAAAAACCAAATGAAATCTAATTTATTCATTTCTCAATTGTCAAGCTTGAAAGGGTTAAAATGAACATTTGAAAGTATCGATTAGCAGTAGTAATTTTATCGATGTCTGCACATCCCTAACATACAGAGGAATAATGGTAAACAAACAGCTGAAACTTTTTTTGTCGTTAAAACTAAACCATCCCTCTAACTTTGTCTTAAATTTGCATATTAAACATTTTTCTTCTATTGCAGAGAAATTCCTTGTGACCCACAATCCGGGACATCGTAATAGCACCAGCAGTGAGGTGACTACAAGCAGTGAGGATCTCGATTCTAGTCGCGAACATTTGAATAGATCAAAGGCTGATGGCGGCACTGCCAATCACAGCACCAACAACAATGCCAATAATAATAAAAAGTCACGAGCAAAACGTCAATCGAAGCCGCCAGCAAAACCTGGTAAGAATCCGCAGCAGCAACAGCAACAAACGCAGCAAGTAAATAAATCGAAAGCCACAGGAGCAACAGGTGCAGGATCTGGTAATGGCAATGGTAACAAATGGCGTCAGGTGAACAATCAGCAGCAGCCGCAGCAGCAGCAGCCACAACAGCAACAACATAAGCAGCGTTCGCATCAACAGAAGAAGAAAAACGGCAACAATTTGGCCAACAAAAGTCTTCATCAGATGAACAGCAGCAGCAGCAGTGGCAACAGCAGTTGCTCATCCTCTGCTTTGAGTTCGCCAACCAACTCACCTGGCAAGCCTGGCAAACAGCAGCAGCTGCAACATCTTCATCACCATCACCAAATGCAATTGCATCAGCATCAGCAGCAGCAACAGCAATCTCTATTGGATTGGCCGGAGTTTGCAGCAAGCAACTTGAACTTTCATGTTCCGCCGTTGCAACAGTTCGAGCAAATGGAAATGGAAATGAATGATGCCCATGCCCTGGTCATGCAGCAGTTGCGTCGTCATATTATCGGACATCACTTGCTCCGGGTCTATGGGTTTCCCGTCGAGAGTGTTGTCCACGAAGGTGCCATCGAGATTTTCAAGTGTCTGCCGCCTCATGTGGGTATGAATCATCATGTGGAATTGGCTGCTACTAAGCAGTTGCCCGTGACGGTTATCAATTGCCACGATGGTCTAACAACAACAACAACAACAACAGCAGCAGCAACAGGCCCTGGCATGATGAGCATGGACAATGGAGCATCGTCATCCTCGTTCTCGACGTCTTTGTCAAGTGATTCGGGTAATAGCTCGCCTCGCAATTTGGACTCGGAGAACTCATCGGCTGGCGAATGGAGTGGAAGCGAATGTACGGGAGATCTAGAGCTTGATTTCTGTACTTCCGACGTCACTTCATCATCATCATCATCATTTTCAGGTGGCGAGGAAGTAGAAGAAGAGGATGTATCCGAGGAAGACCAACAGCAAGCAGGCACCACATCCCTGGCGAAACAGTGCACCCGATGCGCCCATCACTTTTTGGTCGACGAACAAACCGGCGAATATATAACCCAGGAAGAATGCTGCTATCACGAGGGCAAATATCAACACTATGCCGGACGTTGGAGTTGCTGCCAAATGGCCACTGAATTGGCAATGGGTTGCTGTCAGAATGACTATCACGTGTGGGCCGGCTCGGTGGTCGGTGTCAATGGACCCTATCACGATTTTGTACGCACCACACATCGTTCGCATCACGGGAGTGCCATGTCCGATTCCCTCGACAATCCCTCGGTCTATGCCCTCGACTGTGAAATGAGCTATACGGCCCGTGGTCTGGATGTCACCAAAGTCTCGCTGGTGGCCCTTAACGGTCAGTTGATCTATGAGCAGTTCGTGCAGCCCGATTGTCCGATTGTTGACTTCAACACACGCTACTCGGGCATCACCGAACAGGATCTGCTCGAGGCCAAGAGTTTGGCTCAAGTGCAACGTGATCTGCTCGAAATAATCTCGGCCGATACCATACTGATTGGACACGGCCTGGACAATGATTTGCGTGCATTGCGTATAGTTCACAATACGTTAATCGATACGTCAATAACATTTCCTCATGCCAGTGGGTTCCCGTACCGTCGCGCTCTACGTCATTTAACCAAAATGCATCTAAAACGTGAGATACAGTGCGGCGACGGGACGACGGGACACAGCAGCTTCGAGGACTCTCGTGCCTGCATGGAGCTGATGCTCTGGCGTGTGCGGCGCGAACTGCTCGATCCCAATTGGAGTTGGGAGGACTAGTTAATAGTTAGTTAGTTAGCTAGATCTAGGTAGTAGTAGGAGTAGTAGTAGTAGTAGAGTTTCATCTTGTTTTAATTCATCGTTAACTTTTTTTTTCTCTCTCTCTCGGTGTAGTGGGCGGGGGTAGTTTTCTTTTCTCAGTGCGTAGGGACACACTAGGGACGGGATGACGACATTGAATGAACCGCGGGGGGTTAACTAACGATTGAAATGAAAAGGGATGGACGCCAGCGAAAGTACTTTTAGTTTATAATGTTTTTAAATCTCAGCTGTGTTCCCAGCACTCCCTCACTTTCTCCCCCCAAAATCTCTCTACTTTTCTTTTGCCTTTCGCTAAATCTAATTCGAAATTCTATCTATGTTTTAACCTAGTTTCAAAAAGTTGGTCGTTCAAAAATGGGGAAAAGTGGCTGGAGCACAGCAAATAGTATTTAATAGGACCAAAGAGCATTTAAACGCAAAGAAATTTGAAAACTCTTCCCCTCACCCTCACTCAAGAGGGTCATCCCCCTTTCCCTAGCCACTTTTTGTTTTTTGTCACACTTTCAATTAAATACATATATATAACATATATATATAAACAAAATGAAATCTCTTTGGGTATAAATGCTCTTTGTTAGTAGAGAAAAGCAGATGATATATATATATATATAAATATCTATATATATGTATATATATATGAATAGATATACTAGAAACAAAAACGCGATTGTATATCCCAAAAAAGGAAGAAAACCCAAATACGACACCCAAATAAGAAATGACAAAAAATTTTGAGAAATAATTTTTTTTTTATATATATATACCTACATATATAAATAATATAATATTATATCCATCTATACTTTAAGTTATATAAAGTTTTTTTTTTCTTTCCTTTTCTAGGTATAATTAATTAATTTAATTTTTTTTTTTTTTTTTGGTTTTTTTTGTATCCCCACACAAAAAGAAATGTACTGAAGTTTTAGCTGTGATGTTTTTTGTTCACTTTCTCACACACACACAAACACACCAAACACACCCACACACATACAAAGAAAATACAATTTTATCACTCCATTAAATGTTTTTTTTAAGAAAAAAAGATATATATATATATATATTTACGAATTGTAGCAGCATCTCATGAACGAAAAATGATAAAAACAAAAAAACGATTGATAAAAATAAGAGAAATTAAAAGTTTAAAACAATATTAAACTACTTTATATACACTACTTATACATAGGTATATAGAAATTTAATTTAATTTTCTTTGATTTTTATTTTATTATTATTAATTTCTTTTCTGTTTGTTTGTTTAATTTTATTTATTCACATCCATTTTGTTTCAATTGGAACACACGCACACACACACACACACACACACTCGTATTTCCATATAACAAGAAGTTCTTTTAGTTAGTAAAACTAAGCTAATATTCTTTGATTATAAGAAATGTACATGAATGTTTATAATGTTTTAATTTTTTTTGTTTGCAATGTTCCTAGCAGCAAAATAACATTAAAACATCAACCAGATCGATCACCTACACACACACACACACACACAAAACAAACACAACACAAATTTTAAGATGACGAATAATGTATTCTCTTCTATATGCATATCTGAACAGACATATGTATAGATGAAATGGCAACGAGAAAACAAGAAATGAAAAATAATGATCCTGCAAATGATATGATGAGAAAATAAAACAGAAATATTGAATTATTTGAAAACGAAAAAGTAAAACATAAATTGTATTTTTCATTCTGGGTGGAGAAGCAGCTAATATACATATATTCTGAAGAATTTGGGCTTAAAGACAATGTATGAGTTAAAGATTTGAAATATGGATAATTCGGGGTGCGTCCCTCCTGGATCCATTCATGATACAGGAAAACCTATTTTAAATCTCTTCCTATCATCCCTAGACTGTACTAAAACTACTTGGGAATCACAACTAAATGGAGTGAAGGCCTTACAGAGAATCCACAGAGTTCACTTTTTGTGAATCTCCTTACTAAAAAAGAAGATAAAACAACAACATTCTCGCAATGGTCAAATAAAAACCAAATGAAGCTCATTTCAAATATTGACAAGGATTCTTAAAGTGGTCCCTGCCCATACAACAAATACTTAACTGAAGGTCCTTACGAAGTATTCTTTATTCTTTTAATAGGTCTAAGATTTAGTTTTCTTTTAAAATAAAAACATAAATTGAGTGCTTGAGAACAGCCGAGGAAAACGCTATGGATATTGGATAACTTGTATCTATGGACATGAACCCGGGAATCCTAGAAAGCATCTCCAATACGAATGTCTTTTAATCTTAGCCCAAACGAACTTCTTACCATATATATATATATATCTCATTGACTAAAAACTGGCATTACAACGAATCTCGTCAGTTTCTAAATGAGAATATGTAAGTCACAATCATCCCCCAAATTGTTCTGATTTTCAAACAAATTGTATATATTTTTCTAGTTATGATTGATATTTTTCGAATGGGAAAAGGAAAAGGAGTTTGAATCATGAAGCTTAAGTTTCAAGTATTGCTAGAACCGTAAAATAAATCGGAAAATAATACCCTCCCGCCCCTTTCTAGATCTGAGACGCCACTCTAGATGAGTTTGAAAAGAAATGCTTCCTTGGTATAAATTAGGATTAACTAAGGAACAAATAGTCTCAGAACTCTAACAAAAGGTTGCTGAATTACTTTTTGAATATTCATAAAGTCTTTTATTTGGTTTAAAAGTTTATATGAAAAACTATTTAAAAATTATAGAGTTATGCTGAGTTACGTCAAAGTAAATAAATAAATTTATAAAAGGCTTACAAATTTTATGGCCAAATGGATTATGTCATTTGTTTGTTGATTATTGTCTTTGAAATCAAATGACATCACAAATGTGACTACATATATATGTAGATATGTATATATGTAAGTATATATGTGATTGAAGCATTTTTGATGCAAGTTTTTGAGTTTTACGTTTTTCTGAATGAACAAAATAAACACGTTCTCACATAGAACTTGGCGCATTTGCAGTGCATTTTTCTTTCACTGATTTTGGCCATGAATGACGCCAAACAAAGCCATGTGGCACATGAATGTACACATACATTTATATATATATATGTAGTAGGTTATAGTATATACTTAGTAGTACGAGGAGTAGAGTAGTACATCTGTTTCGTATATTGTGATGATGACGACAGGCGACTTCTTTTCTTTAGCCATATACATTGTATATATAAATCGATGATGATGATGATGATGATTCAGACAGCTTTCAGCCATATTTGGTTAATAAACACAAAAGTTTCGGTTAATTTATGAATCATGTAATTATTTAAAATATATTGTTCATCAAAAAAAAAAAATTTAAACATGAAACTTGAATTTGACGACGTAGTTTAAATGTAGATTGAGTTAATAGTAATCCCTATATATATATATATTCACATGTATGTTGTATATAGTTTCGTGATATAAATTTAGCCACGTTTGGCTGATTATATAGACACATACACAACGTACATAATACAATCGGGCTAATTCATCTCAGCATGATCATCCTACCCCAAACCAGCACCCACCTCAACCCACCTCAACCCACTTAACCACGAAACCACCCATGTCTGCCACAATTAAAACAATTGATGTTACTTCTCGCACAAATGTGACAAACACGAACATTTCGTTTATTATATACGATATATATATAATATAATATATAAGATGATTGTCTCAAAAGCGTTAATCCAGAGAACAGAGATGAAATTGCATTGGTTGAAGTTGTCTCTTGATTTCATTTCCATTTCAATTACTTTCACTGTACATTCATACCAAGTGGAATATACATACATATATACAAAAGGTTAAAGTCCGACTCAACTGTTTGGCTATATTTACGAGTCTTGCCTTAGTTTTACATTTTAATTGTAGAAGGAAGTTGGATGAGCCTTTTTTTGTTTTTTACATTGAGCGCTCAAAACTTTACACTTCTATATTTAGATTTTTGTTTTCTTTGTCCATGAATACACTCCCGGTCAAGCGTTTATAACCATAGAATCGAAATTTCAAGTAGATAGCAACTCAAATCAAATTAAACTAATTCAAATTCTTAGCTATACTTATTTAGGCTAATGTTTTGAATTCATTCCATCAAGAGATTGATGGAATAGAATTGAGGACTTTGGTTAATAGAAAAATACTGAAAATATTTGCATCTTTTATAAAGTTTCCTTGATTAAACGCAGAAAGACTATTACTAATTTATTTCAATATTATAAAATATATCTTAGTTCATGTTATGGTAATCTGATTCAGTCAATTTTCATACTTTATCTCATTTAGTAAATTCTATTGATATATCGACACGTCTTTCCATGGTTATCAAAAAGTAATTACATTATATACATCAATTTTTGGCGACCCTAAAAATATCCTTTACAGATTAATCAGCCGCTAAACTTTTTTACTAATACATTTCTTATGTAGTTGATTCTTGGTCTTTAGATAAACTATTATTAACATGATATTTCTTTTCTATTTTTCTTAAAAATTACCAAAATTTTCAAGCTTTAATTTCTTTGAGTCGAAAATCAAAGTGACAATTTATGGTAAATTGTGAAAAATTTCAAATATGTAGGTACTTTATCCTCCAGTTATTTAGTTGTTTACTTTTTGTAGGCACTTACGCACGATTAGAACTTTCGAGCACTTTAGCACTTCCGGGTTACTTAGGTTTCTTTTTTTTTGGTTGGTTGGTTAAACATTTGCAAAGCTGTTACAGGGGAAAAATTGAAAATTTGAAACATATGTATGCAGTTCCAACCTCGATAAAGCCAAGATCAAAACTATCAGGGCTACAGCTGTCTGTCTGTCTGACTGACTGTCTGACTGGCAAGGCAATGGCTCGATGAAAGAGAGTGGGGTGGGGTGGGGTGGGGAGTGAATTTGGGGGTATGGTGGATGGGAAACCATCATAATTATCAGCATTCATTATCGTCATCAACAGCAGCAGCAGCAGCAGCAGCAGGCACCAAGTCTTGGTCTCACTTTCGCTTTTTTGATCGACCAAAAAGAGAAAAAGAAAAAAAAAAAGAAGAAAAAAAGGGAAAGGCGTCTTTGGACAACATCGTTAAGCGTTCATTTGTTCGTACATACCAACTACATGTCATTTTGTTGTGGCCACGAGCTGTGTTAAACATGTTGTCATTTGGTGTGTTTGGTTCTACTGGTTTTCACCGCTTTTTCATGGCTTTTCCTCTAGGCCAGTTCTTCGATGGCAAGAGTCTAGTCACTCCCCCTGATGCTTCTCCTCCTCCTCCACCTCCTACTCCATGGCGAACTTCAACTGAACGTTAATTCAAGTTGAAGGCTTTCCATGCGTCGTTCATCGTTCGGCTAAACAAACGCACCTTGGCTGCCAATTTTCAGTTTTGTTTTATCAACTTTGTTGTTTTTTTAAAGTCATCATTTTTGTTTTTTGTGTGTGTTTATTGTACTTCATATTTGACTTGCATGTGCCGACGCCGACGCCGACGGACAATATCCACAGAGACAGACAGAGAGATAGCCACGTGGGCTGGCATTACCATGGCATGTGTGGGTGGTGGCTTATGGTGAAAGTTCAAGGCTGTTGGCTCACCAGTTTACCTACATATACATACATATATAGGTCTGGCTATAAGTATATGCAACGTGCACAAATATCTCGCATTTGATAAGAAATTGGCATATGAGCTAAATTTGAGCCATTTTCAGGGCAATAAACTTCTTTGTCTAGACTCTGGAGAAATCTTTTTCCTCTCTGAGTCATGTAATAAATTTTGTTTTTTTTTATTTTGTATATTTTTGGACTTGAATGTGCCAGCCTACACCGATTACGTAATGCCATGTTTGAATCTGTATCGAATTCAAAATCGAATTGTTAATCAATATACATATTTATGATGTTGACTTTTGTGGGATTTAACAGAAACTCATCGCATTAAGGGGAAAAGCGTTTTCCAGCAAGGACACTGCATCAATTCACACAGATCGATAGTCAAAATGCTGGTTTAGGGATAAAAATGTATATTTGGTTTGTATGGAAAATTGTCTAGGGGAGTCATCTAGAAGTTTTGTTCCCCATCGAGAATAAACGAAAATCCATTACAAAGAAAAAAAATTTAAGCTCTTTGGCTTTCATATTCCATATTGTCAAATGAAACTTGTTGTTAAAAAATAAATTTACCTTCATTAAATGAATTTAAATACTCAAAAAGAAACACTTGAAACATTTTGGCACTGATCAAAATAAAATTCCAATTGATCTTAGGACATGTTCTAAAATATTTCGAACACAACCCGCTAAACTAAATCAAATATTTCAAAATGTTGTGATTACAATGACCTTTTTTAACCCAAACCCCAAACGGCTGGTAGGATAGGATTTTCTCTTTACCAAAAAAATATTTAACCAAAAATTCAATTTGTTGTCATACAACTTTCAAAGGCAAATAAATAAAAAAAGAGAGAAGAAAAAACACACACACACACACACACGTTTTTAATGACTTGTGTCTGTGGTGTGGAATTTATAGCAATTTGTTACCTTGTTGCTTGTTGCATGTTGCATGTTTCTTCGTTCAGCCAATGTATGTAGGTGGCTCTTGGCATTTCCTTGAGTTGGGAGTGTTTTTGGGAGACGGCTGAGTGCGCGCAAAGTTAACCCGGAAAATAAATAAGACGCCTGCGCCTGCTGCACGATCGAAGCTACAACCAAGACTCAGAGTCGGCGCTTTGGTTGAGTAATTAAAGTATGGATCGTAGGGAGACCAAGTTCAACGTAAAATGGTTTTAGGTTACTTTTTTCTACTTTAATTGATAATAGTGTTTCGTTTTGTTTTGCTTTTTTCTTTTCTTTTTTTCTTTATATAGGCTTTTTGATCACTTTGTTACTCCACTTCTCTGTTACCTAATTAAGATAAGCTTAAACACTAGAAAAATTGAAATAATGGATAAACTGTACACAATTTAACAAACAAAGCAATATAAAGACCAAAAAAAGTAAAACAAAACTATGGCAAATCTAAATATATATATATATATGTATGTGAGGGCATCTCCAGCTCAATGGAGATACCCCCGAAAGCTGTGTTCTCGCCTGCTGGAAGATATATGTATGTATGTAACGAAGATAATGATGACATGGATCACTGCATTGCCGATGCAGAGATTGAGGCTCCTGGTATTTGTTTAAAGATTACGCCCGTCAGATCATGATTCTTTTGAATGATGCAGCGTCTGTATGAAAATAGTATTAACCATTAAATTGATAATAATTGAATGGTTTGAAGAAGCGACTTACTTATTCCCACTATATAGACAAATGGTTGCAGGTTTTGGGTTATTTGGTTCCAATTGGGCCACCTGCTCCGAAATGGCCATACCAATGCCAGATACATTTGGATTTATTTTACCCTTGGCTAAAAGGCAAACAAGCAAGTTAGTATGAATCCAACACGAGTATTCCATGTCACACTTACCCGCTAAGCACAAGCCCTGACGATTCGTCACTAGAGCACCCACCGTGTCTGGCTGGGAGACTCTGCAACATAAAACCAAAAGGAAGTTGTTTCAATCAAGTCATTTCATTTGTAATGCTGGCAATACTTACATTTCAGTGAGAACTTTTTCTAGCTGCTGCTCCATGAGAAAACACAATTAATTGAATTCAACAAATCTTTTAATTTATTTAACAAAGACAAAAGATTGCAAGTCCACAAAATCAAAACAAACCCCAAAATTAGTGTGACCAAAGCTAACCAAAAAATACCAAAAATGTAAGTTCCACCGATAGCCGATAGCTTTGCTCTGATAATGTCGATTACGATAACTTTGCTCCGATAAGGTCGATTACGATAGGTTGGCAACATCGAAATATTATCGATTTTGTTTCCAGCAGTGCAAGACACGTCAGCTAGGCCCCACAATTGATTAATAAGGAAAAACACAATTGTTTTCAATTAATTTCGTATATTTTGATACCGGCTGAGAAACCCAGAACAGCAAAATGGTAAGCGAACGCACAAACACTTTAAAAGACGGACAATTTTTGATTTCGATCACAAATTACAGGTACTCATTGCTGCGACGGTTTGCACAAAAAATGGCAAAGGTAAGTTGAAAACAACGAGACAAGTTCTTCTAATCTCCGGCACACCACCCAAACACACACGTATACACATTGCATTCTTGTAGTTATATTGTCACGTCAGTTTGTGGATATGACGAAGGCACGCATTGAGGGTCTCTTGGCGGCATTCCCCAAACTGATGACAGCTGGAAAACAGCATACGTATGTGGAAACGGACTCTGTCCGCTATGTCTATCAGCCCATGGAGAAGTTATATATGCTGCTGATAACCACAAAGGCCAGTAATATTCTCGAGGATCTGGAGACACTGCGTCTGTTCTCGAAAGTGGTGAGTCGACAAAGACTTGCCAACGATTCTTTGTAATTGCCGGTTTTCTCGTTCTTTTAGATACCCGAATATAGCCATTCGCTGGACGAAAAGGAAATTGTGGAAAATGCTTTCAATTTAATTTTTGCCTTTGATGAAATTGTCGCCTTGGGCTACAGGGAAAGTGTGAATTTGGCTCAGATAAAGACTTTCGTGGAAATGGATTCGCATGAGGAGAAGGTCTATCAGGCTGTACGACAGACGCAAGAGCGTGAAGCACGCCAAAAGATGCGCGAGAAGGCCAAAGAATTGCAACGCCAACGCATGGAGGCCAGCAAGAGGGGAGGACCCTCTGCCTCAATGGGCGGACGTTCGGGTGGCTTCAGTTCCGATAGTTTTGGCAGCAGTGGCATCAGCTCAAGCAGCGGCGGTGGCGGCATAGGAGGTGGTGGAGGTGCTCCTTCAATTGAGTTGGATATGAAGCCCGTGGCTAGCAAGGCATCTGCCCAGTAAGTAATCTCAATTTGCTGCGATCCATTAGCTTGACTAAACAAACTTTCATTTAATATAGGAAACCCGCTTCTCGCAATGCCCTTAAATTGGGTGGTAAATCCAAGGATGTGGACAGCTTTGTGGATCAACTAAAGAGTGAGGGTGAGAAAATTGCCAATCTAACGCCAGCAGCTAGCGGTGCCGGTGGTGGTGCCGGTTCAGCCAGTTCCAGCGCTGTGGCCAAAGCTGCTGCTATTTCTGCTGATATCCACAGAGAGAGGTAAGGACACACACACACAGTTTCTGACGCTAATGACGCTTATTTGTTTGGTTTAGTGTCCATTTGAAGATTGAGGATAAACTGGTGGTACGTCTGGGTCGTGATGGTGGTGTCCAGCAATTTGAAAACTCTGGCTTGCTCACCCTACGCATTACCGATGAGAGTTTGGGACGCATTCTTCTAAAATTGTCCAACAACGACACTCAGGGATTGCAGCTGCAGACACATCCCAATGTCGACAAAGAGCTCTTCAAGACACGCTCCATAATTGGCTTGAAGAATTTGGCCAAACCGTTTCCACTTAATACCGATGTCGGTGTATTAAAGTGGAGGTTTGTTTCCCAGGATGAAGCGGCCATTCCTTTGACCAGTAAGTTGAAGATTAAAACAAAACAAAACAACGATTTCGCATCTAAACTCTATCACTGTCTCTTTCTATTTCATTTACCTAGTCAATTGCTGGCCATCGGATAATGGTGAAGGCGGTTGCGATGTGAATATTGAATATGAATTGGAGGCATCACATCTGGAATTGCAAGATGTGACCATTCTCATACCCTTACCGTGAGTACGAGTCATCAAAATTCATTGATACTTGTGAAAAATATTTCTCTCCCGTTTTCCAGTATGAATGTGCAACCGACAGTGGGTGAATATGATGGCACATTCAATTTCGATGCACGCAAACATGTACTCCAATGGCAAATTCCCATCATTGATGCAGCCAACAAGCTTGGCTCAATGGAATTCAGTTGCAATGCCTCCATACCCGGCGACTTTTTCCCCTTGCAAGTTTCATTTGTATCGAAAACCACTTATGCTGGTATCAATGCTCTGGATGTGGTTCAAGTGGATGGCGAGGCATCTGTCAAGTATTCCAGCGAATCGATTTTGATTGTTGAGAAATATGAAATCGTTTAGAATTAAATCTACTTATATATATATATATCTCTTATTAAATGCATATTCATATATACAAACACACACACACACAAGTATACTGCTGTGTGTGTGTGTGTGTTCACCCATATGTATATATGATATGTCTATGTATGTATATCCTATGTATACTTAGTATCTGCCGTAAAAAAAAAAAAAAGATAAAGTAATCCCTTTTATTTCATTTGATTATATTCGTTTGTCTCGCCAAGTAATTCCCACGTTTAACGGTTAAAGAATGAAATCTGATTTATAATATTATACAACTTAGCTATGAATAATAATAATGAATGAAAAAACAAAACTTTATATCACACTCTTTGCACTAATTTCTTCAAATCTTGAGAATTGGTTGGAAATTCTTCACCAATCTCTTGCCGATGATTGATCAGATTGACATTTTGGGATTCAAATATTTGTTAGTTACATACTTTGATTTGGTCTTAAAACAGAATTCGTGGAGAACTTTTGCATTGTCCTAGGCAACATTATTTTTATTAAATTTATGAAACTTAGTTTCTTGGCATTTAAATTTAATATGCATACCTACTTATTCAAATAAACGTTTTGTAACATAACTACAAGAAATTCAGTATACAACATTTTTCAGAAAACCAACAAAAGATATATAAAAATATATATGTAGATAGATGAGATATTTAGTTTTCTTCGTCACTATCGCTTAAATTTAAAGTCTCCACCTGCTTGGCAATGTCTCCATCGTCCTGTCGGCCGCCCTTGTTCTTCTGCTTGCCATATTCCACACTCAATAGACGCATTACCTCGGCAGCTGTCAAGTCTGGACGTTTAAATTTCTGGAAATTCTCCTTGACATATTTGGCGAAGCCTTTGGCCTCACCCGCTGGCGTGGATACAATATTGCCCGATTTGTCCTTTTTATTGAGCAACAATGTGATCGGTCCATGACAGAGGCGACAACGCAAATGCTCCACTTTACGCGACCGAGAATGGGCATGGGAACTGTAAGAGGGTCGAAAGGGGCCAGAGAGTTAAATAGTTGGGGTGGGGGGGAGGGGGGGGATGGTTGGAAATTTCTACTTACGCGGCATCACAATTCTGGCATTTGTATGTGTATTTGAATTCAATGGCATAGCTATGGCAAACTTGTATGGCTGGCAATTCTGGAAACTTATCGGTGGCTCGCTTTGCCCACATTTTCCAAACACGTCCGTGGCCACCCTCACCATTGAAGACCCAAGCGGCTGCATGGCACAGCTCATGGATGAGAGTGCAACGCAAACGATCGGCGCTGGTTAAGACCTTTTGACTCAACTCTATGGTGCTAGAGCGTTGATTCAATTTCCGTTTGTTCTTGCATCTGCCGGCAGTGTTCCTTAGCAGTTTCGACCAGGTGATGGGTACATTTAGTTCCCCATTGAATATGTTGGCATTGAACAGTTTATATAGATAATCAGCCAATTGCTCCTTATTCTTGTTGAAGTTCTCTCTATAGAAGAAGGCTTCGTTATCGCTTAAATGTCGCGGTATTTGCCCTTCAAGGGATTTCAGGAAACTATATTTCCTTTCTCCGTGTGCGGAGTCCATGATTTTCTTTCGCGCCGACGAAGTGGGTGGCGGCATGACTTTAGCTACCTCTTTTGGTGTAGCTTTGGGTGTCGCTTTTGCTGTGGCTTTGGGTGTCACTTTTGGCGTCGACTTGGGCGGTATTTTAGGTGTCGCATTGTCCTTGGCCAATTGTTTCTTAATCTGCTGCAAACGCTTATGCACTGGCGTCCCTGGCAAATGGTCATTCTCCAACTCATCCAGCATATCCAACTCTATGGCCCTGTCGACTATTTCAATGGCCTGTGCCTCATCCTCATAGCCCACATTCGGTGTGAACAACTGTCGTCGACTTGGTGGCAAAGTTTTCGCTTCAGTTGAAGGATTTGGATTTGGATTCGGTGTGGGAGGTAATTTAGCCTTAATGCTGGGCCGGCAGGAACGTAAGATATCATCAAGGCGTCGGGGAGCTACAAAAAAAACCAAAGGAGTGTGATTAACATTAGTTGGCATTTAATATATGTATGTGACCAGGGGGTACCTGGTAAATCCTTATTATCAGTGCCCACCACTTGAACTTCTCGCTGCGACAGATCCAAATATGTAACCTCATTCGATTTGGAGCTTGTCGAGGAGGAGCGCGAGGAACCAGAAGGTGAACTGCTGCCCGTGACGTCGGCGTCGTCATCATCGGAGGCATCTACACTACTTGTATCCGAGTCAACCAATGCCCGCCAGCGTGTCTCATCCAAATGTTTTGTCCGAGGACGTTGACGTTGGGGTCTTTCCGTTTGCACAGCCCTCGCATTGTTGGGCAAGCGTGTGGAGTTGAGGGGCGTCTTTTGGTTGTCAGTCGGACGCAAAGCTCGCTTAACTATAGAGTACAAAATGATTTGAATATACCTTTCTGTAAAAATCTTTCCAACTTACATATACTAAAGTCACCCAAGGCACTTTCATCCATGTGCCTGCTGGAAGGCTTCGTTTTAGCCCTTGGCTGACGTGGCTTGCACTCGGTGAGAGGTTGTTGTTGTCGACGATTGGGTTTCGTGGCTTGAGACTTGGGAGGAGTTGCTTTTCCTCCACTGTTGCTGCTACGTTTCAGGGTACGTATAATGTCCGGTGTCTGCCACGCTTGGCCGTACAGCTCGTTCAGTAGTTTCTCCGCCTGACTGAGGAATCGCTCATCCTCGGAGGCATCGTCCACTAGCAATGGGGTTTGAACAGTTGCCGGTGCGATTTGGCCTTGGTTTTCTTTCTGAATCTCCGCATCACTGGAGGATGTTGAGCGCTTGGCCAGCTCATCAGATTCTTCTTCATCACTTGAGCAACTGCTACCCATTCGGGGTATATGGATCTTTATATTAATCTTGGCGGATATATTAATACTGCTGACTTGAATGGATGGTTGAGCAACCAAATCCTCGCTAGATTGCTCCTTCCGTGGCGATTCAACTTCATCTTCGCTGGACGAGGAGGCGGTCTCTGGTATGGTTATGTCTCTTTCCTCATCTTCATTAGAGCATAGAGTATTCTCTATTGTGTCATTACTGGCCAAGCGTCGACTACTTTCACGATGCTGCGACTTCTCCTTCTCCTCCGCCGCCGCCTCGTCCTCCTCGGAACAGATGGTATTTATTTCCGTATCATTGTCGGCCAATTTTTTGCTTTTTTCCAATTCACGAAGATCTGCCGAGCAGAATGTATCCATCACAGTATCATTAGCTGGACCCAGATTTGGGGGTGAGGAAGGATTCGTCCAGTTTGCTTCTTCCTCCGCTTGGCTTAGGCTCATTGATTCGGTTTCGGCATTGGCCAAGCGACTATGTTTATTACCTGAGGACAAGGGAGAGGCCGTGGAAGTCTCATGGCCCCTTTCAGCCCTCTCATGGCGCTCCATGGAGACGTCTCTTAAGAAGGCTTCAATGCGTTTAACTTTGTCAGCGGAGAGCATTGCGGCTTGCGGTTCCTGTTCCCGCCTCTGTTCCGGCTCTTGTTCACTCACAGCCATAACTTCCTCTTTGGGCTGATCGTCATCACTTGAGTCTGAGATTGTTATGCAAGACCGTTCATCCTCATCATCTTCCACAGTGACACTGTCGTCGTCGTTGTCGTCCACTTCATCCCTCTCTTCGGTGGTGGAGGATATACATATGGAAACCATCTCAGTGGATTTCATCGTCAAATTTGTCACATTTTCGCTAAGAGCGTCCACCACTTGATTTGGAGTGCATCCAATGTCATCGCCACTGAAATGAAGTGCGTCCATATAATCGGATCCATTGAGATCCACTTGCGAATTATCTGCCTCCATATCCAGCTGGCGCTGAGCACTGGGTGTGAGCGACTGGACCATCCTTGGCTCCTTCTCTTTATCCTGATGGTCCTGTTGTTGCTGTATCAGTTTCTTTTTCTTATTCGAGGACAATGTCAATTTGCTGAATCTATCGTCAATAGGCACATTCACCTGACTCGGGTCCACAGCTCGGAATAACTTAAAGCGTGGATCTGCCGCCATCTTGTCCCTATCTCTCTTTGTTTGTTTAATAGTTGTTCTCTTTTGATTTTGTTTAACAGCTAAGGCATAAACGAAACAAAGGCAATACAGTTTTGTTTTTTTAAATTTACAAAAACAAATTTAAAGCGGCGGCGTCACAACAAAATCAAATCGATAACACAAACCGATAACAAACTAGCTAGTTTTTACTGCTAAATTTAGCCATAAAATTTAAATTTATTTGTTTATTCTTTAATGTACACTTAAAGGTGTTCATTAATGGATTGGCACAGTGTTTTATTAAAACCAAAGTTTAAATTCGCTTAAATTTTAAAACGTTTCCATAATTTAATTAAATTGTAGCTCTCTACTTAAGCAGTTGTAATTTGTTATCTACATGTGTAGAAAAGCTGGTCACACCATTTTTTGCGAATTGGAATGCAAAGTTTGTTATTGTTTATAATTAGTATAATTACTTATAGATTTGAATTGAATTAATGCCGCCATTAATATATCAACAATGTGGTGAAGTTGTCTGGCTAAATAAATCAAAAACCCGCAATCGTCTCTATGGGTTTAAATGCATTTACTGCAAGGATCAGCCGGAGAAACCTTCAACAACATTTAAAGATTTCAAATTTCATTTGGAGACGAAGCACGGAGAGATATTTACAAATTGGCTAGACAACGATAGACCAGAAGAACGAGTAAAATATGAGACAAAGACACAAAGAGAAGTCCTTCAGGTGCCTGATCCAAGTAGAAGTGGACTTAAAATGGAATCACAACAAGACCTACAGAAAGAGAAAGTGGCCGAGTTGCAAGTGGATATGAAAAAAGTAAAAGCGGAAGAGGAGCTTGTATTGGTATCTCAATTGCCAGAGGACGAGAAGGAGACGAAAGAGGACAGGCAAACACCAAGAGAAGAAATTGAGCAAGAAACTGAATTGGCCTGGCCGATAATCAGCGATAATGAAAGTTTTACATCCGCCTCCTCCTGCTCTTCAAGAGATGCTCTAGGGGATTCCACATCCGTAGGTTTTATGTGGACACAAAATTCAATGTTTGTAACGATAGTTTTTGTTTTCAGGTATCAACAGATTTCTCTCAATTCTGGCTAATTGATGGTCATCCCATTATGCTTTCCCTTATTGAACAATTGGAGCAGGAGCGTCATCTCTGGGACTTGCAAAAGTTCTCCTTTCGCAATCACAAAGGTCGCACTGAGAGCTGTGAAAGGATCTGTAATCATTTAAATGCAAAATTTGATTTGCAACTCAAAAGTCGGGAAATGGTGCAACATGTCAAAAAGTTACGACATCTTTACAATAAGGAAAAATGTCGTCGGGAAAAGGATAAAGATAATTCTTCAGGAGCAACATCAAGTACCAGCACCTGGTACTTTGAAAGACTGAGTTTCCTTTCAAAAGGCTTACCCGTGCCGGTTTTGAATCACAAGGAACATTTGACTTTTATAGAATTGTATGAGAGATGTAAAGGCATTTGGGATATGCAGGATATGTCCTGCCGTTTGAGACATGTCCGTCAGGAGGCCAAAGAGCAGCTCCTGAATCTATGCACAAATGAATTGAAAATTAATTTTCAACCCTGCCAACTGGAACGTTTCATCTATCGTCTACGCAAAAACTATCAGAGGGAAAAAAAGAAACGCCTAATGCCTAAAAATTGCAAGGATTATCCAAATAATGAACAGGAAATTTCCACTTATGCCTACTACGATCATTTAAAATTCCTGGACCAGCACTTGGCCCCCTTCAAATGTTGGCAATGCCAGCAAATTATTAATAGCGTCGATGCCTACAAAATCCATTTGGCCAATCATAATGGCACATTGCCATTTGATTGTCCTTTCTGTACCCGGCAATTTGCCCGCATGAGCAGCTGCAGTTTACACATGAGACGGCAGCATCTGGATCAGACTGATGAGCAACAGCAAGTGATTTGTCAGGATTGTGGCAAGCATTTCGCCTGCAATTCGGATCTTCATACCCATCGTCGCCAACATACCGGCGAGAAGCCATATTGTTGCCACATCTGTGGCAGTCGTTTTCGTTCGCTCTCCTATTTTGCCCGCCACAAGCGGCGGCACGAGCAAAGGCCATGCGGCAAGTGTCACATTTGTGGCAAAAGCTTCTTCGAGCAGGCCGTCCTTAATGATCACATCAAGGCCCATTTGAATGTACGGGACAAAGTGTGTGATGTATGCCAAAAGACATTCACCAGCTCCAAATATCTGCGACAACATAAGGAGATACATGCTCAGAAGAAGCGCTATATATGTAAAATATGCTGCAAAGGTTTTGCCCAATATGCGGGTCTTAGTGGGCATATGAAATCGCATGGTACCACAGTGAAAGAGGCCGGTTCCGCCACATACAAAGAGCAAGCAAAGGACTGATGCTGAGTCTAAATAGACCTTTATTTGAATTTATTTTGATCTTGGCAAAGTTTCTTTTCAATATGAAAAACATTTATAAAACAATTTCAAATTCATTAAATAAAAAAACCTGGAAAATATTTTCGTCAAATAGTTCTTCCAACTATTATTGTTAATATTTTTAGCCCTTTTAAATTAACTTGAATCTATTGTTGAATATCCAGAATTGAAATTGCCTTTATCGGCAATTAAGTTATAGTTTTTTTTTTTTTTTTAACATAGTTTTATTTATAAAACATTTTGTTTTTGTTTTCTTATCTTATCAATGGGCGCTGCCTCTGCCTCTGCCGCCAGCGACGCTGGGCCAAACCGAATTTGATAAGAAGAATTGAAAGAGTTAAAGTGGAATTATTGTACGATATCTGTGTCTGTATTGTATTTTCCCCCTCACAGTCTCGTTTAGTCAGTTGAAATTGGAGCTGGCTGGGAAGAGTCAGCAAACTGCGTCATAAATGCAAAAATACTTGAAATATTTTACACAAAACAATAACAAATGAAAAACCACAATATATAATATAATATAAAAGAAGAGAAAAGAAGCCACAAAGCAGCAAAGAAGAGGAAACAAAGGTGGTGCAGAACCAGCAGCAAAACCAGAAGGATAGAGAGCAAAAGAACATTCCAAGAAACGAGAGTCATATAAGTCAAAACGGAAATTGGCACTTGTCACACTGAATAAAGAGGAAATGGGGCCCTAGGTGGGTACAGTGGATACAGTGGGTCTCTGTGGACAATCATTGTTAAAATTATTGAGCAATTTTCTCAACTAAATGAAGTAGTTAAGTGCCAAATTAATAGTTGATTTTCTATTGTAACTGAAAAGTCATTTAATTTATTGTAGTTTTTGTAGATTATTTTACGAATATTTTTTATATTAGAAATTTAATATATACTTTTTGTGATGGAAATCTGTTAGATTGAGTTTGATATTGTTAAAAATATTTTGGTCCAAAATGTTGAAAAATGTTTTTTTTATGGCACTTAATTTCAATTATTTTGTTTTTTTTTTATGGTTTTCTTTAACTAATTTTTTTTTTTTGTTTAAATTTTTAAAAAAGCTTTCTAAATTTTAATACAATTTTATTGAAATAAACAAAATGAAAAAGGAAACGAGTTGGCGAAAAATGAATTTTCTAGAGTATTTAGTGTTTATTTGCAAAGAAAAAAAAACTAAATTATTATATGATCAAAAAATTATTTTTATATTTTTCCTTATAGTGCTATGGGGTTACGGTGGCGATAAGAAGGAAGTGGCGCAGCTGAAAGAGAAATAACAACAACTACAACAACGAGCTGACGTCATTTTCTGTGTGTGGGGAAAGAGGCAAGAGAAGAAGCTGGTCAACTGCCACAAAGGGGCAACTTGGAGGGGAGAATTAAATGCAAACGTATTGAAAAAGATAAGACCTCGAGGTCAGTCAATCGAGAAGAAGCGATAGAAGCTCATCAAACGCTGTAACCATGCCAGTAACGCCTGGAACTCCAGACTCGTCACACATGATCTTGGGCGCTGCCGCTTTTGTGGTCCATGAGCGAAGACAGCCAAATAAATCGCTAATGAATTGCTTTCGAGATCGCACCCCATCATCGGCATCGTTGGCAAATAACTCATCCGCCCATGTGTACGCAAGATCGCAGAGTTCCCTCAATGGTGGTGCCATC
The DNA here is from genome assembly GCF_018902025.1 of Drosophila willistoni. NCBI lineage: Eukaryota > Metazoa > Arthropoda > Insecta > Diptera > Drosophilidae > Drosophila > Drosophila willistoni. Next base: position 12,998,383 of record NW_025814052.1, read on the forward strand.
ACACTTGATGCCGGTCGTCCGGAGGCGGTGGTCTTACTCAGGGAGCTACGAAGGAAGCCCAATAAACTGGCCTTGCTGAAAAGTAGCAGTACAAAGGATCTAACACGCCTCTTCGCCGACGAACCCATGGCATTAGTGTCGAATACCAGTTTGGATTCCAATTCCAGTTCAGCCGGAACGGCTAGTCCGGCAGCAGCTCGTGCCAGTCTTAGTGGGCGAACGCGTGAATGTTGTGCGGCATGTTCCAAGCGTTGGCATGATCTCAAACAGCGTATGCATACATTGGAGCAGGATCTGCAGGTCCAGACCAGCTATAACCATGATCTGGAAGTGAAAGTTACGGAATTGACGCGTCAGGTGAATGATCTTCTGCAACTGCAGGAGACCAGGGATCGTAAGGCTGCTGCTGCGGAGGGCAAGCAAGGTGGTGGTAAACGAATCGGTGGTGGTGGTGGCGGCGGCGGTAGTGGGAGTGGAGCCAGCGGTGGTGGTGGAGTTTCACGCTTGCCTGCCTGGATGAATCTGTCGAATTGGTGGAAATCCCGTCCCTCGGTGGAGACATTGAGAGAGCAGCATATATTCTTTGATGAGCCATGCTTCGACACCGAATTGGAATTGGTACTAAAGCACGATCAACACAAAACCGTGCCACGCATTGTCGTCGAATGTTGTGACCTGATCGAACAGCAATATCGCCAGTCCACAGAACCGATCGTTGGCATCTATCGCCAATGTGGGGACTATAATAAAATACAAACATTACGCTTCAATATCGATGCCAATGACTATGAGTCGCTGCATCATTCCAAAGTTGATATACACACATTAACTGGTGTCCTGAAGCTGTTTCTACGTGAGATCAAGAGTCCTTTGATTAGTGTGAACGAGGCGAAAACCTTTATAGGTAATCCCAATCAATGGTGTAAGTATGAGCCTCTCTTTCTCACTCTATTTCTCTCTCTCTCTCTCTCTCTCTCTCTCTGTCTGTCTGTCTTGAGGGATCTTTAAAGATTTTCTTGTTTCTTTATAGTGCTTACGGAATTCTCTCTTAAATTGGATATACTGAAAAGACTGATAAGATCTTTACCAGAAACTAATCGGGATACCATGGAATATATATTTGGTCATTTTAATCGGTAATTTATATAATAGTTAAAATGATTAAGCTAGACTAGTCTTGGTAATCTAATTTATCACCATCACTCTTCATTAATATATATTCTTTCCATTTTTCTTAGGCTCACAAAGGTTCCATTGCAACAGATCAATTCGGAAACATTAGCCATATCGATATCACCATCAATTTTTCATACTGTTCCCCAAGGTGCTCATATGCAGGATTTACAACAACTCCTAAGAGAAGGTGAAACCCTTGCCGATTGTGTTAGGATCATGATCGAGTACAAGAGTCGGATATTTGAGTAAGTTGGATCGAAAACAAAACGATAACCAAGATGGTGATGGTTCCTGCCACTGCAATCCGCCCAACCCCCTACAGTCCAGCATCAAATTCCCACATCCCTTCCCAAAGCTTCTACATGGTCGTCTACGTCGTCGTCGTCGTCGTCGTCGTCGTCGTCTCGATTAATTATTGATCCCTTAACGATCTTTGTACCTGTCATATTTACAATTTATATTGCTTTATTCATAACTATATATATGTATCTATATAAATGTATGTATATACCCGTCCTATTACCTTATCCATGTACTCCTCCTCATCTATATAGATGCACAGCCGATCGTCGTCGCATCAGCGTTAAGAACCTAAAGAAGACACTTTCACAACCGGATTTACTATTTCGTAATAGATTCTAAAATTCTAAAAAAATATCAAAATGGCGATCTATCTTTGGAGAAGTGAAAAGAAAGAGAGAGAAAGAGTAAAATTTTGTATATAACTCAACTCAATGCATTAATACTTAAGCAAATATCTATTATAAAAACTATCAAAATATTAAAGTTATTAAATTAAAACACTTTAAGAATCAAAAGTTAATGACTATTAAACTAAATGTTAAAACTAAACCATTTTAGAAACAAATTTGAATCATTTATTGTTTCTTTATTGAGAGCTGAAAAGGGCTTGAAATGTTCCTTGATTCCGACATTTTTCTTAGCTTTAAGTCATATGCATCGACTTGGTTTTTTTATGAAATTGCATTTCTCTCAGTGTAGAAGCTTTTGCTATTTGCCAAGCAGAACAGAAGCAACAGCCAGTGACAGGTGCTGTTCTGCGTAGACTTTTAAGAAACAGCAACAACAACAACAACAACAACAACAAAACCAACAAACATGCAACGAAAAACTAAACAACCGACAACGGCCAAGCCTCCTTCTGAGAGACAGAGAGGAGAGCTTCAGTTTCAGTTTCAGTCAGTTTCAGTTGCTTGAGTCGTTTGTGGCGATACGCGGCGAAAACCTTTTATTTTTCACCTAAAACGGATCGGATTACCAGTTTTCAAAATTAAAAATTAAAAAACCAAAAAACGACAACAAAAAAGAATAATAATAAAAGAAGAAAAAAAAAAAACAAAAAAAACACTAGAAACGCAGAAATAAATACATAAATTAGAAAAAAAAGAAGGAAAATCAAATGTAATTTACAATAATTTATTTTAATTCCACACAGACACATACGCACACTCATACACACTTGCATGGCGGCATGCGCATGCGTGAAGGCTCACGCTGACTTTGACCATTCTGAAGTTAAAGTTCATACAGAGAGAGAGAGAGAGCGGGGGGCGCAGAGGTGTCATTTATTATTCTTATTAATTGTTCCTCCCCTTGACTATAATATCACTCCATTTTGACCTTAACAGGCATTGAAATAGCCGCTTATGAGCTTTATAGACCCCCCCGCGTCACACACCCCCACGTCCCCCAGCCAAAGCTTTGAAAGTTTATTCAACCAGTTGCTGGTTGGGCTATTTCGGTCACTGGGACAAAAGCGCACGCAGCAAGCGGTTAAAGAGAGTGTGAGAGCGGTGGAGCGGGAGAGCTGGAGAGAGCCTTAAGAGTGTGAGAATGAGAACGTTATTGTCAATCGTAGCGATATCCTTCAGTTTAAGCTGTTGCTTCCAATATACACTATCACTTGATGGGGTATTAAGCATAAGTAGTTCATTTCAAATGGAAATTTTGCATTTTCAATATTTTAGATGATTTTTGTTCAATTTCGAAATGATAGAAAAATAAAAAGGAAAATCACTTTACTTTTGAGTTCTGAAGCTATTAAATGGAAACAAACCCAACCAAAATCTTAACGATGGACTATTACAGATAAATTCATCATAAATAAATTTTGTTTACTTCTTACAAATCTGAAAGTTATCTTATCTTAGACAAGAATTGACCTTTTTTTTAAAAAAAAAAGAAATAAACTTTTATTGTCTTTAAAAATATTTTGAAATAGAAAAGAAACGTAAATATTTTGTTGTGGTTGATCAATATATTTGAAGAGTATTTCAAAGTTTCATTCATTTCACTTCAGTTACAGGGTATTCGAAGGTTTCATTGTTTATAAACCTTGCTTTTAAAATTGTACTTATTATTTTAGTTTTTTTTTTTTTTACTTCTTCTCATCAAAATGTATTGACGTAATTGCCCATAAACTCACACACACACACACATGTACTCAACACACACTTACAAGGTATGTATGTATGTATATGTATATACATATATATCGATTTCGATCGCAGGTGTGTTTAGCCCAAAGTGGTTTTTATTTCGCAACTAAATGTACATAGATTCTACAGCTAGCCAATAGTATGGGGTGGGGGAGGGGAAATTGTAAGCTGCTTCCATACGTCATTCTCACAAAAAAAATTGCATTTATTTTTGTTCATTTATTGTTGTTGTATTTTTTAATTGTTGCTTGTTATTTATACCGTTGGCAATTTTGCTGTCAACTTGTGCGTTGACGACGACGACGACGACGCCCACAGGTTGTATGAGTGATCACTCTAGGTGTGCCGGCACCCTTGCCCACCTCCCCACTCCACCCTTTGTGATCGTTTCTGTTGCTTTGTTGATCCCTCAGGTCTCTGGACTCGGTGCTGTTGCGTCTGCGTCGTTTTGTTGTCATGGTTGTCGTTTTTCTCTGACAAACTGCGCGTCATGCTCATGCACTGACGTCACAGAAAGAGAGAGGGAGAGACGTCCCCCGCGATACCCCGTTTCTTGGTCACAATGGGCCACACAAGTGTAAATGATTCACTGAATTCTTTAGCTAGATGAGCAAGCTCAAGACAAAGGTTTCGTTTAAATATTGAAAATATCATTCTAAAACTACGTATATGTACAATTTCATCATTTAAAATAAATCCATTATCAAAATCTATCTAAAAGAAAAGTCATGCTCATGTCATAAAGATCCAAAATGAAGAAGAATTGTCATGGTTATTTTTAGACACCTTTTTTTTTTTTAGAAAATTGGAGAAATATTAATTGTTAAATTCAAGACAAAATCAAAGAAGACAAACGTGTGACTTTAATTTTCGCTCTGGCAGATTTTCTTGTTGTTGTTTTTTTCTGCCGTTTTTGTCGAGACCCTAGGCCAATTACTTTGAACGTGAGTGCCATCACGTCGTATGAGCAATATTTACATATGTAGCCACATATTACGTATACGTATACAAATTCTACGGATAATAAACTAAAAAATGGGCTGTAACAATAAAAAAAAGGGGGATTGACGTTGGCTTTTAGCCCATTGTAAGTTAGTTTAGTATAGAAATATTCATTCAGTCGGCCAGTCAGTCAGTCAGTCAGCTAGTTAGTTAGTCTCTGAGGATCGTGTTAGTGTGTGTGTGTGTGTGTATATGTGTATGTGCTTGTGCTTAAATGCAATTAAAGTTAAGAAAATAAAAGCAACTAGCAAAGCAATTGGAGCGGCAGCAAACAACAACAAACGATATATGTATGAGAAAAAAAAAACCGTTACAGACCGTTACCCATACCTCACTATCACACTGGCATACTGTGTGTGTGTGTGTGCATGTCTGTGCATGTATGTACATGAGGGATCATTGCACATTGCGTCAACGTTTCAAGATCACAATTCCGACAAACACAAACACACACAACAGAGAGAGAGAGGAAGAGAGAGCGAGAGTGTCACCCACAACATCCCCTCGGCTGCTCCTACCCCACCGCACCGCACCGCACCGCACCTACAAAAAGTAATTCCAATTCCAAATTCAATAGGAGCCAGTAGCCATCCCCAAAACCGAGAGGCCAACAACAAAACAGTTTAGCAACGACAGCGGCAGGTGGCGTTAGCAGCAGCAGCAGCAGCCGCCGCCATCGAAAATAAAATAAAATAAAACCAAAGTAATACAAAAATTTTAACAAGAAAAAAGAAAAGAGAAAAAAATCAAAAAAAAAAAGGAAAATATGTGAAAGTGCGCGTTACTCGTCTCTGCATGTGTGTGCGTGTCTGTGTCTATGCGTGTGGCTGTGTGTCTGTATGTGTGTGTGTGAGTGAGTGTGCGCGACGATCGCAAAAAACCAAAACCGAGTTTACAACAACGATGAGTGCGTGCCGCGATCGCGTAAATGCCGCCCCCGTCCGCTCTGACGCCGCCGACTCTGCCAACGCAGCTGCCTCTGCCTCTGCCTCTGCCGCTCTAGCGGCTGCTGCTACTACTAACATGGCAAAGATAACAGCGACGCTAAAGTCTACGTCAACAGCAGCAGCAACAGCAGCAGCAGTCAACGACAATGAAAATAAATTCAAGCTGGCAGAGCAAATGGATTTTAGTTATCAGAGAACAGCGAAACAGACAAGCCCGACGACTAGCAGACAAAGAGGAGACGCCGAGGAGAAGAGAAAACTGCAGCTACAACAACTGCAACGGCAAAGGCGGCAATTGCGCAAAGACTTCTTTAAGGATATTTATCGCGAAGAAGACGAAGAAGAGACACAACCTGAAGAGAATCATCGTACAGAGAAAATCAAACCGAAGAGAGAGAGAAAGCACTCGAAACCGGAACAGAATATTAAAGAATTGATAAATAAATTTCAAGCCATGATTGTTAAGGAGAAACAACAACAGGAAATGTCGGCGAAGGAGCAAAAAATTGAGACAACCAAATTGGAAGAGAAACGCATTATGACAGCGGATGAGGGAATGCCATTGAGTGGCCTGAGTCCCTATAGCAGCGACAATGAGGAGGCCATAACCGGCACAGGGCAAAGACGTAACAACAACAACAACAAACCAAAAGTAACACGCTGCTCCAGCAGCGATTCAGCCCTGGGCCTGGAAGTCGATGATGCCGCCATGGAGGTGACTCCACCACCACCCACACAGCGTCGCATGACACTGACAGTGACAGACTTACCATTACGACCAGCTCTACTGCCATTGGCCGAACCCACCGCATTGCCAGACTCACCATTGACATCACCCACCAGCACCACACAAGCAGCGGCCGGTATACCCACCAAAGTGTTGCTGGAGGAACGCATGGTCCCAGCACCAGTTACCGGAGGATCGTCCTCACGTCGCGAATCCACACAAAGCTGCCTCAGCGATTTGGGTGGCCTGGCTGGGGTACGTTATGTACGCACTCCGTCCGTTGTTGTATCGGATTATTCAGACGACATTACTGCCTGTGGCATTAGCATGGAGGAAATGGAATACTTTCGCCTGCAAAGAGCCAAGGGACAACGTCGCTGTTCCCTGGAGGCAGGTGCCAGTGCTACTGGCAGTGCTGTCGTCGGTGGCATGGGCAAAGATGAAGGCCAAATATCGGATGTCAGTGCGGCCAGCAGTTGTAGTAATCTTTATTATTGCGGCTCCACCATATCGGCCTTAGATGGCGGCGAATGTATTGTGAATGGTGTGAGAGTGGCATTAGCTGGTCGCAAATCATCGAGTACAACACAAAGTGGCAGCGGCAGCAGCAGTGCGGAGGAGGAGGATGATGAAGAGGAGGATGACGACGATGATGATGATGATGTCGATGCCGATGTTGAGGTGGAATGCATTAGGCACGGGGAACAGGAGCTGAATCAAAGGCAGCTAAGCGAATTGCTGGCAGCCACTCAACTATGCGATCAAGAAGGCTTCCAGCAAAAGCAGCAGCAGCAGCAGCAGCAACAACAACAGCAGCAGCAGCAACAACAACAACAACAGCAGAAGAAGAAGGTAGGCAGCACCAGCCATGGAGAGGGAAATTCTGATGGCGTCACAATTAACGGAAATCTCAATTTATAGTATATAGTATAGATAAAAAACAAAAAACAAGAACCAAAAAAAAAAAAAAAACACAAAACCGAAAACATAGCGTGACTTTTTTTCACACTATTGTTAATGTATTATTATTATTATTATTATAATTATTAACTATTATTCGTTTAGTATGTATTTTTTTTTCAAAGAAAACCTCTATCCTTTGCCCCTCCTAGTTCTAGCCAACAGAGTTTTCACTGTACGAGAGTTGTGTCTGTTTGTGTGTGTGTGTTGCCTCGAAGGCTGTTAATTAATTTGGCTTTTATCTTATCTCTCTCTCACACACATACACATAAAATGGGGTTCCGTTGTTTTTTTTTTTTTAGGATGTTGAAATTGTGCGCTTAAAGTGCTGATAAAAGTAGAAAAAAAAAAGAAAAACAAAAACAAAAAGCATATATAAAACAACTTCTTGTTGATAGCATGGTTTTTTTTTTTTCCTAGACTAGTTCCAAGATATACAGATATCAAGCATATATACATACATACATATATAGATAAAACCAACAAAAAGAAAATAAGAAAAAAAAACACACACACACACATACATACATACATATATACAACCTATACATACCTACACACATTAGTATATATACTTATATACCTGTTGACCCTAGAAATTTTTATGAAGAAGAAAAGTGAACGAAATACAAAAGCAACAAAAATAATAACAATAAAGTCATACAAATATTTATCAACCTTTTATTTAGTTCCTACGTATGTACATATATACATATATATATATATGTATATGTATATGTATGTAGGTATTATAATGTTAAAGGCTTATCTGGCAAAGGGGTTTATCTATGGCATTTTTATGCCAGAAACCCATAGTAAGAGATAGAACCAACTGGAATCGTATAAATATATAGATTTTCTGCCTCCCTCCACTTTCCAAAAACAAAAATTGCTTCTTTTGTTATCATTATCTGGTAACTAACTAATGAGAAAAATCGTCAATTTAATTAGCTTATACTTAAAAAGTTTTGCGGGAAATTGAAAAACAAAAAAAAAAAACACTTGACAAAAGAACTTTAATTATAAAAAGATTTAATCCTTTCAGGACCGAATTAAAATAGATACTAACAAATAAATCAACAGATTTTTTCCTGCTCCTGTAAATTGATTACAAAGTTCTTAATTATCCACTCCAGAGATCGGGCACTATATCTATTTAGTCATGAAACCTCTAACCTAACTCGTATCTCTCTGCATTTGTTTTGCTTTGTAAATTACATTAAAGCCAGATAAGTTTATATATATGTATATATATATTGCTTGTAAAGATTCTACCCACGTCATTAATGGCAGTTTCATAATGTATTATAGCCTAACAAAGGCTTCTAGGGGAAATTTTTTATTAATTTTTTTTTGTTTTGTTTTTTTGTGCCCAATTAAACGGAAACTCGAATTACTAAGAATTAAATGAATTTGTTGGAATTTTTTAGTGAGTTTTCTCAGTTTGACCATTTCATGGAATTGTTATGGGCCATCATCCTAATCATCTGGCATCCTCGCCCCATCGTCATCGCCTCTCTTGTGTCACTTTGTTTATCCAACTTGTCACCAAGTCGAGTCGCGTTGAGTTGGCTGTTTGCTCGATTCTTTCCACACATTCCACACAGATGTAGTTGGCGGGGGCCTTTTGGGCCTTAAGTTGGAGTGAGTTTTTGCATTTTCAGTTTTTTTTTTTTTTTTTGTGTTTCGTGTGGGCTTTATTTTTATTTTTTTCGTTTTAACCAAGATAAAAAAAAAAAAAACAGAAATCTTTGTTGACGTCACTGGACGCCTTTGCTCTTTGTTTCTCTCAACTCCTCCAAGAAACCGATCCGCAAATATTTTTAATGATAAATCGCTATAGGAGCTTGAGAAACAACAACAAAACAACAACAAAAAACAAAACAATTTATAAGCCTACTTAACCTTAGAAATGTACAGTGGGGAAAAAACCCCAATTTGATGTTTTGAGAAAACAAACACACACACACAAGAGAAGGCTAACCTGAACTTTTGTATACCCTAGTCCGGTTTACTCTATAATCTTGCTCATAAAAATCGCAGATTCAGATCAGAATTGAATATGAACAATTTTTCGAATTTTTCAAACAACTTTTTTTTGGTCAAACTCCAGTTTTTAACAACTTTCAAAATGTTATACCTCAATGAAATCACAATTTAGGATATTTTAAAATAGCACTAAGAGCTTGGATATTTGGAAAAATTCATTTCGATCTGATTTTTCAAAAATGACAAAAAATTTAGTTCTCAAGATTTGAATGCCATGAATTTTTTAAATACTCCAAAAATTGACTAAACTAAAGCTTCTTGAATTTATGGTTTATTGGAAAATTTTGCTGTTCCTTGACAATTTTTGTCCTCGTTTACATGATAAATTTCTCATTTGCGTGACTAAAATTAAAATAGAATCTAAAACTATTCAAATGGGATAACATTTTTAAATTTAGCAAAGTTATAGATTCGCAGAGTTAAAAATTTCAAAGGCATTTCAGAATTTTTATAAATTGTTTTTTTTTTTTTTATATTTTCCAATATCTAAGTCTTCTTCTGGATAATAGTTTTCTCAAATTTTAGCTTTTATCGTATTGAGTTTTTGGGGCATTAAAATTTTTCGAACTTTAAATCAAGTCTTTACAATTTTTGGTGATGTGTTTTGGTCGTTTTGAAATTTTTAAATGCCTGACATATTTTCATCTGCATATACTTTTCCATTATATATTTGTTTGATCCACTTGAATCAGCATTTCGGAGAATTATACAATCGATTTCAAGACTATAACTTTAAGGCTCTAGAAGGATATGACGTTAATCTAGACTTGTGTGTCTCATTGTGCTGATGCTTTATTCTAAAATGAAAACTAAAAAACTTTTTCTATACCCTTCGATATTAAAATTAAACTTTAACTGCATCTAGTTAAGTTATATTTCAAATGGAATGAAGAAAAAATATCTTTTAGTCTAATAATAAGCTGAATTTTTTGCTTTAGAAGGGAGGGGAATTATTATTCTTATTATTTTGAATGTTGTTTTCAATTCGTCATGTATGTAGTTGGTTTAATAATATTTCCATTGATCGGTCATGGCATTTAATTCTTTAACGCCTTCGGCTAAGCGTAACAAATTTTGTTTGTTTATTGTTATTGTTTTGTTGTTGTATTACTGACGTAGCCAGAGGGCAGAACCGCAGAACCGCAGAAACCGCTGATGGATGTTGATGATCAGCCACATATAACACCTAACATTATTATTGGATGGTGTCTGCTATTGTTTTGTGTTGTTGTTGCTGATGTGGTTGTTGTTGTTGCTGATGTTGTTGTTGTTGTTGTTTTTTATGACATAGTCGTGCACATCCGTCAGTCGCCCAATAGCCGTCAGTGATTGTCAGTCATGGAGAATAGTCAGTCTGTCAGGCAGTTGGTCGATCTGTTGCTCGTTTGTCATATCTAATCAACACACACATACACACACACACACACACACACACACACACACACACATACAACCAGCATTCTCATTCCGCTTTGGGGATCTAGATTTTGTCTATATGAGGGGGATTGAGGGCGCGAAATCGAATTTAGCTGAATGAATGAGTGTTAGAGAGGGAGGAGTGGGAGCGGGAGGGATGGATGTTTATAGGGGGGTGTACGGACTTGGGGGGGGTTCTATACCGTTCCGTCTGCCACTTTGGTTGAGACGGCGGCGCGCCGGCCTCGAGCGAACTAACGAACGATAACTTCCGTTGACGTCAGCAGGGCCCATCAAGCGGCAGCAGCAGCAGCAGCAACAAACGAGACCAGGGCTGAGCGGTATGATCGTCAAAGTAAATTACATGACGGCGCCATTGCAGTCAACAACAACAGCAACAACAACACACACAGCAAAAGCCAGTGGAAATTACAGAATAAATAACCAATGTGTTGCGCTATTTGTAAACGGTGTTGTCTCTACGTGTCGAAAGTTTGTCTACGTCTTCAGCCTTAGCAAACATACACACACACACACACACATACATACGTATGTATACACATACTTTTTGAATGATACATTCATATATCATTCGGTTAATTGGATTTCTTGGGATTTGCTAATCTCGAGTAACATTGCAATTCATGGTAAAAGATACAAAAAAACACGACACATTAATCTTCAGGAAGAAGAAGATATAAGCCAGATATGTTCTATATAGACAAAATGTTGTGAACAGAATGGGAATACGAATTTAGAATCCAACAAGAAAGTTGAAAATTATGGGAAGTTCTCGAAAGAAAAACGAATATAGAAGAAGAAAGAAAGCCTAATTTCGAAAATTGTCTAATGTGGATCTCATTTGTCTTTTATTTTATATTTGTTAAACAAAAATCTCAAAGTTTGTCTAGTTTGTCCTTGAGACGTTTAGAATCCTTAAAAACAGATTTAACCAAATTGTCTTTAAGTTTCTTAAGCATTAAAAGAGGTGTTTAGTGTTTAGTTGTTCCGGTTGAAAAAAGAAACGCCAAATCTTTTCCTATTTTCTTTTGCTTTTCAATGTTCAATCTTTGCAAAAACGAATTCTCACAATTTTCTTCAAATAAAATAGGATCAAAATTGTTTAGAATCCAAAATAAATTTCAAAAAATTTCTTTGCCTAAATGTATACATATTTTAAACATCCTTTTTGACCTTTCAAATTTCTTCGATTGATTTGCATCATATCTTTCTTATTTAATCAATGAGTAAATCTTCATAAATTCCACATTTGCTTTCATATCAAACAGCCTCAACCACAAATTATATTAATTAATTTTAAAATATACTTTCTTTAAATTTCTGCAAATCTAACTCTCATTTTAATTTGCTACTCAAATGTATTTTGGGATCTACTAAGTAAACAGAGCAAACAAAAAAAAAAAAAAAGAAGAGAAAAAACCAAACAAGTTGTTGCTTTTGCCTCGTTATCCATGTTGCACGTTTTATTTTTTTTTTCGTTGCTGTCGCGAATTGAATCTGCTTTTTTCTGTTTTTCTTCTTTCTTTTTGCAATCGTGTCGCATGGGGAATTGGAATGGGGGAATTGCGTGCCAACGTATTTGTCATCCATGTTACTTCACCTACACAACTCCGCCCAAAAGCCCCCTTAACCAACCAAGCAACTGGCAACTGGCAACTGGCAAATGGCAATTGGCAACTGTTGCTTCTGTTCTTGCATTTCCTTGGCTGCTCGAGAGGATTGTGGCCTGTGGTGATTGCCTTAAAGGTTATGTTGCACGTCGCTGGTGCACAGGAAACGACATGCGACATGCAACACCCAAAACACTAAACAACTACCAAGAAGAAGAACAAAACTTATCAAATATGCAATAATTTTATTGCAAAAATTTCCAACTCTTTGCTTAGTATACTCATTAGAGTTAAAACTTTCCATAACATATATTAAGATTCTATTTAGCTTTCTTCGCTTCGTTGAGTTATAATTCTCAACTTGTTCAAGCATCGGTTATACGTAAAACTTAATGGCTCTAAACAAAATGGCAAAGTGTTGTATTTAAAGTTCCTGTAGACTAATTTGAATGATTTTCGTTTCTACTAAATCTTTCCAAATGAATGTCTAAAAAAGGTTGGATTTGAAATAGATGTGACATGATTAGATCATAAAATCGCAAGAAAAACATATTAAATGTTCAGTTCATCCATTTCAACTTAAACTAAAGTTACTAATTCTTTAAATTCTACTTAAAGTGGAAGTTTGAAATGAAGAATATTCATTTCAATTTAAACTAAACTTACTAATTCTTCTAATCCTGCTAAAGAAGACAATTAATTACTATCATTTGTGAGAATTTCTATGTTCAACTTAAACTTCTTATCGCAATTTGTATTTTAGTTTAGTTAAAAGAAAATTGAAGTGTATATAGCCTTCACTTAATACTCCTATTACAGGGTATAAAGACAACTAAAACTAAAAACGACAAAATTGAGAGTGGGTTGCTAGCAACATTCTCATATAACATAGGACAGTGAAGCTTGCCCTTCTATGACTGTGAACTACAGTGAAAATATACCCACATATGTATAGATTTTTGTAGCAGGATAATCTAAATATGAGATTACAGAAATTAAAGTAAAGTTGTTCAATGTTTCTCTCTCTCTCCGTGTGTGTGTGTGTGTGTATGGGCCTGTCTTTTGCATGCGGCGCGATATCTATGATAGATATACTCGTATTTCCATTTCGTACTCCATAATACATATGAGCCAATGCGGGTTGCCTTTTTCTCTGCAAAGGCCCCAAAAAGTGGCTACTCTTATCAAGACATAACCATCTGGCTGACTACATAAAACACTCAACTTTTTGTTGGGATTTTTGTTTTGGTTTTTGTTATGTGTTTGTTTTCTTTTTTTTTTCTTCTTCTCAGATACTCAAGTGGTCAATTAATATGAGAAAAAGCAAATATTGTGACAGCCTCACAGAGTCATAAAGAGAGTCAACCTCAAGTTGAGGTTGTGTCGCACGGCATCAAGAAGGAGATTAGGATGCATTTGCATATATGCAAATCAATCAGCAATTTGCTAGTGCAATTAGCCAAGTTGCCAAGTGGCCAAGAGACCCAACGCTAGGATCTCAGGCAACATGACATTTCTCAATTTCTTGTTATTTGTTTCAATCAGTCAGCCAGTTGTCGTAGAGATAAGCTCTCGCGGCCCAATCCGCAAATGTGAATCCTACAAAAACCCAGCGAAGCGTCGTTGAAAGAAGTTCAGATCGTAAAAAAAAGGACTTAATTATTGCGCCGGCTTTGGTTTACCCTGTAGATGAATTTTGAATTTCTTAGTAAATGTGACACGAGCACTTTCAATTCAATTGTTTGTATAACTTGGCCATTTTCATTTCAAATTTCGTGAAATTTTATAGACTAATATATATTTAGTAGGTAGTTATATACACAAATTTTTAAAGCGTTACATCAATTGTTATAAAAGAAAATTTACCTGACAAGCTTAGGCTCTAACATTGAATGGTTCCTAGAGACAAATTTCAGTTGTCTTGGCTCTAATGTCCTTCTATCTGTATACTCCCCCACATCAATTGATGCAGGGTATAAGCAAAAAATCGACGACTATCGACGACGCACAACTGGGCCCGGTTTCCGCATCTTTGTTCGCTGGCGTCGCGTCGCTGCTGCGCCGCTGCTGTTGCGTTGCGTTTCTAGTGGCAGCGGCGGCGTATCTTAAAATTGAAGCTTTTCAGTTGCTTTTGCGCCGTTCCAAAGTCAACAACTAGCCAAGAAATATCGTACGTATCGAATGAACGTCGTTTTGTTGTCGCGATTCTGTTTTTTTTTCTGTTTTTTTCTGCTCTTTTCCTCTGCATGCGTATGTGTGTGTGTGTGTGTGTGCTTAGATACATTTCTCAATGATTTTTTAAACCAATGTTGAAATCGAAATACTTTCCAAAAAAAAAAAACAATTTCCCAGGAAAGTAGTGTGAGTGTAAAAATGTCGTTGTTGTTATTTTGTTTTTGTTGTTGCCGCCTTTTAATTAATACAAGTATTTTGAAGTTACTTTTGCGGTTGCCTTTTTTGTTGTTGTCGCTTTTTTTTCTACCTCAAATACTTTAGATAAAAATATTTGCCACATTTGTATATAAACATTTTGAATTGTTTGTTGTTATTTGAGCTCTTTAAATAAACAAAACCAGCAAAGATAATCAAATTGTTGGCATCTTAAATTGATCTATTTGATTGGAAAATATTTGTTTATTTTGCCATAGAATAGCAGAAGAAAAGCTAATTATTTCTACTGTAATATATAGAATAGAAAAGCTTTAAGCCAACTTTGGGGGCAAAATACATTTTTCTACTCTTATATATACAGAGGAACGCGAGAGACCCATTATGTATCTGAAAAATCAGACAAAATTCAATACAAAAAACATGTTCGTGCCTAAGATTTTTATTTATTTTACGTGTTTGAATTGAACATTTGTTTGATTTCTTATAATTTTCGCCTTATTCATTTGATTCTCTTTAAAAAAGTTGACTGATTTATAGCGCAAATCCCCAAAGGAGAACTTTTTTTCGTCATCGAAATGAGGCTCTATATAAAACTTGATATAGTATTTGAGTAGAAGTAACTGTAAAACGACTTTGTATATCTTCTACAAATTAAAACAATAATATAATTATGTATTAATACTTGGACAATCGTTAGTTAATGTTACATATTGTATCATGATCTATGTAGATATCATATAAATTGTGAATAGCGAATAGTATAAATCATTATTTTGATAATTAAAAAGTTATTAAATCCATATTTATGTACCTTAGAGTGTGCCTAAACATTGTCATTAAGGCGTTAATTGAACCAGTTCTACAAATAACTTTATATATATATAAATTGATTAAATTTGTTTAAGAAATTTTACCAATTATTAATTAATATAATTGTGAACTGACAACTTCTTCGTTATCTAAATGCTTTTTGTGTCATAACTTGCTTAAACCATAACCCAGACTTTTAAAGTAGTATATTAAAGCAAGAAATCTCAAAGTATGGTTATTAAATTTCTTACACTAATATTTGTTAACAATATCTATTGGCATACCAAATTTTATAAAAATTTAAATAAAATTAGCCAAGTTATCACTAAGATTAGCTGGCCATTAGCGGCGATAAAGTGATCATGGGCTTATTTAAGTAAGCAAATGAGATAGTTGAATAGGAATAGGTTAAAAAAAGAGACGGATTTTTTTCAATTTTCTATTCCAAGTGCTGATCTAAGCTCTTTGTCTTATAGATCTTTTGTCTTATATCTATCTTAATGAAAGGCGAGTCAAATAAATTATATTAATAAATAGTAATACTTAATTGAATATATGTACATATAAATATCGATTTGATATTTTTCATTTCCCGTTTGTATTTGAAAGTATGGGAAATGTTAACTACATAGAAAAGTACCGCCGCATAAACGATTCATTTTGACCCTAGACAAAAACCACAAAACTGGACACTGATCACTGAACTGGCCAATGGCCACTGGTCAAAACAGCTGCCATAAATAGCATATGGCAGTTGTGGCAGTTGCAACTGGCAGTTAAAGTTAAAGAAGGAAATGAAAAACGTAAAAAACATTTATGGAGTGGCCCAGTCCAGTCCAGTCCTAGGCTAGCCGGCCAAGACGTGAACCAGGTGGAGGTAGGAGCTTGGAAGCTAAATGGAAGCCCAAGTGCCGCCACCATTAATCAACGCCCAAGCTAGCCAGCTAGCCACCAACTAGGTGGAAAGTAATAACTCCTCTGAATCTCATTCGCTATTCAACCGGACTGACTCTTTATGATAAACTTTGACATGGATGGTGGGAGGCTGTGAATGAAGCGATCTTCATAAATCAAATTGGGCAACAAGTTAATTGAAAATTGTTAAGAGTGAAATTGAGCCAAGTCTACAGCACAGCACTCCCCCCCCCAAGCTCATACCCCGAGGCATGAGCATTTTCCAACAAATGTGCCACTAAACTGACAGATTTGGCCATAATAAAAACAAGCCAATGCGAAATGCGAAAGACGTTGAGAGTGAGCCTGAGACACAGAGACTAAAAACCAAGTTGGAGTTGGAGTTGGAGTTGGAGTTTGAGCCTGGAAAATAAGTTGCCAACTTTAATTTATTGTGACATAACGGTATAATCTGACATAAATTATTGATAAGACGAACGCGCGACCATAAAAGTACAAAACAGTTGGAAAAACTCCAACAACAAGGAGTTCAAATGAAGTCAAATATATATATATATATATATACATATATATCAGTTTATATATGTATGTATATTTTGCCCAAACTCCAAAACGAATTGCTTATACTCTTGTCACTATATATAAGGAGCCTTTGTCGACATCGTCTATCGATTTAGGAACAGAAATCGTCTCAGAATTAAGACCTAGTTTTTTGATTTTATAGAAATTCTAAGTATTAGTCTGATTTATATCTAGTTTTTCAGAACTAAAAGATGTTTCTACGATAGTTTGATACTTAACGCAAAAAAGTGTTTGCGATTCCACACGATTATAGCCAATTACAACTGATCTTCTTACTGATTAGATCTAGAGGATCAATCGGAGGGATAATTTCTATGAACTTGTTGCATTTCAAATAATGGCAACTATTTTTTCTCAAATTCACTATTTTTGATTAAAAATAAATGGATTATTTGTGCTATATTAAAGCCAACTCTCCAAATAATAATAATAATAATATTTGTGCTATGAGATTAGATTTAGATTTTTTCATTGCTTTATTTCCATATTATTATATTTAGCTTAAAGCTAGCTTATTGATTTATTTACAGAGTTTATGTCTGATCAGCTGAAATATTTTATTTACATGTTTAGAAATAAGAGAGATGAGATTACTATGAGATTACTAAAAAGTAATTAATAACTTCAAAACAACTTTAGAAATACGAAATATAATTTCTTTTGAAATATATCTTCTTATGTAACTCCTTTCATTATGAACAAATTTATGATGAAATATGGATAAAAACCATTTCAAAAGTACAAAGATCTGAATTAAAGAAGGAATTTATTCCCAGAATTAAAGATTCTTTGGGGAAAAGTTTTCTAAATTAATTGTTGGCTAGAACTTTGCAATTCAAATTGTTTTTCTAGTTTCTCTGTGCTGGATTTCGAAAATTCAAAGAAGTTTTTCAAATGAAATTTTTGGCTAGTTTCTCTGCTCTGTGTATATTTCATCTGAAATTGAAATTTCTAGGATTTTATGTTGGATATTTTGAATAATCTTGACTATGACCCATAACTGGGATATCCATTTGGCTAGAGTATAGAGGTGTGTATAGGTTGTGCATGTGTGTGTATAGAGAAACAACAACAGCTAACAAAGCATATAAATCATTTGGCCAACGACAAGAGACAACAACAACAGCAACAGCAACAACAACAACTACACTCCAGGCCTACTTGGAGTGGAAGTTGGGAGTTAGGAGTTAGGAGAGCTCTATGGCAAAATGTATCTTTTGGATCTATTATTTGACTTTTATGTGCCCATAAATGTGTTGATATGATGACGTACAATGTGCAACAACAACAACGACTGGTTTGATAGTTGATTCCAGGTTTTCAGCAAGTTTTGCTTATTTAATTTTATTAACAACGTTGAGACTTTTTAGTTAAATTTAATATTAAGTAAACGAGATCTTAGTTTTAACAACACAATTAAACTTTTGAACTTAATTGAACTTAATTTTTCTTTCTGCTTCCAGGTAAATATAATGGAATTCAGTTTGATTCTATGACTCAAGCCTTAAGCCTACTACTCATACGAAAGACTTAGGCAAAAAACTTTAATTGATTACAATACGAAAGTTAAAGAGACGAAGCGATGGCATTGTTTCCATCCTCATCGCGTCCGCGTACGCTAATGGAACAGCTATTGGCTAGAAAAATAGAGGCAGCTGCTGCAGCTGCAGCAGCCGGCACGGGCTCTGTCTCTGCTTCTGCTTCTGCCTCAGCCTCAGCCTCAGGAGCCGGCTCCTCAAACGATCCAAGCACCTCGATTCAAAACAATTCAAGCTTAATTGGTGCCCCACCGCCAGTGGGTGGTGGGCTGGGTGTTAATAGCGCCACGAGTCGCCTGCGTCGTACTGATTCGCTGGATTCGACAAGTAGCCTCGGTTCGCTGGCCTTTGGCGAGGATGTTTGCCGCTGCGATGATTGCCTTTTGGGCATTGTTGATCTTTATGTGGTCAGCGGGGCCGAGGCTGAGGCGGCCAAAAAGAAGGTAAGATGGTCATTTAAATCAATTCAACGTAATTTGTCGAATTAATTTATGAAATTAATCAAGACACTTGGCAGAAAAAGAATAGAATTGGTTATTCTTAAAGACGTAAATTGCAATCTTGCAATACGAATAAATTGCCTACGAAAATGATGAAATTTAATAGTCAACACTGCGTATGAGTGATGTCTTATTTTTAACTACTTAGGTTTAACGATAAGCCTAAATTTCTAAGCTTTATGATTATAATTATTTCAATTATATAGATAGATTGGAGTTGTTCATATTAATCGTTTGTTGATCCATCCAACGCCAGAATCGAATCTAAAGGCATTTAAATCTACACTAGTTTCGAGACAGATCTTTAAGGGGTTACATCTAGTTAGAAGCTCTCAAAAATGAGGTTTTTCAAAATTTTTTCCAGAGAAAACTTCTAAATTTATTATTTTAAGCATTTATACATATATTATGGTAACTATGAAGAGTATTTAAAAATTTTTTATTTGTCAAAATAACAGTTTTTAAAGCTGCTACAGCAGATCTCCTGGAACCCCTTTTAGAGAAGGCATTTTACGGTGACCACTAAATCTCTGAAAGTGGACTATCTGAAATAAAAAAAACCAAACGGATTTCGTTAAAGTAATGTATAATCTTGTAATTAATCGAAGGAATAAGAAAAAACAAATTTTTTGACAAAATGGCGGATTCTCAAAAATAAAATCTATTTTTTGCCATAATTTTGGCGTTAAATTGTGTATAAAAAAGACAATTTTTATCGGTAATAAAAAAGCTTCGATTAAGTACTAGAAAATATAGTTTAGAAGCCTGTGTAAAAATTTAAGATGAATCGGTTCAGCCGTTTCTGAGAAATCTTGGTCACCGACTTTCAAAACACAGTTTTGAGAAAGACAAGGTTAAAGTTTTAAAAGCATTTTAAAATGCACTGACGCGTCGTTACATTTATGCGTGTAACTTCAAAAATAATCGTCGGATTGAAATTTTTAGAGTGTATACTTAAATACATGTACATTACGATTTCGATTTTTTGAAAATTCTAACTAGATGTAACCCCTTAAGTTGGTGTCTTTCAGGGAATTTCATTCTGTTTTGATTGAGTCCTGGGTAGTGACAAATAAGGTGACTCATCCTCCTCCTCCTCCTCCTGGCTCATGAGTAAGAAAGCAAAAAACTGAACATGTTCTATTCTTTTTTGCTCTATAATTGTGATCATTGTTAGGGATCATCTCTAGATATGTCTAGTAACTTGAAAAAAAGAACAAACTTGTAAGTCCCCGAATGAAGAAAGAGAAATTTTCGTCCGTGATCGTTCAAAGCTTAAATAAATAACGGTTGTCTAACAAAGCTTCTTTGGGGTTGTTAACTTGGCTAAACGATCAGCAAAACAAAGCTTTTGCCACTTAAAAAAAGTGACAACAAAATTTAAAAAACAAAATAAGAAAATCGTAAAAGTTCACTTGCTTTTGCGCCGATCGTTTTAAAATTTCAAGGGAGACTTAAGGTTGTGCGACTGAGGCACAGGCTACAGCTTAGCGTTGGCGTCAGTCATATTGAATTACGAGTATTTTGGACTTATGGACCGGTCCAAAAAGCTGTTGCTGCTGTTAATGCTGCTGCTGCTACGCGATCGCCATTGACGTCACTACACCAGAGAGAGAGAGAGAGCGAATGCTAGAGAGTAGCTTGAAAGAGAAGAGAAGATCAACTCGTTGCGGCACGGATTGGATCGTTGATCGTAAGTGAAAGTAATGGCACTTTCTCGTCGAACTCATCATTCTTTTAATGGAATTTTCTTCAAGGATCAATGTGATAACGATATATATTTTAGGGGCTAGGCGTTTCAATTTTTAATGAGCATCATTATTTGCTACCCACTCCCACTCCCACTACCCACTCCTCCACACTTTCACACACACAGACACACACACCACATGGCATGGCACTCCCTCACATTGGAAATTCTATTGGCGTTGTCTAACTATTCCATATATATAAAGTCCATATGCCTGGTCTTTGTGTCTATGCCTGTGTGTGTGTGTGTGTGTGTGTGTTTGTATGTGCGATTCCGTGGCGTATCTCCATGGCTGTCATTGCTGTTTGTGTTATCAGTCTCAATATTAGCTATTTTCGCGTCATTCCCTCATTAATTAATGGGTTGCTACTTGAGTTATAGGATAACCCTGTAAAATGTAGCTTAAATAAAGTCTGGTTTTTATTTTGGCCAAGCTGAAGCTGGTTCTTAACTTATATTTATGAAATTACTGACCAATTTTTCAGGGCTTTCTGCTTTTCGAAATCTCCATCATTAAGTAACTAAAATTTCATGTTTGTACAGAATTTCGATTTTTCAACTTTTCATTGATCAAAAACTTTGTTTTGGATAGTTAACAATATTCTGTTTCCATCTTATGAATCTGATGTAATGATTTTTGGTTAATTATTTTGCTTAGATTTTTTTTTTTTTCTAAAATTTATGATGCTTTTGATTGAATGACATTTTCCATTTAAAAGTTTTTGGGGCATTCTGTATTCCCGATTGCCTTTTTATATAATACTTAACAATATTTCAAGCTTTAAAATTCTTTCGTTAATTTTGGATATATACACATATATTTTATGTGATTTAATCATGTTTTAATAATAGTATGGAATTAAAAGTTTATGCTTTTAAAAAGTAAATTCAAGTTTACTTATGGATTTTATATCTATTCAAAAATGATATATGCCCTTGTTCTAAGGGTTTGAAACTCAATTGGAAACCCTCGTAATTAGTTAGGACTTTATACACTTTACATTTGCCGCCGTTGCTGCTTCCAGCTGTTGTATACCCTATATAAGGCATTGAATAGGGTATATGTATATCCAATAAATGAGGTAGGAATGAGAAAGGAAAATAAGAAATTAAACTCAACTATCTGAATGAGGAAACTTCTTTTAAGAACAAAATGTTTGGGAACAGACATAAGAAAACATCTCCTTATAAAGTTTATATATTTTCGATCATCATTCAGACAGAGCATACGATCCATGTCGTTCTAGATCTCAGAGAATATATTAACTAGAGCTAGCAAATTTAGTTAATAGCTTCGTTTGGTATTTTTACAAACTAAAATTTCTTTATGTTTTTCTAATAGCTGATATTTGGACTGCTTATTGCATACTTTAGAGGGCAAAGTTTTCCCTAAAGCTTACACATTTAAGGATCTAGATTCTAGAAGGCACTTCAAAGTCTATAGCAACATTTCGGAGGGGGTTTTAGTCGTTTCCTCGCTTTAGTCTGTCTATGGGCTTGTCATTTAGAGGATATCGGCAAAGTCGTTGCTTTTGGGTATCAAAAGTACGGAAATTTTTTTCTGCTGCTGTTGTTGCTACTGCTGCTGTTGCTGTTGCTGTTGCTGCTGCTGCTGGTGGTGCTCATCGCTTCAGCGCAGAGTCAGTCTCTCAACCAGTTGAGCTTTTGCAGCGATCGCGTGCGGTTTCGGTCTGGCTGCGTGGAGAGAAACGAGAGCGCCCCACCAATTGTGTCTGTTAGTCAGTCAGTCAGTTAGCCTGTCTGTCTGTCTGTCTGTCCGTCTGTCTGTCTGTCTTGTCTGTCTCGGCGGTACGGCGGAGAAACCATCACTGTGAAACGCGTCAACCAAATAACCAAACCAAAGCAGCAAACCAATCGACTAACCAAGCCAGCAAAATTCCAAAAAATTCCAAAACGACGATACAAAATTACCGAAAATTGATTTTAATTTGTGTTTTTGTTTTCGTTTTGTATTATTATTATTATTTTTTTTTTTTTTTTCGTTTTGTTTAATGACATTTTTCGCTTGTCATAAAGTTGTGTATGTATTTTATTATCATTTAACTTGTTGCATGTGGCAAGTGGAAAGTGGCAAATGGTTAGGGGTAAGGGGGCAAATTGTTATTGTTGCTGCTGCTGCTGCTGCGGCTAATGTAAAAAGCGTTAACTGTCTTAGCACGCGCCAAAAGCAAAACGCATAGAGACACAAAATAAAAAACCAAAGAGCCGAAAGCCAAGAACAACAACACAAAATATACATAAACATTATATATATGTATACATACTTTACACCCAAAATTTATTCAAGTTTATGTAAACATTTACACATCCAACAACAACAACAATAACAATAATAATAACAACAACAACAACACTAGCAACAAATTTTTGCTGAACGACAACGACGTCAATGGGTCGAGAACTCTCAGACTCCCAGTGTATGTGTGTGTGCGTGTGTGTGTGTGGGGTGGAGCGGTGAGGGGATGGCAGGGGAGGTCACACCCCACTTTTTTCGCCCCCTCGCCCCCAAGTCACACTAAATGACTCTCCAACCAACGCATCTAAATTATATAATTGAAGATGGACAAACGGGCAGGTCGATCGGAATGAACAGAGAAACGTTTTTTTTTTTATACAACAATTTTCGGCAATTGAAGCTCATTTAAGTCAGCCAAAAATGGCACTTCCCCCGCAACATCTCCTCCCACAAGTTCTCCCTTTCTCTCTTCATCCAGCTGTTGCTGTTGCTGCTGTTTCTGCTGTAATTGGCGTCGATCGTTCAATAACATCCGCCGTACAATAAGCTAAATCCCTCAGCACTCTCCTCTCTCTCCCTGTCTCTCTTTAGAATGTCTCTTTTTCTCATTAGTTGGTATCCACCGCCCCCAAAAACGATCCAAAACCAAGTGAACCCAAACCATTCTGTGCGTCAATAGCAACCAAAATAGAAAAAAAAAATGTTTACTTTATTAATTTAAGGCTTTCGGTAGTTAAAAAAAATGTATATATACACATATATATTATGGCAACAACAAAACCTTTGTTAAAAAGAGACAGAGTGTGTGTGTGTCTGTGTGTGTGCGAGTGTGTGAATAATATTGTAATGCGTTGCGGCACCTAGTAAACCATTTATATATACATATATCCCCATAACTATATATGTACCTATACCTTATATCGAGTTGTGTTATCGCCATTGTCGACGTCGTTTCATATAATACAATAGAATTGCTATACCCTATCGAAATCTTGACATGGCTATACACCCATAGTCCCATATATGTATGTATATATATAATCTTGATCTACTAGATACAGAGAGAAAGAGTTCTGTTTGCCATGAAAGTCGTTTCTGTAAACTTTGCCTTGATTTTGCATTAGATAACAAAAATTTCTAGACATAATGACAGATTAAATGCGATTCAATATAGAATAGTCAGTAGAAGAAAGTTTCCTTAATTGGCATATCCTTAAAAGTATTCCGACTTTATTTTTTGGCACCTTTTTACTTTTGATTTTTAGATTAAAACGTTAGCCAGCACTAAACTCCTGACATTTAGCCAATAATAGAATATGTTTAGCAGAAAGTTTCAAGAAATTTGCATTAGAAACCGTTTTCCAACACTATATTCTAGACATAAATCCACACCAAATGGACCTATGAATACTATGAAATCGTCAGGGATTCATAGAAGAATGTTTTCTCAATTCATTCCTGAAAAAAAAGACAAGTTTTTAAACGATTTTTAACTTTGAATAAACTTTTAAACAACATTACTTTATTGTTGTTAAATAGATTTATGTAAACAGGGAGTTTTTAATTTTAGTTTTCTGAACTTGACAATGCTTTATAGTCTTAAAACTTAGTTGAAATTGTAAAAGATTTCAGACTTTATGTTCGATAATGCCTTTCAAAAGTGTTTTTCAACTCAATGTTTTTCAAATTATTGTTAGATTTTGTCAACAATAAAATATTCTAGTTTTTTTTTTTTGTTGTACTTTATCTTATTGTTTTTTGAGTTTTCTTTACATAATTGTAGTTGAGTTGTAAAACCTCATATTCATATTTTATACTTGATTGAAGTGAAAAATATAATTTTAATTTATTAAAATGAAAAAAAAACAAAGGGCCGGGGCTAACTTCGACCGCGTCAAAGTTTGTATACCGTTGCAACTTTTTTGGTAACTATTTCCTTACCTCTAGCCATTAAACTGGAAAAACGTTTAAGCTAAAAATGCTAATGTTTGAGAAGGAACGGCCTACAATCTTAGCATAGGACATAACGAAGATATTCTTTGTTCAAAGTCACTGTTTTTCACCGATCGTTCCTATGGGAGCTATATGATATAGTCACCCGATCTTGATCAAATTTGGCACAGTCATTAACAGATAGATTAAACTAACAAATGTTTAATTTGAAAGTAATCGCGTCAAAAGTAACGGAGTTATTGACAAAAGTCACTGTTTTTGAAAGATCGTTCCTATGGGAGCTATATGATATAGTCACCCGATCTTTATCAAATTCGGCACAGTCATTAACGGATATATTAAACTAAAAACTTTTTAATTTGAAAGCAATCGCGTCAAAAGTAACGAAGTTATTGACAAAAGTCACTGTTTTCGAACGATCGTTCCTATGGGAGCTATATGATATAGTAACCCGATCTTAATCAAACTTGGCATAGTCGTTTATATCTGTAATTAACTCACCAATTTCACGACAATAGCTAAGAAAATAACGAAGTTATTGAGAAAAGTCACTGTTCGTGACTTTGGCGTTTGTATGGGAGCTATATGATATAGTGGTCCGATCCGGCTGAATCCGAGATACACAACCCCTGCAGTATATACAAGTCTACTGTAGCTCTTACGGTCTAGGAGGAGTTTGCGTTGATCCAGACGGACGGACAGACGGACGAACGGACGGAGGGACATGGCTATTTGAACTCGTCTCGTCGTGCTGATCAAGAATATATATACTTTATATGGTCGGAAATGCTTCCTTCTATGCGACCTTTTTCTGACCAAAATGAATATACCCTTTTTGCAAGGGTATAAATATTTAGGATAAATGTTAAGGTATTTTGTTTAGTTTACGCAACAACAAAAGTTGCAGTCGATGTAACTATTTGTTGTTTGTTGTCGCATTATTTACTCACAGGCAGAAACAAATATTTCGTGTTTACATGAACCAGAAATTTTGTAAGTTACCCATTAAACGTTACTATAAATATGCCCAGTGAAAATTGCAAGTTGAAAGTCATTTTGCTGCCTGCTAGTATAGTATTTTTGCTTTTGTTTTTGGGGGAACAAAACAAAATCTTGCAAAGTTTCACAAAGAAAAGAAAAACAAACAAAAAATAGTAGCTAAATACGCAAACCTCTTTGTCTGTTTGTAATAATTGCTCAGTGCCGGTGATCCAATGTCAGACTTAACATCAATTTTTGCAATTATTTAGGTGATAATCGCGAATTGTGAAAATAAAATCGTGCTCTTCTTCTTGTCTCACTTAAATGTTATTTATAGCAGACAGAGATAAATCATGCTCTTACTTATATGTACATATTTGTATATATAGTACATTGCTCAAGATTATTCAACTAAAACGCCAATTTTCTGAATGAATAATGCTATCAGCTATCAGCTTTGCTCCAAGGACGTTTCGATGTTTGCCCAAAAGCTATAGTACCGACCGGTCTAGGCGAGAAATTTGACAAAGATCAAGCTAAGTTTGCGTGAATCTAGAAAACACTTTTCGAAATTCAAAATGAAATTCTTGGTGATCATTAGACGGCTTTCCAACACTGTAAACCTCAAAAAACCGCTTTCAAAATCCTAGTTGTTAAGCGTTTTCCAACACTGCTTTCTATTCTATTCTTCCAACAATTCAAAATCCAAGACTGCTCTAATGAATAAACAGATTGAAAAAAAAGATGCTAAATATTCTAAATTCCTCTTTCCTTCACTCATATCCTGCGACTCTTCAGATATTTTACAACACTGTTTATAATTTTATGTTTTGTTTTGAATTCTAATCGGACTTGAACGAAAAGGAACCACATTTGCAACTTTCTTTCCAATTAGCCAAACATTTCAAACAAAAAACGATCAATCTTGCTTGTTCACAACTTTTATCGTTTTCATTCCATCAACGATATCGATCGCAGAAAACAAGAACCAAAAAAACAAAAAAAAAACCATAAACCCAAAAATAACTCGAAAAAGATATGAAAACGAAGGTCTGGCGAATATTTAGTGTACTGAGCATGCGGTTACGGTTACGGTTACCCTAAATGGGACCATGGAATATGCTTGTAACGTCAACGTCAACGTCAGCGTCAACGTCGCGGCTGGCGTATCAAGGTTTCGAGGTGTTTGAGTTGTTCTTGTTGTTATTCGGTTACTTGTTATCGACAACGTCGCCGACGACGCGACGTCGGCAGAAGCAGCTTTTGCTAATGACGTCAAATGGTTTTGAAAGAAATTTCAGTATATATAGCGTGCGAGAGAGAGAGAGTGAGAGAGAGAGAAAGATTCGAATTCATTTGTTGTTGTTGTTGTTGTTGCTTTTCGTAACTGGATAGCCGTTGCCATTTCCATTATTATCATAATGTGTTTTGTTGTTGTTCTTGTTGTTTTTATGGCTTTTGCCTTGCGCCGAGTCTGAAAACGCTTCGTTCAGCCCTGGTCTGGTCCGGACTGGACTGGCTTCTAGACGTGGTAGTAAGTAGTAGCCTCAGATGGAGGTGCCAAGATGCCAACACGCGCAACTTCTACCAAAAAAAAAACAAATGTCTACTTTAAGTTTTCAGTTTGTTGCTACATGGCAGATACATATGTACATACAGATGTATGGATGTACATATGTATGTACATAAAGAGATACATCGTATGCATTATAAATTTAATCAATTTTGATTGATGTGTCTGATCGACGATCGGCGCGAGGAATAGCGCACAGAATGCCAAAGACTTGGATTTTCATATACTCACATATATCAATCGAGTCGTACCCTGGACATAAACAAAACGAAATCTCGATAACTGATAGACAGACACATGGCGTATACGTTATTATTTAATATATAGTATTAGTATAGCCCATTAGTTATGGACCATTTCGGATACACAATACTTAGCGATTATTGTTAATCATCGACAATGGACAAACAAACATGGCGTATACGTTATGTGGAATTACCAATTGCTCGTTTGACACGGCGTATACGTCATGTAATTCGTTGTAGTTCATTTTTTTATTCTTTAAGTGAGATTATCTTCTCACTTCCGGACTGAAACCCATACATACATATATCATTGCCAACTACAAATACGATTAAAGGGTATCCATATCCATATCCTTATGGCTAGCAGCAGGCATCGTTGCCAACGAGCGATTTAGGTGCGAACAGGTTCAGGTTTTGGCAAATGCGTAGAAATCAATCAGCAATCAACAATCACCAATCACTGCAGCAGCAGCAGCAGCAGCAACAGCAACAGCTTCATCAAGATGTCTTCTCTGTCTTTTCCTCCACCTCTCCGTTGGCCCTAGCTGACTCTTTTTCTATATATACCCGTTACTTAGAAACCTCAAAGGTTATATTAGGCTTACACCAAAGTTATTGTTCGTTAAAGATAATTTATATGTGGAAATTTGGGCAGTTCTTGCATCAAGATTCATAAATTGAGTTTAATTTTTATTTGAGATAAATTTTTATAACAATCAAATTCCCAGCCAGCACTTTCTCTGTAGCATACTTTGTGGCGTCATAAAAACTTAAAATTTGAGGAATCCACACAAAAAAGTATTCCAAATTGTGAAAAATGTATAAATTTTGTATAATTTATTCAGTAATTAAGCATTATAAACATGAAAACATTAAATATGAGATATATAGGAGCAAAATATTGTGTCTCACAACTCCCAAATTTTCTCAAAATGATTCTAGAACAATATTTATACTGAGCAACGGGTATATTGAATTCGTTTATACACATTTTCTTTTTTCTACAATCTATCTCTCTTCCTCTCCTCTCCCTTTTTTCTTTTCACCTCTCTGTCTCTCTGTCGCTCTCGGTGGGTGTGTGTGTGTGTGTGTGTGTGTGTGTGTGTGTGTTTATAATAGACACAATCACAGGTCGTCGGCGGCGGCAGCGGCAGTCAGTGTATACCTTTAGGTCTAGTTCTAGCTGTTATGTGTATCTCTCTCTCTAATGTGCACTAGAACGCCCATTGCCACATGTCGTGTAAAATGTCCGTGCGTGCCTTTAAGCAGCAGCAGCAGCAGCAACAACAACAGCAGCAGCAAAAGCAGTCAACGCCTTCAGGTCAGAATCAAGGACGGCCTGCTGCTTTGAACGTGCAACCAGCAATTGCAGCTCTTGCATCGGCATCTGGACAAACACCGCCAACTCCGCCGCCATCGCCACAAGTTCGCATCTACGAAGATTTCGATAGAATGAGCGCCAAAGAAGTGTATTATAATGAGGCGGGTAAAAAAGTTACTGTCAAATTGTTACATTTTCCGGATGTACCACCCGAAGATATAGCCAAACTACATTTCGATGATGACGACGACGATGATGATGAGGATGAGGATGATGATGATGTCAATAACGACGATGGCTTGGATAGTGATGCTGGCAGTGGAATAAAAAACAAAGGAACAAAACCAACCACAGCCTCCAATGAAGATAGCGAAGATGCTGGAAGTGAAGCAGAAGTTGCCTCCGGTACATCGAGTGCCACAAATGTTAAGAAAATCTTTCGTCGCAAACTCTCCGGCAATAATATGCAGCCACGTAAATGTAGTCTGGCCTTTGCCCAGGCTCATGGCATCAGGCAAAGAGCCGAAAAGAAACTGTCAATGCCAACGATAAGCATAACAGCGAATTCGGGCGAACATATTGGCCACCCAGCGGTGGGTCATAGGAAACTGTCACAACCATTGGCATCGCCGCAATCACCCATATTCCTGAGGCGATCGCATTCGCCTTTGGGACAGAGTTTATGTCCCGGTTATATACAATACTCGAAATCGTTGCTCGAAGTGCCCATGCCAAGGGATTATGGTTATGCGAGCAGTGATGATTTGAGTTCTGAATGGGATTCAGATGTGTCCACATCGGCAGCAAATTCAACAACTAATTCGTCCTCAACATCGGCAGCGAATGCCTCAACATCTGCGAGTGGTACAAAGAAGGTACAGATCGGGAGGGGGAAGGGGGCACAATGTCAAAATTTCACACATGATAAATATAAGATTAAACTTTAAACAGAATTCCTTTGAATGCTTAATGATAAGTTTCTAAAATTATTTATTCTTTTGCAGAGTTCCGGTTGGCGTAAAATACGTAATATTGTGCAATGGACACCGTTCTTTCAGACGTATAAGAAACAACGTTATCCTTGGGTCCAATTGGCCGGTCATCAGGGCAATTTCAAAGCTGGACCCGAACCTGGTACTGTTCTCAAGAAACTCTGCCCCAAGGAGGAAGAATGCTTTCAGGTGCTTATGCAGGATGTCCTGCGACCCTATGTTCCTGTCTACAAAGGTCAGGTGACAAGTGAAGATGGTGAACGTGAGTTTCTCTACACAGCTCGAGATTATTATTATCATATTGTCTGGTCTGTGTGGTTTTTTGGTCTAGTCTATTTGCAGTTACAGGATCTATTGAGCGATTATGTTCAACCTTGCGTAATGGACTGCAAAATCGGTGTGCGTACGTATTTAGAGGAAGAACTATCCAAGGCCAAGGAGAAGCCAAAGTTACGAAAAGATATGTACGATAAGATGATACAAATTGATCCACAAGCACCAAATGCTGAAGAACATGCAGCCAAGGCGGTGACCAAACCGCGTTATATGGTCTGGCGTGAAACGATATCGAGTACTGCAACACTTGGATTTCGGATTGAGGTACATACATATATATGGAGAGGGAACTGTCCCCTAAAGTATGCAAATAACTTAGTTTGACTATAAATGTTGTTTGTTCACATGGATATTAGGGAAATTCGATTCCTTTGCATACTTTTAGGGAGGGGCAGATCCGCTTCATATTTAAACCAATAAAGAATCTCTACTGATTTATCTGTCTTTCTCTTTCTCTGCAGGGCATTAAGAAAAGCGATGGCACCAGTTCCAAAGATTTCAAAACTACCAAGTCACGTGAACAAATTAAATTGGCCTTTAATGAATTTCTCAGTGGTCAGCCACATATACTGGTAAGTAGTTAATAAAATACACTTTCAACTTTCATATTATGAATAATCAACTTTATCTTCTATATAGCCTCGCTATATTCAACGCCTGCGGGCAATTCGCGCCACATTGGCCCTATCCGAATTCTTTCAAACCCATGAGGTAATCGGCAGTTCGCTGCTCTTTGTCCATGATCATGCACATGCTAGTATCTGGCTAATTGATTTTGCCAAGACAGTGGCTCTGCCTCCGGAACATAATATTGATCATTATTCAGCCTGGAAGGTGGGGAATCATGAGGATGGCTATCTGATTGGGATCAATAATCTCATTGACATATTTGTCGAGCTGCAGGCGGCACATGAGGAACGTCAGGAACGTGAAGAACGGCTGGAACAGGATGCAGGCACCATTTTAGGCGAATGAATTATCCCAATTAACATTCCCAACATACACACACATCCACACACACACACAATCATTTCCTTCTCAACAAAAAAGTGCTTGAAAAGCAAACAAAAAAAAAAAAAAACAAGAAAATGAGAGAATCAACTTAGTTTAATTGATTTTTTTTTCTTTTTTTTCCTTTCCGTTAATATTTAAGAAAACGAAAACAGAAAACCACAAAAACAAAACAAAAAAAATAAATAAAAAACAAAGACTGAAACAAACATTTTACATATATATTTCATACACATATTATATAACTATATACATACATTAAATTGTAAATTAACTTTATGTCCTGATAACACCCAAAAAACTAAAATGAACATCAATAAATTTATAAATACTGTCATTAATATTATTTTAAATAAAAAAAAAATAGTTTTATGTACCACTAAATACTAATACTGATAACTATACACTAATAAAAACCGAACTTTTAATTAAAAGATCAAAAATTGGTGGAAAGTCTTTGTTAATTTTTCTGCAAATGAATTTTTTTAAAAAGTTCGAATATTTTTCAAAACATTTAGAGTAAAATATTTTCCGTTATATTTTCAAATATTAAAGTGTCGTTTCTTTTTAAATTTAGAAATATCGATTGTCAGCTTAATATATTATCGATAAAGTAAGCGTATAGAAAATAATCGATTTGCATAACCATGAACGATAAACCCACAGAGCTGGCCTTCGATAAAATCAGCGTAAAAGCGGCTTTTGTTCGATGTTCGACTCCTTTGTCGGAGTTCGACTCCTTTGCTCGATGTTGGTACTGTGCTCCATAGAGCTGGCCAAACATCGATGTTTATGAAAATACAAAACCGTCGATGTTATTTCCATCTCTAGGCTTAGTTTTTTATTTATTTTTTCGGCTTGCAGATGGACCATTTCCATTTAGATTTATATACCAAATAATTAGTAAAGTGAATGTGCGTGTATGTTTAAATATTTGTATAAATACCCTTCGAGTCCCCAAATATATGCATAGAAAAACATAAAAACCTAACTTAGCAAGAGAAAGAGCGAGTAACCAAGAAAAATGTAAGAAGAAAACATCAAAACGAATAGCAACAACAACAAGAACAAGAGTGAAATGTTTATGTGTTTTCCTGTGTAAATAAACAGACCCAAGTCCAGCCTGATAGCTAACGACTACTCCCTTCCCCTCACCCCCGATCCGGTACAGCATTTTCGTCTAGTTTGGTGTTTAGTTCTTGTGTGTGTGTTTTTTTTTGTTGTCAAATGTTACGCTTCCAGGCATTTCTATGTCAGACATGGAAATTTGATTTTTGATATTCACGTTTTGCCAACAAGAATTCTGCATACATTTTAGTCTTTGTTAATCTATCTGTGTGTGTGTGTGTGTGTGTGTGTGTGTGTGTCTACGTGTTTCACTTAAGAGACTCATTTTGAAATGTTTTGTCAGCTTTTCATACATATACAATCAAAAAATCGATAAAGCGTTGGGTTGTGTTTATTTTATGCTTCGTCTGCATTTTGCAGCCCCCTTTTTTGTACCGTTGTTCATTGGCAGCGGTGGCGGCGGCAGGCACCCCCTTGGCACATACACACAATACAGACA
The DNA here is from genome assembly GCF_018902025.1 of Drosophila willistoni. Taxonomy (NCBI): domain Eukaryota; kingdom Metazoa; phylum Arthropoda; class Insecta; order Diptera; family Drosophilidae; genus Drosophila; species Drosophila willistoni. The sequence continues at coordinate 13,031,472 of NW_025814052.1, forward strand.
TAATGTATATACATACATATACATAGATGTAATTTTAAGAATTTGCATATATGTATGTATGCATGTGTGTAGTGCTTCCAACTGGCAAATAGAATGAAAACAACAACAAAACAGAGGCTTAGACTGATAGGGCATATAGGAAATTTCGATTTTGTTTGACCAGATTATCTATGTATTGGCATTTATATATATACATACATGTATTTAGCATAATTATGCATAATATATGTGTGTGTGTGCGTGTATTGATGCCTATGTATGGGGTTTCTTTGCTTTCTTTTTCATTTTAAACAGAAACAACAACCGTTAATCCAATTAAGAGAGAGAGAGAAAAAAAAGGTGGAATGCCAATTAAGCCGGCAAGTCGGCTTTTGTATGCCCTACAATAACATATTTCATGAAATTTTCCAAAAGCGACTAATTCTATGCAGTTAACACTTAATGTTTTTATTTTAAATGTTATACTTGTATTAAATTAATACAATTTTTCGAAATTAAAAGTTTTATATTTTGGAAACGAAACGATTCAAAATTTGGCTTATGGCCGGCCGCCCTTTTTCACCAAGTTTTCTTGACTGCTCCGCCAACTTTGGGCCGCTTTTGCATTGGTCAGCATTCCACAGTCAAAAATTCTTGCAGGTTTTCCCAGTCTAACAGTCAGTCCCTATGGGTCAAGACAACGGGAATTTTTCCTCTACTCTCAGCATAAAATAAAATTGATTTAATATTTTATAATTAAGCCCTGTAAAATCCGCATAATGTCAATTGCAGTTGACAAGAATGGAGCCCGTCAAGCGACCCACATTGCATTTAGCAGCTGATGCTGCATTTGGTTTAGATAACAACATGACATCGCCCACATCGGCGGCGGCGGCGGCGACTGGTTTCCTGCCGGATATGCCGCAATGGAAAAAGGATTTAATACAGCGACGAAAAACTAATGTGGCTCGCACTCAGGCAGCCCAGCAGGCCTCGCCCACAGCCAACACCACCTGCATGACGACAATGGCAACGACATCAGGTGCTGCCGCCGCCGCCGCTGCTATTGATATTGATACGACAATAACTGGGGCTGCTGGCAGTTGTGGGGCTTTTTTAATGGAAACCACTGCCGGAGCTGGAGCTGGATCAGCAGCTGCAGGTGAGTTTTGCTGAATCTTGAGTCTTGATTAGAGAAACAGTCTTACATAACAACAAGAACAACAACAACAACAACTTTGCCCATGACACATAATCAATTATTTCTGCCACATTGGCAAAGCTGTGTTGTTTAATTGGTTTTTGTTGTTGTTGTTGTTGTGCTTGTTTTTCATTCTGTTAATTGGCCAACAACTGGCACAACGTTTTCCTTAGGGCTGTTCTGATTTCCGTTAAGTTTGGCAAGTTTAAATATAAGTTTTCAAAACTATTTGACAGATTTAAAGTGGAAATCATAATGATACTAATTGGCAACTAGTTGAAATTAATTTCTGTTTAGTTTTGGTGGCCTTTTTCAGAACAGCCCATTCCATGGCAGGCAGCTGTTTAGTTGATATCGATTACCAACCTGCTTCTATGTAATCGTAGTTCAAATTAATGGCGCTGCCATATCCAGTTACATATTTGGCGATCAAATAATTAATATTCGAATTTTAAAGTTGGGTTGGATTACTCGCACCCACCCACCCACTCTCCTTGTTTGTTTTCTTTTTGAATTTGATTGTTATTGTTGGTTGGCATTTTCATTTCACAGACTTAATAGCAACGGAGCAGCAACAACAACAACAACAACAGTCAAATCTGTTGGCAAAGAAAAATGTAAGCCAAACACAAACGACTACAGAGGAAAAGTCTGAGAAATCTCTTATTGGAGGTCATCATACCCAGCAGCAAGCGATGATGGCCTTTTCAAATTCAGCTGAAACAACAGCAACAACAACCATACCATTGCCCATACCAAAGCAGCGATCAAGTTTGTTTAACACAACAACAACAACAACAACAGAGCCGCAGATTCTAAATATGGATCTCAGAGAGCAAAAACATGAAAGAGAGCGAGAAGAGAGAGAGCGTGAGCATGACGTTGTGGTGAATAACAGCGGCAACAGCGGCTTGCGTGGTGAAGTTGAAACTGGCACTGAAACTTCGCCGAGCCAACTGAATTCGCCGAGCCAAAATGAATATTCGAGCCGAAGCAAACAATTTACGGCGAGAGAGGGCGAACAATTAACGGCGAGAGGGCACGAATTTACGGCGAGAGATCAGATCATTTTCGATGCTGAAGGCGGCAGCAATAATACAAAAGAATTGCTGGCGTTAATTGATAATAATAAGAATTGTAAAACTAAAATCATATCCGATAAATTGCAGAGTAATAAATTTATAAAACAACAACAACAGCAGAAGCAGCAGCAACAATTGTCGCCCACCAAAGTAACGGTAAAAACGACAATGGTAGCCATGCAAGAAATGAAAAAGACAACAAAACAAAATGGCCAACATCGTCACCATCTAAAGAGCACCACAAGCACCAGCTGCAGCAGCAACAGCAACAACAACAGCAACAACAACATAGGCATGGATGTGGAGAAGCCACCCCCCTCCGAGTTGGATGAGGATTTGAGCTATGGGCCGGGAATTGTATCCAAATTGCGTTGTCGTTATCTTAGTTTGGCACTACGTGAATCCCATCAGCAGAATCAAAAGCAACGATTACAGCGTTCCACCAGTCTAAATACATTACTGGATCGCGATGACGATGAGGAGGAAGTGGTGGTTGTGCCGGTTACAGTGATGACAACAGTAACCACCAAATCGACAGCGCCACCAATACTGGGAGCTAAACCGGTCATGACCACCACCACCACTAACAGCAACACCACCATCACAAGCGGCTATATAAAGGGTATTCAACGTCCAGTTAGCCTGGGAGCAACCACTGGTGGGGCCACCAACAATAAAATCACCACAATGAAAACGGAAGATCATGTGGTGGGAGCAGGAGCCACACGATCAAGGCATATCAAACGTGGCAATGAGGTAATGAAACGTGCCCGTTCGGTGGAGGCATTGCTCTGCGAGAAATCACCATGGAACACTCAACGAACAGCGATGACACCCATTTCGCCCACCACCTCGCCATCAGCAACATCAACGACCAACTCTACCTGCGTTACCATCGAAGATAAGATCCATAATGCCCGCGAGCGTTTGCACAGCGGCACCGATACCGCTCCACCCAAACGTTTGACCTCCATAATAGATGACACAGAGCGTCCACCACCGGATTTGGTTAAGCAGACATTGAAAATGTTTGAGGCCAGTGCCAATCGTCGTCCGCGAGCTGCACACCGTTCGAATGGAGTGGGTGGAGTTGCCAGTAAGGTGGCCACCTACAAATCGATCATAAAGGAGCAGAAATCATCAACCAGTGGAAGTGGTAGTGTCACCCCCACAGCCATTGGTAGTCCAAACATATTGGGCAAAAGGGATCCGACAATAATTGGATTTGCCAGTTCGACACCAAAACAACAACAGCTAGTGCCCGGGGGTGGTAACACATTGTCGCATCCTCCGGATGTTATACCACGACAAATGATGATCGGAGGAGGCAATAATGGAGCAATCGATTCGCCTGTTTCGGCTTTGTCGAAAATGCTGGGACGCTGCCAGCTGACTGAAGAGCGAGAGACTGAGAAGAGCGAGGCAAACAACGACAACGACGGGAATGAGAATGAGAATGTCGCCAACAACAAAGAGGGCAAAGACGACAACAACATCGTGGACAACGACGGCAACAACGATGACTACGACGACCACGACGCCGACGACGACGACGATGGCGGCAACGACAACGACAACAACCATAATGATGAAGGCGACGGCGGTAACGGCGACGATAATATGGGCGCGGCAGGCGATAAGCATAAGCCTCCAACGATCGCAATTGCGGAAGGAATTGTCGTCGGCGGCGGCAGCGGTGGTGGTGGTGGTGGTGGTGGCGGCGGATCTCAGCGTTCATTTGCCGCAGCTGTGAACGAGAATGCGCACGTTACCAGCAGCAACAGCAGCAGCAGCTCATCATCCATAAGCAGTGCCTCAACACGCAAAACAATTGGCGAGCCAACATTAAGTAGCAGCACCCCAAGCACTACCAAACAAATTGGAGTCATAAGACCGCTGTTTAACAATACCAATACCACATCATCCACGTCCACGTCCAACATTCCGCTAACCAGTCGTGAAATTGAAAAGAATCGTATTAATGAGATGAAGAAATCGGGAGCTTTGGCTGCCGATGGCGCCGCCGCTGCCGGCGCAGTTGCCTCCGCAAGAAGTGCAACAACCACAACTAGTCTTGACACCGTGATAAATACCAAGGATAATAATGCCTCCGAAACGGATGCGACCAATGCCTCACCCATTTGGGCATTGCGCAAGCTACGACAGCCGCAGACCTCAAACTCAAATACGGGTAGCCATCATGGAGGCGCCATTTCCGGCGATAATAACACCTCAATGGTATTCAATTTCTCCAAGAGCACCAAAGAAGTGCCGGACTATATAGAAAGCGATGTTGTGATCTATCGCCGTAAACGGGAACTGCCAAAGGTGAGTGAAAATACTAGAAAATTTATATAAATTTCAAAGGGAATAAGATGTCTAGAACTCCTCGGATATATCTATGTATATGTATATGTAGAGTATGGCCCTGGCCATGGCCGTATTATTCATGCTGCCATTAAATCCCCCCGTCATGAATAATTACATTTTCTTGATAATAATAATATAATTCGCATTGTTGTTATTGTCGCATTTGTAGAAAAAAAAAAAACGAAAAATTCCAAACGTTAAGACCACACAAAATACGGTTACTCCGGCTAGGTAATACCCTTTTTTGCATAAAGCCAAAGATTAACAGTTTCCGATTCAAGTTCAAACCATAGTCACTAGGTATTAGTCAGAGGACTAAAGGATTTGCGGTTGATTTGGAAATGTTTGTTATAAACCCTTTTTAGTCTACTGATGAATTATTCTCGATTTGTAGAGTATAAAACAATAACAACAACAACAACGATGTAAAGAAAAAATACCTAAAACTCTCTAGCGGCAGCCTCAATATCATCAAAGTTGTTGTTATTATTATTATTATTGTTGTTGTTGTTGTTGGTTTTGCTCGTTATTATAGTTCATATTTTCTTTTTCTTTCATTCTATTTTTTTGTTTTCTTCTTCTTTTTGTTAATACTTTTTCGGTGTCATTCGGCAGCAGTTTGCCATATATAAACAAAATATGAAACAAAGCTCCAACACATTTGGTGGAGAGTGTGAGACAGAGAGAGGGGGCCAAAACTGAAAATGTTAGTAAGAGAGAGGGAGAAAGAATGACAACAGCGCGATCATGCGCATTTCGAAAGTTCAACAAGGCAAGGCAAAGTAAAAAATTATATATGTATATACATATAAAGAACGCCAAAATTGTTTACTAAGATTGTCTATAAACATACTTAAAGTACACACAAACACACACACACACACATATGCATTTATAAAGAATATTAGAGTCGCTTTTTAGTTACTCTGCCGTTTTGAAATGAGATCCATTGATCCAGCTCAATAACAACTATCGAAATTCTTGGGATTCCACTATATAAACAGTGAAATAGTTTCAAAAATATATAATAAACAATTCTAATATCAGGTGCAAAAGAGTCGAGCAAACAAATGTTATTTGTTACATAGTTAAGGATTAGATTATCATTAGATTAGATGTCAAAATTAGAAGAGAATCATATTCAATTGAAAAAAAACATTTGGAGAACTCTTTGAAATGCTACTAAATTTAGATGCACTCACATATTTTCAATTGATTTAATTAGTAAATGTGTTTAAAAACTCAACAAAGAAATGCAAGAGAGTTGAGAGTTAAACAATGAGATAAATAACTACATTGAACAATCTTAACAATGAAACAAAAGACTGACTGACTCCCTGGCTGACTGCTGCTACCTTGGCTCTGGAATTATTGGAATAATGATGAACCCACCCAACTCCAACTCCAAGAAAAAGTTGTTCCGTTTTCAACTCCAAAGCATTTTTTTTTCTTTCGCTCCTTTGTTTCCTTAGTTCGCCACCACATGCCAAGTTTATCTCTCATTCTCTTTGTGTGTATTTTTTTTTTTTCTCATTCAGATTCTGATTCAGATTCTCAACGACCTCAATAGTTGGTTTAGTAATAATAATAATAATAATAATAATATGTATATAGTAACTAAGTAAATACTGAAACGATGGCGTCGTCTTCTCAATTATCATTGAAATAACATTTCGATCAAACTTTGCCTCGACTATATATATGTACATATTTACTTTTATACTATATGTACATATACATATATCCAACAACCAACATATGTACAATATAATGTATCTGCATCTGCTCGCAAGATGCTTCTTTCTTTGTATTTGTTGTTGTTGTTGTTGTTGTGTTTAAAAGCTTGAAGATGCAACCTTTGTCCGCCATCCATTCCCTGCAGTCTCTGCCCATGCCCATGCCCCTCGCCTCCTATAGCCGCCTACCTCCACATTGTCCGTCCTTCTGTCCGTCTGTTGCGTTCTTTTCTGTTTGATAGCAAAGAAAAGTTCAAAAAGAAGAAGAAACCAGTTTTTTGTGCCACAAAAGAAAGACGAATCAGAGAAAAAGAGAGCGAGGCGAGGCGAGGGAGAAAGGGTGAGAGAAGATATTTTTCATTTGGTTTTTTTTTTCTTTTTGCTTCCTGCTGCTGCTGCTGCCTAGGCCAGAGATATGAGACTTCTGAGAGTGTCTTGGGAGGAGCGAGCTCAACTGGACTGTTGTGGTGGCAATGTGGTTATCGTTGAGAGAGAAAGAGAGAGAGATTCCAAACCATGCCGGGACCGGCCCGGCCGGATCGTTCTTTATTTTTTTTTTTTTTTAAGTTTTGGGCTGGTGCGCACAGCTGTTTCAATCTTTTTTTTGCAGCAATGTTAATTGAGAAGACAAAGCAAAATCCAAGCTCCTCTCTCTCTCTCTCTCTCTCTCTATTTCTCCCACAGACAGATCCCACCAGTTGTTGGAAAACCCGTTTGCCGATCTCTCTCCCTATCTCTCTGAATGTATATTTTATCTCTCTACCTCTTTCTCTCTCTCTGACAGTGAACTCAATTTTTGTCAATTTTTTTCTTCTTTCGTGTTGAATTCTGGTCGTTTTTTTGTTTTTTTATCTGGGTTTGAACTTTATTATCTGACTCTGGGCATATGGTTGGACATGCCGTTGGGGAGGGGAAAGAGAGCTCAAAAATTGGGCCACTTAATGAAGTGACTCAGTGTCCAGTTTCGACCCATATGTCATCCATACTTGAGCCCATCCCTTTTAAACATAAATTGCAATCCTTTCTTTAATAATAATTCACTTTCGTTTTACAGCCAAATGAACCGGGCTTTGTGTTGCTGGGCGATTTATCAGTGGAGACATCCACCGATACCGACTACGATGACTACTCGATGTGTCCACCATCGCCATGTGATGTGGAGTTCGAGAATGCAAATATTGTGATTGATGGCAAGTCCAGCATACGCCAAAAAACCAAAGATGCATCGGTAAGTGAACTAAAAACTATGCCAAAGATCATTATAGATTGGTCAACCATATATACATATATATGTATGTATAGCTAGTATATAGGGCAAGGGTGGCCACGGAAATTTAACTTGGGAGCCGGCTCTTTACCGGCAGAGGCTGGGCAGAGAAAAAGGTCACTTTTGCGAGTCGACGCACACAAAAATTTGTGTGCCTCGAGTTTTATGACGGGTCATAAAACGACCTTTTTTGGGTCGAGCGAGCGATCGTCGTCGAACTTGTGGGCAGAGAGACGGACAAGTCCCGAATTTTACGGGGAGGGGGAAAAAGGTCGCGATCTCGAGCTCGCAACTTGTTGGCAGAGGGAGTGAGGGACAAGTAAAAATAAGGGTTGTTTTTGATGAGTGCTCGAGATCGCGTTCCTTTTTCCCCCTCCCCGCAAAATTCGGGACTTGTCCCGACCGTCATTTTGACCCGTCATAAAACTCGAGGCACACAAATTTTTGTGTGCGTCGACTCGCAAAAGTGACCTTTTTCTCTGCCCAGCCTCTGCCGGTAAAGAGCCACGGGAGCCAAAAGAGCCACTACGTGGCCATCCTTGATATAGGGTATTGGATTCTATGACTAACCACATAGTCGTGTTGCCGCAATAAAAATATTTCACTATCCCGGCTCTCGGGGCAAAATGCAGATAGCGAGAGTTCTATTTTTTTTTTTTTTTGTTCTGTTTCGTTTCAAAAGGATAAGATAAGATTACAATTTCATATACATACATATAGATACAGATATAGTATGTATATGTATTCAATCGGCGGCCTCTATGTAGGCGGTCGGCAATTGTAATGAAAATGTTCGATACTGAAACAGAACAACAACAACAACAAATAAGAATGGGGAAAGGAAAAAAAAGAAAATCTAGATGCTCTCCTCGTTGTTGTCGAAACATTTAGTTAGATCAAAGTCAAAATGCCAGTGGAAGATAACTTTTCCTCCACCTCCTCCTCCACCCCCTCGTAGTCCCTTACTCCTCCTCTGGGTAGTATATAAAAAGAGTATGTATATGTATGTGTGTGTGTATAATGCTTATCGCTTATTTATTTTTGGTAACTGAAACTATTAATCAAAATGCATTATATTTGGTTTATTTGGGATTTTGTTTTGGGTGCGTTTCATCAATGTGACAGATATGAAAAGATAGATATAGTATTTGTTTTATTTTTTTTCACATTTTAGTAGGTAGACATTTTATTGTGTTGTATTATTGTTGTTGTATTCATTGTTCAATGAATTTTTAAATTCATACAAATTTACTAAAGTCATCCCCCAATAAACACAATCTGTAAATGAATCATTCTATTCGTCAATTTATGTGTTTTTTTTTGTTGCTTTGTTTCAAGGGGGTTAAAAATGATTATGACTAATAAGAAAGAAGAAAGTAACAAGGGGGTGAGGCAAACAGGGAGCAGCAGGGGGGGAGATATGACTGACTGACTGACCTCTATGTTTATGATGTTCATTTTGCGGAAACGGAAAGTTCTGAATCATTTTGAGAAAGAAATTTATCACATCCTTTTTTATAAACCGAAACGTCGAATTTGTTGTATAAGGTCATTTTTATTGAGGTCAGGCAAAATGTCGACGGGAAATAAAAGTGGAAAAAGGAATGCTGTTTGTATATACCTAATACTTTAAACTTTTCATATTTTCTTATTCCCCAGTTCCGTGTACAATTTAACGATACATTAACATCAACATTTGAATATCCCTCCGAGGCATCGTTAACCATTGATGACCCACCGTATGCCGATCCATTTGGCAATGTCAATAAATATCATCAATTGCTATTGGCCGAACAGATGCAATTGTTGGAGCATCAGCAGCAACAACAACAACATCATCATCATGTCACTGTCGATGAGATAATTGAGCTTCCAACATCAACGACAACATCATCATCATCATCATCAACAACAACGTCATCATCGTTGTCGTCGTCGTCGGTGGCAACTAGCAATATGTTGGGAAATTTACCATTAGGTAAGTATTTCAATACCAAATACTACAAACTTATATACTATATATATATATCTATATAACCCAACAAACAAATCGGGGAAAGCCCAAGTCCCCCGATTAATATAAAACAAACTATTTATTTGTGGCATGAACAATGAAAAAAAAAAGATATAGTAAATCAAAAAAAAGAAAATGGAATGTGGCTTGCTCTCTCTTGCCTGATTGCCTGCCTGCCTGATTGCCTGCCGCCTATCTGTCACTCTCTCTCTCTCTTTCTCTCTCTATCTCTGTCTCTCTTGATCTTTCTTTCTATCAATCACTATCTGTGTGTCTGTCTGTCTATCCTATATATACATATATATATAACTTTATCCAACTACTATTCGTTTGTCTGTCTCTGTCCTTAGTTTTTAAATTAATTAGTTAAAAAAAAAAAAGTTCTGCTGTGTTTTTTTTTTGTTATTAAAGTTTTGTTTGTATCTCTTTCACTATTCATTTCATATTCATAATCTTGTTGTTGTTTTAGTTTAACACTTTTATATAGACTGGGGGGCACTACCACACACACATACTGATATCACATATGGCACTACCATGCGCACACACACACACACACATACTCACATACAAGAGATTTACAATAAAATAGACTTAGATCAGAGAACTAAACCAAAGGAAGTAAACGTTCTTAGACGGCAGGATGTATATTGGGGGAAACCTTAGCCAGAAATGAAAATCCCTCCTCCGACCCTGCCCTGGATCAACCAAAACCATCCCCTCACAAACAAAACCAAAAAAAAAAAACCGAAAGCAATGATAACTCGAAAAGTTTATATACTTTACAGATGCAGATAATAGAGTCAAGGTAACAGCCTCAGCACAGCAAATAGCTGACCCTACTAGCTTCGTCTCTGTCTCCGTCTCTGACTTCGCCTCTGTCTCCGCCTCTGTCTCAGTCTTGAACTCCTCGAACTCAGCCTCAGTCCCAACCATGATCAGGGCCAGGATCTTGGGCCTGGGCCAAGGCTGCTGCCAATGGCCGTCACCCAAGCTCAAAGTCCTTGGCAAACAATTTCGCAAATTAACTCAGCTCATCAGGTGGGTGCAGCTGGTCAGCTTTAGCACAGCAAACCACAAAAGCAACAAATTTCTCAGTTCTACCACATCACAAAACTTACCTCCCCCCCCCCTTCACCCAACCAACCAACCAACCAACAAACCACCCACCCAACCAATCAATCCAAGTACCAAAAGGCAAAGGCTTTCAATTCTGCCTAACGCATATTTGCAGATTACCCAAATTTAGAGAAGGGTTTAATCTTGCAACAGTCACAGGAGGAACAGCCACAGGAACAACAACAACAACGTTCTCATCCTCATCAGCCAGAGCCAATAGAAGAGATAATCCAACAGCAATCGCCGCAACGTCGGCGGCAACCATCAGCAATATCCCGAAGCGACCAAATCGGAAATGCACCAGAGCCAGAGCCGCTGCTGCTCCAACGTAGAGTGAGGCGATCATCGGTTTTACTTAAGCCGCAATATGCTTGCTTTTTGCAAAATGAGCCACAGACTTTATCATCGTCACCGGCACCGGCACCGCCACCACCCAAGCCACAGCCACGAAAAGCAGCCTCATTTAGCTCCATGCATAATCTTCATCCGACTTCTCATCATTCTCATCAACTGAATCAACGACAGCCAGCAGTACATCATGCGCAGAGTAAATATAATCCACCCAACAACAACACCACCACCACCACTACCAATACCACCACCACTACCAATACCACAACCATCACCACCACCAACACCATCATCTCCACATCTACAGCTACAGCTCGAAGCCACAGCAACAGCAGCAACAAGAAAAGCAGCACCACCTGCACCACCAGCAGCAGCAGCAGCAGCAACAATCGACGACGTCCCAGTCTACCGACAATGCGTTCCTCAACGTCGCTAGCTCTACCCAACGCCTCCACAGCCCTGCTTCAGGCCCGCATACCAGGCAATACGCTCTACTATGTCTGAGACAAGCTCCAAATCAAACCAAACAAAATCCACCAAAAGTCAATCTCCTCCTACACGAAAACGTAGGCATATGGCGATATATCTTAATTTTACATACACTATATATTGATAAAAACCCATTTAAAGGCTAAAGTCCTAAACACCATATGGGAGTCGTCCCCTCCAACCCCGAACCCCTACCCCTGGCCTGGCTTAAACTCTATATTGGGCTTCTGCTTTTGCTTTCTAATAATACAAATAACATTTGGGAAATGACAAATCCATCTTAACCCCCTTCACCTACCTCCCTACACTTGTATTTTGCTTGTAATCTGCTCAATGATTAGTGATCACAGTAGAGCTGGGAAAACCATCGATGGCACCATCGATATTATCGATGGAACCGATGGAGTGCGATAAATCGATGGAAATTTTTCGATGTCGATATATCGAATTTCTTTTTGGGTCCAACATGGGTGTAAGTAAATTGCAATGTATTGTTTTTTCTGCCTTTCTTTACATACAGGTCTACGTACTTTAATTCTATCAAAGTACCTATTTAACCCTGGCAGTTCCTCTTGTAAAATGGACAAGTTTTTGTAAGGTTTTTTTTTTTTTTTTTTTTTTTAAAATAAGAACCTCTTATTAGCAGTAAGTTTGGAAATCGCCCATTGTTTTGTTGTGCTTAAAGAGTTTTTAGTTTTCGTTTTTTGGACTTAGGACGTCACTCTTTTGTTTTTATCTTGAAACTATACATTTTGTTTTTTTATTTAAGAATATTTCAGAAATTACAAGCTTAAGTCTTTTTAATATATTTTTGGTTGAATTAATTTATAAAGGGCTAACTTATAGTTAAATTATACGCTAGATAATTCGTATAGATGATTATAGACATATGAATATTTGAAACTGTGTAATATTGAAAAACGACACCAAAATATATATGTTGAATAACTCGTTTAAATATTCGATGGTACCATCGATAGTATCGATGGTTTTTTCCATCGATGGAAAAAATATCGAGTGGAGCAACCATCGATGGATTCCCAGCTCTAGATCACAGTCTTTGTGTTTAAGCTAATAGTTGATGGGTATTAAATTACACTGACAAATCACCCCTCACCGTCAAACCCCAGGGAAACAGTATCTCTCCCTCAGAAAAACATTTATTGGAAATGCCTTGCCTTGTATATTGATTAGAAATGATTGAAAGTTGATTAGTTGCTTTAAATAGTTTATTGATCGTTAATCCATAGAAAAGATCATTCAAAATCGATGGTAAATTCATTTAGATCTCGACTTAATCGATTAATTGTTATAGGATCCTATCGATAACAATGCAAAGGAGAATGAACCGATTAAAGCGAAAGTAATTGGTTTTTTTTTGTTTATTATGGCATAACTTTCAACCCCCCCTCTTACCGCTCTCTGTCTCCCCTGTGTGACCCACTCTGTGGCCTGGTTTTGTAACACTTTTCTTAATGTCTTTTCGGTATGCCAGTCAGTCAATAAAACAACCAATAATCCCGACCTAGTCATCTAGCTGGGGCTTGTCTATTCCCTATTCCATTCACAATTATTACGAGGATGACGTCTCTCTCTACAAAACAAATGACGAATTCCGAATGCATTGTTAAGTAGTATTAAGTATTTGGTATGCAGCAGCCACCCACCACCATCCCCACCCCCACCACTCAACCATCACTTGCTAACCCATCTAAAAGTGGTGGAGAATCGGCTCGTTTGTAGACGAGATGGTGGCTGGACGGGGGGAAGTGTATGGCATTTGGTGCCATGTATTGAATTCCAATTGTGCTTTTTCTTTGTGTTGGCTTTTTGTGTTGTTTTTGTTTTAGTTTTATTTTTATTATTATTATTATTTGTGTTTGTCTGTTACGTTAACCAATTGCTTTTGTTGTTGTTGTTGTTGTTGGTTGTGTGTTTGTTTGTTTGTATGTGTAGTGCAATTTCCCCCCACGCCCGGCCTCTCTCCCATCATCACTCCACCATCAACTCTTGCTCTTACTCGCTCTCTCTCTCTCTCTCACTCACTCACTCTTCCTTGTCTAATTCTAATTCTAAAAAACAAAAGAAAAAAAAAACAAAAAACAGTATTAAAAAACAAACAGCGCAAAAAAATGGTTTTCATTTCAACTTTTTTTGTATTCTTTGTGTTCTCTTTTTTTTATACTAATTTCTTTTGCAGATATTATTTAAATGTAACAAAATATCAATACATATATATATGTGTGTGTATATGTATATGTATGTGTGTATGTCTATATACATATATATATATATGTAGCCTATATATATATATATATAATACAAAAATCTAAACCAATAAATGAGTAAAATAAAAACTGAAAGGCAAAGACAGCCAGCAACAACCACCCCGATGAACCATGAACAACCCAATTAAACTAAAACGATATCGAAAAATATATATAGAGAGAAAAGTAAACAAAAAAGAATTATAACAATCTATAAATCAAAACTAAAAGCCATTACAAATCATAACAAAACAAGAAAGAAATAAAAAAAAAAAACCAGCCCACACCTCTAACCAATTTAGAATGCACTCAGATTTGCCAACCAATCATAATCAACGAAGTCTAACAACCAAACAAAAACTAATCGTCAATTTATATTACTTCTTCTTAAGGTAACTAACCCAAAAACAAAAACTAAAAAAAAAAACATCAATTAATAACATTAGATGAAAACAACAACAACAACAAACAACATCTTTCACCTACTAATACCCCCAAATGACATGTTGATATACTAAATATATACATGAATCGATCTTACCATCTTAAATTGTCTCGAAAACTGTCGTTTCGTTCTCAAGTATTTCAGGGAATTTCAGGGCCAGATTAGCAATTATACTAACATTGACATTGAAGAAGAAACTGTCCATTCCAATTAACTATTACACTGATTGGCTTTGTCTATATACAAACATGATTATTGCCGGTTTGCGCAATGGCTATATACCGGAAGCTACTTCAAGTGGCTGATGTTTTCAACTTAATCAAACCAATCCAACTCGTTCGTTCTCTTTTCTCTCTCTCTAGACACAACAAAGACAAGTTAATAACTGCATTGTTGTAGTTAAAACTAGTTATTACTTTATCGATACGAAATCAATTGCATTTGTATTTGTAAATTGTATGAGGAGTGTGTGAAAGAGAAGAATTTTCAAGTTTAAAGCCGGCAAAAGTCGAAAACATTTTGAAATTAATTAAAACCCATATGCAAAAACATTGATCTAACGACAAAACTAACTAGTTAAAAGAAATCAAAAAAAGAAACTCAATTTTTGAAGAGATTAATAAGAATTTTCAGTGATGATTTATGTTTTTAATGTTCAAATTTGTTTATATAGCCAAAAGATCAATTTGTTTGAGGACATGGATATATTTGTAGCTATAAAAGGACAACAAAACGATATTTAGTACATATTCTAAGAACTAAAACTAAATATGATTCTATATAGACATGTATTATATATGTTTATCAACATGTCACCTTTTGGAGGAACTAACAATACACAATTGCAAATTTTTCAATAAAAAAAAAAAAAAACTGCACCAGTTCCTGTTAATTTCCATTTCTAAACTCATTCCATTGCCAATAAATTTATTCCCCAATCAATCGAATCATCAACCAAATCATTGCCAAGAAATGTGCCTAATTGGTTCAACTAACAAATTCTTGTACTTAACCACATTTAAATATACTACTACTATTACTACAAATACTTACCACTCGTAAATTATTTGAGACTTTTTGGGACACTTTGTTCCGTGTCCTACTTATAAAACTATTTTTGAAAAGTTTTAAATGGAAAATTTGCTGATACTAATCTCTTGGATACCATTTTGCAGGCTCAACAGCGCTGGGCTTCTATACGCCAATGAAGGGATCGCCAATGGATAGCCTGTTCCAGTTGGGAGTGACGCGTTATACTCTACCGGACAGTGGCAGTAGTAATAGCAACAGCAACAGCAGTGCCAGCAGCAACAGCAACAACAGCAGCAACGGAGGCAGTCCATCGGCAGGAGGAGGAGGAGGGAAGCCATCGGCGGCGGCGGCATCGACCAATGGAAATGCCGGCAAAGCCTATAATGGAAACGGCAGCATATTGGGAATTGGCGCTGGTCTCATCAGGGATGCTGACAATGGTAGTGGCAACGGCCAGGGGGGAAATGGGGAATCGGGCGGCAGCGGCAGCGGCAACGGTGGTGAAATGGATGAGGGGGAAGATGCTCATGAAGATTATCTACCGGCCAGCGGTGGGATTGTGTACAGTGAGGGCACAAAAAAGACAGATTTATTATATTAAACAAATTACGACAACGGACAAGGGCCGTGCCCCGTCTACTTGCTGCCCCCCGCAACACAACTTCCACTCCCATACACACACACACACACACACACACACACACACAGAGAAAAACCGTGGAAACCCCATGAAAACCGTGCGCTTAGGTGAAATATCAATTTCAGTTATATAAAATTTAAATCTGGCAGATACATAAAAATACATACGTATATATATATATATAGAGATATTAAACATAAGTGGTATTTGTAAGAACGATTTACATATATATGCATATATATATATATGTATACATATTTGGTATAAAAGATACAATCGCATTTTTTTTTTTTTTTGTTTTTCAATTAAATAATATTATAATATTTTATTGTATTATGTATTAATGTATCTACATAATATTAATATACATATATATATATATATATATAGAGATATATGGCACTGTAAAATCCATTTCGAGATCCATTTAAAATTCTCGCTCAGCATTATACCTATGTATTCCATTTTTGTTTTCTCTCCCCGTTTATTATTATTATTATTATTTTTTTTCTTCTTATTGTGTATTAGTATTTAGTAGTTAAGGAATGAAAAATTAAATACTGTAAACATCGAGAGGTTGAGCCACCATATTTAACTCGGTCGGAGGATTAAATATTAAACAAAATAAAGTGAAAAATCCTAAAAAATAAGAATACAACAATTTATGTTTCCCCCTAACTGCCCTGATGCGACTTGGACACACCAATTGCCTCTCCCCAATCTCCTCACACCATCCCATCCAATCCAATCAGCAATGGCACTCCCCCACCGCCCATTAGTTGTGGAATGAAAGTAAAATATTAAAACATTTGCCTCATAATTATATATATGAATTTATATACATATATATATATATTTTACATGATTTAGCAATTATTAAATGAAAAGAAAATTTACAAATTGTATGCCGTTAACAAAATAATTACTTTATACAAATATGCCCAATATACATATATATACATACAAACATATATGCTCAGATTCTGAATGATCATAATTGACGTTTTAAATTCAATTTCTGTGCGCATTTTTCGTTTGCTGCTGCAAATTAAATTAAACATTTGAAAGCAACGCAATTTATAACAGTATTGTAATCGATAAAATGCCAGGGATACATGGCAAAACGGATAAACATTTATGGATTGACTGCCACCCATATTTTGGTGGGAAACAAAAAATAAAAAATAATAAATTTAGTTATGAAACAAAATATAAGAAGTTTTTCTGTGGGGAAAATTATCCAAAGAAAAATTAATTATATGCAATGTTGACAATCTAGCTTTATTTTGCAGCAATCGGTGCATTCAAGAGAATATAAATATTGAAATAAGTTAATGTCTTGCACTTTTAGACATTTGGGAAAGTTTTTAGACATTTCAATTTCGATTGCTTCAAATTTTATTGTTCCGCTTAAAAATAATCGCTTCAAACAAGTTGGCAGCACTGTTTTGTGCAGTTTAACCACCAATCGATACATCAATCGTTTCATGCATTCACGCTATCGATAACAGACCTGCCTCTGTGTTGTCTATTCTCGTCCGTGTGCGGGTATCTGTGTGTATTTGTGTGTGCATTTCGGTTAGTTTTGTGATTGTGTCCCCAAAATACATGCAGTGGATTCTTTTTGTAGCAATTTAATATCAAGATTACAAACACTCGGAGTAATGCCACAGGCGCTAATGCATGCGTCAAGCCTGTCGTGTGGTCGTGCTAAAGTATGTCCTGTTGTTAAATACAAAACTCCGCCAAAAACTGTATTACTTTTTAACCTTAGTTGACATTGAAATGTACCCGCTTCAATGGGGCGCGCGTTGTGTTGGTGTGTGCTCGTATCGGTGTGACTCTACGTTTGATTGTGTGTGTGTGTGTGTGTGAGAGTGTGCCAGTGCTCTATAAAAGGAGGTGAAGGAGAAGAAGCAAAAGGAGAATTATTTTTGTATGTGTGTGTGTAAATGGGAGACCAAATGTCTGCATGTGTGCCGTGTGTTTTGGCCCCAAAACTCCCCAACAATAATACGCATTGCAAAGCGACAAAGCTGCACGATAATAACGATAATAACACGCAAGCAAATGTCGCGGCTCATCGGCAGGGCAAGCAGCAG
Organism: Drosophila willistoni; assembly: GCF_018902025.1. Taxonomy (NCBI): domain Eukaryota; kingdom Metazoa; phylum Arthropoda; class Insecta; order Diptera; family Drosophilidae; genus Drosophila; species Drosophila willistoni. The sequence goes on from NW_025814052.1 coordinate 13,049,566, forward strand.
CACCAGCAACAACAACAACAACAACAACAATAGTCTATAACAGTATCAGCAGCAGTAGAGGATGAATAAAAAGAAAAACGATCAAAACAAAACTGTTTAAATAAAAAAAAAAACCGAATGCCCACAGAGTGTAAATGTGCATAGATAGTAGTTGTGTAATCATTCATTAAAATCTGAAAAAAAATCAAATATATATATATGTACATTTTTTTTATATATATGTATTTCTTTGCTTATTTCAATCGATTTGTTGTAGTTGGCATTCGTTATTAATTAAATCAACAGTCGCAGCCACACTCACAGAAGGCATCATAGGCTCATAGGCTCTGGAAACGAACAGCTGAGACAGAGAGTCCGAGTGAGAGCGAGATAGCGAAAAACAAAAAAAGAGAGAGAGAGAACGATCAAGAGAGGAGCAGTTAAAGTTAATCGATACCAACGCCAGCACCAGCTTTGGCTGCACAGCACCGGCAAACGCCAACGCCGACAACACAGCAACAACAACAACGAACAGCAATACTTGGTAATTAAAAGGAAATTTACCATCGCAGCGAACACAGTCAAGTCACTGAGATTCTGTGATTCCGATTTCGATTTAGATTCAAATTGGTCGTGCTGCTACCGCCGCTACTGCTGCTGCTGTCTCGTCGCTTGATATTTTCAGTGTTTTTTTTTTTTATTATTATTTTTTTTTGGATTGTTAAAAATAGCGCACACTCGCCAAGGCATTGGGCGACCACCAAGCAACCAACTAAAAGAGCAGCAGCCGCAGCTAAAGTGAAGAAGTGGCCCTAATCCCTTATCTTCCTTCTCTCTCTCCCTCTCCCTAACTCGCTCGTCCTTAAAGCGCACTCTGTGGCGCTGAGTGTTAGAACGCCGTCAAAATTTCACTAGACCTAATGGCCAAGGATGAGGAAGATGATCTGCTCCCTGATAAGGATGCTGCCAAGGGCTTCTATGCTAAATATGAGCCCAAAGAGATTTTGGGCAGGTAAGAGACAACAATAACAATAATAATAATAATAAGCTTAAACATATATGAGATAAATCACTGGAGGATGATTTCCTTCCTAGCAAACTTCAATACAAAACTGATTTAATAGCATTGGACTATGATGAAATTGAATAAGCTTCAAAATGGCAAACATTAATCAATAGTTTTTTTTTTATCTATGAAATGAGGATAACTATTAATAAGTATAAGAACCAAATTCAGCTTTAATTGTGAATAGCTCTTAAAAACTAACTTATCTATCAATATATTATGTCGCCTGCATTTATACGAAAACTTTTCAACTTCTAAAAGGGTTTTTTCGTTTGATTATATAATTTAGTTTATTTATCGACGAATATAGGACATCATTTGGGGGGATTCGATGCAGTATGAGGATATATAGAAACTTACGATTACTCCAAACACCCATCAATTCAACGTTAAGTCTGAAAAAGAAGTGGAAAATTATTTAAAACTCCAATATTTCGAATGAGCGAACGTCTTTTTTTTGGAAAAACGATTTTCAGTAATAGAAAATTACATTTGAAATTTTTCCAAACGAGCAAAAACCCAACCCCTCCGTTATAAACTGATAATTTTGTTATTGGCATCTCATTGATAGTACTATATCGAATCTATTGTCTGATTTATATCAAGTTTTCTTTTTTAGTTTTAAAGATAGTTTACTACCAAAAGGTTTTAGTTCTAAAAACTAAAAATGTTTTTCAAAACAACTATGAGTCCAGTTTTCAAGTTTTTCAACACAATATAGAGGGCCCTATAAATGAGCTCTGTAGTTTTTGTGTGGGTCCCCGAGTTGTTTTTCTTTTTACTTTTTTTGCGAAATAGATATTGAAGCCTTTTATTTTTTTGTTGTTCATTTTATGGTGTGATATTTTTTTAAATGCAAACTTGGCAGTTCTATACTCGTTTCGTTTACTTAATTATTATTATTTTTGTTTTGTTTTTTGTGTTAAACTTTGTTTTTCAATGCTTGCAAATTGCTTGATTATGACTCAAAGTTGTTGGCTTGAATTGGATTGGCTTGGCTTGACTTGGCTTTGCTTTGTGGCCGCGGTCTCTTCTTCTCCTCCTCACATGCAGCTGCAGAGCGTGTGAGTTAAGACTTGAGGTATAATATTCATATTGTGGATATTGGGGTTCTTTATGCAGGCATTGACAATTTGGGGCGCCAGGGGAAATTTCATAAATTTTGCACCCCACAGAGGGCGAGAGATACAGAGTTCCACCTTGACTTGAACTTGATGGTTGGTAGGGGATTGTTGCTAATGATCGTGAATGAGAATGATGATGATCATGATGATGAAGATAGGGTGACTAAGCACACACACACACACACAAACACGGAGTATACAGAATGATGGTTGGATTTGTTTTTGGTTTTATTTGCTCTTTTGTAAATGTAATAAACAAGACAGTATTTAGGGCCTAATTAAGATAAACTGCACAAAAGTGCATGCATGTTAGTTTGCAACTAAATTTCATCACGATGATTATTCAACTAATTCCCATTTATCTCTTGTTTACCCATTGCTTTCCCATCTTGTAGAGGCATCAGCTCAACGGTGCGACGATGCATCGAAAAGGAAACTGGCAAAGAGTTTGCTGCCAAAATCATCGATTTGGGGGCCACCACAGAGGCCGGTGAGACGAATCCATATCATATGCTAGAAGCCACTAGACAAGAAATCTCAATATTACGCCAAGTGATGGGCCATCCCTATATAAGTAGGTTGCAATTAACTTTAATCTGCTAATAATTGATAATGTGTGTTTTGCTTTTTCAGTCGATCTGCAAGATGTCTTCGAATCAGATGCATTTGTATTTCTCGTCTTTGAGCTGTGCCCCAAGGGTGAACTCTTTGATTATCTAACATCGGTGGTAACGCTATCCGAGAAGAAAACACGCACCATAATGCGACAGATATTCGAGGGTGTCGAATATATACACGCCAAAAATATTGTGCATCGTGATCTAAAGCCAGAAAATATATTGCTGGATGAGAATCATAATGTAAAGATAACCGATTTTGGTTTTGCTAGACAATTGCAAGAGGGCGAAAAACTTACAGGTAAAACAAGTTCAGGGCAAGTTAAGATTGTATTCAAAATTTGTTTGTCATTTCTTTAGATTTGTGCGGAACGCCTGGTTACTTGGCTCCAGAAACGCTTAAATGCAATATGTTTGAAGGTTCGCCAGGATATTCACAGGAAGTCGATATGTAAGTATATATCTTGTATATCTGGGGCTCAACTTTTATCTCCTTTTTGTCTTTTAGCTGGGCCTGCGGTGTCATTATGTTCACATTACTTGTTGGCTGTCCTCCATTTTGGCATCGAAAACAAATGGTTATGCTACGCAATATCATGGAGGGCAAATATAGTTTTACTTCACCAGAATGGGCTGATATTTCAGGTGATAATACTTTACATATTATCAAGAAGGAAATTTTCATTGATTTCATTTGAATTTCATTAACTTTAGAGGATCCCAAAGATCTGATACGCAAATGTCTAGTCGTTGATCCTGCGCAACGTATAACCGTTAAGGAAGTATTAAGACATCCATTCTTTAATCAAATGGTAAGTGATTCAAATCATTTCAATTGGGTTAAAAAGGAAAACTATAAGCAGCAGCTGTCACACACAACAACCACAAAAATAAAATGGATTATCTGTTTAGTTATAGTGACAAGAACAACAAAACAAAAAATGTTATATCAGCTTACATTATTTACATATATATAAATATTTCGTAGTATTATCTACTTTTTCTATACTTCTTCCAACACACACAAAAAAGCCCTCAAAAAGAGCACACTTATGTATTATAGACACCATATCAAAGTGCACCGATTTTAACTATATATCTAATATAACTAGACTATATACAAAGACAAAATTTAAAATCAAATGCGCACCGCATGATTTTTGCTAGGATCAAATTTCAGTGCTTTCTATATACTTTTCTCCATGTGTATATAGTTTTAAGCAAATTATATCCTTATTAATCAGTTCAAGCAGTTAAACGATATTTCTTTAAATTAGTTATTAAATGTGACAGGTTTTTGTTTTAAGCTAGAAATAATTATTTACTATTATTTAATTGGTTTGGTTTCCTTTTTGTACTTAATTTTATTATTGTTATTTACGTATAAGTATTATTATTTATTTATTTTGATTATTTTTACATACTCTTACTTTTCTCTCTCTCTCCCTCTCTCTTCTTTTCTTACATAAAAACAAAAACCAAAAAAACCTATGTTAATTTTACGACAAACAAAAAACAAATTCTCACACACACACGAAAAATTAAAACACGAAATTTGTACCCAAAATTTTGTTGACCCCCGATTAATTGAAAAATCGATATCATCTCGATATTGAACGATGTTCTTCTTCGATCTTGTCTGATCAAAAGTTGTTCGAGCAAAATATTGATGGCCTCAAGCGCAGCCTATCGACCAAGTCTAGAAGAATGAGTCGCATCACTGAAATCGCCCTGGTAACGAAACTTTTCTGGACTAACCCAAAAATCAATCAATCAATTAAATATTTAACAATCCAAATCAACAAACCAATCGAATCAAAATATCAAAAAAAAATTGTGTTTATTTGCATATCGCATCGTCTCTTTTCCCGCCATTTGTTTCCTAATCCAATTCCAAGCTCCAAACCAAACATTGTTAGTCCTTTTCCCCCTCTGTCTCTCTCACACACTACCTGTCCCTCTCCCTCTCTCTCTCTCTCTCTATATATATATTTCTAAGTGATTGATACCTGCGTCCATTTCATTTGCCAAAAAAAAAAAAAAAAACACTAAAATTGTTACGTTCTTACTTACAATAATGCTATTTAACTTGATTTTTTTTTATTTACTTTTTGTTTTGTTATATTTTTGTTTGTCGTTTTACCAAAGAAAAAAAAAACAAAATTTGCTCGTTGCCCGATTGATGCGCTGATCCTTTGAATTGTTATTGTTGTCTTTTGTGTCCTGTGCCACGAATTAACTACTCATAAATAACTGCCCTTATACCCTGTCTCCTTTCTCTCTCTCTCTCTCTCTGTCTCTGTCATTCTACTGTTTTCTTTTCGTCCTTCTGGCGGTCCTGTTACTTGCAAAACGAAACCCACCATTCACGTACCCACCACAGCCCACCACCTACAAAAGTGTGCATGCCTGCCTCGTTCTCGTTCTCGTTCTCCTCCCCTCTTAAGTCGAATTTCAAATGCATGTGTGTGCATAAACTTTCAGCAAGTACTGTATAGAAACCGTTTAAGACCTAACCAAAAAGCAAAACCATAAAAAAAGGTGCATATAAGATGCCAAAAAGGATATAAAACAACAACTAAATTTAATTATTTTTAAAAACAAATTGTTTTGTAGTTTATTTTAGATTAAACCTTACACCACAGTTCAATTAGTTATTTTACTTAAGTATTTTATTATGTTGGACAAACAAAAGCACAAAAACCAGAATTTAAATTGTGAATCTTCTAAGGGTTTCAGAAACTTTCGCTATAAAGTATCCACTTGACTAGATATAAAAATCTATAATATAAAGATAACTTTTGTCAAGTTTTGAAATTTATAATAGAGACTTTGAGCTAGGATCTAATTTGTACGCAAAATTCAATTATGTTTTGGTCAAATATTTATCCATTATGTTGCTAAAACAGAGAAAATATAAGATTATCTTTAAACTTTATACAATATTGTTTGCAAGTTGGCAAAATTTAAAGATCATTTCATGATTTGTCAAGAAGAACTTGGAATAAACTGAAGAAACGTCAGGATTCTTCTGTATATTATAAAACTTTTGATCATATTACGAATTATTTTTCGATTACTCCTTCTGATTGAACATTTTGTAATTGTATTTCATATAAATCAGTTTTTGAGCATATAGAAGAGTCATTTTTAATATAAGAAAGTCCATTCAACTTGTTATTTATGGAGAAGAAAAGTTTCCATCCTTGGACTGAACCAATGAAAGTAAGATTCAAAATCTAAATTCCTGGTTTATTTTGGTTTTTTTTTTTAAATTTAGTTTAAGAAAATGACTTTGCTTTTATGTATTTGTTTCTTATAGTTTTTTCATTATTTATTTATTGTTAATTATTGAAATTTCTTAATTTTCAACTGCGCGCCTCTCCTTCTCTCTACAAAATCGAAACAAAATTTGCCTAACACACACAAAAAAAAATGGAAAACACGATTAGGTTCTAATGGGTCATGTGCCCACATCTGCCTATAGCAGATATCAGCAACAGCACCACCAAAACAACTACCAGAACCACCAGCATCATCAACAACAACATCAACAACAACACAATCAATTCAATTGTACGAGTCCTGGTGCATATGGACAAAGTTCGTCAGCTTTTCGATATAATCAGATTAGTAGCAACAATATAAACACGAACAACAACAGCAATCACAATAAGAATATTGGCCCAAATCCCTGCAGTTCATCCTATATATATTATAGTGCACCGCAGAGTTCGTATTCATCGAATCGATTACGTGATGACGATGCCTCCGCCTCCGCCTACGCCTCCGCCTCAACCAGTGGTGTCCAGTGTCCAGGTGGCAATAGTTCCGCCTCCTTTAAGACCTTAACCGCCACGGTCTATTATCAGCAGCAACAACAACCAGCTGCAAATGATAATCACGATGATAATAATGATGATGACGATGACCACCACATCTCGCGTGATCGACATCATCTCAATGATGTTCGCATTGATGAGGATGATGATCAAGATCAAGATCTGAATTCTGAGAATGCTGCTGCCAAGCATTTATTATATGAATCCGTGCAGGCAGGTTTTTCCATTGATTTTGCTTTATCCACTATATTAATATTATAATTTCTTCGACACACATTTATTTCAACTGCCTTTCTGTCTTAGTTTTTTTTTTTTTTTTTGTCGATTAATAATTTTAATGCTTTTTTCTATATATGTAGTAGAACGCGCGCGCGATGCACCCAAACACCAAAAAAACTATATAGATATATATCAAATTTTCTTGCCATTACATTCCATTGTATACATGCACCCCCCCACCACCCACTGCCCTTGCGACCCACTTGTCTATGGGACAAATACTTTTAGCTCATCTCTTTTTGGTGGAAGTCTTGGTAATGGTTGATGGTTAATATTGTTGGCCAATCAATCAACTGAAATATCAAATGACTTTAGGCAAAGATTCATTTATTTATTTTTTGAAATTAAAAGAGAAGTTTTTGAATTGTTTCTTTGCTTCAAGTCCTTTGATAATGGATTGATCTATCATTATCATCAAGATCCATTATATCCATATTCATATAGTTAGCTTTATATACATATATGTATTTTTCTTTTAATTTGATAGTTTTATTTTATGCATTGTAATTCTTGTTCTTGATTATTATTATTATTCTTAGATGATTATGGTTTTTTTTTTTTTTGTATTATTATTTTTATTTAGTTTTATAAACTATTTTCTTTTATTTTCTATCTTTTTAAGAATAAAACACAAATGTATTTTGTATTTTATATGCACCTTTATAATTATTTTATATATATTACAAATTTCTTTGGGTAAAATGGAAAAACACACACACACACCTCCGCACACACACACACACACACACACAAAGAGTTAACTGTATGCTTATAAAGTAGTTGAATCTGTGTATTAAACAAATCACATAGTTAGTCCTTTGCTTATCAATGGTCCCTACAAATCTCCCCTTTAAACCACCCCCCCACTTACCTCACTTTAATCATTTGCATGTAATTTGTATTTGCTTTTTAATTTTTTATTTTTGAATTTATTTATTATAATTGTTTTGTTTACTAAATGCCCTTCAAATCCTTTAAAAACATATGAAAAACAACAAAAAAAAACACATAATTTTGTTTTGTGTGTCATTGTTCTCTCGTTCTCGTTCTTGTTCTCTCTTTCTCTCTCTCTCTCTCTCTCTATATATATATATCTCTCTCTCTCTCTGTCAGAGTCTGTGTTGTGGAGACTCCATTGTGAGTAAACCAAAAGAAAATGCAAATACATATAAATTCAAAACATATTGCTAATTGTATGTAGAGATATATTCATTCTACAGTTAGCCACATAAGTATACGCATATAAAAACCAACAAAATACACAAAAACAAAAAAACAAAAACATATAAATGTACACGCCGTCATAATTCCTTCACCTACACCCTCCTCCTCTTACTCCTCCTCCTCCTCCTGCTCCTCATTCTGTTTGTATATCTTTTTTTTGTATTGTGTGTAATTAAATGTAACAACAACTACAACAACAACCACATTATAATAATGGCCCAGATATATGTCACTATATCTATCCATCTACACATCGAAAAAAAAAAGAAAAATTTAATAACGGAATGCAGGAGAATTGCAGATCGGATCGATTATTCCCAGAGCGCGCAGTTATCGAACGATTAAGTCGGCTAACGAAATTCTAATGTATACCTGGACTTGAACTAAACAAAAAAAGTGTGGTTTGTACTAAAACAACAACAACAACAAAAACTGTGCCTGCATTTTGATTGCCTAGTTGATATATTCTTTACGCTCGGCTCGGTTCATGCTGTAATACCGATAAATATATATATATATATAGATATACACCTGGCCCTCATTTAGGTATCTAGGAAACTTTTTCTCAACTCTCTTATCCGTTTTAAATGTCTCCCAAGACAGTTCCAAAGAGGCTAAAGTTAATTTTTGATTAGTAAAATTTCCATTTCCAGCTGTTCCAGCAAATCTTACATAGCATTGATTTTAAGATCTTAAGATCAGATCAGATCAGTTGTTACTATGAATCATCATGGACGGATCCAGCGGCGGGAGTCCTGCAGTCCTCATACTTAGTTCATTGACAACTGAGCCTCATTGAACTTAATTTTTAATCGAAATCCCCCAAAATATAAACTAAATCTATTCTTGTATATCATGATGTCATAAAAAACGAGAATTATGTAATGCAAAATTAATAAATTGAAACTTGTAAGTTTGAGGTTTAGTGAGAACGTGCTAAATGAAAGAAGTTAGCCAATTTACCAATCAAATGAGTATTAAAGAAAGTTTCAAGGACTAAATGTGACCTTTTTGGGGAGCAAATTGGTCATTTAGGAAGAAAAAACGTTATTGGATAACAAAATTCATAGGTAAAATCACGGTATTGGCAGGAGAAATGAATCCGTCACTCGGGCCAGGTGTATATAGATCGTGTATTATTATATAGTTTAGCTGCAAACGATTTGCAAAATGCAATTTTTTTTGCATTCCTTCTAACCAAAACACACACACACACACATACACAAAAGGCGAAAACTTTTTCGAGTGAAAATTTCTTTTCAAAATTTAGCAGCCGCGCTTAGCAAAAGAAAAACTGAACAAAACAAAGAACTTACCTTTAGATCATCGCCCACTTACCTAATCCAAACACATTATTATTTTGTTTTTTGTGTTATGTTTTTTGTTTTTGATATTTTTGCTAGTTAGTTGCTTTGCTTTGCTATTCATCAGCTCACAACTCACAACTCATTAAGCGATCCATCTAAACATATATAACAAAGAGAGATCTTGTAACCCATAGCCTTAAAATGACTTGTGACTCTTTTAAATTAAAGTACTAACCATTAACTTAATTGTATAACAAATCAAGCACCGACCACTCCGCTACGGTCCTACATAGAAAGCGTCGTGCACTAATATCCAAACAAAATAATAATTAATCCCACTATATATCTTATTTGTATTTGGCATTGTCGTCTATCCCAACACGTCCTCCCACTCCCAAAATGTGTATTAAGAGGTGCAATCATATTAAAATTAATACGTTTTTCTTTTCTCTCTCCCTCTCTCTCTGTCTCTCTCCGTTCTTGTTTGTGGATTTTTCTTGTTTGTTTGTCTTTACAATTTTTACAACAGCTGCGCAAACAGAGTCGCTTCAATGCGCGGAAAAAGTTCCAATTTGCCATATTAGTGATACGTGCAATGATTAGAATACGACGCCTGCGCTTTACAGCCGAACCGCTCCATGTGGAGGAGGCCATACGGGATCCATATCGTGTGAAAGTGCTGCGCAAGGTGAGTTTTGTCCTCCTCCTCCTCCAATACAATACAATACACACTTTGAAAATGTCTAATATCTGATTTGATCTTTCGCAGGTGATCGATGGCTGTGCCTTCCGTGTCTATGGGCATTGGGTTAAGAAGGGCGAGGGCCAAAATCGTGCCGCCCTCTTTGAGAATACTCCGCGCACTGAACTTCATGCGCTCTATATTAACAATCTCAGTCGATAGAATTCTTCTTATGGAATGCAAATGCAATGAAACGAATGGATTAAAATTAGCAAAATTGCAAATTGAAACAAAACTATAAATTTAGCTATGCATAGTGAAACAACAACACACCTACACACACACACACACCCATACACACACACACACACACTTGAAGACAAAACACCAAATTCATAATTTCTATAACCTTTCCTTTCCTTTTGTGTTTTGCTATTGTCAAATCGTTTTAGTTCGAATCACTAGCCTTTTGTTTATAGTGTTAAACTATTCATAATTTCTTTCTTTTTTCGATTTTCGCTTAGTTTTTATTTTATTTTTGTTGGATTTTCTTATTATTCTATCCCATTTTAGTGTAGAATGTAGTTTAAAAAATTGAATTTAAACAAACGAAAAACATAAGCAATGCTAACGGTAACTATGCATACATATATTATGTAAATACATACAAACATCTACATACATACATAGATCTATACATATTTATATGTATATGTATATTTTATCCCAATATTTGTAAAACACTTTTTGAAATTGCTTGAGTTGTTTTTTTAATATACAGTGAAACCTCGATATAACGAATCTGAGGGGGATCGCAAAATTATTCGTTATATCTATTGATTCGCTATAGGTACTGAAATGTAAAACCTTAGTCCTTTCAAGGGACTTAACAAAAAATTCGTTATATTGGGTTTTTCGTTATAACGAAGTTCGTTATATCGAGGTTTCACTGTACTACTATATGGAAACCACCGTTTAAATGCGTTAGATAATGTTGAAAAAAGTCACCTAGTAAAAGGCTTAAACCTTATACTTTACCAAGATTTAATTTCAATTGCATTTTATACCAATGAAAAACTTGGAAAAAATGAAAGAAAACCTAATCTAATCAGATCACATTCAATATTTGCCATTCTAAAATGTCCTTACCACATATCCACATATAGAACTAAATGTGAATTGTTTTCGCTTACGATTCCAACGGCGTAGTCAGTGGATTTTCATGCTTTGAGCATTGAAATTTATATATTTTTCTTTAGAAATTCATTGAATTTTGTTAATCTTAGGTTTTTAATAATCTATTTCATTCAATTGATATAAAGATGAGGCTCTATTTGGTTTTTTTCTTGCTTTCTTAGGAATTGAAATTAAAATGTATTAAATTAAGTTTAATAATTGCTAACTAATTTGAATCTTGCCTACGCCCTTGTTGGATTTTCTATACATTTACAAATAAGTTTATTGGCTTTCGAAGTGCAGTAGATTGTTGTGTCAAGTTTATGGTTATAACTAATAAATGCTAATAGGGCTAAATGTTGCCCATTGTTCCTAGAGCTATAAACACACACACACACATATCTCTTCCGTATCCCCCATGCCCTTGACTTATTCCAAAAAGGCGACATCAAACGCAATTAAACGGATTCCCATTCATTTTCGAGAGTCCCTGCAATAAAGGTTATAAACAAGGCCAATTCGCTATTATGTGTAGAGTATTATTATAAAAAGAGAAGAAAATAAAGATAGGTAAAAGCTAAAAAAACGAAACGAAATAAACAAAATCAACAACAAAATCATTACCAATAGCAGCAAAAGTAAATAGTAAACTACATCCCATCCATCCACACACACACACACAGACACACACACACATACACCCCCACAACCTCCACATACAAACATAGCTATACAAAAAACAACAACAACAACAACAACAAAAAAAGAAACACAACAACATATGTATTTTTATTTTCTGTTAATGATTTTATTAAATTATTTAATTGTATTTGCTAGGCGTTTTACATTTTAATTGTTATGTTGTAGTATAAACACAATAAATAAAATAAAAAATATAAAAAAAACGAAAAAAAAACAAAACGCACACATATGTAAGATAAGAAATAACAAGATGATCCAACTATAGATCAATCAAAGATTCAAATGTGCTGGCTACAATCGTGGGAACGCTCACAGCATTCCGGATATGGGCGATTGGTATTGACAAAGTCACGTAGCTTGCAACCCTTTGGCGGGGCAACAGCCGCACAAGTACGGAACTCCACATGACCGCCATCCATGCAGGAGACCCCGGCACATGGATGATTGGGCGCCTTGCCGGTTTGTCCCGGCGACATAACTGTATTCAAGTCCAATACACATTTGCCGGGATATGCTAAGAGGGTGGGGGAGGGGAGATGATTAATATGGAAACTGGATACGGTGTGAATGGGACTACTCACTGGGATTACTGAAATCGGCACGGGCGATGGCAGCCTCCGTGGATCTAATCGAGCCAAGCATGAATAGACCGGCGCAGGCAAGGATCAGGCAAATGTTAATGGTGGACGACATCTTGCTGGATTTGTGGTTTTTCGATAATGTGTCAACTGTTGGACTGTAGATCCGTAAATGATGTGGCTTCAGCTCGAATGCAAATGTTTTATATGATCGCCACCAGTGACAGTAATTTTTGTCTTATCACAAAGCCCCAAAGCCCGCTGGACGGCTTATCGAGATGAGTTGTCAGCGATTTGACCTTGTCCATACACATACATACATATGCTCCTTTCCTTCCATTACGCACTCACACTCCCACAGAGAGAGAGAGAGAGAGAGAGAGAAGGAGAGAGAGATTTCCGCCGGTTCTGGTTCTCATAGCAGCTGCCTGTTTGGTCACTTTTTAGTATACTCTTTCAACAATGGTCCATTCACTTTGCGAATTTAGTTTGGAAACTTACCTCTATATAGATTGGCAGCCTCTTTTCGGTATCAACTTATTTCCATATACGTTGGCAACATTTACATTTGAAATTTACAATCATCCTTCTATATATACATATAAGAGTTTGCAAGAATTTTTTATGAAGCTTGTCTACATCTTTGTTTATTGAAGTTCACAACAACTCTCTAAAAAGTTTATCAACATTTTCGTAAGAAGTTTGGCAACAAAAATTTAGCTACATCGATTTATAGAGGTTGGTATCAACTTGTTTCCATGTATTGGCGCAACATTTGAAATTTACAGTCACATATATCTTAGCAACATCTTTTTTTAAAGTTTATCTACATCTTTCTAAGCAATTTGGTATTAAACTCTTCTAGTTTGGCAACATTTGTATTTAAAAAATTGATTTATTTATTTAAATTAAATAGCATTGGTATCAACATATTTTACCAACATTTGATACGTAGAATCATCTCTTTGTATACGTGGGTTAGCAACACCTTTCTTTATCGTGAAACTTCTTATAAAGTTTAACAACAATTTTGACAACATATTTCCATTAGGTTTTATAACATCATTCATCATTTTATGAAGTTGGATATCAACATATTCCTATGTACTTTGGCAACAATTAAATGTTTAGTTGTTTGGCAACATTTTGTATGAAATTTATGCAACATTCGTTTCGGTCAACACAAATGTTTAGAATCACCTTTCTGTATGTACATACGTGTAGATTAGCAACAAATTTGTATGAAGTTTGATATCATTTTCCTATGAACCTATTGGAACATCTTCCTATAAAGTTTGGCAACATTTGTATGTCAAATTTAGCAACATCTTTCTAAAAAGTTTCCTATCGATATACATCTTTGTGGTTTGGCAACGTTTTTAGTTTCAAGACGTTTCTATGAAGTTTCCCCACAATGAAGTTGATATCAACAAATTATTATGAATATTGGCAACATTTTCCTATGTACATATAAAATTTGGCAACATCTTGTTGTGAATTGTAACATTTACCCACAAATGAATTTGCACAACATTTAAAGGGTATTCAAAGTTCGCAACTGGCCCAACAATTTGTTCAGTGATTTTATTATTGTTGCTCCAACTTCCCTGCGGTTCATTGAGTACTTAATTATATGTATGTGGATTTAATTTATTTATTTACATACATATATATACATATTATTGGTATTATTATTAATATTGTTGTTGTTGTTGTTGTTGCTGCTGCCTGTTTAATTGTTGTTGGCAGCTTATCACGTTCCTCATTTTTTGTTTTTTTTTTTTTTAACTTTTTGGTGGTGGCGCCCGTTGTTGTGGTTTATTTTCTGTTTTTTTTTTGGGAATTTTTTTATTTTTTTTATTTTTTGGTTTGTCTTGGAATTCCTGTGCCCTGTGGACGGACTTGTGTGAATTTGTTATTACTCCAAACTGTTGGTTGACTCATCATCTCATCGCAGTGCAAAACGCATCGAACTTTCACCGTCGGCCATAAAACGATTCGATATGGTTCTTGACCCTCAAATTCAGGGAGAAGAAGAAGAAGCAGAAAAACACACACAAATGCTAATTTCAAATTTGAACAAACAATATACACATATCTTACAGTATATATCTTTCATCATTTGTCAAGTGTAAATAATGTTTCAATTTCGAAATTAGGTGAATTATAGACTTCTATTATAAAATTCAATTTGAAAATAACGAAATCCAAGTAAATGTAAAGTAAAAAAACCTCAATTATTGAATTGATAAATGAATAGTTCATCCATTTGAAATAATTTCCTGTTTTCATTTGACTTGAAAACTGTTTTCGATAATGAACAATATAAATTTGTATAGTTTTGATGGAAACAAAGCTAATTAACAAACTTTTTGTTATCTATATTTTGATTCTGATACAAAAACAACTTTTATTTATAGAATTTCTAATGAATTCAAGAACAACTTTTTGTTTTTTGCCAAAAATTTCAAAGAATTTTGAGACTATAAGTCAGGAAGTCGAAAAACTATTCGAATTTATTGGACAGATGACAAACTCTTAGCTAAAAAAGGTTCGTTTTGGGCGGGTTTTTTATTGACAAGTTAAGCAGTGCAATTAATACCACTGATTAAATCCTCAAAGTCCTCCTGATCTGAAAAAAAGATCGCTATTAATGTTAAGCTAAATATTAGCAATTCGGGTAAACATTTGCCCCTCGGAGTGATCTTCTTGTTTTCCAGGAAAATATCAGAGAATTCGTTTCAGTGATCAAATGAAAATGTTTTCAAGAAATCCCTAGGGACTGGAATCCTTAAAGAATTAGTTTTTGTGTATATCGCTTAATTTGTCATTCATTCATTGTGTGCTTTATTGCCAGTAATATAAATGTTTCATTAAAGCTAATGATTAAGTAAGGATAACAGTGTTTTTAGGCATAGGCTTTTCATCTGTGACTTTCAAATGTCTGTTCGACTAAAGGCTTGTACAATAATTGATATGTTTTGTATAAAGGAAAATGGAAAGAAAAACCTTTAATGATATCTTAGACTATCTTATTTCTATGATCCAGATACTAAAGGAAGCTAACTTCAATTTAGCGGCTTAGTTCTACAACTAACAACGATTGCAATGTGAAATGTTGGTGAAGCCCTTAAACAATCATGGAGATTATTTAAGAGAGGTGACACTAAATCACCTAAATCAGTATTATTTATTGTTTGCCAGTTTTAAGACCTGTCGATTCGTAGAGTCTAGCTGTTCTGGTGAAGTATTGGTAGGTCTAACAAGAGTTTTAGGAGCTTATTTTCGCACACCTGCAATTTACCGATGTGCGTAGCAGCACAGGTGCCCCAAGTGGAAGAACCAAACAGTAAAATGGGCATGAAAATATTTTTAAAGATGATTAATTTGTTGTGGGTTGATAGCTTAGACTTTCGGTTTATTATTGGGTATAGAAGACAAATTAATTTATTAATTTTGTTAATTGTAAGTCCAATGTGGATTTCGAATGTGAGCTTTTTATCAAACGTAATTCCCAAGTAGCGTACTGAATCTACCCATTGAATCGGGTAGTTGCAAATATTTAAGGAGTCATTGGGCAGAAAACAGGGTTTTCTTTTTTTGGTGAAGAATATAGCGTTGGTTTTGATTGAATTGACTTTTATTTTCCATTTGTGGTAGTAAGATTCTAGTATGTTAAGTGCTGTTTGAAGAGAAAATTTAATGTCAGCATACTGGGCATTAGCACAATAGATGGCTGTATCATCTGCGAACATGGATAGCTCACAGTTTGGAGGTTTAGGTATGAAGAGGATTGGCCCTAAAACAGAGCCCTGAGGGACGCCAGCAAGTATAGGTCGTTTGGATGATTCATTGTCGTTCAGAGCTACGTAGAAAAGTCGATCCGTCAGGAAGCTACGCAAAATAAGAATAAGGTAGGGAGCGATTCCGATGGATTTGAGCTTATAAATAAGTCACTTTGAAATAATTAAAACAATGTGCATTTTTTTTAAAACATTTCTATTTAATTATTATTACTTTCTCTATTGATTGATCAAAATTAATTTGATTTATGTGTAGGCTTTTTCTTTGTGTCTATTTTACAGAGGATAAACTATATTGCGCTTATTGAACCTACTACATAATTGCATTACTATGTTTAATTTATATATATATATATGTAGTTATATATTTTCCTTTTGACAACATAATTTCTTCGGCTTTCCACTTAAATATTAAAATTAAAAGAGTTGTATAAAATGCAAACAACAGAATCAGTATCAAAATTAGAATTCTTAGGAGTGCAACAATTGAATCCAACAGGAACGTTGATGAGAGAGAAAGAAGTCAGTGTGTTTCCGAGAGATTTGTAATATCGATTGGCTTAAAGATATGGAGATTCGTTATTGTTTGTTCGACAAGTGACAAAAGATAATGTATGCCATATTATGTGGACCTACATAGACATGCGCCATACATTATAAAAGAGATGCAATTGAAAAATTTGTATCGAATGTGATTCGAAATTTTGTAGATTTTAGATTTCATTATACAGCGGCAATTTGGCAGTGTCGACCTTCTCTTCCACCTTAAATGATGGGAACAAGCCACCCAGATTGGTGCGGGTGTTCTTGCCCTTGGAATTGCCATCCCAATGATTGCCGGCCACAGAGACAAGATCGCCCACCTTCAGTTGAAGATCCTCATGGGTGCGCGGCTTGTGGGCAATAACCACGCGACGATTGTGCGCATTCTGGCCGCCATAATAGTAGATGTCATCGAGCGATTTAAAACGATGCGAGGCATCCGGATACATGGTTTGCATAATCTCATACGCAACGCGGCATACTTGCGATGAGAATGTGCAGACCAGATAGTCCGACAGCGAGAGCAAATGAATGTCAAGAATGATACCGTTTAGAGCGGTATCAGTATATCGAGTGGATACGGCTGCCATGCGCGCTACTTCGGCATCGCCAACGATTTGATATTGTGGATACTTTTTGCGTGCCTCCTCAATCACACGGGCGTCATCCGAGGCCAGAAAGATGCGCCGCACTACAGCAGTCCCATTGATCTCCAATGTGCGATAATAGTCCTCCACATGCGTCATATACTCCTCGATGCTATGGAATGCGGCCTCGGTACCGACCTTGTCCGTGCGTCGCACATGTACCCTAGTGCCCAAAAAAGAAATATACATCTATATTCCAAATGAATTCAATTATTTTCGATTGACTTACCCAACTATCGGATGCTCCCAGCCAAGATTACGCATACCAGTCGTAAGAAAGTCCCGTGTCGGTGTCTGCGGCCTCAATAAATATTTTAGAAATTGCCCAACCCACCAGACAATGGGATCCCCATGTAGACGCTTTAGACGCGGTGCCAAATCTTCAGGCACGGCCAGTGGAAGATAAGGCGGACGTGGCATCAACGAATCAATAATGGGCAATACCAGGACTTGGGTATTCGGCTTGCCGGGCCAATTGTAGGCATTGGTGGAGCCGGCATCATGACAGGTATTCGAGACTGGTAGAAAAACCTCCTCCCAGCCGCCTTTGTGATAGCGCCAACCGCGAGATTTCAAAATCAAAGTCCTCTCGGTAGCATAGGCCACAATGAAGCAGTAGACCACATGATGCAGCTGACAGCCATAGCCACAGCCCTATGGATAGAGAGTATTTCAGTGTTTTTTATCATATGTAATTAATTTGTGGTGTGCTGCTTACCTTGTTTAGCTTGCACACCAATTTCCTAGCATTCTGGCAATCACTGGGATTTTGCAGATAATTCAATCTACGTTGCACCAGATCGCTTAGCTCTTTGGCCTCCTTGTGGCGCCATGCCTCATAGCCATCCGTTTGCCGTAATCGATCCATATCACTTAGTAGTGAGCGTTTGTGCTCGGCACCCTGCACCAGCACCTGGTTGATTTGCTCTTCTAAATCGGCATTACCATTGGCAGCACCGCTGCCTTGGGACACCTGTTTACGTATTTTACCCAACTCGCTGCTAAAATAATTCCAAATTTCGGCAATATTCGTTTGAATGCGACGACGAGTGAACTCGTATTCCAATGTGGGCTCAATGCCAGCAGCGGCATTGGCACCGGGAATGCTATTACCATCACCACCAGATGCTGAGCCCACATTAGCTTCACTGGCAATCCCTCGTGATCCGCCACCACCGCCGCCAACTTCCATTAATTGAAGGTCATCCCAATTGTGGTTAACCGCCGGGGCCGCATTTATGCCGAATGGTTCCCCCTCACCAGGATTAAGCTTTGGATTTTGTGCATCATTCTCTTGCAGTCTTTGTACCAATTTCAGGGCGCTTTGTTTGTCAAGCTGTTCGCTGAAAGAAACGAAACGAGAAGAAGAAAAGAAATAAGCACAATAAGCCGAGTCGAGGCGACACCTAATCAACATATAAATAAAGGAATGAATGTATGGGCAAGGGGAGACCTCTGATTGTGGCTTGTTACTTGAGTGTGTGTTTCAGAGTGTGCCTAATCCCTAGAGTTTCCCTTCTATGGGAGGTATTATGTATGTATGTATATACATATGTTGGTAATGTTCTTTTATTTACCTCATTAACTCGTCTATCAACTGTTTGAGTTCCTCATTCCGTTGCTTGGTATGCTCCAGCAATTGCAGAGCATGATTTATCCGACGAGCATTTATCTCATTCTCACTGGTGGCCAATTGATTTTGAGAATTTGTCAATTTGGTAACAAACACATAGACGAGCACCACCCAGGCCAGCACAAAGATGATAAGAGCTCGCGCCCATGAGTTTGCCGATGAGCCAAACAGTTGACGCACCAGCAACATTGCCCAAAAATTGGTGCTGCCTCTGCCACTGCCTCTGACCCAGCCTCTCCTTCCACCCAGTCCGAATTTGTAATCCCTTTCAATTCAATTTCAATAAGGATAACTGCTCACTGCCGCTCCACACGCTCATTCACGGCCTTTTGGTCAAAATTGTTGCGTTTTTAGCTTAGTTAGTTATCCAGAAGTTAAATTTTGAAGTGTGCCACGAATGTATCTTTTTTTTGTTTTGCCTCTACTGTTCTTGTTGTTGTTGTTGTTGTTGATGTTATCCTGTTGTTGCATAGTCACAGCTTTGGCTTTGCTCCTGCTGCTGGCTTACAGCTACACATCATCTCACGCACTTAGTTGTAGTAGTGCGGGGCGGAGCGGGTGGGCAGCTGGCTGCAATGGAACATTTCACGACTAAATTAGCAATTAAATTGTGAATGACAAAAAAAAAAATTGCCAAATGGGCGTAAATTTATTTGTATAATATAATTGAATGTAAAATTTTACGGTACACGGCTCGAGATTGCGGCTCTTCGTTTCGCCTTCCCACATTAATTGTTATTGTTGTTGCTATATGGTTGTTGTTGATGTTGTTATTATTGTTGTTGTTGGCTAGAGAGGAGCTAATAACATATGCCACACATATCCTACGCTACGTGGACATTTCCATATCTTACGAATTTCTGTATGTATTTGTTTGTATTGCGTGTGCGTGTCTATATGTATGTGATTGCAATTTTAATTTACTTCAATGCGAACTGGGCCTTCGTTATGCGATAAGGGCTTATAGGCTGGTTCTAGTTCTTGTTTTGTTTTTCAATTATTGCAGCTATTCGATTATTTGTTATCGTTCGTAGTCCCATCACTAGCGCTGGTATGACACCAGGAGAATTAGTAATGCAAGCGATATACGAATTTTCCATCTGTAAATCGAATTACCATTCAGGCATATCAAAAACTAGACCTACATATATGGCAATTATTCTTCTGAGGCCAGACAAAACTGACAAAAGAAATACAGAGTTACGCTTTATTTCCGTATGCGCACCACTTTGTAACTTATAGTCAAACGAACGGTATTATAGTAGGTTTTATCCAAGTGGGGGGGGGGGGGGTAAACGGTCACACTGCCTAACGGACTTTCATACTCCAAATATTTCACAATTTATTTTTTCATTTTGTTTATTTTTTCGTTTTTTTTTTTTTTTTTGACTTATGCTATATATTTTTTCTCTTTTTAATAAAAAATGATTATAATTTTGAGATGGTGTTTTGTTGTTGGTTTTGTTTTTTGTCTAGAAACTAGATTGACTTCAGACGAAAATCAATCTAAAAGCTAAGCCAAGGTGATTTTTTAAATTAAGATTCTTTTTTCGTTTGAAATGAAAAATGATTAATTGTATAAATTAGAAAAAATTCAGTATATGTATAGGCATTAAAAAAAAATGTAGTTGTACATATATAAATTATAAATTATATTATTATAATTACGACCACAAAAAAATTTGCTTAAGTGTTTGAAATGAGTTTTGGATTTTTCAATGTTCTGTGTGTGTGTGTATGTGTAAGTGTGTGGGTGTGCGAGTGTTTGGTTTTGTGCGGAGGGGGGGAGAGAGAGAGAGAGAGAGCGCGCGTCGGTTTTATATGTTATATGCGACAAGTTTTGATTTATTGTTAAATTTAAATACTTATATAAATTACTTCTTTATTTTGTGTTTATTATAATTATTGTTTGTTTGTTTTTTTTTTTTTTTGTTTTGTCTCCATCCATTGTTTTTCTTCTTCATTATTTTGTATGTAGAGTGGGGGCAACTGCGGCATTTGTAAATTTTCATTTTCTTTATATTTAAATGTTCATTTTGACTTGTGTAAAAATATCGTTTTGTTTTCTTCTTTTTTTTTTTGTTTGTTTTGTTTTTGCATTTGCTTTTTAGTTACTATTTTTATGTATTTGCGTCTCGTTTCATATTTAAATGTTAACGCTGCATTCTGAACTCTCGGCACGTGGTGGAAAAGGGGCGTGGGAGGAAGGAGGTTGCTGTAATGAGGAGTGGTGGGTGGGTAGGATGCACAGGGAAAATTGGAAAAATACCTGCAAATTGCAATCGTTTATCGATTCTAATTTCATTATCCTTTTGCATACTGTATTTATATATTATATCCACATAGTCATCTATTGGATTGAGTGGGCTCTTTCCAAGCTTTTCATCATTTGCATGGGTTCTGCGTGTATGCGTGTATGTTTGTGTGTGGGTGTGTGTGTGTTGTGGGATGTGTTATATGTTTTTTGTTGTATATATATATATATAATATATTATATGTATGTATAATTAGTTGCTTAATAGTAAAATTTCTTGAATGTTGTTTGTGGTAAAGTGTAGGTAATGTTGCTTGCTCTATGTCTTCGTCTTCTGATTCTCTTTTTGCTTAATCTTCTGTTTCAGCATCTACTTCTTGTTCTCTTTTATAATCATCATCATCATCATCATCATCATCATCATCATCATCATCATCATCATCATCATCATCATCATCATCATCATCATCATCGTCGTCGTCGTCGACGCCATTGTCGACTGCTGCACTACATACATATGTCTTTCCACCAGATATATACTTCTGCCTGATCTTTAATTCCAATTCCAACTCATTCGCTGCGCAGTTTCTTTAGATCCGGCGACTTGGTGTCACCGCCTCCACCACCACCAACACTACCATCACTACCACCGATGGCTCCTCCATCGCAATGCAGGGCTGCTCGCTTCTGTCCAATGGCGGGCGCCGTTTCTCCACCAGCAGCTGCTGCTGCCGCTGTTGACTGCAATTGCTGCAGCTTGCTGCTGTCGCGCAAAATGCCACTGCTGCTGTTGCTCTCATCAGCCTCTAGCTCATCGTCATTGTCTTCGTCCTCCTCGTCCAACTCTTCTTCATCGTCTTCGTCCTCCTCATCGTCTTCGTCATCATCGTCATCGTCCACATCATTGCCAAGGACACCATTGCCATTACCATTGGCAGCTGCTGCTGATTTTGGTGCCTGAGCAGGAGTAGTTAAAGAAGCCGCCGCCGCTGCTGCTGGTGTCGATACTGGCGGTGCTGCTGCTGCTGCTTGTCCATTGTTGATGACCTGCGGTTGCTGTTTGCTGCTGCTGTTGTTGTTGTGTGTGGCGACTGCTGCCGCTGCTGCGGCGGCTGTCTGCTGGGACTGCAAGCGATTGTTGCTCTTCAGTGGTGCCTCGAGATTGCTTTCCGAATCGGATGCCAGCGGCGTGCCATCATTGCCACCAATGCCAATGGCTGTTGGTTCGCCATCTTCCGTTGATGTGGTAGTGGCCGTGGTCTGTGTGGTCCCATCATTATCATCAATGATTGGCTCCTGTGAGGTGGAATCATTCGACACAAAGTTGGAGTCACCATCCTGTAGAGCAGCTCCCACGGCAGTTGTTGCTGATGTGTTATTCATTTTGGCCACGCCCGAATTGTTAATATTGGGCAACAAGGGGGCCGGATTGGTATTCTCGTTGTCTGTTTCCGATTCTGCGGCAGTGTGGCGACCACCTATAGAGATAGTGAAAGAAATTACATATATAGAACTGACCAGATTGCCAGAGACAACAATTTGTTTTACCTGCTCCTAGACTTTCGTCGTCTAGATCAACGGCTACACCATCATTGGTATCGTCGCCATCGCTGATCTTATTGTTGCTGCCATTTGTGCTGATTGCTGCTCCGGCATTTGAATTGACACCGGTGCCAGGCGGCGGCATGTCATCCAATAGCTCTGGACTTAGATCATTGGCCACATAGTGCGCCCACAAGGCCAACTCAACGCGATGTGATGACCAATGTGGCGTATCGCCGCCAACCTCGGCATTCAGCCGTTCCACAGTGGCCTGGATGTGCTGCACAAAATTGAGGTACTCCTTGGTGGTATAATCGATGCCCTCGATCTCTGGTATGGCCATTAGGCATTCGTCGGCCATAAATGGTGCCAAATGGGGGGCAGCTGCCGCCAACAGTGCAGACGCCATTGTGGTGCCGACACCCTTGAGATTGGATAAAGCTGTAATGGCCTGCTCCAGATTGGGCAACTTGCGGAAGGCCTTTTTCGTCTCTTGGACAACAGCGCGCGGTGTATTTACTTTAACCAAATACGAAAGTTGCGGATAAAATTTGCCACGCGACTGTTTCCATTTCATGGTCTGGACCAATTCATCGTATAACAGATGGGCATCCTTCCCCCGTGCCTTGATCAGGCCGGGTAAATCATTTTGATACCAATGATCTAAACGTATTAGCTCTTGGGGCTTCTTGCAGCGTTTCTCGGCCTTAAGTTTAAGGACCTGAGGATACATTTTGTAACAGTATTCGAATTGTGTGGTGCTGCCATTCTCGAAGAACGAGACAGTTGCCTTGCCGTTGGACATATTGCCAAAATCGGGATGATAGTGGTAGATCTCGTGGAGGTTGGGTGACGATTATTAGTACGCTATTGGTATTGGTATTGATGTTGGTATGGTATGGGAGTGACGGGCAGCAATTGCCCTGGCCTTTGCTTAGCCTTGGCTATATAACTTTATATCGAAATCGAACTAATCCTTTTCTGATTTTGCTCCTGCTGCTTCTGCGGGTGCCGGTGAATTTCTCTTGGCCTGAAAATGGAAACAAGAGCAAAAGAAAGAACAAGAAGTATAAGAAGAAGAGCACACAATTAGCTTTACAGTTACGATTACATATGCATGCACACAAACACACACCAACACACACACACACACGTACACACTGCTTTTTCGATTGGCTTCGATTAATTACGGTTACTACAATTGCGGTTGTTGTTGTTGTTCTTGCTGCTGCTACTGGTCAGTTCCTGTTAGTCAATTCGATAATCGCATTTCGCATTTGATTTTTGCAATTTTATGCTATTTTTTCGCTTCTTTTTTCAGCTTTTTTTCTTTTCGTTTTTTTTTTTTTTTTGAATTGTACTCTCAGCCAGTTCACAGTCATACACACAGTCGGGTTCTTTTTGGTCCGTGTCGGTCTTTCGCACGCACTAATACAACTACCAAGCGCTTACACACAAACACACTCACACATAAACATTAAAGAGAGGCACACACATACTGAAACAGCATGCTACACACACACACATACACATACAGTCACAAGCGGACACACACACACACCACCAACACAAACATACACATGGCAGCACACAAAACGGCGAGGCAAAAAAAAATTTCTTCTTTTTATATATGTATACATATATAAATAAAATTTTTAAAAATCGTATAAAGCCTACATATGTAACGTATGGATTTTTAGAAAACTAAGAAGAAAAAACGCAACAACAACCAAAACCGGAACAATAAGAAGAGAAAAAAAAACAAACTTGAGTTTCAAATTCGAGTCGAGTTGAGTTTGAAATTGTAGTTGAGTTTTGATGGCAGCTGCCACAACCACACCAAACACACACCAAGCCACACACAACACACACACAAACACACATAAAATGACAATGGCGAGACAGAAGAGAGAGAGAGAGAAAGAGAGAAAAATGAAAAAATTGCTTTTTTGTGTTTCTTTTTTAAATAAAATGCTAAAAACCTACATACCTGCACGACAATTGTGTGTGTGAAGGGGGGGGAGAAAAAGAAATTCAAGAATAAACAACACAAAAAATGCCGCCAACAACAATCAAAATTACAAAATAATAATAATGATGATGAATGGCGGAGAGAGAGAGAGAGAGACTAGAAGAAACAACAAAAACAAAAAAAAGCAACACAAACACGATACAAATTTTAGATTCGCTTTATAAATTTAAATTTGTTTTCTACTATTATTTTATTTTTGCTATTTTCTTATTTTTCCTGTTTTCGCTCGCTCGCTTGCTCACACGCTAACACGCTCGTTCGCTCGCTCTCTCTCTCACTCACACGCGGTGGCTATAAAATCGCGATTCTCGCGACCGTTTGTATTGAATGTCTAGCGGCAAATAATGAAAAAAACGCGGAGGCGAAAACGTTTTTAACTGTGAAATGTATGAACAATTAATTTATAACAAATTAGTAAAAATATTGGGGGGTTCGCAACTCGATGTCGCAGCTCGATGCAACATCCAACAAAAGAGCGCTGTTTATGCAAAAGAGAGTAAAAATCGTGAGAAATGGTCGGAATCGAGCAATAGAGTCAAACTCCGACGATAGAGTCGAACATGCAACCTTGGCGTTTGAGGGCCATAAGGAGAGCGAGCAGATTTTAGAAAACAGCGCCATCAGCAACAATGGCGCCTACATCGCCAACAAAAAACAGCGCCATCTGTGCCAACAGCGGCATCTATGAAAACAGCAACAGTAGCGGCAACAATAATAGCAGGGACAACAACCAGACGGTCTTATAATGGTATAATAGCTACTGTTATCGATACAATAGCGGAATTAATTGGATGTTTTTGATATATGTATATAGATAAAACCGAACTTTATTTTGCAAGACTAATTTCTAACTTTTTCTAAAAGAACAGAGCTAAAAATATGATTAGCCGATAGTTTTTGCAGCACTTGTCATAGATATCTGGTCACACTAATGTTGCTGCTTGCCGGCAGCAACTGGTTAACGGTCGTTTGTTAGTTATTTAATTTTTAAGCCATGTACAATTTGCGTATTTTGCAATGCCTAGGAAAGCTATCTGGCTGCTACATCACAGTTGCACAGCCACACAGACTGATGGCCAGCCAGCACAAGCGACACACCAAAGTGGCAGTCGCGCCTTCGGATCAGCTGGAGCAAATAAAGGCCAAGTATTTTGAGCAGCGGGACGAGCTAAGCTCCACTGAGTGGCAGAATGTGCGAAGCTCTTTAATTGAAGGCTACAGGCACATAACCACTCACAATGTAGACGCCGTCATTATGGGTGTATGCAGTGGTCCAGATCAATTGCTTCTGGCCAAGAGTTACGTAGCCCATCTGAAGAGTGAGGGCTGTACGCCAAACAGAGCCACATTGGGACGACTGTTGCGAGTCTACAATGCTGCACATCATGCACGTCCGCCGCTCAGTGATGAGGAGCAAAAGGAGATTTTGGATATTTGTCAAACGCTGCAGCAGGAACATGAGATTTTAGATGCCACAACCTGTGAGAACGTGATATGCGGTCTGGTGGCCACTACAAATGATTGGCAACGTGGTATACCCCTGCTAGAACAAATGAAACTGACTACCCAAACTCCCACTTCATCGGCTTATAGTGCCCTGGCGGCAAAGGCTTTCTCTGTTCCGGATCGCAAGTCTGAGGAGCTGGGTTGGCAGCTAATGGAGGAAATGGCCTTGGCCCACAAACTACCCAAATGTGAGGTCTATTTGTCATTGCTGCAACACAGAACAAGCCAAAAGAAACTCCTACGTCTGATGCGATTCCTGGAGCAACATGAAATTCTTGTCAGTGCTCAAGTGGCCGAACGTCTAAAGAGCCTTACGAGGGGCAAATCCAGTCAGGTGAATAGGCTGGGCAAGTGTTTGCATTGCCATCAACATTTGCAGCCGGTGGCCATCAGCGATGAACAGTTTCAGCAGCTAAGAGAATCATTTCTCGAAAAGGTTCTCATCCGGCACGATGTCTTTCAGAAATCCACACCCGAAGAGGTGGAACGCTTTAAGGCCTATGTTGAGAGAACATTGCCATATGATTGTGTTATCGATGGCCTCAATGTGGCCTATTCGATGGGCACCAAAAAGTCACCTGCCCAGTTGGCCCAATTGGTGGCCAATGTGGTGCGATATTTTCGTGAGAGGCGCAAACGTGTCCTGGTCTTGGGGCGACAGCATATGCGTCAATGGTCCAAATCGGCCATGCACTACATTCAGGCCAATGCCAGTCTGTTTTTAGCCCAAAATCTGTAAGTTCTCAAAATGGTGTTACCAATTTTTCCGTTTAATTGCCCACCTCCCTTTGTGTCTCAGCTCGCATGACGATCCCTTTCTGCTGTATGCCACATTGAAAAGTGGCCAGGATACGGATTTCTTCTCGCGCGATCTAATGCGCTCGCATGCTCATTTACTGGGACCTGATTTAAAGCCAATCTTTCGTCGCTGGCAGCAGGAACATCAACACTCGCTTGTTGCACAAACCCAAACGGGTCAGATTGTGGTGAAAGAGCCAATTAGGTTCCGCCTTACCGCCCATCATTTGCGGGAGGATGAAATGTCCTGGCATGTGCCATATTGTGAAACATATACGCCGAAGCCTCCAGACAGTTTTGAGATACCAGAGCAATGGCTGTGCCTAAAGCTTGAACCGTGATAAAGACCGAAATGGTAGATCCTAGCTGTGTCCTTGCTTTCCTTCAATAATCGATTTGTGGAAAGTAAAGAGTTATGATAATAGTTTTATTCCGTTGGGAAGACTAACACTCAAATGTGGAGGGGGAGGGGAATGATAAGACAAACACATTCATACACATGTATACCAAAATTAAACTAAACATTAACTAAAGCGCCCAAATGAGGGGGAGACTAATCGCATTCCTGGCGCGAACACTTCTCGAATGCCCCGAAATTGATGGTCGATGTGGTTGACTGTCTTTTGCGTCGTCGCTCGTTCATCATTTTCTTCTCGGCTGCGCACATTAGGCGATCCTTGATATAGTTATCCATCTCAAAGTCCATGTCGGCGGGCTTAACCAAATCATTCGGATCACGCGTGGCAGCCGAATCCAAGGCCTTAATGATCAAACTGAGCAAGGCGTGAGCCAATCGATGGCACACATCATACTCGATGGCATCCTGGCTGGTATAATAGATGGCAGATTGCGATGTCGGCTGGACTCCAATGGCCAGCAGTATATTACAGAATATGCCACGCTGCATGCGGGCATAGGGATCCACCAGTTGGGGGGGAATCCGCATTGTGGTTGCCAAATGGGCAATGAATTTTGCAAATTTCTTGATCAGCACATTTAAGTACTGGGTGCGGCACTGACGCTCCAGTTTAGTCAGCATATCGTAGTAGAGCTCCTGTTTGCGTTTAAGAAAATCCTCTTTGCGCCGCTCCTTGTTCTTGTTGCTCTTTAGGATCTGCTCGAGCTGTCTACAAGGGGAAACGGATACAAGTTCTCTTACCATGACTGTCCACTGACCCCTTCTTTGGTTTGAACTTACTCGGTGGTAATGGCATTGTATTTGCCCAACATTCGCTTGATCCGCTTTGCCCGCAACTTGGGATCGTAGACATTCTTGAATTGCTTGTAGTTGTCCATGAGAGTATGCAGCTTGGGCTTGGCCAGGGACACATCATACGGCTTGGCCTTGGGCGGCATGGCCGGCTGATAGGCCATGCGGTTTACGTATGATTGCAGCTTGGCCATGTTCTCCTCCCTCCTCCGCTTACGATTCTCTGGACTGCAATAATCGGGATCTTCCTCCTCTTCGGCCTCCTCCGTGGTGGATGTCGGCAACGGCTCATCCCAGTCGGATACATTGGAACTGGCCATTTTTGTCGCTTTTGAATTTTTATAATTTGTTCCAAAAGAAAAAAAAAATAACTTAACAATTTTCGTCTAGATGTTTTTTTTTTAAATATTTTTAAATGTATATTAACTGAACTGTGGCACTTGAAATTTTTTGGATGTTGAGCTTATGAACGTCGAACAGTTTCTGAATATCGAATAATGTGGAGAATCTAAGGTTGGGAGTCAATTCTATATGAAAATTTCATGGCCAACTAAATGACCTTGAAACACGCACTTTGTATATACTAGAAATAATGCCTAGAATGCTGTTATTGTGTTCATTTCTGTTAGTCAATATTGGTTAACATATCATAAATTAAATTTTATTTAATTCTATTAATAACAATTATAATGTCAAATCTAATTTGTTCGCTTAATAACAATCATTTTGAACGGATCGTTCCAGGGCAAATGTATACTCCTCGGCGAGCTCATCCACAGATATTTGACGGGTCAATAGAGCCAATATGCTATCCACCTGCATTTGTGTGCCATTCAGACTATCCTTGCTGGCTAATTGGGGTGACAATTCGAAGGGTACATCCTGTAGATAATGAACTGGTCCACTGCTACCACCACCCATTGATGTAGGTGATTGTTTTGATCCCGCTGCTCCTATTGTTGGTGGGTATGGCAAGGCACTGGCTCCATAGACCGATGGCGGCATTGGCGGGTACATCATTCCGCCACCAGTTGTTGCAGATGTATTGGGTTGAGGATCCGTATCCGATTTGCGTTCCACAAATACAAATTCATCGCCACTATTTGCCTTTGGTGGCTCTGTTGGTCCTTGTATAGCCTCCTCTGTTGGTGTTTCGGCTGGTTTTCGTTTACCAAATATTGAGAACATTTTTGATTTTCTAAGAAAGGCCAAGAATTTGTATTGCGTTTTGACGCGTTTCTAACTTATCAACCTATGACAAATAATTGTTTTGTGTTTTGTGTTGTGAAATGTTTCTTGTTGTTGTCTTTTTGTTTCTTCTTCTCTGAAGCGCATATGGCGATATCGATAACAGTGTTATCGATTACCCAAGAGTCACAATCACAGTTTGCTCGATAAGTGTTAAATTTCACCTCGAGTCACTATTTTACTTTGTTAATCAACCCTGTTTCTTACAACAGGAAATGTCATATTTCAACGTTGCCAAACACTATGTGATAACATGTTCTTTTTCAGGCGTTCGCCTTTGCGCTGACATCGTGTCTCCAATTGCATCTGTGAAAAATGTAAGAATTTTAAAAAGAAATACGAGTGAAATACACTTTTAGTGAATACAATAATACAAGTGGGTGATGGCTAAATGAAAATCTCAAGAAATACAGCATATTGCCAGTTCAAATAATTGAGAAAAATGTATGTGTTTGGCGTGTAAATACACGCGAGTTGAGGTTAAAGACGAAGATGATAGGTCGCCAAATAATTGGGAAAACACTTTCTTATATTTTTCCATCTTTTTTTTCTTGTGTGTTACACGTGTTAAAAGGAAACTGCGCTCTCGTAGTTATTTTGCCTCCCCGCCAAAATATTTTTTTTTTGTTCCGTGTTTTGTTATGTCCACAACGAATTAAGTCTGGCCAAAATGTGTATAAACATTGTAGTGAAACGTTAAGCATGGTTGCGCTCAATTCCTCACCATAGTGTGGATTTCTTTACACTTGTAATCTCTTTTTAATAACAACTTTTTGCTTACAGCATGACCGACGTAGCTGAATCCGCTGTGGAGAATTTCGAGGAGCCGGCAGCCGCCGCACCCTTGGAAACCGAGAGTGCTGATACCATTTTGGAAACAAATGTGGTGGCCACCACTGAGTTGCCCGAAATTAAATTGTTCGGCCGCTGGTCATGCGATGATGTCACCGTCAACGACATTTCTCTGCAGGATTACATTTCGGTGAAAGAGAAATTCGCACGTTATTTGCCCCATTCGGCTGGTCGGTATGCTGCCAAGCGTTTCCGCAAGGCCCCAGTGCCCCCATTGTGGGAGCGCGCCTGGACCTGCTCCCCTGATGTATGAAAGGGACGCAACAATGGCAAGAAGCTGATGGCCTGCCGCATTGTCAAGCACCTCGTTTGAAATCATTACATTTTGCTGACTGGCCGAGAAATCCTCTGCCAGGGTTAAGATATCGTCTAATGGACCCCAGATCTCCTACTCTTTAACCTATCAATTTGGTAACAGTCATCATAGCATGAAAAACCAATGAGTCTGTAGGATCAGTCCACCTCATGGGCCATTAGGGTAGCAATCTGTAACCAACTGGGCATAATCTTTTAAAGAATGGACTGAGAATAGCCTCTGAAAGGGTTTTAATATTATCCTAGTGCCTGAAGATTATAAGCCTCCTCTTCCTGCTCTCTTGGAACTTAAAACCACATGAAAACTATTGTAAATTCAATTGATTACGTCCATCACTAAAACTATAGCAATGAGATTTTCATAAATCAATAAATTGTTGTAGTATTCTAAATGGACTACAACAAACTGATAAACTACTCCTCTTAAGGATATCGTCTCGAAGATATAACCTTAATAAAGTTCAAAAATCAACAAAATCATCATGAGAAGAGAGAAGAACACCAAATAGTCGTAGTCAGTCCACCTCAATGCCAGTTAGGGTTCAATCTGTAACCAACTGGGCATAATCTTTTAAAGAATGGACTGAGAATAGCCTCTGAAAGGGTTTTAATATTATCCTAGTGCCTGAAGATTATAAGCCTCCTCTTCCTGCTCTCTTGGAACTTAAAACCACATGAAAACTATTGTAAATTCAATTGATTACGTCCATCACTAAAACTATAGCAATGAGATTTTCATAAATCAATAAATTGTTGTAGTATTCTAAATGGACTACAACAAACTGATAAACTACTCCTCTTAAGGATATCGTCTCGAAGATATAACCTTAATAAAGTTCAAAAATCAACAAAGTTATAAAAAGAAAAAGAGAAATATGAACCATATGATCAGCGTCAAGTCAGTCCACCTCAATGCCAGTCGATTTTTATGTCCATATCGCAACTAGGCATATTTATAAATTGGACTTAAATAAAAGAGATGCTTTAATTATCCTAGTGCCTGAGGATTATAATAAATAATATCTCCTCTTGCTCTCTTGGAACTTAAAGCAACATTTTCTAGATACTTAAACTATTACTATAGTTTGTCAGTAGTACGTACACCTTGTTAATGTAATGCATAAACTAATTATTTTCATTATGCTCTATTGTCCTATTCTAGATCCTTGTGAGCGCCATCATCAACTCGGGACCACGTGAGGACTCCACACGTATTGGTCGTGCTGGTACTGTCCGTCGTCAGGCTGTGGATGTGTCGCCATTGCGTCGCGTTAACCAGGTAAATAATGACTGAAACCAACCACCTACATTACATGTGTCCTATGCGCCAGCAGCAATGGCTTGTGGTTCCAATTCAACTTGAAAGAGACTGCTTGCTTATAAAGCTTGGCTAGAATAAAATTCTATCGTATATCCGTAGCGTTTTAAATGTGTACATAACCGACATTTGGCGTATGAACTGAAGAGACAAATCTAACACAAAAAAAGTTTAATATTCCATGATGCAGTTAAATAATATAATTCTAATTATCTCATTTCTATGGTTTTTTCCAGGCTATCTGGCTGTTGTGCACTGGAGCTCGTGAGGCTGCCTTCAGGAACATCAAGACCATTGCCGAGTGCTTGGCCGATGAGTTGATTAACGCTGCCAAGGTGAGAGATGATCCATAATTTTGTCATTGAAATCCAAGGTCTACTCTAATGCCAATCATTGATGACTGCGCCTCGCTTGTAGATCAGATTGAAGCCCAGAATTTTTTGTTTTTTAAAATGAGTTTATCTCTTAATATTCAGAGATATTCAGCAAAGCCACATTAGAAAACGTGTTCGTTATGTAATTATTATGGAATAGAAAGTCCAATCTAATTCTATCTTATGATTATTGCCTATTAAGATAGACTCGCTTTTGGACTAGACAAATTTTCTTTTATTATCCTTGTGCTTTGTGTCCTTCTCTCTGACATGGCACACGAGAAACGTAAATGAACAAATAATTTGAAAATAGTTTTGTTTAGGAGTTCAGTGTTAAATAGTTCTTTCGAGTCCAATCTAATTCTATCTTATGAATTTAAACCTAATAAGATAGACTCGCTTTTGGACCATACGAATTTCTTCTTTTATTATCCTTGTGCTTTGTGTCCTTTCATCTGACATGGCACACGAGAAACGTAAATGAACAAATAATTTGAATAAAGTTTGGTTTAGTTCCGTTTGATAGTTCTTTCGAGTCCAATCTAATTCTATCTTATGATCATTGCCTAATAAGATAGACTCGCTTTTGGACTAGATAAATTTTCTTCTTTTATTATCCTTGTGCTTTGTGTCCTTTTATCTGACAAGGCACACGAGAAACGTAAATGAACAAAAGTACTAAACTTATTTGAATTTGAGGTATATTTCTATGGAACATATAATATTAACCAATTTACATTTTCTTTATATTTCGTAGGGCTCTTCCAACTCCTATGCCATCAAGAAGAAGGACGAATTGGAGCGTGTGGCCAAATCCAACCGTTAAACAAAACACAACAAAGAGAAAAGGCAAACATTTTTCTATGTGGGTTTTTTTTTTACTATGCTAAACGTGTGTACTTTATGTGTAAAGTAACACAAAAAAATAAATAAAACATGATAAAAATCCAACTCATCCAACCCCCAAGTGTATATAAATTAACAAATTAGTTTGTTCATAGAGATAATAAATAATTTGTAATGTGTTTGTGTTTCGGGTTCATTTGAAGTTATATATTTAAATATCAACTAAAATGGGCCGAAAAGGTCGCCACATTGTTGCTCAGTGTTCATCATAAGAAATTTGTGTAAACTTTCACAAAAATAATAAGTTTAATCACTGAGCTCTTGTCGAGTAATAATCTAATTTGATAATTTTGAAAGTTTTTGCGAGACGCCGACTTAATCTTGAACCTAACCTCATTGGGGAGATTACTGAAATATTTTTGAATTCGATAACGCAGCACTAAATCGCGCAAACATTTTGAATATGTGTGATCGATTGAAAAGTATTATAATTTAATGGAATAAACAGATTAGTAGACGAAGAGTGTTTAATATTACCCCAAATTAAATAATTTATTGAAGGCAATTTAATTGTTGTTAAACGAAAGTTTTATACCTAATACGATTAAGTCTTAAGTCATCCATAACTGCGCACATATCAACTTTGACCAAATCGAAGTTAATTTCCTGGATGTTTTTATTGTTTCTTGTAGCCTACAAACAATATGGTTCTGAATAACTTGTGATGCCTTTGTAAGCTTAAATTAAAATCTTCATTTCTTGGTTAACCTTTTCAAAGTTAATTTTTTCGAGTCGAATATGGTATTTTTGCATTTTCTCTAAAAGTTTGATAGGCAGCTTGCTTGACCCCACTGTGCAGTGCATTTGATGAGCCGCAGTGTGACCAGTCGTTCAAAATGCCAAAGTCCTAGTGCTTTTTTTTTTTTTTGAAATTTCATTTCAGTGTGTTGTCAGCTTTTCTCAATAATTTTGTTCTTATTTACTGTAAATGGTGTGGAATATATAAGTCCAGTTCATTCACAGAGCGGTATCCGTCACATAAGATGTTCAATGTGAATGCAGATAATCAGCAATCAACAGGGAACAACGTGAATAATTTGAGCGCCATTCAAGAAGACGAGACTTTGCATCAAGGCCATAGTCAGTAAGTAGTAGTAGTTGCAGCTAGAATTAAATTAAATGAAATTAGAGAGACAGAAGACACATGCACACAAACACACACACACTGACACACACTCGCACACATACATATGTGTGCATATATGTATATGCTTTAGATTCCATGTACACAAGATTGTGGAACAATTTTGCCGGAACACTCATTTGCTAAAACTGATCGAGGGTTGCGTACAAAAATTCGTGGCTCATTATCAGGATACTAAACGTCCGGAGGATTTGCTAGCACCACTGCAACTTCGTCTGGATTTTGTCGTAGGAGATTTGGCAAAGCGTGCACCGCAACTGCTGAAACTGGTCATACGGGAGCCCATTCAGTTCGCAGAGGCTGTGAAATACGCCGCATTTGGTCTGGTGCGGCAACAATTGCGTCTGCTTGGCCACAAGCCAGTGGATATTGGTCAATTGCATGCCCAATGGCGTTTAGTGGGACTTCAATTCCATCCAAATTTGCTCTTTGATCCCGGTCAGCAATCCTTCCCCTTGGGTTTGTCCTTTATTCAGGGCATACTCTCGGCCTATACGCCACCGGAGACGCTTGTGTAAGTATCATCTAAATCAGGAGAGAGATGTGTGTTCCAACAGGAATTTCAAGTTTATCCTCTTGCCGAGAGGGTATAATATAGAGTTTTGTCTGCTTATTGTCTATCCGTCCATCTTTGGTGCCTGATCGAACCATTATGCCAAATCCTCTTCAGCTTCCATGTACAACAAGTAAAAGTACTATAATTTCATGGAATTAAACAGATAAGTAGACGAAGAGTGTTTAATATTAACCCAAATGAAATAATTTATTGAAGGCAATTTAATTATTGTTAAAAGAGAGTTTTATACCTAATACGATTAAGTCTTAAGTCATCCATAACTGCACATATCAACTTTGGCCAAATCGAAGTTAATTTCCTGAATGTTTTTATTGTTTCTTGTAGCCTACAAACAATATGGTTCTGTGGTAGTGGTTGCCTACGCAATGCACTACAGACCAGCTCCACGGATGGTAGGTTAACACACACACACGCAGCAACTAAGCTAATAACCTATACTATACAAAATACTAATCTGACATTTCGTTTTAGCCTACTAACTAAATTTACTTTTCTTTCTTTTTTGACACTTGCTTACCGGCCTACTAAAAAACTGTAATCCAAGGCCTACTTAATGACATTTAGACAATAGAAATTGAAATAGGGGAAAAGTCATACTCATGGAATTTCGTCTCATTTCATTTCATTTCGATTTCATCAACAACATCGAGCAGTTCACAAAATTTTTAGTTAAATTTAATATTGAAATTCCTTTTTTGGTGCAGGGATCAAGTTGGCTGTGTCATTTACTTTAAGTTCAAGTAAAGGGCAAAATAATCATTAATCAGAGTTCAGTTGTAGTCAAGAGTTTTATTCAAATTGCATAAAAACATAAAAAGCATAATAAGTGAATATACATATAACAAGGATATAAATGAATTCATGGTAATAAAGGTAATAAAGGCTAACTAACAACACAAATTGCTAACAAAATTATTTGGTTAAACCTGACAGGAGAATTATCCTTGTCATAATTTTTTCGTTAATTTTCTGTAACTGAATTTTGCAGCTCCTTTATGTTCTAACTGTAGCCGGCCTATGAGCGAGTATCAAAAATTGCGAGTCCTTGAATCCTATCGCCTGCTAGCAGTTCTCTCTATATCCAGCGTGCAGTCACCGCGAACTTCTGGTTGCATTCATCGTGCTATATTGGCTCGTGCAAGAGGTACATATACACAGGATAACAGATAATTGCAAAGTTTTCCTTATCCTTTGCCTTCTTAGATCATACGTACGATCTGGACTTGAAATTGGGGGCAGATTATCTTCTTAGTGGCTATTTTACGGCATCATCAGCGGCATTTAATTTTGAAATATGCCACCTAAGAAGAGTCTAGGTCGGTCCCGGCGGCGCAATCCCATACAACTGAATGACTTTCTTAATGGTGGTGAAGAGGGAACAGATCAGCAGCAGCAGCAACAGCAGCAACAGCAGCAGCAGCAGCAACAACAGCAACAGCAGCTAAGAGAACAACCAAATCTGTCGCTACAGCAGCCGCAATCGACGTCTCAACAGCAAACGCAGTCCCAGCATAAGCCAAAGAAAAAGAATCGCTCGCAACGTGAATCCCCAAGTCAATCCACTTCGCACCCAAAGACCGAGTGAGTTTTATATTAAAAGAGAGAGTTTCCCTAAAACTCTTTATTCTTTATATGTCAACAAAATGTATTCCCAACTGTCAAGGAGAAGAATTATCCTTTCCTGTGTAACCGATATTATAAAGATATTCTTTTTCTTTCATCCCCCAGGACAACTCAGCAATCCTCGGAAAATACCAATGAAAATGAAGCTACTTCCTATGTAGCCGCTACTTCCATCTCTTACCTGAGCAGTGTTACACCTGTAATGACGCCCAGCAATGCTTACCTAAGCCAAGCGGAATCAGTCGATGCTGTAACCGCCTCGGCGCCACCTGAGGCTGGTGCCGGAGTTGCCGTTAACTCCATGAGGACAATGGCTAGGACAAGCAATGTGTGGCGTTCGGATTCTGACAAAATTGAGACTAGGGCAGCACCTAGCAATGCTAGCTATGCCCCAAATATGGAAGAGTTTCCGACCATTGGTGGTGCTAAGGTCAAGAAGCATAAAGTAAATGATGGCAGCGGTTATAGAAACGATCCGGGAGCAAGCACCAGCAATGCTCAGTCATCCAATTCACCATCGATGCCGGGGTCTTCGTCCCGTACACGTGGTGGTCGTGGTCGGCACGTAAGTGCACCAGTGCTGGGAAATTTTCTACCTTCTGCTATTCCGCCGACAAGCACTGCGAAGCATCAGGAGGTTGGTGAATGGTTAAAATCTGTGCGTGAAATGAGTCATGCCAAAGAGCAGCAAAAGGAGGCAAAAAAGAAGCAAGATCAGGAGGAGAAGACCAATGAAAAGGCTCGTGGCGATGGAAATGAGCCGACAACTAGCCATTCCACAAACAGTCAAGTAATTCCAATATCGCTGCCAACTCAAAATGTTGCAGCTCGTCCTCCGGTGGGCAATAAACAGTGCGGAATGACGAGAACAACAAGGGCTAATTTTGATCAAAACAAACGACGTAATCGTCGTAGTCAGCGTAATTGGAATAATCAGACGCCAGTTCAAAGCGAGCCTAATGGAAGGGCTGGTCGGTCCTCCGGTCTCAAATCGTCCAGACCTGGTCATGGGCATAGTCAGTACACAAATCAACGGCCTGCCAGAAATGCCACAGCACCGAGGGCACCGAGGGCACCACCCATTACGGTGGATGTCTCACGTAGTCGACTTAACTCAAATGCCATGGAATTCCGTCCAACTTTGGGTTATCGTGAGCCTGATTTGCTAGCTACAGTTCCACCCCATGTTGAAGCCATGATGCCGCAACAGCCAGGGCCAAGTGATCAAATGATCAGGATTGGTGTAAGTATTGTAAAACATTTTAAAATCTTGGGAACGTTTCATTTTTTGTGTACCCTTTAGGATCGACGTAGTCGCCAACGTTTCACGCGCTCCCTAAGGCCGGACACACTTTTCGAACTAGTTGCACCTGGATTATTGCCCACACCAAATGACCCATTCATTGAGATTCCCCCTTCAACGTCTGCTCAGGCGGAAGTGGGTGCTTTTATGCCTGATCAGCAGGTTGTCCCCTATCAACCACCGCAACCGACTCAATTCGTTTTGCCGCCTGGATTACTGCCCACGCCAAATGATCCCACAATGAACTATTACATGGAACCAGTGGTTCCAGTTCCACTGGCTGTGCAGGGTCCGTATTTGCCTGACCAGAGCAGCCAGGATTTGATCAATCAGCAGTCACTTCAATCCAACAATAATAATCTCGTATGGAATGCACCGCACTTGGCCATTCCGATGCAACAGCAAAATAGCAATGTTGCCCAGTCGGTTTTTCGGCTAGCC
Source organism: Drosophila willistoni (assembly GCF_018902025.1). Lineage (NCBI taxonomy): Eukaryota > Metazoa > Arthropoda > Insecta > Diptera > Drosophilidae > Drosophila > Drosophila willistoni. The sequence goes on from NW_025814052.1 coordinate 13,088,211, forward strand.
AGCCTCCCCAGTACTGGGGTGGGTACAGTCCGCCCCCCGGAGCAATCCTCAATCCGGGAGGTGTGTACTATCCCACAAACGGCGCAGTCATCGGAGGCGCCGGACCAATGGACCAATATCAGCCCACTACCTTCAAGTATTACGTGCCCGTCGCCGTCAATAACCAACAGCCTCAATATCAGCCACCACCAATGGTCGGCGGAGGAGAAGCAGCAGCAGCAGGAGGGGGAGGAGAGCATACCTACCCAGCACCGGGACCTCCAATATACACGCCCGTCGTCGTCAATAACCAACAGCCTCAATATCAGCCGCCACCAATGGTGGGCGGAGGAGAAGCAGCAGCAGCAGGAGGGGGAGGAGAGCATACCTATCCAGCACCGGGACCTCCAATATACACGCCCGTCGCCGTCAATAACCAACAGCCTCAATATCAGCCACCACCAATGGTCGGCGGAGGAGAATCAGCAGCAGGAGGGGGAGGAGAGCATACCTACCCAGCACCGGGACCTCCAATATACACGCCAACTGTTGGACATGGACCGAACCATGACTCTGGAGGGGGAGACGGCAACACCAGAGGCACAGGAGGCACAAGACGCACCGGAGGCAGAGGAAATGGAGTTCATGACAAATATAACAACAATCGACCAAGGCGAAATAATAATCGACGTGACCAACACCCAAAACGCAGGCACTATTAATAGAAGAGAAGGCGTCGGTACCACCACCAGCAGGGCACCACAATCACATTCACCAAATTCAAATCATCATCGGCAGACAAGTCATCAGCTCTTTGGCGCTAAATCAACGAAATCATCCAGTCCGGACCTCAGATTAATGCCAGAAAGCATCTCAAAATTGTACAATTTAATATGCTCGAATAATTCGGATTATGCCTTTGTCTATGCATTAAGTGCGCAACTTTGCCAGAAGATTGTGCCCATGGATTCTTTTGTGTACCTGAAGATGGCCCTTTTGGCCAGCCTGGCCTCCATCGACAAGGATGAGATGCGACAACCAATTGCCCTGTGCATTATTTCCACGGACAGCTCTTTGGCCAATCTTTTGTTAACATGTGTGGGTCAGCTAGCACCACGGTTTATCGGCCCCCATAGCGGTGGACAGCAGCCATCCTTTAATGCTCTGCCCACGCGATATAATTGGATAACCGCTAGCCCCCTACTGATGGCTCAACGTGGTGTCTACTATGCTGGCGATTGGACATGCTTGTCGCGTGACCAAAGCGAAGAGCTCCAGAAGTGCATTGAGAATGGGGTGGTGCCTGTGCCTCAAATAAGTGGTGAACAGTTGCTAGAGGCAGCTGTCTGGACGTACTGGCAGCCAGAACATTCAGCAAATCAGACAACAACATTTGCTAATTTTTGCCCGTAAGATCAATCACGGATCAATCAATCTCATTTCAACTATTACAATTATGTTTATTTTATTCATTTTTAGAATATTCGGACTTCCCATTTATATGGGTGAACTATCTGCCGAAGATATAACCAATTTCATAATCCATCAGTATAGTGAAAATGAGGCTAATGAATCCACTCAGGATGCCCTAGATGTTAGTGACGATGATATGCGTTTGCTGTTCCTATTGCTACATGAACGTCAGGTTAACTTTAGCGATCAGGCTCAGTATATATTGAAGAAATACTTTATTGTATCACGCAAAGAGCGGCCTAGTGAGTAAATCAGCTACATATCCCTCTCTCTTTCTAAATCATTTAATCATTAAATTGCCATCTCTGTCGAATTGATAGGTGTATTTACCAGTAAAACATACATTGTGTTGAAACAATTTGCAGAATCATTTGCAAAATTGGCCTTACGTTTGGATGTTCTTATCCAAGATATAATCGTGGCCATTTTCCATTCTGAATACTTTGTTCAACACATTTGTGGAGTAAGTTCGTGTCCCCCGCCAGCAGTAACCAATATAAATGGCATTCAACAGGTTGATGCCTATATGAATGATTTTGGTCGCTGGCTCTTTGAATATTTGGACCGATATCAAGATGATGAACTGGATACACAGCAGCCACCGGCAAAGCGACATCGTGCCAGCCTTGACGTATAAAAATAAATTATATATATCTTTCTCTCAGATATGTAACAGCAATCGCCAAAACTACCTCGCCAGAAGTGTTCCTTATATATGATTTTTTTTTTTAGGATTTTTTGAGTTTTTCTTTTTTTTTTTTTACAAAATTTTAAAATTCAAATTCCGTGAACTCGAAATTCGCGAACATCAAATTTCCATTGTAAGGACCAAAAAATTATAATTGAAAACTGCCAAAAAAAAAAAAGAATGAAGTATAAAAACACAAATCTGTAGATTTATATATTAGGTATATATATGTATATATATATATATATTATATATATGGTGTATACATAGGAAATTTGTACATCCGAATTAATAAAATAAAACTTCAATAGTTAGAAATAGTTTGCTAACTCGCTATGTTGGATGCTATAAAACATAATGCTTTCGAGTTGATCTTATTTTATCCTGCTAATAATAATTAAATAGAACTAATCATTTTTATACCCTTGCAGAGAGTATTATAAAATTGGTCAGATGTTTGTAACGCACAGAAGGAGACGTTTCCGACCCCATAAAGTATATATATTCTTGATCAGCATGAGAAGCTAAGTTGATATAGCCATGTCCGTCTGTCCGTATGCGTTTTACTCAGCCATCTTAAGAGCTATCGAGGTGAAATTTTTTTTCTGTGCTTTTTATTATCTGGAGCAGATCAAGTATGAAATTTATCAGAGTCGGACCACTATATCATATAGCTCTAGAAGAAAATTTTTCATAAAAATTAGAGTATCGCTATGAAATTTGCATATGTGATAATATTGGATATAAAACCCCAGATCCCAAAATTTGAATGTGATCGGAAATATATAACACAAGTTACAGTCAATATAGTAATCGGCTCTGCTCCCAGCTCTGCCGGCAGCGAGTACATGCATACACACACAGACGCAACGCTACAAAAACTGTATGTGTATGCGTGCGTTGCTTTGCTTTGGGAATGAGGAAAGAATAAGAACAAAACAAATAGTATAAAGAGTCAAATTGTTTTCCTTGTATATGGATGAATTGAGTTGCAGAAAACAAATTTTGAAAATGTAAAATTATTATTGCCAACTTCGGCATAGCCGATGTTAGCTTCTTTGATATTTTTACTTCAAATGCTGCTCATCTTCATTTGCAATTGCAAAATTGACTCTATTAGAGCAGAAACCCATAATGCATGATGTTGCTTTCAATGGCTATCAAACAAAGGCGATAGACAGAGCGGGAGCGGGAGAGCGACCAAAATGAGAGAAAGGGAGAGCGGCTGAATCAAAGTCCTAATTCCTAAGGCATTCAACAATGAAGAAACCTTGTATGGCTACGCAAACAAATGTCCAAAGGTAGAAGTCGAGGCTATAGGTTCTCCTTCTGCGTTCTGCGTTCTGCCTCCTGCCATGGCATCGGTCCCATTGTTGATTGTAGACTCGATGGGTGAAAATTAACCATAGGAGTCCAAACGTATCAAACACGTGACTTGAAGCATTAAGCAAAGAATGAAAGTGGCGATTCGGTTACTGGTGCGGAACAGAGCGCGGCAAGTAAACTACTCCCTGGCCGCAAATACAGTTCATTGTGCTTCATTACTTGTGCTTAAGCAATTGAATTAGCCAAGTCAAATAGTGGGTAACAGAGGTAAAGACGAGGTGGAAGAACTACCTAACTGCTAAACCACCTACCTACATATAGCACATGGACAAACTAAGCCACAATGACCTCTGCTTTGGTGGGAGTGTGTGTGTGTGTGTGTGTGTGTTTGAAAAGGGCCAACAGAAGCAACAACTAGTCAAATGTAATTACTTGTGGTTGTGGATCTGAATAGACCGATACTGATACTCAATTCTACCAATCTCATCCTCCACCTCGAGTCAATGAATAAACTAAATTTACAATTCGGTTTGTGGTGACCCATGGAATTCACTTAAACACCTGCTGCCACCTAGAATTTATCCTTTTGCTTGTGCTAACTGACGAACAATAAATCACTGTAAGAACGTTTTCTCAAATCAATGTTTTGTTCAAATCTGATTTTCACTTGCCTTCTATTGACTAATTCATTTTCCCATTCCCATTTTCATTCCATCTGACAAAAGCTTTTAATAGTTTTGATAGGAAATAAATCAACAACTATATATACATATATCAAAAATATCAACAACCCTGATGTAATTATTATAATAACAATCATTTTTATTTAACTTAAGTTAATACATTTAATCGGTTATCAAGAAAATGTAAAAATGTTTGCCAACAATTTCAAACAAAGTTTACAGTGCATTAACAGTGGATTAACAGTGTAAGGTAGGTTTAACATTTGAAAGGTCTGTTAGCGGGCTGTTGAGAGATCAAAATGAAAGATGGAAAAGATTTTTAAAAGATTTTCTATCTATAACGAGGTTTATATTCCTCCTTAATTCCTTCTTAATTCTGTGGTATTATATGTAAAGTAAACTTTAAATGAAGAACATAAAGGGATCAATTCGTGTTCCCTGGTGATTTCTTTATCTCGTTAAGTATGTTAAACTGTTAAATAAATCAAAAGCGAAAGGTGAGAAATATACGATACTTACTTAATTTAATGTTTATTAATAAATTACATATATTACTTTACTGCATATTTCAACATCTTTAGCGTTACGTGTTTGGTAAAAATATGCCAACATTTACCAAATGCTAAACAAATGAATCAATATTCATTCGCAAGATGACCGGACCGAATGACTTCTTGACATATTGACTCATCAACTACACAGAGCGGCTCTAACTCAAGAACCAACAGTCGAAATGCTAATGACAATAGCCTCGACTGAACTGAACTGTGGGCCCTGTGGGTTCTGTGTGTGTGTGTGTGTTAGGCGAGATGGAAGTTTGCTCAACCATAATAATGGCCAAAAGAAAAACGGGGATGCAAGAGAGGAATAAAAAAAAAAAATAAGTGAAAGAACAAAATGGTTTATGTTAATGAACATCATTTTTCTCTGTTTGTTTTCACTTGTGTTAAGTGTCGTAAATAAATTCATTAAAGTGACATTTTTCAATTTTAATGAACAATGGTCACGCACCATTCCCAAGACCTTAATGAATTCCTCGTCCTCGTCCACCTAAAATGAATACAAATAATATTCTTGCCCCTAATCCCTGGCATCACGCCTCATTTCAAAAATTTGACAAACGAATTACGGTTCATTTGTTCTTACCAGGGCTACAAATTTCAGTATCATAACCTCAAACCCAATGCAGTCTTCAAGCATACCTCAATAGATAATAAACCATTCAATTAACTAAGCAATGCATTGACATATCACTTGGAAGCCCCTACTTCAGTGTATTCAGATCTAGGAAACATCTAAACTGAAACTAAATAAAGTTTACAAAAATTTCAATGAGAAATGCTGTGTGTAAGGACATTCCTGCAGCCCTGGCATGAACTTATCATCATTAAAATGCAAATGTAAATCATTAATCTCATGAAAAGGTAATGTAACGTAACTGTTACTATTCAATTAATCATCTCTGATTGTGATCAGATTGCTATTACCTACTGCTTATTCGTGTAAATATGTATCTATGTATGTACCTACCCCCATCTCATAATTGAATAGATTTCTTCCTGGAATTTATGATAATTTTTTTGTTAACACTGTCAAATGTTGTTTTGTGTGTGTGTGTGTGTGTGTATGCAAACAATAAATTAAAAAGAAAACCACACTAAGAACACGTTGAGAATATCCTTTCAAGATATAAGCATTAACATATCACTTGGTAACAGACAAGTACTTCATCTACCATTCCATTTTCAGCTGCCATCAACTTTCTTTTTTCGGGGTATGCCCCAATTATGAAGCATTAAAAAATATATGTACATATATATGTATATTCGCATATAAATCGCTTTATTTTTATGCACAATTACTAAGCAGTACAGTAGCTGAAATATGTAATTCAATCATGGGCGTAGTCAATTTGATGCGGGTGGGGAAACAGTTATTATAAATGTGATCCCATTATCAGTTTTGGCTAGATCCTTGGGGAATGCTTTTAATGGTTTTAAACTTATGTTTTTAAGCGAAAAAATCATTAGGATGCCTTCAAGCATGGAAAAAGTCCTATTTGAAATTACGCATACGCAATGTGGGCTTTAATGGGCTACAGGCCTGTAGCATTTGCTGGTCCTGCTAAATGGCTAATCCGGCACTGGCTATGCTTGACCTGTTTGACGATTTTTCAAAATCCCTTCCGAAAATTCTCTATATATCCCGCCCGACGCCACTGTAGTCGGTGTCTTTTGACTTTCTTGGTCTGGGATGGGTTTTTGCTTTTGTCGTAGATGGCTGATGTCGCTTTTTACGCTACTCAATTAACTTAATTCCCTTTTGCATAAAACTGAGAAAAAAAAAACCGAACAACAGACAAAGAGAGAAACAGTGAGAAAGACAGAGAGAGAGAGAGAGAGAGAGATAGATATGGAGAGGTAACTGCTTTGCCATTGCCTCCTGTCGACAGTCTGCTCCTGATGAGCAATTCGTGAGCCTGGCAGTCATGTATATTTTATTTATTTGTGATTTAAAGCGATTTTCAGCCTCGTCTCTTCCATAACCAACTCAACCGAGTGCACAAGGCAACAACAGCAACAACAATAACAACAACCACAACAAAAATCATAAAAAAAGAACGAACAGGGTATAAAAAGTGTCAAGCATAAAAAAATGAAAGAAAGAAAAAAAAAGGAAAAAAACACTGAAGGATAATCAGTTGCTTGAGCGCTTGTGGTCACCAAAAGTTTTCGTAAGGAAGTTGGCCAATCAAAAAAAGTTTAAGAAAATAGAAATAGAAGTAGAGAAGGAGCAGAGCGGAGGGGTAAAAGGAAAAAAAAAAAAAAAGAAATATACATATATATAAAAAATGGCATACCCTCAGTCTTTCGTTTTCTGCCTAATGCGATTATGGAGGCCTCAGCAGAGTTGGCGTCTGGTCAGACAGTTTAAGCAAGTTTCAACTTTCCGTTGCAAAATTACTGACCTCCGTTCCCACGAATCGCTTTCCTCGTTGTTGGTGTCATCCTTCTTCTACGCACTTTTGTGCCTTTGGCAGGAACAACAGCAACAGCAACAACAACAACAACCAGGACTGATTATCTTGGCCACGTTGACAGGCAACAACTAGCTGACCAAACCGAACCAAGGCAAAAACGGATCCTCTCGCTGTCTCCTCAGCCATCAGGCCGTGCAAAATGAAGTCGAAGCGGCAGGACAAGACGTTAATATTATTATACGCTTTGTAAACAAATTATGAATTATGTTGGATAAATAGAAAAACTTAATAATAACTTGATTGCGGCATTTGGCCCAGTCTGAACTTAAGTTTTTTTTTTTTTAATGATACATACAGCAGTAGCGGTGGCACTTTCTATTAACTAAATGCACTGAGAGAAACATTTGCAAAACACAAAGAGTTGGAGTAAATAAAACTATTTCAGGGAGTCGCCAAAAACTGTTAAACTCTTGAATCCTGTGTAAAGAAAATATCAGGAAAATTCAGAAATGCAAATTATAGCAGATAATGAAAAATATATGTATAGCATACTTATAGGCAGGTGCATTTAAGCCTTTAATTAAGCTGATTAAGCTTATTTTATTATTAGGTTTGATTCTCAAACACTGATTAAAGTATTAAGTTAAACAATTGTTTACAACAAGAAACTGGTTCTTCTTTCTTTCTCTATTTTACTTATTTTAGTTTTTTATTGTAAAACTAAATGATATGGCCAAACAAGGATAATATGTATATAGCCTTTAGAAGAATATTTCACAGTGCTGTTTCCTGTGTTTTTCTGGTGTCTTCTTTTGTTTGTTATTTCCAAACAAGTTTATGATGGCCTAAGCCTACTCACTTCTTTGACTTGGCAGGCTAAAGTCTGGCAGACATAAACATAGACCTCATTGTCGTGCCCGTCTAGTAGCTTGTCCTTGGGTCCCTTCCTCTTTCCCAAAAGAATCTTTACTATTTACATACCTATATGTGTGTGTGTGTGTTTGTATGTATGTATGTATGTATGTGTGAGCAGCAACCATGTTTATATATTTATGCGAAGAGGGAAGCCAACAGCCAAAGTCGAAGCCGGCAACTGTGGCATTTGGCGCCCCGCGGGGCATTTGGCGGCACGTTAATTATGGCGCGAAAATGGCCAAATTGTGCAAGCAAAATACGAAATACTTACCAGTTCAGAATGTATGTATGTATGGGTCGGTTGCCTGCCTGCCTGACTGCCTGGTTAGTTAGCTTAGGATTGAGGGGATGGGAAGAGACTAGCCATGTCCGGCTAAGGGATGTCGTTGCAACATTTGCCAAAAAGGAACAAAAAATTGAAAGAAAGAAAGCAAAAAATGAAAGAAAAAGTAAAAACAAATTGAAAAGTTTCCACGATATAAATTTGCATTAATTTTTGGGCGCTCTTGTAGTCGCTCCCTCGAAATCCAAAGCAGCCTTTTCCACCATATTTCCCCCATCTTTTGGGCTTCCGACAAGGCAAAAAGAAAAGCTATACTATATGTATGTATGTATGTACACACACACACAAATATCTCTAGATAAATTTAAGGGAAAGGTAGTCGAATATTTTTATACTCCATTCTATAGAGTAAGACCAAAGTTTGGTTTTCTTAGCAAACTGCTAGATCAGTTGATTTTGGGGGTCATTCCAAACGTCGTGAAAGTTCCCTCTAATTTTAAGTAGAGAGAACACTCAAATCAGAGACTAGTTATCGATTGTAGTCCATCTTTGAATGTTTTCAGAAACAAAGACATTCAAAGTAGATCTGTTTTTTTAGCTTTAAGTTGAACTCTCATAAATAGTTTTAGCTTTTGCTCTTTTTCCGAAATGGGAAGTAAAAGTGGTGCTAATATTCTCTTGCTTACATGAATGCTAGGAAGTATAAAAATTGCTTAAATCGAAAAAGTTTCCCTCTTTTTTTTTTTATTTATTTATTTATATTTCATTTTTTTTTTCGCTGCTCTTCTCTTCTTGTAGTCCATGGACTGGGGTGGAGTGGTGTGGGGTGGTGGTGGCCTAGAGGGGAAGGGTAATACAACACCTACAAAATATATAAAGAAGATAACGAAGCTCGAGATTGCTCTCGTTTTTCTTTTTCTTTCGTTATGCTGACCATTTGAATGGGAAATCTTGCTCCTTGTTAGTCCTCCCAAAAAAAAGAGAACACAACAGAACAGAGAAATAAGAATGCAGAGGAAAAAAAAACAGCTGTTTGTGCCCCTGCCCCGCCCACATTTAGATTGTCCCTGTTGTTGTTTTGTTACCTTTTTGAATATTTATGAAAAATTGAAACGTTTTAGCGCGTGGCCTGTCACCTTTTTCCCGCATTCAACGGGATTTAATTTTCCCGATTTATACCCTAGATGAATGGGTATATTACAACATTTTGACATGTGCAAAAAGGGAAGTTCGAGAAAGCTTGATGGACATATGTATGTTCATGTATATATACATATATGTATATCTTTAAAGTCTCTGATTGAATGGATAAGTTTAATACGAAAAGGTATTAGAGTAAATCTAATGTTTATATTTGTATTAACTACAATTAACGTATTTTTGATTTATGTTTAAGTAAAAACATGCTTGAGTTTATAGAGGAAACCTTGTTATATACCCAAAACGAAGAGTTAGTTAATATGCACAGATCAGGTCGAAAATCGATCTCTATACTTATATATTAAATATAAATTTTAAGTGTCTTTCGATTGAGTTTCTTGAAGAGAAATGATTGTTTTTTTAACCTCCAGTGAGAGTATCACAATAGACCCAAAAATAACCTTGTTTTGGGTCCTCTAAAAGGGGGACCTTTGACTTGGTAAATATTATTTTTTTACTATGCTGTTTACCAAAAGCTAGCATAAACTTGGCAAGGGTATACAAACACATTGTCAAGTTGATATGAAGTTAGTCCTCTGGTCCTCTGTTTGGTCTTTGTTTCTCTCGTGCTTGTTAACTAATTGTATATATTTTTTTGTTGGTCCACGTGTTGGTCCACGCACAAAAATGATTTAAGTGTGCTTTCATTAATTACGTTTTAGATGGCGGAAGCTGAAAGCTGTTGGCAAGGCTCTTTCTCAGTGTGTGTGTGTGTGTGTGTGTGTGTGCGGGTGTGAGGACAAAAGGTAATGAAAGTGGAGGGTAAGAGTACCAGCTTACCGTCCCTGTGGCTGTTGAAATTTTAATAGACCGCATTTCAGGATAATTAACACGGTAAGCGTATGAATGATGCATGGAAAATGAATGCAGGCAGTAAGAAGGTTAGCCCCAGATATGCCCATCCAATTCATAACCAACCATCCCTTGCTTTTCTTCCATTACCGTAATAATTACAAACGGTTAATGTAAATTGAGATTGAGTTAGACCCACCAAAACACAAAAACAAAACAAAAAAGAAGAGAAAATGTAACCAAAAAGCGAACCTCCATCATATAAAGGTCATAAATGTATAGAGTTTGGGGTTGATGTTGATGATGCTTTTGAAGGGTCTTGTCATAGGGTTTGAATGCAAAACAGGAGAAAAAAACAAAATACCTATTTCCTGACATGAAGTAGAAATACTTTAGATGTCTCAATTTGGGTTAACTCTAATTCAGGTTTTCATATTCATTTTTTTAATTTGTTCATTTAGGAAGTTTAGCACAATCTTTAAAGATCAAGCACTTATCGATTTCTGACTTTTTAACCTCAACCAACAATGCCAACTAATTTATGTGGTAAGCAAAATAGGTGAAAAGTCTTAACTGTGCAGCCGCAAAGTATGCAGCAATTTGAACACTGCTTAATGTTACTGTTTACTCTTTGGCCCAAAGTCAAAGGCTAATTTCAAGAATCAAATGAGAGAAAGTGAACAAAGGATAATCGAAAATATGGAAATACGAAAATTTGACACTCAAATAGTTTTCAAACATTTAAAGACCACAACGCAAAATCCAAAAAAAATCCAACAATTTGTAACATTAAATGACATTTCGAATGGAAATAGAATAATGAATGCATAATCAAATTTAAAGCCTAAACAAAGTCATTAATAGTAAAAGAGAACTCTTTTAAATAAAAGACCAAAAAAGTGAGTGAGAGGAGGCCAAGCTGGACCAACTGTACAAATATGTATAAAAAGAGGCCAAGCCAAGTAAATCCACACAAAATGTGTTTAATTATGTTAGGTACGCTGTTATCCTTGTTACCCTACATACACACACACACACACACACACACACCTACAAACACATGTTGCAAATGTACTCCAAAAACTGTTAAATGCCCATCAACTTGGCCACAATACACATACAAACAAAACACATGTACACACACATACTGTACCTACATACATATGTATGTATGTGTGGATTGTTCTATATGTGACTGTCACATAGAACTTTTTGGTTTCGCATCGTTTTGTTATGTTTGTATTCCTCGTTTTCTATTTTTTTCCGGGAATTGAAAAATTCATAACACGAAAGCAGTGAAAAGGTACGTACATACATATGTATGTAACAACAATTTAAGCCAAAAACCAGAACCAAAAACCAGACAGAATATAAACACCAGGTGCTACACAAATGAATGCTTGAATTTTGTTAAATAAAATTGCGTTGAAAGTGCAAAGTGGATGCTGACTAAAAAGATACTCTACGTTAGTTGATAACGGGATTCATACTTAACTGAATTACATTTCATTATCACTCTTAATCTTACCAAATCAAACATTAATCTTAAATTAGCTAACACTGTTAAGAAGTCTAATATACCCTTTGTAGCCAAAACACCTCGTCATTCGAGCGAACGAAATGTTAAAGGCAAAGAGAAACAAAAACCAAAAAAAACAGCGATTTAGTGCAGACTTATAGTTGTCACCCGAGCAAAAGCTTTTGTGGCAAACAACTAAACTAAGACAAGATGTAAATTTGTAAAAACTATATGTAAGTACCTAACTCTGCATACATCAGTAGTTATATTGGCGGTGTTAAATCGGTACAAAGTTGCTTCTCAAAGTTTTTGGCTTTGCCCGTTAAGGTATGCAATAGAATCGATTTATTGGTTTTGATAAACTCATAACTTACAATTAGCCTACAAGGCAGTTTTCAGTTTATGATTTGTTTGCCCCTTGAAATCTCATTTAAGACTTTGAAATCGGTAAAAAATTGGCAGAATCACAGATTGACTTGATTTACTCAGACTATTTTTTGTCGAATTTTTAAAGGATTTGAGTGGAACCAATCGAATTCATATGTAACCCTTTGAAAACATTGCAATTAGGACTTTAATCGGTTCTTTTGTTGCTTGCTGGAGGCGTTAACACGGTTTAGTAACATTTATCCCATTTTGGCAATGACAGCGAATAAACGATCCGAGGGATAATCATTAAAGCGGCGTTATCTTTAGGTTATTTTTTGCTTATGTTTTTGTTTTATTTTTTGTGTTTTGTTTTTTATTGTTTGTTGCTATGGGCTTCTAAGCAAAAACAATTGCCATTTAATCGCCAACACAAAGGAAAAGCTGATGAAATTTAATTACAACAGCAGACAAAGACGCTCCAAATGGTGAGAGTAGATGGTGGGGAGGAGGTAGAGAGGGAGGGATGGAGAGAGGGATAGTCTGTCTCAGTGGGCTGCCTCTAAAAATACTTGGGCAATTGGGATAAGCCGATGAATTGTCGAGAAGGCTTAACACGCCAACGCTTAGTTGCTGAGCTTGTGAGCCGCAAAGCTGATTCCTCATCCTCTAAGCCATCTTGTTACATAATTTTGTAGGTATGTGTAACGCATGCTATAAGTGTTATTTTTATTTGCACGTCATGGTTAAACTCTCATTTGGCTTCTGCTATGCCTCAAATTAAAGACAAGACGACTTAAATGCCTTAACGCAACGCAACACGAGGCAACGCAACGCGAGGCAAGGCAAATGACAATGGCAATGACAATGCTTGTGTGGTAAGCCCAGGTGAACTGAGTCCCGACCACGCCCACTACAACAACTGTCTCCTGTCGATTGTCTCCATTCTGTTGTAATTGTTTATTTGCATATAAATTTGGGACACCTGCCTGGCAGCCCCGAGATTAGCGTGAAGATTTGATGATATTAGATTTGTCGGGTGGCGTTAACAAAACAAAATACAACCGGCAAACCTCATCCCGCCCCTCCCCCCCCCCCTACCTTAAACCCACCTCTCGAGCAGCAGTCAGAATTATTCAGTGCAATTAAAGTGGTAAGTAAAAGAAGCGGCAACAACTTCAACTCTCATGCTTATAGCCCTTTTTCTCATGCCAAAGTTTGTTTGCTCAACAGTTTAACCGAGTAACCAGGAGAAACAAACAATCAAAAGGGACGCGCCCAAAACTCGAAACAAGAAGATCGACTTGGGTGGCCCTAGATAATTGACAGTGATCAACAGTTAGCAAATGGAAGATGAACAAAGGGTAGATAACTATACCGAACATAGATGTGGGGTAGGTATTAAGGATAGGAAGGTAAGACTAAGAAAGTAAAGAGATTCAGATATGGTATAAAACAGGAGGCAGGTATATCAGACAGATAATAGATAGAGATTTCTAAATATATATCTTATGTATCTTAGAATCACTCATCATGCCCTCTGCTACCCTAGAGTTTGCGGTTTCAGTATAATCGTTCAGTTTGCGTATTCATAAACCTTTTTGGCAGTTTTGTGTAATTGAAAAGCGCTGAGCTAACACAAAGTGTCGGCATCTCGCCTCGACTCGGATTCGGAAGGGAACTCTGAAATGGCCATGAAAAAATAAAAAGAAAACGAAACGAAACGAAACGATGAAGAAAGGGATGAAGGGAGCAAAGGTAAAGTAAAGGCAAGTACGCCTTCGACATTTACAGAGTTTACTTATCATGGCAAAATGCCGCCATATCCGCTCTGTAATCGAAATTCGCTGAAAGGATACACAAGGATGGATGTAAGGTGCAGGTGTACTTTTTTGGCATGGCGCAAAATCCTGCGAATGTGAATGTGTGAAATATTCATTTGCATTTAAGGAAATTGTTTTGGTTTTTCCTTCGGTTAGTATCTTATGGGTTGCCTGATAATATCAGGAGTCACAGGGGCACAGTCTTGGCCAAGGTTGTATACCCTTTCCCCCTGTTAAATCTTTAAACGGCCAACGACCACTCAACCTGTAAATTATCTAATCATCAAATCTAATAAAGATGCGAAAGATCTTTAACAAACTCTTCAACTACTCAAACAAGAAAACAGACACACTCAGTGTACAAGGAAAAGAGTAAAAAGAAATTTAGCTAAATCGAATTGTGTAGGCATAGCGGAAATAAAATAAAGCAGGAAATGAAAATCAAAATGATGATACAAAGAAATGAGAAGAGTTAACAGAGACAAAAAAAATGAAATATTTCTCATGCCAGATTGAAAGAAGACAAACGAAAATAAAGCAAAACGAAATACAAAATGTTGCATGTGAAACCCAAGTCAATAAACAAAGCCAATTGAATGAGAAAACACAAAGAAAAAAAAAACATTTTAAAGGCGAAACTCTTCATTTGGTAGGTATTGCATACCTTCAGGCGATGATTGAAAAATCAAAATTGCCAAAGTCGATCGAATTTTATGGGAAAAATGTTAAAGATTTGTTTCGTTGTATTATTTTTAACAATTAATTGTTAATTTTAAGCTGCTTAATATATAATTAAACAAACATTTTTATAAATAAACAGTGGGCTGTGAAATGTTGGACACCTTGTCCCCTATAGAATTCACTTATGAATACAATTGCTCATTTTAAGATGGCAAAGTCCCCCCCCCCCCATTTTATATCCTTAGATTCGCCAATGTGTATATGGACATTATTTGGATTCGATTTTCGATAATCGAAAAACCTCTTTCAGTGGTTACTTCAATTAGATGAGGAAAGCCCTTGGCAAACTGTTGAGGAGGTGAAGAGCTTTTGGGTGGGGGAGGTGTTGGTCTGAGGTTGTCCATAATTGGCCCATTGTCGGTGTCATTACCATGGCTGGTCGTCATTATTGGCAACGCAGCGAGCGATGAGAGAGAATTGTGGGAGCCGGGAGCCATAAGATTGCGGGTGCCAATGCTGTCATGCATATTTCATCAGGTGACATCATGGCAGACAGGTGGCATGGCCACAGTGACGGCATTCATGTTGCCTGGGATATAATGGCAACATCAAAAGTGAAACAACAAAAGGAGTTTAAATATTAAATTAAAGTTAAAAGCTTAACAAATAATGAAAATGAACAAAATGAGCAAAGTACTGACTGAGTGGTTGATGAAAGGGAACAACAATTACAATGGGTTCCCCTCCCCTCACCCTCTCACCCTCTTTTTCTCTGTGTGTGTGCTAGAAGGAGAAAAAAATCGCGTTGACAATTCAATTAAAATATTTTTGCATAAAATTTCAACGCCTGTAAAAAGCCGCTTGAGCAGCCGCAAATAAAATGCCTCTAGGCATCAACAGTAAGGGGGTAGAAAAGTGGCATGGGGGGGGGGGGGTGGTTGTGGGTGGCTGAAACACCCTTAACCTAGGGCTAAAAACCACATGTGGGCCATGTGCGTCTGACTGTTTGATTGAATGACAATTGCGTTTTGTATTGTATGCAATTTTTCCAAATAGAAAAATATAAAAACGAACAACTCACAGGCATGTGTGTGTGCGTGTGTGTGTGTGTGTGTTTACATGTACACTAATAAATCACACTAAAAATATATATGTATATATATATATATTGCGCATAAAATTTCTATACACTTTATTTTTCATTCATAATTTTTAATTTGATTTTATGCATTTTCCATTTATCATGATTTTGTTTAATGCATAAACTTCAAATTTTGTACAATGTTTCGTTTGGGTTTTTTGGTATTTCTTTTCTTTTTTTGTTTTATCCCTTTGGACTTTGTAAATTCGATTTGTAATTGATGTAGCCAAAATCAATTTGCGAATTTGATCTCTGATCTATCTCAACTTCTGACTGCCTTCACATGCACTTTAGCCCAGTTGGTGACAGTTTTGCTTAATTGGCCACAACACAAAAAACAACAAAAAACAAGACTCCCCTAGATGAAGGATCACTGTTGTTGACGATGGACATGGATTTGGTTATAAAACGAAATTGAATTGCGAAATTGGTGACAAATTTGAGTTAGGTTAATTTTATCAACTTGTGTTGACCTCGCGTAAGCAGGGTACCAGGGACATTAAAGTACACAACAAAGTTTGTTACTTATACTACATATATATATGTTGTTGTTATTGTTGTTGTTACTGTTGTCCCTTGACGCAGACACACCGAACAGTTAGTCGCGTTGTATTCGCTCGTGTTGAGCAGAAGCAACAATTTCTTTCTGGCTTTTTGACAGTTCGTCAGACATTGTTGACAAAGTGTCTGCTTGATTGTTATTGTTCTTTTTGCTGTGTTCATGTGGTTCTGTGAACTGTTTGTTGTTGTTGTTGCTCTTGTGGCAGTAGTTTGTGTTGCTACAACAACCGAACAAGTCGAACAACTGGCTTGAGTTTATATTTGTAACCTTTTTTCTTGTCTTGTAGTATTTAGTTCTTGTTCTTAAAGTGCAATTAGTTTGGACAAGCAGTTAAAATAATAAACGAGAAAGATGCTTGCTTTGGTTGCACCGAAGCTCATATACCCTTTGAGTGTGGGGCATTTTAAAATCATTAATTTCTTCAATAAATTGTTTCAAGGGTCAAACCGACAGGGATTCGAAAACTTCTCCAAACATCTAAACAATTTTATAATACCCTCTTCAAGGGTATGAAAATGTGATTCAATTCGTACCTACTCTCCATTAAATGTTCTTCTTCTGGCAATTGGCATCTACTTAAGTTGAAAGGGTTCATAAAATAACTTCGTTTCCCTGCCCTTCTTCTTCGATGCCCAGTACAATCCAAAATAAGATTTTTAGGGTCACATTCAAAAGATCACTATCCAATGTGAAAGTTAAAACATGAATTGATCAAAAATGATTCGTGAAGATAAAGGTTTTTTTCGGGATTTCTATGCCGATTGAAAGATATGATTCTAACTTGAAAATAAAGACATGCATTTTGCAAATACTTCAAAAATTGACTATGAAATTAAGGTTTATTTGAAATTGTTGCTCCTTTGTTTTTACCTTTTTTTTGACTTGCTTAAAACGATAACAGATAAGATAAGATAAGATATATGCTTCAATCCAAAATTGTGTTCCCTTTCGAAAATCGGCAAATATACATATTTTCAAAGTTGAGAGTGTGAGCGATTTTAAAAATGCCAATAGTTTAGGTCAGTTAAAACTCAGTTCTTAAAAATAAACTCAATTTGTACTCAAATCATTTTAACTAAATTTAAGTAAGACTAGCCACATTTTGAATGAAGCGAAAGCTTTTGCTCTGGCCCAAAAATGGGAAAAACTGCTTAATGCGAAAGAGAAATGAAATATCATTTTAAATCCTCTTAAATGATTTCATTTCATGAACGGCATCGAATTGAACTTTGTATACACTTTCATGTAGCTGCTGAACGATGTTTGAATTTCCCTTCAGCTTGCAGGGAGGGAAAGTTTTCCGCTATAGAAATTCTTCCATGGGGATAAACATCAGAGAGGGGAAGAGGGGAAGACGAAGAGCAATTGAGTGAAATTGGGAAAGAGAAAAAGGTGTGTAAAGCAATTTAAAAATATTAGGTCTTTGATTCAATATAGTTTAATCAGACTTGTTATAGGCTTTACGGTTCGATTTGCTGCCAGTCAATGACATAGTAACGCGCTTACCCATTACATGTGGTCCACCTATTTTGTATGAGTATGTGTGTGTGTGTGTGTGGGTGTGGGTGTGGGTTTAAGTGCGTGTGTGTGAAGTATGTGCAAACATCTGTCGCGTGTCACCGGCTGCCGTTCGCTCAAACGGAAACGGAAATTACGTGCACGAAGACAGAAACATCAACAACAAAAGCAACAAAATGGAATTGGAACTCGAGTGGTTCTCGGCCATAGTCTACCGGGTGGTTGGTAGGTTATCGTACGGCATCGGTAGCCTATTAAACGGCAAACGGCAATTCATCGATGATGAGGATGATAATGATGATGACGATGATGACGATAATACTCATGCCTTCTCTCTCTTACTCTCATTCCAACTGCATGCACGTTTCATGTTCATGTCTGAAAAATCGCTGGCCAACATGCGAAGCAATCAGCATCAGCCACAGCATTGGGCCTTAACCTTCGCCTTTTTGCCAGGCCTTGGCTACCCCCACTCTC
The DNA here is from genome assembly GCF_018902025.1 of Drosophila willistoni. Lineage (NCBI taxonomy): Eukaryota > Metazoa > Arthropoda > Insecta > Diptera > Drosophilidae > Drosophila > Drosophila willistoni. The sequence goes on from NW_025814052.1 coordinate 13,106,617, forward strand.
TCCCCTCGATCATTTCATCTTCAATTGGGCTTTAATTAAATCTCAAAAAGCGTGCCGCGCATAATGTAACTCATTATTTATCTACTTATACTTATATACTCCGCGTTTTATATATATGTATATTATAGATTATACATTTGCAGTAAGGTAAACTTTAAATGGCAAATGAACTGATGTTCCATTAAGAGATTTAAACAATTTCTCTTTGAAAACCCCCCATTAAAATAAAGACAACAAATTGTAAAAGAGCAACCTCCTGAGCCTTGACATACTGTATCAAGATTAGATCAAACAATTTATCCAATTCCGTTCCGTTAGTAATAGCCGTTTTCATTCTGTAAACGATGAAAATTTTCACCATTTTCATTCTGGTGACAGAAGCATTTGCCGGAACACAAATTCAGGCAATTCACGCCATCGTAGCCGAAACAAAAGAGTAAATATTGTAATTTTCATTATTTAAGTAATTTACGAGCTCACGCTTCCGACGCCACTGAGAACAAGTACGACCAAGAGCAGGAGCTGGGAGCTGGAGCTGGAGCTGGAGGAGGAGCAGCAGGAGGCGAATGGAAACGGCTAAGACTCTGGCCGAAACTGAGAGGCACCTGGCCCAAAAGAAAAACTGTAAAATGTAAATGACACAAGTGCCAGGAACCAGTTCACGAAACAATGGAACAGCGGCTGGGACACAGAAAAGGATAAAGGAGATGAAGAGAAAGAGAGGTGGAGGGAGAGATGGAAAGACAAGAAGAGAGTATAAAACATCTCAAGCTTAAGCACTCGTACTTGGTGGGATTTGGGTTTTTGGTGAAGAAGAGGAGTAGTGACCAACGGGTCGTATGAGTAATTTGAGAGAGCAAGCAATTAATCTAGACGTTGAGCTGCTGGGGCATTTAATTGTATCATAAAACACGCGACGCCAGGTTACGCATACAATCAAACAAACCCGCCCACCGCCCACCGAGGCCAAAACTAACGCCCCCTCACACACCTCTCTGGCCCACATTATTATTATTGAGCACCAAAGCCAGGCGTTAATTCGGTAAAGCAAACAAACAAAAGACAAAAACCGTCTATGCAAACATACAAAATATCAACATACATACATACATGTATGTAGTTGGGTATTAAGCCTAAACACACAGACTAACTAAGGCTTCTTTTGCCTGATACCCTGTAGAAAATGTCATCATCGATATTGATATTTAAATGGCAACCATTAAAATAAAACAAAATTTCTTTGGCGTTGTAAATTAAATTAAAAGTTGAGACAAAAACAAAATTTACAAAAAAATTTAAAAAAAAAACACACACACAAATAAATAAATAATTAAATCGTATTATATTGTTGTGACAATTAAAAACAATTGCAGCAAAATCAGCAAAAACGTCAACGGAGCAAAAATATTCTTAATAATGCATACAAAACACAATGCACAAAAGATAAAAACAAAAACATAAATAAAAATACAAATTTCATAGGTAAGATAAAAAGAATAAAAAAAAAAAAAATAAAACGCCCAAATGCCACATTATTTTAATTTAATCCAGAAAATTTCTTTTTTTGTTTTTTAAATATTTAAGTGCTAGAGATTATGATGGGATTGCAGTGCATTTCGATTCGTTCATCAATCAGAATAAATATCATTAAAAACCAAAAAAAAAAAAGGTTTTCGAGATGCCATTAGGTGATTTTTATTTTCAATATTATTCATCGTTTAGTTTCTTTTAAGGTTTTAGTGTAACTAAAGTTAGTTGTCATTTTACAGTGTGTCAGTTAAGTTAATGTCAACTCAAACTCTTCTTTTCTAGCCTGTGTCTATGGTAACCCTTAAGCGACGGATTACTTGTCGTATACGTGACTAACATTACGTATACGACACGCTTGCATGCTATTATTTAATTAGTTGTTGTTAATATTGCTTCAATGACGCACTACTTCGACGTTGGCAGGATGATGAACTGTCAAAACATAATCAAGTATTTATTTACATATAAAATAGATTTATCGATTATTTTTTGTCTTCTCTGACGACGACGACCAAGAATATAATTTGCTGGAATATCAAGTTTTTTGCTATTCAATTTTAGATACCCTTGCAGAGGGTTTTATAAAATTGATCAGATGCATAGGAACCGATAAGGTATCTGGATTTGGATCAGTATGAGAATCCATCGATAGCCATTGAAAGTAAAGCTTTTTTTTACCTTTGTGAAAAATCGGTGAAAAAGTGCAAATATATTTATGAAATGAAGTAAAATGACAGTTTTTCATCTATTACATCATATAATCAAAATTTCAAAACGATTGAATAAATAGTTATACGAAAATGCAGGACACAGTGAGGGCTCGATGGTTTTGTTCGTTTGTGTGCATGTATTTTGTATATGTATGTGTGTGTGTGTGCATTAGACATCTGCATGAATGCATTCAAAAGGGCAAATGAATCATTCATTCTAAAAAAGTGTGTACACCTTTTTTCTGTACAATTTTTAGTGGGTGCAAGTACAAATTTTTTTGATTGACAGCTAGACTTCACACTCACTTCCATGTTGTACAGCAGTTAATGAGTACATTAAAATTGCTGTACAGGACTTTTACTGTACACTATATTAGTGTCAGTTAAGATTATTTGCTTAAAAAAATAAAAAAAATATATAAAAATAAAGAAAATAAATAAAAAATCAGAATGTCATATGCAAGAAAAGTTGACCAATATAACTTTTAATATTACAAATTTATTTCAGAAAATATTTGAGTGCAAGAACATAATCCTATTCACCTTATCATCTGAGGTTGCGATTTTACAGCGTTTGTAATGAATTAGGTTTTTGGCAACAGAGAAAGCTCTTCTTTAAAGAGCAAGCAATGTTAAAAAGTAAGGGAAATTGCTGATTGTTGTTTTTCCACCAACTCAGAACATCAAACTCTGCGTTATATGAAATATATACATTTTGATATGTTCGAATTTCATTACTTATAATAGATTGAATATTATTATTATGGATGGGTGTGTACATAATCGGCGAAAATATCATCTATTTCTTGGCTGGATGTAATAATGTTATAACTTTTTTCGGTTTGAGTTATAAGCTGAATATCTATCATAATTGCTTCAAGGTCTTCGATAGTCTTTTCCTTCTCCAATTCAGGAAAAAAAACTTACGCTTACGTTCGCATTTATTGCGTTTGCGTCATTTTCTTTGGCAACCATGTCTTCGTTGTTCAAAATATTATACTCATCTGTACAGATGAATGACAAAATGTATTCACTGTTCCAGTGGTGAAAAACATGAAAAAAAGTGACATATACTGTACTCACTTACAAAGGGTACATTTTTACTGTACTCGGTTCGTATAGCTACTCGAATATACTGTACAGCAGAGAATGAGTACAGTATTTTTAAGAACACTTAACTACTGTACGGTACTATGATGTTGGAAATGAATACATTCATGCAGAGCTCTAGTGTAAGTACAACTTTAGTTTGTTATCCTAGGCATGAATAACCTTGTTATCAGAGGGGCGTAAAGGCGAAAGTTGTGAGAGAGACAGAGAGGAGGAGGAGAAGGAGAAGGAACATTGTTGCACTTACAATTAGTAACAATAATGTCTAGCAAGATAAATCAAGTAAATCTCATCGTTTGAGTTGATTTAATGCTTGAAATTGAATTTCCAGCAGTTGCATTAAACCTTCAACTCCTTCAAAGTTATTGAATAACAATTTCTACAAAAGCTTTCAATTATTTACAGAAATATCGATTACTTCAATGCCATCAATTGTATACTTTTTCTCTCATTTTCTTGTATTTGTCAAGTCAGAAAACATTTATAAATTTCGGGATAAAGTGATAACGGCAACAATAAATGTGATAGTCAATGTCTAACTAAATAGCCAAACAGCCAGTCAGCCAGTTGGCCAGCCAGCCAGTTGGCCTCCATAGGTCATTATGGGGCAAAAAACCATCTCAATGCCTGCGCTGCTGTTGTCCATGGCAATTGAAGTGAGGTGGTGATTTATGTTCGACTTTTTGTGGTTCACACCCAACGGCAAGGACGAAGGAGACGGTGGAGACGGCGACTCCTTTAGTTAGTTGCACCCACAAACAGAAATACGAGACAGACTGCAGATGTGTCCAGTCGTTTGTTTGTTTGATTGTTTGTTAGTTTTTGTTGCTATTTCTGCTGTCGACCCAGACTAATTAACCAGACTTGAAAATGTAATTAACTTATTTGTCTGTCTACCTTCAACTCTATGGGTTAATTTGTTTTCTTGGTCTAACGCCTCTTTCAGTGCGACTGAAATCTACTTGAACTTGAGGCCGAAACGAAAGTAAAGTAAAGTATTTAGATTCAGGAGGTGACCCCACCCCCACCCCCACTTAAACTATTTGTAATTAAAAAGAGCAAATTATTTACTTTATTAGTATTTAACTTATTGCATTTCAAATTAGCATACCAAACTATGTAATGTGAATACCTATCAATTTGCCATGGGTTTCAAATAGCGAAATCGACCAAAGGTAAAATTTTAATTAAAACAAAGGGATTAACAATTATTTACTCATACTTCTATATCTAAATATAGTCGTATAATTAGTCTCTTTTTGTCTCGCTTTTCTTTCATTATTTTAATTATTATTTCGTGTTGAAATTCAATTAACTGTTAACTATTAGAGAAATTTGAGCTTAAATTTCTAATCAGCTGTTGGGGATGAGTAACCAAATTATTGAATATAACTGATGTGGAATTTCGTTTTGCTAGTTTTCCAATTTGAGGCACATTAGCCTTGGTTAAATGGAATCCAATCAAATCTTGGTTAGCCCAAGAAGCCTTCAAACTTTGAATGAATGGCCAAAAGCCAGAAACAAATTTAGGCAACACTCTTTAGTTGAAAGGACTTGGTGGATCTTTGTTCTATCCATTCAGTGTCGGGTCTCTCCCAAACTTCCCCACAAACTTACCCCATTTCGTTGGTCAATCTGATTTATTCTGGTTTAATGCGCAGAGACAAGCAGCTTATGTGCTTAATTGTCCCATTGAATAGACCGAATAAATACATATACCCAGAGACTTCTTATAATTAATGAACTGTTTCAATCAGTTGAATGTTTTTTGTCTTGCCTGTTGCAGTTTGTAGGTTTATTTTCATTTTTTTTGGGTTGACTATTTCCTTGCCACATTCAACTGATTAATAATTGTAGAAGCTAAATTATAGTTTCGTATGTAAAAATGTGTGTGTGTAAGTACGACTTTAGTTTGTTATCCTAGGCATGAATAACCTTGTTATCAGAGGGGCGTGAAGGCGAAAGTTGTGAGAGAGACAGAGAGGAGGAGGAGAAGGAGAAGGATGAGGAGTATATGTTGAGTCTCCTACATTGTCACTAATCACACTCAAAGGCATTAGACATATTAGATTGGAAACACAAATAATAAAGCACAAACATAAACACACAAAACACACACACACACGCACACACACACTCACACGCAGACGCACACACAGCACACACTAAGTAAAGATGTGGAAGTGGGTGTGCGAAGGCAAATTATTCCTTATTGAGACAAGCAACAGCTGCTGCTACTTCTGCTACCGATGCTTCGTTGCTTCGTTGTGGTAGTAACTGTGGCAACCTCTGACCATGTTGTTGTTCAGTAGCCTGTGGGCTGAAGGAGGCAAAAGGCAAAAGCGAAATGAAAACCCCCAACAGAACTCACTCACTCATGGTTTTTTGCTTTTTTTGTGTATTTTTCAGCTCTTTCACTCTCCCCCTCACAGTCTCTCTCTCTCTCTAGCTCTCTTTTGGTTTGCTCTTGTGGTTTTGTTGGTCTCAGTTGTCCTAGGTCGCGACATGAGACTAAAATGCAAGCTCTCCAATTCCCGAGGAGTTGGATGATCTGGCTCCATGGTTATTTCAAAGACTATAGGAATGCATCAGACCAAAACCAACTTCGGGACCCTTTTACCTCACTTGAGTCTGCAGACTTCTTTGCGGTTTGCTGCGACGGTTGCTATGGTCGCATTAGTAATGAAATCAAATACGTTTGTCATATGAAAAGGAGCTTAAGGTAAAATGGAAGGGGTAAATAATAGCCTTTGACCATAAAAAAATGAACTTAGGCAGCGGGAAAGCCATTCAAAAGAAAAGTTTTACCTAAAGTGGTAACTTTTACTTTATTAGAACACAATTATTCAGCAGACAGGAGCAAGGCATCATGTAAACTAAAAGGCATAATTATTTGCTATCTGAAGATCAAATCTATTTGAATTGAAGCTTATCTGTGGATAATGTAAAAAAACATGAAATTACATTTCAAACTTTTCAACTTTGATGCCATTTTACAATTCTAATTTACATTGAAGATCTAATTTATTGCTGCTGCATAAGCGAGTATAGATAATTATCCTTCAAATGAGATATATCAATTACGATTTGAATAATTTTATCTTGTTTCAGATTTCAGTTTTTATAATTAGATGTTGATTTGAAATAGGTTTTTTAAGCTAGGGCAAAAACTAACTCAAGTAATCCAAGAAAGTAGGCAACGGTTTCCATTTCGAATTTATCGATAACTCTCTCTCTCCTTGAAAGTATGCTACAAATATACAAAGCTACTTACATGTAATGTGCCCATGTGCCATGGGGAAAACGTTGTAACGAAAGAAAGAAACACACCGCAAAAACTAAAAACTAAAACTAGAAAAAAAAAACACCAAACGATTGCAGACAAAAATTGCATTCGTCATACAAAATTTTGTCGGCTATTTATTCTTATGGTCCACTGAAATGTTGCGATCCTTGAACGTCGCATTTGACATACCAAAAGCGACAAAAAGAAAAACAACAGAAATGAAAACACAAAAAATTCCCCTAAAAAGCAAAAAAAAAAAAAAAAAAGCAGACACATACAGACGATGTCATTGTCGTTGTCATCGTGGCAACAACTTCCTTGGCAAAGCAAGTCCCAACGGAAATGAGCAAAAAAACCAAACCAAACCAAAACCAGTGGGGACAACGAACACAAAGGGGGATAGGGGGGGAAAAAGGAAAACAAACCCAAAAAAGAAAAAAAAAAAAACAACAACTCAACTCTCTTGTGCTTCGCTAATATGAGGATATTCCTACACCAACCAGCCAACATGAAAATTTTGAGCATAAATTGAGAATTGAGGCAAAAATAAACTCAAAACATTCCACTCGTGCCCGTTCGTGAGCTCGTGAGTTCGCTCGGCTTTTTATTCACTCGACACTCGACACTCGACTCGGCGTGTCGGCGTCGGCCCCAGCATCTTCGTTGGGGCATCAGGCAAACAGCAACTAGTCGAGTCTGGGACTCGATGCGGAGGCCACATCGAATGCGGCACATTCCATTTCCATCTCAAACAAAATACGCGTGTGTTTCTCAATCGTTCAGCGTTAGCGTCGTTCATTTGCCACGTGCAACGAGCGACCCAAAATCGTGGTGCACGGACCGCGGCACGCGTCGTTACGCGACAAAACTCACAACTGCATAAACAGAATCAAAACAGAACAACAAATCTCAAAAAAATCCATGTAAATTTTGACAAGTTTGAAACAAAATATATACAAAATACATCTAAATGTATGTTATTGTTTTTTTATTTTTTTCTGTTTTAAGTTAATTTCAAGTGAAACACAAAAATGAAATGAAAACTGAGTGAAAATTTTTGCCGGCTTACAAAAATAAAAATAATTTTATATTGCCCGCCAAAAAGGAAGAAATAAGAAGAAAAAAGAATTCAGTGCCAAGTTAAAAGAGCAAAAAAAAATCTGGAAAAATTATTGCAAATATATATAAAAAGCATTAATGAAAATTATCTCACATGGTGGCGGCCAATTCAATCCACGCAATTCAAACAAACCACAGCAACTTGACCAAGTAAATACCCGTATGAACTGACAGCAATGAAATAATTTTAAAATGTGACACATTTTTCGTTAGACCTAAGCAATATTTTCAATGGCAATGTGAAATAAAAAAAGGTTTTTGGCCATCAAAAAATGTTGATAATATGGCCAAAATGATTGCGAAATCTGATTTCTGATTTCTGAAATCGCAATTTAACTTGTTGAGCCCTATATAATATTTCGGAGAGAAGGCTGCGGCATTTGTGAATGAAAAGCTTGTTCAAAACATTTATATCATGTACATAGTTTATCAAATTGAAAAAAGGCAACAAAATTCAACTAAAATTAAAGACTCTGGCCACGACGACGCAAAAGTACGAGTCAGCCTTGAGCCACATAAGAATAGCCAAAAAAACAGAAAATAAGAAAGAGAAATTCAAAACTGAAAAGGAAAATTAATGCAAAAGTTTTTCCCAAAAAGATGTGAGCAACATAGAGTATAAGAGAGAGAGAGAGAGAGAGAGAGAGAGAGAGAGAGAGAGAGAGAGAGAGAGAGAGAGACAGACAGAAAGTGAGCTATATACAGTGAGAATTCATTGAGACAATTTAGCCGAGGAAAGAACCTTCGTCAAAGTTGCAGCATTCAAATCTTTTTTCAATAACAACAATCCAACACATGTGTGCCTAATAATTTCCTCCCCTCCTTATCCACTCTCTCTCTCTATATCTATATAGTTTTTTCTCCCTATTTTATATGGTGTGTCAGTGTGTGTGTGTGTGTGTTTTTTGTAAGCAGCTGCGGCAATGTTGCTGAGGCCTCAGCCTAAGACAATCAAGTTGATGGCAACTGATGGCAGTCATTTAATTTCTGCCACTAATGTTCTTAATATTATATATTCTTTACTGTTTTTTCTCTTTTTTACTTTTTAGAAATGTTTGTTTTGTTCATCATTGTGCTTTTTGGTTTTTCAGATTTGTCTGTCGTTTGTTTTATTTCACTTTATACTTGTTTTTTTTTGGTTTTTTGGTTTTTGGGCCATGTCTAAAAATATGCCTGCCATTTCATTAAGTGGCTCAACTAAGCTAAATGTATACAAATCTAATGTGATGTATGTACACACACACACACACACACACACACACGAAGCTTCACTAAACAAATACATACAAATAATTATTAAATATTTCATCTAAGCAAAGTCTTCGAAAGTTAAATAGAAGCATATTCAATATGTTTTGATTAGCTTCAAAAATTTAGTGCAACATTTTCATAACACTTTTAGCCAAGAAGCCAACAAGCTCCAGGGGGCACTTGACTTGAGATGTAATTGAAACGTTATTGCCAATATTAGGCAAACATTTTTAGTGAAACATTAAAGAGTCTTAGTATATCTGCGGGCTGTGAATACTAGTATATATACATATATAAGTATAGAATTGAAGTTGATGGACAGATTTGTGTCAATTTTCCCAAGAGAAATTAAATGGAACACACTCAAATTAAAAGCAAATCTGTAGTTAAGGTTTGGTTCTTAGCTCTTTAGACTCAAAGGATATCTTAGATCTTGAGACGAGTTATTGGAAAAATAAAGCAATTGTCTATCTATTTCATTATTATTTATTGCAATGTCTTAAATGTGTAAATATATAAATATTGTAAGCAGTTTATTCATTAATAACACAGGCTGACATGATTTTTAATGACGTTAACCTGAGAAGTGTTTTTAACTAATTCGGGTACGTTGATTCTGACTGCATACTCAGTTTTTGTTCATCACGATTTCCAGATTTTGTGAAATTAGGGGATCTTGGGTTGGAAAATAGGCACCCAAAAGTATACTATATAAAGTTGAAAATTGTTTTTCTACATTTTTAACGAATTGTAGAATTTTTTGTTTAAGAAAAATAACTGTTGTTTGCCAACATTACTTATAAACAATTTGTTAGACGCATAAAATTACAATAATTCTTTAAAATTAACAAGTTGCAAATTCTTTGAATCCCTATAGCATACTTTTTGGTTCGAATTTTACTCATTTTGGAACCATATCCAATATGCATGATAACAAAGAAACGCCTCTTTGATTTTGTGTAAATCGCGTTTAAATCATACCTAATATATTAATAGGTTAAAATAATAACGTTTTGAGTATAATAACTTGTATTACTAGAAAATATTGAAAATGAGGCCATTTTGAATAATTCCAAAGCATTTTTTTCGAAATCCTGACGTGATGGGCAAAAACTAAGTACAGGGCCGTGATCAGCACCCCCAAATTACTATAAAAGACCTATTGAACTTGGAACATTTTTTCATGACCTCGAAAATGTCGGCCTGTGTAATACTCGTATTATCTTCAATAATAAATCAAAACCAAAGAAACTGAAAAGTGTTTTTTAGATTTTAAGAACTTGTAGTTATGCATAAAGTCTAGGGAAAGATCTAGAAGAACAATCGAAATGTGTTAATTAAAACAAAATTATAATGAACTAAAGCCTTTTGTGTCAGGCACTGTACAATCTTGACAGGAAAGTGAAAGGAATGTGTCCTGAATGGAGACACAAAGTTTGAAATTTCAATGCAGATCAATCCGTCTAAACAAAGTATGTAGAATCTAATGGATTTATAAATTAAAAGTGAAGACAAAGTCACAATCAATCGTAGAATCAAAAGATTTGGCAAGGGATCAAGGATTTGTATATATCATTGGTGAGAGGGTTTGGGAGGGGGAGGGCCTCTTTTGTTCACTTAAAAGTGAAGAACCATACTTGGATATTGAAAATCTTTTTGGTTAAAGTGTGAATTGATAGTTTTTCAATGGGGGAATTTCTCCTCCTCAACCCTTCTTGATACGCCACTGTTTCACATATGTAGATTCGAGTCAGAGATTCCTTAGAGTTTTCGGGCATATGTATGTATGAAGGAATATATTTCTTAATGTACCTATGTACATACATATGTACATCCATTTATTTTTATGTAAGAACTTTGTTTGTATATGTCTGCAATTTAATTTCATTAAAAATAATGAAAATCATACAAGAAAAAAAAAAAAACGAAAAACGAAAGAAAATACGCAATCTTGAAGCCGAAAAGTGAAAGCATTTTCCTGCTTTCGCTGCTTTTATTCTTTCTCAATTTGCTCTCTGTCTGTCTTTCTGTCTGCCTGTGTCTCTTGATTTTTATTCTGCCTCGTCGTTTTCTCTCGTTGCTTTCTTTCGTCTTTTAGCTTTATGGAAATGAAATTTTTGGTTTGCCATTTCTTCATTGGTCAGATATTTCTTTTTTTTTTTTCTTTTTACTTTTCATTTTAATGAAAGCGATTACAGCAGTCGACAGCAAAGTAGACGATAAGCAGGGAGAGCGAGCGGGAGGGGAGAGGGGGAGAAAGAGGGTACTGGGTTAGGATGGACGTTAGGCAAAACGGAAGGAACCGATTTCTTTTGTTGGTTCTCCTTCCTTAACCCAACTCCCAAACCACTAACATTTTCTCTATATTCACTTTTGCAATTTCTAAAGTTGTCTGGGCAAATTTATGACATTTATTGAAATCGTCCTTATCTTTGCCTTTTATTTTTGGCATATATCTTGTTATTGTCATAAGGACTATATATACATTTTACTAAAATGATTTTAGATTATTATGAAAATGTTGGCAGATTGTTTTATTTTTATTCTCTCCCATTACCGTGAACTCAAGCTAGACTAAAATATTTGTTTATATTTTTAAAGCATCGACCACAAATTTTGTTGATTTTGTGTGCTTTTTGCTGAAAACTGAAACAAGAAAACCACAAAAAAAACGTCAAAAAGTGATTTTTAAATTTTTTTTATAGACGAATCGAACTATATACGCATCGATAGGGGGATGACTTCATTTGGTGCCTCCTGAATTAGACTCTTTAGATTGAGTTTCGATCAGTTATGTTCTATATATATATATATATCCTGTCAATATCGTAATTCAAGAATCGGAACACGTTGGGATCGAAATCAGACACTTTTAAACCTCAGTCAGTTTGTTTGACTATTGGTACTCGAATTATAGCAAATACGTTAGCCTGGCTTATTGAAAGAGCATACAAAACAAGGCTAAAAGTTGCGTAGTTTTTTTTCTTTTTTATTTGCCTTCCTTTTGGCCTCTTTTTTGTTTGTTTTTAGCCTGGCCTTATTAGTTGTATTTGGTAAAGCCACTGGAAAATCCAGCAGACAAGTCACCTCGTGTCCTTTGCTCCTCCTCCAGTTAGATTTTCACCATCTTTCTTTCTCTCTCTCTCTCTCTGCCTCCTTCTTGTTCTCTTTGGGTGCAATTAGTTTGCCCACATTCCATGGTAAATTGCTGCAAAATTTATACAAAGCAAACAAAAAAAAAAAAAAAAGAAATAAAAACCTTTTTTTTTTTTTTTGTTTTGGGAAGCGGGAAGCGTTTCTTTTTATTGTTCATTTCTTTTTGGCTGGCAAACAAGGAACAAACACAACAAAATATATATTAATAAGAGGAAACACCCGCAAAATAAGGACCTGTTGCTTGGGTTACATAAGAGCTGGCAACCAACAGGAATCTAAGGAGAGGGACAGGGCGGAGGAAGAGCAAATGGGGACAGGAAATTTCGTTTATATTCAAAGCACATGTTAATTGTTTGTTTTAGTCATTCAATGAACAAATACTCATACTTTGAGACTTTTTTTTATATGTGTATGTGCTTGTAGATAAAGCAAATTTACGGATTTACTAAAGGTTTGAGAACTGATTGGCATCGGCCAACAACTACATGAACATGAACATGAAATGTTTGTATATATACACACACACACACACACTCATATTCAGTATGTATTATATATGCAGCGAAAGCGTTGCTGTTGCTGCTGTCGTCGTTGGCGTTTACGTCAACCTTCGCAGCAGAAAAACTAAAAGAATTTGGTTCAAGTGCCAAATGAAATATTGACAAGGCAACGGTTAAAGTCTCTATAAGACTGACAGAGACAGAGACCCAGAGAGAGAGAGAGAGAGAGAGAGAGAGAGAGAGGGGCAGAAAGGAGGCAAGGCAAGAATCGAGAATCAGAGATGAGATGAAGAAGATGAGACTTTCAGCATATGGCTGCGCGTGCGAGACCCCTGTTAGCCAGCCTGTTTCGTCACCCGCCACACTCTCCCACTGCCCACCGCCCACCGCCCACCGACCATAGGAAACCGCCCCTCCACCCTCGGCTCATCGCCCATTCAACATGACTCTATACTCTATAGCATGGCTCGATACGCACACACTATCATGTTGTTGATCTAAAATAATAATAACACGGCAAATATTTATTCCTTATAATCATCAGTGAAGGGTATCATGGGGCATACAGGCACCCACACTCACACTCACACTCACACTCACACTCTAATGGCCTGATCCCCCTGATGATCATCACTGTGACTTTTAAAAGTATTCGCCAAGGGCACAATAAAGTTCAAAGAATTTCGTTGTCTGTCTATTTTGTCTACCAAAATATGAATGTTCCCAAAAAGGAGTATGAGGATAATTAGAAGAGAGAAAGGCAAAGCAAAATCTATAGTTCGTTGTGAGTTCTTCTATTATTTCTAATAGTTTTGCAAGATATAAATAATTTATAAGTTTAAATGATTAATTTGTCTTCCAAAGTTCACTTTTGAATTTGAATTTGGAACTTGAGTGGTCTGTGTTCAAGCAGCACCTTGAGTAATGACAATATCTTCAATGCTAAAACTAGTTGGGAATTTTAACATGTAATCGGGTGCCATCACAATTAGTTTAGGGCTTCGGCTTAATCAACTAATTCAGTATAAAATAGTTACAGCATTTGCCTAGTTTATGTTTAACTAAATAACGATAACTTTTTGGTGGAAGCCGTTGAATTTTAAAGAGCCTTTGCTACAACATATTAAACCGAATCCAGCAAACTCACACTCACACACAGACCTGACTTAGTTACACACATGCACAAGATACATACATACATACATACATATATGTATGTACATACAAGAAGAATAAAGAATGTAAGAATATTTTGGATATTTGTTATCGCATTCCAATTAAGTTAGTCTTTAATTCCCGGAAATGGGAATTCAGTTGACTGAAATAAAAGAAAATTGTTGACTAAAAACTTTTCAAGAATTTTCTTGAATGGCCATAAGCAGAGGGTATCAATAGCTATCATACCATTTTAATAGTTTGGCTAAGAATTTGCTCTCACGCATGCTTTTGGATCTCCTACAAGTTACATGTGTATGTGTGTACATATACATACACACATACAAACATATATGGTGAGAGGAGAGTCTGATTTTTATTTTTATTTTGTCGCTGTTGCTGCTGGCGACAACATGTAGCTGTCTCTTTTGCTCTTTTGCCCCTGTCTGCTTCTTTCTAATAATAAATTGCCAAAGAATTTATGTTTGCCGTGTTGACTTGCTGCAACAGCAACAACAACAACAACAACAACAACAACAACAACCGAATGTCTGCTACTTATTGTCTTCTTCTATGTATTTAGTTGTCTTTATTGTTGCTATCCCATATGAATATTATTTATGTATGTATTGCGGCGGCTTTCCCTGATTTTGTGCTAAATTTTCGTTACGTTCATTGTGACCCATCATATTGAAAGAAAGAGGGAGAAAGAGCGAGAAAGATGCAGAGAAAGTGAACGGAAGAAGGAGCAATCATCTTATGAATTTCACTTTCATTGGAACGAGTCAGCATACATATGTATGTATGTCTGTGTGTGTGTGTGTGTGTGTGTGTGTGTGTCTACATATTGCCAAGGTTAGGGACCACAGTGTCTTACGGTATGCCACCATTTGCCGTGCTTTCAGTTGAACAGTGGGTTAAATTTTTGGCCAAAAAACAAATGACTTCTCCCTAATTTGTTTTCTTTTCACTTCAAACACCTATTTTCTAGTGAGAAACATGACTTTCGAAAAAACTATTTCGAAATTCCCTTCAGTAACAAATGCCCCTGGCGACAATGTTTTTAATGTCTGTGATAGCGGACAATTCTTTGGTGAAATTCTGGGAAATTCATCATATCATATGATGATAAAGAAATCTTATGCAGTGCCGGATTAGCCATTTAGCAGAAGATTTTAGCCATGGGACTGAAAAGTTGACTGATAAGTAAAATAGATAGATTGACAAAAATTCAATTTAAAAATAATTTCCGAAATTCTTAATAACTTTTTATACCATATACCCATAGGGTGAAATGGTATATTAAAGTCGCCAAAATGTATGTAACAGGCAGAAGGAAGCTTCTCCGACCCCACAAAGTATATATATTCTTGATCAGGATCAACAACCGAGTCGATCTAGCCATGTCCGTCTGTCCGTCCGTCCGTCCGTCCGTCCGTCTGTCCGTATGCACACCTAGATCTCGGAGACTGTAAGAGCTAGAGCCACCAAATTTGGTATGTAGACTCGTGTAGTATGTAGAGTGATAGAGTTTATTTCAAATTTTTGCCACGCCCCTTCCCGCCCCCGCAATTTAAAAAAAGCGTTAATCTCAAAAACTATTCCAGCTAGAGACACCATATTTGGTATGTATATTCGCTTAGTAAATACACACATTTTGTATGTATAAAAATTTTGCCACGTCCTTTTCCGCCCCCGTAATTTTAAAAACTTGATTATCTCCCGTATTTTTCTACCTTATGCAATCAAATTTGGCACACTTAAATTTAATACTAATATCTAGCAAAATACCAAATTTGATCAAAATCGGACAAAAAAAACAGTCAGAGTTATTCATATAAACGTTTTTCCATAAGGCCGGAGTTGGCCGTTGGCTGGTTGGGGCGCTAGGGTGCTCGAATGACTGAGTGAGCGAGATACTAAGATATGCTTGTAAAAAGCATGTGAAAATGCATTTGTTTAATAAATTTAAAATATTTGCTTTACTGGTGTATGGTATACCTTAGTCGGTGAGACGACTTACTTACTTCATTTATTTCAAGTTTCAAGAAAAATGTCTTTCAATCTGTCGTTTGAAATCGGTTAGAAATAGACCGAAAAATACTGCCTGGAATGAAGGCAGATTTATGTACATAAAGACCCCAAAAAGCTTAAATAACATTTTGGTCTGCCTTAATCCGGCACTGTTTGATGGGCAATGTGGCCCATTGTCCTTACAGTGCATTATTTATAACATTTATTTCATTTGCTGCGATTTGGAACTAGTTCAGTTCACTTTTTACATCTAACTTTTGTTTCTTCTTCCTTCACTTGTCGTGTGTGGCTTCTTGACTTGTTTAATTGAATTTTGTCTGTCCGGCAAGTAAAAGGATTCTCTCCTCCTTTTTATTTCTTTACCATGCAGAGCAAAAGTAAATTGAGCAAGTTGTGCATACATATTTGTAAATTGTTGCATGTTTTTTTGATTGTTTGTTTGTTTGTTTGTTTGGTACTGAGTTAAAATATTGACTGTGGGCAACAATTTTTTTTGGTGTTGTTTTTTTAATTGCTTCAGACGACAACTTTCACTTGCTGCAAACTTTTCGGTGTAACTGTTTGCTATGTGAGAGAAAATACGTTGTGCGAGGGGGTTAAGAGATGGAATGTGTGTGTGTGGGTGTGTTTGTCTGTGTGCCTGTCTGTTTGTGTAAGTATTTTTGCAGTGCGTGGTATTAATTAATAATTGAAATAACTGTATGCCGCTGCCTTTCCAGCTCGTTGGAAGTGCGCCACTTGGCACGAATATTCTCTCTCTCGTTTTGGTCCTGGTTCCGGTACCACACACTCATACCGTACTTGTATGTGTGTGTGTGTGTGTGTGTGTGTACGTTAGTTGGTATGTGCACTTCAAGTTTAATTTAAAGTTGCAATTTAGAACGTTTTCCGTTTTGGGGGCAATAAAAAATTCAGCTAGCAATCTAGAAAATGAGCTAGAAAGAAACCATCAGCCCGACACAAACTGCCCCTGCACCTGCCCCTGCACCTGCCCCTGCACCTGCCCCTAAATCTGACCTCCCCGCTCTGCCCGCTTGCAAAGTAAATCGGTTTAGACAAGTAAAACAGTTTGTTTATTTTTGGTTTAAATACTTTTTAAAAGCTTTTAAACAATTGCAACAGAATTGCAACTTTAATATTTGGCAAACAAATGAGAAAAAAGTTGTCATTAACTTTCCCTCTCTCCCCCTTTCTTTGGGCCCCCCCCCCCCGTGTTATAATTAATACAATAAATCATCTTTATCTTTGATTTCACTTCCTGGCAGCGTTTTACGCATGATTAGGTTATTTGGCCGAGACATTTCTAGGGTATCAGCCAAATCGTTTACAGCCAACTAAACCGTTTGATTTTCCGTTCTTTTTTTTTGCGATAAGTTTTTGGTAATCATTAATTAATTTTTACTAACTGCCCCAAATGGCTAACAAACCACACACAGAAACCAAAAAAAAGAGGGAAAAACGCAAAACAAAAACACTGAATGAATATGTATCCAGTACAAACAATTGACCGCAAAAACTCGTTGTGAAAAAATAAATTAAATTGTCATAATTTCGAATGAATGCTCTGGAATGTCTGTGTGTGGTGTGTGTGTATGTGTGTGTAGAATGTTCAATATTGTACAATATCAAAAATGTTAATTTCAGATAGAAAACATGCTGCTTAATTCTAAATAAATACGCATTGCCCTAAGGATATTGTTGAATTTAGTTGAAAATTATACAATTAGGCAAAGCATCATTAGTTGGCATATCCCCCCTTTTATTTCATATATTTGTTCATACACATACATATATAGAGTTCATAATTGTTCAGTTAAACAATTTAATCAGGATTATCTCTAGGCAAATTGTGTAGAAAAATGATTACAATGTATATAAATTTGGTCATCTTCGTGACAGTTGACTGATAGTTGATCAAATAATGATATATAATAGATTCGTGTTAACATTTTGTTAATCAAGAACAGCAAGAGTTTTGCTTAACATCACTTCAACTCTGTTTTAACGTCATTCAACGACTTCAATTTGTTATGAAAAAGATTATTGCGTATACGACATGTTAAACGAAATTGAATGACAATTTTTTTTGTCAAGATTATAAACTACTATACGAATTAATGTATTCTTTACAATTGATTTTTACTGTATGCAGCATTATTCAGAAGAATGCATTTTGTCGAGAGAGAGAGAGAGATGAACTTTTTCAATGTGGTTGAGTGAGCCCAAAAGTGCGGAAACGGCAGCGGCGGCTGCATCAAGGAGTGCCTTATATTCGCCCAACTGTGCAAAAACAATTCACGCGCCACTTTGCGCCATAAAAAATACAACATCACATCAAACCATAGCAAACTGAAACGCTTTACCAAAAAAAAAAAAACAGAAAATGAAAACACAAAAACCAAGAAAAATAAAAACACTTTGGAATGGTCCAGGTCCAAGTTTGGTTGTGCCAAAATCGAAATACTCTTGCCAAATAATCTTTGCTTTTCAATATGTATCAGTTTTGTATTGTTACCCTCTATATAGTTATGAATAGTGAAAATGTTTCAAGTTGATAACTTATTTCGGTTTGTTTTATAAGCAAAGATATACCCTTTTGGCAAGAGTATACAATACCTACTATATATGTGCAGTAGATATATGTACACATAGGGAAGTTTGTTTCGCTTTTATTAGGTTCACTAAAGTGGCATAGTTGGGCGTTCTTCACGCACATAGTTTTTTGGGTATTTCTAGATACTTTTCTCCGTAGACGGGTATAAACGATTAGGTTTGATATGAGTCTATCGAATATATTGATTTCGGAAAAAAACTTTCTTAATCAAAGTTCTTAGTTTATAATTAAGGTGAACAGCTTAATAAAAAGCATTGCATACTTGAGGGCTCTTGGAATGTAGTGAGTAAATCTTAAATTAAATTGTGAAAAAATCGTTTCGAGCGTTTAAATTTAGCATTTCATTTAATTTAAGTACAAAAAATGCTTTTTGAATTCGAATTGAACTCGAAAAGTTTAAAAACTCGGTAAGGGTATACAAAGTTCGTTGGTGCGGCGGAAGTGATCTGAGGTTTTTCTGGTTTTCCTGTCCTTTTGTGTTGATGTATGTATAAATGTGTATGCAAGCGTGTGTCTGGCTGTGTGTGTGTGTGTGTGCGTGTTTTTTTGGCGACCGCCGTCGAATGCTCCAGTGATATATGATAAAAGTTAGCGCGACGCGATGCGCCGCTTTTGCCTTTTGATTTGTGTTTGTGACCCATAAAAATACAACAACCAAGCGACATCAACAACAATAAATACATACATATGCATATGTATGTATGTATGTATGCATGTATGTAGGATGCAAAATGCCGCAAACAAGCAAAGTGCTAGGTCGAAAAAATTCCAAAAATATTTAATATATAGGTTGCTATATATGTATGTATATATCCGTATATACTAGTGGAATTGGTAATCGTCGGTTGAAGAGCAGCGGGAAGGATGGTCACAAATAATAAAGCAGTAACGGAAATGCGATAATGCTTTTTCGCCCTTTCCTTCCCCCTCCGCCCTCCTGCCAGATTTTCAAGTTTACCCCCTTTTGGGGGCTGGTAAGTAACAATTTACCATTGCCTCATCGTGATGCATGTTGCATGGTGCTTGGTTGCTACGTGTGGCCATGAATTTTCGGTTGAGCCCTCTGATTGATGGTGAGTGCACTTTGTGGCTGGGCACACTAATAGATTCGCCATTATGTATGTATGTGCATACATACAATTCACTAGCTTGAAATCCAATTAGTTAAAGGTATCTTCATTTTGAATTTTTAACTACTTAAACGATGTGTGTGTGTGTGTGTGTGTGTCTGGATAGTTTCATTGTTTTCTAACTGCCTAACTGCAATTCCATACATTCAGACCAGACTCACACTTGGCCAAAGCGTTGACAAATTTATGACCTTGTTTTGCATTTGCTTTCTAACCATTTTCGGGTGTGAGATGATTCAATGTTGGTTGAGTTTTTTTTGTTTTATTACTATGAATTTTGGTAGAAAAATTTAAACAGCTTGTGTGTTAAGCACAACACAACATTTACATGGGCATTATAATTTATTCTCTCATTAAACCAGTTGCGAATTTTAATTACCTATGCGAGAAAATGCAAAAAGGAAAATATTTTGGACCAGTAGCGAATTACAATTAAGTATGCAAGAATGTGTACAAAATAAAATTCAAGGGAACCGTGCCCCCTACAGTATGCAATAAGTAGTTTAACTGGCGTGATGTATTCAAGTAAATTTCCCATTTCCCTACATACATATATAATTACCATTTCCCAACCTTCCCCGAGGTATTTTATATGCAGTTACGATTATTTTCAAAACCTTTTCATACATTTGGAAAACTATTGGAATGAAACTTGGTATTTAAGCTAAGAGGGTAAGATAAGGCATGAAAATCATCTGGATCGGACCACTATACTATTTAGTGATGTACGAAACATATATATGAGGGAGTTGGAGTATCTAATCTGAAATACTAATATGATAGTTTTTAACATCATTTTCCCAAACGGGAAAATCGAATGGTATAGCAATGAATTGAACAAGTGAACATTATGGCCTGCAATGATATATCATCTTCGGTATAGTCGAAGTTAGCTTCTTTGATATTTATTATACCCTTGCAAAAAGGGTATATTAATTTTGGTCAAAAGTGTGCAACGCATAGAAGGAAGCATCTCCGACCATATAAAGTATATATTCTTGATCAGCACGACGAGACGAGTTCAAATAGCCATGTCCGTCCGTCCGTCCGTCCGTCTGGATCAACGCAAAATCCAATTGAAATTTTGCATGTAGGCTTGTATATACTGCAGGCGTTGTATATCTCGGATTCAGCCGGATCGGATCACTATATCATATAGCTCCCATACAAATGACAAAGTCACGAACAGTGACTTTTCTCAATAACTTCATTATTTTCTGAGCTATTGTCGTGAAATTTAATATTGGTGAGTTAATTACACATATAAACGACTATGCCAAATTTGATCAAGATCGGGTGACTATATCATATAGCTCCCATAGGAACGATCTTTCGAAAACAGTGACTTTTGTCAATAACTGCGTTGCTTTTGACGCGATTCCTTTCAAATTAAACATTTGTTAGTTTAATATATCTGTAAATGACTGTGCCAAATTTGATGAAGATCTGGTAGCTATATCGTATAGCTCCCATAGGAACGATCGGTGGAAAACAGTGACTTTGATCGATATCTTCGTTATTTCCTATGCTAAGATTGTAGGCCGTTCATTGGCAAACATTAGCCTTTTTAGATAAAACGTTTTTCCACTTTGATGGCTATAGGTAAGGAAAGACCTACCAAAAAAGTTGCAAGGGTATACAAACTTTGACGCGGTCGAAGTTAGCCCCGGCCCTCTGGTTTTTCAATAATTTTGGTATTTCATATATCTCACGATTTTCGAATCTATGTTTTGCTTCCTTTATATTCATGATATTCGAAGATCGGCGTGAACGAATAACGAATAAGAAAGCATTTCGCATACAGCATTTTCCTGATACAGGATCTCGAATCTCTATCAATCAGAACTTTAAAGAATTCTGACAATATCGCATGAATGTACAAAATGAAAATTGCAAATATATAGATTTTTTGAATGCTGCATTTAATTTATATGGTATACTACTTATGGTTAACAAAAATCAGTGGCGTATATTAAGGACAAAGGGATATTTCGTGGAGTCATTTCGTTAAAGTCCTGGTAGAATAGCTGGGGTCGATTCATTCATTCGGATTGGGTCTTGGGTCGCTTAGTTGCGGTTGGAGAGACAGTTGGTAACTTCGGCACGGAGGCGACAAGCCTTGGTCTCACGATCGAACCACTGACCGGATGGGCAGGATTGACGTCTGGCGCGATTGTTGCGGCAAACATAGAAACGGCGACAGTGTCTGGAATCTACAAAGAATGTGCCATCTTCCAGACCAAGGCAGTCGGCCCGCGAAGCCAGTACCTCAGCTAATTTGACTTTCAACGATATTTTTGGCTTTCCTGTAACTGGCACTACAGCAGGAGCGCATGTTGTTGTGGTTGTTTCGCATGGAGGAGTAGTTGTCGTTGTCGTTGTTGTTCGTGGTTTGCAAGTTGTTGTCGTCGTTGTAGTTGTTTGGGGCTTGCAAGTGGTTGTCGTCGTTGTTGTTCGTGGTTTGCAAGGTGATTTTGGTGTTGTTGTCGTTGTTGTTGTTTTGCAAGTCGTTGTTGTTGTTGTTGTCGTCGTCGTCGTGGTTGTAGTTGTTGTGGTTGTTGTCGTCGTTGTTTTGCAAGTTGTTGTTGTTGTCGTTGTTGTTGTTTTACAAGTTGTCGTTGTTGTGGTTGTCGTTGTTGTTGTTTTGCAAGTTGTTGTTGTTGTCGTTGTTGTTGGTTTGCAAGTTGTTGTTGTTGTTGTTGTTGTTGTTTTGCAAGTTGTTGTCGTTGTTGTTGTTTTACAAGTTGTCGTTGTTGTCGTTGTAGTTGTTGTTGGTTTGCAAGTTGTTGTTGTTGTCGTCGTCGTCGTGGTTGTAGTTGTTGTTGTTGTTGTCGTGGTTGTAGTTGTTGTTGTCGTTGTTTTGCAAGTTGTTGTTGTTGTCGTTGTTGTTGGTTTGCAAGTTGTTGTTGTTGTCGTTGTTGTTGGCTTGCAAGTTGTTGTTGTTGTCGTCGTCGTCGTGGTTGTAGTTGTTGTTGTTGTTGTCGTGGTTGTAGTTGTTGTTGTCGTTGTTTTGCAAGTTGTTGTTGTTGTCGTTGTTGTTGGTTTGCAAGTTGTTGTTGTTGTCGTTGTTGTTGGTTTGCAAGTTGTTGTTGTTGTCGTCGTCGTCGTGGTTGTAGTTGTTGTTGTTGTTGTCGTGGTTGTAGTTGTTGTTGTCGTTGTTGTGGTTGTCGTTGTTGTTGGTTTGCAAGTTGTTGTTGTTGTCGTTGTTGTTGGTTTGCAAGTTGTTGTTGTTGTCGTCGTCGTCGTGGTTGTAGTTGTTGTTGTTGTTGTTGTTGTCGTGGTTGTAGTTGTTGTTGTCGTTGTTGTGGTTGTCGTTGTTGTTGGTTTGCAAGTTGTTGTTGTTGTCGTTGTTGTTGGCTTGCAAGTTGTTGTTGTTGTCGTCGTCGTCGTGGTTGTAGTTGTTGTTGTTGTTGTCGTGGTTGTAGTTGTTGTTGTCGTTGTTGTTGGTTTGCAAGTTGTTGTTGTTGTCGTTGTTGTTGGTTTGCAAGTTGTTGTTGTTGTCGTCGTCGTCGTGGTTGTAGTTGTTGTTGTTGTTGTCGTGGTTGTAGTTGTTGTTGTCGTTGTTGTGGTTGTCGTTGGTTTGCAAGTTGTTGTTGTTGTTGTCGTTGTTGTTGTTGTAGTTGTTGTAGTTGTTGTTGTCGTTGTTGTCGTTGTTGTCGTTGTTGTTGTTTTGCAAGTTGTTGTAGTTGTTGTAGTTGTTGTAGTTGTTGTAGTTGTTGTAGTTGTTGTAGTTGTTGTAGTTGTTGTAGTTGTTGTAGTTGTTGTAGTTGTTGTAGTTGTTGTTGTTGTCGTCGTTGTAGTTGTTGTTGTTGTCGTCGTTGTTGTAGGCTCGCAAGTTGTTGTTGTCGTCGTCGTGGTTGTAGTTGTTGTTGTTGTTGTTGTTGTTGTGGTTGTAGTTGTCGTCGTCGTTGTAGGTTCGCAAGTTGTTGTCGTCGTTGTTGTAGTGGGTCTATTGCATGGTGGTGGAGGAGGTGGTGGTGGTGGTGGTGGTGGTGGAGGAGGAGGTGGTGGTGGTGGTGGTGGCGGTGGTGGAGGAGGCGGTGGTGGAGGAGGTGGTGGTGGAGGTGGTGGTGGAGGAGGAGGTGGAGGTGGTGGTGGTGGTGGAGGTGGTGGTGGGTTGTTGCATGGCGGAGGCGGTGGTGGAGGAGGAGGTGGAGGTGGTGGTGGAGGAGGAGGTGGAGGTGGTGGTGGTGGTGGAGGTGGTGGTGGGTTGTTGCATGGCGGAGGCGGTGGTGGAGGAGGAGGAGGAGGCGGTGGTGGTGGTGGAGGCGGAGGTGGTGGTGGAGGAGGTGGTGGCGGAGGTGGTGGTGGAGGAGGAGGAGGAGGCGGCGGTGGTGGAGGTGGAAGTGGTTTGTCACAAGGAGGTTCTACGGGACGATGTCCATTATTGTCAGGACGGTGTCCCGACAGAAAAGCACCGCTACGATCGCCATTAATGCATTGAACTAGGATGGGCAAGTTGCAGGATTGGGTTTTGGGATCGAAAACTAGGCCAGTTGCACATTCTTGCCTCAGTGTTCTGCCACGCAGGCAGACATAGAAGCTTGAACAACTTCCTGGATCAGCAAAGGAGAGACCATTGTGATGCTCTCTACAGTCCGGCTGTGGGTTTCCATTGCTGCATCCGGTGAAGGATAACAGTACAGTTACAAAAGTGAGTACTAGCAAGTTGTCTGAAAAATAAACAGCTGATTGTTAGATGGTGTTTCTACTAAAGTTATGAATTATTCAACATACAAGCTCTCATTGCAATGAGTTCGTTGCTCTGCGGCTTCACAGTACGAACTATTGGAAGAGAGGCCCGGCTTTTATATGGTTCTTGGAGGACCCTTATCGCCACAACCAATTACAGCAAACACTTAAACCACTCAAGTAGATATGATAATACCCACAACATGTAAAGAAAGCTTGTAGGAAGCATCAATAGTGCTCTCGTGGCTATTAGATAATTGAATGTCAGATTGACCATGACATGTGTGAGAAGACAAGAACTAGACTTTTCAGACTTTTTACTATAAAAAGTATTTCTATATTTTCTTTGTCCACTTGAAAAGTCAAACTCTGTATCTGATAAAGAAGCTGGTTAATATCTCGCCAGTAGGTTCACAATGTATGTTTAACATATACCCGTTTTTAAGATATGACTGAAATTTTCGACTGATAATGGAATAACCAATTGAAGGTGGAATAATGACGCTTTCTTCAACTAATTACAAATAAGTTTGATTTATTTTTAATTTGTGTTAAAAATGAAAATAAAACTGACATCTGTGAATGCTTTTGCCAACATTGCTGTCATTTTTCAGTCAATATTTCTTTTGTGTGTTTGATTTCAAGTCTTTTGCGTGGGTGTTCCTCATCGAGGGAAAGTCTTAAGTCTTAATAATCTAGCCTTAATCCATCAAAGCTAAATAAATACCAGTAAGTGTGTCTACTTACTTAAGTTGAGTTGAATAGAGTTCAAGTGCGCAAATTATGTAAGTGTTTTTTCAGACCCTCCCGACCTTCGTCTCATACCATTTCAATTGAACATACATCTGTTTGCCAAATCATAGAAAAAATCTGGCAAAAATCAAATCGTTGGGGGGTGTATTGATATTTTCATATTTGGCCTCTTCCCTTTCTTTCTCTCTCTCTCCCTCTCTCTGTCTGACTAATCCCCAATAGTCTTGCCCCTCATCCTCAGTCATCACATCATTGCCGCTTTATGACTTGAGCATGCTGATGGTATTGACATTTGGCTTGGGTCATTTGGCATGCTGAACGCAGCCTGTAAAATAGTTGAAATTGACTGTTAACTGATTTCCTCCCTCTATCTCTCTACTCTCTACTCTCTACTCTTAAACCCCAATCCGCAATCCAAAAAAGTTGCCAAAGAGCCCAGTGCAAACAAGAGATTTCGGTTTATGGCCTCAGACCCCGGAAGTGTTAGGCCATTGGCCAAGTGGCCGCAACAAAAAACAAAAAGTAAGGAAAGTGGACAAGTGTTGGCCATTTGGCAGCCGATAAAATGGGCAGATCGCCTAAGGGGGCGTGTGAGTGCGTAATAATTTTTACACCAGCACACACACACACACCACTCAATTCACTCATTCAGTCGCAAAAACAAATCAGCCAAAAAGGGCGGCCAGTTGATTTCGGTTAGTGCGCTGGCTGTCCGTTTGTCCGTCTGTCTGGCCCTTGTCATGGACATGACCAGTAAAGTCCATGTCCGACATGGCCAAAAGTTTTGCAATTAAATATGGTTGTTGCAGTTAAGATTTATGCGCGAAATTTTATACTTGCTACCCATTGAGAAGAAATCTATTATCAACGGGGTCTATATGAATTATTTTATTTATTAAGACTCGAAATCGAAATGATTGTTTATCTCTACATAATGGGTAAAAATTTATAAAACTTAATCATTATTCAGTGATCGAATCGGTTGACTTTTGCCTAACTAGAGTGGCAATGCATTGGCCTAGTTCAAGTCAAAAGTCTTTAACTTTCATTTCAATTAATCAAAACGAAAATTTATGAATTTGTTGAGCCGAACGTTAATAGATAGTTTTGAAATAGTGATTAGTTCTAGGGTATCAGCGTATTCTCATTGTGAATTCGTAACATTTCTCTCCCTAATTTGCAATGCACAAAGGCAAATAAAGTTACAATTGCTGTTGGCAAAATCCTCGCCCTTTTTCCCCTTTTGTGCCTGCGTTCATTTTCTCTGTCTCTTCCTCCAATTTATTATGCGCTCTCTCTCTCTCTCTCGATGTCTTTCTCTCATGTCTATTTGCCATAAATTATTATTTATTTAAAGCGTAAACTATTTGCGATATTTGGGAAAAATGTTCAACAAACCATTTAAAAATGAATGCATAAACTATTTTCAATTTACGTAAAATACTTGGTTTTATTTTTTTGTTATTGTTGTTGTTTTCCTTTTGTTTGGTTGTACGTGCGTGTGTGTGTGTTTGTGTGACAAAAGGCATAGCCAATGCCCATTTGACGTGCTTGATTTTGTTATGCTATTTAGTTTTTCGTTTTGGGGCTTATATTACTCATACGCACTGTGTGATGCACACTTTAGATGCTTTAATAAAAATGCTAATAAATAACAAAATTAATCAATATATTTTATTATTTAGAGAAACAAAACTTTTGTATTATTTATGGAAAGTTTCAAACATAATTGAAATGATATTATCAATGGCCTCCCATATGAACATTTCGAATTTTTAAACTAGTTTAAATGGAAAATGTTGTTAAGAAAAATGCTTCCACTTTGAATTAGGCCATTTGAGACAAGTTTGAGCTTCTCAAGTGCTTTTCCTTCACTTTCAAGTATTAAAGATCCTTCTTAAGGAAAGTGAAGTCTTTTTTTTCAGATTTCAAAAGGCATAAGAGAATTTAATTTAAGCCAAATATAGGAAAAATATCTATTTCACATAATTTGGGGAGAGACTGGGATGGGAAATTTTATGGATTAGATGGTAATAAGAATTTAATATATTGCCTAAAAAAAAAAACATGTTTTTAACTTGTATTTAACTTAGCATTAGTTATGAAAACAAAGTAGATTGCAAAAGAAGAAATAACTAAGCCATAAAATTGAAATTTTCTCCTTTGGCCCAAAATGTAAAACAAATGATGACCCAGGCTATAAAGAACCCAAGACAAAGCATGGCTCAATGTAAAAGTTATTTTAGTGCATACAAGCACACACACACACACACACACACACACACACACCTACACACATGCACATACATGTAAAATGGATGGAAAATTAAATTAAGCGTAGACACGGAAGGATTTGAAAGCTTGTTTGGAGACACTGAGAAGAGATTTTGGATCAACAAAAATTTCTTGTATGCTATGAGGCAGTGTAAAACTCATTAGTGAAGTGACCGGAAATCTTATGAAAATCTGTAAGGACACACACATATGTACGTACACACATACACATACGCATGGTGAAAAGGATTGCTCGTGTCCTGTGTAGTGGATGGAGTGCAGGTGGATGAGGTAATGGGAGAGGCAAAATGATAGTCAGTCATGCATGTACTTCAATTTTTCAGCAAAATGAGTGCACATTTGACAAAACACACACCTTCGGTGTATGCTGGAGAAGCAGAAGAAGCAGCAGCAGCAGCAGCAACAGCAACAGCAGAATCAGGAGCCAAAATAATAAAAATCCCTGCAGGACATATGTACACACACATCCTGTCTTTCTCTTACGTTTTCTCCCCTTGGTCTCATGTTTTTGCTTTACATACTTTTTACTTTTTTTTCTCTTTTTTTTTTTTTTTTTTTTATCCGAGAAGTGGGGAGGATAAAACCTAAAACAAACAAAAACTTTGCACAAATATGTTTGTCTCTGTGTCTGCATATGTGTGTGGTTGTGTGTGTGTGTGTGTGCTTATGGAGAGCCTAATTCAAGCTCATATTTTATAACAATAACAAAATCACTGCATTGGACGTAGTTTCGGGACCTGCTAAGGCAGCAAAAAGGACAACAACAACAACAAAAAGAAACCAAGAAAATATCCTGTAAACAAGACAAACATGGACACACGGCACAAAACTGTCGAGCTAAACTACGTGAGCTGGCACCTCCTAACACGACCCATAAACAACACTAGCAACAACAACAACAACAAGATCTACTGAAAAAAGCCAAACAAAATACATCAAGGACAAGAATGCTTAAAATAGAGAGTTTTGTGTGTGTTTTTCTTAAGTTTTTGTTAACTTTGCTTAAAACCCATATCCAAGTAAATTGTGTGGAAAAAAAATGAATTTTAACTTACATTAATTGATAACAAATATATTTCTAGGACTTTAAAATTGTTGTACACTAAGGATTCAATTGGTTTTAAGTTACAATTTATAGCTTATTGAATCTGTGAGCCTTTCGAAATGGAAAATTGGAAAATAAATATCTAGAGCGGAAAATGAAAAGTGTGAAAAGCTTCTTATGTACTATTGTTTATGAAAACTTTTTGTTTAGTTTAATTAAAATTTGATTCATTTTGTAGAAACTAATCTTTGCATTCAATTGTTCTTTAAATTGAATACAAAACAAACAAAACAAAAAAAAAACAAGGTGGCAATAAAACCATTTCCTTTTTTTGCTTTTTGTTTTGGCCAGTGCACAATTTTTGCTTTGTTGGCTAAAAAAGAACAGGCAAAAACAAAAAGAAATACTGATATTTTTGCCCACAGTCATTCAGTTTTTCATTCTCTCCACTCAATTGCCAACAAAGTAAAAGGCAGGCCGAAATGAAAAATGTAATATTTATACAAAGTATTATTTGTATATGTATTTTGTATGTACATATATAAGATGAATGTTGTTGTTGTTATTGTATAAACTTTACTTCATTTATACACCATACCTTGCCCCATTTCATATGCCTTATAATATTGTAAACTGGTTGATTGGATAATTACTTTGATTTTACCCATTTACATGGAAAATAAATTGTATTTTATGGGCATTCATTTCAAATTACATACCTACATAATGAAACATAAGTGTTGGTGATGGTGATCGATTATTTAGCTTAATCTGAAAAATGCCAATCAATTGATTCCTTGAATAATCGTTTTGTTGTTGTTGTTGGACCCATGCATTAAAAAGGTTTAATTATTAAGATTCTATTATAAAACATAGAAAACTAATCAAGCAGTTCGATTCGTAGCACACAAAAAAGGGTGAACCCATCGAGTTTTCTGTATTAACTAAATAAAAATGGTTAGTTTTAATGTAATCAAATGTTTTTTCTATTAAATATTCAAAATTGGACTAAAAGATCGTTTAGATTAATCGATAATTTTAATTTTTTCTCGATTGCTTGTGATTATAATCGATTGATTAACCTTTTCTTTTTATCGTATTTAAATAAGAAAATCTTCACAAAAAATAATTACAAAACGTATACAAAGTTTACCACGAGTTAAGTTGACCAACTTTTTGGTTTGTTTTCAGTTTTACAAATAGTTGAATAATTGCACTTGTTCTTTGGCTACTTGAATGTTTTTTGTTTTGTTTTTTTTTTCGTTTTCGGTTTTTATTTCAATTTTCCACAACGACATCGTGTTGTTTTCTCATGCAAATTTTCCCCAAACATTTTGCGGTGGTGTTTTCCTTTTTTTATTTTTCCTTCCTCTTAACTATTCACCGCCTACTATATTTATTTTTTTATATTTATTTAATGGCATTTTTCCCATTTTACTTTCTCAAATGCTCCATCGACTGTTGGACAATTGAAGTGGCGATCCAACAAAAATTAATAACAAATCCGGTAGCCGACTTTCAAATGTTCTATAAATTAACACATTTTAGTTTACTTATTAACTTTGATTCCTGATAAAATTTTTGCAACTATCTGAACCTTTTGAAATTGAAATTACAGGGTACTAGAAAACAATTACACATTTTAAATATATTTTGTGTTGATAGAAAAAAAAAGGGGGGGAGAGAGACTTTTGCCGAAAGTTGTGTGTGTGTTTTCCTTTTTGTCTTTTATTTGCTTTGCTTGGTAAACTCAATTGTTAAATTGTCCTTGCTCTTGTTTTTATTTCATTCTCTGAGATCAAATAATACGAAAAAGTTTTGTGGTCGTGACTAAGCGATGAAAATTTGTCGTAAAACTATGTAAGACAATCTTTTTGAATTTTGTTACAAAAGGCCAAGATGAGTGTGTAAGATAGTAAATATTTCAAGTGGAGTAAGGAGTAGAGAGAATAAAATCTTGAAATTTGTAAATGATTGTTTTAGCAAGGAAAGTTTGTATGATAAAATTTGTGACCAGATCTCAGACCTGTGTCTGAGAAGAGTTAAAACAGAGTTTAGTTTGCCATTAATGTCCTTTAAGTTTTGGTTAAAGCGCTTTAATATTTTTTATAGACATCAATACTTTTTGACTCTCAATAAAAAGCATATCAGCAAAACTAAAAGCAAAAGCAATGGCAAACATTGTTGATAAGTGTGCAAACAAATTGATAAATGCAATAGAAGCAACAAGAATAGAAGAAGAAGAAACACGAAAAGGAAATTAATGGCTTTTGCCTTTAGTTCTGGGTTAAATGGATTGTCCTTGTTTAAGGAATTGTGCTGAATTTGCTTTACAGCAGGTCAGAAATGGCATCGAGAGGATCTGTAGCAGGAGCAGCAGCAGCAGCAGGTGGCTGCTAGTCCTTTTTGCTCATTTAGTCTGCATCGAATGGCAGAGCAAAGCCAAAGGGAAATTGATAAAGACTGAGAAATGGTTCAATTGATGGATATCCTCAATTTGGCTAATTGAATGAACTTTTCATTATTCTACTATGTAGTTGCCATTGTGGGGTAACTTAGTTTACACCATAATAACTTGCTTTTGCCTAACATTAATTAACTATTCAGCATTTATGCATTGTTCTATTCACTTTTCTATAGGTATTATATTTCCAATTATCAAAAGTAATTTACCATCAAAAAGTCTGGCAGGAGAAGCAAACCGAGTGAGAGAGAGAAGGATGTTGAAATTTACATTGTTTATGAAATTTTTGCTAATCTAAATTAAAGTTTAGCTTATTGCTTATGTAAGATAGAGTTTTAGCAATCGAAAAAGTTCTTTATTTATTTTTTTTGGCGACAAATGGCAAAGTGAAAAGAAAATGTCCAAAGCTTGGCATGCGATTAGATGGGACTGTCAGTATATTATATGCTTCGCTGCACACACACACACACACACACACACATATACACTATCTGTATGTATGTGTGTGTGTTGGCCAACTGTCTGCAAATCCGATTATGTGAACAAAACGCGTTCTGTGCACGAATTACTGTCGGGAGAAATAAAATGCAACATTATTCTTTTTTGCCGGTGTCGTTTTTGTGGTCTTTTGGCCATTGACGTTGCGTATACGCCACATATTACCTAACAACCGGTGAAAGTCCTGATGTCCACTTTAACTCATTCGTCTCCCTCTCTCTCTCTCTGTCTCTCTCTATCTCTCTAAATCTCTCGTTCTGTCCCTCTGTCTATGCATGTTCAGCCTGAAAATAATGTATATGTGGGAGAGAGAATGGCCGAACGGCAAGAGAAAGAGACAGAGACAGAGAAAGAGAGCTGGAGAGAGGGCTGGGGGAAGTTAAAGCGAGCTATAAAATGCTTGAGCTTTTATTTATAACGACATCAGAAATTAATCTTGCATTATGTGCGCGCGTGTGGAGTTATTCGTTGGTTATTTGGCGGTAGCTTATCCTTTTCATGAAGTATGTAGACATCACACACACACACACACACACACACACAGACACACATACGCCCATCAGACACATACTAAACATAGATATACCTGTTAAATTACATTTTTGTATATATGCATGTGTCCATCCAACAAAATTGTCTATAATGCTATGCTTTTATCTCACTTAACTAAATATTGTATTTACTTATAGTGATTTGGAGTCCTTTTAAGACGTCCTTTGTTAAGAGATTTAATTGTATTTTCATTAAGTTTCTTATATAGCTAGCTTATATTAGATCTTAGATAACTGAGATCAATACAATATTGAAATGGGTTTCTAGGATAAGGATCCACTCTGGCACTATTATCCTATTAATGTGAAAAGTGAAGATAAGCGAGTTTTTCTTGTACTCAGTGTGAATATGGTTTGTGTTCACTTTTGTCGGGTGTCGTTGTTATGGGATTTTAGTTACGGATGGTCAGGTGGAGGGAGGAGATTGCTGCTGGCACTGTCGCTTCATCTCCATCTTCATTGCCATCACATTTTCATCCTGTTGTAGTATACCCTGCAGCTGCATGGTAGGAAATCATGCAAAAAAAAAAAGAAAAGGGTTTCAAAATACATTTTGTGAAAACCATGAAGC
Source organism: Drosophila willistoni (assembly GCF_018902025.1). Taxonomy (NCBI): domain Eukaryota; kingdom Metazoa; phylum Arthropoda; class Insecta; order Diptera; family Drosophilidae; genus Drosophila; species Drosophila willistoni. The sequence continues at coordinate 13,139,081 of NW_025814052.1, forward strand.
AAATATACATCAAAATTTCTACTGAATTTGTGGATAAATAAAGTAATGTAGTGAGTCCTTTTGTTGTTCTGTTAAAGGGTGTAATCCGAGTCGATGCTAGGAGAGATTTTTACATTGTTTTTGTTCTGTCGGTCGGTTGTGTTGTTAGCGTGTGTCTTGTCGCTCTGCTCATTTCATGAAAAATTACAACTCTCAGCATCATGCGTAACGTGCGATAAATTCCAAGAGGTACACCCATCTACACACACACACACGCACAGACATCCATATACACACACCTTTTTGAAATTCGCTGCGTGTAGGATAATTCATTGCTTATTATCTCTTTTGAAGCTGCAATTTTCGGGGTTACCTTTCCTTACTCATAATTTGTTTTTTTTTTTGCCTCTTTTATGAGATAGCAAATGCTTTATTAATTTAGTGTGTGCCTGGGGCAAGGCTATCTAGATGCGGCTGGACAAAGACATAGAAAGTGAAAGAGAGAGAGAGAGAGAGAGAGAGAGAGAGAGAGAGAGATGGAACCTCTTGAGATCGGGCGGTTTGTTAAGGTGAGGTTGGTTGCTCGAGCCCAAAACGTGTTAGCCAGACAATCGAGCCTAATGATTTATGAACTAGAAGCGAGCCTAGCCACAAGGATGCCAACATTTTTTGGTAGCCCTGTTGGGCTGTTTGCCAATTTTCTTTTCTCTCGTTTGGCCTCCTGCATTCTCCTGCGGTTCCGATGATATATGATG